>NC_140593.1:378550905-379875405 GCF_964204655.1 Triturus cristatus | reverse complement strand
GTGCCCTTCTCCCCGACCGACAGCCTTCGCATAGCCCTCCTTCTTGGGAACCTGCTAGGTGAAGGAGCCCGCAAGCCTGGGTGGGAGGGCTCATTGGAGGAGTGGAGAGGTGCAGTCGCACGGGCACCGGCGGGCCCAGCTGTCTCCCCCGGAAGGGAGAGGAAGGCTGAGGTGCAGCCTGAGCAAGACGCAGGGGTGCCAGAGCCTGGAAGTAGTGGCACCCCTCGGAACGGTAGTTCCAAGCTGCTGCAGAAATGCGCTGGGCGGAGAGGGGTAACGGCATGGCACGCAGAGCCCGCGGACCTGCCACCCGACCCCTTCCACTCAGGTATGACCACTGGGGGGCAGTCTTTGCTGTGCTGGGCAGGGTGAAGGGCCTCCTGCCAGGCAGCAGGCCCTCGAGTCAGACGGTCCATGCGGGGTGGAGGCTCTTTGCTTGAAACAACAGCCGAGGCTGGCCAAGCAGTGCATCCCTAAACGGACCGAGAGTACCCAATCGATCGGAGTATGGCCAGGGCCTCCCCTGGCAGGCCGCCCTGTGTGTGGGATGCTGGCTTCACATCCCTGCCTGCTCCCGGGGTGAGCAGGCTCGGAGGAAAGTCCCATCGGGAAGAGGCTGAGAGGCAGGCACGGACCCAGGTCCCTGGGGGCCCCGGCAGGCAGGCCCGGGTTCTGCCTTCCCCTGTCTCGGAATCGCCAAACCTCATGGAGGTCTGACTGACCCTTTCCCTAGTAATCCAGAGGAAAATTACCTCCCTTTCTTGTAATCTGTGCACACAGCGTGACAGAGGGGACCCAATGTTCCCAACCTCCTGGAGCCCTCGCTGGGGTCGGGGAGGCAAAGGAGCCCTCATCGGGACTTCCAGGGAAGCTCGGCCATCTGGTTGCACCATTGGAAAGCATTACGCGCGACCACATGGCCGAGGGGAAAGGTGCTACCAGATGGCCCTGCTCGGGAGGGCGGCCATCTGGTCGCTCTATGCCCTAACAAAAGGGCGAGCGGGTCCCGAGGCATGGGGGGGCTGGAGACCTGGGGCCCCAGCTGGGCCTCAGCCATGAGGCTGCAAGGGGGGGAGCCAACAGGCCCTTCGACCCGGGGCCCACGGACACTTTGACAAGTAGGCGAAGCGGGGGAGGTCTGCATCAGACCGATGGACCCCCGTCCCAGGCCCATGGCATAGAGGCAGGCTGGGGGATGGGGCCCAGATCTGGAGCATCCGACCTGGGGCCAGGCGGGGCCCCTACCCCCAGCCAGGGCTCCCAGGCCGAGAGGCACAGGGGAAGCCTCCCCGGGGTCGTGGGACCCTGTCCCGGGCACCGTGCCATGCAGCAGGCTGAGGACAGAGCCCGGGGTGGGGAGCCCGCCTTCCCCGGGGCCCCAGCCAAAGCTCCTGAACCCAGCCTAGTAAGGGGGGCTCCCCAGGCATGACAGAACCCCATCTTGGGCCTTTGGCATAGCGGCAGGCCGGGGAACGGGCCCAGGGCTGGAGCCCCTGACCTGGGGCCCAGCGGGCTCCCAGGCCCAGAGGCGCAGGGGAAGCCTTCCCGGGCCTGTGGGACCCCGTCCTGGGGCACTCTACCACACGGCAGGCATGGGGACGGTGCCCGGAGTGGGAAGGCCGCCCTCCCGTAGGCCCTCAGGGGCCACGTCCGGAGCTCCTGAACCCAGCCAAGCGAGGGGGGCTCCCCAGGCACGACGGAACCCCGTCTCAGGCCTTTGGCATAGTGGCAGGCCACAGGACGGGGCCCAGAGCTGGAGCACCCGACCCGGGCCCCGGCTGGGCCCCTGGACCCAGCTGGGGATCCCGGGCCCAGAGGCACATGGGAAGCCTCCCAGGGACCGCAGGACCCAGTCCCAGGCTCCCTGCCACGTGGCAGTACCAAGGATGGAGTCCTGGCCCATCCGGCTGCCAGCTGAGGACCGCTAGGCTGAGAGGGGTTCTGGAGTACCCGGTCCTTAGTAATCCGGAGGAAGGGTACCCACCTTTCTGGTAACTCATGCACACTGCGAGACTGAGGGGACCCTAGGCGCGGACATGCTCGACCTCCTGGAGCCCTAGCTGGGATCGGGGAGGCAATCGAGCCCTCATCTGGACTTCCAGGGCAACCCGCCCATCTGGTTGCCCCATTGGAAAGCATTGCATGCGACCAGATGGCCGAGGGGAAAGGCACGACCAGATGGCCGGGCCCAAAGGACGCCAATCTGCCCGCCCGAGCCTTCACGTGAGGGCTCCCACCTTCCCTTGCAAGGCTTGGGGCTCTGCGTCCCGGGGGCTCGCAGACCGCAGCTGGGCCTCAGGCACCGCGAGGCCCGGAGGAGCTCTCGGGCCCGGACGCCCAAGGGAGGACCATCCGGGGCCCAATGGAGCCTGTCCCGGGCACTTTGCCACGTGGTGGGCCGGAGGAGGGAGCCCTGGACAGGGGAAAAGGTGGTGCCCGGGCCTAGCCCATCTGGTCCCTGGCTGAGAACGCCCAGCCCGAGAGGGGTTCTGGCATACCCTGCCCCTAGTAATCCGGAGGACAGCTACCCCTCTTTCTGGGAACCCGTGGGCACCGAGTGACGGAGGGAACTCTAGGCGCTGAGGTGCCTGACCTCCTGGAGCCCTGGCTGGGATCGGGGAGGCGGACGAGCCCTCATCGGGACTTCCAGGCCGGTCCGGCCATCTGGTCGCCCCATTGGAAAGCGTTGCACGCAACCAGATGGCCGAGTGGAAAGGTGCGACCAGATGGCCGGGCCCGAACAACGGAGCCCTGGGTGGGAGCACTCGGTCAAAGCTCTCGGGCCCGGACGCCCAGGGGAGGACTGCCCAGGACCGATGGAGCCCGTCCCGGGCACTTTCCACGCGGTGGGCCGGTGTGTGGAAATATGCCTTTTTAGGTGCACACCGGTGCAGGGGTCACCCTTATCTTTGTCCACAGGTCCATAGACCAACAAAGAAGAGATTGGCACTGAAGCTGAAATTCAAAATAACAACTTTATTCACTCATGAGTGAGACCACATCCATACAACACCCTCAAGTGTTCCAGGAGGTAGTGGCTTGAATACACAGACCATGGTGATTTTATACAGAGTTTTCTGCACTGGTAAGCATGGGGTTACAAATAGAAGGTACAGGCCTACACAGGAATAACTACAGACAAACATGGACAAATGGGAAATCCTTTAGTCAGCAAAGTGGGAGGGCGAGCAGGAGTGCTTATGGCAGCACTAAGAGATTGACAGTTGAGTCTGAGACCAGGTGTTCTGGCAGCTACAAACTCTTTAGCATGCATATTGCTAGAAAGGGGCGTATCTTGTAGGTCAACCCTTTGTTTGTTCTTCAGTAAGGGATATACAATTATGTAACTCCTGTGACTGAGACTGAGTGGCTGGAAATGGCAATAATGTAGCAGGATTCAGAGTCAAACATCTTTTCAGTGTGATATGAGGAGCCAAAAGTGTCAATTCATAGCCTGTCAAGCACGCACTAGTCAAGTGTTGTGTTTTCATTTGATTTAGCAGAGCATCAACTGAGTGGGGTACTAGCACAAGCAATCTATGTGACAAAACTATTCCCTCACTCTGACGTATGGACACAGCCGTTGCCACCACCGCTCGAAAACACCCTGGCAGTGCACGGGCGACTGGATCAACGAAAGCTGAGAAATATTCCCAAGGACGCTGCTTATCACCGTGTGTCAGTACAAAAACTGAGAGAGCACAATCGTCCCTCTCGTGTACAGAGAGTGCAAAAGCCTTTGTGTAGTCTTGAGTTCCTAATACTGGTGCAGAACAAGGGGCTTGACGTAACTGTTGAAAAGCATTTTGGCATTCAGTAGTCCATGGGAGGGGCATCGGAGTATCTTTAGTCAAAAGGGCCAACAAGGGTTTAATAATGTACGAAAAGCTAGGAATCCACTGCCTACAGAAAGAAGTAAGGCCAATCAGTGCACGAACATCCTTCTGAGTACGGGACACAGGCGTGCCTAAAATAGCTTGAATGCGGTCTGGTGTAAGTGCACGTCCCTCCTTAGACAGGAGGTGACCTAAGTAGGTAACCTGCTGTCTACAATATTGCAATTTCTTCCGAGAGACTTTATGATGATGAGAAGCAAGGAATGAGAGCAATGACAGTGTACTTTCTTCACACTGTTCAGGGGTATCGGCAGCCAACAAGATGTCATTGACGTATTGAATAAGAGCCACCCCTTTCGGTACAGGAAAGGAATCAAGCTGTCTTTTCAATGCCTGTCTATAACTGCTAGGACTCTCTGTATACCCTTGTGGAGCTCTACATAATCTGAAGGATCGATTATTCAAAGTGAAACCAAACAAATAACGGCTGTCAGGATGAATAGGTATTGAGAAAAATGCATTTTTCAAATCGATTTCACTAAATGTAGTTGCAGTAGGAGGAACCATAGTAAGAAGTGTCGTGATGTCAGAAACTACCAGGTATTGGGGCACTACAATTTTACTGACTTCTCGTAAGTTAATGATGAATCTATAAATTCTAGTGTCAGTGTCTTTTTTCAAAATAGGAAGAATAGGGCTATTACAGGTATTGTAGGGGACTTCTTCCATAACCCCCACTCTGATCAAATCCTGAACGATATGTATTCATGCTTCTTCGCCTTCCTGAGATATTTTATATTGGGGCAGTTGAGGCAACGAAGCACCTTCGTTCACTTGAATATGTACTGGTGGGATAACCATTTGTCCTACATCAGTATCTGATGTAGCCCACAAAATACTAGGTAACGATGCCAGAGCAACATCCTCTTTAATGAGACAAGACCTCACAACCATTAGATAGTTATCATTTAAAATAACACGCACACCTTCTGGGGAACAACGTATTGTAGCACGGAAATGTTTAAGCATATCGATACCCACAATGTTATCCGACGTGTTAGGGGAAAGCAAAAATGGACATGGTGCAGTGAATTTATCAAGACTAAATGCAAGTGGCTGTGACAGTGGGCTAAGTGTAGGTGTCCCATCGAATCCTATCGATGTTATCATTGCGCCAGACAGGGAATCCCTCGGAACCAATTTTTTAGACAGAGCACTACGAGTAGCTCCTGTATCAACCAGAAACTGATCAGTAGAACCCAAAACGTTTGCATCAACATAGGGACCCTTCTGATCTACTGGGACCTCAACCGGTTCCTTACCCCATCCTAGGAATTCCTATGCATAATCAGAATCCTTAGGACCAGCAGCCGAATAATCAGACATTTAGTATTGGTTTCGTCTATCAAAGGTAGTAAAAGAATTTGGGTTGTTTTCAACTGCCTCAAATCTGGTACGATTATCCAAGCCTCCCCTATTTCTCGTGTTCCCTGGGCGGCCTCTCATGCTTCCTCTACCTCGTTGATACTGCTGACCTCACAAAAGGGGGCACTTAGAACGCCAATGTCCACTCTCTTTACAATAAGTACACTGATCAGAAGACAAAGTTGCTCGAGGGAAAGGGGGTACACCAGGGCGATACATCACACGTCAACCTCTTCCACTACCTCTAAATGGTGGACCATAGACTTGAGCCAACATAACTTTCGTTTTTAAATCCTTAACCTTTTTATCTTCCTTGCCTTTTGCATCCAATTCCTGACGCTCATAATACTGGGCCATTATCAAAAGGGAGACTGGGGAAGACGTAGTCCATGAACTCTCGCTGGCCTTTAGGTGACTAGCTATTTCTGGCAACATGTTAGCGACAAATTTGTAGACAAACAGATTCTTACCCATGTCATCTGTCAATCACTGCCCACTAAAGTCATGGAATGTCTCTTCAAATCGTGTAAAGAAATCGGAAACTGACTCATCCGCTTTCTGTTTACAAGATGCTAACGTAGTCCAATCTATTTTCTTAGGGGGTATAAGAGTTTTGAACTTAGTTACAATAGCTTTGGGAAGATCTAATATTACCTGTTGTGGTTTCTGCACAGGCTCTCTAGCAGCATCTATTTCCTTTAAATGCACCCAAGTATCACCATAAGCTGCAATATCGTCTACCTTCCGAATTGTTCTCCACATATCAGGGGGCAAAATAAGTTTCAAAAAACATATCGATATGTGGCAAAGTCATAGTACAGGAGCTAATAGCTCCTTCCACTTCTTCATAAAAAGCGGCCGGATTTTTCCGTGGGTCGGGTAAAGCAGCTTTAAGAGCCATAACATCTGCTCTACTGCAAGAGGTATAAACCCAATTATAAATAAAATATCCCTTTGCATCATCTGAAGTTTTATCGTCTTCTGTGCCCGCACCCTTCGGAGGAACATACAGAGGCACAGCATCGCGCATTGGTTTCACAGTAATTACAGTATCACTACTGTCTTTATCTGTCCCTGCAGCTCCTTCTTGTCACGCCGGGGACTGAACTGTTTGTTCAGTTCTGGTTTGCTAGCTGCTTTTTTTTCCTCTCGCAGGCGGAATGTGTCAGTTTGCAATTTAACCACTCCCCTAATTAGATCAGGCACCTGTGAAGGAAGAAAGGTGCCATCACTTAATTGTTTATAATCAGAATGTATATCAGAGGGCTCTAGATCATCAGAATGTTTTCTAAAACTGAGTATTACTTCCCAAGTAAATGTCTCTACAAAATATAACTGCTCTAAATCTATACACTGCTGAACCATTGCTACGAGTTCTGGAGCAGAGGCACTCCCACGAGCTGCTTTATGAGCAGCGGATCTAAGAGTGGCCTTGCATTCAGTAGTTAAAGTACAACGAGTCAGGCGCCCATCTTGCTTAACTATATCTTTCTCATCTGAGGACAAATGCTCCTCATCAGAAACCTCATTCTCAAGGGCACTAGGGAATTTATACGGGGGTGGAGGTCTATCCAACAAGATGGAATCATCCTGAGGTCTATTAAGTATGGGATAAATAGGGCGCCTAATAGGGTACTGGCCAGTTACCTCTAAACGACGCTCCCTTTCCTCTTTTTCTTTTATTTCCCTCATTTCCTTCTTTTTCAATTCCAACTCTTTTTTATATATAGTTTTTCGCTGTTCTTTTTCTGCTATAGCTTCTTCTTTCCTCACTCTCTCATGCACTTCTTTCTCTCACATTCGTACACAATCAAACATATCTTGTTGACTCTTTCTTTTAAACAGACACTGCTCAACATACTGAATCTTTTTGAAATGTCAAATGACCCATTCACAGGCCATCGTAAATCAGGATCCTTTTTCATATATTTGTTCCACAGTGTACTATACATTATGGAAGAAATACTGTATTTAATATACATGTATCGATTAGGTGTCCCCTCTAGGGGAGCCGGCTGACTTCTTTCTAAATCCATTTTGGTACCTCCAAGATAGCAACACAACCTACGAGGTGCGCTAGGAGCAGGCATGCTGCCAAATTATAGTAAAATATTGCTATTCAAAAATCTTCAAACGCAGAGAAAAATCTCCACATTACCTGCCTTTATTTATTGCAATAAATAAACAAACAAACAAAACCAGAATCTTGGCCAACCAAATCCAAGATCAAGAGTGCCGCTTCAGCGACCTTACCAAACAAAAGTCTCCAACCTCCAACTGCCAATCTCTTGGTCGACCTAATGGTCACTGCAAAACTTGCACCAATGGAGATCTCAGTCGAGACCGGCCACCACGTGGAGGGTCAAATCGGGAAAACCGGAAAAGCACTTTGGTCTGCAAAGACAAGGGTCTCCTCGTGCAGGACGTCTCCTCAGCAAAATTCCATTCCTCCGTCATGACCACTCATTCGGGCGGCTGCGTCTCCGATGAGCCCCACGAGTCGGGTGCCAAAACTGTGGAAATGTGCCTTTTTAGGGGCACACCTGTGCAGGGGGTCACCCTTATCTTTGTCCATAGGTCCTTAGACCAACAAAGAAGAGATTGGCACTGAAGCTGAAATTCAAAATAAAAAGTTTATTCACTCATGAGTGAGACCACATCCATACAACACCCTCAAGTGTTCCAGGAGGTAGTGGCTTGAATACACAGACCATGGTACTTTTATACAGAGTTTTCTGCAGTGGTAAGCATGTAGTTTCAAATAGAAGGTACAGGCCTACACAGGAATAACTACCGACAAACATGGGCAAATGGAAAATCCCTTAGAATTCCATAGCTGATAAAATGGATGCCAGAAACAAGATGGTTTCAGCTTATGCTAACAGAGATTATCTGTGATTTCCACAGGTGGAAGGAGCCCCGGGCAATGGGGAGGTGTTGTCCGGGCCTGGCCCATCTGGTCCCCGTCTGAGAACAGCCAGCCCGGGGGGCCTGTTCTGGCATACCCTGCCCCTAGTAATCCGGAGGAAAGCTACCATTCTTTATGGTAGGCCGTGTGCACCGAGTGACGGAGGGGCCCCAGGGCACGGGGGCGCCCGACCTCCTGGAGCCCTTACTGGGATCGGGGAGGCAAACAAGCCCTCTTCGGGACTTCCAGGGAAGCCCGGCCATCTGGTCACCCCATTGGAAAGCATTGCACATGACCAGATTGCCGAGGGTAAAGGCGCGACCAGATGGCCGGGCTTGAAGGACGCCATTCCGCCCGCTCCGAACCTTCACCGGAGGGCTCCCGCTTGCCCTTTAGAGGGCTCAGGGGCTCTGGACAAGGGACCCTTGTCCCAGACAGAAGGACCCTTGGCAGTCTGCACGACGGGGGCGCCCACACCCCAGCCCCTGGCAGAAACCCAGGCCCCGGGCCCGGTCCCTGCTTCTCAACCCAGCCAGGCCGGGGAGAACTGGGAGCCTGCCAGGGCACGAGGGAACCCGTCCCGGGCACATGGAACCTCGGCTGGCCACTAGACGTGAGCTCCTGTTCCACAGATTTTTTCCATAGCTCCGTGGAACACCGTGTAGTGGCACTACGCCAACTCTGCCCACCCCTACTTTCGACGTGGTTCAGGACTTGACGGCCCGTGACCTGGAGGAGAATCATACAGATTTCATCCCAGAATGCATGAGCAATCCCAAAACAAGTGGAGCATGTCTGCCTGGGAGGCACGGCATTAAAAGCAATTCAGCAATGCCACAGGGTAGATTTTGTGGAGCTTACCCGGTGTCAATTAGGTTCTGTGTACGATATGATGACATATGTATGTAAGACATCTTACATGGGTATATGAGTGCCCTATCCCATGCTTTGGGTTTCAGGGTCGACCATAATCTAGTTCCCACTTCTGTCGGAGCGGGGCCAGAATATCCACAGATTTATCTGGTATGGCTTTGCCAATTCAAGAAATGTCTCCATCCAGAACCTATTGTGAACATAACTTGGGTTAGCGGATGAGCATGGGGCTCAGAAACCACAATCCCCCAAAGGCGCTCCATTTCATCTAAGTGCCAGGAACTGTCCCGCCAAGAGGCCGATCTGCTTAGTCAGTAGGTCGAAGGGGATCAGGGAACTTTCCTAAAATAGGTCACCAAATGTGCCCATTCCCACAGACTCCAAGTACTCCATGCCCTCGCAACCCACCACGATTCTGAAGGCACACATAGATCTCAGGGGTATCTCAAGTGCATAAGGTGACACCCCGGGAGAGGTTTACAGTGCCCATTTGTAACTACCATGAGCTATACAAAGCAAGTTACTGGAGACTGCAGGTAGAATCGATTTTGGTAGGAACAGTTCACGAACTTTGTGTAATGCACTCTGCTCATTCCCTGTGCATACCTCCCTAAGTTGCGGCCAAACAGCCAACGAGCTGGCCATTGGAGTTGCATGACCAGATAGTAGTTCTCAAATATAGGGTCTCCCAGTCCTTCTCTGTCAGTTGTAGCTCTGCTCTATGCAACTCTACTCCCATCTTTATTCCATATCAGGTCACCCAGCATGGTGTTTGATGAACGAAATGTGCTGCGAGGTATCATAATGGGGAGTGAGTGCCAGAACATGATTTCAGGGCGGAGTGAGGAGACTGCCTTCATCAGGTTGCTATTTAGAAGATCCTGGGTGGTGTGGTAGATGTTGATGCCCAGGTATCGGGTGAGAATTGACTATTATAGTATGCATCGGGCAGGTGGGATGAATCTGGAACAGATGGGTTCTACCCTAATTGACCCCTAGGCCCGAGACTGCCTTGAAAGCACACAGTATATGTGCAATGTCGTCTTTGCCCTCATGGATGTCTCTGACATATATTTGGCCGTTATCTGAATAGAGGGAGGCAGTGTGCATCTCGCCATTGAAGTACTCCCCAGGTTCTTCCCGACTGATAGAGGTGCTGAGTCAGCCGCTCCATCCCAAACTCAAAAAGTAGAGGCGAGAGCAGGCATCCCTGGAGCATGCCGCAATTCACAGGAACCGGTTTGGAAATCAGTTGTCCAATTGGATCCCTGGCCATCGGTTCCTGGTAGAGGAGTTTGATCAGCTGTAACATCCTACTGCCTATGCCCATCTTTTAGAAGACTGTGAACATATACAGTCGTAATCAAGCATGTCAAAAGCTTTTTCTAGGTCCAGTACTAAACAAGCAGAGTGGGGCCAGTGAGATTGTGCCTCCTCGTTGCGCTTGTGCAATCTTTGTATATTGAGGGATGTAGATCTGTAGGGTGTGAAGTGTTTTGGTCAGAATGAACTGATATGCAGTAGATGTGAACTAACCCCCAGACAGTCCTCAGACAACCAGAGGATGTTGCTGCAGGTGCAGGTCCACCGCCAGAGCTGAACAAAAGCTAGATGTGCTAGGTGAAAAGGTGTTCTCTGTTTCTTCTGTGGCCATACCCTTGACCTCCCCTCTGCTAAGTGTAAAATTCTTGCAGGCCATAGGCTGACCTTATGAATCTTTTTACAACAGTCGCCTAGACACAAAAGATCTACCCGCTGCTTGTGGCTTTTGTGGACCCAACCAGACACACAACGACCGAAGCTACTCAGTTTTCAAAATAAATGGCATTCCGAAGTTTCTGAATCTAACTGGTAACTGTTTTTCATATTTAGAAAACTGACTAGAGACTGTTTTCCCCAGGATCACAGGTATTCCTGTCTTCTTTTCTATGTGAGACTCTGGGACAGTTTTTTTCTAGCAATCTCCTAATTTCGACTGTCTTCCTGTGCCTCTGCCAATAATATCCGTCCCTCACCCTCTTTAGTTGTCTCTACACCTCTTCTTATAGTGTTGTACCTTTCTTCATCTATCCACCAGCAGTGACACAGCTTTAAAAACCGAATGGTAAAAGAGACTTAATGCTGAGAAATATGTTAATACTCATTACATTTTTTTTGTAAAATAAGACAGGAGTATAACCCATAAACCACGTTGAGATGTGGGTAGGTGCGAGAGAAATAACAACAATATCTCAACTGGTATAATTATGGAGGACAGTTAGAAATGCATGTCAAATACATTGCAATAAAGAAAGAGGAAGACTCTTGGCAAAAATGTATTTGTTTTTTTGTAAGGTGTACTAGGCATCGTATATTTTCAAAGCATAATCAAGTACAGTTGTAGCAGCACTGTAGGCAAAGAATTGCATAAAAACAACCCAAAATTGGACTTGGTGCTTAATTGTGTAAGTGACACAACAAGTGGCGACGCAAGTGACAATGTGTATTCAGCGGAAAACGGCGCAAAGTGAAATTGGTGAACTAATATATACAGTGAATATTGGTGGTTCCGATAACGATTTCAACACATTTGTAAATAGAGGCAATTGTTCGATAGAACCACAACGTATAGTGCGCTATTATTTGCGCTGAGCGGTTGACGACGTTTCGATCTCTATCTCAGGATCATCTTCAGGACCGGGTTGTTGGTTTAAAGCGGTGCTGTACAGGGGGGGAAAGAGAAGACAGGAAAGGGGATCAGGGAGGAGGGAGAGGTGTTGGTGCAGCGCGTGCAGATCAGCGCCGAACGAGCATGAATGTCGTGGGGGTTAAAAGGTGGGTGAGCATTAGAGCAAGGGGAGAAGGGGTGGGGGGGAAACGCGCTTGGATAGGAACGTGGCTAGGGCGAGGAAAATACTAATGTGGCAGGGGTAGCTACCTGGAATGGACACGATCCCGTGTCCAGGTCAGATGAAGGGTAGTTGGGGTACTCCGGACTCCGGATAGGATGTCCTGGGGAGAGTAAGTGAGGAGTGCACGCAGGTAGCGGGAATTACCTGGAAGTACACGCCGAGACGCGTGTTTTGGTGTATGCCGGGTTGCAGTCAGGCATCGGCATGAGGCGAGGGCGAGAAAAATCACCCAGTCATCAAGGTACCGCGAATCGGTGCCGGAGGTGGAGAGCTGGGGGAGAAAAGGAGGGATGCCGGTCGAGGGCGGTGGTACATGAATAACGCAAGGATACCTGGGTATGAGTTAAAAAATCAGAGAGGAGTGCACGCAAGTTGGCGGGAATTACCTGAGAGTACACGCCGGGACGTGTGTTTAAGTGGAAGCCGTGTTGCAGTCAGGCATCGGCATGGGGCGGGGGCGGGAAAAGAATAAACCCGTCTTCGAGGAACCGCGAATCGGTGCTGGAGGGGGAGATCTGGGGGAGAGAAGGAGGGAAGACGGTCAAGGGCTAGCCGGTGGGTGGTGGTACCTGAATACTGCAAGAATACATGGGCAGGGCAAGGACTTACTTGGGATGCAGGAATGAATCCGACCGACCAGGGGTGCCGGGGCTGGCGACTCTCCGCTGCGAATGAGTGCAGGTGGACGAACTAAGCGGCCACGGTGGTGTTTAAAACCAATACGCCGTGCTTCTGTGTCATGTGACCACGAGGAGCTGATGAGTGTGGTGAAGCCCCGTGATTGGTGGCTTTGCGGCGTGGGGGGTGGGAGTAGGGCATGGAAAGGTTGGAAAAGGAAACAACTAGAACACATATGTTTGGTAACTAGCGGAAATGGATGTCATGACAATCCCTATTTAAAAAGAAAACCATATTTAGAAAATCACTCCTGGTATAAAAAACATGTACAGATGTCATGAATCTGTTGGGTGGCAAGTGGTTAGAGGGGGAAATTCTGACACTTGTCATGAAGGTACAGTCCTGCTGGGAGACCTATATTACATTTCTGCCTGAAAACAATAGACCGACTTAACATGGCTAACAAAGTATACAGAGTGTGACTAAGACGAGTAAATAACATGGAAAGATATGTGAAAGTTAAGGGGGTAAGTCACGAAGGTACAGTCATGCTGGGGGACCTATATTACATTTCCGCCTGAAAACAATAGATCGACTTAACATAGGTGACAACGTTTACAGAGTGTGACTCAGACGAGTAAATAACTGGAAAGATATGTGAAAGTTAAGGGGGCTAGTTTGTGACGGGATAAAGTACAGGTAACAAGGTTACAACATATGAATGTTAAACATGAGAGTCAGGAAGGATGAGAAACAGTACGACAGAGGCGAGATCAGGGGAGGGCAGGAGAAGGTTACAGATCTGCCGAGGGTACTAGGCCCCACTTGTGTGGAGTAGATGGAGCATGTAGCGTGTGGGTGAAAAGATCAAGGGATAGTTAGAGTGCGATAGTACTATTCCATTCGTCTATGGTGTTCAGGCCCATGTGAACAGAGTCACAGATAGTCATCCATTTGCATTCGAATTTATTGAGCAATGCTTTCATGTTGCCGCCTCTGATCAGGAGTGTGGGTTGGTCTATCACTTGCCAGGAAATGTCTGTTTTGCAGTGATTCTTATGAATGTAATGTGCGACCAGGGGAGCGGTGAGTGCTTTGCAATGGATTCTGCTTTTGTGTTGGATCATCCTTTCTTTGATCATTTGCGTAGTTTGTCCAATGTAGACAAGGTCGCAGGGGCAGCGGATCGCATAGATGACATTTTGGGATCTGCAGTTGGTGAGGGTTTTCAGTTTGTAGGTGCAGTTGTTGGTTTTGAAGTCTTTAGTATTGACTGTGAGATCACAGACAATACATGCTTGGCATTTGTAATGACCCATAGCAGGCGGCCGTGATCGTGATCGTGTTCCTGCCTGGTGCTTCTATTGGCCATTTGATGGCATGGACAAGATGAGTGGCCAAATTGCTGCCTCGTTGGAATGAGAAGAGAGGAGCTTCTTTGAATGTTTCAAAAGGTTGTAGCAGCTGCCAATTGCATTTAATTATCTTGTTGACTTTGTTGCTGCAGGGGCTGAATTTAGAAACAAAGGGGATCCTGGTCATAGTTTTTTTGGGGTGTGGTGTGAGGAGATGTTCTCGATGGCAATACCAGGCTCTTTTTCAAGCCCCTGCAGCAACAAAGTCAACAAGATCATTCCAGTTATTTACTCATCTCAGAGGATAGCTGTTCTTTCCTTACTTGGTACAATCCTTCCCCCCCTTCCTCCTGCTCCCTTGGTACATTCCTATAGAGTTCACGATACAATGTTGACATCTCTGTTGTGGAGAGTGGATGATTGGAATAAACAGTCCAGCATCTTACCTTCGTGTAATTTGCCTTCTTTCTTTGGACTACAACACTGGCGACGAACTGCGAAGGGGGCAGCCGATCATCTCCCCTTTGTGTACTCTCTCCTGCTTAAGAAAGATTCACCTTGAGAGGACTTTGCTTCCGTCAAGATTTCACCGCGTCGGAGGAGCTGTCTGTCCATATGGAAGTGCCACCTGCCACCTGCCCAAGGCTAGTCTGGTAAAAGAAACCCTTACTCAGGGCTAGTCTAAGATACTGGTGCCACTAGCTCCTTCATTTACTCGTTCTTCGAGCTGTGATCAGGGTGTTGTGAGTGCATACAGCCCGGTTCCGGTGGTGTTTCAGCGTCAGCATTCTCAAGCTCCTTGGTCCTGTGTGGCACTCTTAAGATTACTGTATATTTGACGTTTCAGGATTCCTGGCTAGAGTGCTGCGCGGCTCGACATTGTGCGGTTGGACTGCGGGGTGTTTCCTCAGAGGTGTGGGGGTGGTTCCCACCTCTGCTCAACGTCTCTGCTCCATTGCCTAGTTGTGTGGAGTTCGGAACACTCCTGTCAGCGGCTCCTCTAGACTGTTACTACGGGCGGAGGTGCATTCCTTCTGCGGAGTGCGTTGCTCCGCCTACTGGCTTCCTGCCTGCCCTGGAGCATTCCCGGCGCACCAACCTGCTTCGGGCCGGTCCACTACAATCAGTCTCCTTCGCACAAGCTTCCTGCCTGCACCGGTGCGTCCCGGGCGCACCAACCCACAGAGGACCGGTCCTCCTGAGTCATTTCTGCCGGCTCACTGCTACGGACCTTCGCGTCGACCCCTGTGTTCCTGTGCCTCCCTACCAAGTAAGATCTTTCCTTTCTGCATTATTCTGGGGGTCTAGAGATACCGACTCAATCACCGAGTATCCTGTACACTGTGACACGCTCACATTGTGCGTCTCATCCTAGGGCCTCCTCTACTTTCGCCTGTGAGATGCAGGCGCATGATACTCAGCACCCTTGTGCAAGTTGTAGCCATCAGGGAACGCGGTGACACACTCACCTCCTTGTATGTTACTCTCTGTGACACACACACACATCTTTTCCTTACTCATCCTTCATCAGTTCCAGTGGCACGCTCTGCAATCATTTACGTTATCCTATTCCTGTTGAGTCTCTCGCGCCACCCTCATTGAGAGCCCTACCTCACACGCTACTATGGGCACTCCAGATATAAGCCAACCACCGTCCTTCTTAAATGAGTGCGGAGGCCCTGAAATCCACTGGAAGGATTGGACTAAGTTGTTTGAATCTTACCTAATTGCGATGGGGGGTGAAAAGTTTTCAGCTTTGCGCAAACAACACATTTTACTACATAATTTAGGTGTTCATGGTCGCAAAGTTCATGAAACCTTACCTGAACCGGATTTGGAAGATGATGATGATGCTGATGCTTACGAAATCACACTCATGAAATTAGAGACTCACTTTGGTGATAAAGTCAATGTGGTGCTTGAACGCCACAAAATCTTCAGCAGAGTACAGGGAAAGAGTGAATCCATTAATAATTATATTGCGGCTCTAAGAGGTCTCACTCAATTGTGCGAGTTTAGGGATCTCAACGATTCCCTCATAAGGGATCAACTCGTTAGATACACTCACTGCAGCAAAGTTCAAGAGAAGCTATTGGCAAAAAACCCCACTCTAAGAGATGCGATTTCTATTGCACAATCGATTGAACATACTGCTAAGTGTGTAAAGGAGATAAAAATCAATGAAGAAGTAGTGGCATCTGTTCAGGTTGAAGCGTCCAGTGGCGAGGTACTCAAAGTAGCTAACAGAGTGAGCACTAAAATTGTACCAACCAATAATTCTACTAAGGAGGGCCATGGTCTGAAATGTTTTAGGTGTGGCAGCAACAACCATTTGGTCAACAGTCCCTTTTGCTCTGCACGAAGCGTCACATGTAAAAAATGCAACAGAAGAGGACATTTAGCTAGAGTGTGCAGAGATGGTATGAGTAGTACAATAAAAGTAGTCAGCGTTAGTGAGGAACCACAGGCTAGATTCATTTTTCAAATAAAAGACACTTATGAATCCTCCAAGCCTATCTATCCAAAGTGTATAGTACTTATAGACAACAAACCCATAGAGATGTATGCAGACTCATGTTCCCCATTCACGTTGGTAAACCTAGAGGACTTTGAGAAATCCCTGGGTCGCAACAAGTCTATGTTAAACCCTCCTGATATTTCGCCCGAAGGATACACCAGAGATCCCATTCCCTTAGTGGGCATGGTGAATAGTCACATAGACTTTAAGGGGAGATCTATTGTGGGTAGCGTGTATGTTGTTGAGAGTGGGGCGAACCTTCTGGGTTGGCAACACCAGAAGAAATTGGGAATCATTCTGGACCCCAATGACAAAAACCAAGTCATTTTAGATATTCCCAACAGCAACAATCTCCTGCGGGATGCATTTCCTAACCTTTTTACTGATAAGTTAGGTAAATTAAAAGACTTCCAACATAAAATAAAAGTTAGGCAAGGAGCGAAACCTATAGTGCACAGAACACGTCCTGTACCTCTTCGTCTAAGAGAAACCCTCAAAGCTGAACTGGATAAACTGTGTGACATGGGGGTCATCCAACAATACCCTCTGTTTCCAAGATGATATACTTATGTATGGTTCGACGGAGGAAGAACACGATGTCATCCTTAACACTGTGTGCCAAAGACTCTCTAGAGCAGGGTTAACTGTGAAACTTGACAAATGCAAGATCAAAGTCACTTCAGTAGACTATTTGGGTCACACCATATCCAAAGAGGGTTTCAAACCTAAATACAGTCTAATCCAAGCAGTCAAGGATGCCCCGTATCCTTCTAATAAAGAGGAACTCAAACCATTCCTCGGACTGGTAGAATACATGTCCAAGTTCATAAGAAATTTTGCCGATTTATGCGATGGGTTACGTGACCTCCTAAAAAAAAACAAGGAGTTTGAATGGGAGGAAAAACACAACGAAATGGTTGAGACAATGAAAACAACGTATTCTTGAATCTCCAGCTTTAGGATCTTTTGACCCCGAGAAAAAAACCATACTAACAACTGATGCATCCAATAAAGGGTTGGGAGCGATGCTTTCTCAAAAAGGAGAGGATGAAGAAATTGTAATCGCATTCGCATCACAGTCCCTCAGCTCATCAGAAAGAAACTACTCGGTCATTGAGAGAGAAGCGTTAGCATGCTTCTGGGCAGTGACCCATTTAAAAATTTTCTTATGGGGTATACAATTCGTTATTCACACTGACCACAAGCCTTTAACTTTCATGTTCTCATCCAAAAATACTCAAAACAAGTCTCCTCGCATAACAAAGTGGGTTCTTGGCCTAGAGAACTACTGCTTCAAGGTGGAATACCTTCCAGGGCCAGAAAATGTAATTGCGGATTACCTATCCAGGTCCCCACTCTCGACCAACCATAGTGAGGACCAGTTAGACGTTCCAATTTTAACCATGCACCTACCCTCACTAACCAAAAAAGAGTGGGAAGAGAATATGAGGAATGACAAAGACATGAAGGTCCTCAAAGACCTCATTCTCAATGGATGGCCCGAGAGTCGGTCTGAAGTTCCAGATTCCGTTAAAGACTTTTGGAAGGTAAGGTATGAACTTTCTCTGGTGTCTGGTATGATACATCGTGGGAGGAGAGTAGTCCCACCTAAGGATTTGAGGAACAAAATAATCGACCTAGCCCATGAAGGACACTTAGGCAGGAGCCTCACAAAAAACAAGGTCAGAGGTTGTTTTTGGTTTCCAAGAATGGACTCTATGGTAGAACTCAAGGTCAAAAAATGCACTAGCGGGGGCGTGGCCAAGATGGCGGGGTGAGCGGACGCTTCCTCCCGTAGCTCCTCCGGCCCGGCCAAGCTTGAGCCCTTTTCTTATGCTTTTCTCCCCCCGCTGAGGCTCAGCGTGGAAGAGGAGCGTGGCGGAGCACCTGGTGCGCACGTTGTTGCCGTTTTGGTTCTGATCGCCTCGGGGGAAGCCCCCAAAAAGTCCGATCAAGCTCGAGGAGCGAAGGAGGGCCTGAGGGGCGGAGCGCATCGGAGTGCTGTCCGGGCGCCTCGGCTGGGCCTGGTGCTGAAAGTTGCGATCTGGAGGGAATCTGGCCCGTCGTTCGACGGAGGGTGAAGGAGCCCTGCGGGAGGGGACCCGACGGTGCGGAAGACTTCGGACGGGTGCTTTGGCACTCAGACCTGTGTCGGCGACGCTTCGCACTGTGTAGGCCCCTGTCCCTTGGCCGAGGTACGGCGGACTCTCTGTTGGGGTCGGACCATCTGGGCCCCTGCGTGTGATAGACTGAAACCGGCGGTGGAACCTATTTGATTGCTGTGCGTTTTGGGGGCCCCGGTGGTGTCGCCGGGCCTGGTCGCTCTGCCCTGCCTCGCCCTGCCGCCATCTTGTCCCCGTGGGATCAGTGGTGTTGGCCTTCACCGGAGCCCTTGCTGGTGGATGTATGTGACCGCCGCTGCTGCCGGGCTGACTTTTTGGGGGATGTGCTGATGAGGAGCCCCCCACTGTAGCTTCCATTCCTGTCTCGGATGGGCACCCGCGGCTGGTGGTGACCGGGCTGGACCGCCATCTTGTCACCTGTGACGCAGCGACCCTGCTTGTGGGGGACACCCACGTCGAGCGCTTGCCAGCAGCTGGGCACCCCTGGGGCGGCTGGATCAGTGCCCGACCGCAGTGCTTGCGATGTCTGGAAGAGGAGGCTCGAAGAAGGGGGACCGCACCCTGCCAGACATGCTTGGCAGGGCCCAGCAACTGCGGGACAGAACACAGCCTTCGCCGGGGACCTCCCGGGCCTCGGCGGACGTGACTGGGGGGGAGCCACCCGTCACGAGGACCTTTATGGAGGAATTGTTTAGCTCCCTCAGGGAGGACTTCCAGACACTGAAGCGGGAGGTGGCCAGCGAGGTCCGGGAAGTGCGCAGGGAAGTGGAGGGCCTTGGTGAGCGCGTTGAAACGGTGGAGACGGAGGCCCAACGCCGGGAGGAGGAGATAGTCCATCTTCAACAGGACGTTCTCCGCCTCCGGGAGCAGTGTGTTGAGCTCCAGGCCCACTCTGAGGACCTTGAGAACAGATCACGGAGGAACAACATTCGAGTGCGTGGTGTGCCGACTGCAGACGAGGGGTCCGATCTGGGGAGCTACCTGCGGGACCTGTTCCGAGAGATCCTGGGGGAGGCTGCGGACTTCCCCATTAGCATTGATAGGGCACATAGGGTTGGCCGGCAGCGCCAATCATCGGCACCTCCACCGGACATTCTGGCCTTCCTGCCCGATTTCCCGCTGAAGGAACGCATCATGACTGAGGCCCGCAGGAAACAGCCCCTGACTTTCCGGGAGCGGCCGGTGGCGCTTTACCAGGACCTCTCCGCCATCACGTTGCAGAAACGCAGGTCCTTCAGGATTGCCACTGACTTTTTGCGCGAGCACGAGACGCCGTACTCTTGGGGTCATCCCTTCCGCCTGATCTTCCGATGGAACGGGGTGCTACACCAGCTACGCTCCTTGCAGGACATTTGTGGAGTCCTGGGGCTTACGGCGGCGGAGGAGGAAGGAGCTACACCGTCGTGGAGGGCCTCGGAGAGACGGAGCCGGCGGAGGTCGGCGAGGCGACGATCAGCGGCCAGCGCAGGGCGTCCTGATTCCCCTACCATCAGGGCGGACATGGCCGACGCTTTGAGGGCGGCGGCCAGGGACTCGGCCGGCTCCACCGGCGTGGCCTTGACGGCCTAACACTCACTCCGGGGGGAGATGCCTTTAGCTTCTTTAAATGCTGGGTTCGGGGCGGGGGAGTCGGGGGGGAGCGGCTGGAGGTGAGTGGCTGGACGTCCACTTCGTTCCTTTCTACGGACTTGCCCGTTTTGGGGCTTGACTGGGACAATGGGGTGTTTGAGTTTGCGTTTGGCTAGTTGCCAGGGTTGTGTTTCGGGTGGGTGTAGGGGTTGTTCTGGGGTTGGGGAGGTCCCGTCCGACGTTGTCCATGCCCACGCTTGGTCTGTTATGGCTTGTCCTGCGCGGCTGCCCCGCGCGCCCCACCCGCTGAGCCCCTGCCCATTGCACGGCGCTCCCGATCCCCGAGAGGAATGTCGGCCCTAAAGGTAGTGACCCTTAATGTTCAGGGTCTGAACAACCCCGTGAAGCGCAGAGCGATCTTATCTTTGCTGGAGGGGACGCAGGCGGACATTTGCCTTTTACAGGAGACCCACTTATTGTCCCGGGATTGCCATCGACTGCGCTCTGCTAAGTTCCCTACCCATTTCTTCTCCTCGGCAGCGAACAAGACGGCGGGGGTAGCCATTCTTCTAGCGAGCTCCTTTAGCGGGGAGGTTTTGTATAAGTGTGCTGAACAGAAGGGGAGGCTTCTTGCGTATCGCATGCGCTTAGGAGGCATAGCGTTTACGGTTGGCTCCGTTTATAGCCCAAACGACCACCAAGAGCGTTTCCTAGACTCCGTGTTGGTGGATGTCACTGCTTCCCCCGACCGCCACGTCATTCTGGGGGGAGACCTTAATATTGTCTTCGATTCTGTGATGGACAGATCGGCGCAGCGCTTCCCGCAGACGGGGGAACTGTCCCAGGCTGTGAAGGCCCGGATTGCGGAAATGGACTTACACGACCTTTGGCGCTCCATGCACCCCACGGATAGGGACTACTCTCACTTTTCACACGCACATCGAACCTACTCACGGCTGGATTACCTTCTGGTGAGTGGATCGATGCATGCCGCTGCCACGGCGGCGGACATCGGGGTCCTGACCTTGTCTGACCATTCACCAGTCACCGGCGTTTTCCAGTGGCCGGCGGCCTCCCCCTCTCGGGGGGTGTGGCACCTCCGGGATACCCTTTTACACAAAAAGTCTGTAGTCAGCGCATTGGGGAGGTCATACAGGACTACCTAACTCACAATAGCAACACCGACACTTCGCAAGCGACACAGTGGGCGGCATTGAAGGCAGTCCTCCGGGGGGAATTTATCTCTATCTCCGCAGCCGAAAACAGGGAGCGGCAACGGAAGAGGGACGAGCTGACCGTTCGGGTCCGGGAGCTTGAGCAGGTCCACCGCCGTACGGGGGCGCCAAGGGTGTGGAGGCAGTTGAAGGCTGCGAGGAAGCTCCTGTCGGCATTGGATCTTGATAGAGCGGAGTATGCCGCCTTGCGCTTGAAACACGCCTTCTACACTGGGGGGGACAAATGTGGCAAGCTCCTAGCACACAGGCTCCGGGTCACGCAGCAGCGTGGCATCGTGAAGGAACTGGTGGGCACGGACGGGGTGGTCGTCTCCGGGGACGCGGAGGTAGCGGAATCTTTCCGCGGCTTCTACGAAGTGCTGTATGCGGAGGAACCCTCCTCGCCACAGGACGCCGAAGGCTATTTGGAGTCGGTGACCCTTCCGGTGCTGGATCCGGCTCAGGCGGACCACCTGGAGCGGGATATCCATGTTGAGGAGGTTATTTCCGCTATCGCGCGGCTGAAGCATGGTAAGGCCCCGGGCCCGGACGGGTACACGTCTTTGTTTTATAAGACTTTTTGCACGGCTGTGGCCCCTGTCCTTACTCGGCTATTTAATTCCTTTTCCGAACCGGGAGCCATCCCACCGGATCTCCTGAGGGCGACGGTCGCGGTAATTCCGAAACCGGGGAAGGACCGGGCCCTCCGCGGTTCGTATCGACCCATCTCGCTCTTAAATGTCGACCTCAAGTTGTATACAGGGATTCTAGCGTCCAGGCTGGGTCCACACCTCCCCGGATTGGTGGAGGCGGACCAGGCTGGCTTTGTACCCGGCAGACAGACGGTTGATAATACCAAGCGGGTGGCGCATGTTCTGGAGAAGGTCTCGCGGATCCCGGGGGAGCGGATGTTGCTGTCCGTCGACGCGGAGAAGGCCTTCGACAGAGTTCACTGGCCGTATCTCGAGCTGGTTCTCAAGAAATTGGGAATCGGGGATAAGTTCCGCACCATGGTATTCAACTGTTATAAGCATCCTTCAGCATCGGTGCGGGTCAACGGGTGTAGCTCCGGTGGATTTGCCATCGAACGCGGCACAAGGCAGGGCTGCCCCCTCTCGCCGCTCTTGTTTGCCCTCTACATGGAGCCGTTTGCTCAGAGGATTTGCGATAACCCGGATGCGGTTGGGGTCCGGATGGGCCAGTATGTCCACACTGTCAGTCTCTACGCGGACGATGTCCTGTTGACCTTGGACGACCCTAGGAGGTCGCTGCCTGCTTGCCTCCAGGAACTAGACGCCTTTGCCTGTGTGGCCGGCTTCAAAATGAATATGAGCAAGTCGGTGGCGTTAGACGTGTCCCTGGCTGCGGACACCAGGAGGGACCTTCAGCGACTCTTCCCCATGCAGTGGTCCTCCTCCACGGTGCCATACCTGGGGATTCTGCTGGCGCCCACATTACCGGAGATGGTCACGGCTAACTATGCCTCCCTCAGCAGGAAGATCAAGGAGGAGCTTGGTCGCTGGAGCAAAGGCCTACTGTCCTGGCTGGGGCGAATCGCGGCGGTTAAGATGACGGTGCTGCCCCAGATACTGTATCTTTTCCGGGCCCTCCCTCTCCAGCCCCCGGTGGGCTGGATACGACAAATGCAGGCTGACATCTCCCGCTTTGTCTGGCAGGGCCGCAAGCCACGAATGAAGAGGGTCCTCTCCACGCTTGCTCCGGAGGCGGGGGGCCTCGGTATTCCGGACCTCCGTAGGTACTTTCAGGCGGCACAGCTGCGATATTTGGTGGAGTGGAGCAGGTGGGAGTCCGACAAACACTGGCTCTTTCAGGACCAGGCAGTGGCGGGCCGCACTTTACAAGAGGTTCCATTCTTGCGCCGCGCGCACCGCCCCCCTAACCTTTACGCTTCCTTTATTACGCGGGTCCCCCTGCGGGTGTGGGACACAGTCTGTGAGGCTCGGGGCCTCACCACCTTCCCTTCGCCGTTCACACCTATAGCGGGCAACCCGGACTTCTCCCCAGGGATGGAGCCGGGAGTTTTCTCCCATTGGGTGCAGGCGGGCTGCAGGGCGCTCTTCCAGATCTATGGCCCGGAGGGAGTGACTCCGTTTCAGCAACTCCGCCAGGAGTTCGGCCTGACGGAGCTGGACAGATTGCGCTACATGCAGGTTCGGCATTGGGCCCTCCAGCCCCAGGTGCGTGACACCGCTGCTCGTCAAATTACACCGTATGAGAGGTGGCTGGCTACCCGGACCTCCGACGCTAAGCTAATTACCGATCTGTACAAGTACCTACAACCCCCGCCGTTTCACTATTACAACCCGGGGAGGGAGCGCTGGCACAGGGAATTGGGTAGGACACTCAGCCACAAGGAATGGGACAAAATGGCGTATCGGGCGCGGCACTCTGCATATCACACGGGCCTTACGGAGACCTTCACTAAGGTGTCCACTTATTGGTATTACACCCCGGAGCGACTGTATGAAATGCATAAACACACTGACAAGGGGTGCTGGCGGGGCTGCGGGCAGGAGGGTACCCTCTCACACATTCTTTGGGATTGCCCCGTGCTGACCGCTTACTGGAAGGAAGTTTTGGACGAGGTGGATAAGCACTTTGAGATAGAGCTGCCGCGCTTCCCGGCGTATGTTCTGCTGGGCCTCCCCAATGACTTAATGTACCCACTGAAGTCCCGCAGGGGTAGGCAGATCGCGATTGCGCTGGGGTCTGCGGTCCAGAACATCCTTATCCACTGGCGCACCAACACTGTTCCCTCCATCACGGGTTGGTTGCATAGGCTTTGGCATGTGCTGGGAATGGAGAAGTTGTCGCTCACGGTGGCGGGGGAAATAGACCAATTTGAAGAGCTGTGGCAACCCTTTCTAGCGCTGCTGTCCACCGAATTCCGGGAGCTCACCTGTCCGAGGTATCTTAGGCTTCTCAGGCTGACGCCGCCGGTGATCCCGGCGGACTAGATCACATGTGAGACAGAGGCCTCCGGGGGGGGGGGGGGGTGCGGGGCTTTTTGGGGAGGACTAATCTGACGCGGGACCATAGGACGGGGGGGTGGGGTATTATTTTTTCTTTCTTCCTTTCTTTACTGGGGGGATGGGGGATGGGGGGGGGTGGAGTGTGCTTTGTCGAGTTGCTGCTGGCTTTCATTGCTCAGATTTGGGGTGTTGGATATGCACGCAGGGATTCCACAGTTTGCATTTCTAGCCTTTCGTTTACTGTGCCTTTCCCCTGGCCCATCGAGCTATCCATCGCCAACCCTCTTGAGTTGCACCTTTTTTCTTTGATTGTATTAACTGTACCCTAACCTCCTACCCCCCTCCCCCATGGTTTGTTTTGTTTCAATAAAAACGTTTTAAACATAAAAAATGCACTAGCTGTGCTAAAAGTGACAAAAGCAAAATTCCACGCAAAGCTCCTCTATCTCCGGTCGAAGTTCCGGACGTTCCATGGACAAAACTTGCAATGGACATCATTGGTCCTATGGAGGTCATGGGCCCACAAAAAAAGTTTATGTTTGTACTTGTAGATTACACCTCACATTGGGTGAATTTTAAGTTCACATCCTCCACCACGACAAACAACCTCATCTCGTTCTTGAAAGGTGTCTTCGTCTATGAAGGAATTCCTGCCACATTAGTGACTGACAATGGGGTGCAATTTACGTCAGAGACAATGAAGGCATTCTTGGAAGATCTTAACATAAGACATGAGAAAACTGCACTCTATTGTCCTAAAGCGAATGAGCTAGTAGAAAGGGCGAATCGCTTAGTGAAAGACCACATTCAATTGGCCATCACCAATGGGTTCAATGTCGAAGATTCCCTAAGAGAGTGCATCTGGGCATACCATACCACACCCAATTCTATCACGGGACTATCACCTTTTGTTTCCTTGAGAGGGAGGGAACCCTGCACTAAAATGAATCCACATTGGTTGGGAGTTGGGAAAAGTGTAGTGCCTGATCTAGAGCGGAGCAAGGTGAAGATCAATCAACACCAACAAAAATATAAGAGTTGGTATGACCAAAAACACGGAGTCAAGGACCACGAGTACCAAGTTGGTACCACGGTGGTTGTCAAGAAACCCACTCATGTGCAACCAGGCTCAAGCAAGTATCATGATCCCCAACGGGTGGTAAGAAACGGAAAGAATGTGGTTCGCCTAGAAAATGGACAGACGTGGAGTAGTGACAGACTGGTGGACTTATCCTGAGTTAGTGTACCTCTGTCCTTTTTGTTCTCCCCTATATAAGGAGATGTGTTGTAATCTCAGAGGATAGCTGTTCTTTCCTTACTTGGCACAATCCTTCCCCCCCCTTCCTCCTGCTCCCTTGGTACATTCCTATAGAGTTCACGATAGAATGTTGACATCTCTGTTGTGGAGAGTGGATGATTGGAATAAACAGTCCAGCATCTTACCTTCGTGTAATTTGCCTTCTTTCTTTGGACTACAACAATGTTTTTTATACCATGAGTGATTTTCTGAATATGGTTTTCTTTTAAATAGGGATTGTCATTACATCCATTTCCGCTAGTTACCAAACATATGTGTTCTAGTTCTTCCCTTCTCCAACCTTTCCCCGCCCTTCTCCCACCCCCCACGCCGCAACGCCACCAATCACAGGGCTTCACCACACTCGTCAGCTCCTCGTGGTCACATGACCCGGAAGCACGGCGTATTGCTTTTAAACACCACCATTGCCGCTTAGTTCGTCCACCTGCACTCATTCGCAGTGGAGAGTCACCAGCCCCGGCACCCCTGGTCGATCGGATTCATTCCTGCATCCCAAGTAAGTCCTTGCCCTGCCCATGTATTCTTGTAGTATTCAGGTACCACCGCCCACCGGCTAGCCCTTGATCGTCTTCCCTCCTTCTCTCCCCCAGCTCTCCCCCTCCGGCACCGATTCGCGGTTCCTTGAAGACGGGTTTATTCTTTTCCTCCCCCGCCCCATGCCGATGCCTGACTGCAACACGGCTTCCACTTACACACGCGTCCCGGCGTGTACTCTCAGGTAATTCCTGCCAACTTGTGTGCACTCCTCTCTGATTTTTTAACTCATTCCCAGGTATCCTTGCGTTATTCATGTACCACCGCCCTCCGGCTAGCCCTTGACCGGCATCCCTCCTTTTCTCCCCCAGCTCTCCACCTCCGGCACCGATTCGCGGTACCTTGATGACGAGGTGATTTTGCTCGCCCTCGCCTCATGCCGATGCCTGACTGCAACCCGGCATCCACCAAAACACACGTCTCGGCGTGTACTTCCAGGTAATTCCCGCTACCTGCGTGCACTCCTCACTGATTCTCACCTATTGATTTTAGTACTCACGCCCACCTCCTCTCCCCAGGACATCCTATCCGGAGTCTGGAGTACCCCGACTACCCTCCATCTGATATTGGACACGGGATCGTGTCTGTTCCAGGTAGCTACCCCTGCGACATTCGTATTTTCCTCGTCCTAGCCACGTTCATATCCAAGCACGTTTCCCCCCCACCCCTTCTACCCTTGCTCTAATGCTCACCCACCTTTTAACCCCCCACGACATTCATGGTCGTTCTGCGCTGATCTGCACGCACTGCACCAACACCTCTCCCTCCTCCCTGATCCCCTTTCCTCTCTTCTCTTCCCTCCCCTGTACAGAACCGCTTTAAACCAACCACCTGGTCCTGAAGATGATCCTGAGTAAGAGGATCGAAACGTCGTCGACCGCTCAGCGCAAATAATAGCGCACTATACGTTGTGGTTCCATCGAACAATTGCCTCTATTTACAAATGTGTTGAAATCGTTATTGAAACCACCAATATACACTGTATATATTAGTTCACCAATATCACTTTGCGCCGTTTTCCGCTGAATACACATTGTCACTTGCGTCGCCACTTGTTGTGTCACTTACACAGTTAAGCACCAAGTCCAATTTCGGGTTGTTTTTATGCAATTCTTTGCCTACAGTGCTGTTACAACTGTACTTGATTATGCTTTGAAAATCTACGATGCCTAGTGCACCTTAAAAAAAAAATTTTTTTTTGCCAAGAGCCTTCCTCTTTCTTTGTTGCAATATATTTGACATGCATTTCTAACTGTCCTCCATAATTATACCAGTTGAGATATTGTTGTTATTTCTCTCCAATACTCATTACAGGCAGTATAAAATGTGACATATAACTTGTAGCATAATTAATGATTAGTGGGTTTGTGAGTTGATTTGGAGCGGGAAAGCTCATGACAATCACAATGTAGGATTAAAGTACCAATAGAGTGGGATATAGGTAAGCACAGAGACCATGTGCAGCAAAATAATAGTGTTGAAACTGTATGCAGAGATGGACCTAAGTTTTGAGAATTACCATAGCATGTAGTTAACCGTAAAATAATCTGAGAATTTTGAAAGATGAACTAAGAGAGAGTAAGATAGTTGTAAATAGTCAGTGGGAGTAATGGAGAGACCTGGGAAATAGAACCTGTGACAGGTAGGAGGATGGAAGTAAAGGAAAAATTGAGAAAATGGAGGTTGAGAGTGGAGGTGGTATATGGCGAGATAGGAATAATGGGATTAGTTGTTGGTGTCACTGAAGTTTGGAAAAGGGAGGCAGGGTGCTAACAGGGGTAGAGGACACTGAAAGGGTAAACCCCATGAGATCAGAAAAGTTATTAGATGTTATGTGATTAGGTAGTTTTAGGGAATTTGCTGAATAGTGCTAGGGAGGGAGTTAGTCGGATCTGAGTTGAAAGGGAATTCTAAATCTTAAGGCTGCTATTTGAGAAATCTTAAGAGTGCTCCCTCGTGGACTTTTTCTTGAACTGTCTGCAGCCACAAGATATGCTGAGGTTTGTACTTGCTAAGAGGCAGTGGAAACAGTTGCCAACATACTCAACTCCCTTAAAGCCATTTCCTATGAAGATGATGTCTTGACCTCATCTATAATCAGAGTTCCATCCAGGGATGTTCTCTCACCATTACTCTTCAATGTCAATGCCTCCCTCACTCAAGGCATCTTCCCAGAAGCTCTCATGACAGGAAGACCCTCCCACTCCAAAAGGCACTTACACTAGACCCAGATCACCACTCCAACGACCGGCTCATCAACTCACCTACCCTTTATTGGCAAGATCATACAAAAAGCAGTCTATGTTCAACTCCCAGATCACTTCAATTCTACCCATTCCCTGCACAACTACAAATCTAGCTTCAGATCATGCTGCAGCACAGTAATCAATACCATACATATCATAGATGATGCCCTCCTGACCACAGATGATGATCCCTCGCTACAGATATTGATGGACCTCTCCGCTGCCCTCAACACAGTCGACCAAGCCACCCTCACCCACACCCTGGAGTCTCAAATGGGATTCACTGGCAATGTTCACTGGTTCTCCTCCTGCCTTTCCAACCAACCAGTTTATTCAGATGGGCACCTCTCATCTGCAACATATCCAGACCTGGCTGTTAGGCACCTATCTAATGTTCAACCCCACCAAGGCACAATTCATGTAAATTGCCAAGAACAACCAGCAAGAAGTAATACAAACCTGGCTCAATGACATGACACAGGAAGGCACTTGAATCACTTAGATTCAGCCTAGACACAAACCTCCGCAACAAGGAGCACATTGTCAAAAAACATAGACAAACTAGTACTAGCTCTCTCTTCTAAAGAAAGTGAAAACAATTCTTACAGAAAGCGACTTAGAAACTGACCATCCAGCCCTTGTACTCATGCATCTGGATGGTGGAAATGCCCTACTCCATAGCCCCACAGACTGCACATTGAAACCCTTAAGGGCACCCTACATGTGCTCAGGCCCATTTTCTTGTCTGCCAATTATCTACAAGAGCCCACTCTGGTCGGATGGAACTTTTTACTTGCCCAATAGCGTGGAGGGAATAAACACAATTATCGAAGAATGCTGTCCGCAATTTGTCATAATCAAGGACTCGAGACTTAATCTCTTGGCTCTCTGGCTTTTATTATCAACATAAAAATTTGAAGATACAAACTCCTCAATACAAGGCACAACAAATACATAGGCACTAACACAAATGCTACTCTACGAAGAATCCGCATACGACTAAAAATAACCAAAAGCACAATTTCTAAAAGCATGAGGTAGAAAACTACCAAGCCAATGTCGATATTAGGGACACTGGACCATACCATCTCT
The DNA here is from genome assembly GCF_964204655.1 of Triturus cristatus. NCBI lineage: Eukaryota > Metazoa > Chordata > Amphibia > Caudata > Salamandridae > Triturus > Triturus cristatus. Next base: position 379,845,892 of record NC_140593.1, on the reverse strand, counting down.
GTCCCTACTCTGTACTAGATGTCATCCCTACTTAACAATCCCTTGAGACCCTCAAATCGAGAAAAAGGCGTCAGAGTGAAACTTCCTAAGAAGTCTTCACTTGGAGAGCTTGATCTATAGATGCCCCCTCTAGCTCCTCGCCTAACTCTTCTCTGCTCCAATCTATTCTGTTCTGCCTCCACCCTCGGGGCGCTTTCCCTAATACAGAACCCCAAATCCTAGAACACGCCCTTTTGCACCTCCTCTCTAGCCGGGTCGTCTTTCAGTAATTTTCCATTGAGCGCTGTCCAGTTCCATCGTCCATCAGCTTGGCCTTGAGTCCCAGACACCATCCGCACTAGGAGTTATGATTGGCACATTCCAATGCACTCCCATGTCTGGCTTTAACTACATAAGTCAATGTGTGAACAAAGAACTTCTCTACTAACGAAGCAACTGTCCTTGCACCTGGAGTGAGATCATGGAATGCAGACATACTTCACATCTTTTAACTTTGCCATTTACTACAGCCTAAAACCTCTACTAGAATAAATCCTTTTGGCCTATTGCCCTCGGCTAACATAAGAAAATAACAGGCCTTTCTCCTTAACGATATATGTGAATTCTGGCCACTACTCGGTTACACAAGCATGTCTAAATCAAGCTATTGACATTTACGTCTTCCCTTTCATGTATGTTTTAAGCAATCTTCATGAACGTTTTCTAGGTTACACGTTTAACTTCACATTGCGTTCATATAAACTAAAACTCTATGCATTTCTCTAAATACATTCACAATATGCTTGTACATTGCTGACACTTCTAATTTAAATCGATACCTTATACATCTCTTAAAACATTTCACACACAAAATACCTGAGTACACATTTGATTATATGCGGGTGCCAACTAACAGTGAATATGACGCACCCCTACAATTTTCAACCTTTTAAGCGCTACATCAGTTCCCCCCTTTGATGACATCTGTCATCACACCATTACAATCTCCCTTCTTTAGAGACTGATTTAGACGGTACTTGTCATTACCCTGCCATGTCGAATTCCCTCCATTCTCTTAAGATTCTCATATTGTTGATCCTGAAATTTCGCCATTCTCTGCTCATTTGCTCTAAGAGCTCTTTCAACCTTGCCTCCTTGATACCACTTCCAAGCTTTCACACATCCCCACAAACAAATCACACAAACCACAGCAATGATAATTGGCTTCAACACCGATCCAAGAAATCCCTTCCCCAAATTCGCAAACCATGTTCCCACTCTACCAAATCCCTGTCCAATCTTTTCCCACACATTCTCCTCCGTCAAATCCATAATTTCCTTGTGAATAGTTGTGATGTTGTCTATGTACTTCCCCAACTCCTTCGTATTGTCTGGAATATATGTGCAGCATTCTTGAACCTTCAGCAATTTACAGACTCCGCCCTCTTTTGCTAATAACACGTCTAACGCAAGACGATTCTGCATAACCATATTCCGTATCGACAACATCTCTCCAGTCACCAACAACAAGGACCTCGCTGTATTCATTGACAGCTCATCAACTACTGTCGCCAACCTTCTGATCTTCACGTCATTCAAAACCACACCCATACTAGGTATCATTGCTCCATATAGATCACCAATCACTGCACCTGCATTTACAGTCCTACGTCTCCTAGAATGTTGTCTCGTCTCTAACAGCTCCAAGTCCTCCGTGTGATAAATCTTCGGGAATATAATAGCCAAATAACATATGCCATACCAATTTGCAGGCAATCTTACATAAGCATTCTTCCCACATACATAATACACTGTCGGAATCACTTGTACTGCACCTTGCATAAAGTCCTTAACAGAAGTCTCCATAGTGAAGGTATGGGAACAGGTGCTATGTCCCACTGAAACCTTCTCAGTAGCTGATTGAGGACGTCCAATACACAAATTCCCTTTCTGCGCTTCATCTAATGCAATTGGTCCATAGCTTCCCTTGGACTTGTGAGATTTCTCCTCATCGGTCCAATCTACTGAACTATCTCCGGTATCTCGAGTCTGGGTCAACTTTCTATATCTGTCCTCTACTTGGTCAATGAATTTCTTCTCCGTCTAGGACAATGCACATGTCAGGTTATGCCTGTGAGCATGCGCAGTATCCAACCTCACAGTTGGTCTAAAATACTTCAGGAGTCTGTCCTCTTTCTTATAATAATCGTACTTATTCAAATGCTTGATTGCTGGAACTTCAGGAAGTACCGTATCAAAATTTGAAAAGAAATACTCGAACTGCCTCCTGTCGTAAAATAAACTAAGCAACAAACTACAAGAAATCCCATACATCAATGGGAGATGATGATACTTGATACCCTCATCCACTGAAGCAGGCAACTGCATACACACATAGCAATCCTTCACATCCATCGCATCAACATACTCGTACAACAACTTCGCATAAGCATTGAGTTTAAAATCGCCCTTCGACAAATCCATGTGGAGTCTACGATCCTCTTTTAACTTTAATGTTCTCTGATCTCTAATATTAACACCTCTCTGCCCTGGAGTAGTAGGTGTAGGTGCTCCCTGAACCTCCCCCTCCTGCCGGTGGGCCACCATGTACGAACTTATCACTACTGCAAATATAGTAGCTATCACTACCCCTACCAATGTGCCTACTATTAATCTAGCCCTACGATGTGAGTTTCCAGGATTTGCCATCTTTGGAATATACTCAATGTTCAATACAGTCTCTGGGATGGTAAGTCTCTTTCTCATTAATGTCTCTTTATGAACTTTGGCAGACCTCCCTAACTTTTCTTCGTTCTACAACGGAAGGTCCCTAATTTTATTCTTCTTCCCCTCGGATCTAGGTTATCTTCTTTTTCCTGCTTTACAACACTCTTGAATCAGTCCAGAATAACTGCTGGTCCCAACAGTTCTAGGACCCCCTGCAATATTTCGAGCTTAAGAATGGTCAGTTCTTGTGGAGGTGGCGCAACTGTGAATGTCGGGAAATCCAAGGTATCCAAGATCAGACCACGAATAATTCTTAGAAATGGCGGATTCGGGAAGTTGATGGTCAGGATTCCATTGATCTCCAGTCCTGGAATTCTCAGCAACACTTCCACTCTCGGAAACGGAGCACTGCTGACCAATGTCATTGACCTCAATCTTCCCGTGCTCGGTAAACCTGGCATCACTCACTGGATATGCCCACTCCGGTGAAGCGTACTTCTGACTTGGCACTCTAGTTCTCTTTGACCTTCTCAGAGTACCTTGAGGATGCTCCTCATCACTCGATTCTGCTTCTGGCTCCTCCGAAACTGGTGCAAGATCTGTGCTCGGCGCCAACCCCAAGTTTACCCGTTTCTGTCTCGCGGGCCAAACCCTTTCTGCTTCTGTGGCACCTCTGGTCTCTCCCTCGATACCCTGTGCACTGCTCTCTCCTTCTTCGGCAGAACTCGATTCAGTACTGCCCACTGGCCCTCTTACTTCTTCCCCTGTTTCTGGTTCTGGGCTTCTCTCACGTTCTCCTTCAGCTTGATTCAGTGCACCACCAGCTGCTTCAGCAACCCTTACAGCTTGACTTGCCCTCTCAGATGGCTCGGCCACCTCAGCTGGATTTTCGTTCTCGAGAGGGGCTGTATCTTCTAAGGGTGCTGGAACTCTATGGGTATGGGAAGCATGCACCCAGTTCGGTAAACCTCCACACTTGACTGCTGTGTTCGTGATGAGGATCACTTGAAACGGTCTTCGCCACCTAGCATCCAGGCAGCTCTTCCTCACGTGCTTGCGAACCAGGACCCAATCGCCTGGACATAGGTCGTGGCACAGGTCACTCGCAGCTGGAACCGTTGCTGTCTGCACCTGCTGAGACACAGAACGGACCACGTCAGCAAGGCCTTTACAATAGTCCAGGATCATATCATCAGTGATATTTATCAGAGCAGTGGCAGGTATTGCTGGCAAATGCATCGCCCTCCCCATAAGGATCTCATGGGGTGACAATCCAGTCCTTGTATCAGGCACACTTCGGAGGCTCATGAGAACTAAGGGTAATGCGTCAGGCCATTTCAGGGACGTCGACGAACACACTTTCGCCATTCGGGCTTTTAAAGTTCCATTCACTTGCTCCACTATCCCTGAAGCTTCTGGTCTGTAGCTACAATGTAACCTCTGATCTATTTTTAGGGCGGCACAAAGCAACTTCATGACTTCACTGTGGAAATGAGTTCCTCTATCTGATTCAAAAGAGGTCGGGAAACCGTACCTCGGAATGAGTTCTCTCAATAATAATTTTGCTACCGTGAGTGTGTAACATCTGCGTGTAGGGTATGCCTCCACCCACCTGGAAAAGACACATACTATGACTAATATGTACCTCAACCCATTACACTTCGGCATTTCAATGAAATCCAGCTGCATCCTATTGAAAGGTCCACCTGACCTCCCTATGTGACTCAACGTCACAGCTGTCCTCTTCCCTACATTCATCTGTTGACAAGTGACACACCTCTGGCACACGGTTTCGGCCACCGCCCGAAACTTCGGGTTGTACCAAGTTTGACGAAACACTCGCATCATTGCGTCTCTACCAAGATGTACAGCACCATGTATCAACCTCGCCATGGGATTCAACAAACATTCTGGCAACACCGCTCGTCCATCATTCGAAACCCATATATCCACATCTCCTTTCTCACATCCAGCTCGTATCCAGCTGTCTCGCTCCTGATCCGAAACCCCTTCCTGAAGCTGTTTCAGTTCCTCCCATGAGTCTGCCATTGCTAACATCTGATCATACACCGTTATCTCCACAGTTTCCACAATGTGGTTCTCCGTGTAATTACATCCCTGTTCTGCACAAAACCGGGCAACTTCGTCAGCATAATTATTACCCAGTGAAACAAAATCATTTCCCTTAGTGTGTGCAGAACATTTAACAACAGCAATTTCATCAGGACCTTGCAATGCTTCAAGCAATTTTAGCACATAGTCACCATTTCTAATGGGTGAACCTGAAGACGTCATGAACCCTCTCTGGGACCATAGCTGTCCAAAGTCATGAACCACACCAAACCCATATTGGCTGTCTGTGTAAATAGTTACACGGATCTTATCAGCTGCCAAACAGGCACAAGTCAATGCAATAAGCTCAGCCACCTGCGCGGAGTGTACTCCTTCTAGACAAGCGGCTTCAACCACCCCCGTGATGGTACATACAGCAAACGCTCCTCTTAATCGACCGACACTGTCTCTTAAACATGAACCGTCCACAAAGAAAATCTCATCTGAAACTGGGAGCGGTTCATCAACAATGTCTGGTCTCGGTTTGGTGCATAGTTCAGTCACATCGAGACAATCATGGTCCTCACAATCTTCATCATCATCTACATTTGGAACAGGTAACAATGTAGCAGGATATAAAACAGCACACCTCTTCAATATCACATTATCTGCTGCAAGGATGACTTGCTCATAACGAGTCAGCCTATTATTCGTGAGGTGCTGTGTTTTAGTCCTAGTCATCAACAGTTCAACGGAATGTGGCACATGTACAGTAAGAGGATGACCCATCACAATGCTCTCACATCTCTCGATGCTGACACCTGTTGCCGCAACGGATCTGAGACATCCGGGCAACGCAGAAGCTACTGGATCTAAAGTAGCTGAAAAATAGGCAACTGGTCTACGGACACCTCCATGATTCTGAGTTAACACTGCTAATGCGCAACCTTCTCTTTCGCAGCAGAATAAAGCGAATGCCTTATTGTAATCCGGCATTCCCAACGCAGGAGCGCTACATAAGGCTTCTCTCAGCCTCAGAAATGATTTCAAACAGTCGTCGTCCCATGGTACCGGATCACTTACATCCTTTCGCGTCAGCCGCTGTAAAGGCTTCGCTTCAAAGGAAAAGTTTGGGATCCACTGGCGGCAATAACCCACCATTCCCAAAAACATTCTAACCTCCCTCTGCGTCGAGGGAACTGGCATTCTCAGAATCGCATCAATGCGATCTGGAGACACCTTTCTTTTACCTTTCTCAATTCTGTGCCCCAAATACTGTACCTCAGGCAAACAGTATTGCAGCTTGTTTGGGGACACCTTGTGACCATTTTCTCCCAGGAAATTCAACAACGCAACCGTATCAGTTCTGCAAGCGTCTTCTGTTTCCGACGCAACAAGCAGATCATCAATGTATTGCACTAAAACAGAGTTTTGTGGCAACACGAGACCTTCAAGGTTTTTCTTCAAGAGTTGATAAAAAATAGATGGACTCTCGGTATACCCCTGTGGGATACGACACAACGTTAATACACGGTTCTCTAACCTAAATGCAAAAAGAAATCTGCTCTCTTCATGTAGGGGAATCGAAAAAAATGCTTGACACGGGTCAATCACTGTGAACCATTCAGCTTCACATGGGATCTGAAACAGGATCACAGATGGATTCGGTACCACTGGACAACATGGAACAACTATGTCGTTTATTTTTCGCAAATCCTGTACAATCCGGAACTTCCCACTTGGTTTCTGCAGTCCCATAATGGGCGAATTACATGGACTACCCATGATTTCCGTCAGTATTCCCTGCTTAATCATAGACTCGATCACAGGTTTTATCCCTGCAATCGTCTCAGGAGATAACTTATATTGAGGTGTCCTCGGGAACTCCGCATTTGGCTTGATCTGTATCCTCACTGGATCCACTTCCCTGACTAAGCCAATCTCTTCTCCACTTAGGTCCCACACATCGATGGACACTGAGTCCCTCAGGTCGGGTGGGAGCTCCTCCACCGTCAAAGCTGGGTACATTTCCACACACACCCGCTGATTCGCAACCTTAAAGGTCGTGTCATCATCTCTTGTCTGTACCTCTACTCCTCTCGGGGTACAGTAAATTGTGCAATTGAGCTTGCACAATAAGTCTCTCCCTAATAAACAAACAGGACTAGAATCGCACACCACAAACTGGTGTCGATCCCTAAAATTTCCTATCCTAATTGGAATCGGTTCTGTCAAAGGGCTAACTAGCCTCTTATTCGCCACCCCAACAACCTGTATACTTTCCCCCGAAAGCGCTACCCCCGGAACTACTGCCGATCTTATAGTCGACCTAGTAGCCCCCGTATCGACCAAAAAGGTAGTAGGGTGTCCGTCAAGCTCTGCTTCCACAAAGGGTCCTCTCTGATCTACCTCTAAGATGGCCCTAAGTATGCAGTCATCGTCTTGGCTTAAACTCAACCGGGCCAGCAAATCCGTATCCTTCTCCTCGCTTACTTCAAACATGGGCATCTGCAAATAAGTTCGAGCTCCCTGCTGTATGTTCTGTATCCTGGGTGGCTGGGGAACCTGCACCTGTGGGACGCCTGTCCCCACTTTCATCATTCTCGGTGTAGTCACCGTCTGTACTTGTTCCGCCCCAGGGACCTGAGCTATTCCTCCCTCCGTCTGTGGCTGGTTCCAGGGATTCAGGGGACACTCGCGTCTCCAGTGTCCCACCTGGTGACACTGGTGACAAGCAGTCGTCCTTTTCAGTATCGCTACATCCATGCCAGTCCTAGGGTCTATAGGCCTTGGCCTCCCCTGCCCCTGTACGTTCTGATTTCCTACTTGATAGTTCCCCTGTCTCCTTACCACTGGTCCCCCATTCGGCGGTCCCTGCGCAGCTTGCATCTGTATAAACAACAAATTGTCCTTTAGCTTTTTATGTTTCGATTCAATCTCATTCGTGCAGTACCTGGCGTACCGTAAGATTTCATCCACGGGCTTATTCTGCCAACAGATTAAATGCTGCTGTATCATGAGACTAACCTCTGGCTTCAAACCCAACACAAACTTAGAAACAAACTGTCCCATATCTTTCGTTTCCAGCTCGTCTAGGCCACTGTACTGCTTAAAAGCCTTTAAGAGTCTCTCATAAAACTCATGTACTGTCCCCTTTGGTTCCTGCACTGTCCTGTCTATTTTCACCCAATCAATGTCTTGTGGTGAGACCTTCGATTTCAACCAAGTAATTACTTTATCATATAGCCTCATCACCACTGGTGACGGACCATTCGTAATCGAGTTCCTATCAGGCTCATAGTCCGGCCAATCAACGGCAACCTTGCATGCGTTCCACAAATCTCCCGGAACCACGATATCAAAAAAGGTATTCAGATCGATCCATAATACCTTCGAAATCTTAACAAAGCTCTCAACTTGCTTGTACCACTCTGCAGGCTTCTCCCTGAGCCTGGGGAAATTATTCGTAAATGATGACAAATCACCCCTGCTCCATGGTACATGCACGTATCCTCCATTCGCCACTTCCCTCAAAGGGAAGGTCTTTGCCAGTGGCAACCCTCCACCCGGGGTTCCTCCTGCCGCTCCCTTAGAGTTCTTTTTCTTAGACCATTTCTCCTCCCATTTATCAAGCATCAGCCATATTCGCATGGCTAAGATCAGTTCTCTGGTATGTGATCTTAAACCAACAACCCTTTTCTCCTCCAACTCCCGCTCAGTATAATGCATCCTATGACTCCCTTGCAACGTTCTAGTTTTGGATAGATCCACCTCATATTCTTTCCCCAATCCCCTTAGTTTCTCGTGTGCAATTCGTGCTTTGCGAGTCACATCTTTCGCTACAAAGAACAGCTCATCTGGGTTGTATGTTACTATTCTCTCAAGAGGTAGAGTTCCAGCTATTATTTCATCTACCTCTGCTTTGAGCCTTACGACATCTATCGTCCCTACTTTCAGAGCTCCCTTCAACACTTGACAACTCGCTCCATGTCTCTCATCATACTCGCATTCCAATTCCTTCCCCCTACTCTCTTCTGGTGCTTCCCTCACCCTACTCTCTTCTGGTGCTTGCATAGGAGCAGAACGGTTCAAAAAATCAATCCGATCCCTCTCCAATTGTGCCATACTTGGGTTCCGGTGCTTCTCGGTTGGTACCCATGATCGCAACTCTGATTCCGACCCCATCAGATTCATCGACCTTTCGGGTCTCCGTCCACCTTCGCCCCTAGATGAATCTGATACCGCTACCAATGGTGTGCTCCATTGTACAGGGCTTGGAGTTCGGGCCGTTGCCCCCTCCAACCCACTTTCCTCGCTTTCCCTCCTCGTTCTTTCAGCTACCCGTTCGGACCTCTCCATCTCCTCCGATTCTGGACTATAAATCGACACAATCGGTCCAATGGTAACCGGTACCCTCAGTGCATCCGGTAACCTCATCTCTCTCTCGATCCTCCCACTAGCCTCAGACTGACTCCGTGAACTCTTTGTTCCGAACGAGACCATCCCTTCTACTCGAGTCTCGGGTTGAATTGTTACCCTTCTAGTTTCCCCTCTCTCACCCCACCTGTCCTCTGTCTCTTCTGGGTTGTAAGGAGGTGGTCTCTCCTCCAGCATTCTTTCCAATACTCCATCATCGGAATCACTTTCCTCCTCCTGTGCCTTCACATGCCTTATCCCCGTCGAGTCTATTAATAAGGGATACAGTTTTTCTTCCTCTATCGCCTGCACTCTCCATCTTTTCTCCGCTGCATCCCACCTAGCATCTTGGAATGCCCTAATCGATTTTCTCACCCTTTCCTGATTTCTTCCCTTTTCCTTATCATGCGCTGCTCTAATCCACGCATGTAGTGCTTCGAACTGTGTTGGCCTTGGCAAGGGTCTTAAGGACGCCATCACAGACTTCTGCTGATACAGCACCGCTAGTCTGAATGTGCCGTACCTCGGGAAAGCTAGTTCCCCTTCACCTTGTGTAATCTTATGCCAATTCTCGATCCAAACTATGGTATGTAATCCCACATTCTTTGCCATATAATGTGCTGGGGTATCCTCGGGAGGGGCTTCTTCTCCCTCTCGAGTAACCACATGCTTGTCACCTCTACAAAATTCTCGCAAAACCCTAAACCACTTATTTATTTATTTATTTTATTTATTTTGCACATTTGTAGAGCGCTCTGATACCCGGAGGTGTCCTGGCGCTAGAAAGATAGGCTGGTAAGTTGAAGCGTGCTTACTGAGTGAAGAGCCATGTTTTTAGAGCTTTTCTAAAGGCCATCAGATTCTGGATTTGTCTAAGCGCAAGGGGAAGTTTATTCCAGGCCTCTGCGGCCCCAAGAGAGAAACTCCTGCCTCCCCAGCGAGCTTTTTTAATTCTGGGGACCGTGACCAGCGCCAGTTGTCCTGACCTCAGAGTTCTTGCTGGTTTGTGCCAGCGAAAAAGGGATTTCAAGTGCCGAGGTCCCGAATCGTGGAGGGCCTTGAAGACCATACAGACTGCCTTGAAAATGATTCTTTTACGGACCGGCAACCAATGAAGCTTACCCAGCTCCTGAGAAACTGAGGCAAATTTGGGTGTGTCAGTGATAAGACGAGCGGCTGCATTTTGCAGAAGCTGGAGTTTACTTAATACGCTCTGCTGGGCGTTTAACATCAGGCTGTTACAGTAGTCTAGGCGAGAAAGCACTAGACCCGTAACTATTGTTTTCCTGTGTTTCTTCTCAAGATAAGGTAGTATTTTCCTGATGGTTTTGAGAATAAAATGGAGGGAGGAGGAAAGAGCATTCACCTGGGCTTTAAAGGTCAGGGAGGTATCCACCAGAATACCGAGATTTTTCACTTTGTCCACCGGATCTGGGAGAGGTCCCAGTTCGTCTGGCCACCATCTCGGGGACCAAAAGTTGTCTCTGTCACCAAAGAGCAGAACCTCGGTTTTTGAGGAGTTCAGCTTGAGGCAACTTTGTGCCATCCAGCGGCCGACTTCAAGCATGCAGTTTCTGAATCTGTCAGCGGTATTTTCTGTATTTCCGGGAAGGAGGGACACCACGATCTGTGTATCATCGGCGTACGCCGTAAGTTGAAAGCCGAATGATCGAATCACCGGGGCGAGGGTGGACACATATACATTAAAAAGGGTTGGGCTCAACGAAGACCCCTGGGGAACTCCGCAAGGGAGCACAAAGGAGTGAGATTCGTGGCCGCCCAGCGCCACTGTCTGAGATCTGTCAGACAGGCGAACAAGTTTGATCTCGCGCTCTGTTTACTTCTTGCTCTTAAATCCTCCAATAACAGCGCGACTCACACCAACCGGCCTATCACAGCGCGACACTCTCTGACGTCACCTTCCTTCGTTCGCAGCGGTTCCCTTCACCAGACACGTTTCACGCCTACACTCGTCCCATTCGTACACTGAAATAACCGATTAAGTTACTTCTCTGGCTGTCCGGCCACAGCCTCTGACTGTTCGTCCACAGTCTCTCGACCTTGTTGACCTCGATTGGCGACCGTCTGCCCCCGTCCGGCCAGACAGGTCGCCCCTGATAGGTTACTAATACTCCGATACACACACAACAACCCACGACCAGCGTTAAGTTGCCATACACACACACGTTCGCTCCCCCTATCTCGGTCCAGGTGATCGCTGGTACCTCACAATCTCCTTTGGGTGGTCAACAAAATCTATCTCAGGTGTCTTCTACACCACAACTCCCGGGCTGCGCGCGCTCACAGCCTGATCTCACAATCACTCGACATACACATCAACTCCGCAAGACATCACACAACAACTCAACACCGCAACCTACAACATCTCGTTTTGTTCATACTCACTCCTGGAACTGCTGCTTCCTGCCGCACTGCTACTCGCCGTCGATGCTCATCTGCCGCCGTCGTCTCCCGCTCACCATCTGATGATTCACCATCACTTATCGTCTATGGGCCTCAAGGATCACTTATCCTTATCTAATATAATCGTCCCTCGCTATCGAAAGTAACCATCCGTCTCTGCTACCAACTGCTCAGGCCCATTTTCTTGTCTGCCAATTATCTACAAGAGCCCACTCTGGTCGGATGGAACTTTTTACTTGCCCAATAGCGTGGAGGGAATAAACACGATTATCGAAGAATGCTGTCCGCAATTTGTCATAATCAAGGACTCGAGACTTAATCTCTTGGCTCTCTGGCTTTTATTATCAACATAAAAATTTGAAGATACAAACTCCTCAATACGAGGCACAACAAATACATAGGCACTAACACAAATGCTACTCTACGAAGAATCCGCATACGACTAAAAATAACCAAAAGCACAATTTCTAAAAGCATGAGGTAGAAAACTACCAAGCCAATGTCGATATTAGGGACACTGGACCATACCATCTCTGTCCCTACTCTGTACTAGATGTCATCCCTACTTAGCAATCCCTTGAGACCCTCAAATCAAGAAAAAGGCGTCAGAGTGAAACTTCCTAAGAAGTCTTCGCTTGGAGAGCTTGATCTATAAATGCCCCCTCTAGCTCCTCGCCTAACTCTTCTCTGCTCCGATCTATTCTGTTCTGCCTCCACCCTCGGGGCGCTTTCCCTAATACAGAACCCCAAATCCTAGAACACGCCCTTTTGCACCTCCTCTCTAGCCGGGTCGTCTTTCAGTAATTTTCCATTGAGCGCTGTCCAGTTCCATCGTCCATCAGCTTGGCCTTGAGTCCCAGACACCATCCGCACTAGGAGTTACGATTGGCACATTCCAATGCACTCCCATGTCTGGCTTTAACTACATAAGTCAATTCGTGAACAAAGAACTTCTCTACTAACGAAGCAACTGTCCTTGCACCTGGAGTGAGATCATGGAATGCAGACATACTTCACATCTTTTAACTTTGCCATTTACTACAGCCTAAAACCTCTACTAGAATAAATCCTTTTGGCCTATTGCCCTCGGCTAGCATAAGAAAATAACAGGCCTTTCTCCTTAACGATATATGTGAATTCTGGCCACTACTCGGTTACACAAGCATGCCTAAATCAAGCTATTGACATTTACGTCTTCCTTTTCATGTATGTTTTAAGCAATCTTCATGAACGTTTTCTAGGTTACACGTTTAACTTCACATTGCGTTCATATAAACTAAAACTCTATGCATTTCTCTAAATACATTCACAATACGCTTGTACATTGCTGACACTTCTAATTTAAATCGATACCTTATACATCTCTTAAAACATTTCACACACAAAATACCTGAGTACACATTTGATTATATGCGGGTGCCAACTAACAGTGAATATGACGCACCCCTACAATTTTCAACCTTTTAAGCGCTACATCAATGCTACACTACGTCTCATTCATGGCTTAATGAAATATGACTATATCACCTGCCATCCCGATGGACATCCCTTGTCTCTTGTTAGCCTATATCTCCTTCAAAACCAGTGGCATAATTTACAAAGCCATTACGCCCAGCACCTCAGCTTATCTTACATGCATATTCACCATCTTGGGCGGCCCTCAGCACTCCCACAGTCAGGACACCATCAGACTGGAAACATCTATGCACCCAGGATCTGAAACAATATTCTTCAATCCATCAGGACCACCCCAATGTGGCTTCAATTGAGGAAAGAGCTGAAGATTCCCCTCTTTAAAGACCATTACATCACACTGCAGTAACAGTACACTTCTGCTCCTACAATCCAGCACCTCTCCTATCACTTGTTGACTATATGCTTGACTGTAACCATGTACAGTGCCCTCCTGATTTTTAGTTAGGTTTGCGCTATACAAAACTAGCCACAAACATACATACATACATTTGAGACTGGAGTGATGTGATTGAAATTCCTGGGCCAAGAAGTAATTTTGGTAGTGGAAGGTAAATCTGTTTTGAGAGGGGCAAGGCACGCATTGGTGAAACCAGTGACCACAGCATTGCCATAATCGATTTATTATATGACGTTGGTCAAAACTGTAAGCCTTGGATCCACTTTCGAGAGGAATGTGCTTTGTATGATTTATCGTTGAAAATTGGCACTTCCGGCTATGATTTTGACATGAGACTCAAAAGTGAGTTTTGGGGCAACACTGAAACTCAGAGATTTGGCAGAAGTTATCATTTTAGCTCAGAGATCTAGAAATATCATACGGTCAATCTGTTCTGTGCAACAGCTATATTTGTGGTTATGGGGAGAAGAAATGTGGGCTATTGTGGGTTACTTTTTAACTTAATTTCACCCATCTATGTGTGTATCTCAAAAATGAAAGTTCTCAGGGTGTAGAGGCTCAAGAGACCTAGGTCGGAAATGCAACTTTGTTTTCCTTATTGCTTATTTCTGGAATCTGGTGCCATGTGTCTCTCTTGGAGTGTCCCCCCTTCCCAAGTAAATGTTGTGATGTAAGTTCACAACTGAGGCTGGATGTAATCTCTGGGTGTATTTCAAGTAGTATTCAATTTGTTTGTTGATTTTTAGCTGCACGTTTTACTTACATGTTAATAAACTCAAATGTCTGTAACATTACAATTCTGTATGCTGTACTTGAGTTGGCTACACCTCCCACCTCCTAACTAAAAACGGTCCTCTTTACTTTGCTACTCCTGGATAGTCGAGAGTCCAAAGGTAAAACCGTGGCTATCCAATTGGATTGCAATGCTATTGGCAACTTTGATACACTGTAGTAAATGAAATAACTACTTGCTGCCACAGGCTCACCAAAGTAAAAGCCTAACATTAATTATCAAAGTACTTAATTGTAATAATAATTTCATTGTGCCCTCTTATCCATGGTCACGTTACTTGTGTTTCCATCATTTCACTTCCTGTTGTCATATTATCAATGAGATTGATTGACTTGTTTATTTAATAGACCATGTGAATGTTAGGACAGGGAACCTGTGCTCCATGAAGAGGAGGGTTTCTGCATTTTTATTTGGAAGAAAAGAAAGGATGTTTGTTTCCTGGGTAACTGTTCCTCATTAAAGTGTGGCGAGGAAGCGAAGAGTTACTTGTAACATACATTATTAGTAAGTGATGACAGCATTACTTTCACGCACTGTTAATCTATGACTGAACTCAGCTACCTGTATTTGAAAGACCCAAGATCCAAGGAAAATATCCATAACTTTGCACTTCTGAGAACAAATACCCCATAACCCTCCAGGCAGAGCCCACAAAAACTATGAGCATGTAATAAATGAATGTCAACATGACTGGAAAATAATGGAAGAATCATACCATGTACCTAATTTGTTCATGGTATGCTTCATTAAGTGTAAACATTTCAAGAAAAACACAATAAGTAATACTCTTTTAGATCAAAACCAATAAGCAAAAAATACAGATGCAGTCTTTATTGAAAAGATGTAGAAGCCTGTTGGGACGGAAAAGTCAGCTGCATGGTGATGGACGTGTACCCCTGATCTGAGTGCCCCAGCTGCATAGATATCCGGCCCCTGGTACTGCTTTTTGGTCATAGGCAAACATGGATCGTGTGTGCTCCATAATGTAGGCATGTTTGATAGTAATGCGGTCTTGTTAAACAGGGAGGAGCGCACCAAGAGCTACCATCCTTGTGGTAGAGGGTGTGGCATAAGTGAGGGGGTGGCATTCCAGTTTTGTATCTCATAAGAGTCAGTGGTGAACAGGTCATTTTACCTGTATCACTGGAGTGGCGCCTACCGGCCCACTCATGTAAAGGGATGTATGTCGTTACAACGCACACTTTTACAACGCATGCACTTACAACGCATTTTTTACAACGCACAATCCATTGCAACGCATGACATTACAACGCAGGACACTACAACGCATTTTTAAAAACTACCTTTACAACGCATTTCCATTACAACGCATACTACCTTTACAACGCATACCATTACAACGCATAATATTAAATTGCATTTAAGGTAAGTATTAGATAGTATAGGGGTAAAAATTACTATTCTAACTCCAGGGGGTGCAACAGTAGGGTAAGTGTTGGATAGTATAGGGTTAAAAATTACTATTCTAACTCCAGGGGGTGCAACAGTAGGTTAAATGTTGGACAGTATAGGGGTAAAAATTACTATTCTAACTCCAGGGGGTGTAACAGTAGGGAAAGTTTTGGATAGTATAGGGGTAAAAATTACTATTTTAACTCCAGGGGGTGCAACAGTAGTGTGGTAAATAATTTAATTACCGGGACTTAATTTGATACAGAAACATAATAAAATAGCTCAGTAAATAAGAGGCAGAATCCGTGGTATTAGAGGTTCGGAATGGGCTTTATTCCAATGATCGATTATAATCGGTTGCTCCAAGTTCCATCACCACGGAGGTTCAGGAAGTGAAGTACATACATTA
Source organism: Triturus cristatus (assembly GCF_964204655.1). Classification (NCBI taxonomy): domain Eukaryota; kingdom Metazoa; phylum Chordata; class Amphibia; order Caudata; family Salamandridae; genus Triturus; species Triturus cristatus. Next base: position 379,829,806 of record NC_140593.1, on the reverse strand, counting down.
TTGACAAGAAATGACTTTTATAGAACATACATTACAATGAAGCAAATGCGGTAGGCGTAACAATTGATAAGGAAGATGATAATTCACATACGTAACCGAAAATGGGCGTAATGAGGAATAAAAAGGAACATAATTGGTTATGATGTCATATATAGGTGGATCTATAAGATTATACTTGGCATAGATGCGCGCGCAGCAGCATGACGTGTGATTGACGTGCAACTAGGGGGTGAAGGGGACTTGACATTTAGCTCTACATGTGGAGACAAGAAGTCTGGGGGGTCAAGTCAACCTAATCCCAAATCATATCTAACATCCTATGTTTAAAGAACTATGTTATCCACAAAGGAAGGACTCTTGTACAAAATCTATTCTATACTGACTGTGTGTGCGTGCACAAGCGTCTAAGTGTCTATATGAGATGCAAGGGGCAGAAACTTTCCATGGTAACAGGGCTACGAATTACTTGCATGAGGACAGAGAGGCCGGGCCCTTTGCTCGGTAGCTGAAGGAAATGTTTACCTAAACTACTAGACAGGAATGCATCGGCTGAGGGGCGAAGCAGATAACTCGAAGGTGAAATACAGTTTTTGGCAGGCAGGCAAACCGGCCGAGGCAGGCACCGTTAGCCGCACAGGGAGTAGGACAAAGTTCATGGATACAGATGCGAGCTCAAGCTGAAGCTGTCAGAGGCAGAGAGCAGAGAAAAGCTTGATGGCAGAATCGGGCCTACTCGCCTGAACTGCAAAATGGAGTAACTGAGCCATATAAGGTCGATGGCCTTTCGTACTTAGGAATCGAATATCCAGCCCATTCATGGCGGATCTGACAGAGGACATGTTGACGGTGGACGCACATGTGTTTGCGTCTTCAGAACTGGAACTGGAGAGAACATACATGTACTTGTGATTCATACATGGAACCGTTGGGGTCCAAGATAGGGGACATAACTGATCAGAAAAATCCATATTTCCACATTCCCTCCTTGTCCCCTACTTGCCCGTTAAGAGATATCAATCTTCATCAATCCATTGATCTGTTCATATAGCATCATTTGTTCTTCTTTCTTCTTCCGTGATGAATGAAATCCTGGTGGTGGAATACACGACGTGGCACACAGACCACAGATCGCTGGTCCACATTGTAGACATAGACAGCAACTGAATAGTATGAGAAGGCCAATACCTAGGAAAGATAGGACCTTCCATCCAAAGGTAGATAATACACTCCAAAACCAACCGGACCAAGTCCAGGTGCCTGGGTTCTGGTGTATCTGGCTTACAATCTTATGAAGGCGAGTTATGGCTTTATATACAGATGGCGAATTTTCTGGTATGAAAATGCAACAGCTTGATCCGATGACCCTACAAGCTCCGCCCCTATCAGCCAGGATGACGTCAAGGACAAGACGATTTTGAAGCACAACAATCCGCATAGCAGACTGTTCTTCTGTTAAATTGCCTAAAGCGGAAATAGTTTCATTCACTACTGCTTCAAGGGTTCTAGTTAATCTACGTATCAGCTTACTATTAGTAACAGTACCTATATAGGGAAAGAGACCTTTATTGAAATCTGTGTATTTTTCCCATGCTGTTTCAGTGTAATCGACTATTGGGAGATCTCTCCTTACTCTATTATTTACTAAATGAGTGTTTCTGTGATAATCAGGAGGAGCTAGAAAAACAGGTGGCAAAAGGAATCCAATGTAGCAAGTACCATCCCAGTCTAGAGGTAAACGTACATATGCCGTCTGACCACATATGAAATAGGAATGGCGGGAAGCTCTAAATGTGGACTTGCCTTGATCACTAAATTCTACTACAGTCGTGCATTTACTATGGCCCATATGTATGGAACCATTTTTCCTTACACATAGTTCACCCTTTACTGGAAATATTGACATAGCGGGCAAAATTTGAGTAGCTTCGGATTCGATATTTAGGATCATAAGATTAAGCGTAAAATTACCTAATCCATACACTTCATTTTCTAGATCAGTTCCTGTTCTCTGGGGAAGTCCCTCCTTGTTGGGGTAGCAGACCTTAAACAAAACTAAGTTCAAATTTCCCCATACCCAGTTATCTTGATAAACTGCAGAATTCGAATCTAGAGAATTAATTAAACTAAACCATGCTCCACAGGAGCCGTTGTGTGTGAACGGGTATGGAAAGAGAGGTAAAATTCCTTTATAATTCTGGTAGGGAGGGAGTCGGCCACATATCCAACAATTTGTAGCATTGCTAACCTGATGGGAATGATGTAACATACTAATAAAAGTGTTATTGCGCAGCGCAAATCTATAAGACAACTCAAGCGGAGGTAATTCACTAAAAGAATGTTCAGCAGTAACATTGTAAACATGTCTAGAAATAGGATAATATATGTGCAACAATATACTTGCAGTAATTATTAAAAGACTCAAGAAGAACAAAATTAATAACGTCACTATGCAATGACTACGCAGTGATTTACAGTACGCCTGTCGTTTCAACATTTTTCTGGTGCTTTCTCTATTCAGGTCCAAGGGATACATGTCAGAGACAATTCAACCGCTTCACCTTGGAGAGGACTTAAACAATCAAATTGCTTGACTGGTTGGACCTAAGCTTTAGTTTATAAAGTTCAGAACTACTCTTTTCAACAAAAGGAGGTTTTGAGTCAATGGGTGAAGACACACGAGGTGCGATATTCACATCGGCTGGTAGTCCATGAAATTTCTTGATATGACTTGAATGAATCCAGCCTTTCCTGCCCTCGATCTTCACGGCTGTTCTTGTGGTGAGCAACACCAGCTGAGGTGACCTCCACCTAGGTTCCAGCTGAGTCTTTCGATCAAAGTTCCTCACGAGGACCAAGTCTCCCGGAACTACGTCATGGGGTTTCACCTCGGTGTTGTCGGGAAAGGCTGCAGCTACCTGTGAACGACAAGATTGTAGTGCAGACATCAAGGAAGCCAAGTAATCTGTCAGCATGTTACAGTCAATATCAGTTATTTTGCGTGGCATAGGCGTCCCCCACATATTTGGCGGTCTGCCGAAGATCACTTCATACGGGGATAGCCCTGTTCGAGAGTGTGCTACCATTCTCGTGTAAAAGAGTGCAACTGGTAGTGCTACTACTCAGTCGACACCTTTCTCCCTGCATATTTTGGACAATCTAATTTTCAGGGTCTGATTATGTCTTTCTACGAGACCTGCTGCCTCAGGGTGTCGGACACAGTGGAATTTCCACTGATAACCTAACAAAAGTGAAACATGTTTCATTAATTCGGATGAGAACGGCTGGCCATTATCTGAGTGAACAACACGTGGTAAACCGTATCGTGGGAAGAATTCTCGAACCAACTGTTTGGCAGTAGTCGGGGCAGTGTAATCTGAAACCGGGTATGCCTCCGTCCAACGGGAAAGAGCACAAACAACTACGAGAACATATTTAAATCCTCGACATCGTTCCATCTGGATATAATCCATCTGGAGGACTTCAAAAGGGTGATCAGGAGGATGAAATCCACCCTGTTCTACGGGAACGCTTTTTCCTGGGTTGAACTGGCAACAGATCATACAGGTACGGACCTTTTGTTTGGCTGCTGCTCGTAAATGTTTATTGAACCAAATGTGTTGAATGCTATCTAGCATAGCTTTTTCTCCTAGATGTGCTGGACTATGTATAGTGTTAATTATAACTTGGACCATTGAATCAGGAAGGAACCACACAGACTTTTCCTTCATCATCCATCCTTGATCCGTTTGGATCCCTCCTAATTCGGTCCATTTCTTTATTTCATCTGGTGTAGCATGTGTCTGGATGTCAATTACGTCAAGAGTAGGATCTTTAACTGTCATACAATGTGTCGGCGTCAGGACTATTGTCTTTGTCATGTCGGATGTTTGTGTTTGAGCAGTCTGTTTAGCTGTTCTGTCGGCTAGATCATTGCCCTGAGAAATGATATCAGTGACTTTCGTATGAGCTTTACATTTCATAATTGATATTGCAGTGGGTAGATGTATCGCATCTAATAAGGCATGAATGAGGGGTCCGTGCTGAATGTGGGCACCGTGGGAAGTTAAATAACCTCTCTCTCGCCACAGCACGCCGAAGTCATGTACAACTCCGAATGCATAACGTGAATCAGTGTATATGTTGACTTTTTTATTTGTGGCTTGAATACAGGCTTGTGTCAGAGCGATGAGCTCTGCGGCTTGAGCTGACAAAGTATTTATACGATTTGTTTCAATGACTTCAGTATCTGTTGTGACTGCGTAAGCAGCCACTAACTCTCCTGTATTTGTTCTCATACATGAACCATCTACATACAACGTCAGGTCTGGATCTGACAATGGGACATCGGTTAAGTCTTGTCTGGGTTTCGTCGTTATTGTAATAACTTCAATACAGTCATGGGCTAGTGGGTCTGTTCCGATTACAGGTAAAAGTGTGGCAGGATTCAATGTGTTACAGCGTCTGATTTCTATATGTGGCTGGAACAATGTAAGTTCGTACCCTGTAAGTCGCGCTATAGTCAAGTGTTGTGTTTGCGTTCTATTTACAAGAACCTCTACTGCGTGTGGTACTTGAACTGTCAATGGATGTCCTAACACTATCGCATCGCTTTGTCTGATTGCTAAAGCTGTCGCTGCTACTGATTTTAGGCATGCAGGCAAAGCCTGAGCTACGGGATCTAATGTACTAGAAAAATAAGCACATGGTTTGTGTGCTCCTGCTTGTTCCTGTGTGAGTACTGACAAGGCAGTACCTTCGCGTTCTGTAACAAAGAGTGTAAACTGTTTTCTGTAACATGGCGTTGCTAAAACAGGTGCTTGACATAAAGCTTTCTTTAGGCTTTCAAAAGCTTGGGTATGTTCCTGAGTCCAAGGGAGAACAGTCGATGTGGCTGCCTCCTGTGTTGTCAACTGAATGAGCGATTTTGCTAGAAATGCATACTGAGGGATCCACTGCCTACAGTATGAAGTGAGGCCTATGAAAGCTCGTACTTCCTTTTGTGTCTTGGGTATTGGCATGTTAGCTATTAACTGAATGCGGTCGGGTGTAAGCTGCCTTCCCTCCTTGGACAGCGAGTGTCCAAGATAAACAACTCGCTGGACACAGAATTGCAGCTTAGAAGGGGACACCTTGTGCCCTTTTTCGGCTAGAAATTGTAAAACTGTCAGTGATGCTTTCTCACATTCGGGTTCGCTTCTCGCGGTGATCAGCAGATCATCGACATATTGAAGCAAGGCAGTGTTAACTGGCATGTGGATACTGTCAAGTTCTCGTTTCAGTGCTTGGCTATAGATGCTGGGGCTTTCTGTAAATCCTTGAGGTGCGCGTGAGAATTTAAAGCTACGTCCATTTAAACTAAATCCGAACAAATATTGGCTTTCCGGATCTATTGGGACGCTGAAAAAGGCATTCTTGAGATCAATTACAGTAAAGAATGTTGCTTCGGAATCAATGGCTGTCAATAATGACGAGATATCTGGGACCACAGGGAATTGTGGCACAATGCACTTGTTTAATTCGCGCAGATCAATAACCAATCGATATACTGGCGGGGCCTTCGGATCTGTTCGTTTAAGAATCGGAATTATCGGTGAATTACATACATTGGAGTCTGTTTCCACAACTACTCCTTGGGCAATGAGCTCGTCAATGATTTGCAGCAAAGCCACTACAGCATCTGGTGGTAACTTGTATTGTCGCATTCGTGGTAGTACCACTCCTGCCTTTAATGTGACTCGATATGGTGTAATATTCATGCAACCAACGTCAGTAGGGCCTTGTGCCCATAGATGTGTAGGTAAGGTCTGCAGTCGGGGATCCATGTCTCTAGACACATAGTGACCTTTAAAATCACGTAAAAACAATCTTACTCCTTCCGGAGAACAACATATAATAGCTCCTAGAGCTTTCAGTGTTTTTATTCCTAACAGATTTTCTGGACATGATTTAGTAAGCAATAAATCTGTAGTACGGGTCAAAGGTCCTATCGTAAGTGGAAGAGGTTGTGATACCTCATTAACAATAGGTTTTCCTGAAAAACCAAGGGAAATATTCTGTGAGCCTGAGAGGGGTGCCCCTGGAACTTCACTACGTTTTATGGTTGTTCGACTTGCCCCGGTATCGAGTAAAAATTTTCTGTCTTGGCCTAATAATTCACTATGTACATAAGGTCCTTCTTGGTCTACTGGGATCTCGATAAGGGGTAAGTCAACTTCCCTCTCTAGGCTGGTTCATGCGTATCGCTGATAATCAGGATAGTCATACTGTGCGGTCTGGTACAGCTGTCGTGTCGTGGTTTGTGTGGCAGCAACAGGCAGCGCTGGTGCAGCTGGCACAAACTGTATAGACTGTGGTGGAGCTGGCATGGACTGTGCATGCTGCGGGGCTCCTTGTTCATTCTGATCCTGTCTAGGTGGCCGTGGTCTTTCTTTTGTATTACCTATGGCGATATTATGTTTCAAAACTGGACAATCGTGTACGTAATGACCTGGCTTTTTACAATAGTTACATGTCCCTTTTACAGGTCCTGTTGAATCACCTGAATGTGTCATACCCTTTTTATGTCCTTCAGCCGGAACTGTCTGAGAAACTAGCATTTTCATTTTCGTGTCTTTCATGCGTCTGTGTTCATGTTCTTGTTCCTCTCTAATTCTATTGTGGTGGTACTGTAACATTTGTAACATTTGTGATGGAGTGTTACCTTGCCAGGTACTCTCGAATTTTAATACTCTGTTCTTCACTTGAGGCAAGGCATTCTCTACTAATTTTGTCACAAACAGGTGTGGGTATGATTCGCTACTTGCTTTTATGCCACTATTTATACCAAAACATTTTTCAAATCGGGCATAGTAATCACTAGTGTCTTCGTCTTGCTTCTGTTTACAGGCTGAAATTGTACCCCAATCTTCCTTTTTTGTAGTTAATAGACGTGGCAGTACCTGTACTAGTAGACCTGGTAGTGCTTTAGTTTTATCCCCAAGCCCTGCTCCTGCAGTTCGGGCTCTTTCTTCTGCTTCTAATGCTGACCATTCTATCTTTTGGTCTCCTACCTCCCACTCTTTTTCCCTGAGTTTTTCGTAAATGCCAGCAGGCATCAATACCTTTAATATTGTCATAATGTCGGGATAGGTATACTCTCCCATGAGTAACATGTCTTTAATTTCTCGGTGAAAACCCGCTGGGTCTTTGTCATGACTGGGTACCACTTTCTTCATTTCTAACAATTCTATTTTCGATATGGGCGTGTATACAAATACGCGTTTAAACTCATTGTCCTCGCCCTTTATTGGGTGTACTTCTCGTAAAGGATTCTGTCTGTCCATGTAATACGTGGTTCTTTCCTTAATGGGTAGTGAGACATGTTCTGAACATACAAAAAGAATGTACTGCTTTCTTGATTCTAGTATTTCTTTAATTAATTTAGTACCTGAACCTCTCCATCTATTCATGAGTAATTCAGTCAATATATCAGGTAAGGGACCAGGGTCCGAATGTTGACTCTGATATAGTATAAGGAGTTGTTGAATCATATAAATCCCAGCTAAACGCTGTTCATCTGGGGTGAGATTCAAAAACGTGCGTGCTACTGTATCATCACTGTACTTTCCGGGACTGTCAACCCAATGGACAGCTGACCTGGCTAATTCTTGTTCATCCATAGAGTCGAGAAAATGATAACCCCTTCGTTCTCGGAGTAATTTGTCAGCGGCTTGGAATGAATGCTCGTTAGACCTTATATGGACTATGGGTGTTGGGAAATTTCTGTTATTATCTGGACATATCGGACGTATCGGGTCAATAAGACATCTATTACTATTACAAGATCTTCCTCTACCTACATAGGCTATGGTGTCTGACTGTCCTGTGGACAGTCCTGATCCTTCTTCCTCGTTTTGTTCGAACTGGTCTACCGTTAATCTTTCTTCGTGTAGGCGTTCTATTTCTTTACGGATCTTTCGGCACATGGCTATTATACAATTTTGCTTATCATGTCTTCCTTCTGATATATTCTGGCTCCATCTGGTAAGAATTTGCATTGCTTCCGGGTCTACCCCCGGTCGGTCCTGATTTCTGATCACACAATTTATGAGGAAACGTAACAGTTCCCCCTGTATCTCCACTTTCTGATATTCCATAGCTCTGTTAATACATTCAGAATCTCGCCCTGTTTGAACAAAATGGTATATATTATCTAGATGCGCAGTCATTCCTGGTAACTTCCCTAAATACACCGCGGCTCGTCTGATACGTAATGATGCCATGATCATTTCGTCCTCTTTGCCGGGCACAGGGTCATATCTACAATCTACAAGTAGTTCCTTAAGCGTACGGGCGTTTATGAGTTTGGGGGTACGTGAATGTGCTGACTCTTGAAAGGTAAGTTTATTTATTCTGGGTGGCGTAGAAAAAATGTTGGTAGCACCTCCCGTAGCCCCGTCTGGGGTATCGGGCGTGAAAGGATTCGTTGAACGCGATACAGCAACTATAGGTGTGGACACAGCTATAGAAGTAGCTGTAGGAGCAGAGGTAGAAACAGATGTGCTTGCCGGAACTTGTGACAGGATTTGTTGCTGTAGAGATACGGGTACTGGATCTTGGCGTTGAACCTCCCTGGCAGGCGGTCCATGTGGGGCGGAATTAGCATACTCGGGAGCTGCGTCATCTAAATATGAGGAAAGAAAAACATCTTCTGCGGTTCTAGGATGCCCCTTAGGGTGTACCTTTATTGGAAATAATGGGGGTGGCAAGTCTTTTGGTATCTCTGGAGTAGCCTTAGGTAATCCTTCGGCCAGAAGGGGATACATACCATTCATAAGGGCATTTCTTTGTCTGTCTACTTGTTCTGATTTCACTCTTGTACCTTCTTCAATTAATAGGTTTTCTCGTACTTTATTTGAATTCTCTCTATTTCTCTCTTCCTGTCGGAGGGCCTTTTCGGTACGTCTATGAGATTCTTTACGCCATAACTCAACGGCGTCTTTCTGTGACTGTCTGACTTTCCTTTTCCATAACTCTTCCTCTACTTTCATGATGCACTCTGCATCCCAGGTTCCCGCTGTGGGCCACCTCTGACTTTCTGGTAATCCCTTGGTGTAGTCTACCCATAAATCAAGAAATAATATAGCGTCTAAGCCATGTTTATGATACATGAAGTACCCTGGAGTGTCCCTAGGAGGAATAGGAACGGCTTCTTCGAGTACCCCTTTTCTTGTTGTGATCTGTCTTAGTTTCGAAAAGAGCGGCATATTGAGAACTGATCTGATACTTGATTTTGAACAAACTTAATACAGTAAACACGATAATGAACAGTCATTCATACCACAATATGCAGAACGTACTTAAAACATTTAACATTTAACATTTACCTGAACAATCAATAATGATGACGGTCTAAGGAAAACTTAATCACTAAAACATAATACTCGACTTTAACTGAATTATTCTGAATTTATATACTTGATATACTAGATATACTGCTAAACAGTACAGATACACTGCTGAAACAGTGCAGACCGGGTTTGTGTACCCAAACCCGTTTTGACCGGCACAACCTATGTGCACGTCAGAATGCCTCCCCAGTAATGGTACTCACCGGGTAGCTTCGGAAACGGAAGGCCTCGGAAACTGAACTGAACTTGAACCGGACTGGACTCGACTCGACTCGAACACTTCGGAAACTGGACTCAACTCAGAACTTCGGGAACTGGTGGGCCTCTGTATACCTCGGATCTTGCTCTCTCAGCTAGGCTCTGGTCGGGATACTTCGCACTTCTCACCGCCTCGTCTGGGTGTTGATCGCAGCCTCAGTCGCCCCCGCTTGACCGGAGGGAGATACAGGAAATCCTGCTGGTACGCGTAATTGTCCGTCCAGCTGTGGCAGGAGACCGGGCCTGCAACTCACCGCCGGCGCGTGAGATGAGAAAGTGTCCCTATTCGGGCGCCATTCATGTGGTAAATAATTTAATTACCGGGACTTAATTTGATACAGAAACATAATAAAATAGCTCAGTAAATAAGAGGCAGAATCCGTGGTATTAGAGGTTCGGAATGGGCTTTATTCCAATGATCGATTATAATCGGTTGCTCCAAGTTCCATCACCACGGAGGTTCAGGAAGTGAAGTACATACATTATTGACAAGAAATGACTTTTATAGAACATACATTACAATGAAGCAAATGCGGTAGGCGTAACAATTGATAAGGAAGATGATAATTCACATACGTAACCGAAAATGGGCGTAATGAGGAATAAAAAGGAACATAATTGGTTATGATGTCATATATAGGTGGATCTATAAGATTATACTTGGCATAGATGCGCGCGCAGCAGCATGACGTGTGATTGACGTGCAACTAGGGGGTGAAGGGGACTTGACATTTAGCTCTACATGTGGAGACAAGAAGTCTGGGGGGTCAAGTCAACCTAATCCCAAATCATATCTAACATCCTATGTTTAAAGAACTATGTTATCCACAAAGGAAGGACTCTTGTACAAAATCTATTCTATACTGACTGTGTGTGCGTGCACAAGCGTCTAAGTGTCTATATGAGATGCAAGGGGCAGAAACTTTCCATGGTAACAGGGCTACGAATTACTTGCATGAGGACAGAGAGGCCGGGCCCTTTGCTCGGTAGCTGAAGGAAATGTTTACCTAAACTACTAGACAGGAATGCATCGGCTGAGGGGCGAAGCAGATAACTCGAAGGTGAAATACAGTTTTTGGCAGGCAGGCAAACCGGCCGAGGCAGGCACCGTTAGCCGCACAGGGAGTAGGACAAAGTTCATGGATACAGATGCGAGCTCAAGCTGAAGCTGTCAGAGGCAGAGAGCAGAGAAAAGCTTGATGGCAGAATCGGGCCTACTCGCCTGAACTGCAAAATGGAGTAACTGAGCCATATAAGGTCGATGGCCTTTCGTACTTAGGAATCGAATATCCAGCCCATTCATGGCGGATCTGACAGAGGACATGTTGACGGTGGACGCACATGTGTTTGCGTCTTCAGAACTGGAACTGGAGAGAACATACATGTACTTGTGATTCATACATGGAACCGTTGGGGTCCAAGATAGGGGACATAACTGATCAGAAAAATCCATATTTCCACAGTAGGGTAAGTGTTGGATAGTATAGGGGTAAAAATTACTATTCTAACTCCAGGGGGTGCAACAGTAGGGAAAGTGTTGGATAGTATAGGGGTAAAAATTACTATTCTAACTCCAGGGGGTGCAACAGTAGGGTAAGTGTTGGATAGTATAGGGGTAAAAATTACTATTCTAACTCCAGGGGGTGTAACAGTAGGGAAAGTTTTGGATAGTATAGGGGTAAAAATTACTATTTTAACTCCAGGGGGTGCAACAGTAGTGTGGTAAATAATTTAATTACCGGGACTTAATTTGATACAGAAACATAATAAAATAGCTCAGTAAATAAGAGGCAGAATCCGTGGTATTAGAGGTTCGGAATGGGCTTTATTCCAATGATCGATTATAATCGGTTGCTCCAAGTTCCATCACCACGGAGGTTCAGGAAGTGAAGTACATACATTATTGACAAGAAATGACTTTTATAGAACATACATTACAATGAAGCAAATGCGGTAGGCGTAACAATTGATAAGGAAGATGATAATTCACATACGTAACCGAAAATGGGCGTAATGAGGAATAAAAAGGAACATAATTGGTTATGATGTCATATATAGGTGGATCTATAAGATTATACTTGGCATAGATGCGCGCGCAGCAGCATGACGTGTGATTGACGTGCAACTAGGGGGTGAAGGGGACTTGACATTTAGCTCTACATGTGGAGACAAGAAGTCTGGGGGGTCAAGTCAACCTAATCCCAAATCATATCTAACATCCTATGTTTAAAGAACTATGTTATCCACAAAGGAAGGACTCTTGTACAAAATCTATTCTATACTGACTGTGTGTGCGTGCACAAGCGTCTAAGTGTCTATATGAGATGCAAGGGGCAGAAACTTTCCATGGTAACAGGGCTACGAATTACTTGCATGAGGACAGAGAGGCCGGGCCCTTTGCTCGGTAGCTGAAGGAAATGTTTACCTAAACTACTAGACAGGAATGCATCGGCTGAGGGGCGAAGCAGATAACTCGAAGGTGAAATACAGTTTTTGGCAGGCAGGAAACCGGCCGAGGCAGGCACCGTTAGCCGCACAGGGAGTAGGACAAAGTTCATGGATACAGATGCGAGCTCAAGCTGAAGCTGTCAGAGGCAGAGAGCAGAGAAAAGCTTGATGGCAGAATCGGGCCTACTCGCCTGAACTGCAAAATGGAGTAACTGAGCCATATAAGGTCGATGGCCTTTCGTACTTAGGAATCGAATATCCAGCCCATTCATGGCGGATCTGACAGAGGACATGTTGACGGTGGACGCACATGTGTTTGCGTCTTCAGAACTGGAACTGGAGAGAACATACATGTACTTGTGATTCATACATGGAACCGTTGGGGTCCAAGATAGGGGACATAACTGATCAGAAAAATCCATATTTCCACAGTAGGGTAAGTGTTGGATAGTATAGGGGTAAAAATTACTATTCTAACTCCAGGGGGTGCAACAGTAGGGAAAGTGTTGGATAGTATAGGGGTAAAAATTACTATTCTAACTCCAGGGGGTGCAACAGTAGGGTAAGTGTTGGATAGTATAGGGGTAAAAATTACTATTCTAACTCCAGGGGGTGCAACAGTAGAGTAAGTGTTGGATAGTATAGGGGTAAAAATTACTATTCTAACTCCAGGGAGTGCAACAGTAGGGTAAGTGTTGGATAGTATAGGGGTAAAAATTACTATATTATGCGTTGTAATGGTATGCGTTGTAATGGTAGTATGCGTTGTAATGGAATGCGTTGTAAAGGTAGTTTTTAAAAATGCGTTGTAGTGTCCTGCGTTGTAATGTCATGCGTTGTAATGGATTGTGCGTTGTAAAAAATGCGTTGTAAGTGTAGTGCGTTGTAAAAGTTGCGTTGTAAAGGTTGTTCCCCCCATGTAAAGTTCTACAGCTGTGTACTTAACGCACCCTACAAGATATCTGTACGTAGGGCCATGCAGTGTGTGACGCTTGAGTGTACGTAATGTATTGTATGTGTGCCTGTGGTACATAACATGGAGGCCTGTGGGTTCCATTTTGGAAACAAACGGCCAGGAAAGAGTAGTTGGGGGTGAGGCCTGCAACTCTAGACAGGAGTTGTGGATTGCTGACATTCCAACACACTCACTGGAGAAAGGGATGCAGAGCTACTTCTGTGCACATTAAACTTCACTTTGATTCACAGAAGAGGTACTGGTCAGTGGGGCCTGGGCTTGTTGCCAGGCGAGATGGTGGTTCTAATAAGGTTGGCACTGTAGGACCATAGAAGGCTAAGGCCTTTGAACCTTTGTGATGCATGCTTGAGTGGAGGCTGACAGCCAGGTGGTACACCAGTTGCTCCCTTGGCCAGTGTTGTGGGTCAACTAGAATTGCAGATGCTCCGGCTGTGGCAGACTGCTTGACAAAGGACAGGACACAGGAGAGAGCACCTCGAAGGAGTTGACACCCACAACACCAATGTTAATGGCCCAGACACTAAAGCACATTTATAGGATAGGGAGTGTAAAGGTTTTTCATCAGCGTGGACAAGATCATCATGACTTTGATCTGCTGCAAACAGGACAGGTACCAGGGTCTGCGATTCTCCCAGCCCCCTGAGGGGCCATCAACCAGAAAGCAAGGCGCACTTGCTATGTGCCTAGAGCACCAGCCTTCTACATGCCAAGACCAATGTGCCCTGTGAGGAAGAGGAGAGAGCCTGGAGGCAGCGGGCCCAGCAGGGATACTGGCAAGTGGACCTGGTGAACGAAGTGTGAGGTGTCCACTTCAGTCAGGACTGTTGTTGCAAGAAAGAGTCGCCACCCTCTGGTGGAAATCTGTAACCTTGTTGAGACTGACGTGAAGAGTGGGGCCATCACACGTGACCGCCTATGCCGGGGGGAGGGGGCACGAGTGTCGCTGGGGCTATTGTTCTTTGAACTGACATTGTTTTTTTTTGGTTTTTGTTGCCAATCAGCAGCAGTACATTACAAACATATATTATCATTCCACATTTGGTTACAAATCTTATCATCAGATGTTGTGTTCTAATACAGACATCAGCTACATATCATAAGAACTTCACAATAATCTGATGAGCTTGTTATTACTATTGAGTGCTACTTAGTGGAACTCTTAATCTGATGTGATCTATTGTACAATTATCTCCGCTCTCCGGGTACTCTACCGTCTCGTCAAGTACCTCTCTTCGTTATGCCTCCTGAGTACTCTCATTAATTCAGGGTCCTACTTGCATTGTGTGTAGGTATTGTACTAGCGGTTCCCAGAAGTCACGAGGCCTAGAAGCCTGTGGTATTTCCTCTGCATGGGCTTCCAGTGTCTCTTTGCAATAGGTCATGTCAGTAAGCCAACTTTTAAATCTGGGGGGTCTTTTGCTGCCCCATCGCATAGCTATGCGCCGTTTAGCATGCCACAGCCCAAAAAATTAGTCTCTTGGCTATTGAACTGACATTGTTGCGGCCGCCACTTGTGCCCCCCCCCCCCATATGTAAGGAGGAGGCCACCAGGGCAGTTTGGAGGACTCTCCTTGACCATCAAAGGAACTTGAGATTAAGAGCAACAGCCACCCTGCATCACTGCTCTGCCCCATCACCTTACCTGCACGAACTGCGATGGAGAAGCCACCTGCTGCACCCAGAAGAATTTTTCGAATGTGACCGCCTCAGCGTGCCACTCCCACTGACTACGTGAAGATGCAGTGTATCTCACTCATCACAGAAGCATGGTAAAATGCACCATGTCTCCTGAACACTCCTATAGGTCACAGTTGGGTGAGACTGCAGCAGGACCGGCAGGCCTTTTGAGACTTGCACAAACTCAGCATATTAACGCCATAGTGAGCTGAACTTTCCAGGCCAACGTAAGAGCTTGTTGTGCGTTGCTAGTTTAGTGCAGGCTCTGAAAATGCCAAGGAAAGTGCTAGAGTGCTCACCTTGAGAGACTGTGATGTGTATTATTTAGTGCGCGATAGTGTACTTTGCATGTGTAATAGATACTTCTTTTCTTACCAGAAGTAACTGTTGGACTAGACAATCAGATTATTGGAGCTGTTCTTTGTATTTTGAGTCTAGTACCTTTGCTTCCCTGCACCTACCGCTCTCTGAACAGCCTGGGACTGCTCGGCTCGTGCTATCACTATGAGTCACGTGCTGAAGATGCAGTACTTAGCCCAGCTGCTCAGAACCCATAGTAGGTCGGGCCCTGGGACATTAGGAGTAACAGGCCACAACCACCATCGTTGAGCCCAGTAATCACTGCATGCCCTGTGGTCCTCTGAAAGGGACTGTGATAAAGCCGAAATCCACACTACAGAAAGACAGCTGAGATGAATGAATAGTGAGGCAAGCAGCAGATCAATTCGCTAAGACCAGATGTGAATACACTTGACATGGGAGAAAGAACGCATTACAGTGGAGAATGATAACTGCAAGATGCCCAGAGTCCCCTGCACCATCGCCTCAGGCAAGACTGGCCCTGAAGGGCAATGTTTGTATCAGTTTTGAAGTGGGGATGCTATTTTTCCTCTAAGCCCTTTACCTCTGTGCCCTCCAATAACTTCCCTCATGCCTCCTTCCCCCGTCCCTCCAAATTATATCTTACGTTCATAAATATTTTTTTGACTTTCAAGGATGCATGCCTCGGATTCCACAGCAATACAGAAAATATGCAAGTCTCACAGACAATGGTTATACGAGGTATGATGCCCCCTGGGTGGCGCATCATTGCCTCCATCGCGCCTTTTCACATCCTTGAGTGTACTTGTACTAAATATACCTGTTGTCCAATGTTTTACTCAATTACTGATGATGTTCAATAATTTATATACCATTATTGGGGCTACCTCCACGGCTTTGTAGTTATATTTTGAGGTTGTTTTTGTTATATAAAAATGATAAACATAATTTCAGCTCCTCTCTTAATTGGCTGAAGAAATCAGCACTCGAAAAACACATAATTTTGTCAAATAAATCTTCCTTCAGCAAGAAAGTGCCTTATATCTACCCAAGGGTAGCCTCCTTGTAAGGACCAAAGTTTTCAATTTTTTACCCGACCTCCTCTTACTTTGAGGATAATCTCCACTCAAAATGAGCAGCTGTTATCTCTGCTAATGTATATTTCGTGGGGAAGGGGACTATCAGGTGAAAGACTCGTGTCATCAATTGGGGCATTTAATGCCTTCATTAAACTTCAAGAAGTTAAATCGAAAATATAAACATCTCATTTCATACAGCTTATGATCACTGGAGGTGTTAATGAAGCTCTCCGGCAGTAGTTAATTGCATACATCCATTAAAATGACCAAATGGATGTCGGAGAACAAGAACTGGTAGTGCAAGAATATCATGTATTAACCCAGCCACTGTAAACTGAGCTTAAAAATGGCCCAGTCTGTGTTTATTTTTTTTCCAAAATAAACTTTATTGAGTTTTGTGGTACATTACGTCCAGCAACGATTACATACATTCCAGATACAGTAAATCACAGAATAATACAGACACATCCAAACAACAATACAGCCTGTGAACATACAGACTCAGGGGTCGATTCCGATACCGGGTCAGACAGCTCTCTGAGAGATGTCCGTAGCCTTACCGTGAGACCGACACGTACCCGTAGCCAGTCCGTCCTGTAGAGGAAGTACGATGCGCATAACTGCCAAAAACACGACCGACACGTAGGCTGTGATTCAAGCTCCATTCTCCGTCCGAGCCGTAACTCCTAACGCCGAAACGAGTCGCCCGGAAGCAGTATCCATAGCAGTTTCCAGCCTGACAAGTACGATGCGTACTTCCTACGCACGGGACGGGTCGCCACGTACGGCATGTCACAGCATCTGGAAAACAAGCATATCAGCTACGATTCGCGCCACAACTCAATCCACGGCTGCGAGACGGAACAGCTTGCAGAGGGAACGAGACGGAGCAACAAGCAGCGTGTACGACACGAACACATCATGAATCCCATCGCGCAGGTCCTACCAGTACTCTACATCTATAACCGGATCAGGAACCGACGCCGACGGCGCAGGCGGTAAGTCAGACACCTACCACACAAACAAACGACACGTACCCGCAAAATGGCACACACACACAGGGGATCCATATCCTGGCCACTAACAACAGGCCATCATAGGGGTTGCATGGCCAGCACCACTACCACCCCACCCATAGGGCTTATGTTCCCCAGCACCCCTGCCCCCCCAGCCATAGAGGACCTGTTGCCCATCACCACTGCCACCCCCACTCATAGGGCTTATGTTGCCCAGCACTCCTGCCACCCCCATCCATAGGGGACCTGGTGCCCATCACTACTGCCACCCCCAGCCATAGGGCATATGTTGCCCATCACTACTGCCACCCCCACCCATAGGGGACCTGTTGCTCATCACTACTGCCACCCCCACTCATAGGGGACCTGTTGCCCATCACTACTGCCACCCCCACCCATAGGTGACCTGTTGCCCATCCCCCCTGCCACCCCCTCTCATAGGGCTTATGTTGCACATCACCCCTGCCACCCCCACTCATAGGGGACCTGTTGCCCATCACTACTGCCACCCCCACCCATAGGTGACCTGTTGCCCATCCCCCCTGCCACCCCCTCTCATAGGGCTTATGTTGCACATCACCCCTGCCACCCCCACTCATAGGGGACCTGTTGCCCATCACTACTGCCACCCCCACCCATAGGTGACCTGTTGCCCATCCCCCCTGCCACCCCCACTCATAGGGCTTGTGTTGCACATCACCCCTGCCACCCCCACTCATAGGTGACCTGTTGCCCATCATCCCTGCCACCCCACTCATAGGGGACCTGGTGCCCATCACTACTGCCACCCCCAGCCATAGGTGACCTGTTGCCCATCACCCCTACCACCCCCACTCATAGGGGACCTGTTGCCCATCACTACTGCTACCCCCACTCATAGGGCTTATGTTGCCCATCACCCGTGCCACCCCCAGCCATAGGGCATATGTTGCCCATCACTACTGCCACCCCCACTCATAGGTGACCTGTTGCCCATCACACCTGCCACACCCACTCATAGGGGACCTGGTGCCCATCACTACTGCCACCCCAGCCATAGGTGACCTGTTGCCCATCACCCCTGCCACCCCCAGCCATAGGGGACCTGTTGCCCATCACTACTGCCACCCCCACTCATAGGGCTTATGTTGCCCATCACCCCTGCCACCCCCAGCCATAGGGCATATGTTGCCCATCACTACTGCCACCCCCACTCATAGGTGACCTGTTGCCCATCACCCCTGCCACCCCCACTCATAGGGGACCTGGTGCCCATAAACTACTGCCACCCCCAGCCATAGGTGACCTGTTGCCCATCTCCCCTGCCACCCCCAGCCATAGGGGACCTGTTGCCCATCACTAATGCCACCCCCACTCATAGGGCTTATGTTGCCCATCACCCCTGCCACACCCAGCCATAGAGCATATGTTGCCCATCACCCCTGCCACCCCCATTCGTAGGGGACCTGGTGCCCATCACTACTGCCACCCCAACTCATAGGATGGGTGATGCGCCACACATCCATCATACTCCAATATTAGATATGTCAGCAAAATACATCCCCCCTAACATCATGACAGCAGTGTGTAGTCTGTGACAAATGCCCACAACAGTGATCATGACTTCGAACATACAATGTAACTAACAGCACATGTGTGACCAACAAATGAGTGTGCCATACACAAGGCAAGCATCACCATAGCACTGTGTCAATGTAAAAAGAACACCCCCTCACTGTGTAGAGCAAAAGTTAAGTGTGGGCTTCCAAACTGCAGCAGATGTTGAGCATTGTGCTGATGGGGTCTAAACCCCCCCTCATCACAGTGACCAAAAGGTAAGTGCCATCATGGTCAAAGCTGCAAATAACAAACAGCATGTATGATCCCTGCTCCCAACACATTAAACACTTCTGGGGCGCAGTAGTGGTTGTGTCCCATTCCCACAGAGATGTGGTGAAGCTAACAGTGCTGTGAAAACATAACACACTCTCGGCCATGTGCAGACAGGCACCACACATGGGGGCTGACAATGCATACAGTGCACAATGACACAAGAGCAGAAGTGACCATCACAAAGCATACACACATCTCGAAAATAGACACACTAATCAAAACAATCTGTGTAGACTGTAGGTGTCAGCTCACAAACTCCCATTCCATGCCAGCAATGGCACCTAACAACCAGGATGAATGTGCACAATGATGTGGTATGACTCACAGGGACAGCAGGGAAAATCACAGAAACAGCATCCAGACAATGGCCCACAACAGCAATACCAATGCACTGATGCAGCTGCCACAATCACAAACAGGCAACCTCACACTGCACATCTGACACAACATGTGTGTGTGTGTCTCAGTATCCCCAGGCAACTACACAACATATGAGGGGGGTTGAACCACAGTGACACAGATGTGGACACAGTGCCATCCAAGAGTAAACCATCATTGGGACACCCTTAGTGGGCAATCAGGCATTGTGAGATGAGAGGGAGCACAACAGACACATGTGACACAAGCTGGAATGAACACCAACTAACACAGCAAGAGACTGACACACAACAGCACTACCCCCAGTGACCGGGGTCACACATACACAAACACAATTCACTCAGCATGGCCCCTCATCCATGGACAAACGGGAGCTCGGGGACCATCCATGAAAACATTTACATCAGTCCACCCTCAACACCACACACCCTGAACTGCAACAATGTGCATCTGTGAAGCCCACATGGACAGGTGACATTGCACATGCACCCATGACAAACACAGGAATGTTGGGAGGAACTAAGGTGCACAGACTCATCACACAAGGACAATTTACAACCCTGGGGAATAACAGACATACTGCACAGTATGCGGTACGTGGCCATGACGTCAAAGCTCACGTAACCTTCTTAATACCTGCCACAGTCCCAGGACAATGGAGAAGCCAAGGAGAACCACAAGGCACACATGCTGACACCTCCCAACATTGCAGCCATGAACCCGACATGTGGGAGCAGTCACACACACATACACATGTCTCAATCACTGAAAGGTACCACCTAGGGACAACTACATGACAGTGCCTTGGGGAACCCTGACTGTGTCAAATCTGTGTCTGACAACATCATCACCACTCAGAACTGACAAATCCCAATGATGATTCACCAATTAACAGTAGTGTGTCATGCACCCACACATCTGGTAGCCCATGGCAAAGTAGTGGGATGAACACAGTACCACTCAGCAAGCATCAACAACAGGAACATATCAAGGGAACACTGCCTGTGTATGAAAAGGGATGTGGACACACACACATGCTCATACAACACACACCTTCAGCCCAGGCTATGTCACGGGACACCACACTTACTTGAGGGGACCCAACTCCTGTGGAAGCCCAGCTGTGCCAAACATATTCACAGCACGTCTCACTCATGTCAGCAGAACACTTGGTCAGTCAGCCATCAGTCACCACACAATGAAGGCTCTGGTCACAACAGCCTGGGTACGTGAGTCTCCCCTAAGTCATCTGCACATACTCAATACATATGTACAGCAAGTTGCACAGAGGACCCAGTTGCTCCTATACCAATGATGCCCACACCGGTAGGTCCAGTGGTGATGTGCACAAAGTCTGTGAAATTGACAAATTGGACAATGGGAAGCACATCATGTGTGCATGGGTGCAAGCCAGAGATGTGACCATGCAAATGAAATGTTCACAGAGATGTCCACAAATAGTTGATCATGACACACCCAGGTAGCTGCAAAGGATGACATGGATACCCACCAGAATAGGATACATATCTCATAGACCACATGGAGTACCTCACATCAACACATCAGTATTCTACATTGGAAACCAAGCATTACAGGTGCAAGGGCATGTTAAACATCATTAACATAATGTACAGCTAAAGCAAGTGCACAGGGATTAAGAACAAAGCTTTATTCAGCATATTAAAAGTTAAACGTCCGTTCAAACAAAAGGCCAATGGCCAGTCCATGTCCAAATGCCAAGGAGTGAACTAGAGTGACAACTGTCACACGTTGCTTGTCTGCACTGCTAAGGACCGGGGTCATCCCCTCGGAGGGGCATACATGGGGGTAGGCCAGGCACCGCAGGGACAGGATCAGGGCGCAGCAGATGGAGGCAATGAAGAGGTGCTGGATGCAGGCGAGACACTTGCAACTGTAGTGGAGCTGACTTAAGTGGTGGGTGCAGTCACAACTGTGGGGCACAAGTCAGATGGGGTGGGTGCCGGCACAACTCCAGTGGGCAGGTCAGATGGAGTGGATTGGGTCCCCACTGCAGTGCCCAAGTCAGACGGGGTGGTCGTGGACTCCACTGCAGTGCCTACATCCATGTGAGCGGAATGGGGTGCAGGTGAGGTGGACAGGACGGGGGGGGGGGGACACGGTCCCCACATCAGTGGCACTAACCGTCTAACCAGGTGTGGAGGAGCAAGTGGTAGGGTGGGAGGGCCTTAGCATTTTGGGGATGGTGTATCTGTGGGTGGGGGAACCCGGGGCAGGGAGTGGCGGGGGGACCTCTGGAGTGGTGGCCTGGGGGATGGAGGATGAAGACTTTGCCTTGGAGCTGTGTGGTGGCAGGGGGGTCTTGCTCTTCTGGCTCCGGGGGGACTTGCGGGTGGGGGTCTCAGTCTGACTGCACCTGGGGGAGGGTGTCCGGGTGTGAGGGGCACTCCCCTCTGTGTGTGGGGACTTCCTCTTCCCCTTGTAATCATGATCTGCGGGGTTGGTGGAGAAGAGGCCAAGGTCACAGAGAAAGAGCTTCTGGAGAGATGGGGTTGCAGGTGAGGCAAGGGAAGGGGGCTGGGAGGGAGAGCTTACGGAGGACTGCGGAGTGGTTGTGGATGACTGTGTGTGTGTCTGCAAACCAGCCCCTGTGAGTGTGGTATAAGTCCCCTGCGCTTGCTTGTGTGCACGTCTAGACATTGGTTTGGGTGTTTGTGTGCTGCCCGTGTCTGTGGCTCTGGGAGAATGTGCAGGTGTTTGTGTGCTTGGGACAGGTAGGCTGCTAGGAATCGTGGGTGGTGCAGGGGTAGGAGGGGTGCGGGACTGTTGGAGGAGGGACACTGCTGTCATCAGGGAGGAGGCCATGGACTGATTGGTCCTCTGTAGGGCAGACATGCCCAATGAAATGCCCTCCATGAACGACACCAGTTGTGTCAACAGACGTGTGTGCATGGAGGACCTTCAGCATCGACGTCTGCCCTACATGGATCTGTCTAAGTAAGTCCACAGACTCCTCACTCAGGGCAGCAGGGGGTGCGGTGCCTGGCACAAAGGAGACATGCTCACGAACACGGGCGCCTACAGGGACCTCTGGGATGGGAGCCAATGGGAGGGTGGTGATGGTGGTGGTGGTGGTGGCAGGGACAGCCTCACTAGCTGGGGTTTGGTGGCTGCTGACACCCGCCTCCACAAGGGAGTCATCCTCAGAGCTGCTGTGGCCCTCAGCTGGGGGGGATGGTGCTGGCGACTCCTCTGTGTGGCTCCACTCGCCCTCCGTGCCACTGGGTCCCCCCAACTCCTCTCCTTCTGTCCCTGTCAGGCTCTGTGGCTCCTCCTGGTCTGTGGAGCTGTCCCCTCCTGTGGCCGTGGATGTATCTGGATAGGAATAGGAAGTAAGAGAATAACATCAGTCACCTGCACCGACTGCACACACCACAGTGAGAACATCACATCACAGGGCAAGCCCTGGCATCATCAGCTGAACACAGCTCAAAGTGCCAACACTGTTTAGAATAAGCCAATTGTCATTCTCAACATCAACCATGGCACACATATCCCTCCTTGACTTGCACACATATGTCTGTTGCATGTTGGATGCTAATACCCCAATGTGTCGACATGCACCACCCACACATTAGTTGGACATGCAAGTGAACATGTAGGAGTGTGTCACTATACACACAGCACATCTCTTGCTACTGACTCAGTACAGGTGTCCGGATGAAGGGATGGCCAGAGACTCATTTCACGTATTTGTGATGCATGCCAGCAACACACACTATGATGTTCTCATGTCCTGATGGGCAATGCCACAATGGGGTGCATGGTGCACACTTGAACACAATGGAGGATTACTCATAGCAAGTTAAATGCCATGGCACTGGGATGCCCTGAAAGTCAGTCAACACTGTCTCCTGTCACAGGGGCAGGGCATCCAGATAACAACAATATGCACTAACTCACAATCCTAGCTCAGGGGTAAAGCTAACTCTGCAGACGACCGGCGCACTTGTCCATCCCCTGCAAACAACATATACAGGACCCAGAAAACCCCACATCATGCAAATCAGATATATGAGTCTCTGCAAACACAGCTCCCTGTACATTAACACATCACAGTTTGCCATGCATGTAACCCAGCTGCATGAAGGACAGAGTTGCATACACCATTGTGTGCTGTCAGATGATCACACACCTATATGTCACACAGGTTTTGTCTCTCACAGTCACATCTCAGATGTCCTGCTGACCCTCTGGATCATGGACACCCAAGTTGTACGTAACAACAAGCCACACCCTAATGACACAGAGGCAGACACCTGAGGGCACATGTCACTAAGCACAGCCTGTAATTTAATACACAGGAGTGGGATTACTGAGTGTTTTTAAATGCCCTTGAGGAGGCATGACTGCCCAGGTCTCCATGAAACAGTGTTTGGCCCTGGACAGTAGTCAGGTGGCTAAGCAAGTGTGACATACTTGATATACATACTCCTGAGGCCCCAAAATTGGAGTCCCCTGCTGCATGGGTTTGTTTGGAATACCCCAGCCACATGTGGCGAGTCAGACCAGCAATTGGAACACATCTCATGGGCACACACAGATCACATGTCAGATCTCAGGCATTGGCCAAACAATTGACCCACCCATGAAACACACAACAGAGTCATGGGAACAGATGCTGTCCAGTAGATGAAGCCTAGCTGACTGCAGGGACACAGTGCCCTAGTGACACAAGCAACAGACTGTAGGGACCACACCTGTGGAACAGATGAGGAGGGTGCATCACACAATTGAGTATTGGACTACAAGACCTACGTAATGTGGAAGTGTGATCAGGCCAAAAGACTTCAATTAGCATGTCAGACATAGTACACAGATTAGGCATGGGCTTACCCCCTTCCTGCTGCTGTCTGGCCTTCAGCTGCCTATCCAGGTCCGGGAAGACCACCGCCAGTATCCAGAGCATGTGGGGGGTTAGGGTCCGGTGTCCGCCCCTCCTCCGCGGAGGTGTCAGCTTCAGCTGGACTCTAGCTATCCTCCGGGTCCAGCCCCGAAGGTCCTGCCACCTCTTCTGGCAGTTGCGGATCCGGCGCTTGTAGACCCCCACCGAACGAACAGCCTGGGCGATGGTCAGCCATATCTCCTGCTTCTGGTGGGCATCAACCTGTGAGGATGACAAAGTTAAAAGTACATTAACAAACATGCCCCATATTTGTGCTGCACACATTTGGATATACATGTCATCATCACAAAGGGAAATGAGTTACACAGGTAGTGCAACCATGGGGAAGGACAAATCACCTGCATGTCTGACATGTTAACAATGCCTGGGAAGTTTAAGCTTTCACTAATGCACTTTAGCAGCAGGACACCTGTTCATTACATATACTTACACACTTTGGGGGATGAAAGTAGTCAGTGAGAATGCTTGCCACTGGTGCACACACTGCTAGTACTGCTAGTCAGATAACATGCATAATTAGTAAGGCAGTGGACTGCACACTCACCTGCTCCCCTGGTTTCCCATAGAGCTTGCTGTACTGTGGAAGGAGCCCGTCCAGCAGGGCCTGGTTCTCCTCCTCAGTGAAGGCTGGGGCCCTCTCCAGAGTACGTACCATAGCAGGAGCCAGAGGATGCAGAGACAGCAGCAGTGGTAGCATGGATGTGGTCCAGTAGCATGTAGTGCAGGCAAGTGAGCTCCCTAGGGTCCAGCCAGCCTTATATCTGTGCTGCAGAGGCAGATTCTGTGCCATGTGTCCTAAGTGATAGGTCCAACACGGTTGCATTCTATAAATCTTCCCAATCCATGGAATTGTACGACTCGTACACGCCTTCCGCATCGTTCAAATCTTCACCTTCATGAAACACTTGAAAGTGCAACATTGTTGTAGGCATCCAACTGAATTTCCAGTGCACAACTCGTACAAGTTTTGAATCCGCATCCGTCTTCAAGACAGTCCAGAGCAAAAGGGGTGCGCACGGCTCGGTCAACTGACTGTACAACGCATATTTTGAAAATACACAATCCGGCAGGGCCTGGTTCTCCTCCTCAGTGAAGGCTGGGGCCCTCTCCAGAGTACGTGCCATAGCAGGAGCCAGAGGATGCAGAGACAGCAGCAGTGGTAGCAGGGATGTGGTCCAGTAGCATGCAGTGCAGGCAAGTGAGCTCCCTGGGGTCCAGCCAGCCTTATATCTGTGCTGCAGAGGCAGATTCTGTGCCATGTGTCCCAAGTGATAGGTGCAACACGGGTGCATTCTATGAATCTTGCCAATCCATGGAATTGTACGACTCGTACACGCATTCCACATCGTTCAAATCTTCACCTTCATGAAACACTTGAAATTGCAACAATGTTGTAGGCATCCAACTGAATTTCCAGTGCACAACTCGTAGAAGTTTTGAATCCGCATCCGTCTCTATGACAGTCCAGAGCAAATGGGTGCGCACGGCTCGGTCAACTGACTGTACAACGTGTATTTTGAAAATACACATGCACCCGTCTCCATACGATTCAATGGCCAAGGCGTACGCCTGTCTCGGACCATGCCTGCCCGACGTGTATGCATGATAGTCACCTGCGTCGGACCTCATTGCATTCAATGGCAAAGCGTACGCACGGCTCGGTCCTGAACCGTGCAATGTGTACGCATTGTCACCCACGTCGGACCTCATTGCATTCAATGGCAAAGCGTACGCACGGCTCGGTCCTGAACCGTGCAATGTGTACGCATTGTCACCCTCGTCGGACCTCATTGCATTCAATGACAAAGCGTACGCACGGCTCGGTCCTGAACCATGCAATGCGTACGCATTGTCACCCGCGTCGGACCTCATTGCATTCAATGGCAAAGCGTACGCACGGCTCGGTCCTGAACCGTGCAATGCGGACGCATTGTCACCCGCGTCGGACCTCATTGGTGTGACTATTCTACGGATTCAACACACAATTACTAGCCAAGGACACCTGTGCACACCTACCACACTACAGCATTGGCCACACAGTGTCCCATGACATGTAAGGCTGCATTCCCTGGGTGTTTGGGGGGGCACATTTGGTTTGTTGGGTGGCACTTTTGTGCAGCCACTCCCAGGCTGTGCACGTGTACATGGGGGCAGAATCCCTTGAGTGTCGTGCGCATTACCACTGTGATGTGCAATTGTACATTAATGGGCATGGGTCACGGACACAGTTTCATATTGGATATGTTTGGGGCATGTCACATACACCCTGAGTCCAGAGGATGATGGCATGTACATCACAGTGAGACCTGTAGCCACAATACTGATGTGCACCCACAGTCTGTGTGCATGTTGTGTCTCAGATGTGTCTGATCAAATGTGCCCAATGGGTGACAGTCTCCACATCCATGTGGTATATGCATCAACCTTGATGGTGTGTGTGTGTCTAAGAGACGTACATGTAGGGCCTGCAGGAACAACATTGGCCACTACCTGTGGGTCTTACGCTTGCCTTGTGGTGTGTACGTGATACGCTATGTCCATGCCAGTGTCGATGTGGCAATACAGGGACCCTGGGTTTCTGCATGGCAAAGATCTGTGATGCCTGGGAGACATCAAGCCTCACTTGTCACTGTGGTGTGTGTTTGGAACGTCACAGCAGTACATAGGTTGGGTGACACAGCCAGATGATTGGCCATTGCACTACATGGGACTCATGTGGACATGTGGAATTGAGATGTGAGGTAATGGTCATGTAGGTGACATGTGTCCATGCCCAACAGCACACACCTCAGTACATTGTGTAATGTCATGATCTATCATGTGATATTGCGCCTGGTCATGGCCACATGGGTGGATGAACTGACAATCTTCCTTTGTGCATCTCTGTACTGCAGGGCGCCAGCTATCCATAGACCATTCCCAGACCTTGCGACCATGCAGGAATGCGACTGCATCAGACGGTACCGCTTCACCAGGCCACTGATTGAGGAGTTGGCGGAGCAGTTGGCGCCACATCTGCTACCTGGCCGGACATACCCTACAGCACTGACCCCAGAGGTGAAGGTGATAGCAGCCCTGCACTTCTTTGCTACTGGTACCTTCCAGTACACTGTGGCTACTGCTGGTGGTATGTCGCAAACAGTGTTTAGTCGGGTGCTACGCAATGTCTTGGAGGGGATGTTGCATTTCATAGACCTGTACATCACGTTCCCTAGCCCAGCTGAACTCCCTGAAATAAAGGATGCCTTTTATACACTGGGGTGGATGCCGAACGTCATCGGATCTATTGATGGGACAAATGTGGCCCTGATACCACCACAGGCACATGAGCAGGCATATCGGAACAGGAAGCACTACCACTCCATCAATGCTCTGGTGGTATGTCTTGCTGACATGTCTATCACACATGTGTGTGCACGGTTCACTGGTTCGGCGCACGATGCCTACATCATGAGGAGTAGTCGCATTGCAACACTGATGTCACAGATGCCAGATCAGCATGCCTGGCTTGTCGGTGTGTACTGACTGTTTCTCATTGTGTGTGTTTGGCAATGTTGTATTCCGCACTCCTACAAAACTCGGCTACTTGTTCATTTTTGTGTGTGTAGGTGACTCCGGATACCCCAACATGCTGTGGTTGCTGACACCCCTCCGGAACCCTGTGACACCAGCCGAGATGCGCTACAATGAGGCACATGGTTGGAGCAGGAGGGTGATCGAGCGGACATTCGGCCTCCTGAAAAGCCGCTTTCACTGCCTGGACAAGACCGGAGGGGCCCTCCCATATGACCCTGCAAAGGTGTGCAAAATAATCCTTGTATGCTGCATGCTACACAACATGGCAGTGCGGAAGGAGGTGCCTCTCATCCAGGATGACGATGACGATGACCAACCTCTGGCACCTGTGGAGGATCCCGGCCTGGGCCAAGATGCCAGTGATGATGAGGATGAGGGTGACGTCCGCTCACAGCTCATCAACAACTTCTTCACCTGAATGTGAGTTTCCAGGGTTATGTCAATGTATGGAGGTAGCCTGGAATATGTTGTGGCTGCTCTGTTGTTGTCTGAGTGTGTCTGTGTGCCACTTGACTGGATGCGTGCAGTGATGTGTCCATTCAGGTGGTGTGGACTCCACAATAGGGTAGTACTGCTAACTTGTTTTTGTGTAGGTTTCTTGCGACATGTTTGGTGCATGTGTATTGCATTTCTCTCCTGTTCTGCTGTGCTTTTGACTGTGTCTTGTGTCTGTCCTTCCCAGGGTACTTTACCTGTTGTTTGGTCAACACTAACCCCCAACACCCAGAATCCGACACCAGTGTGAAAGTTGTCAATTCTCATCAACTGATGTACCACACATCCCTGGACTTCAATTCTCCAACACTTTGTGAGCGTGTGTCCACTGTTACGTAGAATTACCGTGCAACTATTGTGGAATAAACATGTTGCTGATGTGCAATGAACCTGTGCCATGCTTTGTTATGTGCGTTGTCTGTCTTCCCACATCTGACTGACATCTTCTTTCCTCACCTGTGGACTTGTTACCACTGACTGGGGTTGGTGTTGTGTCTGTGCATGCCAATGTGTTTCAGGTCAACATCATTGTGTGGGACGAGTAACATGGCCATGGTGAGTTTGTGTTGTGGTGCCATAGTGGTGTGTCTCCCTCGCATGTGTCACATCACCATGACTCATGTTACGTTGGTCACATTGTTGCAGTATTTGGCATGCACTGTGTTGTGTAGCAGATCGACATCTCCATGACACATGACAAGTTGGAATCACAGCAGAGACAAGTATGGTGTACTGGTGAGTTTATTTTCAAACATGTGTGAGGAAAGTGCACAGGATGGTGGGTGCTGTACATTGGTTTTGGAATCCAAAGTTCACATTAGAGTTGGATGTGCTGGTAGATGAAATGTCCAGAGTAAAGTCCACAGTCATCTGCTACATTGGCCCAACATGAACACTCCATGTCATGTGGGCGAGTTGTGTGCGATTGGGCAAGGTGAACGGGTTGCTCACAAAGAACATTGTCCAGAAAAGGTTTAGAGGCCCTAGGGGATGTGCTGGGACATCTGCCTCTCACATGTCCTTCTTCGGACGACCCATCTTCTTCCTGGGGAGGGATCCTCAGGTGCAGGCTTCTGCGGTGCAGGGGACTCTCCCTCCCTGTGGCGCTGGCAGATGGTGTTGCAACAGATGTTGTGGCCACACGGAGGTGTGGACAGGTTTGTGTTGATCTGGTGGAGACATTGGAGTATGTCCCGATGCACCGCAGTAAGGGCATCCCACTTGGCCTCCATGCGGGCATGGTGGGCAGCCTGCTCCTGTTGCATGTCCTTGAGGATCCCCACTACCTGGCCAAATCCTCCGGTGCTATCCTGGTACGCATCTATGATGCGTGCCAGGTGGGAGTCATCATGCAGTCCAGACCCCTCTGCAAGGCGCGCCCTCTGCCTCCCACCCCTCCCAGCAGCCCTATCCAAACGGGCAGGACCAGTGGCGGGACGCACAGGTGACACTGGGACCCCTTGGGTGGTGTTGCAGGTTGTGTTTGCTGTAGCTTCCGGGGGTCCTGTGTCCCTGTGCTGTGGGTGTTCAGTGGCCTTGGTCTGTCCGTGTTGGCGGGAGTGCCCTGTCGGTTTCCAGATGCTGGAGGCGTGGGTACAGGGGGTGCAGATGTTGATGCTGCTGGTGCTGCATGATGCCTCACACCGGAGAGGCCAGGCTGGTAGTCATCATCCGAAGAGGACAGAGACAGAGTCAAACCAGAGAGCTCAGTGTCCGCCAGAGTCTGGAACTGGGAATCCTCTTCATTTGGTGCTGGGTGCCCAGCACCACCTGTGTTTGGAAGAGACAAACGATGTGAGTTATGTTTCTACATGCATCGATGGTTAACAAACATGACATTTTCTACTTTACGAACAGATGCCTGCCTGTACACTGCTTTTTCCCAGCTTGTCACGGACAGAGTTTGATATTGTTGTTGCCCATTTCCCAGCATGGCCTTGTGCTCCCCACAACAGAGCCCAGTGTCAGACATCCTGTCAGTCCCTTCCCACTCCCTGTGGGGCGAGTATGGTTCAGTTAGAACTTGCTGGGCCATGTGGAGGGGTGTAGATTGTCTGTGACTGCGACTCCCATCATACTCTTGGCTACAACCCCCTTCCCAGCATGCCCATACTTCCTTCCTCTTGGCTCTGCTTCCCTGTGAGGGGGTGTGACAGCAATGGCAAGATGGCTGACTGTGAAGTCCTGGTGTTTGTTGTAGCCCATTTCCCAGCAGGGCCTTGTGCTCCCCACAACAGAGCCCAGTGTCAGACAACTTGTCAGTCCCTTCCCACTCCTTGTGATGCGAGCATGGTTCAGTGTATGCTTACTGGGCCATGTGGGTGGGTGTAGATTGTCTGTGACTGCAACTCGCATCATGCTCTTGGCTACACCCCCTTCCCAGCATGCCCATACTTCCTTCCTCTTGACTCTGCTTCCCTGTGAGGGGGTGTGACAGCAATGGCAAGATGGCTGACTGTGAAATCCTGGTGTTTGTTTGGCTACAAGTCCAAAGAGAGCCCCTGTGCTTCACACAGCAGCACCCAGTATGGTGTATCTTTTGCTGATATTTCACAGAGGTGTGGGTCAATGCATTCTACCCGGTGAGTTGTGTGGAGTTTGTGTTGAGGGGTGTGTGTGTCTCCACATGCTGGTAAGTATGGTCAAAGCTGTCAGTCCTCCTTCCCACCCGGCCAGACATCCCACCATGAAACGTGCTTCCATTGTGGGGCGTGCAAGTTGTCTTTCAGGATGTCTGTCAGTGGTGTCCTGCTTCTGATTTGTGCACATGCCCTAGCAGGGCCTTGTGCTCCCCACAGCAGGACCCAGTGTCAGCCATCTTATCAGTCATTTTCCACTCCCTGTGATGTGGGCATGTTTCAGAGAAGTCTTGATTGGCCAATCAGGAGGGGGAGAATTATCTGTGACTACAGGCCCCCTCATGCTTTTGGATACACTCACTTCACCTGCATCCCCACTATTCCTTCCTGTCAGTCAGCTGCACTGTGAGGTAGTGTGTTTGTGGTGGCAAACTGTCTGGCAGTGTGTGACGGGACACTAGGGGCGGCTCAGGGGGCCCCGGAAAACGCTGACCGGTGGACTCCCGCGTCACGGGCTTCTAACCTTTTCCCCTCTCAACAGGACGAGTGGGCATCGGATACCGAAGATCACCTCCTGTCTGCCCCTGCGGTGCCCTGTAACTGGGAGGCTCCGCAACCGCAAGGACTGCCCCTAGATGACGTCACGGAGCTCGGGTCGCCAAAAAGGGGAGGAACCAGGAAGTCGACGGACGGCAATTCCAGGTGGAGACCCAGAGACGAGCGGAGCGAGGAGAGAGACGAAGAAGCAGACGAGACCAGAAAGCGAGAGCAGGAGGAGAAACGAGGAACGAGAGGCGAGAGGACCCTCGGCTACGGATACGGCGAAGCGCCCGGCCACGTTCCCAGGGGAGGAGCGTGGCTTGGACAGGTACGGGACCGGGTAGCGGGGTGGATAGGGAGGAGGGAGTGGCCGCGCTAAACCACCCGCTTCTCTGTGTACAAACCCTCCCCGTCTTTCTTCCATTAAGTCCCTCACCTTTTTTCAGACACGCGAGTAGACCTGTTTTGTTACACGAACGGTGATTCCTCACTCCCTGGCCCTGGTGATAGGCGCGGCGCGCCGCTATAGCCAACCTAATATCGTCCCTTATTCTTTTTCTTCTGGGGAACACCGGGAGACGACCCCGAGACCAGAGTGGAGGCGGACCCCGGGAACCTGACGAGCCAAGAGGCCCACGGAGCTCTGAACACCACGGATCCCGCCCACTTCGCAAAGGAGAGAATAACCAGCCGGACTAAGCGCAAACTTATTTCAATAAAACCCAAGCTACCCAGAACTCGCGTAGTGTCCCTCCTTGAGAACCCGTCACACAGTGTCTATTTAGCTTTGTGCCACTGGCTTGCTCTATTTGTTTGTAGGTTGGTGCATGTCATGACACAGTTCCAAGTCACTATGAGATGGCAGGTATTGTGTTTGTCTGCCTGGCATACACATCTTGGTATGATTATCTATTGGTTAGTGTAGCTTTGCTTGCGGTGCATGGTTTCGCTGTCCCCTTGCCACACAATCTTGGGTATGTTGTTTGTGTACTCACCAGGCTCTGGTATGCCTGCTAGCCCATGTACACTCTCTGGTAGTAGGATGACCTGCACCTTCTCCTCCCAGGTCCTGAAGTAGACTGGTTTGGCAGGAGGGCCACCGCCTGTGCACTGACTCAGGGCGTGATCTTTTTAGATTAGTTTCTTGATCCTCCTGCGCACGTCATACCACCTGTTCTGGATATCGTCCTTTGTGCGCCTTGCTGGTGCTTGAGCGTTCACCTTGTCCACAATCCTCGCCCACATCTTGGTTTTCTGTGACATGGGAGTCCTTTGGACCAATGTACCAAACAAATGTGGCTCTACTCTGATGATCTTGTCTACCAGCACTTCTAACTCACTATCTGTGAACTTTGGATTCTTCTTTGGGGGCATGGTGATGGGTGGTGGTGGTGAGGGATGTGTGTGTGAGGGTGCAAGTGAGGGTGGGTTGGTGTTGGTTTTGCTGGCTGTGTGTGTGTGCTTTTGGATGAGGTGCTGATGGTGTGTGGGTTGTGTGATGGGTGAGTTGTGAGTGTGTCTGAGGTTGCTGTGTAATGGTGTTTGCTGCTGGCTGTGTCTCCTGTTTGCAAGGGATGATGGTAGTGATTGTAGTCCTTTATATAGTTGGAGTTGGGGGTGTGTCTTTGTCCCAGTTGTTTTTTACTTGATATTTATTCTCTTTGTCATTGCTTCTTTGGTCCTTTATTTGTCTTTTTTCGTTTGGGTTTTGAAGGCATGAAGGAGACGTTCATCTGACGGAAACGGACGCTGATGTTGTCTCCTGCGGGCTTCTCCACCTCGTTCACGCTGCCTATCTTCTGTGTTTCATACGCGTCGGTCGTGAAGGTCTCTATTGCTTGTGGGCCCGGTTGTCTGTGCGTGTCGGTCGTGCGGCTTGGTCTCCGTGCGAGTCGGTCTGGTTTTACACGCATTGCATCGTACTGCGCGGATTGGACATCGCGGGTACGTGTCGGTCGGGTTCATTCCGGGTTCGTGTTGGATTGGTGAAATTTGCGTCGTTTTTCTGGCCGGATCACTATTTTCCCTACGGCTTGGTCATACGGCTTGTATTCCGTACGTGTCGGTTGTAGTTCACACGCGTTGCATCGTACTGCACGGGTCGTGCGGCGCTGTTCCGTGTCGGTCGGTATCAGGTCCGGGTCCGTGTCGGTCGGTTCGTTTAGCGGCCGGAATCGGCCCCTCAGTAGTAAACTTGGCACAAGCTACACAGTGTTCCCCAATGCGAGAAGTGTCCACTTGGTGTACGTATGTGGCCGGGATGTTTCGTCCTGTGATTATGTGTCTTTCACTGAAGGTGCTACCTGAATATGAAGGGTTCTTCTGGGATGGTAGGGGGACAGGACTATCCCACGGTATGCTGCCCAACAAGACCACATTTTCCTATGTTTTTGCGTACAGCGTCATGCTTGATACACAGCCATCTCTGTCCCCATGCAGTCATCCATGGCCTTCTTCCACCTACCTATTGGCAGCGGGGAAGTCCCCTTTCAAGATTGGGCAAAATCCTGCTTGGCCGGTGTGAGGCCCAGAAATAATAAGTGTTGTTTATAATGGTTCCCCCGACCCCTTCTGTGCTGTGTAGGAGTAATAACTTGGGTTTATGTGCCAACTTCCAGGACAGGACCCACTCTAGAAAGGAGGATACCTTACGCCAGAACGGCTGCAGTGCCCCGCAGCTCCAGACTGTGTGCAAGAAGGTCCCCTCTGCTTCGCCACATCTTAGACAGGTAAGGGATGGAATGACAACCATGAGCCAGAGGTGGGAGCATGTATAATAAGCCCTATGAAGGTATTTAAATTAGATTTAACGGTATCGCGTGCCAATGGTGGCACCCCGGGGACTGGCTAAGGCTTCAGTCCAACCATCTGTGAGGTCCGGGATGTCAGCCTGCCATGCAGCTCGTGTGGTATTTAGTGTAGTTTGGTTGTGGGTGATCAGTGTCTGGTAGATTTGCCAGATGTTGTGGGCGCCAAGGTCACCCATCAGTAGGCATCCCTCGAGAGGCTGAAATTCTGGAAAACTTCTAGAGAGCGGATCAGGGGGGTAAGAGCGTGTCTTAGCTGAAGGTATCAATAGAATTATGTGCGGTGGATATGATATTCGGTTTGCAACTGTTGGAAGGATTTGAGTGTGTACCTATGCATTATATCACCTAACGTTGAGATACAAATGAGATACCATGCCCGGAAACCTGGGAGTGCAGCGATTGGTCGTAGATAGGTTCCATGCCATAGAGGGGTTGTCTGTGTTAGGTGCCCATCCCAACCCATCTTCTTCACTGTGTGGCGCCAAAGTTGTATGACGACTCTACAAGCTGGGGGTAGATGTTCCAAGTTGGTGCGTCTATAGAGAAAACCCAGGAGGGGGGTATTACCCATCACAAGTCTTTCTACTGTGTATGCTGGGTCTGTGTGTGAACCGTACCACCACTAGTTTATATTCAGCAGATGGGATGCTGCATAATATTTATATATCGGCGGCTGCTATCCCGCCACAATATGTCGATTGAGTGAAGCTCCTAATGCGAGGCGAATGGCACCTCCCCCCCATAGGAAGCAGTTGAGAAGTGCATTTACCTGGACAAACCAAGCCTGTGTGATGGTGTATGGGAAATTTTGGAGCCTGTAAAGAATACATGGTAGAGAGACCATTTTAAAAGATTACTGACCGCCCAAACAGACAAAGGCAGGGACTACCATCCCCTTGTCTCTTCCAGGAGACAAGAGTGGGTTGATATTATGTAACCAGGATATTATTGGATTTGGTGAAATGTAGACCCCAAGGTATTGGAAGCCATCATTTGCGTGGGACAGTTGTGATGCCCATGTACCACGCCCCTGGTCGCCGCACACTGGAAACAACACCAATTTCACTGGGTTAGTTCCAAGGCCAGAGGTTTCCCAAATACGTGGAGTATCTGGAGTATTTATGCACCAGAGAATCCAGGATCAGTTAGGAAAAACAGCACATCATTTGCGTACAACGTAATCCTATCAGATCTGTCTGCTGACCAGGCGTATCTCCTTACCAAAGGGTCCCGCCTCACCCACGCCGCCAGTGGCTCTGTGGCTAGCGCAAATAATAGCGGGAAAGCGGGCATCCTTGTCTCGTACCCCGACGAATTGGGAAGTGCACCGACCGTGTCCCCGCTACAAGCACTGAAACCAAGAGCTCTGTATATAATAAATGTATATAAGACAAAAAGCGAGGGCCAAAGTTGAGGGCCCGGAGGAGCTGGAATAGATAGGTCCAACTTAAGGGGTCGAACGCCTTGTCTCTGTCAGCTAATATAAGGGCCGCGGGGCGACCCAATTCTGGGGCTTTAGCAATGGCGTTATGGACTGGCCGGATTTATGACGGGTGGAGCGGTGTGGCATAAAGCCGGCTTGGTCGGGGTGGACAAGCTCATGAATGCATTTGTGAAGGCGGTCAGCGAGAACTTTGGCCAGCAATTTAGATTTGAAGTTCAAGAGGGAGATTGGGCAATATGATGACAGCTCTTCCGGCAGACGTCCACAATTTTGATGTGGCACCAGTTGGGAGGTAGAATGTGTTGTTCTAAGGCTTCGTTGAGTGCCACCAGGAGGTGTGGATCTAACTGGGACACATGAGAGCATAAAAATTCACTTGGAAATCCATTAGGTCCGGGTGCGTAGCCAGGGGGTATGTTTGACAAGGCTGAACCGAGCTTTTCTACCGAGCATCCAACTGCTCGGTAATAGGACCAGGTATCTTTTGGGGTGGTGTATCTCTTAGGAATTCCCATATTAGCTAACTCGATATGAGTTTCTTCTGGTCATATAGGTATGTATAATAGGAAGCCAACGATTGACCCACCGTGCAAGGGGTAGTGTATAGGATCCCTTCTGCGTTTGTCAGCACAGCCACCTGGGTGGGGGACAGCGTAGCTTGACAAAGGCAGTGTAGCATCTTACTCGACTTATCACCCCATTGATAAATTCTGTGTTGAGTCGCTAACCATATCTCCCGGGCCTCGTTAGTAAGGTGTTGCTGTGTTTGGAGGAGGCAGCTCTGTGGCGCTGGGCCTTTGTCCTCCATTACCTCAGCTTCCAGAGCCCGCTGGGGATTTTCAAGGGTTTCATGACAAAATATCGATGTTAAAAATGTAGAAGTAAAAAATATCGATGCAAAAATATTGACTCCCTATACTTAAACAGGTAAGTGCAAAAATATTGAGAGAAAAAATATTGATATGAAAAATATAGTTGTACAAAATATCAAATTTTATATATATACAAAAAATAATATTAAATATGTTAAATAATAAAATTAATATAAAAAAGTAGATTTAATATAAATTTAAAAAAATACATTAAATAAACTTAATTAAAAAAAGTTACACTCACATACATAATACTTTCTTCAAGGACACATAATAATTCATATATATTTACTTTAAAACAATTAATAAACAATTATTTTAATGTGTTTTATAATTGTAAAATTATATAAAATGTACACATACGTATATATGTATAGAGATATATGTACCGATAACATAAAATCAAATTTAAAAAAACATTCTATAAAAAAATATAACAAACTATTTTTAAAAATCTTCAAACTGAAATTTCCCACTGCAGTTAGTACAACAGTGGGGAAAGTGTTGGATAGCGAAGGGGTAGAAATTACTATTTCCACTCCAGTGAGTGCAACAGTAGAGAAAGTGTTGGATAGTAGCGGGATGAAATTGACTACTCCCTCTCCAATAATTGTAAAAGTAGGGAAAGTGTTGGATACCGGAGGGGTAAAAATTACTATTCCCACTCCAGTGAGTGCAACAGTAGGGAAAGTGTTGGATTGCAGAGTAACAATTAATATTCTCACTACGGTCAGTTCAAAATTAAAAACAAACAAAATGTTAACAACAATAAAAATATTTAAAAAACAAAATAAATGTAAAAATATAGATGTTGAAAATTCAAATACAAATATATTTAATATTAAGAAAACAAAAGCATATTATAATGTTTAATACAAAACAAATACCTACAAATATTGTATTACATAAAATAAGAAATTATTTCCAAACAAATATTTTTATTTAACAATTATTTAAGAACAAAAACATTATTACCTAATGGATTTTTTTATTTCCTACCCTATAACACCACACAATTCACAACCCACATCTACATTAAAAAAATGTATTTCCTCACCTAACAAAATTAATTACCAATTAAAGAAATATTATTAATTAAAAAACAAATTAAACCTCATAAAAAATATATAACTTCCCACACTTTACCCCTATAATCCCCACAACCCACAGCTAAAATTAAAATGTAAAATAATAATTACACAATTAAAACTTATTTTCAATTAAAAACTAATAGTATTTAAAAACTAATTATAAAGTAATTAAAATTAATTTACTCCCTACACTGTACCCCTGTAACAATAATACCCACACAGAAAAATATAAACAAATACACTA
The DNA here is from genome assembly GCF_964204655.1 of Triturus cristatus. Lineage (NCBI taxonomy): Eukaryota > Metazoa > Chordata > Amphibia > Caudata > Salamandridae > Triturus > Triturus cristatus. The sequence goes on along the minus strand of NC_140593.1, from coordinate 379,791,796 downwards.
ATTAAATATAAATCAACTAACTAATAATAATGATCAACTCATTTTTAATTATTTAAACAAAAATTACTTTGCACCTTTTACCCCTATAAACCCCACAATCCACACCTAAAATTATTACACTTTTTTCATATTCAATTTTCAAGTAATTAATATTAATTAACAACTAATTATTAATTAAACATAAATTACTTCCTACCCTTTACCCTATATCCCTCACAACCCACACCTAAAATATTCACACAATTACCATAATTAATTATCAATTAATTAGTGAATATAAATTAACAGCTAATTATTAATTAATTAAACATAAATTACTTCCCACCCTTTACCCCTATAAACCCCACAACCAGCACCTAAAATTTACCCATTTTCCGTAATTAATTGTCTATCAATTAATACTAATTAAGAACTAATTATTAATTAAAAATAAATTACTTCACACCCTTTACCCCATAAGTCCCTCCACCCACACCTAAAGAAAATCACACAATTACCATAATTATCAATGAATTCATTAATATAAATTATCAACTAATTATTAATCAAATATAAATTACTTTCCAACCTTTACCCCTATAAACCCCACAACCCACACCTAAAATGAATAACACAATTTCCATAATTAATTTTTCAATAACATTATTAATATAAATTAACAACTAATTATTAATTCATCAAAAATAAATTACTTCCCACCCTTTATCCCTATAAACACCACAACCCACACCTAAAAACAATTACACAATTACCATAATTAGTTATCAATTAATTAATAAATATTAATTAACCAATTAATAATGAATTACTAATACATTTCTTCCCACAATTAACGCTATAAAATATAAACAAAATAAATAAAAAATAATCAATAATTTATTATAATTAAAATTACTTCCCACCCTATTCCCCTGTAAATCCACAACCCACTACGGAACAAAAAAATGCAAAACTTAATTTAAAAAACCTCATAACTACTAAAAATGTAACACATATATTAAAAACAAAAAACATACATCACATAGATTTAAAATATAAACTAAAATACATAACACTAATTAAAAAAACGATATTTTAAACATCTATATTTTTGCAAACAATATTAATGACTTCTATAGTTTTAAAAATTATATTTCTTACCTTAAATTCGATATTCTTGACCACGATATTCTTGCTGTTGATTTTTCTGAATCACGATATTTTCAACTCGATATTTGTGTAAGTCGACATGTCCAACTCAATATTCTGCCTCAGCACCATTCAAGGGCCACCACTTGGACTAGGTAACAGCGTTTTTCACCTGCACAAAAACTGATATATACGCCATGGATAGTATGCTTGAGGGCTTCCCACAATATTATACTGGAGGGGTGGTTGCTACGTTGGATGTCAGATAATCTGTGATCGCCTGCCGGAGGGCAGTTTGACAGACAGGGTCACGTAAGTGCCAGGGTGACATTTGCCATCTGAAAGGTTTTTATCCGACCCAATACTTAATTTGAGGGTGACCGGGTAATGGTTTGAGAGACTTCTGAGGAGGATGGAAACTGACGAAGCCCTGTGAATGTAGCTGCGTGTAAGAAAGAAGTAATCTAGCCTGGATAGAGATCCATGTACTGCAGAGAGGAAGGTGAAGCCTACCTCAGCTGGGTGGTGTGCGCGCCATGCATCAGCCCACCCCATGGTAGCGACCAGCTGGTGTAGTGTTGACTCTCCCACTTGGGGGCTGTGGCCTGTCTCCCGCCAGCGATCTTTGAGTTCCATGATGTTGTTCCAATTGCCACACATCACCGTAAGACCGACTGTGAGTTTACCCCAAAGTCATGTAATTCTGTCTACAAAAGTATGCCCCAGTGAAGGGGAGCGTAGAAGCTACCTATTGTCAATGTTTCCCCATGCAGTGTGCCTGTCGCTATAGTGTAGCACCCACCGGGGTCTGACCTTAGTTTGGACATAATGTAAGGGATCCTACGGTGCATAAGGTTGCCCATGCCACGTGATCCATGAGCAAACCCTGAGTGGTACACTTTGTGGTAGCTGAAACGGGCCAGGCATGGGGCATTGTTTCCCAGCAGGTGAGTTTCCTGTTCTAGTAGAATGTTGGCCTCGAGTTGCTTGGCCTGCCTCAGAACGTCACCTCTTTTCATTTTATCGAACCCCCCCTGGACATTCCAGGTCATAATGTTGAGCCCTTCAGGCAGGGAATTGATATTGTTCGTAGCCATCTATCCCTTAGGGAGGATCCCAGAGGAAGTGCGCGTGTGGAAATGTAATGAAGTCACTGTGCCAGTGCCTAAACTGAAATAACTCTTGCACTAGCATGCCTAATGCCCCTCCCCTCCTCCCCCCACCCCAATACTTCCACCAACAAGGAGTATCTGTCGCGGTCGGAGGGTACCCAAGGTCATAACGAGGGACCTCAAGGTGCCTTCACCAATGGTACCTCAACTTTCCAAAGTACTTAACCAAATTGTTCAGGGCGTACAGTGGGCACTGAGCCTAGACGCACAATCCAGCATTGCACTACAGACAAACCATAATCATTAACAACAGTGAGTGTCTGTGTTCAGAGCCACAGACAGGGAAACAGTGATGTACTAACTGCTTTCAGGACTCATTACCCTGCGTCTGGGAGCGCCAGTTAGACCTCGATCTGTGTCATCTTTTGGAGGTTACCTTTTTTGGGGCGATTTCTGGGGATGCTCTGTGAGAAATCAGATTCCAGAGGTGGTGGGCATGTGGTCTGAGATGGACCGCCACCCAAAAATCGCCTCTGGTGTGTCAAAGAAGAGGGACTTGGAGTCATAAATGATTCTCATATGGGCTGGATAGAGCAGCATATATTGGATGTTCAGTTCTCTGAGTCTACTCTTGGCTGCGGTGAAGGATTGACGTTGTTGTTGAACTAGACGGGTATAGTCATGGAAAATCATGATAGAGTTCGAGTTGTAGAGCAATTTGTCCCTGTGGTTTCGTGCAAATTGAAGGATGGTGTCTCGGTCCATATAGTTTAACAGTTTAGCTATGACAGGCCTGGGGCGTTCTCCGGAGGAGGCTTCCTTGTCAATGCCCAGTGGCCTCTTTCCACAATGAAACAGGGGGACAAGGAGTCCTCGGCAGGAGGGATTTCAACTATTGCGCGACGAAGCGTTCCACAGATGAACCTTCACACCACTCAGGAAAGCCAATAAGGCGCAGATAATTTTGTCTGGAGCATTCCTCTGCATCTACAGCCCGGGAAGCCAGCTCCTGTGTTACGATAGAGCGTTTGTTCACTTATTGTTGCAGGGTTGCTACTGTGTCTTCAACCAACGACACACAGGTTTCTGCCTCTGTGATGCAGTCGACGGCTTTCCTGAGGTCCTGCCGCAGGAAGGAGACCTCCGATCCCACTCGCTGATCTTTGCATCCAGCGTGTCGTGGGCGTGGGTGATTGCGGCCAGCAGGGCAGCATTTTCAGGGACGGAGCATCCGCTGTCTGCATTACTGGTGTCGAAAGGGACCGTAGTAAATTGGTCCAGTGTGCTTTGCTTTGTAGTGGCACCTGACGGTTTGTCCTTCGTCATTGTAGCTGAGAGGGCCCGCGGCAACGTGTACACTGCTCCTTCACTCTCTGTCCGCCTTCACCCCGCATGTTTATCTTACATGCTGTTTCTTGGGGTGTCCCACCTCCTCTGGCGTTTTTTCTGTAGGGGTATCCGCGTGAGCTACTGTGGGCTGGGCCTCACGGATCCAGACCGCCCTAGGCCGCAAGCCGCACCAGGCCTAGCCTGACCGCTTCTGCAGCCCAGGGGAAGCCTGCCAACTAGGCCAACCCTAGCGGGACCCGAATCGCTGGACCCCCAGCCCACAGCCATCTTCGCGCCTTGGCCACCGACTCTCACAAGATGCTAGGGGAAGGGGCCGGGGCTCACCGATCCCACAAGAGACCGACATGGGTCAAAGGGCCCCCAAGCGTGAGACAGCCCCCGGGTCTGCACCAAATGTCTGGGATCCCTCCACATCCAGAAAACCTCAGGAGAGGGGGGGTCCCACACCGCAGGCCTACCTTGCAGTGCTGGGAAAATCCAGGAGGCAGGTTAGGCCCTGCCCGAGGCTCTGGGGAAAGCAGCGGCCCGCACCTCCAGCAGGCCCAATTAAGGATTGTACCAAGATGGTGCGGCCAGCGGAAACAACCGCTCCTGCTGATCAGGACTCCAGGGCTCGCCGCTGAAAGGCAACTGCATTTGGGCCACCGCACCATCTCCTGCAGCCCCCAGAGGCGTCACTGGGCCCAGGAGAGACCCAAATTGTGTGCCGGTATGTAATGAATCTACTTTTCACTAAAAGAACACACCCAACCCCTGCACTCCCTTTCTGGGAGGCAATTATACCACTGCACCTTTAAAAATACACTTTGAACAGCACTTCCTAAAGACGAGGAAAGAACACAGCACTCCCTTTAGGCAAGGCAAGGCAAGAAAAACAAATTCTGGTGCATTTAAAATAACACACACAAGTTTATTAAGGCAACATTTTAAAAAGACAGGCCAAATATATCAATTATGTCACGCTCAAAAAATGCAATGTTAAAAAAAAGTAAGCCAAATATATCAGTAAATGCAGATTCTCAGATGTCAAATGAATAATCAAATGAACAATTGAAATAGAATGCAATATATACAGATGGCAAAGAGTAGAAAATATATATACAAGAGAGAGAGAGAGAGAGTGGTTAGGAACACCTCACCGACTGACTCTGCAACATCCTTGCCCACTCTTTAGCTGGGGAAGCCCTTTCATCAGCCCAGGTAGGGGTGTCAGTCAGGACTCAAGTTCCATCACCATTCCACAGCAATACGTCTATTCTGTGGTGAACTTCCACCTGGCCTACAAAAGCATCCAGCTTAAATATCATTATTCAACGTGAGGCAACTTTGTAGAAAACCCTGCCCCTTTCACATTGGAAAAAAACGAGCAGGCTGTACCAGTCTCCGTCAAGGCCAAGATAGTGGCTGGTCAAGCCTCTGAATTTTGACTCTGAGACAGGAGTGTACATTCCACAGATAATATCCAGTTCACTCTGGTCAGTGAGATGCGAAAAACAAGTGAGGAGCAGAAAGACCTTGAATATGAATCGCAAGCACTGCTGTGTAGACAGGAGCAAGGCAAAGTCAGACATGAGGCCATGTCAAAGCCAATAGTAAGAACTCATAATTCTGTGCAGGCAGAAGCAAGGCAAAGCAAGATGACATGAGACCATGTCAAAGCCAATTGTCAGAGTCAGGAAACAAGATAATATGAAGCCATGTCAAAGCCAATAGTAATTAACCCAAACAACTTGCAGGCACTGCTGTGCACACAGAGAAACTGCAGCAAGGCAAAGCCAAGGGAAAAAGATGACATGAAACCAAGTTAAAGCCAATAGTAAGCACTTATAATATAAATGTACTGTTCTACTCCATGACAGCTCTCACTAAAAGACAACAGGATTACAAGACAGAAGAGAAGCAGGCATATGCAGGACCGTCTCATATATATAGGCTAAGGTAAAATAACATACTAAAGTCAGTTAAATGGTGGTGGTTGAGGGTCATCATTGGGTGCCAAATCACAAGAGTGCCTCTCTTATTACACGGTACTCCTGGCCACATTGCGCGGTGATCTCGCTGGGCAACATGCTGGTCCCTGCCCACGTTCTCTATCGTGCCCTCTGGAACGCACGGGCACCCGCCACGGGGCTGGGACCCGACCCCGGCGAGACAGGATACCGCAGCCCTTTCGGTGCCCAAGCCCTCGAGCTCCAGTGACCTGCTGTGGGGCGAAGCACTCCGGATCCACGCGGGCCTCGCCTACGGCTCCAAGCGCCCGCTCCCGCTAGGCTCCGCTGGTCGGCGCGGGCCCTGACCACCAGGCCACAGCTTCTTCTGCCCAGGCCTGTGGTCACATCGTCCCGGAGATGGTCACTGCACCGGAGTCCGATCCGCAGCTCAACTGCAAGGATCATTGTGTCCTGGTTTGCCTGGGAAGAATTACGGAGGATTACCACGGATTTTGGGCTTGGGCAGTCGGAGCTCCGCTAAGCTGCGTCCACCATGATGGCTGTCCTAGCCAAGGCCTCCGCCCTGACTGAGTTTTTAACAGGCCATATGCTTTAAGGCCATCACAGAAGAGTGTGTGAGAGTTATTTAAAGAAAAGGAAGTCTTTCCTTACCAGCTTCTAGGAACGCGGTGCCATAGTGAGGGCTAGCATTGACCAGTACATCTTATACAATACTTTAGGTGGAATACATTTTTGTATATACATTTCCTTTAAGGGCCTTGAGGTGGTACTGTTTGCAAATCTTTACTATGCAAGTCTTTCACTTATTCATCCACTCTCCCTTCAACTTCACAAAAATCATAGATCTTTTCTTCTTCCAACCAGTTTTTGGAGTCAAATCACAGTTTTAGGAGTAAAATAGTGAGATGGACAGCAGTATGCCTATAGATTGGGGCGCCGATTCCGATCCTGTAAAACCCGGGTACGAATGGTCGTACGGAGCGTATTCTCCGTACGACTCGTACTCGGGAAAACCACCTTACAAACCCGCAACTACGATTCGTACAGAAATACCATTTCCGTACGAGTCGTACAAAACACCGCGTACGTGACGTCCAGACGGAGTCAGGCAGCTTTTTACGGACCAGCAAGTACGATTCGTGCCTACGTCACTCCGCATGGACCATTTTTTATGGCAGCCAAAAACTGCCGGGAAATTGAGGACGAAGCGAAGAAGGAGCACCGGTACGTGACGGACAGCCATGGACCCCATCCTACGTGTCATCCCGGCCCTCCTGGCCTACGACCTGGTGCACAGAAACCGACGCAGACGCCGCAGAAGGTCAGAACAACACCCAGGGGCAAAGGGGTGGGGGGGCGAGGGGCAGGAAACATAACCCCCCCAGGTTAAAACATATCTATCCTGCACATAACTTACCCCCATGGTCTGGTCACTTCGGGGGGCGTGTCCACCAATCCCACGTACCGCCACAACGGAAGTGGACGTGGACGCGTACCTGTCACCACTACAATGGTGGTACGGGCCGTACCCACGCTCTGGGGGGCGTAGGTACGGGCCGTACCATCATTGTAGTGGTGATGGAGGGGTACGCGCCGTACCCATGCCCTCACAGCGTGGGTACGGCGCGTACCCCTCCATCACCACTCCACTGGTGGTACGGGCCGTACCCACGCCCCCCACAGCGTGGGTACGGTGCGTACACCTCCATCACCACCCCAATGGTGGTACGGCCGTACCCACGCCCCCCAGAGCGTGGGTACGGCCTGTACCACCATTGTAGTGGTGATGGAGGTGTACGCACCGTACCCACGCTGTGGGGGCGTGGGTACGGGCCGTACCACCATTGGGGTGGGGATGGAGGGGTACGCGTCGTACCCACGCCCTCACAGCGTGGGTACGGCCCGTAAACCCTATGAATGCGGGTTTAGGGTCCGTCCCACCTGTACCCCTACGGCACCAGTACAGAATGGATACAAGGCGTACACACGCCACGAATGTTGGCATAGGACCTGTTGCAGCATATAAGCAGTATATTGGTGTGTGTGTATGCACAGGACAGCAGTGTACTGCACCAAGGGGGCGGGTGGGTGGGTGGCTGCAGAGGACTCCCAGCAGTGGACAGAGACATGGGGGAGGGTGCATATCACTCCCAGCAGTGCCCAGACATATGAGGGGTGGGTGCATATCACTCCCAGCAGTGCCCAGACATATGAGGGGTGGGTGCAGAGGCCTCCCAGCAGTGCCCAGACATATGAGGGGTGGGTGCAGAGGACTCCCAGCTGTGCCCAGACATATGAGTGGTGGGTGCATGTCACCCCCAGCAGTGCCCAGACATATGAGGGGTGGGTGCAGAGGCCTCCCAGCAGTGCCCAGACATATGAGGGGTGGGTGTAGGGGACTCCCAGCAGTGCCCAGACATATGAGGGGTGGGTGCAGAGGCCTCCCAGCAGTGCCCAGACATATGAGGGGTGGGTGCAGAGGCCTCCCAGCAGTGCCCAGACATATGAGGGGTGGGTGCATATCACTCCCAGCAGTGCCCAGACATATGAGGGGTGGGTTCAGAGGCCTCCCAGCAGTGCCCAGACATATGAGGGGTGGGTGCAGAGGCCTCCCAGCAGTGCCCAGACATATGAGGGGGGTGCATGTCACTCCCAGCAGTGCCCAGACATATGAGGGGTGGGTGCATATCACTCCCAGCAGTGCCCAGACATATGAGGGGTGGGTGCATATCATTCCCAGCAGTGCCCAGACATATGAGGGGTGGGTGCAGAGGACTCCCAGCAGTGCCCAGACACATGAGGGGTGGGTGCATCATCCTCAGATGACCACAACTCCATGGGTCCATGAACGCATCCCCAATGTGTGACTATGTTGAGAGTGCCATATCAACACATCACTGACAGCAGTGTCCCACTCCCATGAGGATGGATGTCATTCCCCCACTACATGACACACCACATGTGGGTGCGATGACAAATGACACATGCATACCCACCCCTTGCGGAGGCTGCACAATACACACACTGAGATCATTTCACAAGACTGTATAGTCATGTGAAACCCACTAAACTAAGAGAGCCAAAGGGAACACACACTGTCACGCACATTCCAGGACTGATAGGAATGTACAGGTGCTGGCACAGCCACCAAGTTGTTGTCTCCCATGGAAAGAATAGGGTGGACTTCCCACAGATACAATGCCCACAATTGTCAGTCAGGTGACCAAATACCCGGCAGAACAAGTACCATATGTGTGCTAGGCTGGGAGTACACACATGCATAGTGCGGAAAAGGGACCATTTCCCCATGGAGGCATGGCAACATACTCCATACACAAGTACAGTGACTACCAAGGATGGCACAGACGATGCAGATCAGGCATGGACATAGTTGAAGGGATCCATCAGCCACCAAGGGAATGTAGACACAGGTCAGTACAACAATGGTGCAACATCCTGCAGGGAAGATGTCAGGTGCCACAGAGGAAGGAACACTCCTTGAGACAATGTCTCAAAACACAAAGAGCATACACGACCAAAGAATCATTGCAGAGACCTTGTGATGCCACGCAGATACCAGGGTCCACCCCATGAGCAGCAGACTACTACATTTCCCAAAATAGGTTCTGTGAGGGGTTTAGTTAATGAAGGAAGAATGGCGCTCAAACATAACACACCAAGGGTCAGAAATTGGACTGGTAAGTACGGTGCTGCAAGATCAGGGGAAAACAAACCCTGGCAAGAAAAAGAACCCCTGCGATTTGGGGTGTAGGAGACACCCACTACAAATGAAGACAGGTTCTGCGCACACGTTAAAGAGTAAACACAATGTGGTGGGACCGGAGGGTAAGGTCGAAAGTACGAAGAAGGTCTACACCAGAAATGTCTTTGTAGATTTAATCGTGCGTATCATCAAATGAAACAAGGAACATGAGAACAACCAGCCGACACGTGTTTCGTCAACGGGAAACAACCCGTGACTCTTCAGGGCTGAAAAGAATAAGGATGGCAGGTAGCCAAGAAGTAGTCTCGATGGGTGGAAAGAGGTGAGGACATCACCGTATCGATCGCGGTATGCAGGAGAGTGGAAAGCTTCGGAATTGGCGCGTAGGCGCAGTAAAAACACCAAGAAGTCTCTTGCTCAGTTACGGCAGAGACAAAGAGCGGGTAAATCCGTTGGGATGTGTGGATGACGGGTAAGTCACTCCACAGTGAAATCGTGAGGTCCGGGCAGCGAGCTACATTTCCCAGATACCCAACACATGATCACCACCCCAACTCATGGAGCATCAGCACCAACATCAATACCTGAAAAGCAATTGTGTGCAAAGGAAAAACAAAATGCTTTATTCAGCATGAAACAAAAAGTAGAAAAGGACACTATTTACAAAGACCATAGGCCAGTCCAGACACGAAGTCCTGGGGGAAGACACATGGCCATGCGTCTCCCCTAGCTTGCCTGCACATTAGATACCTCTGGTTGATCGACTGGGGTGGGGGCATCATGTGGGGAAGGACCAGGCACCGCAGGGACAGGAGGGGGTAGGGCAGGTGTTGGGGGTGCAGGGACGGAAGACTCCACCACAGGGGGTGGGGCAGCGCCAAAGGTGGAGGTCAGTACTGCGCTGCACACGTCCGCAAGATCTTGCAGCGTCTCCCCTGCACCCGAAGGAACCACAGGCCCCAAGGAGGAGGGGGTCGGAGGGATGGGTCGCAGCGCTACTGGGGGAGGTGGTGGACAGGGGGGGGACTCTACTCGCCTACCCGTGGAGTGCCTTGCCCGTTTGTGCGCAGGTAAAACAGTGGGGCTGAGGCCCAGCACAGCCAAGTAGGTCTCCTTCTCAGACTGTGGGGCAGGGGAGCCGAGGGGAGTGACATCGGAGGGACTGGGGAGTGAGGCATGCGGACTCCTACTGTGTCTGCGTGTCTGCCTGTGTGCCCTAGACCCAGTGGGTGTGCCTTCTTCCCCCTGAGTGTGCGTGACAGGAGGTGTGCGCTTGCCCTTCCCTGTTGGTGTGCTGCCTGTGTCTGGTGTGGTGCCTGCCTGGGAAGGTGTGTGTGTGCTTGGGACAGGAATGGGAGTGGGAAGTGTAGATGGCGCATGGGTAGGTGGGGGGACGAAGCGCTGCAGGAGACTCACTGCTGCCGTCAGTGACGAGTCCATGGACCTCAGCAACATCCGTTGGTCAGACATCGCTGATGACATGCCCTCCATGTACGACACCATCTGTGTCAGCAGTCTCGTGTGGCCATGGAGGACAGTCAGGGTCGATGTCTGCCCAACCTGCAACTGCCGCTGAATGTCCACAGACTCGGCAGTGAGGGCAGCAGGGGAGACAGGGGCAGGGGGTGCGGTGCCTGGCACGAAGGAGACACATTGTTGCCCTACACAGACAGAAGGGACCCGAGCAACTGGGAGGGCGGTGATGGGAATGGAGGGGGCGGTGACAGTTGTAGTGCTGCTGCCAGCTGTTGGAGCCGCCCCCTCAGGGAGTTCAGCCTCGGACCCGTCTGCGTCGTAGTCGGTGGTGGTACTACCCAGGTCCTCCGCCGCACTCCCCTCGCCCTCCGTACCACTTGATGCTGCCGACTCGCCAGGAGTGGTGGCACTGGTGCTGGATCCCTCCTCCACGTCCGTGCAGGTGTCTCCCTCGGTGTCCCCCGATGATGCTGTGGGCAAGGTGAAGAGACAGGAAATAATCAGTCACCTGTGTACATCTGACACATGAGTCAAAACTAAATAGGTCACAGTGCATATCATGAAAAGCATCATGAGGAACATCTAGAATACCCAGCACATATGTAAGCCCTGCACTCCCCAGTTGGTTCACCTAACATGCCCCCTGAAATAATGAAAATCAAGACACCACAGCAAATAACTGGATATCCAATTATACAGAGAAGCTAGTGTCTGTGAACAGTGGAGCACAGGCAGACCATGACGGCATGCCACCTCCTGGTCACTGTGAACAAAATAGTATTGGTGCACCCAATGCCAAATAACAGACGCCAATGCTGAAGGGGTCCCCACACTCATAGACCTGTGAGTACTGTAGAAAAGCAAATGTAATAGTATCTGATCCATTGGGAAGCACAAAAATTTACACAATTGACATATTTGGAATGTGTGAATGTTCCACCTGTGGAACAGAACACACATGTGCATGAATATCAGAAGTCACACAAGGAGGTGCACACAAAACTACATTTACACAGTCATAGTATGAGCTTCCCGCCTAATGCCAAGAAGCCAATGTTAAGAAGAAATGTGGTATCAGGAAGTACACATACATGGCACCACGGTGGTCGGGATGACTTGACACCGGTAAGTTGCCTTCAGCAACAACCAAGGACTAACCCAAATGCTAACACACTGTGGGAACATGGATATGCATAAATCCTAAACAACTTTTGGCCTGCAATGTGACCATGTTCTAATTGTGCCAGCGTGTTCCACAAAAGTGTAAAAGTGGTACTTGTGCACTCCCTTGGGAGACATCTGTCATGCATGCACATCATTGTCCTTCACAAAAATCAAAGTGACGCATATAAACTATTGGGACATGTTGACAAGTGTGAGTGCCAGGGCACATGCCTTCTTGAATAACAACTTAAAACATGCCACCTGTCACATGGCCATCCGTACCATGATGACACATCTGACACACTACCTGTCATGTGGAGTGGCACACATGTCCAGACACAGGACAATGCATTAGCAAATGGCCCTGAAATTGTGTTGGAATAAGGAGCACCTACACTGAGGAGACACCCTGATGTGAACGAAGAATGTCCACACAGATGTCAGCACACACAGACCAAACCACATAGCATCTGGAGCACACACCCGTGCCAATAATGGATGAGCAGGAAACATGTTTTTTAACTTGTGACACATGCTGCAAAGCACAAACATGACACCCTGCACAACATGCCTGGGTCACTGCACGTTGAGTGCCTGTCCAGACAATCATCACACACTGGTCAGACCTGGCAAGGAGACATAAGGTATGGACATGTAGTCCTTGCCCGCAAAAACAACCCATACCTGAGACAATGTGATTGAGACAGCTCAAAAAGTGACACCTCTCAATCTGGGTTTACTAAAAAGTGCATCAGGAAATCCTAAATGTACTCCACATCACCTTGTGAGGCTGCCAACACATATTTGTGACACAAAACCTCAATAGATTGTTGTACATAGACACACAGGCACTGGCCAGTGTGAGGATGCAGAAGCAAAATGGGGTCAGCCTGTACAATGGGCACATGTAGCACACTTTAGATAAATACAAATGAGGCCAGGGAACAATGCCACAGAGGGAAAACTATGCTGAACACATTGAGAATGGGCACAGTGTTGGATGACACACATGATACCGAGGCAAGGGTGTCTTAGGGTACTGAAGTGGGCACACTGCTCCATGGGCCTGGAATTATCTGACTGTAACATGAGCTACCGTCCCGGCACTATGCATATCTCCCACTCATGCACATCATGTCTGAGGCCACAACATCGGTCATGCATGCTGCAAGTCTGTTCATTTGAACACTCACACTCCTATGTTGAGACTCAGCATCATGCCAACTGATATGGACCCCCAAATGACTGAACAGGACAGGGCACAGGCAAGGTAACAACACATGTCTCCGACCCCACCCCCACATGATGCAGACAGCAATGTGCACTTGGATTAACCGCCAGCCTAGATGACCATGTGCAATGGTGATTACACACAGACCAGGGAACACATGTCAAGGAGGGGAAAGGAGGAAGAACAGCAGCGGATGACTTTGGGGAACAGAAAATGCAATGCACATATTAACCCTGCCAGTGTATCCATGCGACTGGGCACTTTCCAAAGCTGGTGACACACAACAAACACACATGTACCTACCCCCTTGCTGCTGCTGCATCGCCTGTAACCGCCTATCCATATCAGGGAAGACCATCGCCAGGACACGCTTCATTTGGTGGGTCAGGCGCCGGCGCCCGCCGTGGGGTCGTGGTGGTGAGTCCCCCAGCAGGACCCGGGCGATCCTCCTGGTCCAGCACCGGATGTCCTGCCAGCGTTTCCTCACCTGTGCCAGGCGCCGACTGCGACCCTCCACAGATCTCACGGCCCTGACGGCCCGCTTCCATATCTCCCCCTTGGCGTAGGCAGTTACCTGTGAGGATGACAAAGTGAGACAACATCACTACACCTGCTCCATGTCACAGAGACACACATTTGAACATCTTTGATATGTTGAACAGGGCATAGTATGCTGCCAACGAATAGCACCTTTGTCATAGGGACATTAGGCTCTGTGGAAGCCCCAATGCACTACATGGCATTGAAAGTACACAGGTGGCATGAGGGGTGCGACACACTCCCTGATCATGGCACACACTGGACATCACAAGCAACACAAAGCTGATGGCCAGCACCTCCAAGCAGTCACATGCCCCAGGCCACTGACCCAACAACAGCAGACTACACAGACACACACAGGCACAGATCATTCACCTGCCAGTGGCAACAGCCGATACAAACCTCACTCTGCACATGTGCCACTTGCCTGGGGGGTGTCACAGGCGTGGGGCTAGCCCAGCAAGTCAGACACACAGCACGGATCACTTCTCACATCAAATGGGTCGAGCTGTTGCCTCCTCCATGCAGCTGTGGTGCAACACTCCACATAGACACTCACCCACATGACAAGGAACATTCACACACATCAATGTCCAGATCATTTGGACACTCTCACCACAGCTCCACTCAACTCACACACATCTGTGGGTACAGTCACCTGTCACACAGGGGGAACACTGAATCACCTCAGGACTATAGAACAAGAAGGGCCAAGAGGATTAGCTATGCTGAATGTGCCATGCAGCATGCAGTGAATGTCACAGTAAGCACAATGCAAGTGAGGAGTGCACACATGACCCACTCTAAACAACATTTCATGTCTGTCACACCTGGACACAATGCCAGAAGTGCCAGTCACAAAACAGAAGGGGCACAGTCAAAGGTAGCGGAGTCAGCACTCACCTGCTCCCCTGGTCTACCATGCAGGCTGGGGTACTGTGGGAGGATGACGTCCAGCAACGTCTCATTCTCTTCCTGCGTGAATGGCTGGGCCCTCTCCACAGACCGCGACATGGTGCCAGAGGAATCACAAGCAGCACAGTGGTGTCGAATCAAAGGTTGTGCAGGCAAGTGCCCTCTCATGGGTTCTGCCTGACTTATATCTGACTTGCTGGCCTACTTCAGTAACAGGAGTGCAGAGTGATTGGTCAGACTCCTTTGCATCCTACGTTTTCTCCAATCCCTTTAAACATACACCAGTGATAGCATTAGCATTTTTTCAAATTTGCAGCATCATGTCAAGTCAACAACCACTTTGCAACAATGTATAATGTGGCCAACTGCTTTTTCCAGGCCACATGATGGAAAAATGTGATCTTCAAACTGGGTATCCATGACAACCAGCATGCATGTAGGCCCTAATACTTGTCCCTTATGTGTCCCCATTGTAAATTTCAAATCCCCACACAGGTACGGTGCGTTTCACACGTACCCCTAGGGCACCACTACTCTAGTGCTACGGGCCGTACACGCGTGTGTACGGCCTGTAGCACTATGGTAGTGTTGCCGTAGGCGTACGCCATAGTGCTACGGGCCATACAGGCGTGTGTACGGCCCGTAGCTTTATGGTAGTATTGGCGTAGGCGTACGCCATAGTGCTACGGGCCGTACCCGCGTGTGTACGGGCCGTAGCACTATGGTAGTGTTGCCGTAGGCGTACGCCATAGTGCTACGGGCCGTACCCGCGTATGTACGGGCCGTAGCACTATGGTAGTGTTGCCGTAGGCGTACGCCATAGTGCTACGGGCCATACACACGTGTGTACGGCCCGTAGCACTATGGTAGTGTTGGCGTAGGCGTACGCCATAGTGCTACGGGCCATACACACGCGGGTACGGCCCGTATCTCTATGGCGTACGCCTACGGCAACACTACCATAGGGATACGACCCCTACACACGCGTGTACGGCCCATATCTCTATGGCGTACGCCTACACCAACACTACCATAGTGCTACGGGCCGTACCCACGTGGGTACGGCCCGTAGCACTATGGCGTACGCCTACGCCAACACTACCAAAACCCCATATAGTGATACTACCGTACCCACGCCCTCAGAGCGTGTGTACGGTGCGTTTCACAGCTTACACTGGTGATAGGAGGCGCACAGGAAAGGAATGGAGGTGTCTGACTCGCACAAGGATGGACATCAAGTCATTGTCAGTGCAGTGCTTCATGTGTAGGGCCTAGGTGTGTCAGGCAGTGAGCTGGCACATGTCTCCTCATGTTTTAACCCAATAGTTGTGTAATGACCTGTGTACACATGTCATGTGTGATGGGGCACTATGTGGCGCACTTCCCCTTCACACCTTTTACATGTGTGCATGTAGTTCAAACTTGTCAAGCACTGCATCACTGGCATGGCACAGTCACCAACACCCGCAACTGTCCCCTGATGCCAGGTACACGGATGATGACACCTGACATCTCACTACCAGCGTGCCCCGATGTGACTATGTCATGTGTGTGTCATGTGTTCCCATGATCTTGCTTTTGGTGTTCCGTCAACGGCATCTGCTGTAGCTGCATCCAACATGTGTCTGTGTGTAGATGCCCATGTCACACTATTACGCACACCAGGACACATGTGGAATAACACGTAACATGTGTCTGTATGCATCGAACAGGGACTTGCAAGCTTAGGACATATCTGCGTAGTCTCAATGTCTGTGTGATCATTTTTTACATGTACCCCTTCATGGCAAGGTGTGTGGTCTGTCCTTTTTCCATGACATGTGACCTGTGCGTCTAGCTTGCCGGCAGCTGTCTGTATGAGATAACATCCTTCAAATGCACATATGTGGATGTATGTCACTCCTGTAATGTGTCTGGCTGTTCACTCACACTGGCCCACAGCTACTTTCATGGCATGTCATGTAGACCTTGACAATCCACGTTTGTAGCTGGCTCTTGGTAGGAGTATCACCTGGCTGGCATACGTGTGCAGGATGTATTGCACAGACCAGACTCTGTATGTAGCATATGTGTATTAGCTGTTGAACATGTGCTCAGTTCATTGACATTGGTGTAGTAATGTACTCAATCTTCGTTATTCCTTCCAAATTTCTGCAGGGCACCGCCTCTCCCCCGACCAATGCCAGACTTGGCTGCCATGAGGGAACGTGACTGCATACGCCACTACAGATTCCCCCAACAGTTAATTGTGGACCTGACAAACAGGCTGGCCCCACACCTCCAACCGCAACACAGTTATCCGACTGCGCTGACCCCAAAGATGAAGGTGATGTCAGCCCTACATTTCTTTGCCACCGGTACGTTTCAATTGACCATAGCTGATGTGGTTGGCATGTCCCAGACCATGTTCAGCCGTGTCCTGCATGATGTTTTAGAAGCCATGTTGGAGCACCTGGATGAGCAGTTGACTGGTATCAAGGGTGAGTTCTATGCCCTGGGAGGGATGCCCCATGTAATTGGGTCCATTGATGGGACACATGTGGCTTTGGTACCACCACAGGCACAGGAGGTAGCCTTTCGTAACCGTAAACATTACCACTCCATTAATGCCCTTGTGGTGTGTCTTGCTAACATGGTGATTTCCCATGTCTGTGCACGTTTTCCAGGGTCAGCACACGATGCCTACATCATGAGGCGTAGCAGGGTGCCAGAAATGATGCTGCAGCTGCACAACGAATGAGCATGTCTTGTTGGTGGGTAGACTCTGTTTGTCCAGTATTCAGCGGTATCTTAGTATGTGATGGCATCTCCTGACCCACTTCTTTACATGATGTTTCCATGTAGGGGACTCTGGCTATCCCAACATGCCATGGCTGGTGACGCCTCTCCGCAACCCGAGAACAGCTGCAGATCACCGTTACAACAACGCCCATGGGCAGACCAGGCGAGTGATTGAGAGGACGTTTGGCCTCCTGAAGAGCCGATTCCAAAAGACTGGCGGGTCCCTCCCATATGCACCGGTGAAGGTCTGCAAAATCTTCCTCGTGTGCTGCATGCTGCACAACATGGCAGTGGAGAAAGCTGTGCCACTCATCCTGGATCCCGATGAGCAGGAACATCCACCCGTGGAGGATGACGGCCTTGGTCACGAGGCAAGTGAGGAGGAGGAGGAGGAGGAGGACATCCGGAGTCAGCTCATACGCAACTTCTTCTCATAATGGTGAGTCCCTGGGTCTGAGTGTGCACGCTTGGAGCCTTGTGTGGCATGTGTTGCAATGTGTGTGTCCCGCTGACTGTATGCTAAGTGACTTTGAGGTGTGTGCTGATGTGTCACTCAAGTGCTGATGTCATTCCACACATTTTAGCTAACACACTCAATTGACAACTAGCATGGTGTCAACCTTATTCATGTAGAGTACATGACCATGCATGCGGATGACTATGTTTTTCCTGACTTCTTGTGTGTCTCTCATCCCCAGGTAGTTGCGCATGCTATCTGCTCGTGGCATCGTTGTGCTCCTGCTATTCCTCATGAGTAATGCAACGTGTGCTGAATCAGCGTTACATGCACGGACATGGCGAAAAGTCTCCTTTGGGTAAGGATTGCAGCAAGGCTTTTTGGGTGTGGTAGTTGTTTGTAATGTGTGGGCACTGCTCCTGTGCAGGTTTTGTTACTATGCATACATGTCGACTCACCATGGGGCACATGACATGTAGCATGACTCACATGAATTGATAGTCACACTTCGTGACAGCCATCTGTTATGGGATTGTGGATTTTGATGAAGGCATCACTGTGTGTACAACTTCCCTCGGAAACATACGGGAGGCTACAGGTGGACATATTGCGGGACATCCCCATAAGAGGCTCAATGGGGAATTGCAGCCTCTCCGTGTGCAGCAGGGGATGTTTGGCTCACCCCCTTCACTTGTGTGCCACTCCCATGGATTGACAGCATCTGTGGTGCGAAGGGGGTGTCCAGTGTAGGTCCCACATGTTAATCCAAAAGACCTGTGAGTCTGTTAATATTGATGCATTTCCATAGGTGTGAGCCTGAGTAATAAAGGTGTTCCTCAGCCTCCAAGGGGCCTCATCTCTGTCAATGCAGGTCTCTTGCCACTGTGCATGCGCCATCTCTGGCATGGTTGTCAAGGATTGTGCATATGAGTCTATGTGCAGATTAGCAACCTGCATCCTGTTCTACATGTATTTGATTCTCTATTGTGCATGAAGTCCATGGCTGTGTAGGTGTTTTGGTATGTTGGTCCCCACAACGGGCCGTCAACACCTTCTGGGGTGTGTTTCCTGTGCGCAGCTTGGCCTTCAGTTTCATGATCCGGTGTCAGTCATCTTTGGGGATTGTGCATCCTTTGTCTCTGGGTGTGCCATTGAAAACCGGTCACTCCTTCCTTGACATACACCTGTTGCAGTAGTCCTTTCTGACATCCTAGTCTTTGTGTGGAAATTGTGGCATAGTTCCCAGGACATGCCGCCTGCTGTTGCAGCCACTGCAGCAAGGGCACACAAAGTTTCCTGATTTGGCAACACACACACATCAAAGATGCTCCTCCCTTCCTCCATCAACCCATTCATTTGGCTGTCATCAGCTTGTCTGTGTCACAGTTGCGGCCACACGGTGCCAAAGGCTGGACCGTCTGCACATGCAACATGCACATTGCACGAGCCTCATGTCCTTGCATGACCCACATCACACTACAGTCTGATGCTGCAGCCACCCTCCAAGCAATGTCCATCCACACATCTGCCGCCAACTCTCAGGCATACACTAAGCGCACACACAACACCTTTGCATGATGAGTGTGCAACTCCAACTGCCTACACAGCGTTGCCACACCTTCCAGGCCCTGTCACACCCACCAGGTCATGTCCCTCCTACTCCCAACCGGCTCTGTACCCCGGCAAGGCCATGGGAGTGGGACTCAAGGCTTCTGCATGTAGTATGCTGTTGTTGTGAGGCACATGGCACAGGTATCATCTCTCAGCGTGTCAATCTACAATGTGTCCAGGACCCCCCTCTCCACCATCACATGCGCACACAACCTCATCATCAACTCGTATGCCATTGAAAGCCAGGTGCTCCTCACCCTCACCAAGGACGCAGACATTGCCAGTTCCAATATTCTAGATTGCATGATATCCATTGATGAATGGCAGAACAGCAGCCACCTGAGGCTGGACTTGTACAGGACTGAGGTCAACATCTGAGGATTATCCCCTTACAGCTGGGTCAACTGCTTGTGTCCCACCCGCAGAAGCCCCGCACAAGCACCCAGTGTCCATGCACACAAGATGGTGTGCATCATGGATTGCTTGCTCACATTTTCCATGGTAATCACCAGCATCTGTGCCTCAGACTGCAACACCCTCTGCATTATGCACATGATCTCCAGATAGATCCACTCCAAGGAAAGACGGACCATCCCCCAGGTCCACGACAACATCCGTGTCAAATACTGCCCTGCCCTCTACGGGGCAGCCACATCCAAACTCCCAGGACACTTGTCCACATCCAGGCTGCATCTGCACACCTCAGCTGCAACATCCCGCGCCCCAGCCACATCACCGTCCAGCAGAGATAGCTGCAATGGATCACTGTGTGCTGCAGGATGACCTTCAGACTCCCCACCCACACTCAGGAGACAGGCCACAACCCCGACCCAACACCAACCTTGTACCACTGTCATCCGAGAACCCGTAGTGCCATCTCCGTGCATCCAACCTTGACCTGGCCACCATTCTTCAGATCCACCGTACTCCAGCATGCAGGACATAGTTCTCCCACCTGGGAACACATACCTGGGACTCCCTCCCCGGGAACCTCCGAATGAGGCATGACCTCTACGCCTTAATGATACTCTTCCAAATAGGTCTGTCGGCACAGTATTGCATGCACCCCCTCAGCAGCTTGAGGCCATCACAGGTGAGTATTGTGCTCCATGTCTGCATTGAATGATACATTGTGACCCATGTGTGTCCTGTACCAGACTCCGATCCCAGGGTATGGATGTGTGGAGTTAATTCAACACTCAGGCATAGTTTGACATTTACACACACATATGTTGGGGAATAATGCCAAATGACAGCAACATCTCATGACAAAATAAAGTATTTATTTTTGGTGGGGTAAGTCTTTTGGTAGATGAAGTAAGGTGCTCTACCGGGTGCATAGAATCCAAAGTTCACAGGGGGAGATGGCATCCTTGTCAGTTGGAGTCATCAGAGTCCAGACCACAGTGTTGGTCATCAATGGTCAGACTGTGACCAGCAAGCCCATGTGGCAGAGAATGTAATTGGGTGAGGTGGTGCTGTTGCGCCAGAGGGCCAGGTGCCAGGCCAGGTGACCTGGGAGATGTGGATGGTCCGCTGACTCTCACGGTCTTTTCCGTGGACGACCCACCTTCCTCCGGGGTCCCTCAGATGCAGGCCTTGACGATGTCTGTGATGCTCCGTCGGACGAATCCTCCTCCTCCTCCCTCCCTGTGGCTGGTGCTGGTCTTCGCCTGGTGGCACAGGGAGTGTTGCCCATGTTGTCGGCGATCCGACGGAGTGAACGGCTCATGTCCGTTTGCACCGCCAGGAGCTCAGCCAGTCTTGCCTCCATCCGTCCTTGGTGTTGTTGTTGACTGGCATGTTGCTCGGCCTGCAGGTTCTCCATCTCGTCGAGGGTCCCCTTCATCTCTGTGAGGCTCGACACTACCTGGCTGATGCCCCTGGTGTCACACCGGTATGTGTCCAGGATGTGGCGTATGTGTGACATACCGGTTCCCTCAGCTGCCTGGTCAGGTTCTCGCCTCCGCCTGCCTCCACTCCCACCACCCCTGCCCACACGAGCCTGGCCTGCCGTTGTGGGAACATCGGGTCTACGGGACCCCTGAGGGATGGCATTAGCTGGGTTGTCTGCCTCCTCCTGGGTGCCCGGAGAACCTTGTCCCTCCTGGTCAGACTGGCTGTGTTGTTCAGTGCGAGCAGGGCTCCTGTGTGTCTCCTGGGATGTGGCAGGAATGGGGGTGGGGGTTGGCACAGATGTACCTGACGCAGGTGCTGCAGGGGCTTGGGCACCAGAGGGGCCAGGTTGGTCGGGGTCATCCACGGAGTGGCGAGAGTCGTCGCTGCCGGTGGAATCATCTTCATGCTGAGCCTGGGACTGTGATTGTTCCCCCCCATTGTTGGGGGGAGGTCGATGACGTTGCCCTGTGTGTGAGAGAGAGACAATGTTAATGCTGTTTCATGCCACATCCATGTTTCATACATATTCAAGTTGTCACAGTTCCCCCAGGTAGTTGGATGTTCCTAGCATTCGTCTCAATGTACACTTGGGGATGGGTATGTTGCGGGGGACAGATTGATATGTTCTCCTGAGTGTTTGACCAGTAGATTTTGGGCTAGGATGCTTATTTGGCTATGGATTGGTATTGTAGTGTCACATGTCCATTGTGGGAGTGGGTAGATCCGTTGCCTGCCCAGGGGGTGTGTGCTTGTGTGAGGGTGGGTGTGTGACCGGGCCTGCTGTTGTGTGTAGTGTGATTTGTCATTGGGTCTCCCAGGTGATGTGTCTGTCCCCTCATGGTGCATGCTGGCATGACAGTGAGTGTGAGTTCCTGTGCTAGATATCTGAGCTTGTGGAGTTGGTATTTGAGTGTACAGTGGTCACAGGAGGGCCTTGTGCTGCATACAGCAGGGCCAAGTGTCAGCTACCTTGTCAGTACTTTGCCAGTCCCTGTGCATTGGGCATGGTGCCTGGGTATGTACCTAGGCCATATGGGCTGAGGGCATTGGTGTCTGCTTCTGAGTTGCACAATGTGTTGTGTGAGCCCCACCCTCCCAGCATCCCGGACATCCAGTCTTGGCTTTGTGGTTGGTGTGGCCTGGGACATGGCATTGCCTTTATTTGTGAATGGGGCATGGAGACGTTAGTGGCATGAGCGTGGTTTTTGAGTGTGGTTGTGTGCGGTGAGGGCTTGGGGGAAGTTGCGTGCATTTGGTGTGTTTGTGGTGTGGATGGCATTCCCCCCATGTTACGTGAGGGATGGTAATGTACGGGTCTGCGGGGCAGCCCACCTCCAGTGATGTTACTCTGGGCGTATTCCTCGTTCATTTTCCTCTTGACTGCCCTGCGCAGATCATACCACCTGGCTTGGCATTCATGCCTGGTTCTTCAGATGGGCGCAACAGCATTCACCTTATCGACAATCCTCTGCCACAGGCTTGTTTTTTGGGCTATGCTGGTCTGTCTGACCAATGTTCCAAACAGCTGTGGCTCGACTCTGATGACTTCATTGACGAGGAGGTCCAGCTCCGCCCTTGTGAACTTTGGATTCTTGTCTGTGGGCATGGTGTGGGGTGTGGGTGTGGATGGTTGTGGGTGTGTGGGTGTGAATGTGATGGTGTGTGTGTGAATGTGAAGAGGGGGTGTTTGTGAAGGAGGTTGTGTGAAGGTGTGTAAGTTAAGGTGTAGTTAAGGTGTAAGTAAGGTGCAGGTGTCTGTGGGGTCTGTCAGCAGTGAGTCTGTTGCAAAGGCTCATGGGTTGTGTGTGTGGGCCCTTTTTATTGGTCCATTTGTGGGTGTGGCTGGGTTTGAATTTGTAGTGGGTGTGTTATAAGAGGTGGTTGTGATTTAGGGCCTCTGTTTGCCTGTTTGGATGTGCCAGGTCAGTCATAGAGATGTATTTTGTCATGTTGACATGTTTTGTGGTGTTGTGTGAGTCGAATTGACCCTCCTTGTGCTGTTTTACTGTGTCCTGGTTCTGTACGAGTATTTTTCGCGTAGGTAAGGTCCGTACATACGCGATGCTGGGTGAGGGTGCTGGGGTACGGTGCGTACAGGTGCGGGGTGTGCTAGGGTGTTGGGGTACGGTGCGTACAGGTACGGGGCTGTGCTACGGTGTTGGGGTACGGTGCGTACAGGTACGGGGCTGTGCTACGGTGTTGGGGTACGGTGCGTACAGGTATGGGGCTGGGAGACGGGCCTGGGGTGCGGCACGTACAGGTGGGGGGCTGGGGTACGGTCCTGGGGTACGGGGTGTGCAGGTGCGGGGCTGGGAGATAGGCCTGGGGTGCGGCGCGTACAGGTGCGGGGCTGTGCTATGGTGTTGGGGGACGGTGCGTACTGGTGCGGGGGATGTGCTACGGTGTTGGGGTACGGTGCTTACAGGTGTGGGGATGTGCTAGGGTGTTGGGGTACGGTGCGTACAGGTGCGGGGCTGTGCTACGGTGTTGGGGTACGGTGCGTACAGGTGCGGGGATGTGCTAGGGTGTTGGGGTACGGTGCGTACAGGTGCGGGGCTGTGCTAGGGTGTTGGGGTACGGTGCGTACAGGTACGGGGCTGGGCTATGGTGTTGGGGTACGGTGCGTACAGGTACGGGGCTGGGCTACGGTGTTGGGGTACGGTGCGTACAGGTACGGGGCTGGGCTACGGTGTTGGGGTACGGTGCGTACAGATACAGGGCTGGGAGACGGGCCTGGGGTGCGGCGCATACAGGTGGGGGGCTGGGGTACGGTCCTGGGGTACGGGGCGTACAGGTGCGGGGCTGGGAGACGGGCCTGGGGTGCGGCGAGTACAGGTGGGGGGCTGGGGTACGGTCCTGGGGTACGGGGCGTACAGGTGCGGGGCTGGGAGATGGGCCTGGGGTGCGGCGCGTACAGGTGCAGGGCTGTGCTACTGTGTTGGGGTACGGTGCGGAGTGTGGGGTACGGTGCTGACATACGGGGGTACGTTGCTGACATGTGCGGGGTGAGGGGGGGCTGTACGACTCGTATCCGGGCACAAGTTTACCCATGTACATGTGTGCTACAGTGTTCGCTCCATACGGGGCCTTTTACATGCGGTTGTGTATTCGGACAGGCGGTACGGATCGTACTTGCGCGCTCGGAATTCTGTTTTACGATTTGCACGTAAAAGTGTCCGGCTCCCTATCGGACACTTTTCCCGACACTATTCGGACGTAAAAATTTACGCCTCCCTCTCGGACCATTTTCCCGACGCAATTCGTATGTATTTTTCACGTACGAATCGTACTTCGCAGTTTGTACGGTACTTGTTCGATTCGTACGTGAAAATATACGGATACGAGTCGTACGCAAATTTTTTTACCCGGATCGGAATCGCCACCTGGATGTCAAGAGGAGTTGATGGCATATACTAGTGGGTGAGCAGGCGTAAGTTTAATTCCATTACACATGGCATATATGATGCGCATTCCAGAAGATTTGAAAGGGGATGTGGTGTACAGGCTCAAATGCCCACCACAAACAATAAGAACTACAGGGCGAAGTGATTGGCCGTATAGTTTGCTATCTGATTTGGTCTCATTTACATGTTCCTCTTGAGCACCATCACATCATATTGTCTCAACAGGAAGGCAGCCATTCTGTGAACTGCAGGTTATGTTTCAAATGCTTCAGCTGTGATAAGTTTCTCTGTACTCTGTGCTCTTTGCACTATTTGGAAATAGGTTTGGGATAGGTTAGGAAAGCCCTACATTGTTGGTCAGTGAAGAAAAAGGTTAAGTACCTATTCACACACCAAAGGAAATCCTTCTTTTTTATTTTTTAAAACAGCATTTAATTTATTTTATACAAGTTAGATACATCCGACATATACACAACTGAGCGTGCAGGGGAAACGTCTTTTTGGAATGAAGACAGAATCATGCTGTGCCAACATAGTGGCGGCAATGGAAGCAACACAGCATTTTCTCGCATTTGTGCAGCACGCATGTCGTAACAACGACTTGCTTTTAGGGGAGTGCGTAGGTGGAATGGTGTTGGATTTAAAGTCCAACACCTTCCCTACTGTTGCGCGGACTGGAGTTGGAATAGTAAATTAAACTATTCCAACATCTACCACCACCCTAAGGCAAGTCATTAAAACAACTTGGGTGCTGAACACATGCGTCCTAAAGATGCGTTCGTACAAAAGACTGAGTTCAGTACGCATGTGTCCTAAATGCATGCAGAATACAGTCATACATTCGTGTGCAGAACAGCAACTGTATGATTGACTGATCCAGTGATGTAACCTTGCAGCATATTAGATGTGAACATAAAGTCCCCCTCCCCCAGATCCAAACCACACTTAACAATGCGTCCCTCATCAGTCAGCTCCCACGCTCTTGTTGCCCCGGCTCAAAACTTGTCTGTTTAAGTTCAAATTTCATCATCCATGGAAAGGCAAGGGTTTTTGACTTTCTGGAGGAGATACCTCGAAATTGACGCCAGCCAGCCCATATTTTATCATTTTTTAAGAGGGCAACCCGTAGCTTTGTAGATAGGAGTTTCCAGGTTCATGCAGCGGTCCAGCCCAGCCTTCCATTGCTCCAAGGATGGAGGGTCACCATCCTTCCATGCCCTTGCAAATGTTTTTTTTCTCTATCACTAGCTATCTGGACATATCTCTCTGTAATATGGAGGAATGGCCAGTTTGGGATCCCGGGACAGCGCCCCCCCCCCCCAGAACTCAGTCTAGGCATGACAACACCTCCTCCTAGAAAGGGGTCAACCTTTCACATGTCCAGATTATGTGGAGTAGGTCCCCTGTTGTGAATAGCAGCACAGGCAGACCGGTGAGGCCACAACCCCCGTATTACATAGCCTCTCCAGAGAATAGTACACCCTGTGTAGGTATTTCAACTGTATAAGATGGAACTGTGAGGCAATTGAAATTTTGGGGAGGAGGGTGTGGGAGGGGGAGGCGCCAGTATCGCTCCAGTGGTCATCGGTGAGGGGTCCTTCGTCTCCTTCCCATGCTTTCCTCAAAAGATCAAAAAGGTCAGGAGTGTTCACCACCAAGGAGTGATATACCTGTGAAATTCTGTGGTTGTCAAGCCACTTAGGAGTATTTTGGTCTCCAGAGTGCTATGGCCTGGTAGGTCTGTGAGCCCCTTCATGTATTGGGTGAGAGCGTGCTGGAGCTGCAGGTGCCAGCAGAATGGTAAACAGTGCACGTCGTATTCAGCCTGCAGCTCAAGAAAGGAATTCAATGTAATAACCAACAGGAGGACCCCAGTGTCCAAATGCCTATGGTGTCCCAGGATTTGAAGCCCTCCAGGGCTGTAACTTGTGGCAGCTGGGTTCCATGCCACGGTGGGGTTTCTTTCATCAAGCGTTCCGCCCACATAGGGCCCTATGTGTGTCCCTCCAGATCTGAAGGGTTATGTTTGAGGCCGACGGGCGATCATCCGGAGGGATACCCCCTCTCCACCCTTTACAGAAAGTGCCAGAGGGGTGTCTTTTGCTTTGCCTATCTTTCGGTGGCATATTTAGGATTTGGTGCACTGTTGAACCACTACTCATTTACAACAATGAGGTGAGGGGCCTTGTAGTAAGAGAGTATGTTAGGGGTTGCAATGCCTCCATCGTAAGAAGATTTACAGCATTTGGCGAGGGGTATCCACGGGGTGTAGTGTCTCCACAGAAAGTCCTGCAGTTAAGAGTTCAGTTTCTTGAGGGTGAGGTAGTTTTGCAGCTGATATAGCAAGCGGGTAGGATGACCATGTTATAAATTGCTGAGGGTCGGAGTATGGATTGCGGTAGTGTCACCCAAAACCCCAAATCTCAGGATATTCGCTCCAGGTGAGGCTGTATATTAGGTGACCAGGCCCGGTCAAGGTCCTCGGTCAGTTATACTCCACGATATTGAAAGCCCTCCCAGAGGATCGTTATGCCGCCTGCCTTACCGAATGCCAATGGGGGGCACACTATAGGGTAGACCTAGGATTTGCTTTATTAATAGTAAGCCCAGAAAAGGCCCCAAAGACCCCAAGGATCTGGAGCACTTGGGAGGGTCATCTAGAAAAATGAGACTGTTGTAGGCATAAAGTGCAATCCTGTCAGAGATCCCAGGAGCCCACTCCAGGCCCCTACCAAGAGCATCTATCCTCTGCCACCCCACCAGGGGTTTGATTACTACTGCAAATAGTAAAGGCGACAAGGGACATCCCAACCTTGTCACCCTGTGTAGCAGGAATGAAGTGGACAACAAACCTCCCACCTTCACCCTTGCTTCGAGGTTAGTATACAATAGTCATGTCCAATTGAGAAACTTGGGTCCAAAATTCAGTTTGTGCAGAAGGCAGAACAGGTCATCCCACCGAACTGAGTCAAAGGCCTTGTTGAAGTCCACCAGGAAGAGTGCATGTGCTCACGGACGTTTGCCAGCCAGTACCAGTGCACTGTAAAGTAGCTGGATGTTGTGCTGGGTGGTCCTCTGAGGCACAATGCCAGATTGGTTTGCATGAACCAGGGTAGAGATCAAAGGGCACAGCCTGTTATCCAGGTCCTTAGCCCATATTTCGACCTCTGAGTTTAAGAGGAAGATGGGGTGGTATGAGGAGCAGTAATCTGGTGGGTGTCCCCCTTTGGCTATGACTACAATTTCTGCCAGTCGTAAGTCAGGGGAAAGCAATCCTGGTCCTGCGCATGTCGGAACACCTTACAGAGAGGTTCCATGAGTAGTCCTCTGTATGATTTGAAAAACTCCACCTGGAGGCCATTAGGGCCCAGAGCTTTGCATGATTGGAGCTGGGACAGGCTCTCCCCAGCTCCTCGCAAGTGAAGTCCCTGTCCAGCGACTCCCACTTGAGGTCCATCTTGTGAGTAAGTCGTTTACGATCTCTCGGAGGGTCTCGGGGTCCACCTCCAGCAGCGGAGTGTATGGCGCGGCATAGTAAGTGGCAAAGCAGTGCGTGATGGCCTTGCCCCTTGCCGCACATCTACCCCTACTCTTGTCCATTGATATATTTGGCTCTGGGTAGAGAACAAAGCGTACCGAGCCTCATCTAGGAGCAACTGACAGAGTACCTCCTTTTGGTGGAGTGAGTCTTTTACTGCAGTGAAGGTTCTGGACACGGCATGAGCCGTCTCCAATTCTTGAATGCAAATTTCCAGGTCAGTAATTTCCTGCCTACGTTTCTTGCACCTGCCGGTAATGTAGCTGTTAATCTGTACTCTGATGGTGGCCTTTAATTCCTCCCAGAGAATCTCAGGGGATTCGACCATGCCATTGTTTGTGTCTACGTAGCCTTTTATGGCTGCATGTACAGGAGTATTGATCTCAGCATTCTGAAGCCACCACGCGTTTAAGTGCCATTCCAGCCACGAGCGCCACGGGCCTAGTTGCAGCCCTATTTCCAGAGGAGAGTGGTCAGAGAGGCCATGAGGGTGTATGTGGGCTTCTTTAACCCAGGGAGAGTCTGAGCTGGGTAGGATAATGTAGTTTATTCTAGACAGAACTTTGTTAGCCTCAGATTAAAAGGTGAAACCCCGGTGCCATGGAAACAAGCTATCCACGCATCTACCAAGCCCATGGTCTTAATAAACCGTACAAACCGGTCCGCAGCCGGCACTCCCAGTCTTGGAGAACCTATGTAACTCCCAGTCCGTAACCCCGTTAAAGTCATCCGCCAGGACACAAGGTGTCACTAATGCCCCCAGGGTTTTTAGAAAGTCTTGGGTCAGTGGTGGAGGCGCCAAGACACTTGCTATCGCTATAGGGTGTAGGGAAAGGAAGCTGGATATTGCTGTGTATAGGTAAAGATTGTCATGCCAGACCTTATCGCCAACTAAGGGAAAATGATGGTGTAGCAGCATGCCCGTCCCCCACGACCCTCAGGTAAAACCAGTGTAGTACACCTTTGTGCATCCCATGTGGGTGAGGAATGGGCATCTAGTGCCCACCAAGTTAGTTTCTTGTAGAAGGAGAACGTCTTTAGAGTATCTTTTGGCCTGTTTCAACACCGCAACTCTCTTGACAGGATTGAGGATGCCATTAATGTTCCATTTCAAAAGGCAGACCGTGCCATGTGCATTGGCATTAGCCTTGTTAGTCATGGGGCATGTCGGTACAGTGTTGGTAGCCTAGTGGGAGAGGGAGTCTAGACCCCGTATCAGCCGCATCCATGTGTAGTGTTGTCTGGTTTAGGTACATGAAAAAAAACATTCAAAACTATAGCATCCCCAACCCACCCCCACACCTCGAAACCCTAAAGTACCTGTTGTGGAATAAACTAGGAACTGTCACCAACCGGGCAACCAAACCCCAACATCGTTCCTTTTTAGCATCCCCTAAAGCAATCCCAATAGGGCAACTCACAAGAAAGCAAAGTGGAAAGAAGAAAGAGAAAGATAAAGAGAGGAGTACACATAGGTGCCGATCACGATCCGGTAAAAAATGTCCCCGTACGACTCGTATCGGGTCTTTTTACCGTACGAATCGTACAAGTGCCGTACGAACTGGCAATCACGATTCGCATGGTAAAAAGTCCATACGAACCGCACTGGGAATATTTCCCCACACGTCCTCGGGTCGGAAAATGTGTCCGACACGTCCTCGTACGATTCACCGTACAAACGTGAAAGGTGAACTCCGACCGGGGAATCACGATCCATCCCGGGCGTCCGAATGTACAACCGTATGGTTAAAAGACCGTCCGCACCGAACTCCCATAACAACCATGGAGACGTCCAAACAGGTGCCCGGTACGTGCCGTACCCCCCCCAGCCCCCGTAGGTACGCGCCGACCCCCCCCCCAGCCCCCGTAGGGGGGGTCGGCGCGTACCTACGGGGGCTGGGGGGGGGGGTCGGCGCGTACCTACGGGGGCTGGGGGGGGGTCGGCGCGTACCTACGGGGGCTGGGGGGGGGTCGGCGCGTACCTACGGGGGCTGGGGGGGGGTCGGCGCGTACCGGGCCACCTACTCTGGTCGATTCGCGCCGTACTTCGCTTTTGCGGCACTTTTTGGGTGCCGTGAAAATATTGCCGTCCGGACTGCTGTCGGTTCGAATCGTAATTCCTGGTTCGTGAAACGCTGCCTGACAGCGTCCCGACGTCACGTCGCAGCATTCCCGGATCACATTCGTATGTATATTTTCGTCGGTCGGTGTTTTTTACGATTCGTACGGAAATGGTGTTTCCGTGCGAATCGTAATTCCATGTTTGTAAAGTTTTACAACCGGGTACGAGTCGGACGGGGGAATTCGCTCCGACCGACGGTTCGTACGCGGTTTTTAACGGATCGTGATCGGCACCCTAGTCTTCAGTGAGCCATCCGCTTAGTGGGAAAGATAGTGAGTTCCGTGAGGGTCGAGGTGGAGAATGGTGTCAGGGGGTCGGATAGCCTGCCACAGTTGGACAGAAACATGACATGCCATGTGTCAACTGCAGAGCCATGGACCTCAAGCAGCGGGGACCTGGGGATGGGGAATCCACAAAATTGGTGGCCAAGTGGTACAACCACCGCATCTGCCGAGGCAGCTGCCCCCAACCTCGGCTCGGACCTGCATCGCCTCCAAGGGTAGGCGAGGAAGGGGCAGTCTACCGAAGGGAAGGTCTCTTCTCCAGCCATGCTCATGCCGCTTTGGGTGTGTCAAAGCTTTTTATTTTGGAATATGACTTTCAACGGAGCTGGGAAGAGCCACATATATATTGGATTTGGTGCACTTATAAATTCTGCCAGAAAAGTATGTCGTCGTTGCTGACCTTTAAGTGTCTAGTCGAGAAAGATCATTACCCGAGCAGATTCACAAGTCAGGGTCTCCTTCAGCTGAGACGCTTTGAGGACCTTGTCCTGATCTGTGAAGTTGAAAATGCAGGCAATTATGAGCCAACTTTAAACATATATGTACCAAGTAGGTACATATACATGTAGAATTAGGTATAGAAAATCTAGATTAATTTACCTGTTGATATTTTATTTTTGATACTCTCTACATAGTATGTTGCGTAGACTACCAGAAACATTTGCTGCCAGGCCCCAGCCAGTGTAATGGGTTTGGAAAATATCATGTGGCTCAAACTAGTCCTTACCACCCAATGCCCTCAATTGGCCTCCTGGGATGTCTGCTCTTCTGCAGCATTTTGGGCTCAGAGAAAGCTACCACAACCTATCTCGATCTCCTTCTGGGTAACACTCCCATGTGGACACTGCCTTAACCCTCCCATCAATTTCCAGGGTGTCCTCCGTATAAGGGGAATCATTGGAGGCTACTCAGAGGAGTCTACTTCCAGCTGGATAACTGCTAAAAGGAGGAGAGGTGTTTGTCACTCAGTGGTCATCCCTGCCCCAACCAAAGAACTCTGTTGGGCCGAGAGCAACATACAGCACTGCCACTTTATGGTGCAGTGGTTTAGCATACAATATGCCTGTGCACCTAAGTACAACCTGATACAAGCCTGTAACAAGTCACAAATCACATTTACAAACCGTTATGCATATAAGGCATGAATAGAATGCCATTAATCACAATGCTCTTTTCTGTTCTTTTCCTCTGAGCCTGATGTTCAGTGGCGGCCGGCATGGCTGGTCGGTGGTGAGTGGGCACGGGGAGGTCTCAGTAGGCGGGGTTGTGCAGGGGATCTAGGGGGTTCGCGATTGCCGCTGGGTCCCACGTGTCTGCTCCTGCTCTCCTCGACAAACAGGAACCAGGATGCTCAAAACCAATCACAGTGCTGCAATGCAGCATTGTGATTGGTAGGCACCCATGCTCCCCTGACCAATCACAACACTGCAATGCAGCGCTGTGATTGGTTTTGAGCATCCTGGTTTGACGCTCAACCAGGGAATGGGGGCCTGGGCATGTTCGCCGAGCAGGCTGTAATGCAGCCTGCATGGAGAATGGGGGAAGTGTGCATGACTGGTTTGGGAGGCCCGAGAGGGGTGACCAAACAGTCATTGTACACTTACGAGTGGGCAAACCACTCCTCGTATGCCCTGCTCTGAGAGAAGGGCAACCCCGCCCACCCGCCCGCTCGCAAAGCAGCAGCACAAACATAAAATGATAATAACTGAAAGTTATTGTAATTTTATGTGTCTACTTCTTGCACTGCTTGAAAGCAGTGGGGCGATGCTCCTCGCCATAGCGGAGGAGCCACCACTGCTGATGTTCAATGCCAAGACAGTTGATCCCTGGCTGACAATGGAAAATCACACTCAGGCAGGCATCTAGAAATAAAGCCCCATTCCATTTGCACTTGGCATCAGAAAGTCTTTGCATCACAACAAAAATACATGAGAATACCTGATACTTACCTTGCTGCTGAGCAGAGAAGAAAGAGGAATTACTTCACAATTCTTCATTTGTTTTGGAGTGTGTTAGGCCTTTGATTTGTTCAAGCTCAGGAATGCTCCATTGGTGTTCATGGGAACTGTAGCTTTTTTCATGTTATAAAAGGCTGCTGAGTAGTAATAAAAAAAAAAAAAAAACATAATCTGAGCTTCCGGATCCTAGCATAACATTTTCAAGAAAAGGATGTTAAGGTACTTAACACAACAGCTCTGGAAGGCTTCACTAATGGCAATACAGTGCATTATAAATCTTTGTTAACATTGCATCCGCTTCAAATAAAAAAAAGGCAGATACAGGTTGGGCTCACACTCACAGCAGGCTAATTTTCACACCTAGTAAAAAGAATTAGCATCTGATCTGCAAATGCGACTTGGTTTAGACCTCTGCTTTCCAGTGAGCAACTCCAGGGAGTTGTAAAGGTTTCAAAAAGCTATCTCGCCACAGTGGTAGCTATCATCCAGGGCTCTTATGTTTCCAAGACCCATGCGTGAACAGCTCATCCAGAACAGGATTTGTTTCTTTATATTCTGGGAACTGTGGTTCATTTACTTGCCATTAAATCGGGGCTACAAGTCCCAGAATTCAAAGGAAAACCCTGATGTGGATTAGCTACTCTCACATGGACCTGGGAAGCTTGAGAGTCCCTGGTGAGGGAGTGGGATAGGAAAGGAGAGGGAGGGAGACGTGGAAAATTGGTTGTCCAGGAAAACCATAATACACCTCGCAAGTTTCCCTGGTCCATGTGTACATATGGTACATAAAAGGTGATGGGAGGAATGCTTGGAAATAGTTTAACCACTAGCAATTGCTCAGGATAGTATTCCAGGCCATTGTTCTTTTCCCATTGTGCCACTCTAGGCAAAGACCCGCCTTATGAAAATCCATACTGACCCAGCTTCTCATTGGGATAGCCAATTCACCAGAGCCCCACTCCATAGGGCAACACATGCAACCCCAGACCGTTTTCTGCCTTATCAGGCTTGGGTTGCATGTGTTCCAGTTCGTAGGGGACCTGGATTGGCAGTTCGGGCTGCACTGTTCCAATTGAAGCAGGATAAAGGCAGATTAGCATATGACTGGGTCTAATCTGCTGGGGCATCACTGGCAAAAAAATTATGGTTGGAATGCTATCCCAAGCGATTGCCAGTGGCTACACTATTTGCAAGTATTCCTCCCATCACTTTTCGTGTGTCTGATGTAATACTAATGGCCAAGGGTATGCCCAGATGTAGGTCGGGTGCTCACTTTGCCACTGAAACCAAGCTGCACCCAACTGAAGAAGTCCAACCAGCATGAAACCACCTTGGGTTGCTTGTGTTCCTGTTTGGAAAAGACCTGGCTTGGCAGTTTCCATTGGAGTATGAATAAGTTTGATTTGCACACATTTGGGTCTCATCTGAGGCGGCATCGTGGGCAAAAAAAAATTATGGGTTGAAATGTTACCCCTAGCGATTGCCAGTGTTTTTTTTTTTTTTTGAAAAACCTTTATTGCACATAAAAACTCAATACAAACATGGGCCTACAACCACCAGGGCCGGCCGCTAATATACACATGTTCAACAAGATCAAGGAAGCAATGGGCCCCCTGGGGCTCAGCCGAATTGTCAAAGTACTGAGTGCACCTCAGAAGTTATCCGGATACATAAATTTTAGAAATACAAACAAAAAAGGAAAAATAAAATAACACCAAAAGACAAGGCGGAAACCATCGAAAAAGAGGCGTCTAACCACGGCTGGGGGACCACACAGTACCAACTCCACCCTCGGGTGGTCAATGAGGATGATTAAGGGGGAGGAGGGGGGCGACGGGAGAGCCACAACCATCTACAGGTGAATTGCAATAGTCCGGGAACCTCAGGATCAGGGGGACAAGGCAGCATCAGATGAGTCCACGAGGGGGGTGTGCAGATGTTCCCACGGTACGCGTTCCACTGGCCCCAAATTCTACCCCACGCCCCCGGCTTACCCCGGGCCACATACACAGTCTTCTCTCTGCACATGCACCAGTCCATGTTCTCCTTCCATACTGACACGGTGGGAGGCCGCCGGGAACCCCAAAGCTGTGCGATGTCCCTCTTAGCAACCATGTTCCCAAGGGCCGCCCACCGAGTCTGGGCCGCATTATAATCGTTAGGCTCCCACACGTTCAGCACACATCGGCGAACCTCAGGCAACAGGGCGACCCCAGTGACACATTCCATGACAGCATGCACCCGGCGCCAATACTCCGCAACCTTACGGCACTCCCAGAGAACATGGAGAAAAGTGGCGCTGAGCCCACAGCCGCGCCTACAGAGCCCGTCTTCAGAGAAACCCATCAGAACTAAACGAGGGCCCGTCACGTAGACACGGTGGAGAATTTTAAGCTGGACAAGACGGAGACGCGCGGGTATGGCCACCTCCTTAGGGGAGGACAGCGCAGACTGCCAGTCCTCGTCGTCCAGTTCCACCCCATCCCCGATCCACGCCTCCCGCAGACGCACGAGGAGATCCGCCCGAATGTTTATTAGTTTTTTATAGATAAGGGAAATAGTACTGTCGGGCAAGTGACCGTCGAGTAAGCGGTCCTCGAGTGGCGAAGACACAGGGACTGCAGTCCCCGCCCCGATGGCCGAGAGCAAAGCGTGGCGAACCTGAACGTACCGAAAGAACTCCCTCTCACTCAATTCGTACTCACTCTGCAGCGCAGCGAAGGATTTAACCGCACCCTTCACCCAAAGGTCACCTACTCTGCTGATGCCAATCGTGTCCCAACGCTCGAATCCCTTCGTCGTCCAGAGGCTTCCCAATCTTTCAGACGCAAACAAGGGGGTCGCGCCCGTCAAGCGATCATTCCAGCCCATGGCCACATTCGCAGCCTTCCACAAGCGTACTGCAATCTTAGTGGGACCGGTTAAGGTCCTCCCAGCCGATCGAGAGTAAAGCGCTCTGTTAAAGCTGCCGCCAGGCAACAAAAATCTATCCATTTCGAAAGCCGGATTCGGACCAGGTGAGTACGTTGCATGGTTAATAGCAGATAGCTGGGAAGCCCAATAGTACCTCCTGATGTCCGGGAGCGCGATGCCCCCGTCGTACCAGGGGAGAGTCAGTTTTGCAAGAGCAATACGTGCACGACCACCCCAAACAAGTCTCCTTTGTAAGCTCTCTACTTCCGCCGGAATAATATCAAAGGAGTTCTGAAGTGCGTAAAGAAATCGGGGAAGAGACATCATTTTAAAAAGTGCCGCACGACCGAGGGGAGACAAGGGAAGCTTACGCCAACGGGCCACGTCTAACCTCAATCTCCGAAGTGGAGAGAGGAGATTATGCTCGTAGCGGACAGCAGGATCCAATGAGACGTACACCCCCAGGTACGTAAAGCCGGAGCTGGACGCCTTAATGGGAAAACGAGAAGGCAAGAGAGGAAAGCCACCGGATATAGCATAGACACAAGATTTGGACCAGTTAATGATCAAACCAGAGTTCTTGCCGAAGGAAGTGAGGATGTCAAAGAGCACATTGAGTGACTTACGTGGTGAGGTGAGGTACAAGAGAATGTCGTCCGCGTACAACGAAACACGATCCTCGAAGCCAGGGGCCCACTGGATTCCTCTTATCGACGGTTCCCAACGGAGCCAAGCAGCGAGCGGTTCCAAAGCTAACGCGAAGAGCAGGGGAGACAACGGACACCCCTGCCTAGTGCCCCTCCCAAGAACGAAGGGCCGGGAAACCCTCCCGTTAACGACCACCTGTGCCAGCGGGGCAGCGTATAAGAGTTTAACCCAATTAATAAATCCCGCCCCGAAGCCAAACTTTGCCAGGGCGGCCCAAAGATACGGCCATTCTATCGTATCAAAGGCCATCGTGGCGTCCAAGGAAACCAAGATGGCCGGCTCTGAAAGATATTCCACCCTTGCAAGTACGCCATGTAGGCGCCGCAAGTTAAGGGCCGTATTCCGGTGAGGGATAAAACCGGATTGGTCCGGATGCACCAGATCGCAAATAACAGTAAGCAGGCGGTTCGCAAGAACCTTGGCAAGGATTTTCGGCTCTGCGTTCAGCAGAGAAATAGGCCTATACGAGGCGCAACGGTCCCGAGGCTTACCGTCCTTGGGAATCACGACTATAGTGGCCAGGCGTTGGTCATCAGGGAGAGAGCCGAGTTCAAGCGACTCCGAGAACATACGACGGAGAAATGGCGCAAGTTTATCTGGTTGCAGTTTATAGAGTTCAATCGGGAGTCCGTTGGGGCCCATAGCCTTGCCTGAGCGAAGGGAACGAATCGCGGTTGCAATCTCGTCAACCGAAAGTGGGGCATCCATCTGCTCACGCTCCTCCACCGACAAGCAGGGCAAAGCAATATCCTTCAACAAGTGACGAGAGTCAGCCTCATCTCTAGTAGACACCGGGGAGTACACAGCAGAGAAGTAGTCCGCAAAACACTCCACAATCTCACCAGGGTCAGTCACACTCACTCCCTCCGACGTCTGAAGCACGGGGACCACTCGATTCACTCTCTCCTTCTTATCAAGCCAAGCAATCAATTTACCCGCCTTATCCCCAGCATCATACAGTCTACCCTGCTGTTCCCTATACATTGTCCGAGCAGCATCCGTAACAAGGGACTTATATTCGAACTGCTTCAGGTTGAGGGCATGGAGCCCGTCCTGAGTGACACCCGTCTCCAAGGCCGCCTCCAACCCCGATATCTCAGCCTCCAACGCAACCACCTCCCCGTTCTTAGCTTTCTTGGCCTCCACGATCAGGGATAGGGCGTGTCCTCGGAGGACCGTTTTGAAGGCCTCCCACAGGGACACTGAGGACAAGACGGACCCCTCATTCTCCAGAAAATACTGATCAAGCGACTTAATGAGACCCTTGCGAATCTTGGGGTCACGCAAGTACCAGGGGTTAATGGGGGCGATCCGCCCGGCGGATCGCATCCCGGTATCGAAGAGGAGCCACAATGGGGAATGATCGGAAATGCCCCGGGCCAGGTGCTTAACCTCCCGGACCCGGGTGGTCTGGGCCGCGGGCATTAGAAAATAATCTAGTCTGGAGAGACTCCCGTGGGCCCCGGAGTGGAATGTGTACTGACTCTGTGTCGGATGTATCAACCTCCAGCAGTCCACCAGACCGAAAGTGTCCAAGAACCCGCCGAGCCACGCCTGGGCAGCAGAGAGGGCCCTGGGAGGGTAACGATCTAACTCGCCAGAAATCACGGAATTAAAATCCCCACCCACAATCAGGAGACTATCAGGAAGTTCAAGTAACATACGACCCACATCAGAGAAAGTGGAGGTCTGGAGGCCCGGGGGAACATAGACCGAAACCAATGAAAGAGTTTGCCCCTCCCACCGCCCAGTCAAAGACGCATAGCGCCTTCTATCATCAAGAGTAACTTTGTCAATCTCAAGCGGGAGGGAAGAGCGCAGCAAGATGCCCACCCCTCTGGAGCCAGTGGTGAAGCCAGAGTGTGCGACCAGTCGGTAGCCCCCCCTGTTCATAGCATGACATACATTTCCCACCAAGTGCGTCTCTTGAAGAAATACCACATCAGGGGCCAATCGACGCAAATATTGCAACACAACCCCACGTTTGATACGGTCCCCCAATCCGTTGACATTCCAAGACATCAGTTTCAACCCGTCCCCCCCCATCCCAACACAAGAAGCTGGAGTCCCCGGGCACGCAGCCAGACACCTGAAACTGAAAGAAAACAATAACACCGCCTTGAAAAGAAAAAACACACAACCCATCCACCACTGCCACCCTCCCACCCCCACACCATTGCCACCCCCCCACCCTGCACCCCTGCGGACTATACAGCCCCCCCAACTTGCAGTGTGCCTGTCGCCCTAACAATCCCATGCTACAAAAAGACCCTAGAGGAGGAAAGGGACCCGTCCCCGCCCGCACCCAGACGAAACATTAATAAACAAAATATACAATTGAAGTAGAACCTGGCTGAGCACAGAAGGAAATGTCAAAGTGGAGGACCAAGAATTATTCCTGCAGAGGCCCACCGCCCTCGGCACCGCCAGTACGCCCAGTTCGGTCTCCCGGTTCCGGCAGGGAATCCAACCAGTCACTCACTGTGTCGGGGCGTTCAAAAAAGAGAGTCCGATCTTCATATTCCACACGAAGCCTGGCAGGGAAAAGCATAGAGTATTTGATGTCCAGATCTCGAAGACGGCGCTTCACCCCCTGAAAGCTCATTCTCTGTTTCTGAACGCGTTGGGTGAAGTCCGGGAAGAGGTTGACGGAGGAATTCTCATATTCAACTGGGCCGTGCACCCTCGAGGCCTGCAAGATCGCATCCCGGTCTCTGTAATGAAAAAGTTTTGCAATGATAGGCCTCGGGGGAGCGCCTGGTCGAGGCCTACCGCCCGGGACACGATGGGCACGCTCCACGGCGAAGAACTTGCTCAGGCCTGAAGGAGCAAGATGATTGAGGATGAGATCCTCAACCATAAGGTCCACCGGACGATTGTTGGAAGTCTCCGGTACACCTATGACACGGATATTATTGCGTCGTGCCCGACCTTCGAAATCCTCCAGCCACCGGGACATCGCGTCGTTTGCAGACTTTAGATCGCCAAGAGTTGCCTGGAGGTCTGATACATCCGTGACAAGAGTGGATGTCCTCAAGTCCAGCGATTGAACCCTCTCGTTAGTCTTAGAGAGATCCGCCCGAATTAACGTAACATCTATGGCCACCGTGTCAATTTTACGGGCCAGAGCCTCGTACTGCTGGGCGATGGTCTCCCTTATGCCGTTGATGGCGCCCATAACGTCCTGCAGCGACAATTCCGTGGGGACGGACGGACCCCCACCGGAGTCCTTCATGACGGCACCCGCCGGCCTGGGGGTCCCTTTACCCTGGGTATAGCGATCCATGATGTTACTCTGGACTGGTCCTCCACGCAGGGATGTCTTGGCCTTCCGTTTCTCGGGATTCCCCTTGCCCCCCATGTTGGGCGATGCTCACCGGTGGGGTCCGCCCGGACCGATAGCAAAGGGGCACCAGCAGATCAGACACAGACTGTCCGAGAGCCCGCTCGGGAGAGTTGAGAAAAAGCCACAAATCAGTCCAGTACCAAGGCCGGAGGACGCCTCAGCCGTGCAAAGTAGCTCCTCGATCAGAACATGCAGAAGTGCAAAAGCGAAACTGAAAGTGGGTGCGCGGTCATTGGCAAGGCTCCGATGCCGTTGTTGTTCAACTACTCCCCGGCCCCACGGTTCACCAAAGCACCGGGCACAGCTTCCAGGTGGGCCTCCAGAATGCAAGACGCTGTATTTCAGGTCTCCCCGGTCCGATTTTCGTTCTGAGAAGAGTTATGGATTCAGCCAAGGTTCATCTTCCAGAATCCGTCCACAAATCCAGGATAATGTCAGGATAAGTTGCGAGGAGCGGCAAGGGTCCGTGGAGCCCTGTGCTCACGCGACCATCTTGGATGCGCGCGAAGCTCCTCCCCCAGCGATTGCCAGTGTTGGGACTATTTGCAAGCATCCCACTCATTATTTTTTGTGTGCTTGATAATGTTCTATGTGGCCAAGGGTATGCCCACACGTGGGTCCATGCTCACGTTGCCACTGGAACCTAGCTGAAGAGGTCCAAATATGCCAAAACCGGTCTTGGGTTGCTTGTGCTCCAGTTTGGAGAGCACCCGGTTTGGCAGTTCGGGCTGGACTGTTCCCGCTGGTGCATAAACAAGGCTGATTTGCATATGACTGCGTCTAATCTGAGGTGGCATCGTGGGCAAAAAAAACAATATGTTGAAATGCTATCCGAGCGATTGCCAGTGTTTAGACTATTTGCAAGCATTCCTCTCATTATTTTTTGTGTGCTTGATGTAACGTTCTATTTGGCCAAGGGTATGCCCACACATGGGCTTGTGCTCACGTTGTCACTGGAACCTAGCTGAAGAGGTCCAACTATGCCAAAACCGGTCTTGGGTTGCTTGTGTTCCGGTTTTGAGAGAACTTGGTTTGTCAGTTAGGGCTGGACTGTCCGGACTGGAGCAGGTTCATGGTTGAGTGGTCTAATCAAAGGTGGCATGTGGGCAAGAAACTATGGGATGGAATGCTACCCAGAACGATTTCCATTGGTTAGGCTATTTGCAGGCATTTTTTTCATCATTTTTTGTGTGTTTGATCCATGTGTACATAAGTCATTTCGTCCAGCATGTTGCTTTGTATTCAGGGGTTTGTCTCTCTGATTTTAGCTCTGCTTATCGAGGCACTTCCCTGGATGGGTGTAGCGCTGCTCTCTGCCTTTGGTCTACTTTTGTGAGGTTCTTGAGTTGTTTCATTAAATTCACATTTATTTAGAATTCTTATTCTTACAATGATGTCACTTACTGTGTTATGATTGCTGTAAAATGTTGTGTGACATCACTTCCTGTGATCAGTGGTCAAAGTGGGAGGGATCTGAAGGGCACAACGTGCCCACACTTTTTAATTTAAGAAATACAGTTCCCCTGCTTTTTGTGCAAAGATGAGCATCCCAGGCAGTTAATTTCAAGAGCTGAAATGCTTTAGCTGAAGTTGAAGGCAGGGAGTCTCTTGTGCATTGAAACTGCAGGAGGCGCAGACAGCTAAATAAACCTTCCTGCCTGGGTGCCTGCTTCTCTGATTGAAATGTAAATGTGCGCAACTGGTCAGTCTGCAAATGTAAAGGGTGCTTAGAAGCCAGCATTGGTTTTAATTGATGGAATCACTTAAAGCTTCCTGATAACACAGATTTATTCTTTTTGAGTGATATAGCAAGGAAGGTACCAACTGAGCTGTGAAGTGTGTTCTTTTAAAGGACATGTCTAGAAAAATTGTCCTATATACAGCCTTGATATTAATAAAATCTATATGTTTGATGCAATTTTTAATCTTAAACCTTTTTGAGCATATTTAAGTGGCCTATCTTATACTGTGTGTAATGCAAGTTTAAAATAATGACATATATTGACAATGCTTTCTATCACAGACTGGGACCTCGTAGCACTATACATACATCAGTCACTATTCTCCACCGCACCAACCAGACTTCAACTCTGTGGCTCTCTGGCTACAGACACAGACCTCAGCAGTGCATTGACTAATAGAGGTTTCATAATGTATAATAGTCCATTTCCCACTGATTAACTTAAATTGCATTTATTTTTAATTTAAGCTGTGCCTTATTTTATATGTAGTTACCTGAAGATGAAAGACTGAAAAACGTTACAGAATATTGTATTTTCTTAGCCACGCCTTTGACCCCGCCCATACGCTCACTCATCCCGCCCCTATTTGCGCACAGCATCAAAGTTCTCATATATATTTTTTTAGGTCTCGCTAGCGTCGCAGCGCAGGCGCTGCTCGCTTGTGAGATCTATTGTCGTTGGTTTTCTTTTGGAAGTGGGATGGAAGCTCTGCCTCTGCTTCTCATTGGCACACCTCAAACTTTATGTTAAACACGCGCCTTTGATTTGCAGTGAGGCTTTTTGCTCCCCTCCCGCTCTCTTTTCTGGCTCGCCCACCGGAATGGATATTCTGCATGCGCACGGCACCAGTCAGTGCAGGCACGAGCAGTGTCTCTCTCTGTTGGCTTTCATTCCCCGGACTGGATATTGTGCATGCGCACGGCACCAGATTATTTTTCTCTCTCTATTGTTGATTTAGATACCGTGTATAGGTTTCCCGATTTATGTCATTATATAGGCACAATTTGTATTGCCCATATTTAGGAATAGAAATCCTACCCTTATTTAGGCATTATCCATGCTAACCAAATACAGGCATGGCCACCTACATCTGTTCATCTACGTCACAACGAGTTCTTGGAAAACCAGACTCTTAAGCCTTTAGGACTTCCCCTTGCTTGGATATTGATTTCTCTAAGAACTCATTTATTATGCATGAACATCTATTCCTTAGGGGTTCATGCATGACGTTCTTCTGCCCGACTTTTACGTCAATACTGGCATTCCTAAACACCTTCAATGTATAAATATACCTTCACTAACCATGGCACACCACGGTTCAGCTACCTACTTGCACGACGCGGCTCGCCACGACAAGTTCGGAAGGAAGTCAACTCCCTGCCTGATGCACTGACCAGACGCTGTCATCCTCCTCGCAGAGAATCCAGCTCCAGTGTTTCTGACTGCTCTTGCGGGGTGTTAGAGATCGAGACTTGACAAGAGATTCCAACCTCACTCACTCTAAGGTATGGAGCGGACTAGAACCTAGAGGGACTTTTGGCAAATCTTGGCAACTATAGCTAAACTAGACTATAGACAAACAGCACCTACTTCTTAACTTCGTACTAGACTTATGTTAGGTACACTGGGGTAGAACTAGCTAGAAGCATCAGATGAGTATTAACATTTTAGCCTGTGTTATTTATGTATGTATTTTTATGAATATCTGTCATAGCTACAAACCATGCTATTGCAGTATTATTTTATCTTACTACTAACGCTGTACATATTTTACTTCGCATTCTGTCTTACGATTGTAGAAGTTCATATCTCTTGCACGAGAAATAAGACTGTTCAATAAACCCTTTTTATTGAAACGCCCGTCTATCTATTACTATGTAACTCTGTAGAAACGATGCATGCACGATTGACTGAGTGAAACTGTTATCTATTGTTTCCACGATTCTGAGACTGTTCCGATTCTAAGGGAAACAAAGTGGTCATATTTATGCGGTTGTCAGAAACTAATCCCTTCTTGATCATTCGAGAAGTTTTCTAGTGACCTCTGAGTTAGCTGGCACACACAAGTAATTACGTTTAATGTACTCAATAGAGACATACTGACCTCAGTCCTATGTCAAAACTATAGTGTATATTATTCCAATGCGCAGAGCCAATCAGGGATATAGGAACTACACTACATGGCACCCAACGGTTTGGTAAGGCACTAATTTAACGCTAGA
Organism: Triturus cristatus; assembly: GCF_964204655.1. NCBI lineage: Eukaryota > Metazoa > Chordata > Amphibia > Caudata > Salamandridae > Triturus > Triturus cristatus. The sequence continues at coordinate 379,748,219 of NC_140593.1, read as the reverse complement.
TACTGAAGTAACTCAGCCGTGCTTTTCTCAGAGACCCCTACTCATAATACTCCATAAAATGTCTGGAGTGGGTAGGGATATTATCTGCCATAGATGAGTAGGACAAAAATCCTATGTATTAGCTGTTTGGTTTGTTCAACGTTGAAGGATACAGTGTTCCAAAATACTGTGTACCTTATCTTTGGTCCCTTAAAATTTGCTCTGCAATTTTCATTAAACAAATGTCCCAAAACGAGGATAATAATACCGGAACCGGTGGAGCTGTACCCAACGATATCGCAGCAGCTTTTGATTATACAGGTTTTAATGAAACAGATGAAAATGCGAAAATAATCGCTCCAAATTTATGGAGAGCCATCACTCTAAAACGTATAAAACATGGCCTAACACCAAGAGGTGGTAGAGCAGTTTTTGTGATAGAATCACATGAATATCACCAGACAGAGGTATTCTATTCATGGATAGTATTCCCAGAATCAAATCCAGTAACTAAAACATTTCACTTCTACAAAGAAGATGAACCACCTGAGGAATATATTCCTTTCGAGGATATTGAAATTCCACTCACATACCAGGAGCATGATCTCTGGTTTAAAGGCGCCCTAAAACATTACAATCACATTACCAGGCTCGGTCCACTAGGTAGACCAGGAGCAACATGGACGATTTTAGCCGGCTACACACCTCATCCGGACATTGAAGAAATGTCAAATGAAGAATTGCTTTCTCAACTCAAGGAGTTAATCAAAATATATAGACAATTGGTTTAATATGTCATGCGAACTTTCACAGTCCAACCAACAATAGCCATTCCAAGACAAACCTCTCACCAGGGGAATGCGCTAAAAATCACACCACAGACTTTATATGCAGTCATGGGTAAAATGCCCACAAAACGTGAACAAATTCCGTTCTGGATAGCTCAAAAAATTACTCAAATCGAAGCGGTATTTCCTAATACCAGCCCTTATGAGAAACATAGAATCCTAAAAATCTGTTTACCAATGGGGATAACACCACATCTGGAAGACTGCACCACTTGGGGCACAGTCTTTGCTGCTTTCAACACTAAAACACATGGTGTTCCGTCTATGGCGATAATACCTGATGTCCTGAAAGAAATTAAAAACGAATACAGGGCAGAGCCTGCTCTAAATTTAGGTATGAAGTAACTGAAAAATTTCGACCAGGTCTCAACAATAATATTATCTAATATTAAAGGAGAAGCAGCATCAGTGGCAATCTGCCAGAAATTAAGGGAACAACCACAAGAACTAGCCAGAATAATTGAAAAATCCTATGAAGAATTAGGCCGAGACAGTTTGGGAGTGAAACCAGTTAAACCACAACTGTCTGAAAGTCCTGAAAAGGCCTTTACTAAAAACAATCCTACCTCTTCTAAAAAAAAGTGGGAAAATAACAAACAACATTCAAATGAGAAAGATTCTAAATCCCGAGGTAGGTCTCCTCAAAAGGTGCCCTCTGATAGGAGGTATAACCTCAGGAATAGGGATAATTTGAGAAAACCTGACAGGTATCAAGATACTGATACACGTTCCTCTAGTACCTTTCAGATATCGTCACAGATATCCGAAAGAAGAGGACGGTCAGATCAAAAAGAAGAACGTGTAAAGTCCAAAGATGATCAACACGTTCAGAAAAACAAACCAAAACCTCAATTCTCCAAGAAGAGAGTAGCAGGTCTGAAGATCAGACATGCCAAGGATTCTGAGAACACAACTCGAATGGAGAATGGGCTCCGACAATGTTGGACAGTGCAGCAGAAGTATCAATAGCTCACCAGAACCTGAAGGTACTTCTAGAGACAGTGGACCTGAATGAAGACATTCGAGTTGAAACTGCAGACACTAGGGTTAGTTCTCCACAAAGGTTATATGAAATAACACTCCGAATGGAGGGAGACATACCAAGAAAAGTGAAAGCACTCTTTTGGGAGCAACTTTCAAAGGGTTATGATATACTTCTAGCAGAACGGGACTGGCCACCAGAATTTGTCAGAGAGTGCCCACATGGCGAAGACATCATTATGACAGCCTTCTCTAACCATGTTTCAGTACATTTAAAATATACTTATGCCAGGAAATGGGCAGTGGCCCAAGCCCCAGCATTATACAAAAATCATGTAGGATAGGATGAGGACTCACCTCACCATAAGATCCAGTTAAAAAATCAACCAACTGCACAAAGGCAGTATCCAATTAAACAAGAAGCTAAAAACACAGGTCAGGGAGATCTTAGATCAACTTGAATACCAAGGGGTGATTGAAACATGCACCTCGTCAATGAACAATCCTTTGTTTCCTGTTTCCCAACCAGACAATACATATCGTCTAGTTTTGGATTACAGACACCTAAACTCTTCTTGTAAAACATATGCAGTGCAAAATGCACATAGTACAGCATTAATGAATAACATTGTGCGTAAAAAATATAAAACCACATTAGATATTTCTAACGGTTTCTTTTGTTAAAACATAGCACCTGAAAGTAGGGATTTGACAGCTTTCTCAATAATGGGGACCCAGTGTCAATGCTGTCGTCTCCTTCAGGGATTCAAGAATAGTCCAGGGTTATTCTCAGCAAGGGTAACAGAGTTACTACAAATTTATGATGACAAGGCATTGTCATATGTCGATGATATCTATCTGATAGATGATGACCTGAACAAGCACTTGAACAGGGTGAAAACCATTATACTGGGCTTCACCTCTGTAGGTTTTAAATTCAACTTAAAAAAAATCAAGAATTGCCCATCTCAACATCCTTTTCCTAGGATATGAACTATCAAGTGAAGGAAAAAGCCTGGCAGCCAACTTTTGAGAAAAGTTTGCGCTGCTCCAACCTCCAAAAACAATGAAAAACTTACAGTCGATTCTAGGTTTCCTAAATTTTGGAAGAACATACATTCTAAACTACGCAGAAAGGGTTAAACCTCTCTACGAATTAATCAAACCTGATTTTAAAATCACACATTGGACACAGGAACACACAGATATCCTGCATTCACTTCAAGCTGACATGTTAGCAACAAAACACTTATAAACACGCGTAAATGTACGCATCTTAGTGAGCCAAATCATTCTGGGTCAATGCGGATTCACCTACTTAACTTTTAACAAATGTGAAAAAGTACCAATTGCATACAAATCACATTTGTATATGCAAGCAGAAACAAAATTTACATCGACAGGAAAAATTCTGACAGCAGTTCAAACCGCTGTAGCAAAAGAAAGAGCCCTAGCATAGGGGAAACGCATTATAGTCGTAATCCCTGGACCAGCCTTAGAGACAGTTACAGAAGCGAGTATTCCGAATGCAAAAGCTTTACATCCAAGATGGATACAGTGGGTTAATTCTCTTGCTGCAACTGATGTTGAATATGTTTTTGATCCTTATTTAAAAACATAAGCATTCCTGCAATACGAACACAAATTTCCTCTGCCTACTCAAATTCTCCCTCTTGACCAGTACGAATTTATAATTTATACTGACGGATCTGCACAACCCGCGACGTTGGACAAGCAAGCTTATAGCGCAGCATGCGCGATCGTTAAAGGTTGTATGCTTGATGGCAAATTTAGACCAATGGTCACAGAAATGCAATCTCTAGGAGATTGTACAGCTCAGCGAGCTGAACTAAAAGCATTTAAAATGGCACTTGAAAATACGGATCGCAAATTCTCCACACTCATAGTGTGCGATTATTTTTATTGTGTTTAATCATACAATGAATATTTACAGCATTGGCTTCAAAATGGTTTCAAAGATGCAAAAGGTGGTACAATCAAGCATAAAACGCTTTGGGAACAAGTAGTTTAGTTGCGAAATGGACTACAAAACACTCACGTGATACACAAGCCGAGTCATCAACGTGATGGTGTTCACGTTGAAGGGAATTTATTGGCTGATGAAGCAGCGAAAGGGGCTGTGCAAACGGCTTCCGTAGCTGCAATCACTCACTCAAAAACGAAAATAGACAGTGAAATAATACTGGCTGTCAATGCTTCGAGCAAAGGCAGCGGTGCAGCGTTACCTAAAAGGTTTCCACTCAAATACTCCTATATAATTGATGCGAACAATGTTTCGTTTGCTCGAATCCCTGGAGTGGGGGATAGGGTAATACCAAACATGGAACGAAGAGCAGCTTTGATTTACGAAGCACATCTGGGAGAGGGTCTGCCACATCAGGGGATCTCTAAAAGAATGTTAAAACTAAAAGAGATGTACTGGTGGCCAGGAATGAATACACTGATTCACACGTTTATCAATGAATGCATAGACTGCAATAGAGATTGCAGTACAGAACGCCACCAGGCACCTGTATACAACGTAGCCAGCCCAGTACAGACACCATTGTTAGACAGCATTAGGCTATCTACATGCAGCCATCCCTGTGGACGGATGCAGTCCCACAAACACTAAATCATGGTTCCTTTGGATGTAGCCTCAGCGCTCGGCGGACGCTCGAACTGTTATAAAAGATTTGCGAGTCTTTATCGGCACATACGCAATTGACGCACTACATTCTGACCAGGGTCTTGCGTTTAGCTCTCAAGCTTACAAAGAAGCCATGGCCAGTTTGGGCGTAGCATTGCAGTATTCTTCTCCATTCTATCCTGAGGGAAATTCTGTTATGGAAAGAAAAAAACCAGGACCTAAAGCAGTCTATAACAGCTAGGGTATTAGGTTCGAGTGATGGGTGGGTCAAACATCTTTATGGGGTCCAACGCTCATTAAACAATTTGCCAAGAAGTTCTCTAGGGGGTGTCACTCCATGTGAAGTCCTATTTGGAACTAGAATGTTGATTCCGGACCTTGACCTGAAAGGCACAGTGGTGGAAAATAAAAAGTTTGATATCAAAGATCGTTTGGCTGTTTTACAGGACTTAAATGAACTAAGATCGAAACAAAGCAACGTGTTCCTGAAGCCAACCACCACTGGGGAAAAACCAACCGTCCCAGCAAGGCCTGTCTGGATCCCAAAGCTTGGTGATCTAGTCAGAGAAAAGATCGCGGACAAGAAGGAATTTGGGCCTTCTTACAGACAACCAGTACCTGTCCTAGCAATCCACGGATCGAGAACAATACTACTGCCGCCCCTTGCTGGTAAAAAGGAGAAAAGATTTGTGTCCATCGACCTGATCAAACCACACTATGTGGCTGATACTAAGCAGTAGGCCAAGTGGACTCCGACAATGTAGCAGGCGCACTCCGCTAGCTACAATCCAAGAGGTTCAAACTGAGAGACTCATCACCTTTGAAGATTCTACAGTGAGAAATAAAGGACTAAGCAACAAAGCTATGGAACTCGTCCCTCTTGAGACCCAAATAACAGTTGGTCCTGATACACATGTCTACAACGAAGTTACAAGTGATCAACTGGTTCCAGCTATTTCAACAAATCCTGATGCAATTCCAACCATTGACAGAACTGCCTCTGGCTATTTCATTAACTGTGATACGTTTTCTGAGGATCCCAGTGAACCTGAAACGACGCCAGCACAAATAACTTTAAAAAAACAAGCAACAGACTTTTTTCATCTCCTGAAAAAGACTTATCTGGTTTCACCATGGATTGAACTATGGATTGTTTTGGGAATATTCTTCTTTCTACTCTGGTTAGCTCTGGTAATAACTCTGGGTATGCTGATAAATGGAAGATGTATTCAAATGGACACAGCAAGTAGAAGAGTGATCTTACTTCTCCAGCCACACAAATCATCCCATCGTGAAGCAAGAGACTTGTCAACAGTGAACATCACAGCCGTTCCTATACCAGAGGGTATAGTTTGGGACAGAACTGAATATGACATTTTTGGCCCGTCGGAACATTTGAAGATAATAATAATAATAAGGCCATTTCTAAAGCGCCTGGCTGCACTAAAAATAGTGTATCCCTCCGCTAGAATACTGCTATATCTCAAGAGACAGAAGTAGGGGAGAACGAAACAAGGGTCAGAGGGAGGAGAGAGAATTAGATGACTGGAAACATGAGTTTTAAGTTTGGCCCGGAATCTAGTTTCTGAAGGTTCCATTCGAAGATCGAGTGGTAGTTCATTCCAGTGTCTAGGGGCCAGGTATCTGAAAGAATGGCCACCCATCTTGGCTCTGCGGGTACGGGGGAGTTTAAACAGCATAGCTCCGGCCGACCTCAGGTTTTTGGTGGGGCAGTGAATTGTGAGGAGTTTTTGCAGATATCCTGGGCCTTTGCCCTGGGCGATGCGATGCGTAAAGCATAAGGCTTTAAATTTAATGCGTTCCTTGACCGGAAGCCAGTGAAGCTTCGCTAGAGCATTCTTCCCAGATGCTCTACGAGGCAGGTTGAGTACCAGGCGGGCAGCAGAGTTTTGCACGCACTGCAGTTGGTGTAGGCCTTTTTTACTTAGACCTAGGAGTAGGACATTGCCGTAGTCAAGATGGGGTGTGACTAGGGCATGGACAAGTGTCTTTCTGGCGTTGATGGGGAGAAGGTCAAGGATTTTACGGAGGGTTTTTAGTGTGCTGAAGCACCTGCCCGTGACTTTATTGACCTGAGACCTGAAAGAGAGATCCGAGTCGAGCATAACTCCAAGATTTCTGACAGAGTCCGCGGGAGAAGGAAAATTGCCCAGTTCCGCCGGCCACCACATGTGCGACCAGGCAGAGGGGGATTTACCAACAACCAAAAGTTCAGTTTTTTCGCCATTCAGGCGTAAACAGTTGTTATTCATCCATAATGCCACTGATGACAAGCATTTGGAAAAGTTACTGGCATCTTCCGTATGGTCGAGCGACAGCTTGATCATTAGTTGGGTGTCGTCAGCATAAGTGACAATATCCACCCCGAAAGCTTCAGCTATATGAGCCAGGGGTTCCATATAAAGGTTGAACAGGGTAGGGCTTAAGCTGGAGCCCTGTGGAACCCCATGGCTCAGCTTCCGGGGGGAAGATTTGAAAGGGGGACAGTGCATCTGGAAACTTCTGTTAACCAGGAAAGATTTTAACCAGGCATGGGCAGGTCCCTCCACTCCCATGTCAGAGAGGCGAGACAGCAGCGTTGTGTGCAGCACGGTGTCAAATGCTGCACTGAGGTCTAATAAAACCAACGCTGCTGTCTGGCCTTCGTCCGCCATCTGTCTGAGGCACTCAGTGGAATAGAGGACGGCTTACTCTGTCGAGTAGCCGGCTCTAAACCCCGATTGAGTAGGGTGGAGGAGGGATTCCTTCTCCAGGTATTTCATGAGTTGCCCGTTGACCACTTTTTCCACTATTTTTGCACAGAAGGGAAGAAGGGAGATGGGACGAAGATTTTGAAGTTGGGAGATGTGGACGTTAGGTTTTTTTTTCAAAGGGATAACCTGGGCTGTTTTCCATGCATCAAGCACATGGCAATCTTGGAAAGAGAGAGTAACGATATGAGTGATCTGATCGATCATACTCTCCAGGACTCCCTTACAGCGATTGGGGGGGCACACGTCACAAGGGGAGCCAGACTGTATGCTTTTAGCAATGTTCAGCAGTTCCTGTCTCTCAGGTACTTTAAAGCATGTCAGACGGGGTTTAACAGTGGAGTTATCTTTGACTACCATATGTTTACTGGAGGAATCAGCTCCGTCTGTGAAAGTGGCATATATTTTGTCGACCTTGCCGACAAAATGATCGGCTATGGAGTCGCATAGCTCGCTGGAGTAGGTGTCTTGCGCTTCGAGTCTGGTCGGGACCGTTAACTCTTTATAAATGGCAAAGAGTTCTCTGGTGGGGTTATCGGCAGATTCTATTCTGCCCTTAAAATAGTCACCTTTCGCTGCTCTTACAAGTTTGTGATATTTTTTTAGTTCTGTTCTATAGTGTGACTTACTTTCTAAATTGTAGCTTTTCCTCCATTATCTTTCCAAATTTTTGCATTTTGCTTTAGCTCCTTTGAGTTCTTGAGAGAACCAGGGGGCAGTTTTGGTCAATCTTGCTGGAGGTTTGAGTGTCCAGGGTACTACTGTATCTAGTGCATTGGACACCCAACTTTCATAATTGTCCCACGCCTCCTGCAAGGTATTGCTAGGGGGCGGGGATGTCTCAAGTAGGGCAAGCCTAAATGTCTCCTGCTTGAACTTTTTCCAGTCTCTACGTTTCTGGGGTAAGGGATTGTTAGTTCTGGTATCAGAAGGAATACCTTCTATTTCAAATGGAATGATGAAGTGATCGGACCAAATTATTCTGATCGGGGCAGAGACGTTGACACCCTCCCAGTTAGCAAATATGTGGTCCAAAAGATGCCCTAATTGGTGCGAGGGGGATCTGGATTGAAGGTTAAGCTCTAGAGATTTCAGTGCTTCTGCCACAGCCTGAGCCTCCCCACAATCCGTATTATCAAAGTGAAGGTTGAGGTCACCTAGGATGAGAAATTTTTTGTACCGAAGTGCTGGCTGGGTTATCAGTTCTGTGAGTTGTTCGCCGAACTGTGCAGCCCCTCCAGGCGGGCGGTATATAAGTAGTCCGTTTATGATGCTTTTGGATCCTGCTTTTATTGTGAAAAAGCCGCTCTCGCTATTAGGTAGCGTAGCCTTCAGTAAGGTGCACTCCAACTCAGTTTTATAGATAAGAGCTAACCCCCCACCTCTCTGTTTCTGTCTATCTAATCTGAGTAGGCAATATCCTTGAGGAGTGGCTTCGAGAGCTTCAGGCGACGAAGCAACGTCTAGCCACGTCTCGGTTAATAAAAGTACATCAGGACTTCTTTCCGTTAGTAGATCATAAATCTCTGTTTTATGCTTCTTCATGGATCTGCAGTTTAGTAGCAACATTTTTAATTTAGCTGTCTCCCTCTTTCCTTTCTTCAAGAATTGAGGAGTGTATTTACAGGTCTCACAGAAGAAAGGTAAAGAGTCAGCCTGCAAGGTGTGGTAGCAGCTATTTTTAAGTTTCGGGCATAGAGATAGAAGTTTTTGTCTAGAATAGTGTGTCCTATGCCTGTGAGTTTCCGTTCCCGTCATGTCCAAGGGTACAGATGAGCGAGGGGGTAGAGCTCCGAGCCCCATTCGCGCGCGGACGGGCGCAGACGGGCTTGCCTTAGGCGCGCCTTCGGCGCGCAGACGGCGCACCCGCTGCGCTCGTCCGCTGCGCGTCCGGAAAATGCCCATGATTTATAGGGATGGAAGACGGCGGTGGGGGGGGGTGGCCTCAGGAAAGGGGCGTGGCCTGATGTTTCGCCGGTAATGGCGGCAAGGTGATTGTTTGGTATGCTCCGCGGCAGCGCTAAGATCCGCTGCGCGGGCTGGTCAGGAGCGTGCTAAAGCCCTGAAATTATGCCAGGAGAGGATGTCAGGTGAGTTAAAAACACAAAATCGTGACACTCAAATTTTTTAAAAAGTTAAGGGGTCGAGCTCTCGGCTTCAGCCTCAAGAGATAAGCGTTTCTGAAGGGCGCTCGCAATCAGCGTCCTTTATGTAGTCTCGGCGGGGGGCGTGGCCTCAGGCAAGGGCCGTGGCCTGACGTTTCGCCGGTAATGGCGGCAAGGTGATTGTTTCGGTATGCTCCCGCGGCAGCGCTAAGATCCGCTGCGCGGGCTGGTCAGGAGCATGCTAAAGCCCTGAAATTATGCCAGGAGAGGATGTCAGGTGAGTTAAAAACACAAAATCGTGACACTCAAAGTTTTTTTAAAAGTTAAGGGGTCGAGCTCTCGGCTTCCGCCTCAAGAGATAAGCGTTCCACACTTATTTAAAATGTCATTAAGTGACTTTATTATCTCTAGTACCTTTCCAGATGATTGTGAGTTCGAAACTGTTAATAACATGATGTCTGATCTAGAGATGTCTGCAGTATTCACAAATCATGAATATTTAGAGGGTTCATCAGACTATGAACAAATGTATTGTTATAACCACTATGGTCATCATTTCTTGCATAAAACTGCATCACCTAGAAATGTATTTGTGTATAACCAATGGGAACATTGTCCTACACCTCCAAAGGGTAGCTCAAAAACTTTTGCAATGAAATTTCCCTATTTTTCAGGGTTCAACTTATCAAATCCAGAATCGTTTTATTTTAAGTATATGAACAAGACAGGAATGAAAAATATGTTAACCAGTACGAAACAGATTTATTCTGCAGCCTTTATTGCCCAACTGTCTAGACAGGGTTTCGACTTTTGGAAAGACATCATTGAGACAAAATCTGTCTGGGGTACAAGAGATTGGCAAGTGCAGGGGGTAGAAGCTTTGTTTAGAGCCTGTATCATCCCTGAGCAAATTATGTTTTTGAATGACACCGTCCAACAAACATCTTGCCTTGGGTTAGCCAAGATCAAAGACATGAACACACCGATCATACCTATACCTGCAAGTAATAGCACTACACAGGGGGAGGGCGACGTACATAATATTTTGCATCACAACAGATTAGATCCAGAATGGAAAAAATGGATGCTCTGTCCCACAGACACAAACAACTGTCAAGATTGATTCCTGAACAAAACATAGGGTTTCATTATGTTCAAAGACAGCATCCAGGGGTAGTAACAACATACAGTGTAGGGAAACTCTGCCTTGATTGGCTACCGAAAGCTACACTGCAGGATGTAAAACAACACTTATCTTTACTTAAAGAAGGTGCAGACCTTAGGGAATTCTTGCTAGGACCAAGAAAACCGCGTCAAAAACGTTTCATATATGCCGGTATCTACGCTGCTTATAATGAAATATGGAAGATTACCCAAGCAGAGACTGCAGAACGAATACGAGAAATTGATCGTATTAATTTAGAGAAATCTCTCCCTGTAGTAGACAATGGGTTAACAACTCTGTCGTCCAGGATATATTCATTGGACAGCATTGGGTCTTCTGCCATAGACATCATGGACAAGACTTGGTCATGCTGCAACATGGTCAGTCTCAATTGTGTCCTATAATGCTATTAGGCTGGACGATCCAAAACTTGCGTTCAGGCTATGTGCCTTGGTGTTTAATCAACACTACGTCACTGTTTTCAGAATTCAATCTCACTGATAAACAGATCAGACTGGCACAAAGGGGAGCAGACTATACGGTGCTGAGCATTGAAAAACTGAAAAAATTACCATTCACGGTAGCAGAAAAACCAGCTACTGAGTGGATCATACATGGTAAAATTACTCTGCCTGTTACAACTTTCCATTTTCATATACCAGCAGGCAAATATGAAAGGTTGGGTAAAGAATACATCAAGACATCCTGGGATTTACCTTACACTCATTGATGTTGGAGTGGGGGACGTGAAGTGTCCTGGAGGGTACGGGATGGGATCCGTCTCGACTCCCGCTCCATGTCGGAGAATTGAGTGATTAGAGGCTTGCTGCACACGCCAAAATCAACCCAGATAGGAGATACCGACTCCTGAGCAGTTGGGGAAGACCTTGGGGCTCTGCGACCGCGTCTCCATGATACGGTGAGACTGCTTGGACTCGCCGGGGCTGTCCGCGAGATCACACAAAATGGCGGCCGCCTTAAGATATCGGATCAGCGGTCCGCCGCGAGCTCTCCCCCACAAGAGATCAACTGCTACTGGTGCCCTAGACCACGGCTATACGATCCTGCTGCAGCCCATTACTTCTCATGCGGTAAGCAAACGCCGCATAGCGCTAGAGATACAGGGGGACCTCGGCGGCCAGCTCTGGAAGAGCCCCGAAGGAGCTGTGCCATCACGGCCAAGAGCATTAAAATGGTAGCGGGGGCCAAGGCGGGTAGCTGAAACGGTGGCATACCAGGAGATGTGATCCACAAGGCGCACAGACAAAACCTTGGCGCTTGCCGGCCCCGCGCCTGATCTTGCCTAATCATAAAATGGCGGCCCATAATTAAGTGAGCAATTGAGGGAAAAGAGGCTCACAAAACGAGGGGTTTCAGATATAGCCAACAGGAGTGCACCCCTCCTGCATGGACACGTATACCTGCTGATACCCCCCTGGGCTATACGAACCCTTTGATGCAGCTCTGCATACCTGAAGCTCTCAGTAGGGGTGAGATTCCCCGTTCTTTTCCTGCAGCACCATGCCGCCGAACAGGGCATGAAGGACTTACAAAGCCTCCATGTCACCAGCCTACACTGAAGGTGCCCACTACGATATTTATAGACATTCCTGCTCTGCGTCACTGCTGCCACCACACACAGCACGCAGGGCGCAAAGGAGCCCACACTTATGTCGCCAAAGAAGACCCCACCTCTACCCAAGGTCACCAGCTTCTTCCACCCCCCAGACAAACGACAGCCGCTTGACCAAGGGGAGTCGACGAGCGTCATGGCCCTCACCAAAGATGACTTATCCTCATTGCGCTATTTTATGGCTGAACTATGCGCTGAGCTAAATCATGACATGAAGGCCTTCAACGACCAGCCCGGACAGATCTGACCAAGCGCATGCCCACGCTCCAACAAGACGTCGATTCGGTAGACACGAGAGAGATGGACCTGGAAACACGAGCTTCTGGAATGGCCTGTGCTAGGTTTTTACCTTAGAGATGGGGCAAACCCATAGCCACAGAGAGAAAGCAGTCTATTCCCCAAATTGATAGTGTTTGTTCCCATTTAGTACTCTTTTCTTTGTCTACTTCCTTTGCTCCTATCCCCTCCCCCCTAAATCCCTCCCCTTGCCTGCTTCACCGCCCAGCCCCCTGTCCTTCGTGCCCTTTGACTAAGCACTCCTTCTCCCCTTGTTGGGGAAAGATCCATTATTTATACTCTGGAGTCTCAGCGAACCCGCTGAGAGAGTCCACAGCGCCATGGGAGCCACTCACAATTGAGGTATGGTATGGCACCCTTTGCCAAAGCACTCCCTCTCCCCTTTTTGGGGAAGGATCCAGTATGTAGACCTTGGAGTCTCAGAGACCCCTCTGAGAGAGTCCACTGTGTAAAGCGAACTTCTCCCAATAGAGATGGGGAAATGATACCACTTTCCCCGGGATCACAGCGTACTGGTCTTTGGACGCAGCTTTGACTCGTCTACGGTTTGTGTCCCCGTCACCCTCCCCCTCCTCTTTCCACGCTGTTGTCTCTCACTCTCCCCTCCTCTTTCCCTTCTTCATTCTCTGTCTAATTCCCCTGCTCCTACCCCCCTCCCCTGAATCTCTCCCCTTGCCTGCTTTTCCCTTACGTATATGTCCTTATTGTCTATCTTGACCTTACATGTAACTACATGTATTACATGTGTAACCTTTATAACGATGTAACCTGCAACTATGGTCTGATGCTCATGTAAAGTGCTCTGATACCTCCGGGTCTAGCCAGCGCTATATAAAACCTTTAAAATAAAAAAATAAAATAAGTGTTTCTTAGCGGTACAAACTGTGAAGACGCACTAAGTGGTTCTCTCCTTTGTCAGGGTATTAATTTACACGGGGCCTGCGATGGTTCCACTACAAACTTATCCTGTCACCTGCACGGCTCACCAGCTGCAGTGATTACTCCCATTTTTGGACTACTTTCAAATGGAAGTTACCTCATGTTGAATGATCACAGCTGCTGTGGCATCCCATATCTAGTAATGGTTACATCCAGGGTCACTTGCTGTATGCAAGTCTTGTTTCCACAAATACAGACAGTCAGGGAGTCGCCTCTATGGCCTTCACTGAACATCTCTTCTATACGAATTGATACTCTAAGCAGAATGAAAGCCATTCTTTTACAACAAACTGTGCCACTGACCTCGGCCAAAGAAACCTATGATCTACAAGTCGCAAGGGCTTCTGCCGAGATACATGCCCTTTTAAATACAAACTGCCCTATACATTTCTCAGAAATGTTGGAACGTATCTTAAACATGTCTGATATGAGTGGTATTGTACATGTATTTAAGACCGTGTGTTCAGGACTGTTAGCACCTTTTCAAGCAGTCCTCGGAATATTCCTAACTTCGTGCACTCTGTGTTTGGCGGACTGACACTACTTTTTGGACTTCTTGCAGGGATCTTATTTTTGCTCCTACTGCTCCGATATGGCAAGCCAAATCATCAGCGTCACTCCGAGCACCATAGAAAGAGCTCTATTGGAAATGAAGTGTCGTGAGCGCATCGTCCAAATTTTAGGTTTACCTCGTCTACGAGAATTAAATACTACATGGTTTCTGTCATTCAGACCAATCTGGCAAGATTGCACCTTACCTGTTCCACGCTGCCTGCTTTGCGGTGAAGAATGCGTGCTAGACATCTGTCTAACACTCCCATCAGTCATGCCAACGGATATCGATACTCTGCTGGACCCGGTAACGGCCCATGCTGTGTGTTGTCCCCAGCGGTTACCAATCCTGATGACGGCATTTGCTGAGATCTCACAGACGCAAATTGCTACTGCTGAGGTACGAGAGGAAATAACAGGAACGCAGGTAACAACTGAAACGAACATTGCTGATGCGACCAATGCTGGCAGCGATGCTTCTCATCTATGTGCGGTTAGTCTTCTAAACAAGGTAATCCAACTTTCACCTACTACGGCAGACGACTTTTTGTCTACAGGGTTAATTTTTTGCCAAATTTGAATTTTTATTTTTATGGCGCAGTAATCTGCTTATAGTACAACTATTCATAGAGAACAGAATTCTTTGATACACGTTCAGAGACAATATGTCACCTTGTCAAGTGGTTTCAGCCTTTTTTCTTCTGTGTTTACGAGTCATTTCATAATGTGTATTTATCTGTATGCTCATTCATTTTGCAGTCAATATAAATATATGCTTAGAATGAAACATTGCTTTAATATGTACAGCACCAGTGCATTTTATGCATGGCAACAGTTTTCATGCATTTTACAATGTATTTTTAGACATGTTCTTAGCCATCCATATGTAGCTATATTTTAGATATGTTTAGCATGTTTAGGATTTAGTACTGTCGTTCATACGAAAGTGGAGTGGGTGTTGTGTGTCGATTAAGATACCGTGTATAGGTTTCCCGATTTATGTCCTAATATAGGCACAATTCGCATTGCCCATATTTAGGCATAGAAATCCTTCCCTTATTTAGGCATTATCCATGCTAACCAAATACAGACATGGCCACCTACATCCGTTCATCTACGTCACAACGAGTTCTTGGAAAACCAGTCTCTTAAGCCTTTAGGACTTCCCCTTGCTTGGATATTGATTTCCGCAAGAACTCATTTATTATGCATGAACATCTATTCCTTAGGGGTTCATGCATGACGTTCTTCTGCCCGACTTTTACGTCAATACTGGCATTCCTAAACACCTTCAAGGTATAAATATACCTTCACTAACCATGGCAAACCACGGTTCAGCTACCTACGTGCACGACGCGGCTCGCCACGGCAAGTTCGGAAGGGAGTCAAGTCCCTGCCTGATGCACTGACCAGACGCTGTCATCCTCCTCGCAGAGAATCCAGCTCCAGTGTTTCTGACTGCTCTTGCGGGGTGTTAGAGATCGAGACTTGAAAAGAGATTCCAACCTCACTCACTCTAAGGTATGGAGCGGACTAGAACCTAGAGGGACTTTTGGGAAATCTTGGCAACTATAGCTAAACTAGACTATAGACAAACAGCACCTACTTCTTACCTCATACTATACTTAGGTTAGGTACACTGGGGTAGCACGAGCTAGAAGCATCAGATGAGTATTAACATTTAAGGCTGTGTTATTTATGTATGTATTTTTATGAATATCTGTCATAGCTACAAACCATGCTATTGCAGTATTATTTTATCTTACTGCTAACGCTGTACATATTTTACTTTGCATTCTGTCTTACGATTGTAGCAGTTCATATCTCTTGCACGAGAAATAAGACTGTTCAATAAACCCTTTTTATTGAAACGCCCGTCTATCTATTTCTGTGTAACTCTGCAGAAACGAAGCATGCACAATTGACTGAGTGAAACTGTTATCTATTGTTTCCACGATTCTGAGACTGTGCCGATTCTAAGGGAAACAAAATTGTCATGTTTATGGGGTTGACAGAAACTAATCCCTTCTTGATCATTCGAGAAGTTTTCTAGTGACCTCTGAGTTAGCTGGCACACACAAGTAATTAAGTTTAATGTACTCGATAGAGACATACTGACCTCAGTCCTATGTCAAAACTATAGTGTATATTATTCCAATGCACAAAGCCTATCAGGGATATAGGAACTACACTACGCTATGTCACGTCTGATCGTTTAAACCCCCGAAATTACGGTAACCTCTTAGCTATCTAGAGTTCTGTTGTCTCGGGAGCTCTTGTAACCGACATCCTTTGTGGTGTGTTTTGTCGCATGTAACAGTGAGTCATTCGGCTAATTTATTAAGGATTATGTTTATGAAAAAAAAACGTTTTTAAGGTGAAACGAAAGCGGCATATTTCACGCAGGACCGTGCGTGTCATTTCATTGTTACCATTGGTTTTGGTGGACTCTGCAAATAACTAGTGGCATTTTATTTCATCTTTATTTGTTATATTTGGGCAGTGCTATATACTTTTTTGTACGTTGCACAACAAGTTTGTGGCAAAGATGTGTTTGGTTAAATGCACTTACTGCTGTGCGTTCGAGAGGGGTGTACTCTATGTAGATGAAGCACTGGGAGTAATTAGGAAGTGGAAACAATTTGAATGTGGATATAGCGTGGTCGCCCCACTCAAGCTGAGTGCGGACACTGAACCAGCCATGAACTTCAAACAACAAATCATTGATTTCAGTCTAATCCGTTCATCTGAAGCAAAACAAGACTATGACACCCAGAATGCATTAGGGTCGCGGATGTTACACAAAATCCATTAATCACCTGTGGGGAAGTGTGTGAGGTCTGTGAGACTGCAGGCACTGTGATGTCTGTTGCACCAGTGTACTGTCTTGAAGTGGGTTATAGATATGTGCTTACAGGGTATTGGACCGTGTGAATGGGTATAGGAAGGGCCCAGGGCTCGAATGCCTTTTAGTCTCTAGCATTTTAGAAGTGACCTTGGAATGTATTGATAATGTGAGACACGTAGGGAGGGATATTACACCTGTATGCAGCTAGTGAGGTGCTGGCAGCAGTAGGGGCTGTTTCTTTGTTAGAAGAGTATGAAAGGTCCAGGCGGTATAAGCCTAGGGGCTCAGCTGAGAGAAGTTTTAAAGTGCAGATTAGACGGCACTGCTGCAGTGACTGTTTATCCTGGTCGAAAGGTTCGGGTGGTGCATGTATTGTGTCGGTCTGCCCCCTAGGGTCGAAGAATTTCTATGTGCGCAAAGGATACGAGGGCCGCTATCTCCTACAGGTGGAAATGTGTGGGTGCAGTTTGAGATCCGGAGGCACGGGCAGTCCCTCTCTAAGGTTTAGGATCTCGCGGGGTGCTGGTAGTATGAGGGCCTACAAATCCCTCAACAACATCGGACCCAAATACCTGAACAACCGAATGAGTTTCCATGCACCCAAGAGGAACCTCCGCTCAGCCGACCTTGCCCTGGAAGAGGTCCCCCGCATCCAATGAAGCAGAGCTGGAGGGAGAGCTTTCTCCTACACCGCAGCCACAGCATGGAACACTCTCCCAGTAGAACTGAGACGCTATCCAACCCTGAACACCATCAGACGGGCTCTCAAGACCTGGCTTTTCGACTGACCGGAGCAGTCCCGCTTTTCCTCCCCCAGCGCCTTGATACCCTCACGGGTGAGTAGCGCGCTTTACCAACCCCTAATTGATTGATTGTTAAACAGACAAGGAGTGTGACGGCCTTGTACAGGGTGTCGGAGTGCTGTGGTAAACAGTGTGGCACTCTAAGGCATGCAAAGTCTGCCTGCCTCCCCATCTCGTTCCTACTCCACAGCAATCCAGAACAGACTGCGACAGAGACGGTTTCCCTTGCCCAATTACCCTCTCACCCCCAAATCCCGGCAGTGCATCGGGGTTGGCCTGGCGGTGTAGATAGACCTTTAGCTCCAGCATTATGCCTTCTCTGTTGAAGGCGAGAGCCCTGTTCAGAGAGCCATCTTGGCGGTCCAGTCGCCTGCACCTTTGCAACAGGGATACTGTTTCTTCTTTAGAGGAATTATTGCTGCCCTTTGCCATGGACTGTTATATGTGCGTCTCGGCGAAAGGCAGCCCATAGCCAGACCATACCACTTCTGCTTGGAAGAGGGGAGCATTTCCTGCTGAAGCACAAAGATGTTTATAATTTGTTATGCTTTTCATTGGCGCGCGTCACACTTTATGTTAAACGCGCGCCTTTGATTGCAGTGAGGCTTTTTGCTCCCCTCCCTGTCTCCTTTCTGGCTCGCACACCCGGACTGGATATTCTGCACGTGCACGGCACCAGTCAGTGCAGGCACGAGCAGTGGCTCTCACTGTTCGCTTTCAGTTCCTGGACTGGATATTGTGCTCACGCACGGCACCAGTCAGCGCAGGCACGAGCAGTGGCTCTTTCTTGTGCCTCTCAGTCCGTGGCACAATTGGACTGATTGAAAAGGAGGGGGTGGGTGTCAATCTTTCGCTATCAGAGCCCGCGGCCACCCTTGCCAGCTTTGTCATGGTCTCAGAAACCTCGCAATGTTTACGTTCGATCTTGGGTTCATGGCTTTCTCCACACACTTGAGAGAGGGGCTCCGAATATGTGTGTTTATGCATTCAGTGATTGCTGCATTGGGCTCGTACAAGTGTCAACAGCGCAATCACACCTTCCGTTGGTATCCGCGGTATGCACAACGACGTGGTATTCATTTGGGGGCGGTATTATTCGAGTGGAGAAGGAGGTGACAACCCCAGCTTATAATGGCGATATCCAGTTGGAAAATCTAAAGCGTGAAAGGGGTCACTAGATTTTGTGTGGCGCCTGTTTCCAGATGGACTTCATGGGGCAGCACTTCCTACCCTCTAACCACAGGCCTCGTCCATACTCCTACATTGGGATATGTCACTGTTGTCCCTCATCCTGCTTGGCAGCGGACCCCTCTGAGATTCCAAAGAGCGCCGTCTCAGGACCTGTGGGGAAAGTGGCTTGTGTAGTTTACTTAGCGAGGTGCTGTCTAAAACACTGCCTATATTTGCCACCTCAGGCTTGTTGGCGATTCGCTCACTGCGAGGTATAGCTGGGCTTCTCTGCACTGTGACTGGTTCAGTTTTGCAGTGTTCCTGTTGTCCACTGTATACAAGCGAGGACAAGCACAGCGCTCTAGAAATGGTGACGAACGCGGATGATGAACAAGGGGTGTGACTAACAGGAATATGCACCGTGCATGTAAATCACAGACAAGGCATGCGCACTGTCGTGGGGGCTCGTCTGTATATGACAAACTGGGCCTGTGGTTCAATGAAAGTAAAGTGCGTGGCTCGCCACAATGGCCTCTCGGGTGCCTCTCCTCGCTTCAGCCCTCTCCCCTCGCTCCCCCCTTCCTCTCCCCTCTCCTTCCCTTCCAGCACTCGTGCAAACCAAGGAAGAGAGCAACAGCGCTCTGAAATCGGACACTGCCAGCCTGCAAAGACACTGACAAGTAAGGCTGCTTTTTATTACTCAGTGCTTTTTTTTCGCTAGCACACTGGTGGTAATGCACAACGGCCGCTCGGGTGCCTCTCCTCGATTTGTGCGCTGGTCTGTACCTTACAAACTGTGCATACCCTTGTGCATTAATTGCTAAGCGGCATATCCGAAAAATAGTATTTATGTATGGATGGCATGTTTTCAAAAGGGACATTTTTACAATACACATGTTTAAGATGTTTCATGTACACCACGTTTTGTAAACACTCTTTAGAAAGTTGTTATGGTTCAAGGGGACACGTGGTTAAAACGTGCAGCGCATTCTTAACAATTAGAAAGGGCAGAGCTGTCCTGGGAAAACCTATGCATATAATCCATATATTCCATTTAGAGGCATGGTGCAAGAAGCCCCCAATATTCAGGGAGGCCCCATTCCTTTGAAGGCCTATGAATATCTGAGATATGGGATGCTGTGGGGACCCACATATTAGGCAGGGAAGACCCATGGTTTTGTGTTGTGCCACTGGTCCCATTATTGTGAAAACGAGAGAGCAATGTTCTCCTCTTTTATACAAATTTGTTTGTGTGAACACACATTCACATCTGCTTATATATTAAATGTATTCTAATTAAGGACACTCCGACCCTCTATTATGGGGTCTATTTCGATCCTGTATTTTTTTTTCCCGTACGACTCGTATCCGTATCCGTATTTTTTTCCGTACGAATCGTACAAGTCACGTCCGACCCGTGAAGTACGATCCGTACGGGAAAAAGTACATACAGATCGGCCCGATCCGTACGAATCGTAGCGGGAAAATTAGTACGAGACGGACCCGGACACTTCGTACAAATCGTAAAAATGAAGTCCGACCGTACTAGTGTGATCCGGACCGGCGTTACAATCAACGATTCGTATGGAAAACGTCCCGTACATGGGGAATGACTTTGCCCGCTATGAAACGAAGTTTGTACGCACCGTACCCCCAGCGCGTAGGTATGCACCGTACCCCCAGCGCAAATGTACGGTGCGTACCCCCAGCGCGTAGATACGCACCGTACCCCCAGCGCGTATGTACGGTGCATACACCCAGCGCGTATGTACGCACCGTACCCCCATAGTGAATGTACGGTGCGTAGCCCCAACATCGCGTATGTACGGTGGATGATGCGGGTACGCGATGTTGCGGGTACGCACCGTACATTCGCTATGGGGGTACGGTGCATACATACGCGCTGGGGGTACGCACCGTACATTCGCGCTGGGGGTACGGTGCATACCTACGCGCTGGGGGTACGCACCGTACATTCGCGCTGGGGGTACGGTGCATACCTACACGCTGGGGGTATGCACCGTACATACGCGCTGGCGATCTACACACCCGCACCATACGGAAGCAATGGGGTGTACGCACCGTACATAGCAATGTCCGTGTCGTACATACACAACACATGGGGGTGTGTGGCTGTACGACTCGTACCCCAGTACCGTACTGAACCACGGACACTGTAAAACAGCACAAGGAGGGCCTATACGACTCGCACAACACCACAAAACACGTCTACACTGCACAAGAAATGAAAAGGACTGACCTGGACACATCCAAACAGGCAAACAGAGGGGCAACCTCACAACCACCCCTTATAACACCCACCAAAAATTCTAACTGAGCCCCACCCACAAATGGACCAATAAAAAGGGCCCACACACACAAACCATGAGCCATTGCAACAGACTCACCACTGCTACAGAGCACACACAAACCACTGCACCCATCCACCTAAACATATACACCTACGCACACACCCCTTCACACATATCCCCTCTACACATTCACACACACACCGTCACATTCAGATCCACACACCCACAACCCTCCACACCCTCACCCCACACCATGCCCACTGACAAGAATCCAAAGTTCACAAGGGAGGAGCTGGACATCCTTGTCAATGAAGTCATCAGAGTCGAGCCACAGCTGTTTGGAACATTGGTCAGACAGACCAGCATAGCTGAAAAATCACGCCTGTGGCAGAGGATCGTCGAGAGGGTGAATGCTGTCGCACCCCTCAGAAGGACCAGGAATGAATGCCAAGCCAGGTGGTACGATCTGCGGAGGGTGGTCAAGAGAAAAATGAATGAAGAGCACGCCCAGACCAACATCACTGGAGGTGGCGTGCCCCGCAGACCAGTACATTACCATCCCTGGGAGGAGAAGGGGATGGCCATGCTTCCGCCGGTGGGAGTACATGGACTCCAAGGACTTCCAGAGCCTGGTGAGTACACAAACCACTTACGTAACATGGGGGTAATGGCATCCACACCCAAACTACACTTAATGCACGCAACTACCCCCAAGCCCTCACCCGCCAGAACCACAGTCACAAACAACGCGAATGCCAATAACATGTGTTTGCCCCATTGAGAAAGCAAGTCCATGCCATGTCCCATGCTACACGAAGCACCAACTCAAGAATAGATGTCCCGTATGCTGGGAGGGTGGGTGCACCAAAACGCATTTTTGAATTCCAAATCAGCCACAATTGCCCTCATCCCATATGGCCCAGCTACATACCCATGCACCATGCGCAATGCACAGGGATTGGGAAAGTACTGATAAGATAGCTCACACTCGGCCCGGGTGTAGACAGCACAAGGCCCTCCTGTGACCACTGCAAACACAAACACCAAGACAACCAGATCAGATATCTAGGACAGGAACTCACACTCACTGTCATGGCAGCATGCTCCATGGGGGGACAGCTACATCACCTGGGAGCCCCAGGGCCAAATCACAGTACACCCACCAGCAGGCCCTGTCACACACACCCCTTACACAAGCACACACCACCAGGACAGGCAATGGATTTACCCACTGCCACAATGGACATGTACCACAACAACACCAATACCTAGCCGAAGAAGCATCCAAGCCACAAATGGACATGTCAAAGACTCGGGCGAACATATCAATCTGTCCCCCGCAACATACCCATACACAAGTGAACATTGAGGAGAATGCTAGGCACATACAACTACCTGGAGGAACTGTGCCAACTTGAATGTGTATGAAACATGCATGTTGCATTAAACAGCTTTAACATTGTCTCTCTCTCACACACAGGGCAACGTGATGAACATCCCCCCAACAATGGGGGGGAAGGATCACAGTCACAGGCTCGGGAGGAACCAGATCCCACCAGCAGCGACGCCTCTCAACACTCCGCGGATGACCCCGACCAACCTGGACCCTCTGGTGTCCAAGCCCCTGCAGCACCTGCTTCAGGAACATCTGTGCCAACCACCACCCCCATTCCTGCCACATCACAGGAGACACCCAGGAGCCCTGCCCGCAGTGAACAGAGCCAGTCTGACCAGGAGGGACAAGGTGCGGCGGGCACCCAGGAGGAGGCAGACAACACCGCCACTGCCATCCCTCAGGGGTCCCGTCGACCCGATGTGCCCACAACTGCAGGCCCGGCTTGTGTGGTCAGGGGTGGCGGGAGTAAAGGCAGGCGGAGACGAGAACCTGACCAGCCAGCTGAAGGGACCGGTATGTCACACATCCGCAACATCATGGAGGCATACCGGCGTGACACCAGGGAGATCAGCCAGGTAGTGGGGACCCTCACAGAGATCAAAAACCAGCAGAGCAACACGCCAGTCAACAACAACACCAAGGACGGATGGAGGCAAGACTGGCTGAGCTCCTGGCGGTGCAAAGGGACATAAGCCATTCACTCCGTCGGATCGCCGACAACATGGGCAACCCTCCCTGTGACACCAGGCGCAGACCACCACCAGCCACAGGGAGGGAGGAGGAGGAGGATTCGTCCGACGGAGCGTCCCAAACATCGTCAAGGCCTGCATCTGAGGGTCCCCGGAGGAAGGTTGGTCACCCACGCAAAAGACCGTGAGAGGCAGCGGGCAATCCACATCTCCCAGGTCACCTGGCCAGGCACCTGGCCTTCATGTGCGACCGCATCACCCCATTGACTGACATCATCTGCCACATGGACTTGCTGGTCACAGTCTGACCAATGATGCCAAACACTGTGGGCTGGACTCTGAGGACTTCAAATGCCAAGGATCCCATCTCCCCCTGTGAACTTTGGATTCTATGGTCCCTGCATTTCCCCTTTTTCTGTGCACAAATCACGCCCCAGAGTTCGAAATTAAATATTTAATCATTGAAATTTCATGTTGCAGTCATTTAGCATGAGTCCACAACCTACGTGTGGGGATATGTTAAAGTATGCCTGTGTGTGGAACTAACTCCAGCCATCCATACACTTGGATCTGAGTCCGGTCGAGGACACACATGGCTCACAATGTATCACCAAATGCAGACATGGAGCCGAACACTCACCCGTGATGGCCTCAAGCTGCTGAGGGGGGGCTTGCTATATTGCTCTGACAGACAAATTTGGTAGTGTTACATGAAGGTGTAGAGGTCATGGGTCATGTTGATGTGCCCGGGGAGGGAGTACCAGGTCTGTTTTGCGAGGTGGGAGAACTATCTCCTGCATGCAGAGGTCATGTGGATGTGATGAATGGTGACCAGGGCAAGGTGGGCTGCATGGAGTAGGGCCAACGGGGTGTTGGATGACACACGTCCAAGGTCGGTTTGGGTCAGGGGTTGTGGACTGCCTCCTGATTGTGGTTGAGGAGTCTAAAGGTGATCCTGCAGCACACAGTGAGCCATTGTACCTATCTCAGGTGGACGGTGATGTGGCTGGGGCGGGGGATGTTGCAGATGAGGTGTACGGATGCACCCTGGATGTGGATCAGTTCTCCTGCATGTTTGCTGTTCTCTGTAGAAGCCGGTGCTGTATTTGAGCCGGCTGGCGTCCTGGACCAGGGGGACGGTCTGGCTGGCCTTGGAGTGGATCTATCTGGGGCCATCAGCAGCATGTGGAGGGTGTTGCAGCATGAGGTACAGATGTTGGTGAGTTGCATGTTAATTGTGAGCGATGGGTCCATGGAGAACACCAGCTTGCCTGCGTGGCCACTGGATGCTGGTGCGGTGCACACACCAGTGGGACGCAAGGAGTTGACCCAGCCGTAAGGGGACAATCCTCAGATGATGACCTCTGTCACGTCCAAGTCCAGCCTCAGATGGCTGATTTTCAGCCATTCATCAACGGATCTCATGCCTTTGTGAAGTTTGGATCTGTCAATGGCTGGCCCTTTGGTGAGTTTGAGGAGCAGCTGGGTGTCAATGGCATACCAGATGATGATGAGGTTGTGTTTGCATGTGATGGTGGAGAGGGGGGTCATGGAGACATTGAAGATCGTCACGCTGAGAGTAGAGCCCTGTGGCATGGGCCAGATGCCCCCAGTGTACTACATGTTGCAGGGTGGAGGCAGACTCCCTGGCCCTTGCTGGTGAGCTACTTCCTGAGTGAATCCTGGGCCCTCCTCTGGATACCACTGTTGGAGATGTGTGAGCTGACAGTGTGGTAGCACATGGTGTAGAATGGCGTTGAGAGGACAAGGGTGGTGGGCTCACCATTGGTGAGCAGGGCAAAGTAGTCGTTGGTGTTCGCAATGATGACGGTTGCAGTGGTGTAATTACTGTGTAAAACGGTCGGGTGCCAGTTGGCTAGAGCTGGTAGCATGTAGGAAATTGGACAGTTGCTAGTAGAGTGTCTTCCTGGTGACATTTGCTGGGTAGGGAAGTAGGCTGATGTACCAGGAGATCCTGTGGTACTGCCGTCCGTTGTTTAAGAAGGGCATGGGGCTCTGCATGCCTCCTGCAGCCATGGAATTTGGCTAACTCAAAGGAGACATTCATGACGCGCAGGACGTGGGCTTCAAGGATGGCGAATGATGTGGTTGAGAAGTTGTGTGGGAAGGGGCCTGATGGAGAGCCAGAGTGGATGGTGCACATGATCCCGGTTGTGTACTTGCTGCTGATGGGAGTCCCTGACCTGAGGGGGGCTTGTCCAGCGGAAAATAGTGCTGTCTGCCTCTGTGTGCCAAGGCTGTTGTCCATGGCCATGAGCTTGCAGTGGTACAAAGTAGCAAGGGATGGGATCTGCCTTGCAAGGGTGGAGTGTCTTGGATGGAGATCTGCTGTCAGTTCACTCACAATGCTGAAGAGCTCCTTGATGTCGTGTGTTTGGGTGTCTCGGCACTATCTGAAGGATCTCCACTTGTCCTTGCTGAAGATATGGTGATGGCTGTGTGTGGTGTTTTCCAGGGCTGTAAGGAAAATGATGGCTCTTTGTGTTGCAAGGTTCGAACAAGAGTCTGGCTAGGTCTGTAGGAGTCCAGTAGGTCTGCCTTGTCCCAGGTGCTTTAACTGTCGTTGTGCTTCACAGGAAAGTCCGTCAATGTGGCTAGATTGATGGATCAGTTGCTGATCCAGTGTGTGAGTTTGCAGGGTGTGGCGGTGGTGTTGTTTTGAGTGTCCCACACGGCTTGTCTGTGGCGACTTACAACTGGCATCTGTGAGGGATCGGTAGCGGGGTGAGTGGCACTGTGTTGCTTGTTGGAGACGTGGATTCAAATGTTGATGGACCAATGATGGATGGTGGTGTGTGTCCCCTCCCGCAAGAAGTTACGGGCCCCCAGCCACATGTAGCCTGTGGAGGTGAGGGCCTGCGTGCAGATGTACGTGTTGATGGCTTAGCGGAATTGTGGATGTAGGCCTGCAGATCTGTAGATGAGTGTTACTCCGAGGGTTGCTAGGGAGTTGCTGCAAACCCGGACTTGTGATTCTGAGGGTGTACTTGTCAATAATTACCTATTCAGCCCCCGTGAGTGGTGTTGGCGTCCCTGCGGGTGATCTTGGATCCGTCTGAGATGGCAATGAAGACGTCATGTGCTGAGGATGCTTTTGTCCAGGTTACTGTCATGAAGGTGATGTGTGGGGCTGCAGTGTTGAGGAGGTAACAGTGTCCAATGGCGTGCTGGTGGATGGAGCGGGTGTGGAGTAGGAGGCACCTAACCTGGTTGGAATGACAGGGTCTGGGAGGCTGGGCAGCGCTGTGTAGGCAGTTGGAGAAGCACACTCAGCATGCGAAGGTGTCGTGTGTGTGCTTAGGGGTTGCCTGATGGCAAGAGGATGATTGTCACGAGGACATTGCTTGGAGAGTGGCTGCAGCATGAGCCTGTTGTGTGATGTGGGTAATGCAAAGACTAGAGCAGGGGTCGCCAACCGGTCGATCGCGAGCTACCGGTAGCTCACAGGTGCCCTCTCAGTAGCTCGCGATCTGACTTCCACTTTAGTAGCCTATCATTGTCGTTTTGTTTGTTTTTTAGGTCTTTTGTAGACGCTTCTCTCCCGCCGTAGGAAGCACCTGCTAATTGAGCCAATCTGGGGCGGGGTGAAGTGGTGACGTCAGCCAGCGCATGGGCAGTGTTTGCTGCCCTCGGAGAACCATTATGCGCGCCTTTTGCTGCATGTCTCCCTTCTATGATCCTGTGCACTTTTGCGGCCGGAGCGGCAGCCTTGAAGGCATAATTGGATCTCCATGCTGAAATACAGGAGATGCGGTGTCAGCCACCTTAAGCAGAACCATACAGACAGCAGGTATGTGGGCAAGAGGCGCTTTATTTTTTTTTCAATAGATGCCTGTGCATACTGTTATTCAAGGCATCTAAAATAAATAAAATATGAGCAGTACTTCGAACAAGTCAATGTGGACAGAATTCCTTCCAAATGGCTTTGGCTGCTGAAATAATGTAGCTCTTGTTGAGGTAAATTGTTCATTTTTAGCTCTGCTTTGCCGCCTTATTCTTAGGGTGATAAGACTGAGCATACTATCTCCCCATGCGACTTTCCACAAGGAGAAACGGAAAATCCAGATTCCTCTCGGGCTCGAGATCGCGGGGTGCCTTTTCGCAGTCTGTCCTACTCCTGACACGAGACAGGGCTTATCTGAAAGTATCTTGTCAGCATCTTTCATTTTGCCGGGCGTGGGATCCCCTCGCTATATTTTATTTATTATACCCTTTGTTATTGTTTATTAATTTCCCAAGCCGAAAGCTCAGATCTGCTGCTTGGTGGCTCTTTGCTACCAGATAAAGAAAACTTTTCTTATGAAACCAATCAGAGCACGAGGGAAAGGCCAGCTTGCTGTGATTCCTGAACAGCAGCTGAGGAGCAAACAGCGAGTCCGCGGCTGTCTTCACGGCGTTCCTACCTTGGGATGCAATTTGTGGGGTCTGTGAGCTGAGGGGAGAAGAGAGCCCCAGTCTTTGGCAGTTCTGCCTCCCCTGGCTCTCATTGGGCAGGCAGCGCCTCTCTGCTGGGATGCAGCAGCCTCTGGGTCTGGCTGGGCTCACTCCTCCCTCCCACCTCCTTCCTCGGCCACATGGGAGAGCGAGCCTGTCAGTGAGCACAGGGAGAGAGGGGCTGGGGCAGGAGATGTCACCACCAGTGAGAGACCACATCACCACCTGCTGCTGTGAACAAGGCATAGAAAGGCGGCAGAAGCAGATGAGGGGAACCAGGGCTTGTCAATTTTACAGCATTAACACATGGCTGCGGGGTTCTAGTGCTCAAAGATTCCCTCCGCAACTTTAGGTTCTTGCCGCTGGCATGGCGTGCTAGAAATAATTCATTTTCAGAATCAGAGCATGGAAACTGATGATTTGTTGGGTCATTCAGAAACATTTCTACCCACACTGTGCACCGTGTGCATGGCGCCCATTGATACAGATGAAATATGTACAGTGTGCTGTGTAGCATTCAGATCACTTTCCGATCTATGTTGGGTCGTGCTGGTACATTCTTAGAGTAACTATGCACGTTACAAATTGCTATCATCATCTCTCGTGTGCATGTTCCTACCCAACCTTCCCCAGCATATCCTGGTTCCTGTAATCCAGTCCTGACCGGGCCCCTCAGACCCCGCCGTTCTGTTCTGTTGTGTGTCCTGCGCTGTTATTTCGAGGGCCTCCTGCTACTATAAAAATCCTGTTTGTAAAACACAAAACCGATTCTTCACCTCGCCTCCAGCTTATCAAATTCACATAAAGTACATTTAAATCTAGTTTTTGCATCACTCACCCATGCATGTTTAGGTAGGCTCCCAGGTGTAAATTGCTTCTGTCTTAACATATGCCTGGAATATACATCTTATGTGAATCTGGCACTTAAGGTCACCTGAAGCAGTGTGTATTTCTTTGAATCTTGTATCAAACCTTCTAAGGTAGTTATAAACGTATTTTGGTGCCATGCCCATTCAGTCTTTGGCCTTTCTGCTAAGGTAGCTTTCATTTACAGAGGCAACCACTTGCCTATTGGTTACTGGAAACCCTAGATACCAATTCATTTCACACAGGTTTTCCAAACGTTTAGAGAAGAGAATAAATAAACGTAGACTTTTTTTTTATCATTCAAACTCTTTGTATCCCTGTCCTGCACTATTGGTCCACCCAGTCCCTATTTTCTTTTTTTCTATTAACTGATAAGTATCACAATTGGTCTTTGGCAGATTATTACACTCTGTTCCGGAATGGTTATGGAGCAGTTTATTATCAGATGATGTGGAGTGGATTCAGGATTTCCTGCATCCCAAGTTCATAGTTATATTTTAGTGACCATTTTATTGCTCAAGAACCAACTTTTATAATCAAGCTGGTGAGTTGGTTGAAAACATTTTACCAAATGAAATTTAAATATGATTTAAAGTAAAATTTGATTCTGCGCCCAGGACCAGACATCCTTAAGCAATATAATATATTTATTTGCAGCAATGTACACTGTTTCTGTCCATTTATTATTTGATGGGCGGAAAGTGGAGCCATGAGAGTTCAAGACAAATGCACCTTGTTTCGAATAGGAAGCATTTCATACAGCTGTATGTTCAGGACTCTGGTGAGTGTCCTGTGATCCACTGACCAGGATTTGAAGATTAAGAGGCATTTTTAGAAGTAATAGCTTTTAATCATGAAATAATCATGGACTCCCACCATCCTTGATGACAATTCTATGATAATGAACTTAGTGGCAAGTCATGTGAACCATACATGTGGAATAGGTTATTATGACATGGAACACATTTATGGTCTGTTAGGAGAGAATGTGTACAGTGCAAACCCTGAACTCATGCATTTCAAGGTCTAGTCATGTGATAAAGTAGAAAAAGTAGGTATGATGTAATAAAATATTTGTATTGCAGCATTTGTTACTTTATACTGCTTACTACCCTGCAAGCCAATCCATGTGTAGGGTTTGTGGAGGGAAAGGTGTTGTCTTTATTTTGTGAGCCTATGTG
The DNA here is from genome assembly GCF_964204655.1 of Triturus cristatus. Lineage (NCBI taxonomy): Eukaryota > Metazoa > Chordata > Amphibia > Caudata > Salamandridae > Triturus > Triturus cristatus. The sequence continues at coordinate 379,718,578 of NC_140593.1, read as the reverse complement.
GGAAGTGTTCCATGTTGTGCATGATGACCACCGAGGTTCGAATACCGAGTTATGGAACGTACTAGTTTGGTGGATGAAAAGATGTGAGAGACAGATGTGCAGGTGATGGTTTTTAGTATGATTGCAGCTTTGAACAGCACTGCACGTCCATATGATTTCTTATGGTTGTAGTCTTCTTAGCTGGTTATGGCAGAGGTCAGGAGTATGCAGTTTGTTGAAGAGGAAAGCCAGGACTTATACTGGGCTCTCTGGTTTCATATTGTGCATTACAGACACTAAATGGGTATCTGTTTATCCCTCGTCAATGAAGATGCGTGTGAAGAGACTTTGGGAACGATTCACAAGTTGCTTGGCCTTTAGTAGCTCACAATCATTTTCACGGATCAGAAGTAGCTCTCACTGCAGAAAAGGTTGGAGACCCTTGGACTAGAGGGTCGTGCACTGTGCATGTTGCAGGCGCAGACGGTCCGTCCTTTTGCACGGCGGTGGGGCTACAGTGGCACAGAAAAGCTGCTGGCTGCATTACAAATGGGTGGAGGGGGAAGGGCTGAGCATTTCAGAGGCGTGGGGGTTGCAGAATCAGGGCACTCTGAGTGGCGGGCCGCAGGTGAGGCTGCAGCAGGCGGAAGGGGTTAGAAATCCTGCAAAAATCAACACACAAAAACAAGGAGGTCTGCAAGGCACAGTGCAACAGGTGTATGTCAAGGAAGGAGTGTTAGCTCACTCATGGGTCACTCCCAGAAAGTTTATGATCAATCACCATAAATGACAGCCACTGTGTCAGGCAACAAAATGCGGAGATGCGCAAAGGAGACACACCATCAGCAGCCATTCACGTCCCGTTGTGGGCAGCAACCTGCACAAATACATACACAACCAGGCACATCATGCACAATAGAGATCATTAGCCATGAAGCACTGCATGCATGTTGCCAAAGTACACATACACTCATATGCCCAATCTTTGTCAAGTCTGCCATAGATGACGCATGCAAACTGGTAAGAGATCTGCAGTGACCGAAATGAGGCACTTTGGATTGTGCTGAACACCTTTATTCCACATACACACACAAAGGGATATGCCTCCATATTAACAGACTCACAGGTCAGTTGACAGAACATGTGGGACATACGCTGGACACCCCCTTCACAACACGGATGATGTAAATCCCAATGAACTGGCACACAAGGTAAGGGGATGAGCAGAACACATCCTGCTGCACACTGAGAGGCTGCAATTCCCCATAGAGCATGTTGTTGTGATGTCCCCCACTATGTCCACCCGCAGCCTCTGCAATGTTTCAGAGCCAAGGTACACACACATTGAAGCCTTCATCAGACGCCATATTCCACTACAGATGACTGTCAAGAAGGCTGACTATCATGTCACGGGAGTGATGCTACATGTCATATGCTCCATGGTGAGAAGACATGTATGCATGGTACCACAACATGCACAGAAGCAGTCACCACACATTCACAACCTGTATCACCACAAAAAAGCCTTGCTGCAATACTCACCCAAACTGACATTTCCACATGTCCGTGCATGGAACGCTGATTCAGCACACGTTGCAATCCACACGAGGAATAGCAGGAGGACAACGATGACACAACCAGACAACAGGTGCCAAATACCTGGGAATGACAGACACACGAGAAGTCACCAAAAAATGATTCTCAACGCTCACATGGAAGTGTACAAAACAGCAACAATGTTGGACACATGTAAATTGCCAATCAAGTCTCTCTGCAAAACTGTGTTGCATGACATCATCACTCGAGTGACACATCAGAACACATATCCAAGTCACTGTGCATTCAGTCAGCTGGACACACACATTGCAACACATGCCACTCAACGCTACAAGCTTGTACACTCATAGCCAGTGACTCACCATTATGAGAAGAAATTGCGTATGAGCTGACTCCGGATATCATCCCCCTCCTCCTCATCATCACTAGCCTCGTGACCAACTCTTGATCCTCCATGGGTGGATGCTCCTGCTCATCTGGATCCAGGATGAGTGGCACTGCCTTCTCAACTGCCATGTTGTGCAGCATGCAGCACACAATGAAGATTTTGCAGACCTTCTCCGGGGCATAAGGGAGGGACCGCCTGTCTTGTCCAGGCACCGGAATCGGCTCTTCAGGAGTCCAAACGTACTCTCAATCACTCGCCTGGTCTGGCCGTGTGCATCGTTGTACCGGTGATCTGCAGCTGTGCTTGGGTTGCGGAGAGGTGTCAGCAGCCATGGCATATTGGGATAGCCAGAGTCCCCTACATGGAAACATCATGTAAATAAGTGGGTCACGAGATGCCGTAAGAGACTAAGAAACCGCAACACATAGGACAAAAAGACTACACCCACCAACAAGACATGCTCGTTCGTTGTGCAGCTGCAGCATCATTTGTGGCACCCTGCTACGCCTCATGATGTAGGCATCGTGTGCTGATCCTGGAAAACGTGCACAGACATGGGAAATCAGCATGTTAGCAAGACACACCACAAGGGCATTTATCGAGTGGTAATGTTTGCGGTTGCGATAGGCTTGTTCCTGTGCCTGTGGTGGTACAAAAGCCACATGTGTACCATCAATGGACCTAATTACATGGTGCATCCCACCCAGGGCATAGAAATCACCCTTGACATCCCTCAAACCCTCTGGACTTGGAAATGTGATGAATTCATCAAGGTGCTCCAACATGGCTGCTAAAACATCACGCAGGACACGGCTGAACATAGTCTGGGACATCCCACCCACATCAGCTATGGTGAATTGAAACGTACCTGTTGCAAAAAAATGTAAGGCTGCCATCACCTTCATCTTGGGGGTCAGCGCAGTAGGATACCTGTGTTGTGGTTGGAGGTGTGGTGCCAGCCTGTTTGTCAGGTCCTCAATCAACTGTTGAGTGAATCTGTAACGGCGGATGCAGGAACGTTCCATCATGGCACCCAAGTCTGGCATTATTCTTGGGACAGGTGGTGCCCTGCAAAACATAGTTTAGAGGAATGAAGATTGAGAGTCGGCAAACATCAATGTCAATGAACATAGCACAGGCTACACTGCTAATACACATCCGGTAACTATGGGGTCTGGTGTGTGCAATACATCCAGGACACAGATGGCAGCTTGCTGGCAATCCTACAAAATGCATGATACACCTGTTGATTGTCAAGTCAACATGACATGCCCTGAAAAGATTTGGGGGCCAGTCTGAGTGAAGAGCCACAGATATGACCGGAGTGACACACAACCACATAGCTGCATTTGAAGGATGTCATCTCATCCAGACAGCTGACTGCAAGGCACACGCACAGGTCACATGGAATGTCAAATGTACATGTCAAACACAGTGCGATGAAGGGGTACACGTGACAACACAAAGACACAGACATTGAGACGACAAACACATGAATGACTGAAAATATATGATGTTGCATGCACACAGACTCTACAGCCTTGGGAATCCACGTGTGGCATGGTGTGCGTAGATGTGTTACATGCCCATCTCCACACAGACTTCTGTTGGATGCACCAACAGCAGATGCCGTTGACGGGACACTGACATGAAGCTCATGGGAACACATGACACACAGCCGACATAGTCCCAAAGGGGTACGCTGATCGTGACAGGTCAGTTCATAAGTGTCCATGTCCCTGGCATCAGGAGACAGGTGCGGGTGTTGATGACTGTGCCACCCACTGCTGCTATGCATGACACAGTTGGACTACAGACACACATGTGGCACATGTCAAGGTGATGTGTGCCACATCGTGCCCCATCACACATGACATGTGTCCACAGGTCAGAACACATCAATTGTGCAACTAGATGGAAGGACCTGTGCAAGATCACAGGCTAACACACCTAGGGCCTGCACCTGAAAGTATGCAATGATAAGTACTTGATGGACATCCATGTGCGACTCGTAGTCCTCCATTCCCGGAATGTGTACGGCTCTATCACCTTTGTAAGCGTGTGAAATGCGTACACGTCCGTGTACGCACCAGTGGTACAGGTACATGTACAACTGGTACGTACAGGTACGTGTACTACCAGTGCCTACACGTACCTGTAAACGTATGTGTAGGCACCAGTATAACACGTCCGTGTACGCACCAGTTGTACACGTATGTGTACGACTGGTGCGTACACGGACGTGTACAGGTACGTGCAGGCACTGGTAGTACACGTACGTGTACGCACCAGTTGTGCACGTCTGTGTACTACTGGTGCATACACGTACGTGTACTACCAGTGCCTATACGTACTTGGACACGTATGTGTATGCACCAGTTGTACATGTACGTGTATGACTGGTGCCTACACGTACGTGTACAGGTACGTGTAGGCAATGGTAGTACACGTACGTGTAGGCACCAGTTGTACACGTCCGTGTACGCACCAGTCGTACACGGACATGTACAACTGGTGCGTACACGTATGTGTCCAAGTGCGTGTAGGCACTGGTAGTACATGTACGTGTACGCCCCAGTAGTACACGGATGTGTACAACTGGTGCGTACACATACGTGTACAGGTACGTGTAGGCACTGGTAGTACACGTACGTGTACGCACCAGTCGTACACGTACGTGTACGACTGGTGCCTACACGTACGTGTCCAAGTACGTGTAGGCACTGGTAGTACACGTATGTGTACGCACCAGTCGTACAGGTACGTGTACGACTGGTGCCTACACGTACGTGTACAGGTACGTGTAGGCACTGGTAGTACACGTACGTGTAGGCACCAGTTGTACACGTACGTGTACTAACAGTGCCTACACGTACCTGTACGTGTAGGCACCAGTAGTACACGTACGTGTATGCACCACGTGTACGACTGGTGTGTACACGTACGTGTACTAACAGTACCTACACGTACCTGTACACGAACGTGTAGGCACCAGTAGTACACGTACGTGTACTAACAGTGCCTACACGTACCTGTACTAACAGTGCCTTCAGGTACGTGTCACACGCACAGTGCAACTGGTGCCGTAGGGGTACGTGTGAAACGCACCGTACCTGTGTGTGGCTTTCAAATTTACATAGGGGACACATAAGGGACAGGTATTAGGCCCTAATTGCATGCAGGTTGCCATGGATACCGAGTTTTGACTTCAAAATTTTCCAGCAGGTGTCCTGGAAAAGTCAGTTGGCCACAATATACAATGTTGCTAAGTGGTTGTTGATTTGACATGATGCTCTAAATTTGAACGATGCTAATGCTGTCACTGGTGTATGTTTAAAGGGATTGGAGTAAACATAAGATGCGAATGATTCTGACCAATCACTATGTACTCCTCAAAATGAATGGACCATGTCTCGTGCTGTGGAGAGGGCCCAGCCATTCACCCTGGAGGAGAATCAGGCCCTGTTGGACGTCCTTCTCCCACAGTACACCAGCCTGTATGGGAGACCAGGGGAGCAGGTGAGTTCTGAGTCCACTACCTTTGCCTATGCACCTGTTGTGTGACAGTCATTGTGTCCAGGTGGGACTGACATGCAATGTTGTTCAGAGTGTGTCCCGGGGGGGGGGATGCTTATGTCACTCATGTAGTGCATCATGTAGTTCCTGTGTGCACTCCTCACTTGCATGGTGCTTACAGTGACTTTCACTGCATAGTGCATGAGACATTCAGCCTGGATAATCCTTGGGGGCTTTTCTTCATGTTGTCCTGAGGTGATTCAGTGTTCCCCCTGGTGTGACAGGTTACTGTACCCACAGATGTGTATGAGTTGGTTGGACCTGTGGTGAGAGTGTCCAAATGACGTGTACGACCTCATGGACATTGACGTGTGTGAATGTTCCTTGTCATGTGGGTGAGTGTCTATGTGAAGTGTTGCACCACACCTGCATGTTGAAGGCTACTGATCTAACCATCTGATGTGACAAGTGAGCCGTGCTTTGTGTCTGACGTGCAGAGCTGCCACGACCCCTGTGACTCCCCCCTGGCAAATGGCACATGTGCAGAGTGAGGGTTGTATCCAGTGTAGTCAATGACAGGCCAGTGCTCAGTGGCTGGGTGTGTCTGTCTAGTCTGCTGAGGGTGCGTCAGTGGAGTGGGACGTGTGACTGCATGGCACGTGCTGCCCATCAGCCTGCTGTTGCATGTGCCGCACAGTGTGTGGCATGTGCATTGAGTGTTTTGCACCCCTCATGCCACCTGTAGACTTTCAATGCCATGTACTGAATGGGCGCTTGCACACAGGCCACTTGCATGTTGTGAATGAGGCTATTCCTGTCAACCTCCTTTGCCCTGTTCAACATTTCAAAGATGTTCTGATGTGTGTTTCTGGGACATGGAGCAGGTGTATTGATGTTGTGTCACTTTGTCATCCTGACAGGTAACTGCCTACGAGAAGGGGGTCATCTGGACCAACGTCGTCAGGGCCGTGAGGACTGCGGGGGGGCGTGATCGGCAGCAGGCCCAGGTCCGCAAGAGGTGGCAGGACATCCGGTGCTGGACACGGCGGATCGCCCGGGTCCAGCTCAAGCTCTCTCCACCTCGCCGCCACGGCGGGCGCCGACACCTGACCCTCCACATGAAACGTGTCCTGGCGGTGGTCTTCCCTGACCTCGATAGGCAGTTAGAGGAGGGACTGCAGCAAGGAGGGGGTAGGTACATGGCTTTTTGTTGTGATATGTGTCGCCAGCTTTAGGAAGTGCTATTTTGCATGAATACACTCCCAGAGTTCATATGTGCAGTGCATTTTCTCTTTCTAAATGTCACTTGGCCATCTTTTTCATCCCTTCCTCTCCTTGACATGTGTCCCCTGGTGTGTGTGTAATCACATTTGCACATGGTCATCTATGGTGCCAGTACATCGAAGTGCACATTGCTTTCTGCAACATGTGGGTGGGTGGTCTGTGACTTGTGTCGGTACCTTGCCTGTGCCATGACCTGTTCACTATGTAGGGGGTCCATAGTTGTTGTCACTGATGCTGATTCTCAACATAGGAGTGTGAGCCCTCAACTGGACACCCTTGCAGCATGCATGTGCAATGTTGTGGCCTCAGACATGATGTGCATGAGTGTGAGATATGCATAGTGCCATGACGGTTGTACATGGTAGAGTCAGCTCAGTCCAGGACCATGGAGCAGTGTGCCCACTACAGTCCCCGGAGACACCCTGGCCTCCTAATCATGTGTGTCATCCAACACTGTGCACATTCTCTGTGTGTGCTGCATAGGTCTGCCTCTGTGGCATTGTTCCCTGCCCTACTTTGATTTGGTTAATGTGTGCTACATGTGTCCACTGGACAGGGATACAACATTTTGCTTGTGCATACTCACACTGGGCATTGCCTGTGTGGCTATTCACAACAATCTGTTGATGGTTGTTTGTCACAAATATGTGTTGTCAGCCCCACGAGGTGATGTGGTGTCAATGAAGCAATTTTGCAAGCACAGTTGTAACCCTGAATAAGAGGTGTCACTTCTTGATCTGTATACATCACATTGACTCAGGTATTGGGGGAGAGGGGTGCGGGAGAGGCATACATGTGCAACTCAGATTTTTAAGTGGCAGGTCTGACTTGTGTGGGAGAATTGGCTGTACTAAAATACACTGGGCAGTGCCCCTGTGATGCTGGCCAGTGCTCAATGTACGCGCTTTGCAACCTGTGTCTATGTACTTTTGTATGCACTGCCTTGTGCAACATCTTGCATGCAGGCACATCAGTGTTCTATTAGCAAAATGGCCAATTGGCACATCCCAAACATGTAGATTGGTTGAAGTTGTGTGAGTCCCAGGGTACCAACATTTGTTCGTTTTGTGTTCCAAGGGACTTACAGGTCTCTCAGTGTGGTGGCACCTTGAGTATTGAGGTGTGTAAGTTTACCTTGAGTGCACCACTCCTGTTTATTTCAGGGTAAACAAGAGGTGTCATGACTTCATTGTATTGCTGTGCTCACCGGTTCACAGACACTAGCTTCTCAGTGCATTGCTCATTCAAGTAGTGGCCTTTTGTGTATTGAGTTTCCTGGTGTCAAAGTGGCATGGTGGGTCTACCAACTGGGCAGTACAGGGCTTACATATGTGCAGAGTTATCCAGCTGTTACTCATGATGCATTGCCTGATATGCACTGTGGCCTATTGTTCTTGTGCTCATGTGTCTGATGTATACAGGTGACTGATGCTTTCTGGTTTCTTCTCCTTGCCCACAGCATCATCATCCACACGCGAGGGAGACACCGGCATGGACCTTGAGGAGGGACCCAGTGACAGTGCCACCAGTGCTGTGGAGTCAGCAGGAGACAGTGGCACGGAGGGCGAGGGGAGTCAGTCAGAGGACCTGTCCGGAGGCGAGAGCATGTACGACACCAACGGGTCCCAGGCTGACATCCTTGAGGAGGCGGAGGATGCAAAAACATCTGGCAGCATCCCACCATCTGTACCCGCCTCCTCCATTGACATCTCCGCCCTCCCAGTTGCTCCCATCCCTTCTGTCCGTGCAGGGTCCCACCGTGTCTCCTTCGGACCAGGCACCGCACCCCCTGACCCTGTCACCCCTGCTGCCCTCAGTGAAGAGTCTGTGGACACACTGCACCAGTTGCAGGTTGATCAGGCATCAATGCTGCATGTCCTCCATGAACACACTAGACTGCTCACACAGTTGGTGTCGTTTGTGGAGGGCATGTCATCAACGATGACTGAGCAACGCAGGTTTCTGCGGTCCATGGACTCTTCACTGAAGGAAGCAGTGTCTCTCCTGCGGCGCTCCGTCCCCCCCCTACTCCGGACCCATCCACACTGCCCTCTCCCATGCCTGTCCAAAGCACACACAGACAGTCACAGGCACACACCACAACAGACACATCCAGCACACCTCCAACTAGGGCACAGCGCACACCTCCTGGCACGCACACTCAGGGGGATGTAGTCACACCCACAGGGTCTGGGGCCAAACGGCAGACACACAGCCACAGTCAGAGTCTGCAGTCCTCACGACCCACTTCCTCCAAATCCACTCCCCTTAGCTCCCCTGGCAAAATGTCACCCAAAGAGACCTACATGGCTAGTCTGTCCCTCAGCCCCACTGTGACACCACCCCGCAAGCGGTTGAGGAAGTCTCCGGCCAGGGGAGTTGAGTCCCCCCCCCCCCCATGTCCACCACCTCCCCCGAGAGCGCTGCACCCCATCCCTCGGACCCCCCCCCCCCGTTGGCCCTGGTGTTCGTTCCGGTGCAGGGGTTCCTCTGGACGCCCTGGCTGCAGTGTGCAGCGAGCTGCTCACCACCACCTTTGGTGCTGCACAACCCCCTGTGGTTGATACGTCCAGCCCTGCACCCATCACACCTACCCAACCCACTCCTGTCCCTGCGGTGCCTGGTACTCCCACTGATGATGCCCCCCCCAGTCGACAACCCTTGAGGTGACTTTGTGCAGGCAAGGTAGGGGTGGACACACTCGCATCAGTCCACTCTTGGACTCAAACTATGGACTGGCCATTGGCCTTTGTAAATAGTGTTTTATTACAAGTTCTTTTGTTTGTGTGCTGAATAAAGCCTTTTCTTTTAGTTTCCACACTATTGCATTTCAGGTACTTGATGTTGGTGATGAGGCCCATGAAGTTGGTGTTCTGGTAATGTGTTAGGGTTCTGAGAAATGTTTTAGTATGATGGTCATGAGGTGGACCATGGTGTTTGTGTGCCATCTCATTGTCTGTGAAAATATTAATTTGTAGTGTGTGTTCCTTTGGATTGTGAGACATTGTCCCAGGAAGTGTTCCTTCCTCTGTGGCACCTGACATGTTCCCTGCAAACAGTTGCACAATTGTTGTGCTGACCTATGTCAACATATCCTTTGTTGGTGACGGATCCCTTCACCAATGGCCATGCATGCTCACCAATGTCTCCTGCTAACTCATCTGTGCCATCCTTGCCAGTCACTGTACTTGTGTTTTGTGTATGTAGGAATGGCATCAGGGAGCAATTGGCCCTTTTCAGCACTATGCATGTGTGTAATCACGGCCTAACACACAAATGGCACGTGTAATGCAGGGTATTTGTGCACCTGACTCACAATTGTGGGCATTGTATCTAGTGGCAGTGGACCCTATTCCTTACATGAGAGACATCATCTGGGTGGCTGGACCAGCACCTGGACATTCCTATCACTCCTGTGATGTGCGTGACAGTGTGTGGTCCCCTTGGCTAACTTATTTTAGTATGCATTTCCATGACTATACAGTCTGTTGGCATTAAATCCGGGTGTGTATTGTGGGGCATCCGCCATTGGGTGGGTATACATGTGTTGTATGTCCTCACACCCACATGTGGTGTGTCATGCAGTGTGTGAATGACATCCATCCTCCTGAGAGTGGGGCACTGCTGGGAGTGATATGCACAGATCCCTCATATGTCTAGGCACTGCTGGTAGTCCTCTGCACCCACCCCTCATATGTCTGGGCACTGCTGGGAAGGCTCTGCAACCACCCCTCATATGTCTGGGCACTGCTGGGAGGCCTCTGCACCCACCCCTCATATGTCTGGGCACTGCTGGTAGTCCTCTGCACCCACCCCTCATATGTCTGGGCACTGCTGGGAGGCCTCTGCACCCACCCCTCATATGTCTGGGCACTGCTGGGAGGCCTCTGCACCCACCCCTCATATGTCTGGGCACTGCTGGGAGGCCTCTGCACCCACCCCTCATATGTCTGGGCACTGCTGGGAGTCCTCTGCACCCACCCCTCATATGTCTGGGCACTGCTGGGAGTGATATGCACCCACCCCTCATATGTCTGGGCACTGCTGGGAGGCCACTGCACCCACCCCTCATATGTCTAGGCACTGCTGGGAGTCCTCTGCAACCACCCCTCATATGTCTGGGCACTGCTGGGAGGGATATGCACCCACCCATCATATGTCTGGGCACTGCTGGGAGTGATATACACCCACCCCTCATATGTCTGGGCACTGCTGGGAGGGCTCTGTAACCACCCCTCATATGTCTGGGCACTGCTGGGAGGCCTCTGCACCCACCCCTCATATGTCTGGGCACTGCTGGGAGGGATATGCACCCACCCCTCATATGTCTGGGCACTGCTGGGAGGGATATGCACCCACACCTCATATGTCTGGGCACTGCTGGGAGGGTGTGACGGATCCTTTCCCCCGGTCCCCAATCCCTCACGCCCACCACCCGGACTACCTCCTCTCCAGAACTGTCCCTTCCCGGACTCACAATTCCGAAGGATCTCCAAAGCGTCCGTGACAACGGAGTCCCCACCCCTCTCTCTCTTTCAGGGTCCAATCAGGAGTGACGACGGAGCGGAAGGAGTCGCCCGGTGCCCCGGAAGTCCCGCCTACCTACAACCAGACGCCCACAGAAAAAGCGGATCCGAAGAGACTGGAGTGGTCGAAAGATCGTGGCAGGAACTCTCGGCTGGCGATAACGCGGAGAACGAAGACGGAAGCGGAGAACTCGAGGAGTGGTCGGAAGAGTGGTGGAGTCCCACGGAGGAAGCTGAAGAGCGGCCGTAACTCGGAGGAGAGTTACGGCGGAGTGCGTGAGTACCTTCCACCATACCCTCAGTCTGTTAAAGTACTCTATGTACCCACGTAATCTTCCCTTGTATATAGCGTCTCTCTCTTCACCATCCCGTCCCGCCACCTTGTAAATTGTGTACAGCACCCTACACCGTGTACAGAGCCTGGTCTCACGAACCTTTCCGAGCACTCTTCCTTTATCAACCCTTGCCTTTCCCCCTCTTACCCTTTTCCCACACAGTCTGCTTTCTCCTCTTCACCTTTTGGTAACGGGGCCAGCGTCTTCATCTGAGTCCCAGCAGGACTAACGGCTCCTCTTTCTTTCTCTTCCGGTCCTCCGAGGAGCACCCACCCTGTCTACTGTCGCCGGTTACAGCCAAGAACGGAGACGTCCCTGAAGTACCGACCCCGACGACCCGACCCCGACGACCGCGACGAGGGATTCTTCCACAGCTACCTCCAAACCTTCCACCCGTGTAAACAGAACTTCTGCTCAATAAAACAACACTATAGCCCACTATATCTGGCCTCCTCGTCTGACTTTCCGGCCCGCAATACCCACACGCCGACAGGGGGATATGCACCCACCCCTCATATGTCGGGGCACTGCTGGGAGGGATATGCACCCACCCCTCATATGTCTGGGCACTGCTGGGAGGGCTCTGCAACCACCCCTCATATGTCTGGGCACTGCTGGTAGTCCTCTACACCCACCCCTCATATGTCTGGGCACTGCTGGGAGTGCTCTGCAACCACCCCTCATATGTCTGGGCACTGCTGGTAGTCCTCTACACCCACCCCTCATATGTCTGGGCACTGCTGGGAGGCCTCTGCACCCACCCACGCACCCCCTTGGAGCTGTACACTGCTGGTCAGGACCTACACACACATCAATTTGTAGGTAACATGCAGGGCCAGTCCTCTATGCCCACATTCCTGGCGTGTGTACGCCTCGTATCCAAATTTTCCTGCTGCCATAACGGGGTATGTGTGGTACGGACCATACCCACGCATGTATGCGTGGGTACGGTCCGTACCTGAGGACTCATGGGGCCGTAGGGGTACGCACCGTACCTACGCATTCATGCGTGGGTACGGTCCGTACCTGATTAATTATGGGGCCGTAGGGGTGCGCACCGTACCCACGCATTCATGCGTGGGTACGGTCCGTACCTGAGGACTCATGGGGCCGTAGGGGTACGCATCATCTGGGTGGCTGGACCAGCACCTGGACATTCCTATCACTCCTGTGATGTGCGTGACAGTGTGTGGTCCCCTTGGCTAACTTATTTTAGTATGCATTTCCATGACTATACAGTCTGTTGGCATTAAATCCGGGTGTGTATTGTGGGGCATCCGCCATGGGTGGGTAAACATGTGTTGTATGTCCTCACACCCACATGTGGTGTGTCATGCAGTGTGTGAATGGCATCCATCCTCCTGGGAGTGGGGCACTGCTGGGAGTGATATGCACAGATCCCTCATATGTCTAGGCACTGCTGGTAGTCCTCTGCACCCACCCCTCATATGTCTGGGCACTGCTGGGAGGGCTCTGCAACCACCTCTCATATGTCTGGGCACTGCTGGGAGGCCTCTGCACCCACCCCTCATATGTCTGGGCACTGCTGGTAGTCCTCTGCACCCACCCCTCATATGTCTGGGCACTGCTGGGAGGCCTCTGCACCCACCCCTCATATGTCTGGGCACTGCTGGGAGGCCTCTGCACCCACCCACGCACCTCCTTGGAGCTGTACACTGCTGGCCAGGACCTACACACACATCCATTTGTAGGTAACATGCAGGGCCAGTCCTCTATGCCCACATTCCTGGCGTGTGTACGCCTCGTATCCAAATTTTCCTGCTGCCATAACGGGGTATGTGTGGTACGGACCATACCCACGCATGTATGCGTGGGTACGGTCCGTACCTGAGGACTCATGGGGCCGTAGGGGTACGCACCGTACCTACGCATTCATGCGTGGGTACGGTCCGTACCTGATTAATTATGGGGCCGTAGGGGTGCGCACCGTACCCACGTATTCATGCGTGGGTACGGTCCGTACCTGATTAATTATGGGGCCGTAGGGATACGCACCGTACCCACGCATTCATGCGTGGGTACGGTCCGTACCTGAGGACTCATGGGGCCGTAGGGGTACGCACCGTACCCACGCATTCATGGGGCCATAGGTCCGTACCACTGTTGTCATGGCGCCATAGGGGTACGTGTGGTACGCACCGTACCCACGCATGTTGTTCTCACCTTCTGCGGCGTGTGCGTCAGGTGCGGTGCACCAGGTCGTAGGCCAAGAGGACCGGGATGACACGTACGATGGGGTTCATGGCTGTACGTCGCGTACCGGGACTCCGTGGCGTTGCCGTTCGCGTCGGACTCTGCTTTTCCGGCTGTGTTTGGCTCCCGTAAACAAAGAGCCGTACGGAGTGACGTCGGTACGAATCGTACTTGCTGGGCCGGAAAATGCTGGTGAAATACGTACGGACGTCGCGTACAAGCATTTCCGGATCGGAATCGTGGGTATTTTTTTGCTGTACGGTCTTTTGTACGATTCGTACAGAAAAAGGCTTTGTGTACGAATCGTACTTCCTAGGTTGTGAAATGAGTTTACCTGGTGCGAGTCGTACGGAGAAAACGGTCCGTACGACTATTCGTAGGGCCTTTTTACAGGATCGGAATCGGCCCCTATGTTGTATTATTTTTTTGATGTGTTGTCTCTATGGCCTACTTCGTAATCACATATCTTTTGTTCACCAAATACGTACTCCCATTGTTCTGTCATCTGTGTGTGCATTTTGTGCCATAGTGGCATGGTTAGGTCTCGCATTACTGAAAATAAGAGCTATTGTTGCATTATTTGCAACGCCAAAAGCTCAAACTTTTGCTAATGCGAGACCTATTACATTGCAAATGCTTGTTTATGCACTTCGACAACTGCCTGTGATGGCATGAAACATGCGAAGTATCTATCTATGGCTCCTGAAAACGTTAAAAACTTCAGAATCAGAGCTCTAGGACATCCAACTTTTTTTTACATTGTGCGACAGCGCATCCACCAACGGGAAAACAGACGTTTACATCCTTCCTTAAGAGCCAAAAGCATTCATTACAAAAAAAAATGCCAAACCCTAACATGTTTTTCGCGGTCAGTCCTCTCTCGTTCATGCACAGTCTGCTCCTCGATCTCTGTAATCCGCATTTCTGGGGAGGGATAACACGCTCTGCCACATTCACCCTTGAAGGTCCCGCCTACATCTGAAAAGAAGGTGTTCATACGTCATTAGGGGGGGATTGCCGTGTTATTTGATGCTGCAAACCTTGGTTGCCAAGCTGGACAGGAAGTGACGTATAGTCAGCTGGGTATGCGGAAGTGCGGGTGTTGTTGAACTGCGTCACTGTGTCCACGGCTGCACCGGACCTGTCGACCTTGCCGGAACTCTGAGCTTTCAGACTGAGGTCCGGCCAAGGGGTGAGTGAGAAGAACCTTTAACTTGTGATATATGGTGCTGTGCGAAGCTCGGCTAGGAGCGTATTTTCTGTTTTAGCTGAGGGGGCGGGTCCTGGCAGGTGAGATTCCGCTGTCAGCTCCTGTCTTGCTGCTCTTTCTTGACAGCTGCATTGTGACCTCACTCACACGTAATACACAGAAAAAATCGCTAACCAGACCGGGATCTTCTGCCGGGCTTGAGATTGCGACGCTTCCCATCGAAGACCTGCGCGCCATTCGTCTTCGGTAAAGCTTGCCGACTACTGCGCAGAGCCAGCATTGCGGCGTGGTGTTTGGACCCTTCTCATGTGGCTACATTTGGAGGTTTAATGGCCTATCCCTGCAAATATAGTTAAATGTATAGAATCTAGTATAAAAAAGCAATTTAAGTAACGTACTGGTTACAAAACGTACCCGCCCCCCCCCCCCCCCCCACTCGTAATCTGACAATTATGTTTCCGTAAACAAATGTAACTCGAAACCCCTTTGCGTGCGTTGCTCATGCACGGTCGTACACATCATGTCACATATGATATAATCCGTGACATCGTCACCATCTAATATAACTAATGTGCTAAGGGAATACCACATTTCGTCCAAGACCCCAGTCGACGACAAAGTAATAAGCTCATCCTTTAAATGCCTTTGTAATGGATGCTACTGCGATAACTAAACAGTCGCCATGGCTGACTCTAATATATGGAGTATGTATACATATAAACACCCACCTTCCTTTGAGGAACTGAGCTGTGCTCCAACAGCCGCGCACTTACCGCCCCTCCAACAACACTCCTGCCCGATCACAGCAGTCTGTACGTGTTCAACGCTTGGCTAACCGCCCCTTTATAACACTGCGAGACAAAAATATTCAGTCCACTATCGTAGCCCAGCGGATAACTGCATTGGTGTATACACGTTTATTTAGTAAGCAATATATACCATGTAATACCGATGGGTTGCCATAATTGTGCATTTAGCAGTAGGTAGTTTCGCTTTCGGTGAGAAGTTTCGCGACTTAAGCTGCAGCGCGCACTTTGTGTTCAGTCAGCTCTATATTGATTGACCTACCAATCGTTTCTTGGAATGTGATAGCCATATTAGGCTGGTGATTAAGCATCCCCTTCAGGTGTTTCTATCAAAGAATGGTTGTTTCATGTCTCTCCGAGGAGGCTGGCGAGCTCTTGTGTAGAACTTTATAACGTGCTGCGGTGTTACGGTCACTGAACGTTTTGAGCCATTCGGGAAATGTCGGCGAGTGTTTGTTTCCGGTTAAAGAGACCGGCAGTTTCACTACTGGAAGTGCTCCAGGGACATTCCTGGATAACATCACCAGTCTAAGACTGTTGAGATGGTCGGTCTTTTTACTCTTCACGACCTTGGGTTGATTTAGCAATTTCTTTCCTTCGGTGCGCAGATATGTGATGTGGCTTCCAATATATTTCTGTTCTGTTTTGTCATAACTGTCATTGGAGCTCATGACAGTGGTGTAACGAAAACTATGCTGAGAGGGCCCCCTGGAACTTGGGGCGCCCCCCGCACCGCGGGGGCCTGTGTTACGCCCCTGGCTCATGACATTTAGATCAAATATCGGGTCTTGGGCATACAGTGTCTTTCATTTAACTCTTGGTGTTGGTTCCAAATAGTATCATGCCTTAGTGGAGAAAGAGATGTAAGGGAGATAACGATGGGTGTTCTGATTTACCGATCCTAAACATGCCACGTACTTAGTTGTATGATTTTTCACACCTCTCTGGATGTGAAAAGGACATCATAATCGACAAAATAACGACTAAAGCACTTTCTTTTTAGGCCTCCTACTGGGTAGTGGAAGCTGTATGGCTGCGAAAGAGCTCTGACGGGCTTACCAAGAACTTATAGTGGGGCTTACAACATGCCCATTACTTACGACTTGTTGACTTTGTTTTTAATTGATTTCTCGTTTGCTTGCTTTGTATTCAATGGCTTGCCTGCCTCTTCTAGTGTTTGCCCATCCACTTTAGCATCCTTTTGAGTAGATGACTTGTATCCTTCCACTGCTTTCCTTTAGGGGGCTAATTTTTTCCGATTGTTTAGGCACTCCTAGTGTGCTTCTCTCCTACCAAATAGTTTCCTCACGCTTCATACCTTTCTCCCTGTCGCATGTAGTATTTTTATTTAATTCCCCAGGGTTTGTTTTATGGATACGATTTCAATTATACTTTACAAACAGGACACGCCCTTTACCTACCTCTTATTATTATTGCTGTCGTGCACAGAGAAATGAAAGCAAGGTGATTTCGTTATTGGCACCTATGGTTGGTTATAGCTAAACTTTCTCTGAACACACGGAAAGTAATACTACCACAAACTGAGTGAAAGAGTACCTACAACAGAAGATGGTGGTTTCAAAGATAATGCATACATTCTGAAAACAAGGGTGTGTCTCTGGGATAAATATAAGTTTGTTATATGAAGATAGATTAAGCAAAACGATTGGTGTCTGCAGTTCTAGAAGTCATGAGGCATTGACCCAAATTGTTTTTGTCTGTTGGTTTAGTCTAGGGTTGTTCAAACGAACCTCTTTACTTTCAAGAAGGAAATTTAGATTTTTCACAGCCTGGTGGGCAGAAAATCTGGATTTTATTAAGGACACGGAGGCTAAGATTATGCAAGTCTCCTTTATTGCCACAACTCAGCAGTAACAATGAAAAGAATATAGAACTTTAAAGAACATTCCATTATAGTATATAAAGCATGAGCACACATCCATCTTCCTTCTTTGTCTTAGTCCGATGCTGCGAACAAGAAACATAACTTCGAAAAGAAGTGAAGCAGTGGCGTCACTAGGGGGGTGCGGACCTCACCGGGTGACACCCTCACATGGGGTGACACCAATCTGGTTACGCTGTGTTGGCTGCAGTACTGGCCAAACTTTCTCCACTCTATCAATAGACAGCTCTCTGCAGCGCAGCCTCGCCTCTGCTTTATAATCAAGACAGGAGAAAGTGAAACCCCTTAACCGGCCGCCGGGCCAAGATCATTATCCAATTAGGCTATACCGACGTGAGGTGATGTCGACGTTCGAAACACGTCACTCACGTGGCTCCCGCTAGTCCTTCCGGGTGTCCTGCCCAGGGTGCTTTAGTTCCTTCAGGTATGGATAATGGCTCGGCTCCTTCTTAAAGATGGCCTTTTTAATCTATCTATGGTTGATCGTTTGTTGCTCTGTTCACTGCCGCCGTTGGTTCAGCCCTGCAGTATCCCCAAGGTACAAGTTTCCACACAGTGAAGGTGAGGGGGGGGGGAGGCTGCCGCACTTCAGCGAGATCTCACCGCCCCCTCCCACACGTAATTCCCAGTAAAAGCAGCTGCTGAGGATAAAAAACGCCGGCGGCTCCCTGTTAGCACTCCGGTCGGGTCCCTTGCTGGCAGGGAGGCTTTAATCCACAAAGAAATACCCCCACGACTCAGGCCCGGTTCTAGACCCTCACCCTGGCCCACCCAAACAGGAGCCTTGGCCCTCGCAGTGAGGACTTGAAGGCAGGCGCGCAGCTTCCTGGGCGCGCACACACACAGTTTTAGAGATTATCGCAGCCGCACCCGAGTACTTCACAGGTCTTTAAAAGACCATTTACATGTTAATGAGGCTTTGTTTATTTTTTCACCCCTTCATCTCCACATGGCAAAGGCGACAATGTTCTGCTGCGTGGATATTTCTTTTATTATGCAGCGCAGGAGAAAATAAGTTTCTTTATTCCGATTCACCTTTCCTGACCCTGCAGCTGTTTATCACATCAGGCTGTGACACAAAGTTTGACTAATGGAGTAGGTAAGAGAATGTGTTACTATTTAGTTTTTTTTTTTTTAAATGTGCACAGGCCCAGCAGGACACATACTTCGTGAGTGCTTCGTTTAAACAGTTTTATCATTATCATGGCCAATGCAGATGCAGGACAGCAATAAGACAATACAAAATGCCCAGATAACGCTGGTGATTAATGATCCTGCTGGAGAGCAATCATTTGTCTGTTAGTTTTTAAATGCAGATGAACTGTATTTTATGTGGAAGCTCAGTGGGTTATGTCTTTGTCACAGAGATCCTTGTGCTACTTGCAGTTCAGAAGTTACAATTCTAACGTAGGACAGTGACCAATGAACTGTCATCAAAGAGCTGCAGACCAACAGGAATGGTATAGTTAGAACTTCGCTTTCTATTGTTGTGATATAGTTAAAACTTCCCCAGTCTTTCATTATTCTAATGTTGCTAAAATGAGTATGTTTGGGAAGATATACATTTTTATCAGTAAAGCTGACCCCTATGGAATACTCTTTAAATCCTAAGGTTGTGTTTCCCCAGACCAATCCCTCTTAAAATATACTGCCCACAAGTATGGATGACACGTGATTCATACACCTTGTAATCCTCATTGGTTTATGTGGCATTCCCTATAGACTGATTTACATACTTGTATGATTCATTGTCTGTATAATGTGTGCGTGTTGTAAAGTACTGACACACACGACACTGATATGAGTAGCGCTGTACAACAAATGAAATGCATATGAGAGAGGGGCTATGTAAAGATGAGGGGCACTGTTGGAGGGTGGCAGTGAGGGAATCCGAGGAGGAGGTCAATAGGGGAGGGGCTATGGAGCGATGAGGGACACTGTTAGAGGGTGGCAGTGAGGGAATCCGAGGAGGAGGTCATAAGGGGGGGGGGTATGGGGAGATGAGGGGCACTTGTGGCATGTGGCAGTGAGGGAATCAGAGGAGGAGGTCAATAGGGGGCCATGGAGGGATGAGGGGCCCTGTTGGAAGGTGGTAGTAAAGGTATTTACAGAGAAAGAGGTTTTTAGTGCGGCGCCAAAAAAGACTTTCGCATCAGCGCTGATGTCATGGCCTTTCTGTTTTTGTTTATTTAATTAGCAGTCTGGCCGTTAGGGCAACTGTGGAACATACTTTAAAGTGTGTGCTAATTATATTTACCGCTATATTCAATGTTTTAAGTTTGAAGGTGATTTTACTAATGTTCTTAGAGGGAAAAATGAAAGTGGAGCCCGATGGTGCCTGATATGGGGCTGGGGCCCAAGGTAAGCTGTGAGATAAGGTGCACTGGAGAGGAGTAGTGGATAATCAAGCCTGTAGGGGAGTGCGTTGCAGAGTCCGGGGTCAGGTGGAGGTAGTAATGAAGAGGGATTCTCCGTGAACGCTCGCACAGAGGGAGCCTGTAAGGGAGTGCGTTGCAGACTCCGGGGTCAGGTGGAGGTAGTAATGAAGAGGGATTCTCCCTGAAGGCTCGCACAGAGGGAGCCTGTAAGGGAGTGCGTTGCAGAGTCCAGGGTCAGGTGGAGGTAGTAATGAAGAGGGATTCTCCCTGAAGGCTCGCACAGAGGGAGCCTGTAAGGGAGTGCGTTGCAGAGTCCAGGGTCAGGTGGAGGTAGTAATGAAGAGGGATTCTCCCTGAAGGCTCGCACAGAGGGAGCCCGAGAAGTGTCACTTGCCTGGTACTCCCATCTCAGAAACCTCCTCTTCCCATCAAAGGGACATTACATGGAAAAAACACTTTTTGAGAGTGATAATATTTAGAAAGAGATCTGGAAAAGAGTGCGTTTTACTGGGCCTTGTAAGACTAAGAAGAGATAAAGGAGGGCCCTGAAGCAGGTCTGTCTAGACATGTATGCGACAAATCGAGCCCGCAGTGGCCCACCCAAATGCACCTTTGTCCCACCCAAATAAAAATTCCTGGAGCCGGGCCTGCCACGACTGTAGGCACCCTATGAGGGTAAGAAAACACAAAGGATCTCACCTCTGGAGATCAGCCTGGCGGAAGGTCTGTATGCCGCCACGAGCACGTCGTTCCTGGGTGATTCCGAGTGAGCAGGACAGCTCCTGCACTGGAAGTAACCTATTATAATATCAGCTTGGCTGTACTCTGTGAAGCCTGTGGGGAGATGATATGTGCAGGGGGGGGGGGACCAGGAGTGCATACATGCCAACATTTCAGGAGAGCAAAGTGGGAGTTTTTGGGAAAAAATCGGGAGAATGTGGCCTTTAATCGGGTTACTGTCATATATGGGCTTTGGAAGTGTGCTGCTGCAGGATCGGAAATTTGAAACGCAATTGTACGTTTTATTCTTACCTTTCAGAAGCATGGAGCGCAATGGCAGGCAGAGAGAGGGTGATGCAAGAGTGGTGCACTGGCCTGGCAGGTTGCTGGCAGTGCATACACCAACCCCCCCTCGTGTGTGGCAGCCTCATCCGAGTACTTCACAGGTCTTTAAAAGACCATTCGTTTGTTAATGAGGCTTTGATGGTTTTTCACCCCTTCTAGAGCCCCTGCATCGCCACTGACTATTGCTGGAAGAATTAGCACGTTATACAATACCAAGCCCTGTCAGCTGAAACGCCGAGGAATCTGGTTTCTGGATGCTTGATTCGGGAGGCGGGAGACTAGCCTTGAAATCGGTAGTCTCCCGCCTGAATCAGGAGGGTTGGCATATCTGCAGGAGTGAGTGACAGAGATGGCAGACATTTCGTTCAAAATGGAAGCTTACACAGATCTGTGGCCTATCTAAACCACATTAATAACTTCATTTCTAGACATCAGAAGAAATTAGTTTCAATTGCAATTATGTAAATATGTCTATACATGTAGAATCATGTGTAAGAATGCATAGTACACGTTATTATTGAAACATAACACTCGAAAAACCTTTCCACAAGTGCACATGTAAGATGTTTACCTATAAGCCTCCCGATTTGGGAGTCCACATGTTAGATAAATCCTGGAATGAGCGCATTTGACCAACCTGAGTTTCCTGTACTAAAGGTGCCTATGGTAGAGTTTACTGTGTTATTATGGATGCTTGTGATGCATTTTTTCTATAGACATCTTTTATTGGTTTTTATCAAAATAACAGTAACAAATACATAAACAAAAGCCATCTCCAACCATTTGACATAGAGAATCAGGTCATCACAGCTCTTCTCATATAATAACACTGGAGTATTACTCCCAGGTCAAAAGTACGGAATAAGTCAGCAGGCATCTGTATCATTAGATTTCACTCTCTGCCTTCTCATCACACTACATTTTGTTAGGTGCGCCTCATCTTCCACAGCCCATTCAATCACATCCTTCGCCCATCTTTCCACACTGGAACCATCCAGGTAATTGCAACCCTTCTCTTAGCCAAAAATAACAACAGGTGTAAGAACGTATCCATCTCACAACAGGCAATCAACCAGATTCGTCTCTATTGGCATTCTCACTATGGTCCCGTTATTTGTCAACTGTGTCCACTGGCGGACTCGGAGCGGAGGAGGTCCATGTGGTAAGTCATGAGGGGTGACACCATGAGTTACCCGCACCGGGTGACACCAACCCTAGTGACGCCACTGACGTGAAGGACTTTCTTTAAATAAGAGTAATCCATAGGGGACTTATTCTGGAAGAAAAAGACACAATAGGTCAAAATGAAGAAACCCAGGGAGGGTTAACAAGTGGTGGGATAATCTTAGCCTCTGTGTCCTTAATAAAATCCAGATTTTCTGCCCACCAGGCTGTGAAAAATCTAAATTTTATGGCATGACACAGAGGCCAACATTATGAAAGTTTAAAGTGAATTAAGCACATTGTCAATCACATTAATGATTGGTCTAAAATAACATTTTTTAAACATACTTTCATTTGACCAGTCAGCGGCTCTAAGAATATCTTGGAGTCCTCCTCCTAACATAAATGTTTTAGAAGCCGATGTGCCTCTAAGGGAGTGTACTCCGAAGATAGACACATCAACACCACTCTCGCTCATCACTTCTTTTATCTATCTTGCAAGCGTGGGAGATGAAACTGCTTTATAGGGGGGATCTGTGAGAGATCAGTAGTTGAGTTCCAACACTTCTCAAAGAGGCAGTTCTCTTTTTATACTCTTTCAGGCATTTAACAACACACAAACTTTCATTCAAAGAGAAGAAAGGGTAGAACATTGAAGATGACATAGTTTTTGTCCTTTTCCTAAGATAAAAACAAACTCCCTCAGGCTGATAAGCTCTGCTAGAAACATCTAAAGCCTGAACATCAGATGTTCGTCTGAAAGAAACTAAGCAAAGCAATACAGTAAGCTTGTATGAGATACGTTTAAGAGAAAGGTTAACATTGTCTCCCCAAGAGGATATGAGTTGTAAAACATTTCTTACGTCCCATAAGGCCGTATATTTAGGGGTTGGAGGGTTAAGAACCCGCATACTTCTCATAATTTTCTTTGTTAAAAGGTTTTGTCCCACCGAGACGCAATCAACTAAGGAATGACCTGCAGCTATTGCTGATCTATAGACATTAACCGTTCTGTGAGATAGGCCAGAAGCAAACAGTTCCGATAGGAAATTAACTACGTGAACTAAATCAGTTGAAACTGAATCGTAGTGTTGTTGAATACACCAGCGAACCCATTTGTTCCACGCCAGTCGATATGCCTTCCTTGTTCCAGATGCCCAAGACTCAGATACGAGTTGCAAAGCATCCTGCGAAAGCCCCGGGATTTTCCATTGTTGCCTGAAATCTTCCATGCCGTCAAAGTAAAGAGACCCTGGTCTATGAGAGGATGAGATTCGCCCTCTGGACCCCGAAGTATTTGTTTGAAAGGTGGTATTAGGATTGGAAAGTCTACAGTCATTTCTAGAATGACTGGGAACCATGCCTGCGACCTCCAAAGAGGGGTTATCACTACCATGTTCTGTAAGTAGCGACAGGCATGTAAGAGGAGACGTAGAAGCATGACAAACGGCGGGAAGGCATATGGCTTTAAGCCCCGCCAGTTCTGGAGGAAGGCATCCCACTCCTGATTCTTGAGGGTCCGACTCCCAGCTGAAGAAGTTTTTTAGCTGGGTGTTCAGTCTGTCCGTGAACAGATCTGTCCCGAACGGACCCCATCTGTCTTGGATTATCATAAATACTCCTTCGTCTAGTTTCCAGTTGCTGGAATCCTTGAAATTCCTTGAGAACCAATCCACTACGCCATTGTTCAAACCAGTAACAGAGAGTCCCTTATTCAAGCAATAGCCCCAGAACCCTTTCGCTAGCTCCATAAGACCCTTTGAGTGTGGTCCCCCCCATCTTGTTGATGTATTTCACTGCAGAGACATTGTCCATGCGTAGCATTATGCAACATTTCATCGAATTCTGAGTGAAGCTTTGAACCACAATAGTTCCAAGCTGTTGATATGTAGTTCCTACTTGAGTTGTCCAACGACCCCCTATTGATGAGTCGCCAAGTGTGGCACACCATCCTTCTAGGCTTGCATCTGACTCTATTATTAATTCTGGGGCTTCCCCTAAAGATGGCCTTGCCATTCCAGGCTTCTGCATTCTTTAGCCACGAGTCAGTTCTTTCTTGGAAACCTGGTCTAGACAGGTCATTTGTGAGTAGGAGAGATTCGTTCTGAGAGCTTTCGCATTCAATCGCTGAAGGGCTCTGTAATGTAGAGGTCCTGGAAAAATTGCCTGGATGGTTGAAGAAAGGAGGCCCATGATCCTGGCCAAAAGTTTCAGGGGGAAAAATTCCATTGATAGTATTTTACTGAGCTCTTTCCGAAGTTTCTTTATCTTTTCCCTTGGTAATTTCAGTTCTGCATTCAGTGTGTTGACCATGAAACCCAGAAATTGAGTTTCTTGGCTTGGTTTTATACATTACTTTTTTGTGTTTATTACGAAGTCTAAATGTTGAAGTAGGCGGATAGCGAGATCCGTGTGATGACTCGCCGTCAATTTGGACTGACCCATTATGAGGATATCGTCCAGATTAACCTTACCCTCTTTCCCTTAGCCATGCTACTACTGGATGCAATACCTAGGTGAAACACCAAGGGGATGAAGAAAGCCCGAAGGGGAGGGTGCAAAATTCCCAAAGTTTTCCTTCCCATGTGAATTGGTGGAATTTCCTGTGTGGGTGCCAAATCAGGATAGTCAGATAGGCATCCTTTAAGTCTAGACGTGTTAACCAGTCTCCCTTTCTCAAAACGTCCCTTAGGAGGTGTATTCCCTCCATTTTGAAATGGTGGTACGTTACCCATTCATTTAAGCTTTTACAAATTTACGATGGGTCTCTGCCCTTTGTTTTTCTTTTCCACTAGGAAAATGTTGCTCACAAAATCTGTTTGGGAGATTTTTTTATTGCCTCTTTGGCTAACCGATATTTTACTTCTTGAGAGACAAATTTTCTCTGTTCCTGAGAAAAGGTTCTTTCTCTCGGTCTTTTTGTTTGAATGGGGGTATCGAGGAACTCTATTTTGTAAACTGTGACTGTATCTAGAACCTACTGGTCTTATGTTATCATAGTCCAATTCCCAGAGAAAATGGCTAGTCTCCCTCCCACCTTTATAGGGGTATCTAAAGGGTCTTTCAAGGTTCTTACCTGTGGAGAAACCTCTGTTTCTTCTCTCTCCCCGGAAGGGTCTTGTACGGTTTCTCTGTCTTTGCGGGAAGAAAGATTGGCCTCCATAAAATGATGTCGGTTTGAATCTTGAGCCTCGTCCCAGAAAGGGTCTAGCGGATGGTTGTCCACAGCCGGGGAACCGACCCCGCATTCGCCCGGCCCTTCCAAAAAAGTTGTTTTGAAAAAATACTTTTTTGATGTCGCGTTGTGACTTCTGGATAGAACTAAAGGCCCGACATATATTTAGCCATGTCGCAAATAAACTCTTCACCGAAGAGGAGTCCTTGAGAAGAGGGTCCTCCTTCTTTACTCGCTAGCTCAATTAGTTTTGGGTCAATTTTCAGGAGAATTCCTTAACTCCGTTCATTAGAAATAGCAGTATTAGCGTTGCCAATCCAACAAATTGTCCTTTGGACCCACTGCCGTAATTTTTATGGCATGACACGGAGGCCAATATTATGATTTCCATATAGAGGTCTGCTTACTCGTCTAGAGCAAACAATGTACATGGTGGACTTTTCCACTGCAGTAAAATTAAGATTGGGTTCAGGCAGCGGGTTGGGATGGTCACACAAGGGTTGTTGAAACCCCTATAAAGACCTTTTGAGATTCACACACATTGTGCAAGTTTTCCTCTCTGGGCACATTTGTAAATGCGCACAAGCCAAATATCAGTGTATTTTATAGATTCAAAAGCTGAAGGTACCATTCAAGTTGTGACAGTGAAAGGGTTCTAGAGGAAAAAAACCTTTGTGCTATGTAATGCTTGGCAGATGTCATCCCATATCTTAATAATTGTTTTGTACATATTTAGGATTATAATATTTGATGAAACGTTTAATGCCAGTGAGGGACCCATTTGTGATTGGGTTCCCTGTACCTGCCTGAAATTGAATTGAGGTCGGGCAGTGTATATCCTCCAACTGGTGTTAGCAGGCTCATGCACTTGCATTTGATTTCTAATATGGATCTAACTGTAAAACTCCTGCATTTGCAGGGGCACACTGGCAAGGATTGCTTCGAATAAATATAAAAATGTAGGAGGAATTGTAATTTAAATTTGCAGGGAAGTGCCCTTTTTGGATGGTCACCCCCCCACACACATTTTGCTCTGGATGCTGTTGTTTTAGAACTGAAAGTGCATTGGGACCTGCTAACCAACCCCCAGTACCAGTGCTCTTTCTCTCAAAAGGTATTGTGAATTGGTACACCCAATTGGCAAAATGTTTTAACCCCCTTTTGTAAGTCCCTAGTATATGCTACCAGCAGCACCCAGGGCAAGTGTCTTAAAGGGGTCACCAGGGCTGCATCACTATTTGCACCAGCCTGAGTGGCCCGAGTAAAAGTAAAGTCCGCAGGGTTGCTACTGCAGCCTGCACAAGCTGCTTCTCTGCTTGAGTCCATCTCTGCACGCACCATGTGTGACAGTCCCCTCACTGCCTTGATATATGTAAGTCACCCCTAAGGTAGGCCTCCTAAAGCCCAGGAGGCGGGGTGCATTATTTCTATGGGGAAGGCATATATGCTGAGACATATGTACCTCTACAGTAACATTGCCATTTAAGTTTACTGTGAGTGAACGGCGGTCCATAGGTTAAAATGGACTGGCTACCTGACAAAACAGATAGCAAGCTCCAAGATAGTATCACCAAATTTAGTCATGTTTGGTATCAGGTGGTGAATTAGGTATACGGGAGGCGTACCCTCCCTCTGCCAAAGGCTAGCCACACCTCTAGGGTGGGCTAGTGGGTCTGTACAGCAGAGGATGGCTCGTGCCATCCTGAAAGCTCCTATAATAGTGTGTTCTGGGTAGTTTGATGAAATAACACCCCTTATACGGTCACCTCAGTGGCAGATTAGCTGCAGGACTAGTTGCCTATTAGCTACTACCCCTCACACTCCCTAAATGCCCCCTAAATCCAGGATTTAAGGGGCACCCCTGACACTGGATCTCCAGATCAGCTCTGAAGAAGAAAAGTGTTAGAAATGGGGGTCTCTAGTTGATAGGTTGTTACCCTGTTGAACTAGGGACCCTTCTTCCTAGTCAGTATAAGGGAGTTACACTTCTAAGATAACCCCTTCTCACCCCCTTAGTAGATTGGCATGAACAGTCAGGCTAATCTCAGAGGCAGTGTGTAAAGCATTTGCACATAACAAGCAGTAATACAGTGAAAACTCTACAAAAGGACACCACACCAGTTTTAGAAAAATAGCCAATATTTACCTGTGTAAAACCAAAACGATAAAAATTCAACATACAGTTATTTCAAATACTCAAAAAGCAAAAATAGACTTTAAAAACAGTTCCTTAAAGTCGATAGCTCTGTGCAGGGCTATCACGGCGCAGTGTACCAACAAATTCAACAGTTCTGGCTGACCGCTGCATCGCGGGCCAGCTGCAGTGTCGGGAAGACCCGCAAAACAGTTCCTTTAGAAATGTAGGGCATCGGGGACCTCGCGGTGAGCTCAGATGAGTTGGCGTCAGCAGGCATCTGTTCCGTAGGTCAGTGCAGAAGTCATCGGGCCCTTGAAGTTGCACGCGTTGCAGGTCGAACTCCGTTTGGTTGAAGTCGGGAGCGCTGGTGGGCATCGGAGCAGTGGTGCGAAGTGCAGTGGTGCGGTGTCCTCAGGTAGCGGTGCAGGCAGCGGCTCGGTGACGGCATCCAGTGGCGTCGGTGAGACCAGGGCTGCGGTGCGAAGTTGGCCGGTGTTCGTTGCGGTGCTAGCATTTCATGGTGCAGCAGCGCCGTCGCTGAAGCGCGACCTTCAGCTGACTAACTGGAGTTGATGGCATCGGTAGGCCATGGCTGCAGTGTGGGACGGGGCGGTGCGTAGTGTAACTTATGAGCGGTGCCCCCAAACCACAGTGCAGGCAGCAGCGTTGATGTCAGCGTGGAGCATTGTCGCCGGTGAGACCAGGGCTGCGGTTCAAAGCTGAACGGTGCTCAGTGTTTTCCACGAGCAGTGTCCACAGGTCAAGGTGCAGACAGCAGCGTAGGTGCCTGTGTCGGTGAGACCAGGGTTGCGGTGCTGTCTGCAGTACCTTCAGGTCACGCAGCCTGCAGCAGCGTCATTCATGGCGTCAGGTTGCGTTTTCTTCGGTTGCTGCACAAAACACACATTTGTAGATGAGCTTGAATTCTTTGTTGTCCCTGAGACTTTTTGAATAGAGGGCAAGCTCTACCTCAAGCCCTTGGAGAAACTCGGGGGAAACAGATGCCAAAAGTCCAGTCCTTACACTGCCCAAGACAGAAGCAGCCACTGCAGGCCAACACAGCAAAGCACTTAGCAAACTGTTGGTCTCTCTTCACAGCTTCTCCAGCTCTTCTTCTTGGCAGGTTTCTTGATCCTAAAGAGTTCTGAAGTTCTGGGGCCAGGGCCCCAATATTTATACCACATTTCCGTTTGAGGTTCGCTCAAACAAAGTTCCACGAGCATACATAAACCAGTTCTGCCTGGCTCAGGCCAGGTTCACTCCATGAGGGGGAGACCGCTTTGTGGAAGGCAGCCATGGTCCATTCAGGCGTAAGTGACTACTCCTCCCACTACTCTGAATGCAGCCAGGTCTATTCAGCCTGGCTATGAGTCACCCAGGAAAGGCAGAGCATACCTCGCCCCCCCCCCCCTGTATCTGTCTAGTGTGAATGCACATCCCTGCTCCTGTCACTGTGAACCCAGATGGTTAATACACAAATGGCAGAGGCATACTGGATGGTTAAGCAATAAAATGCCCTCTTTCTAAAAGTGGCATTTTCAAACATTCAACATAAAAATCATATTTACTAAAAGATGTATCTTTACATTCTGAGTTCAGGAAGCCTAAACTCTGCTTCTCTATCTTGTCCCATTGGAAAGTTATGCTTGTAAGATATTACAAAGCAATTCCCATGTTAGCCTATGGGACAGATGGCCTTTCAAGAGTGAAAACAAAATTGTCAGTATTTCACTGTCAGGACATGTCACACACACCAGTACATGTCCTTCCTTTCACATACACTGCACCATACCCAGGGGGTACCTTGGTCCTACCTGAGGGGTGCCTTACATGTAAGACAAGCAAAGGTTTGAGCCCAGCAATTGGGTAAACTTGCCAGGTCGACATGGCAGTGGAAACTGCACGCAGAGACTGCAGTGGCAGGTCTGAGCCATCTTTGAAAGGCTACTTGTGTGGGTGGCACAACCAGTGCCACAAGTCCACTAGGAGCATTTGCTTTGCAGGGCCTGAGCACACACCGCGCACTGTACTAGGGACTTACTAGTAAATCAAATATCCAAATCACGGAAACACCAATCCATTAACACCATTCATAGTAGTAGCACTTGTACTTTATTACACCAAATATCCCAATCATGGAAACACCAATCCATTAACACCATTTATTGTAGGAGCACTTGTACTTTAGTACTGATCAGCAATATTACACCTCCACAATCCAAAGAAGGCCTGAGGCTCAGTATTGGACAGGCCCGAAAGTAGCTGGCCAGTTGTCTTCTGGGAAGCATAGTCCTGAGCCTCAGAGAGTCTCAGCCCTCTATAGCGTTCCCAGGACCTCTGGAAGAAGATTGACTCAGTCGTGACCTTTGCTGGGACCAAGGCTTGGTGGTCCAGCTGGGTACTAACTGCTAAGCTCGAAGCCCCTTGTTGAGGGAACCCTTTGCATCATCCCCCCTCGACTCATGTGGTTCAGTTGTCTAGTTCATGCATCCCAAAAACAGCTTCTTTGGCACACCTGGTAAAGTCAGCACCCACAGTCCTGTTCAGCACCACAGACAGCCAGACACACCTCTGCACCCGAGACACCTAAGCTAGGTAGAGCTGTTCTACCTGGTGATTTCTGGTCTAGGGGACCCTCCAAGCTTCTCCTCCAAGGGGCTTCTCTAAACTTAACCTGCAAGTCCTGTTTTGTCAAGTACTGTTTTTGATGGCTCCGGTTTAGCACCAAGGACAGCCAAGTGATGTCTGCACCTAGACTCCCTTTGCAAGGTAAAATTGTTCTGACTGTCGATGCTTGGTCTGTGGACCCTCACGACCTTAACTCCAAGTGGGCTCCGTTGAACTCTCCCTGCAAGTGACTGAGTGTCACCTGAGATATTCCCTATTGACCGCAATGGTAAAGTTTGACAGCTCTGCAAAATATTGATTCCTTGAACACTTTAAAATCGAGAACTCCGGTTATCCACCTTGTATTGATTTAACTTTGGTATCGAAATTTATATACAAATAAGTTCTATTTTTATAAATTGGTGTCTGATTTCTTTCGAGTCATGTCAATTACTTATCATCAATGTTGGTACTGTAAAATGCTTTACACATGTTACTCTAAGAAAGCCTGTCAGCTCTTTGCCATTCTACCAGGCCAGGATTACTAGCGTGAATCAGAGATCCACTTTTGGGTATTTTGTCAGTATTACATGGTAAGGCCTCCTAGCCATACCACATAATATTAATATCTTGCTACATTGGAGTTTCAGCGGTGGGATCTAAAGCTTGTGTTTTGCAGTACCAATTGACTTTAAGTAAATTGTTTTGTGCATGAAGAAATCCTCCAAATTGTCTTTAGAAAGCTTTTGTTAGGTTTTTCTAAAACAAAGTTTTGTTGAAATTGTTGGGGCCCTGTGTGAACCCCCATTCCAAAAGCACAAGTTAATTCTCCAGTATTTTAGGAAGTTTAGATAACTATGTTTGAAAAGTTCCTAGTAATTTTTAATAACATCCCAACTTCCTATATAAAGTAAGCACAATGGAGGATGGACAGAATCTCATTATGCATATCTACACTTTCAAGATAAATGACTTGAGAGCACTATGTAAGTTAGAGGCGTTTGCTTTAGATCTACTGCCAAAAAGGAGGACCTTGAGAAGGCACTTAGTACATACGA
This sequence comes from Triturus cristatus, assembly GCF_964204655.1. Classification (NCBI taxonomy): domain Eukaryota; kingdom Metazoa; phylum Chordata; class Amphibia; order Caudata; family Salamandridae; genus Triturus; species Triturus cristatus. The sequence goes on along the minus strand of NC_140593.1, from coordinate 379,687,276 downwards.
GGAAGGGCAGGACAAGGAGAGTCATACCTCTGAGGTCGAGATAGAGGAAGAGGTTGACCTCCTAGCCAAAATGGACAATAGGGAAGAAGCTGAAGACCAAAAGTCTGCACCCTTCACCAGACCCCCTCTTCACCAGTGGGAAGTGACAGAAGTCACTCTAGTATGCCCTCTAATGGAAGGGTGGTAGGACACCTCAATGACAAGCTTGCCAAAATCTCCTTGGAGGAGAGAAAGCTTGAACTATAGGAAAGGAGACTAGCCCTTGAGATAAGAAGGCTTAGGTTGGGCCTAGTTCCCAAAGATGGTGGCAGCAATTCAAATAGTGAAAAAGAGGATTCTTTTGACCCCCAAGATCCCCAAAGGGTTTATCCCAAAGTACAGTGATGGGGACAGCATTGATAAATGGCTTGCAGCCTTTGAAAGGGCTTGCAAAATGAGGGGGGAGTAGGTCGTCAACCCTTTGTGCTCTCTACTTTGGGAGGTATTCTCAGTGAAGGGCAGAGATGGACTTCTGACCCGTAATGAGGATATGGCTGAATCCTACCAGCTCATGAAAGATACCCGCATAGAAGAGTTTGGACTCACCACAGAGGAGTACAGTGTCAAGTTTAGAAAGCCCCAGAAAGGCCAAATCTAAACTTGGGTAGACTTTGTTGACTCTTCAATCAATTCACTTGAGGACTGGGTTAAAGGTAATAAGGTGGACACTTATGAAAGGCTGCATATCTGTTGATGGAAGGGCACACCCTAATTGAAGTAGAGGCTCTGAGGGATGCAGGTGCCAGTGTCAGTATTGTGGCAGCCAGACTGTATTCCCCAGACCAAATGATCCCTGGTATTAGTCATCAGATTACCAAAGCTGACAATTAAACTAGGCTTCATCCAATGACTTTGGTGAACTTAGAGTGGGGAGGACTTACTGGCCAGAAGAAGGTGGTTGTGCATCTTGCCATACCTATAGAGTGTTTATTAACAATGACCTGGAGACTTCTGCATAGGCCGAAGTAGAAAAGAGGGCTCATGCAGAAATGCTGCGTCTCCCTGAATGGGTGTGTAACAGCTAGGGCACATAGTGTACGTCAAGGGAGTCGAGAAGAATTGGAGCCTGAAATTATGGCCCGAAACTTCAGAAACTAGGGGAAGGGCAAGAAGATTGGTGATACAGCTTCTAAGAGGTCAGAGGATCAGGGAGAGAAATCTCCCCAGAGAGATGCCCTGATATCTCATGAGGAAACTGCTGCTAGGAGCTTGGGCCTGACCTGGCAGAGCTTCTTGGTGCAGGGGGACCCTTCAGAGAAGACCTGTGCCTAGAGCAAAAGAGATGCCCTACTCTTGAGGAGGGCCTAAGGCTGCAAGCTGCCAGGCAAGGAGAAGATGCTAGTGGCACTCAGGATTTATTGGGAGGATTGGCTCCTGTATACTGAGGCCAGGTACCCCAAACCAGGGCCACCATGAAGAGTGGTGGTCCCTTGTAGTATACAGAGTTCATTTTAACTTTAGCCATGACATCCCCTTTGCTGGACATCTGGGACAAACCAGGACCTGGGACAGGTTGGTTGCACATTTTAATTGGCCCCAGATGTCTGAGAAAGTAAAGGAGTTTTGTTGCTCCTGTGCGATTTGTCATGCCTGTGGTAAGACTGGCACAAAACCAGGGCTCCCTTAATCCCACTACCAGTGGTTGAGACTCTTTGAGAGGGAGGGATCAGCATGGTTGGTCCCCTTGATCCTCCTCCTGCATCTGAAAACAGTTTTATTCTAGTAGTAGTGGACCATGCCACTAGGTGTCCAGAGGCAATTCTCCTCAGGCCTTCAACTGCTCTTGGTTGGCATCTTCACCAGGGTTGGGTTTCCTAAGGACACGGATGATAGAGGGACACACTTTGTCTGCATACCTAAAAGCTATGTGGGAGGAATGTGGAGCGAGTTATGAATTCACTTCCCCCTACTACCCCAGACTAATGGCATTGTGGAGAGATTCTACAGGATTATTAAGGGCCTGATCATGGGACTACTAGTGAAGCTCAGAAGGAGATTAGATGTTCTTGTACCATGCCTCGTGTTTGCATACATAAAGGTTCCTCAGAAGGTGGTTGACTTTAGCCCCTTTAAATTTCTGTTTGACCATCCTGTAAGGGGTCCTTTAAGTCTAGTTAGGAAGGATGGGAGAAGCCTCTCAAACAACCCAAACAAGACAAAGTGGATTATGTGCTAGGCCTACACTCGCCCATGGCAGAGTACATGAAGAAAGCAAACAAGAATTTGCCGGCCAGCCAGGAACTTGTCAAGTCCTGGTATGACCAGAAGTCAGCCATGGTTGAGTACCAACCAGGTCAGTTGGTGTGGGTGTTGGAGCCTGCAGCTCCCAGGGCCCTCCAGGACAAGTGGACTGGCTCCAACCCCATTTTTGAGACAAAGGGGGGAAGTCACCTATCTGGTAGACTTAGGCACTCCCAGGCGTCCTCACAGAGTACTCCATGTGAACCGCTTAAGCCTCACCAAGACAGGGCTGACATGATCATATTGATGGTCACTGATACAGGATAGGAGGAGGAAAGGGAACCCCTCCCTGACCTGTTATAAACCAACTCACAAGATGGTACAGCAGTGGCTGTAGTCTTGTCTGACGCTCTTGCTGTACATCAGCAGACTGACTGCTGCCAAGCCCTCAACCAGTTTGTAGAGTTCTTTTCCTTGACCCTGGACAGACAACCTGGTGTACCCCTGATGTGGACACTGGGGACAGCCTCCATGTCAAGAACAAGATTCATAGACTGTCTGACCACATTAAGGCAAGTATCAAAGCTGAAGTAAACAAGATGCTAGAGCTGGGGAGGGTGGTAGAACCTTCTGACAGTCCATTCTCCAACTCAGAGAGACACTTTCAATTTAAAGTGATGCCTTTTGGATTAAAGAATGCACCTGCCACTTTTCAAAGGTTGGTGAATCGAGTTATGTCAGCCCTGGATGACTTTATTGCTTCATATCTGGACGATATTGTTGTCCTTAGTTCCACCTTGGAGGATCAACTGGTCCACCTGAGAGAAGATTTGCAGGCCTTGCAGCAGACAGGCCTCTCAATCAAGGGCATTAAGTGCCAAATTGGGCACAGTTCTGTTGTCTACTTGGGCCAACTTGTAGGTTGAGGCCCATTTTTAGATAGTTAACCCCCACTTTTCGGTCTAGATGCTGTAGTTTTTTGAACTGAACGTGCACTGGGACCTGCTAGCCAGGCCCCTGTGCCAGTGCTCTGTCCCTCAAAAGGTAATGTGAATTGGTATACCCAACTGGCAAGATGCTTTAACCCCAACCCTTGTATGTCCCTAGTATATGGTACCAGTGGTACCCAGGGCAAGGATGTTAAAGGGGTCACCAGGGCTGCTGGACTATGTGTGCCACCCTGAGTGGCCTGAGTAAAAGTAAAGACTGCAGGGCTGCTCCTGCAGCCTGCATGACCAACTTCCCTGCTCGATTTTGACTCTGCACACACCGCGTGTGACAGTCCCTCACTGCCTTGTTACATGTAAGTCACCCGTAATGTAGGCCTCCTAAAGCCCAGAAGGCAGATTGCATTTTTTCAATGGTGAAGGCATATATGTTCAGACATGTATACCTATACAGTAACCTTGCCATTTAAGTTTACTGTAAGTGAACGGTGATCCATACGTTAACGTGGATTGACTACCGGACAAAACCGAAATAGCCAGCTCCATGATGGTACCACAGAATTTAGTCGTGTTTGATATCAAACACCGTGCTTTTTTTACCCCTGACATAATTCTTGTGTCGAGAGTGAGCTGGCATGCCCCCAGGTGGGACCCTCAGAGGGTGCCCACCGAGTTACTGAGTTCCCTTGTGCCTTGGTGGATTTTCGGAGCCGTTTGCCGCCAAGACAGAAGTCTGACCTCCTGCTAAGGAGTGCTATCACTCCCAGGGGACGTGAGACAAAAGGCCTGGGCAGGAAGGAGGTAACACCTCCACCTGCCCAAGATGGCTAGTGAAAGACCCATCAGGGTGGTGAGCCTCAAAGGTGAGCCTCAAAGGCTTCACCACCTCTGATATGTAAGTGATTTGTCTCCCTGGGGAAATACGCCCCCCTGCCTCCAGCAACTCGTGCTTGCGAGCACGCGGGAAATTAGGTATTCAGGAGGCGTACACACACTTAAAACAGACCCAGCCAACGCATTTCATCCTGTATAGGAACTTCATCAGGGCCTAAACAAAAAACCCAAAATAAAATGTAATACTTTTCACTTATTAAAATCAACAATTCTGGTTCTTATTTTTACATAAAATTTTCTAAATTTTTCGTTTTCTGTGTGTAATTTTTAATCTAACATAAAAGCACTTCCATTTCAAGGAGTGTATTGATCAACATTTCTGTACCACCTCTTATCAGATATACAGACTAATGTTTGCACACCATTCACAAAAATTAAATTGATCTGTGTATTTCTTAAAACAAAAGACGTCAACTTTCTAAAGAGTGAATGCAGTTACCAAGTGCATACTGCCAAACTAACACCTCTAGTACTCCTTAAATGCCATGCAAGAAGATCACTACTTTACTTACAATTTGATTTATCCTCTTTCTCCAAATTCTTCTTTTCCATTCATTCCCTGTTTAAAAGCTTGGGCTCCTATTGTCAAGAAAACAGTGTCATGTCAATAAGCCTATAGCCTTTCCATCTCTTCCTCTTGTTTATTAAGTTATGTTTCTCCTTCTCCTGACTCAGTGTTAGCGAACCATCCCCTGATTAATTTCCAACCCCTACAACAGAGTAAACGTAGATTCCTGGCAGAGCAAGAATTCCCCTTTTCTCATATTCTGAATCATTTCTCCAACATATCAGTAAATTATACCAGTATCATCGTATACAGTCCCTTCAGACCCCATTTTCCTCCTTCTGGTGTTTGTTTTCCCCAGGTTGTTTGCATGCTGACATATTGCTGAACCAAGTAGATATGTCAGTATGTGCAATTCATTGTTGATTTTTTTGGGGGGAGAATTTTGCTGTCATCAGCAAATGCTGCCAGCGAACATTTTCGTCCATTTGCTGCGAATAGAGAAGTAAAGCAATTCTATTCCAACCTGAGCTTGACAGATTTTCTATAGAGAGAAGAAGAAACTTGAATGACATGATCTCTGACAAACGTGTCAATTAATAGGATGAATCTCAGCAATGGCTGGGTCTAGTTTCATGGCGTCTGGTATATGCACATGTTTTAAACTGAATGGAAAAAAAGCTCTTGGTGAATGAAAGATGTCAAGACTGAGATTCTAGCAGTAGGGGATTCTGAGCCAGATGAACTAACATTTGACTGACCCATAGGCCTTGGTTCCTCCACTTGACTTGGCAAAAATAGAAATCTGAAAATTCTTGCTGATGCTGCTCTTACTTTAGCACCCTAAGTTAACAGAGGGGCAAAAGTTGTGTCCATACAGCTCTCTCTTCCTTATACAAATTACAATTTCTTTTGCACACTTTACATAGTCACGTTGACGAAAACCAGTGTCCTGGCATGCTTTGACCATGGTCATATCTTCTATCTTCGTCTTGTCAATAAACTAATTGCAAGGGTCCGAAGACATCAAAACCAGGAAGCCAGAATGTGCCTTAACCTCTGTAAGCATTCCATCATCAAACGTGCCTTCTAAAGTATTCCATTGGCTCCCAGTTGATGCCTGAATTGCATTTTTGCTTAGTGAACTATCCTTAAGGCATTTTGGAGCAAAGGTCCTGCATTCCTGAAGAAAGTGACACTTTAGTGTATCTCAGCCAGAGTCCTCTACTTGATGTCCGCCTATCTGGTTAAGCAGCTGTTATTCAAAAAAAGAGTAAATAAAGCACAGATCCAGTTCTCTAGACTCTGGAATCCACCTGGAACCACTTTCAGGCAACATTTGAAAATTAAACTATTCAGACTGGCTTTTAACTGAACTCAACACGGAAGAGCAATCACCAGTGAAGAAAGTTTCTGACCTAGTCCAGCTACCCTGTTCGATTGGACTTAAAATTTCGTTCCTATCATAAGCTGTATCAGCTCTTGGGAGCAACTGAAAGGAGACATACAGTACTTTATGAAACCTATTATTATTATTTTTTTTAATTTATTATCAAGTTTATTGGTTTTAATACAAACAGTACAACCACACAAAAGACTGACCGAGTACTTCTCAATCCAGTATATGAAGTGTGTTTTACAAACCGCATCAGTTAAGGACACTGAGAAATATAGATGCATTGCCACCAAAAACATATTTAGCACAGTTTCATTTTACTCGTTCCATTTGACCCAGCACAGGTTTCCATGGGCAGCTCCTCGTTTCATAAACTGGTTTCTCTTGCATCGTACACCAATCCAAACCCCTGTGTCACTGTGGGGGGCGTGTTTCGATTTGGTGGCTCTATCTCAATACCATAAACTTGAAAACAAACATAGAATCCATGAAATATGGTGGACTGCAATTTGTGTCTCCAAAGGGCTTGGCCCGTTTAGCGGTCTGGCCAGCAGTCAGACTCACAGCTCAAAGGCGGTTCCCTCTTACCCCTTACCCCCCCCTCCCCCCAAGCATTTCAAAGATTAGCAGGGAGTCCCATACTGCAGTTAAGTTCCATCCAGTGCGATGTTGGGAGCATCAGTGTGGGCAGTCTTGGCTTGGGCGACTGTTCTCCTTAGTGAGTTTATCCTGGACTGCCTGCCTTTCTTGTACCATCGTGTGGGGGGTGCACAGACCTTTCTGTGATCTTGGGACCCGTTGCCTTCTGTGGCTGCACTGAGAAGTGGTATCACATGTTATTTTCAGGCTCGTCCTCTGAGATGTCAAAGACTCGACGAGCCTCCACCAAAATTCTAATCTGATGCAGTTTGTCTTTGTGGAGCAGATTAATTAATAACCTGCTGGTGCAGGGATCACCACTTCGCCACAGGTTCTGATCAAGTAAGGAGGAATCAACAGTGGAGCGAAGTACAAACCATAGGTAATTTATTAAGCTTTCAGAATGGGTCTCCATCCAACGAGCACCATGGAGTTACTCAAGGAAAGGAGCACACTTGAACAATGGCTACATGGGTTTTGATAGGGGAGATCACAAACCAGGAACGCCCAGAGGCAAATAGAACTTTGGAAAGAACACACAAATGAGCTAAGGCAAGAATATGACAGCCGAGGGAGGAGCCTAGCGCGCAACCAAGATGGCTGCGTAGGTGCGAGGCTCCCGAGGACCTCCGCAACCTCCTACGTTTATCCTGTCTTCATCCTGCATCGGTTGAGGGGACTGTGTCGGTGAGCCTGAGCCGAGGTGGTACCCGTTTCCCGTTCTCGAATCGGACCTCGGGTACCGGAGTGAGCACCGATTGAAGTTTGCGGCCTGCTTCTCTCCTGACCCCGGACTCGCGTTTGGGGGCGACCCGGTGGCAAAGTTAACAACAACGGCGGGCTGGGCCTGGCGAGTTGCGTACCCCGCACTTTCACTTTTGCGCCCCCTTGCCGTCTTCGCGGGCGGGGTCGCGGCGCTCTTAGTGTTGGGGTGGCCTCGCTGGGGGACCCTGCCTGCCTGCTGTGGCCCGCTCCGCCGTCCTGGGGTGACCCCCTGGAGCCCGTGGCTTTGATTGCTGGCCTTTTACTGCGTGGCTGGTGGGGGTGTGAGACCCGCGACGATGGCCACGAAACAAGATGGCGATCGGTCGAAGGCTAAGTCGACCCGGCGTGGCGCCGCACATCAGGCCAACGTCATGGACCGCTACACCCTCCCGAAGGGATCTCCCGGTGGACCGCACAAGTTCTCTGAGTGCCCCCCGGATGGCCCGGCTTTGCCCACAGATCTGACCCTGCAGGATGTCATGGGCGCCATTGCTGAGATGAAGGCCTCGGTGGGCCAGCGGTTTGGCACCTTAGCCCATAAAATCGACGCGGTCCTCGTTGATGTCAACCTGGTGAGAGCGGATCTCTCGAAGACTAACGACCGGGTCGATTCTTTGGCCCACACCGCGACGGGCCTCACGACTGAGGTGGCGGCCCTTCAGACGGAGGTGCGCCGGCTTCGTCAGGCGAGTGCGCTCATGGATCGGCGCCTGGAGGATTCCGAAAGCCGGGCCCGGAGGAATAATATCTGCATCATCGGAGTACCTGAGGGACGGGAGGAGTCGGCGGCGGATCTTTTTGTGGAGGACCTGATCACTACCCATCTCCAGCCTCGGGGACTGAGTAAGTTCTTTGCCGTGGAGAGGGCTCATAGGGTTCCCGGGGGAAGGCCGAAGATCGGAGCCCCTCCGCGGCCGCTTATTGCCCGTATTTTCAATTTTCGGGACAGGGACGCGATCCTGCAGGCCTCCAGGCTGCAAGGGCCGCTTAAGCTGGAGAACATGGAGGTGAACTTTTATCCGGACTTCACCCAAGCGGTCCAGAAGCAGAGATTGAGCTTCCTGGGCGTCAAGCGGCGGCTTCGGGACATGAACTTAAAGTACGCCATGCTCTTCCCGGCCAGGCTGCGGGTGGAGGTAGATGGTCGCACTCATTTTTTTGACCGTCCTGAAACGGCCGGGGACTGGCTGGACACTTTGCCTGGGGGTCGGGATCGGGATGGCGGGGGGGGGGCTGCGGGAGGAGAGGGCCCACTGGACCGGGACTGAGGTGCTGATACTGGGACTCACTCTGGACAAAGATGCGGCCACTCTCGGCCAAGCTTAGGGTCTCGTGTTGTCTGTACTTGTACTCCCTCCTTTGTAGGTGGTGCGGGGTCTCGAAGGGGTACTCTTTCCTCCTCTAGGGGGTTTACCTAGTTTCCATTATATAGGGGCGACAGGCACACTGCAAGTTGGGGGGGCTGTCTGGGCTCATGCAGGGGTGCAGGGAGGGGGGAGTTTTGTTGGGGCGGTTGGGTTGGGGTGGGGTGGGGTGTTGTTTAGTTGTACCACAAGGCCACAGTATTACTGTGTCATTCCTAAAGTGCTCTCGGGGGGGACGCATGATTGCTATCGTTTATGATGGGGGGTAGGGGACTGAGTCTTTTGTCCTGGAACGTTAATGGACTGGGGGACAGGATAAAACGAGGTGTGGTCCTGCAGTTCTTGAGACGCATTTCACCAGATATAGTTTTTCTGCAGGAGACGCACCTCATTGGCAACTCCTTTCGTGCTATGAACCGACGGGGCTACCGCCTTCTAGCCCATTCGGGCTTCACGTCTGGTTCAAGGGGTGTGGGCATCATGGCCAAGACCTCGCTCCCGCTGGAAGTTGATGAGGTGATCCATGATGACAGGGGACGTTACACGGTTCTGGTGGGTAGAATGGAGGGCAAAGTGATTGTCTTTGTTTCTGTTGATGTCCCGCCGGGGTTGCAGGCGACCACCTTTGCGGATCTGGGGCGCCTCCTCCTTGGCCTTCCGGAGGGGATTCTAGTGGTTGGGGGGTATCTTAACGCTGTGGTTTCCGGAACTGAGGATCGTCACCCCCCTAGGGATCTCCCCCGTGCCCAGGCGTGGTTGTCTGGCCTCTTGGACACCTTGGGGCTGGTGGATTGTTGGTGTTTGAAACATCCTACGCAGATACAGTACACTTTTCATTCCGGGGCCCATGGCAGTCTCTCGAGGCTAGATTACGTCCTGGTGCCGGCGGCGCATGCCGGGAGGATCGGGGAGGTGCGCCATTTAGCTCGGGGTATTTCAGACCACTCCCCGCTCTTGTTGCACTTCGATATTCTTCCGAGGGGAGAGGGTAGGGTGGTCCTGATTAATCCCTGGTACCTGCGTGACCCCACCATTCGCGCAGAGTTGGTTAAGTCCCTTAAGCGATATTTTGACGATAACGTGGGGTCTGTATCATCGGCGATATCGCTGTGGGAGGCGTTTAAGACGGTGATCCGGGGGGATGCCCTGTCCCTTATTTCCTATTCCCGGAGGCGCGAGCGAGAGGAGGGGACCCGTATTGAAACTGAAATCACTGAGTTGGAGGGTGACCTCGAATGTGGGGTGACGGATGACAAACTGCATGTTCTCCGACTCAAGCAGGCGGCCTATAAGGCCCTCGTCACGGAGGCGGCCAGGGGCCTTAGTAGAGAGCAACAGGGGAGATTGTATGATGTGGGTGATAAGGCTGGGAAATTGATTGCGTGGCTGGATAAAAAGGAGAGAGCGAGTCGAGTTGTCCCGTCGATTGAGAGGCCGGATGGTGTGTGTGTCACTGAACCTGAAGACATTGTAGATTGCTTCGCAGACTATTTCCGTAGGGTGTATTCCCCGGTGTCCTCCCGCTCGGAGGAGGATTCCCATGCCCTGCTTAGAGATATCGCGCTGCCTTCCCTTTCGGAGGAGGACAGAGTGTCGTTGGACGCCGCCCCAACCCCTGAGGAAATTGCCCTCGCCATACGCTCGGTCGCTTCCGGCAAGGCCATGGGTCCTAATGGTCTTCCCATCGAATTGTACAAGCTGCGACCGGATACGCTGGCGCCACATCTCCGTGCGATGTTCCTCGCGGCCCGTTCGGCGGGTTTCCTCCCGCTAGACCAGCGTCTGGCTACTATTGTGGTTATTCACAAGGAGGGGAGGCCGCGGGACCGGGTCACGTCCTACCGGCCTATTTCGCTGCTGAATGCGGAGCCCAAAATTCTCGCCAAGGTGTTCGCTAATCGGCTGGTTGGCGTGGTGTGCGATTTGATTCACCAGGATCAGTCCGGTTTTATCCCTCATCGCAACACTGCGCTTAACCTGCGGCGCTTGCATGGGGTGCTCGCGCGTGTCCCGTTTATACGGGAGCCGGCCATTTTGGCGTCCCTGGACGCCACTATGGCGTTCGACACGCTTGAGTGGCCATATATTTGGGCGACACTGGCGAAGTTTGGGTTTGGCCCGGGATTCATCGGTTGGGTGAAATTGTTGTACTCTGGACCACTGGCGCAGGTGGTTGTGAACGGCAGAGTGTCGGCTCCGTTTGAGCTGGGCAGGGGCACGCGGCAGGGCTGCCCATTATCACCGCTCCTCTTCGCGCTTGCCTTGGAGCCCCTGGCGGAGTGGCTGCGGTGGCATCCTTCTATTCGTGGTCTCCGATGGACCCCCGAGTATGAGGACCGCGTATCTCTATACGCGGATGATATTCTCCTGTACTTGGCTTCCCCACGTGAATCACTGATAGTACTGGTTGATGTATTGCACTCATTTGGCCTCAACTCTGGCCTGGTCATCAACTGGGCTAAATCGTGTGTGTATTTCCTCACGGGGGAGGATCCTATCCTTCCGCGGGGTTGCCCTATCCAGATCGCCCCGCGGGGATTTAAGTACCTGGGTGTCTTCATTACCCTGGACGCGGAGGCCCGATACAAACAGAATTTGCTTCCCCCCCTCCAGCGCCTGAAGGAGGACGTCGCGCGCTGGGGCGCTTGCCGCTCTCGCCGCTCGGCCGGGCGGCATTGTTTAAGATGATGTCGCTGCCACGCTTCCTGTATGCTTTACAGAACACAATGGACGCTGTCCCGGCGCGCTACTTTCGTGAGGTGGAGAGCTTGCAGCGCCGACTGTTCTGGGAGGGCAGGCCGCGTATCGCCCTGGCGAAGCTGACGCTCCCGTGGTACGACGGGGGGGTTGCCCTTCCTGATATCAAGCGATATTACTGGGCCTCCCAGTTGGCTGCGATCAATCACAGCCTTTACGGGCCAGCTCTCAACCCTGCCTTTGAGATGGATAAAATGTTATTGCCGGGTGGTGACTATAATCGGGCGCTTTATTCGAGCTCGCTCGACGCACGTCTGACGGGCCCCACGCGGGTCATGGTACGAGTGTGGCACGCGGCTAATGTGGCGATGGGGTGGAAGGATCGCTTGACCCGGGCGACGCCACTATATGCATCCGAGAGGTTGGGCTCCTTGTGGACCTCGAAGGGCTTTGAGCAGTGGGACATGATAGGCATCAGCAGGGTGGGCGATCTCTGGACGAGGGGGGGATTCAAAACGTTCGACGTGCTGCAGACGGAATTCCAGCTGCAGGACAGGGAATATTTTCGATATCTGCAGGTCCGTCATGCGTTGTGCTTCGTATTTCAGGACGTCGCATCCATCCCGGAGTACTCCCCTCTAGAGGATAGAGTGCTAGATGGGCATGTCCCGGACGGCACGATTTCATTAATTTACAAGAAGCTCATTAATGACCGTTCGGGACTGCTGACTGGCCTTCGCGAGGCGTGGGGGGCTGATGAATTGGAGCTGGATGACGAGGACTGGGTGTCTGCGGTGGCCTCCCCGAAAGAGGTGGCCATACCGGCCCGCCTTCGCTTCGTCCAGCTCAAGATACTCCATAGGGTCTATGTTACGGGACCGAGGCTGATGCGTCTGGGCTATGCTGTGGACGGGTTGTGCAAGCGTGGGTGTGGTTCTTTGGGGACTTTTCTCCATATTTTGTGGGAATGCCCGGAGGTGGAGCGATTCTGGCGTGGTGTGCATGAGGTTTTACAGGTAGTCACGCATGTGCAGCTGCTGCCTGAGGCGAGGAGATGTCTTTTGAACGTGTGGGAGCCAACCGACTATTCAGTGCCGCAGACGTGGTGGGCGACTCTGGGATATATGGTAGCCAAACGTGACATTGCGCAATTGTGGGGCTCCCAGAGGCCGCCGACCGTCTCGGCGTGGAAGGACAACATGGACTGGTGTATGTTTCGGGAAAAGGTCGTGTATGTTGCGAGAGGTAAGCCTGGGACATGGATGAAAGTGTGGGGCCCCTGGAACGCCTACCGTGGGGGAATCTGTACCCCGCCGCTGTTGCCTGATTCGTCACCGGCCCCGTCCCCTTAGCTTGTTTGTCTCCCCGGTGCTGGGCTGTGAGTCTACTTGGTCCCCGTCCTGACCTTTCCCCCCTTCGATATCCATACGTGTCAGTGGGGTCCCCACCCTAGGGGAGCACATGCTGCTATTTCTGACTGTGGGTTGCCTTGTGGACTTGTTTTTTGTTGATTATTTCTATGAAAATGAAGCCGTTGTGTGGGGTCCGGATGGTGTGGCTACCAACGCCTCTTCAATTACTGTGAATTTCCTTCTGCCGCAGCGTGCGTTCTACTGTCTGTATTATATGCTCCTTCTGTGTGCTAGCTGCCGGCCTGGAGGTTGTAGGCCCATCTTTGTATATTTGTTGGATTCTGTAATAAACGGCTTCAAAAAAAAAAAAAAAAAAAGAATATGACAGCCTCGGTGTCTTTTGCAATTTCTACGTTTTAAGGCTGAACAACAAAATGTGCTTTACTTAAAGATTAACTATTGCCTGAAAACCTTCGAGCAAGCTGACTCTGCATGTTTACGCAGCCTACAATGTCTCAACTTTAGCTTCGTGACCTAATGTTTATGCAGGTAGCGTCAGGGACAGAATCAGGCTGAAAACAGATCAAAGGTGAGTATGAATGAAGCACAGCTGAATCAGAAAACGAGAGATTCCGATTTTAAGGTTTCACATCTTCCTAGCGATATACGAGGCAGAGTGTGTGGTCTCGGCTACAGCCTATGTCTTTACTTATAAGGTGGTCTGTGGCAGGCTTGAAGTCTCTATGCTTCTAGAGGGTCTTCATGGAGAGGTCCTGGAAGAGTGCTAATATATGACCCGGGAATACAAGGGGTTGAATGCACTGTCTTCCAAAGGATATATTCCTTGAGTTGAAAATTGGGGACACAGGTTAGGATGACTGGCGACCGCCTGCAGTTCTCTCCAGGGCGACCCACTCTAAGAACCCCTGTCCAGTTGAATGCTGGTCTCCAAGCCTGGGCCATGACTGAAAAGCGCCTTCATAAAGCTGGCAACATCCGTTCCCCTCTGCCGCCAGTGGCACTCCCCTTATCCAGATATTATTCCTGCGTGAGTGGTTTTTCAGGTCTTCAGTGTGCACCTGAAGGGCTGCCTGTTGTTCCTAGAGACGTAGTACTTCTTGGTGGAGTTGTTGTAGTTCCTCGCCTTGTGTGATTTTTGTTGTCTTCTAGCATGGATACTGTGGCCCCTCCACCGCCCAGTCTTGCTTCACTTTGCGTAGATCTTGGTAGAGCTTGTGTTTAACCTTTTAAAGGTCTTTGCAGCAAAAAAATCAAAAAGTGACTCCATAAATGCTCACGTGAGGGGTGTGGTGTCGTCCCAGGGGTCTTTTACAGAGAGCCCCTCTGCATGGTCGGGCTCTCATTTGAGGTCGTGTTTGCAGGGTGCATGAGCGTGTCTCGCAGGTTGTGGTCTTTCTTGCTTTTAGGCACAGCCGTCATGGACGTGGCAAGCAGCTGACCCAAACACATGTTTACAGAAGGAGAGATATCCCCCGTGTCCCACGCGATTCATGGCGCAATGCTTTGCAAATATGCTGCTGCCCTAGAGGAGGAAGGGGGGCTCTTATCTCTGTCTCGTCAGTGGTCGGTCATAGCCACTGGCCACAGGCGCTTCATGGGGTTCACTCTGCGGAGTCTCAGTAACTATATCAGGGGAGGAGGGGAGGTCACTCTGCACAAGCACATCCGTATGGCAAGTTATAAAGGTAGCAGGCGCAGGCTGTATGTAGTGCTCATAGATGCTGTCTGTCGGGAACGCTGTCCCTCATCGACCAGGTCGTACCACTGAATGCCACCGGCACTCCGAATGGGGCCCTCTGCAGTCACGCCTGAGTAAGTTTGGTGTAGGAACAGACAGCCGCTGAGTGAAAATGTAGGGGGTGTGTCACACATCAGGAGCTGTTGGGTGGCACCGCTCATCTTTCTGGCCGTGCAATGCTCTGTCTGAAGGGCACTGAATCCACACTTAGTGGTGAGGGTTCCGGTGGCCCCCTCCTGCTGCTCAGCTAGGCTGCAAGACACAATCTTGTTGCCATGCAGGCTGTGTCTAGATTATTACCTCCAGTGCTAATCGCGGCTCGCACCTTGAATATCTTGCTGCCGAAGTGTTGCTATATTGGGGCCTGCTTCTCGTGTCCACGACTGTCTGTGTCTCTGTCAGCCTGACTTTAAACTCCGGGCACCTTCACATGCCCGTTACTGTGTTTCTGGACCTACGATTCCCTTCATGAGCCACAATCTCTGTGGTGGGCGGGTGGAGGACAGCGAGGCACCTCTCACAAGGCCACCATCTTGGCCACGCCCGAGCACTTTTAATAATGTTACGGTTTCCGGTTTTAATGGGCCTTAAGTTTTAATCTCAGAAGAAGGGTAGACTTTCTCAGTCATGGCTTGGTTTAGACTTATGGCCTCTCAATCACTGCATGTTTCACCAAGCTGCCCACTACCAGAAAACACTGTTTTCTGACATTATCTTAGAGTTGACAGAAAGTGAAAATGTGCTACTTTATCCACTAGTGAATCACTAGAGAGGCAGAGCCCTATGACGTTATTGTTGTTCCACTTCTTAGTGTGCCCTCAAGGGTGTGGACATCTAACATTAAATGGGGAGAGGAGTTGGCCTAACGTCTAGGGCGGTCGACCTTGAATCTGGGGAACCTGGTTCGAGTCTCTGCAATGACGCTGAACATCCTGTGATTCTGGGCAAATCCCTTAATCTCCCAGTGCCTAACAAAAGTGAATGTGTCGTCATGTAACGCAACTGGTGCCATGTAAAGCGCACTGATACCCGATACCGGGTCAGGTTCGCGCTATATAAAACTCCGTGATAAAATAAATTTAAAGCAACATGGTATATACTACTCCAGTAAGCTGTGCTTATACATGAGCAATTGGTGGAACCAAAGTAGGTTACAAGTACCCATTATATTATCACATTTAGAGATGTCATCTGCAATATGTTATGAAAATATCAGGCCCATGGAGTAGCACACATTTTTAACATGCTGGAACAATTGAACCTGTTTATCTCAGACCTTTCTAGCCTCTCTCTGTGTCCATATTCAGGGACCCAATTAGGGTTTTTATCAAAGGTAGAGATCCAGTACTATAAGATCAAAAAGATGCAGTGTTCAATCCCTTTTACACTTAAAAAGAGGGGTTCTAAGCACTTTAGATAGTGGTTCTATACTCAGAACCACTAGAGTTTTGTCCCATAAACTGTAAAAGCAAGAGATTTGCAGTTGTACGCCGTTAATGCAGCTGAGATGCTGCACCCCTTACACTTCTTATTGAAGTTGCCCAAACCAACGGAGGCAGATGCTTCAACATTTCTAGATCTCTGTGTCTGTTGAGACCCTTTCCCGGTAGCTGAGAAGTGGATCCCTGAATAACCAAACTGTGTAATTTGCTAAAGTTGGTTTGTATTGAGAAACCTACTGTTTTTTTTATTGTTCGTCGGTTCAACTATACAAATCTCACACTTGCTTTAATTAGTACACATTATTTTCATGCATTGTCTGCATAATGAAGCAGCGACCTACAGATACCACCTAGCATAGTAACATCTACCGAATAAAACACAATCTAAAGTGTTAGTAAAAGTTATCCAAAAGAAAACGGCTCGAGAGCACAGCCCTGCTATACCCTCTGATATTTTAATGACATTAGTTAGCTTCCAATCTGGACTGTAGTTTTATATGTGCACCAATATAGTATTAGCACCGTTTGCCTGAACCTTGGTAGATTCCAAGATGTAACAACCCTTTAATGAGTTTTCCATGGTAGACCTCATCAAAGGCACTGCTGTTCAGCCTGTACAGAGAACATTTCTTAAGATGGAAATACTTCAGAGTAATTCACTTGCTGGCAAAGGTCTGATCAATTGCGCCGACCTTTGTGAGAAACCCCGCCTGAGCATTACTTAGTACTTTTTGTTCGGTTAGTCGCAACTGGTGTCTGGTAAGGGTTAACTTGCTGAAAATTCTCCCCAATGATTCTGGAAGACAGGTGGGGTGTGTGCTATTTTCCTGAATTCAACGCGGGGTGAGTAGGGCTTTGGGACAACCAGAACAAGAGGTTTCCTGTGAACACGGTTGAAATTCCTACATTGGTGAGTTCAGATGTGTTGTATACATTTCATTTGGGATATTTTTTTATATGGGATGGATAGCGGATATTTATTTTATTCTTAAATATTTACAGAATGAGTGACTCGCTCTAGCAGGAGAGCAACTTGGATACTGTCAGCAAGCATTTTCTAATTGTATTGTAATTTTGCCCATATATTGCTGTTCATACCCTGACGAAATTCTGAAGAGAATTTGTTGACAGCGCACTACTTTGTGGGACTGCTATGGATGGAAGAGTGTTCATTTGTCAAGTGCCCTATATATGTGGTAATTCGATGTCGTGCCTGAGGATCACAAGTGCCTTCTCGGGTTTTGCTGCTGTGCAACTGGAGGTGCTTGAAGAAGAAAGAAGTGCGAGTCTGGACTCCTTAGGTGCTAGCTGGAGATGTGAATAGAGGTGCTCTGAATTGGGGCCCTGAAAGATGATAAATATTCTGCCGAAGGACTGCCATTCTAGAGTTTGGATAGTTCCAAACTTAAGCGGGTTCCCTCTATGAATGTGGGGAGCCGTCGAGTGTTCGGAGTACTGCGAACACTGTGCTGCGAGGGACTGCCAGCAGAGTGGGCTGGTGAGATGGGGGGTGGGGGTGGGGGTGTAGCAGTTGCCGCCTGCCTTAGAGAAACAACTGTGTGGCGCCAGCCCCTGCTTGCAGGTAGTTTGATTGAGCACTGACCCCTTCCCCCCCCCCCCCCGCGCCCCCCTAGATCACAGACCGCTCACTCCTCCCTTTGCCTAAAGTACCTTCTGTACGACATATGGAACAAGCATTGGCATAGCCAATAGGTCTCGCCTTTGAGACCTTATAAGTGTTTAGCCATGCAACAGTTGATGTTGTTGCACCAAGGATATTGTGCTGCATAACTAAATACGTATAAGGTCCCAAAAGCGAGACCTTTTGGCATGTTCAGGGGTATCATCCAGTATCTGGGCAAAACTCCCAGATAACCCCTCACCTGAAAGCGAGACGAATGGAATAGGTTCATAACGACTATCTTTAGCTGCTTGCATGGTTTCCTGTCTTTCTCTGAATACCTGACCAGGAGCCAGAAAGGGTAGGTACTTCTGGTTCTGAAAGCACTTGTGTGGTACAGCTTCCACTTATTCCCTGAACTACATCTGACCCACCAAAAATAATCAAAACAACCAAGACTTCTGTGCTCTGTCCTCGTTCTAGTCCCTTAGGTGCAATTGTTTCTGGGCTGCAACGACTGCACTAGATAACATTCGAGAAGCCTTTAGATGTCAAAAGCAACAATGAAAAGAAATTTAGCCTGGGTTTCCATGTGTGCTAGCAACTGAGATCAGTCGTCATTGACTTTGAAAAAGCCTGTATGTCTTGGACCACGGACTGCGACCCATACACTACACTAGGTTACAGCCTGTAGAGAGAAACTCCTTCCAGCGCAGGATCTCGCCAGGGAAGATTATAACTATTTATCCACTAATTCTGTGAACATATTCAGTGAGAGCCGTTACCTGCCTGTCAGGTTAGTAAGCATAGGATCTAAGGTGTCGGGACTGGCGTATCCATGTAACCCTTGGTCAAAGGATAGAGTTTATCCATGAACTGACTGAGGGACCAATGTCCTAGTCTCATCAGCTGCCCAATAGCAGTATTTACAGGAATCTTAGAAATAGTAGGCCTGTGGAATGGCCTGAACAATTCCCGAGTGCTAGCTAGAAGAGTCCCAGGCTTCTTAAATATAAGACCATAAATAGCTCCTCTGGTGTTGTTTTAGGTGGCCAGCTGCTTGTATATGCCACCTATCCCACAGATCGACAGTCCATAAAACAACATTGGCAAAGCAAAAAATAACACTAGCAACAGAAAATGTAGCATAACCATGGAGAGGATGCTGCCTCTGTGGCACAGGAGTTCCTCCAATCCTCGCACTAAAAGATGGTGGAAAGCGGGCCAACCAAACCACTGCTGCTGAGTAGGCGTATCTTCCGCATGCATAATACACAAGTACTTCTGGCCCCCTTTGGAGTACAACACAGGCTACGCATCCCATGTGCTTCCATCGTCCTTGCTGGAACCATGTCCCGATGGAAGCAAGGCAAGTTCAGAGAAGGGACGGCTGTGAAAGAGCCACCAAAATAATGACCATTGTCCCTTGAACCCACAATGATTGAACTCTGAACCAGCCAGCGTCAAAGATACATGACTCTCCTGTGGGCACACGAAAAAAAACAGCAAGTCCTTTTGGTGCTGTTGCCCTTTGCGGGCTAGCGGTGGACAAGACTGGTAAACGGAGTATAGAAAGCAAAGAGGGACAAGGGGTTAGAGTTTTAGTTACTTATGACTGAGTAGTGGCTTTCTCTTCATAGAGCAGGGAAAGGGACGAAGGAAAGGATGAGGAGGCAATGCGGTCCTACGCAAATGTTCATCATTTCTGATTTGCGGCGCCAAGTATTGTTCCTATATTATCCACATAGAAACATTACGAATAATCTACAGAATGCGAGCACATGCGAACTCCGTAAACAAAATCTGATCATTTATTTGTGCTCCTGAAAATTGGCAATGACCGCTGCAAAAAGAAAGGGAGAAAAACAGCACACACTCCCAATTTACAAATTGATGTTAAATAGCACCTTTGCGCGAATAGCACCCCTGGAGCAATTTATGTGAGCAGGCGTCCTTGTGATCAAAGACAAGCCAGTTTGACATTTGCTGTGCAGTGAAGCCTATCTTAGTAAGGCTGTAGGCTGAGCAGGGCGTACTCACCTGAAAGCATTGTTACAACCTTCCTTGGCTCAATATTCCTAAAAATGATACAATGCCTAGTGAGTAAGGCTCTGTTATGGAAGTCATGCTGATGTGAGCGGATGGTGGGGAGAGCAGGTTCATAGTCAGGCCCACGGCTTCTTTTTCAGATAGCTTTAAGGAGCTGATCATTCATTCGATTGCGTAAAACTTCGACTTAATTTTGAACGTTCCCGGCGGCCAGGAATCGCTTTTACCGCAAGATAGCGATTAGAACAGATTTATGGACTTGGACGTACTAGTAGTAACATTTCCTATTGATCCAGGGCAGCGCCCTCCACAGCCATCTCTTTTAATTGCGCTGTGACTGAAAAACTGACACCCGGGAATGGTGTCCTGACAAAAACAAGACCGGGAGCGAGCAGCAGCCGCGGCAGAAGTGTCATGTGACACGGCATGGCCTGATGGAGTGGGAGGGGAGGACTGCAGTCCTAAGGAGCTCAGGAGCGAGCAGCAGCCAGCTGGCAGCCAGTGCCCCCCTGCTTAAGGAATGTGAGGTTTGCAGCTGGCACCCGGTCACACTGCTGCTCGCTCCCTAGGCCAGGGGAAAGAGAAGGCGCGACATGCACCCGCCTTTGGCCAATTGCGTGCTGCATGCGTGTGGTCCCAGTTGAAAGTCCTTACTAAAGCCTCGCAGAGCAGTGCATGCGCGATGGCTCAGGCAAGACTTAAAAATGTAAAAATTTGGCAGTAGACTGGAAACTTGTTTAAACATAGAGAGCAACACAACCGTTATTAAGGGAATGCTCTGTTATGCGCTGCATACGTTATATACTCGTATAGAGATGATCTTTTCCACTACACATCTCTGTGATTCGATTATGGGGATCAAATACTTAGCAAGAACCCTTTAGTGTTACAACTCATTGAAATTAACCCTGTGATGGGCGAATACTTCAGCCATCATAAGTTCGTGGTGATTTCAACTGACCACATTAGATGATTCAGCCTAGGTGATTCAGCCTACAGGCCCTGTCAAATGCAGCCTTCTGTGGCAACACGCTGACAAATGGGAGACTTTCAAAGTCTACATTCAAGACATAAGTATTGAGATAACGGTATGGTTAAAATGGCACTATGAAGGCAAATGGACACATTGGAGAAAGACCTTTGCACAGCGGAGAGGACACATGCAATCTTCTTCACATGCAACAACAATTCGCAGCTGACGTAGCAAATCTCCACTTGCCACAGCAACACGCAGAGCTCCATAATAGGTTGAGCTTACACGGCTACAAAGAGTATACTGCATTGAAACATGCTGAAAGAGATCTATAATATTACCTTATAGTCAGGCTGCTTAGAACAGAAGTTCAGCATATAGCCATTTTTGCAATAAACCATCCCAAGGTATCTACCCTCCTTGTCCAATACATTAGTTATGAGTTTTTCACCGCTTGGTATAGACAGATTTAGGAACTAGGACAAGTTGCCCACACTTTGCTGCAAGATGCGTATGTACAATCGGCAATATTACCACAACTAACAATGGATCAAAAGACCGATCTAGACAACACGTTTCACATTGAGTGAGATCGTCCTTGCTGTCGATCAGTTAGCTACTGGTAAATCACCGGCCAGGGATGGCCTTCCTATAGAGTTATATAAAACCTTCTGAAACAAATTAACACCATGCCTACTAGATTTACATTTATCAACCGGAGAGAAGGCTATGCCTCCTGTTATGACTAAAGTAGCGATCATTACAGTGCTACCAAGAGCAGGTCAAGGCATGTGGGATATGACTACCTCCAAACTACCCCTTTCAACACTACATTTGGACTAAAGGCTGCCCATTGTGATGCGGTTGGTGACGTTTCGCCTAGGAAGACGTTGGCCACAGAACCACAGAAAAGGGCGCAGCCCCACCATGTCCTGTGCTCCCCTCCTCCCAAGTCTCCTGAAGGCGGTAAAACCCGGGACATTACTCCGCAACCTAATGGCACCGGCCATGAGGTGGCGACCCTCTGGGAAGGCCAGTGGGGCTTGGGGCTGGCCCTGTAGGTGCTGCGCATGCCACACTGCAGCTGCCCATCCTCACCAGGTGCCACGGAGGCTGAGCGGGGGTCACATACCAGAGGCTGCATGGTGCCCCTCCGTAGCTGATGATCTGTGAATCCGATCTGGCCACATGTTTGCTTGGGCATCTGCACCCATCAGGAACCCTGCAGGAGAGACCAATTTCTGACCTGAGACCACTGAGTTGCGGACCTTGCTTCCAAGGTAAGCGCTGCATGCTCCACTCCTGAGACTTACTCGAATTGGCCCTGCTTGGTGCCTCACCACCTATGAAGACAGTAACGCAGCAGACCACCCTTACAGATTCCCACAAGGAGGAAGCACTACGGAGCAGCTGTCAGGTGACCCTCACCATATTACCCATGATTAGGCGAACACGCCATACTCGACAATTGCGGTCCGGAGGGAGAGGGTTGTGACTCAGACTCTGACCACACTTGCAGTCTGCCATTCACCAGAGCCTCGCTAAACCTCAGCAGGCGGTGCCTGGGGGAGGGGTCAAAACGAGTGGGACCAGGGCCGCATACCCACACCCCCACTCATACTTCGGACTGCTCTGAGCAATGACACCTGAACGGAAGAGCAGAGGAGTTTGACTAGTCGGCAATAACCGAACAATTTTGAAGCGAGAGCACCCCATTCGTACAAGGGGGGGCCGCCTATAAGCACAGACCATAGGACTCTGTCGCCCTGGGCCCTCGACACGGAAATACCCTCTTGCAGCCATGGTAACGCAGCGGAACCGGAAGAACTCCACCCTTTAGGACATGCTTACCAAAGCCACGTCAAAAAACTCAGATCTGACCAGCGGAGATGCGCTGAAAGATTGCACTCCCCCCACGAGAGGCTCACCCTGAAGTCTGGCATGTGGGACGCCCCATTGCCGTTATCCGAGTGTGCATTGAATCCCTGTTTGTCAAATAAGGGAAGATCTCGTGGTTCTCCCTGACAAAGTTACCTCTGATATCAAAGAAGTAAATAACAGACGTTGCGGAGATGGGCCACCTTGTCACCACCTTCTAGATTAACAATGATGCCAAAGAGGAGGAACTCGACAATTACCAGGTTAACTCCTGTAACTCCAGACCACAGTCACAAATACATCTGGAAGACCAGGACAACCTCTCACGTCGCTCCAATATTAAGGGGTCCCGCTACTTGTGTATTCAGGAGATTTAGAAGGTTATGTTCCCTGACTCTTTCTTCATATCCTCTCGCAACTGGATGTGAAAGACCTAGTCCTTGACTTTACTCACAGAGAGGGAAGGTGACCCGCTGCAACAGATTCCACGCAGGACAGTGTCACCTGCATCCACCACTGCAGAAAGAAAGAAGCCATCATGCGGGCAGCACGCGACCACTGTCTAAACCTATTGGAGGGCACAAAAATCTGGCTATACCAAGACTTGTCTCCGATCACACTCCAGCGGCGCCACCTGCTCAAACCTGCCACTACGCTCCTCCGTGACAAAGGTATTAAATACAAGTGTGGTCACCCGTTCCGCCTGACCTTGTGTGGGACAACAAAACACAATTGATCCGTACTGTGGCTAAAGCCAGGTTGGTCTTGGGCTTGACCAGCACTCCGGAGGAAGAGACACGGCCCACTCTATCACGGGAATCACTGACACTACAGACCTCCCTCCCGCATCCAGTAGTTGCGTTCCCCTGCCCTCCTATGCCTGGACTATCCGATATCCTCAGCGATATGCCACTAGACAGGGCTAGGGCACACAGCAGGCTGATGACCCCCCTCCACACTCTCCATAGGCCAATCTCCACATGCCACAAGGGACATGATTAGAAAACATAGCCTTAATGTCCATGGACTTAACGCACCCACGAAGTACTTTGTGCTTTTATCCCTGCTCCGCACCTCTGAATATGATATTGGCCTCCATCAGGAGACGCACCTTCTGAGGATGGATTGGGACGGCAGTAATCCTGCAGGTTTGACAGCCAATACTGCTCCTCAGGACCAGGCAAGAGAATGGGTGTGGGCGATCCTGCTGCTACTAAGTACCAGGGAAACGTCACCCAAACACAGGCAGAGACAAGAGGAAGACTCCTTTCATGACATATCTCCGTACATTCCTACACTTTAAGACTTGCCACACTGTATGCACCAATCGACCATCAACAGCAATTTATACTCCATGCCATAGGCCTAGTTACCACATCCATTGATGCCGACCTTGTAATAGTGGTAGATGTTAACCTTGTGCTCCATACCAACCTGATCAGATCGACCCAAAGACTGGGACAAACTGGGGCTTTTACACCAGAAGGGCTGCCCTGGCTAACTGAACTAATTGACGTCTGGCAGTCGCAACACTCTGCTGATAGGACATGCACCTTTTTCTCGGCGGCACATCAGACATATGCCCATATCAACTGCTTTCCGGCCTCACGCTGTATTTTTGCGGCCAATGTGCAAACGGAGGCAGGTTTCTCTGCTCTCTCTGGCTATTTCCCCATCATTGTCTCCTTTCAGATCCGGGGACTGCAGCACCTTCCCAGACCTGGTGCCTTAACAATAAACTCCTAATATACAATGCCACTGTAAATGAGATTAAGGAGGCGGACCAACAATTCCTCCGTGACAGCAGTATCCCAGGTACCCCCATCTCCCTATTACGGAATGCATTGAAAGCATCTCTTAGAGGCACGTTCATAGCTATGTCGTCCTGTCTCAATAAATTGAGATGAGAGAAACGTGCCTCCCTGGAAGACTGAATATGAGCTCTTCAGAGAGTCCACAAGCAGTCTAGCGCCCATAGTGTGATGACCGCTGACCCTAGCCAGATATGCACTGGGAGGAGTACGCCTTTCTCTACATGAAACCAAAATATTACGGAGTGGGAGGACAACAAAGCGGGCTGACTTCTTGTCCACAAATTGCAGGTCATGACTCACAAGACTAGAATAACAGAAATCTACCCAGAAGAGGGAAGTGAGGTCTACACAGATCAGGACATTGCACACACCTTTGAACGTTTCTATGCAGACCTCTACACCTCCAATTCCACTACCACTTCTGAGATCACTGTGTATCTTGATTATACTTGTATTTCACGTCTGCCACCCTGAGAGGCACTTCTTTTGGAGGCTGATATCCCCCCCAGATGAATTTCTCTCTACTATAATCGCCTACAGACCGGTCAAGTGCCCGGTTTAGATTACTTTACGCCTAGTTTTTCAAAACCTTTGGCGCCCAGCTGGCCCCGTTCTCGCTCACCTCTATAACCACGTTGGTGACATGGGCACCCACACTGATTCAGTGAAGGAAGCGGTGATTACCCTTATAACCAAACCAGGGGAGGATCCCATAAAATGCTCGTCATTGTTTGCATGGTTTCACACCCCCTTCCGTATCCCCCCCCCCCACCCACTACCCAAACCTCCTCCACTCCTCTCTCTTCCCCACTCTACCCTACCCAGTGGTATTTTGCGACTTCCAACTGCAGCACTGTTTTGTCAGGCAAGTGACAAAACATCGGTATCGTACAGTCCAAACCACTTTGAATATCTACATGAAAAATTGTTAGAGGTGAAGGGTGCTAGCTTTGTGAAGTGCAGTCTTCCATTATTGTATTGTATTGTATTGCATTGTAATTGCATTTCTATAGCGTTTACTACCCCTGACGAGGCGTCCAAACGCTTTTTGGCGAGTAGCATGCTACTCTGGAACCCAAAAAGGATTAATAGTGGTTTAGTGTAGTGAAATTTGAATTAATTTGAGCGTTGGACATGTGAGTCTGTAAATTGAAATGAAAACGATAATGGGGAGGGATAGAAGAGGGCAGAGTCTAGAAAGTGTTTATTGGGCGATCATAGTAATAAGATGAGGTTTCGGATGAGTATAAGGAGAGATGGAGGAGGGGAGAATCTCTAGATATGGATTAGGGTGATCATAGTAGTAAAATGAGTTTTTGGATGAGTCAAAGGAGGGATAGGTGAGTGAAGAATTTAGATGAATTGTTGGTAGATCATAGTATTAAAATGTGCTTTGGGGTGACCCAAGGAGGAATAAAGGAGGGTAAAGTATATAAACAGTATTTTGGGGATCATAGTAGTAGAATGAGGTTTGGAATGAGTCAGAGAGTGGAGGTAGAAGATATATTGATAGAGGTATAGGGTAGTGCATTGTAGACCACATGGCTGAAACACATTCACAAAGACTATCTCTTGGATAGGCGAGACCTATTGGCTTTGCCTGTGCTTGTTTTAATTTAACTTTATATATACCATTAAATTATACGAGGTGAATGTCGCTCTCTGCTTCTCTAATGTTCTTCAGAACAGCCAGCAGGGGTTATTTACTGCCCACTCGTCTACTTTCAAAATTGGTAAGGTCTTTCAAATGAGGTGGGAACGAAGACTGATGAACAGTAATGCGTTTATGAAGAAGTTGACACCTCTGCATAGGACTTCAGTGGACAAGGCAGAGGATTTAAAACACCCTCTGTTGACAGAACAGCATTTCATGGAGTGAAGGTGATATCCTGCTCCCAAGTGAGAAAATATATGCTCTCCAGTCCAGACTGGGGTGGCAGAGGATCAACACATTATGCAACTAGCTATAACATATGCTCAGAGGAGTCCACCCATAGCCTAAAGGAGCTGGGTGTTCTGCAGCCGAACATGGGAAATGCTCTGAGGCAGCTGTTCTTAAACAGCTGGCCACAGACCAACTCATTCCCTTGGGGTCCACGGGCTTGAGTGCCTAGCGCTATTACAAGCTGTCTCCAGCCAACGAAGGCATTCTCATTAGTGACCCTGCGTACATTTACGTCACACAAGGATTGTGAACGAAAGTGGAGGGTTGGCTGGAGTGAACAAATTAGGCCAAACATCATTAAGCCATATGTACGCCACGGTAATCAGTCTTGTTCTGCTGTCTCTGTGCTCATTTCATTTACTTGTCCGCTCCGATAGTGCAGTCCGAGGCGAGTTGCGAGGCACTATTACTTTGCTCGGAGCTCGTGCTGCGGTCTCTTGATCAGCAACAAACAGACCCACTTGTTCTCCCTTCCAGTACTGGCCACGCCTCTCCCCCACACAGGACAGCGGTGACTCCTTTCTTGTGTTTTGAGGCTGAGAGGCGCATGCCCTGGCTGCTCAGGGCCTGGGTAAGCGGGCACTTTTGTATTCCATATGGAGTGTGTCCTGCAGTGACCCCCTCATCCTCTGCAGCCTTGTAGTCTCATCCTCTCATCAAGTGAGTGTTAATTGAGATCTTGCGAAACTGGGGTCAAAGGTCAGTAGTAACATTTAATCAATATGGAGTCAGTGAGAAAGCTCTTTTTTACATTTCTCACGTGTTACTTAATTTACTTCCCAAAGGTTATTTGCTTTTTCCAGCACGTTGTTTTCCTGTAATTTTTTTTCATACTGAATATTATATTGTGCTTGTTGTGGACTGGGTCGTTTGGGATTGTCTCTGTGTTCTGGTTGTGGGCGGTCTTTCTAACGGGCCGTAAGTGAGAGGTTTGGCGTTGACGGTGAAGGCAGTGCAAGTATCTCTCTAACTGCCTACTGACTATCTGTGAGTTATTAAGGTTTTCAGAGTACTTCAACATCCAATCCTTGGCCTTCCTGCATGTGCACAGAGCTGTACTGGCATGTGCCATCTGTGATTTTATATGAAAGTGTGTGAAGGAGGGATAAATCTGCAGAAATATTGATCGATCCCAAGTGTTTACATTTGAATGGATATATTGTGTGTGTGGGGAGGTGATTAAGTGCGTGAGATGCAATTATGTCCAGGAGTGAAAAGAGTGCAGAAGAAGAAAGAGCAAAAATGGAGGGTTTCAGAATGATGTATGGAGAGAAAAAACACTTGTGGTGGAGGGGTGGGGGGTGAGAGGGTCCTGGCTTCCAGTAGTAGGTTAAGAACCACTGCTTTGCAACATCCACTTAGGGGGTATAGGGAGCAACCGATAGGAACGAGAAATTAGGAATAGAACGAGCAATTAGGAATGAGCATAGGAATTCAGCAAACTGTTAGCAGTCTGATTGTCCTAGGAGCGAAATGGAGCAACCCATATGAATGGATAAATGTAAAGTTAACCATTGGGTGTGTCCTGGAGCGGCAGGAAGTGACATATCGGAATGGTCAATTTGTTCATCAAATAGGTGGAGTGACCTACAGATGAGGCAGCGACGTGTAGAGGCAGCAATCAGAAGAGGAATGAGCAGGATGAAGCACATCGATTGGAAGCAGAACGGTTAAGCAAGTCAAGGTACCTACCAAGCATGGAAATGTAAACCAAACACTGGGGAAGGTGGAGAAAATAATCAGCTGCAGACTATAAGAACTCTTGGATGGTGCATGGTCTTGGAGGTGCACCGCCTCAATGCGCTTCCTCTTCTCTGCCTACTCTACCTGTATGATGCCCGTACGAAAAGACATTCTGCTGATTAATCCAGACAGAAAGCCACTCCAGTCAGGGGTTTACCCCTTCTGCACTTATTCGCCCCACAGAAAGAACTTCTTTTAAGAAAATATTTCACTTGGAAACTGACTCGGGCACTACTTCTTCCTTTAACTCAGTCATTAATAAGTCTGTTTGATTATTGCAAAAATACTTTCTAATGGGTATCGTTGCTATGTTTTCTATGTGGATAACTTCTGTCTGTTATTGACCTTAAGCTTAACGTGTTTGGAGGGTTGGCAGGGTTTTGTCTTGGGTTACGGAGCAGAAACTGTGAATTGGCAAAAGTCCTGCTTGATCAACTTTTAATAAAGTGGTTAATTTAATGTGAGGTATTTCATCGCGATGATATTTAAATAAATGCCAATTTTTTTTTTTACTTTGAATCAATTGTCAAAATTGAATGTTAGGCCATCTTATATCTTTGCAGGTGGAAAGACCCTAGTTTAGACCTTTCTGTAGTCGTCCTTGTGTCCATCCTGTAAGATCTGACCAACACATCTTAAGTTTTTGTTCAGCTTTAAATCTGAATCCTAGAAGGTTTTGGAGCTCTTTAAGAAGACCATGCTAATTCTATATGTTAAATTATGTTCTTTTGAATTTGTGTAGATTCTTGATGAGAAATTCTAATCGAAGTTATTGAAGTTTTACCTCATTTGTTTTTTTCTTTATTTATTGAAAAGCCCTTTAATTGCATTTAAAACTTGTGGTATGAGAAACTGAGCATAATATTGAGGGACTTGAAATGCTGGGACAATACAAAGCCCTGCACCTCAAAGCTGCTTAAAATGCTATGGGCATCATTACGATGTCGGGCGGACACAGTTGCGGTCTCGGAACCAACCGACCTCCGGTCCGCTGTTCTGACACTGCAATTACAATGCAGCCACACATGGTGCAGTCGCATGCTCCCATTTCCCTATGGGAACATGTGCTGCGGTTGGAAACCGTCCGCAGCACAATCTCTCATGGAAAAATGGGAGCTTCTGTTAATCCCTGCACCATGTGGCAGGCATGTTGAACTAACTATCTTATGATATTTTAAATGCCAATAAAAATCTTTGGAACAGGAAGATTCAAAGGTCTAAATCAACATTTGCTCTCCTCTTGTGTGAAATCGAGAACTGGTCAAAGCACGGCTCTTAAATGCCATTTGCATCTAAGAAGGAATGATGAAGCTGTTTCTTGTGTGTGGAATTATTTATCTAGCCATACATTTGAACCACTTGGACTTATTGTTATTGACCAGTAAAAGAGTGTTGTAGTCAAGGTTCAGAAGGTACTTACATCGTAAGAAGTACATCATCCTTTACGTATCCATATTTGTTGTGATTGAGCATTTTGGTTTGGCACATAGGGGCTGGTGGTTGAAATTAGGATTGTGGGTAGGAATTTAGGGTGGATTTATGGGAGATCACTATAAAAGCAGTGGCTGTATTAAGTTAGAGTTGGTGTTAAAGTACATGCAAGAATATATTAACGATGTATGACATAGGTTCTTAGAATCGGCTGTTTCCGAAATGTGTGCTTTTGGTGAAACCTTTTTTGCGTCTTTGGGCCCTATGTCGAACGTGTCAGAAATGATCAGGGGATAAAATATCACAGGGAAATTTCTTTGATGCATGCCCTTAGTATTACTTCTGGTGGTTTTACATTCCTGATCCAGGTTTAGCAGGTTGGATTCAGGAATAACATGTGGTTGTGCTTTTACAAAATGGTAAAAGGGCTTGCAGTTAACATTTCCGACCTGTTCTCAGCATACAGATTCCTCGAAGTAGTACCTGGAGAGATTTGCCTGGGAAGGAAACCACTGTTCCATGCAGAATTTGCACCTGATTTGGAATCTGAAATCAGGATCGAACACAGATTGTGCCCAATTTCCAGATTACCCACGGAACGCGGGATAAACTTGTTCTTTTCCTGCCTTCCACTCCAGTTTTTAGGTCTTGCCTACACAGTGCATGTGCTGTGCTGCAAGGCTTACAACCTGCCCACAGTGGCTTACGACAGGCCCACAGCATACCATTGGCTGTAGGCTCCCCTTCCTTTGTTGTGTTCGCTCCTTCCTGGAGCATGGACAAGTACATGTGTTCTTCCTCGTCTTTATTCCTTCTCCTCTTTTTCCAACACAGTATATGTTTCATTAATTTTATAAGCGTTGTGGTATTATTCCTGGACAAGCAATGTGCTTTCCTACTTTTAACACTGGCATACAGCTTCTTATTTATGTTGCTTTCCCCCTATGTGCCATCTCTGTCAATGCTTTAGTGATATTGAAACACCACTCTGGCACATTAAATTAAGGTCTGTAACTGGAAAAACAAGGTTGACAAATGCTTAAAAAAATGTGCTTTTATTTTGAAGAATGCTTTTAAAAAATGTGCTTTTATTTTACATTGGATTTATTTCCTTACAATTAATCAATTCATGTACACTGCATGTATTACACGTTTTCCCTGCAATTTCACATTTTCAGCAGTGTTGTTTTCACCCTATCTGCTGTCTCTTTTCACGCCATTACAAAAAATGGGGTTGTCCCAAAAAGTCAGGGACCTGGGAATCGAATTATTACAACAAACAATGATCCTGACTCAATACTTAACAAACCAGCAGTATGTCATCCCGTTAGTTCTTTGTTAAATTTAGAGCTGAATTACATTTAGCATAGCTCAAGAAACTCAATTTGACACTTCACCATGAAGCGATGCAACATCCACTATTTGATTAAGCGATATTTATTTATTTACAACAATTTTTTGATTATATAAAGTTCGGCGCATGGTTGCTCCAGAGGGAACGTGCATAAGGTAAGGGTGCTGAGAGGTGAATGTGTGAGGAGAGAATTTTCAAAGAGCAATAGAAGAATTAAGATAAGTAACAAAATACACGGTTTACAATTCACCGTACAAGGTGTCCTGGTCACGTATCAATGAATACAGTCACTATTTTTCTGTACAGAATCCAATTCATATTTTAGCACGTTGGGTAAGGGACGTGTACCAGGCTCATTTATAAGGGGTTGTCGACGTTTCGACCCGTCTTAGGGTACAAAGGTAATTTGATGCCTTGACCATGCGGGTCTTCTTCAGGACAACAGGGGAAGAGGGGCAACCTGACGAAGTCCTCAGCTTGACTTAATGGTCTAGGAAAGGGGGCAAAACAGATGATCAGGATGTTGCATAGCTAATGTGATTAACACCTGCCAGAGCGGGTGTATGCTTACCTAGCGTAAATCCAGGAGTGGCTCAACCATGGATCACTAGTGGCAATAATTCAAAGACCATGTATGTGGTCTGGTCGGTTATATTTCACAGACACTCGAACTGAAAATAAACAGAATTGAACAGTGTGAGGGCCGGGTCGGCGATCTGCTCGCTCTGATGCGAGGATGGGGGCATAAAATTATATAAAAATCACAGTACATGCAACGCGGACTCAATCCGTTCTGCAGTATATCTCAAAGGAAACGGAATTCAATTTGGGCTTCTCATTTCCAGGACACTGGCCGTTCTAGGGGGGAGCAAAGTGAGTGATATAAGTACCAAATAGCCAGCGTTGTATGCTTAATCACCGAGAAGAGACCTCCCAGCGTTCTTACCTGCCTCTAATGCAGAGCGTGCTTCCCGTGGCGTCTCAACCGGAGGAAGCGGGGGCGCATGCGCTCTAAGTATATAAAGCGCACCGGGTAACCGTACACGTCGTGACGGTGCGTCGGTAAGAGTCAGAGTGGAAAGACTCACCGAAGCGTTACACCTGTAGTTTCATCGGGGCCTGCGATGTCTATCTGTGGTCCTACGGAGCCGTGTAATTGGACCATAGTCTACAGTGCCAGGAGTTGCTGGACACAATTGCGAATAGTGACTTAAAAACAAGGGCAGAACTCATGGTTCAATAAAATCAGTAGGCACACAGCAATTCTTAATTGTGTCATGCAATAAATGATTATGACAACCAATAATCCATTATAATGAATATACAGTTCATGGAGGAACATCATTTCTAAAATTACAATGAATGATTACAAACAAACACATGACAGGCAATAGAACAATTGTTCCACGTGTATACAATTCAAACATACGTACAATTAAACATCCATAGGCTGTCAATGTAAAGGCCAAATTATACAGTGTTGACCAGTTGTAATCAAGGGCAATCTACCTGAAGCGAGAGATTAACAAACAAGGCCACATTGTACAGTATTAATCAGTTGTAATCATGAGCAATATACCAGTGGCGAGAGATTATTACCAAAAAACATACTAGCCAGTACTCATAATGGAGATCTGTCTATTAATCTCCTCCAACTCGTTCAATCCTCTATGGATAGTGTCCAAGGAATCTATCCATCTGCATTCCCTTCTGTTAAGTGTCATACTGAAGTCCCCTCCCCTGGGATTTGGCTTGATCTTTTCAAGAACCCACCATTTTAAACTATCAGCTGCATGGCCAAACTTCGTAAAATGGTCAA
Source organism: Triturus cristatus (assembly GCF_964204655.1). Lineage (NCBI taxonomy): Eukaryota > Metazoa > Chordata > Amphibia > Caudata > Salamandridae > Triturus > Triturus cristatus. Next base: position 379,654,669 of record NC_140593.1, on the reverse strand, counting down.
CCAAGGGTGCTCCCACTGTTTTGCAGCGTATACGGCTGCAATGCTGGAGGATGCGACACTTGACTTTTTGAGTCGTCTGACCCACATACATAAAGTCACATGGGCAAACAATTGCGTATATGACCCCTGACGAGTTGCAATTACTGAAACCCTTCAGTGTGTGTACCTTTTCATTGTGTGTGAATGCATTGATTTCTTTGGTCAAAGGGCAGGCTTTGCAGGATCCACATTTATGGTGTCCCGTGGCGGACGGAACACCCCATAAAGTGGTCTGACCGGTATTGGGGGGCATAGGTAGTAAAGATTTAACCAAGTGATCTCGTATATTTTTCCCTTTCTTGAATGCATGTAAGGGGATTGGTGTGTTACCCAATTCGTCAGACACTAGGTGCCAATGTTTATTGACTATCTTTTTGATCTCATTGCTCTTTGTGCAGAATGTTGTGACACACACTAAGCGATCTTCCTTAGGGATCTCCTTAGACTTAGGGGTCAAAAGAAATTCCCTGTGGTTATGCCATGCCCTTTTGCGGGCTTTTTTAAGGAGCCTGATAGGGTAGCCACGCTCCAACAAATGTGCTAGAAGTCCGGCAGACTCATCAAAATAGTCTTCCTTTTTTGAGCAATTCCTGCGTAACCTCAGGAACTGTCCAAAGGGTAAGTTATCTCTGAGGTTACAAGGATGGTGGCTCGAGTAGCGAAGTAGAGTGTTCCTTTCACTGCTTTTTCTGTAGAGATTCGTGTGGAGTTTGCCCTGCTCGGATATTATAAGGATGTCAAGGAAATTGATCTTTTCTCTATTGTATTCAATGGTGAATTGTATATCGGTCGAACATGTATTGAGCCAATGATGGAACCTTTGAAGGTCTTCCACATCACCACGCCAAATGATGAGCACGTCATCAATATAACGTCGCCAGAGTTCTATCTTCGCCCTATATGGGTTAAGATCGCTAAGGACATATAGCTGTTCATAGTGACTCATATAGATAATGGCCAGATTCGGCGCAAAGCTAGCCCCCATTGCTACGCCCTTTGTTTGATTGAAAAACTGTCCCTGAAAATTAAAATAGTTCCTGGTCATTGCAATCTCAAGGAGTTTGATAATGAATTCTGTGGGAACTAGGTGTGGTGCCGGTCTCGTGTCAAGGGCCTGTTCCATACAATTCAATGCCTGGAGTTGGGGAATGTTGGTATATAAGGCAGATATGTCCATTGTCGCAAGTATTTGGGCATTGGAGTCAAAAGGATAATCATCCACTAATTGAATAGTCTGCATGGAATCCCTTAAATAAGTGGCAGTGTTCTCGGCTAAAGGTTTCAAGAAGACATTGATATACTTACACAGAGGCTCCAGAATAGAACCACAACCGGAGACAATTGGTCTTCCCGGAGGGTCTTTCATCCGCTTGTGTATTTTGGGGAGGGTGTAGATGGTGGGTAGTCTGGGATGTTTGTTGTTTAAATATTCATACTCCAGTTTACTCAAAAAACCTTCACCCAATGCATCTTTTGTAACTTTACTTATCAACTTGCCTATGTCCTGCGTAGGGTCTTTTTTGAGTCTAGAGTAGTTACCTTCCACAATTAATTGCGACTGGATCTCCTTCTTATAGTCCTCTGTGTTCTGCAGGACAATGGCACCCCCCTTATCAGCGGGTTTGATTACAATATTGCCATTTGTCCTCAAAGATTCTAGGGCATCTCGTTCCTCTTTGGTTATGTTATACCTAACATATTGTCGTTTTGAAGTGGCATTCACCACATCCCTCATCACCACTTGCTCATAAGCCAGTATTTTATGTGGTACAGCGTGTGTTGGGGGATTAAACTTGGATGGTGGTCGGAGGCCACTGCCTGAGAAGACAGGTTTATAAGGAGTTTTGAGGAAGAACTGTTTTAGACGGACTTTCCTAAAGAAATGGTGTAATTCAAGTTTTAAGTTGAAATCATTGGGCATACATGTGGGGACAAAGGAGAGACCTTTTGAGAGAATTTCCTGTTCATTAGGAGTGAGTACATGGTCTGATAGATTGACTATGGGGTTGTCTGACTTGTGAATCACCATCTGTAGTGCTGGCGGCGTGTTTGAATTTCCCCGTGTGACTCCTGAAAGTGTGTCTGTTTCTTGGATTGGCCTCTCCCTTGATTCCACATTTGTCCTCTGGAACCCCCGGGTCTCCCCCAGGGGCGGCCCCGTCCTCGCTGACCCCACCATGGTTCCTCTGCTAAAAAAGGTTGCTGATTGGGGTAGTTGGATCCAGACGTCGAAGGTGCTACACTTGGGCCCGGACGTTCCAAGTCACTATCTGAACTGCTCCCTAGTGATGAACCCGAGAATGTGGTATACCTTCTGAAGCCACTCCTCCCTCTGCTTGCAAAGGTGCCCTGTTGTTCCCTTATGTAGTAGCCTTCCTGGAGGTAGGGATAGGTTACTTTTTTATCATAAAATTTGATGTCCTTGGCTACCTTATCAAGCTTAGTTGCCTGTGTATAGACGTCAAATTCCTGTATGGTCTTTTCTAATCTGTCAAGGGCTTCTTTAGCATTAAGCAGTGATCTATCCTCGATTATCTCCTTTTTTTAAATCAAGGATCTCCTTAGTCAACCGACCCACTTCCTCTACAGCGGTCTCAACCCCTAGGACCATCCAATGTCTGGAACAATTGTTTGAAACAAAACTGAAATTCTCCTTGAATTTGGGGTTGTCAAGGAAGATGGCGGGTTCGTTTCGTACTTGTAACCCTACAGGTATTACGTTGGATTGAAGATACTTAGCTAAGGTGTGTCCGTGCAAGCGTGTTCTAATGAGTTTTTTTCTCAAGACGTTCCAACTTCGATATCTTCTCATTCAGGGTTAAGTCTACGCTAGTTGTTGTGTTCCCCAAAAATGTATTAACTCCTTGTTGTGGTAGGAGTTTATCAATATAGTCTTCACTGGAGGACAAGGTCTCAGACATAGTCTAACCTAATCCTCTACAAATACAAACAAATTTTACAAAACAACATAAATTTACATATAAACCCTCGCAGGACTTGCCTGCACAAAGGTAGCCATTACAAAAAATGGGGTTGTCCCAAAAAGCCAGGGACCTGGGAATCGAATTATTACAACAAACAATGATCCTGACTCAATACTTAACAAGTAGGATAGATCACTGCTTAATGCTAAAGAAGCCCTTGACAGATTAGAAAAGACCATACAGGAATATGACGTCTATACACAGGCAACTAAGCTTGATAAGGTAGCAAAGGACATCAAATTTTATGATAAAAAAGTAACCTATCCTTACCTCCAGGAAGGCTACTACATAAGGGAACAACAGGGCACCTTTGCAAGCAGAGGGAGGAGTGGTTTCAGAAGGTATACCACATTCTCTGGTTCATCACTAGGGAGCAGTTCAGATAGTGACTTAGAACGTCCGGGCCCAAGTGTAGCACCTTCGACGTCTGGATCCAACTACCCCAATCAGCAACCTTTTTTAGCAGAGGAACCATGGTGGGGTCAGCGAGGACGGGGCCGCCCCTGGGGGAGACCCGGGGGTTCCAGAGGACAAATGTGGAATCAAGGGAGAGGCCAATCCAAGAAACAGACACACTTTCAGGAGTCACACGGGGAAATTCAAACACGCCGCCAGCACTACAGATGGTGATTCACAAGTCAGACAACCCCATAGTCAATCTATCAGACCATGTACTCACTCCTAATGAACAGGAAATTCTCTCAAAAGGTCTCTCCTTTGTCCCCACATGTATGCCCAATGATTTCAACTTAAAACTTGAATTACATCATTTCTTTAGGAAAGTCCGTCTAAAACAGTTCTTCCTCAAAACTCCTTATAAACCTGTCTTCTCAGGCAGTGGCCTCCGACCACCATCCAAGTTTAATCCCCCAACACACGCTGTACCACATAAAATACTGGCTTATGAGCAAGTGGTGATGAGGGATGTGGTGAATGCCCTTTCAAAACGACAATATGTTAGGTATAACATAACCAAAGAGGAACGAGATGCCCTAGAATCTTTGAGGACAAATGGCAATATTGTAATCAAACCCGCTGATAAGGGGGGTGCCATTGTCCTGCAGAACACAGAGGACTATAAGAAGGAGATCCAGTCGCAATTAATTGTGGAAGGTAACTACTCTAGACTCAAAAAAGACCCTACGCAGGACATAGGCAAGTTGATAAGTAAAGTTACAAAAGATGCATTGGGTGAAGGTTTTTTGAGTAAACTGGAGTATGAATATTTAAACAACAAACATCCCAGACTACCCACCATCTACACCCTCCCCAAAATACACAAGCGGATGAAAGACCCTCCGGGAAGACCAATTGTCTCCGGTTGTGGTTCTATTCTGGAGCCTCTGTGTAAGTATATCAATGTCTTCTTGAAACCTTTAGCCAAGAACACTGCCACTTATTTAAGGGATTCCATGCAGACTATTCAATTAGTGGATGATTATCCTTTTGACTCCAATGCCCAAATACTTGCGACAATGGACATATCTGCCTTGTATACCAACATTCCCCAACTCCAGGCATTGAATTGTATGGAACAGGCCCTTGACACGAGACCGGCACCACACCTAGTTCCCACAGAATTCATTATCAAACTCCTTGAGATTGCAATGACCAGGAACTATTTTAATTTTCAGGGACAGTTTTTCAATCAAACAAAGGGCGTAGCAATGGGGGCTAGCTTTGCGCCGAATCTGGCCATTATCTATATGAGTCACTATGAACAGCTATATGTCCTTAGCGATCTTAACCCATATAGGGCGAAGATAGAACTCTGGCGACGTTATATTGATGACGTGCTCATCATTTGGCGTGGTGATGTGGAAGACCTTCAAAGGTTCCATCATTGGCTCAATACATGTTCGACCGATATACAATTCACCATTGAATACAATAGAGAAAAGATCAATTTCCTTGACATCCTTATAATATCCGAGCAGGGCAAACTCCACACGAATCTCTACAGAAAAAGCAGTGAAAGGAACACTCTACTTCGCTACTCGAGCCACCATCCTTGTAACCTCAGAGATAACTTACCCTTTGGACAGTTCCTGAGGTTACGCAGGAATTGCTCAAAAAAGGAAGACTATTTTGATGAGTCTGCCGGACTTCTAGCACGTTTGTTGGAGCGTGGCTACCCTATCAGGCTCCTTAAAAAAGCCCACAAAAGGGCATGGCATAACCACAGGGAATTTCTTTTGACCCCTAAGTCTAAGGAGATCCCTAAGGAAGATCGCTTAGTGTGTGTCACAACATTCTGCACAAAGAGCAATGAGATCAAAAAGATAGTCAATAAACATTGGCACCTAGTGTCTGACGAATTGGGTAACACACCAATCCCCTTACATGCATTCAAGAAAGGGAAAAATATACGAGATCACTTGGTTAAATCTTTACTACCTATGCCCCCCAATACCGGTCAGACCACTTTATGGGGTGTTCCGTCCGCCACGGGACACCATAAATGTGGATCCTGCAAAGCCTGCCCTTTGACCAAAGAAATCCATGCATTCACACACAATGAAAAGGTACACACACTGAAGGGTTTCAGTAATTGCAACTCGTCAGGGGTCATATACGCAATTGTTTGCCCATGTGACTTTATGTATGTGGGTCAGACGACTCAAAAAGTCAAGTGTCGCATCCTCCAGCATTGCAGCCGTATACGCTGCAAAACAGTGGGAGCACCCTTGGTTGACCATTTTACGAAGTTTGGCCATGCAGCTGATAGTTTAAAATGGTGGGTTCTTGAAAAGATCAAGCCAAATCCCAGGGGAGGGGACTTCAGTATGACACTTAACAGAAGGGAATGCAGATGGATAGATTCCTTGGACACTATCCATAGAGGATTGAACGAGTTGGAGGAGATTAATAGACAGATCTCCATTATGAGTACTGGCTAGTATGTTTTTTGGTAATAATCTCTCGCCACTGGTATATTGCTCATGATTACAACTGATTAATACTGTACAATGTGGCCTTGTTTGTTAATCTCTCGCTTCAGGTAGATTGCCCTTGATTACAACTGGTCAACACTGTATAATTTGGCCTTTACATTGACAGCCTATGGATGTTTAATTGTACGTATGTTTGAATTGTATACACGTGGAACAATTGTTCTATTGTCTGTCATGTGTTTGTTTGTAATCATTCATTGTAATTTTAGAAATGATGTTCCTCCATGAACTGTATATTCATTATAATGGATTATTGGTTGTCATAATCATTTATTGCATGACACAATTAAGAATTGCTGTGTGCCTACTGATTTTATTGAACCATGAGTTCTGCCCTTGTTTTTAAGTCACTATTCGCAATTGTGTCCAGCAACTCCTGGCACTGTAGACTATGGTCCAATTACACGGCTCCGTAGGACCACAGATGGACATCGCAGGCCCCGATGAAACTACAGGTGTAACGCTTCGGTGAGTCTTTCCACTCTGACTCTTACCGACGCACCGTCACGACGTGTACGGTTACCCGGTGCGCTTTATATACTTAGAGCGCATGCGCCCCCGCTTCCTCCGGTTGAGACGCCACGGGAAGCACGCTCTGCATTAGAGGCAGGTGAGAACGCTGGGAGGTCTCTTCTCGGTGATTAAGCATACAACGCTGGCTATTTGGTACTTATATCACTCACTTTGCTCCCCCCTAGAACGGCCAGTGTCCTGGAAATGAGAAGCCCAAATTGAATTCCGTTTCCTTTGAGATATACTGCAGAACGGATTGAGTCCGCGTTGCATGTACTGTGATTTTTATATAATTTTATGCCCCCATCCTCGCATCAGAGCGAGCAGATCGCCGACCCGGCCCTCACACTGTTCAATTCTGTTTATTTTCAGTTCGAGTGTCTGTGAAATATAACCGACCAGACCACATACATGGTCTTTGAATTATTGCCACTAGTGATCCATGGTTGAGCCACTCCTGGATTTACGCTAGGTAAGCATACACCCGCTCTGGCAGGTGTTAATCACATTAGCTATGCAACATCCTGATCATCTGTTTTGCCCCCTTTCCTAGACCATTAAGTCAAGCTGAGGACTTCGTCAGGTTGCCCCTCTTCCCCTGTTGTCCTGAAGAAGACCCGCATGGTCAAGGCATCAAATTACCTTTGTACCCTAAGACGGGTCGAAACGTCGACACCCCCTTATAAATGAGCCTGGTACACGTCCCTTACCCAATGTGCTAAAATATGAATTGGATTCTGTACAGAAAAATAGTGACTGTATTCATTGATACGTGACCAGGACACCTTGTACGGTGAATTGTAAACCGTGTATTTTGTTACTTATCTTAATTCTTCTATTGCTCTTTGAAAATTCTCTCCTCACACATTCACCTCTCAGCACCCTTACCTTATGCACGTTCCCTCTGGAGCAACCATGCGCCGAACTTTATATAATCAAAAAATTGTTGTAAATAAATAAATATCGCTTAATCAAATAGTGGATGTTGCATCGCTTCATGGTGAAGTGTCAAATTGAGTTTCTTGAGCTATGCTAAATGTAATTCAGCTCTAAATTTAACAAAGAACTAACGGGATGACATACTGCTGGTTTGTTAAGTATTGAGTCAGGATCATTGTTTGTTGTAATAAGTCTCTTTTCACGCGTTAGTTACGTACACCCAGTGCTTTAAATGGGCCGGTACTGAGTAACGGCACTTCAGAATTTTTTTGCCGTCAGTACCGGCACTTTTCTGTACCCAGGGAGAGTACCGGTACCCTGATCCACAGCACGGCAGGCGCAGGTTAGGTTTCTCCTCCAGGACACATCGGCAGACCTGTAAGGGGAGGACGCAGACAAGTGATTCTTAAGTGTATGTTACTGTGCGCTGCTGAAGCCAGACTGTGCCCTCCATGTGCAACACATTCTAGTCCACCCTGCCAACTTTAACAGCAGAAGTGTCCATCCCGCTCCTTCCCTGAACTTTGCACTCCTGCTTGGGCGCACCCTTCTGTTAAACCCAAGATAATAAGGCTCCTCTCAGCCTAGTGTTCGTGCATATGTTTTTATAGACGTTTCGCACGCATGATCTCCACACTCCTGTACCAGATGATCTATTGCTCTGTATTTCTTTAGAAACTTCTTACAATTTGACTCCTTGAGGTCTGATTGGTACGATGAGATGTCTGTGTACTTCACAACATTTATCGTAGAGAAATTTGTTGGAAAACGGATTGATTACAAGGTCACCGTAGTCAGAATTTTAAATGTATTTATTATTTTGTAAATATATTTACTGGTCCAACAATGACTAAACATGTTGCAGTGTATTCACTACCGTGGCTGAGTGGGTGAGTTTGGAGCACGCAAATCAGGCCAGGTGACTGTGTAACATGTCGATTATTACACCTGGCAGAATCAATGTATAACTAAATCCTACAACATCGAAAGCACAGCCTCCGAAGTACTTCCAATAACAGCTTTAAAATAGCAAGATCGTGGATAGGTATAATGAGGCCTGGGACAGTAAACATCATTCATTCAAATCTTTTTTTATTTACTTCTTTATATAGCAAGCACCTGGCTGCGTGGACAGTGTGGTGCTTTACAGAATACCTGCTAACCGTATTTTGAAAAAATAAGGTAGATTAACGGGGAAACATGGTCAGCATGGGTTTAGAGAGAAAAGAGTCCAAGAGCAAGAAAATATAGATAATCTTTGTATAGGTGATTTTCCACCTAAAGTGGAGAAGGTCCTCCGCTCTTCAAACAGGTTAATCTAAAGTCTAGTGGCCAACATGAGAGGGCCTGGTTCATAGTCTTGGATTTTTTTTTGTTTAAGAATTTCTACTTTTATTTGAACTTGGTTCCTGGTATTTCTCTTACCTCTGGAGGCCTGTGTTTGTTGTTCATGTAGGTGTGTGGCTTTAGGTGCAGGACTTTATAGGCGGTGCAGGCAATTTTAAAGTGAATTCCAGCATCTAAGGACTACCAATGCCGGTCTTTCAGAATTTAAGTGATGTGTCTAGATTTGTTTGCGCCTTTAACGAGGCGAGCAGCAATGTATAGGATGTTCCAGAGAGGGGTGAGAATAGCCTTTCGGATGTCTGCAAGTAGGTCACTGCCATAATCAAGATGAGATGATACTGGGGAATGAGCCATGGTTCTGAGATATTCGGAGGGATGGAGTGTTTAATTTGCCTGAGGTGGTGAAATTGGATTGGATATGTGTTTTGCCATGAACTGCTTTGGTTAAGGGTGAATCCTAAAGATTTAGCACAGAGTACTGGTGTTGGTGTGAAGCCAGCTCAGTTTGTTTGTGAAGCCAGTGATATACTCGGGAAGGAGTGTTCCATGTGTAGCAGGAGGAATTCAGTTTAAGAGGTGGTTATGTTTAAGTGATAAAGTGCTGATCCATTTTGTATGTTTTCTATGAACAGTTTGAGAGTTGAGATGTCTGCAGGGTTCGATAATCTAGCTAATAAAGTATATTTGGGAGTTGTTGGTGTATTGAATATAAATTCTCTCTGTGTGAAGCATAGTACCAAGGCTTTCCATGTAGAGGTCAAATAGAAGCGATCACAGGAAATATCCTTGATGTACAGTGGAAAAAACTGGGAGAGAACGTGATCTGAATGTGTCCATTTTCACCGGCTATGATATGGAAGTGATCAAGGATTGGATCTAGTTCAGGACTGTTGCCCTTTACTTCCGTTCTTGATAGGAGTATTTGTAGGGGGTTCTGTGTTTTATTGCATTGAATGCTGCGGACAAGTAGAGCAGCACTAACACATGGGCTATTCCTTCATCCATTATCCATCGGACCTCACCAACAAATTGAAGGGTGTCAGTTTCTGTGAAGCATTAGGGTGGAGCTCAGATTGGCAGGCATTTAAGAGGTTGTTGTTCGAGGTATGATTGAGGAGTAACTGGCTACAGATTTTTCTAAAACCTTTCCCAGCATAGACTGTGGATGCTGGTCTCATGTTCTGAAAGGCAGTGGAGTCCCGATGAGGTATTTTCAAGAGTGGGGTGATCTAGTAAACTTCAAAGACAGATGTTTGATTATACACCTTCACTAGGAGATAAGTTGATGGTCTTCAGGAAGAGGAAGGTGCAATTTTCCTGCTCTCAAGGATGTTCTTCTGACAGGTCATCATTGAGGTTTACCTTTTCCGAGAAGTTTCCATCTCCTGCTAAAGAGCTGATTCTGCAACTGATTCTAGGGCACCGCATGTTTATTTGTATATTGCTGACATCACAACAGATTGAGGCCTTTAAAGACGCCATGTTGAAGATGTTAGCAGCTCTCCAGCTCCCTCTTGTGCTCCTTTGGGCCCCGAGGATGCGCAGTCAGGATGTCGCAGGAGTGGCTGACCTTCGAGTCTGCTGTGCCTCCAGAGCCTGCCTCGGGTTCTGTTTTGACACTGGAGCTGACTACCATTATGCACCAAAATCCGCACGGTCCATGCATCATTTACTCCTGCACCGATGCTGTCGGTGCCAGAGGATGACCCCTTTTGTGTCATCCTCTCTAAAGCCAAACCGAATCCATGTCCGCCTCAACCGAGCTTGTGCCTCAACAACGTACTAACACACCCGGCCCCAGTTCATTCAGACACAGGCAGAACCATGCTTTTTTTTCAGAGCTCTGCCACAGAACTCTAGCAACTTTTTGGTTCAGATTCTGATTACAGCACACAGCCTTTGGGAATCACCATGGTGAGGACACTTCCCTCAACACTTGGATGTGATCTCTCCCGGACCACCAACAGAAGTGAGTGCCTCCTTCGTAGAGAAGGTGCATGGCAGAGCTTTTGGACTTGCAGTTAATTAGCGTTGATGTCAAAACCAGAATCGTAATAGGTTTTGCAACTGAGATGAACTTACTCTGAATCACTACTCCCAATTAATTATGTTGACTGACTCTCATGGGCACCTGATCCAAAGCCCTTCTCCTGTTCTCAGATTAGCAGGTTGTTTCCAAGACTCCACAGGCCGGTGCCAGGTGACCCTGATTTTCTTTTAGAAATAACATTCTACACCAGCGAGTTTGATGGTTCAAGCTTTAACCAGTAGGGTGAACCCTAATTATTTTCCCACAGCACCATACTGACAGAGAATTGATATGTCAAGAGGCTTTTGGAACGTGGTTGTTTTGCTCCACCAGTGTGGTCTTGCTATACCCAACCTTTATGTAACATGGTTGGCGAGACATTGCCTGCAGCCTTTGACGAATTTCGGGACAATTTAGCTCAAACTATTCAGTAAAGTCAGGACACCACAAAGTACATCATCTTCTCTGGACTGGCCACTACTGACTGCTTAGGCAGATCACTTGGCAGTAAAGTGGTGCTTCAGCAGCATGCTTGAATGAGGTCCACGGGTTTCATTGGTGATGTTAAAGCCTCTTTAATGGACATACTCTTTGCTGGGTCTCGCACATTTAGTGAGAAGGCCGATTCAGCATTGGAAAGTTATAAAGAAAGTCGAGTTACAGCAGGTTCTCTCAAGGCTTACCTTTGTCATTCATTTCATTTGTACATTTACCTGCATGCTGCCCAATTGCCAAATTTATTTTCCGATGTTTGCACGTGTTAATGGGGAATTCTCCTTGGGTTGAAATTAGATCTAGAGGTCACTTCATCTTCTTTCCGCTCATGTGAAGTTGTGGCTAGTTGTTTTTGAAGATGTTAAGAATTGAATGGTAACAAAATACAAATGTTAGTGTTCTGGGTTAATACTTGATGGAGATGAGAAGATATCTGGACTTCTGAATGTTGTCTTGTTACTCTGGCACAGTACTCTGTGCTGGCTCTAGTAGCTCATAGCCTGGGCTTCTCTACTTGGCACTTGTGCCTAGAAGGGTTTTATCCATCTAGAAATTTCTTCAGAGGAAACAACACTCCCTAATCCCCTTCAGCTGTTCCGACCTCTTCAAGGTGCACCATTTGGCAGCTATATTTTGATTTGTCTGATTTGTCTTTTTAAAGGTGTGCAATCAGTAGGACTGCTTTGAGTTGTGAGGTTTGGGTGTATTAGACTAGAGACCAGTACCAAATTGCTTGGGAATTTCTCGGGTTGTTAGGAGTGTGATTTGACATAAGCACAGGTGTAGCTGTCTTTTTGCATGACTTGATGACTTGTTATGCAGTAGTATCCGGAATAAAGTGATAAGTGTGTGTATGTGTGTGTATATATATGTATGTATGTAGAAGTGCCGTGCTTGCAGTATTTGTGCATGACTTGTTTATGAAGTTTTATCTGAAATACAGATGTGTGTGTATATATATATATTTTTTTATTACAGGTCTGTTATGGCAGGGTTACAAGAAATTCCATCTCCGGATGACGCAATGCTGGCCTCAAATTTCGCACATGTGATTTTTCAGAATGTTGCAAAAAGTTATCTTCCTCACACTCAGCTTGAATGCCACTATACTTTGACTCCTAATATCCAACCAAACCAAAAAGATTGGGTTGGTATTTTCAAGGTAAGGCGATTGTGTATTCATGTAATTTGTGATTTGAAGTCAAAAAAGTGTTGTGTGATCACCGTTTTTAAGCGGTATGATTTTATACGAATGTTAAGTTTCTGGAATACATATTTCCAAATAATTATTTTTTTCGACGTATGTAAGAAAACTGTTCTGATTTCTTAAAGTGTATGTCGTGAAAAATGGCATGCATAAATAAACGAAGGGAAAAACGCACATGACGGTTGAATGTTCGAGAGAGCAGAAAGGTGATAGAATCCTGGTGATGACGAAATCACTCGGTGTTAAAGATACTGGAACAATAAGAGCAATAATTTAGTTCTGGAGAGGGGTTGGTGGTCATATATCGAATTGAGTCAAAGCATAGGGCAGGCAAAGGAGCTGGCGATTGTTTAATTTCAGAACTGCGTCGCTGGGGGTCACTGAAAATTTGAATGATTGATGCCACTTATACACCCCTGCATTGATCTTGTCGATCTTTAAATTTGTACTTCATATAGAGCTTCAGTAGCCTTGTGAGAGCTATGAATTTTTTCATGGTTCTTCACTCTGGGATGACCACAAGTTTTCTTATTTGTTATATTTAGTCTTTGCACTTTTTTCCTAACAATTTCTTTCTAAATTGCAACATATAATTGTGAAACGTTTTTGTGTTGTGCCAGAGTGACAACGTTGGTGCTCTTGCCTGGGGCCGAGGGCCTATCGGTATGAATGAGGAGGTTGTGTGAGTGACAGGCATGTACATTATAATTATGGTTGGGGCTAAAACTTTTACGTAGCTTTACAGTCAGATAGACAACAGAGCGTGTGTGTGTATATGCACCAAACAAGCACTGGCAAAGCCAATAGGTCTCGGCAATGCGAGATCTTTTGGCTTTTTTATTGTCTTTCATCCATGTTATACAGCAGCGTCATAGCGCTTCTTTGCCTGACTTTCAGCCATGTTGAACAGCAGCCATGCTAACAGATATTGTCAAAGCCAATTGCCCTCGCATTGCACTTTTTAAATCTGTTTTAGCTACATTGAAAAGCATCTGCGCTGCTGTACAGCATAGCTACAAAACATTGCCAGGTCCAATAGCTCTCATAATTCTGGCCTATTGGCTTTGCAAGTGTTTGTTGAGGACTGGGGCTTATTTTTTATCATCAGACATTGACCCAGGGCAGGAGCAAGGAAGCGGGAATAGAAAAAAAAGAGAAAGATAGAAAAACTGTGACTAAATGAGAAAGCAGAGATGAAAAAGAACCTAGAGAATAAGATAAATGGGTAGGAAATGTGGAGGTGGAAGAAAGCGGTATAAAATGACATTAAAAGTAGGCATTCTTGGTATCCGGTACCCCAGAATTCTGCAGCGGTTACAATGGCCTTCTTAGAAGAGAAGAAAGGAAAAATATGCCCCTCAAATTATTATTTTATTTCTGTATGTACTTATTTATATATTCACACGTTAAGCAGTATATAAATTTAACACTGTGCTCAGATTTTTGATTTATGTCCATTGTCCTTCTTTCCCTCTCCTTTCTCTAGTAAAGCAGCATTCTTTGCATTTGGTTTGAAAGCAATGTTACCATGTACAGCCATTTGCTATGGTTTTAACCTCCAGTACAGCCTGTTTGTTCCCAGCAGCCTGTTAATGATGGTTATCTCTATAAACTGGGCTCTGCAATTGAAAGCGGTTCCTTGGCAACACCTTATCTTAGAGGTAGAAGAAAGAGATGGGAAGCCACATTTCGTCAAGGCTTGAGATGCTTCGAAGATAATTCTTTGACACATGTGTAAATATTGTTGAACAGTTTACTGATCTATTGCCTAGGAGTTGATTTGCACACATTACAATAGTCCCACATCGCAAAGAGCCCTACCAGAGCTGCTTGCAGCAGCTTGTCATTATTTTTTATTTTTTATTTTTATTTTTTCCCAAAAAAACCCCCTTTATTTGCGTATAGGAATTGTACTGGGCAAACTGCCGTTTAACCACACAGCAGTGGGAGGACCCTGCCGACCAGTCGGGCAGTTAAGTTATCTCTTACACGGCCATTTAGCCGACATCCCGGAGGACCGGCGGCGTCTCAGTAAAACATCATATACAATAGACCAGTCATGATTGCAACTGCGATTGGTGGCTGCGCTAGTCCCCAGTCTATGTTACAGCCTCACGTTTATGAATGTGAAGCCTAAAATGGTCCGCCTGCAAATCTGGCGTAGTTCCTGTAAGTTTTAATCATAACACTAACCCCAACCACCCACCCCACCCACTGCACGCTAGCTGTCTCCTCCTCCCCCCCCCATCTACACGCACACGTGTCCTCGATCCTTCCGCCCAGCAGTAACCAGTGATAGCACCCCCCCGCACTCAGACTGTATGCAACCGTGCGTTACTCATTCACACCCCGAGTGACCCCGTTTAGAGCGCGACAGTCAGATCCGAAGTGCACCCGTCCACACTCTCCACGCGCAGGCGTCCATCCCCGCTGTCACACCGACATCCCTCACAATCATGCGCCCGTAGGGTCCTGATCTGGTCCCGTGCCCCCCTCGGTCACATTGTATGTATTGGATTCCTCACTCTGTGTCTCCCCCTGGCCAGCCGACTTGGTGACCCCGGTGGTCAAATACGTTCTATACAATCCCCAGAAGTTCTTGGGACGACTTTTCGGGGGCAGCAATTCGCTGTATGTCTCCGCCTGTGTGCTACAATACAGCATATCCCTGGCCCATCGTTTCTTAGTGGGAAGTGGCCCTCTCATCCAACATGTCGCCACAACTCGTCTAGCTATTAACAGCGCTATATCTGTCAGACGACGCAGCGCTAGTGGGAGCTGCCTGGAATATCCCAGCAACGCCAGCGATGGGTTGGGCTGTATCTCTGTTTCCAAAATCTGGCTCAGTTCCTGAAACACCTCCGTCCAAAACTTAGATATTCCCGGGCAGTACCAGGCCATATGCATGAAGTCCGCCGTTAGGAAGTGACAGCGCTCACACTCCGCTGTGAGGCGGGACCCCGTACCTATGCAGTCTCTCCGGGGTATAATAGACCCGCTGTAAGTACTTAAAGTGTACCAATCTGTGCCGACCATTGAGCGACACCTTCTTGGTGCTAGCGCAACAGTATTTCCACATCTCATCAGTAATATCCATTTGAAGGTTGGTCTGCCAGTCTCGCCTCGCTGTGGAGCACTGGTGCGCCTTGTGCTGGTCTCCGATTTTTTTTTTAAGGGCCGTAACCAGTTTGGACGGCGCCACGGTTTTAATGACATAGGTACGTTCCGGGATTTCCGGAGGTTCTGCCATGCCCGGCCCCAACAGCACCGACAGTGCACTACGGACCCTATGAAATTGAAAGCGTTGGAGTAGCGTGGGCTCAGGTCGCGACGAGCTGATCTGATCCCATGTTTTGACTACCCCATCCAGAAACAGATCAGCCATTCTAGCGACGCCCAGAGCGCCTAACGCCTGCAGCACTCCTGCCTCTCGCAGTGGGGGGAGCCAAACCGCCCATTCACAGTCTTGCGCTCTCAGCAACGCATGCCAAGCATGATTTGTGGCTTTTAGCGAGTCCATTGTTCCTACGCTGCGATCAAAAGGCTGGAAGACAGTCGCCGGCAGAGGGAGTGGGTCTGCAAACAGTTGTTCTAAGATTACGTGTGGGACATCAGAGTTGGCATGTATCCACGTGTGCAGGTGGGCCGCCTGCGCTACCCTAATATACCTTTCCAGGTCCGGGGCTCCAAGCCCTCCCATCTCATACGGCAGCATTAACACCTTCCACTGGACTCTGGGCTGTTTACCCCCCCAGGCCAGCTTAATCAGGGTTTGGGTCAGCTGCGCGAAAAAGGCCTTGGATAGCACTATAGGGATGTTATTGAATAGGAACAAGAATCGTGGTAAAACCATCATTTTCATGATGGCTATTCTGCCCAGCAGAGACAGGGGAAGCCTATTCCACACCTCTACGAGCAGCTTGTCATTATTAAACAAGCATTGGCATAGCCAATAGGTCTCGCCCTTGGGACCCATAGCCAATAGGTCTCGCCCTTGGGACTCCACAAGTGTTCAGCCAGAGCAACTGGCTCGGAGAGAAGCCTGGCTGCTGTGCCTCATGTTGAAAAGTCTTAACAGAAAAAGTGGTGTAAGTATTTTGTGAACGGCCATATTAAAATAACATAAACAATGTCATCATTTCACAGTTCGGAAAAAATGTCGGCACTGCCCCTGTCACCAAAGCTAGGAACTAACCGAGTCGTACACAGAGTACACCTCATAGCGCTCCGAATGGGCTGCAAAGCCCCATGTTTTAGGGCTATACGAAACTCCTGGTCTAAGTAAGAATGAAACCTAGAAATAGTGACGCTGGAGCAAAACACTGAGCCTTTGCAGACGCATCGTGACTGTGACGCTGTTTAACTTAAATGTGTCTGAAACCTCTCAATTTCTCCACATGGAACAAGACAACCTTACATGTTCCCTGAAATGCACTTTCAGATGATGTGGTGTTTTGCTTACTTTTATGGGTGTTATTTCAGACGTTGCGCTTTGTTCTGCTCACCTGCTTGTAAACGGCGGGGCTCAGTCACAGGAACACAACCCTGTGGTCAGTGTGCCTACTGCAGAGAGGTGTTTGTGCCCTGCAGTCGCAGAAAACCGATCACGAACACAGTTTGCCTTCAGAGAACGCACTGCACATTCGAAGCTGTTTTGCACCGTTTTTTGCACTCAGGACCTCGGGATGTGTCTTGCGTGAATAGTTTTTGTGCTTTTTTTTTGTTCAGTGCTTAAAACTGGGAATTAACCCGGGTTAGCTGCCTGAAGCACCAGACAAACCCAAGGGGCTCATTGTCGAGAAATCAGTGGTGTGCGCGCTTTCTACTCCAGCGTCGCAAGTCCAGATACGGTGTTCAATTCACAGCAGCGCCCACAGTTTTTAAAAAATTTCGCCCGCAGGGTTTTTTTAATTAATTTTTTTGCAGTTTTATATAGCGCTAACTCGACGCAAATGTATTGGAGCGCCTTACATGAGCACCAGTTGCATTACAGACGGACTTTTTTATTTCTAGACATGGGAAGAATAAGTGATTTGCCCAGAATCACAGGATGCGTGAGCCTCCCACCAGACTCTAACCTGGTTCCCCAGCTTTAAGGTCGACCGCTCTGGTCGTTAAGCCACATCCTGTCCCCAGAGTTTAACCTCCTTGAGTTATAAAATATATTATTTGATTATTGTTCGTTCTCTACGTAATGCGGTTTCTTCTGTGTGTGATTATCTCTGTGAAACTTACATGTTGTACGTTAGGCAGAGCACTGAAGGATTTGAAGACTAACAACTGTCAATTACAATGCCTAGAAATGACACGGTGCCGCACGATGCTATGTGCAAAGCTAGTGTGGTGTGTCCCTGCACATGTTGAGTCTCGGGAACCAATATAGTGTGTGGTAGTGCACCTAAGAACTGGAAGACACCCCTCACCCAACCCGCAGTGTTTCCTTGTCGGGGGGTGGGGGAGGTGCACAGTGGCGTCATGCAAACTGATGCGGCCACAATTGCAGAACGCGGTGGGGAGCCACGGGTCTCCCTTAAGTCACAGATTTTGATTGGCCCTGTGCTAAGTGGTGACCCCTTGAAATACTGTGGTCTCCTGCAGGTCAGGGGCTGCAGAGGCCTGCGTTACACTGGTTTTCCTGTAGGATGTGCTGGCTGCGACATCGCACCCGTCTCCGGTCCTCGCAGCGCCGAAAACTCAAGACTTTTTAAACATCAACTACATTGTATCAAACAAAGAAAATAAACCCGAATACAATGACGGATACCCGGAGCAGGAGTCGACTTCTCCGTGTTTACATTTGTTTGTTTTTGTGTGTTTCATCGCGTAGCGTTTCTGTTAAAATAATCTACGTCCGTGCACATCATCGTCGGGCACTTGGAGCCAAAGATTGTCCACCGTCTAAGGATGAAGTCCTCTGAGGCGAGCTCACGTGGTTGGAAAATCACTCTCTTATGGCACATTTTTTAATACTTAGTAGTTGAACCGGATTTAAGGCTGACGTGTTTGTAAACCAGATGGGTTTAAATGTGTGCAATATGAATGCAGAAACTGTTGTGGAAGAGGCCTGCTGGTGCAAAGAGTCCTCGTGCTGCGTATGACTCAGGCTGCGTTGGCAAAGAGTGGAACCTAGCCAAGGCTTGCTCAAGATCACACATGTATGTGAACTGGTGGAGAAGCTGGGAGTACAAGTCGGTTCTCCTGGTCACAAAGTGAACAAGCGCGGTGCACGCGCACTGCAAGGAATGTGAGGTATGCAGCTGGCACCCGGCTGCGCTGCTGCTCGCTCCCGAGCTGCCTTGGCCAGGGGAGAGAGAAGGCGGGACATGCGTGCTGTCTTTCTTAGAAAGACGCACGCAAAGGCCAGTAGCGTCTGAGCAAAAAAAAAGCGCACGGGCTTTTGTGGTCCCTGTTGAAAGTCCTTACTAGAAGCCTCGCAGAGCAGCGCATGCGTGCTGGCTCAGGCGAGACCTAAAAAGGAGAAAGCAGCGTGTGCATAATTCTTGAAGCCTCGTGTATTTTGAACTTTAAAGTTTGTTGGGGCGATACACCTACAAACAATGTACTTTCCATATTAACACACACCTTTGAGACGATCGCTGACTTTTGTATACTTTTTTTGCAGTGTTACCACCTGTGTGAATATTGAAGCATAACCTAATTTTACTGTGCTGTTCTTACTGTGCTTACAAAAAATGCAGTAAAAGTGCCGAGATAAGAGAGTGAGGCTAAAACGGACATGCAGGAAAGATTTCTCAGGGCGGGGGAGGAGTTTGTGTGGAGAGGGCCTGGAGGTGACAAGTCCATTCTTGGTTTCAATTATCTGGTCAAGTTTGCGCTATATTAAAAAGTAAAAGATGAAAGATGCCAGAAACTGCAATGTTCACAGAAACGTGGGTGGCGGGTGGGGGGGTGGGGGTGTTAATGAAACCGGGATTGGGCGGTTGAGAAATTAGAAGTAACCGTCTGGGCTGGAGGGGAAAACGCAATCACTCATATTGAGTGCTAAAACCCACCCAAAAAGTAGCTCCAAAAAAGGGAGCAATGGACGGACACAAGTACTTGGTCCATGCTATTGGGGAGGGCCAAACACAATAAGAAGACCTGACACAGGCCTGCCTTGACAAACCAGAACAAGGGAAATGAGAATGACGTTGAAGTAAACCAATGATAAGCTATGGGCGGGCTGTAAGCCCACTGTGTGTAAACAACATGCGCTGTCTAGCCGAGACCTAAAAAGGGGGCATGGGGTGATCTGGCAAAACCTAGTAATCTACATTGCACATGCGCAAGGCATAGAAGCCATGATGCCAATCAATCACTCAAACATTTGCAGCAAATCACCTGTGAGTGTCTTAAGGCGATGGAGATGTCAGCTGCTGCGAAGTTGGGTTGTTCATTCGAACATCCAGTTCTTGAGTTCTCTCCTGAATTGTTAGCATGATGGTGCAGTCCTGAGGTGCAGGGGAAGCTTTTTGCATGCCTTGGCTGCCAGGTGCGAGAAGGAGTGTAGTCCTCTGTTGGTTCAGCGGATCCGTGGGTTGTCGGTGAAGGAGAGGAAACCAGATCAAAGGTGTCTAATGGGTTGGTGGATGGTCAGGCATTTGTTGATGTATGCTGGTTCCTCATTGTTGAGGGCATTGTAAGTGTGGGTCAGCATATTGACTGGTATCTCTTCTGGATTGGGAGCCAGTGTAGTTTCTTGAGGTGCTGTGTGATATGGGTCCTTCTAGGGTGGTCGAGAATGAGTCTAGCTGCTGAGTTTTATATTGTCTGGAGTCTATTCAGGAGGTGTGCTGTGATTCCACATTAGTGTTTCAACAATCCAGTCTGCTGGTGAGGAGTACCTGCGCGACGGTCCTTCTGGTGTTGACTGGGAGCTACCTGAAGATCTTGTGGAGCCTGCGAAGAGTGTGGAAGCAGGTGGATGAGGCTGTGTTGATTTGTTCCTTAATCGATAGCTTGCTGTCAAAGATGATGCTGAGGTTGCGGGCATGCTCTGTTGGGGCTGGCCGAGTTCCGCGGGCCACCATGCATCGTTCCATGAAGAGGTGTATTTCCCAAAGATGAGTACTTCTGTCTTGTCTGTGTTGAGTTTGAGGCAGTTGTCCTTCATGCAGTCAGCAATATTCATCATGCCAAATAGGCCAGAATGGGAGTTGGTGACATTAGCAGTAGCCATTCATCTTTTTAGGTCTCGCCTTGCGTTGCAGCGCGTATGCGCCTCTCGCTCTGCGAGGGCTTCTTGGAATCATACGGTTTCAGAAGCTCGCTTTTGGCTCCGCCCCTAATTTCCATTGGTGTGCGTCATTTTGCGTCACCAATTATGCTAAACGGGGTGTAATGATCGTCCCAGAGGCTTTTTAGTCCCTCCCGGTTACCACCCTGTCCACTTTTTGCCCTGCCCACCTTGACTGGGATTTTACTGGCGGCGTGACACGGTGGGTTTTATAATGAATATCGGCACTTTATTCTCACCATTTCTTGCGTGTGGGCTGTGCGTATCGTCTCATGATGAACCAGGCTACATGCTTTGATCTGCGCTGCTGATGGCAGGGCACTGGCCTGTGTTGCTCTGCCCCTGTATCGATCACCTCACCTCGGTGACGGCCGATACCGGCAGCACAGTGACGGCCGATACCGGCAGCACGTGTTGCCCCATCACGAGACTCCTTCTTCCTGGGTCGGGATTCTCCAGTGTGTGAATGTCTGCTGCGTCACGGAACGGCCGGCCCCGCGAGAGCAGAAAAGGAGGAGCAGAGACTCCCCTGGGTCAACCAGGAGAGAGCACCGCGAGCTACAGGAGAGTCGGCTGCCGGGGAGCACAGGCGAGAGTCTGGAGCACCGAGACTGGAGAGCAGACTGCTTGGGGAGCACGGTCCGCTGAGGCAACAGCCACTGTATCCCACTCAAGGTGTCCGTGAGTGCTGGCTCCTTCCCTTCTATAATGTCCTGGGTGTACTGCAGACAGAGGAAGCGTCGTCATACTTTGTCTATTCTCGTTAGAAACTTGAGTTAGTTTGCACAGCTCACTTTTTTAGAAGTTTATCATTTTAGGAGTGCCTCATCATTTGCACATGTTTGTCTACACTGTACACTATTGTGAAGTTTCACTTCCCAAAGGGTGTCTGTCTGCACTGTGCATTCGTTGTGATGTTTCACATTACAGACGGATGCCTCTCTCCATACACACTTGTTTAGAGGCCTCGCCTCACACACCTCTCTTGATGCACACACACCGTGACGTGCCGCAAACCTGCCGGGCACAGCTGGGGTGCTTGTCTGCACTGCACACTCGTGATGTTTCACATTAAACAGGGATGCATCTCTGCCCACACACTCGTTTAGAGGCCTCACCTCACACAAAATACTTTGTCTATTCTAACTGATCCTATTGGGCCTAGATAGCGCAAGGGACATGTTATGTGGTAATTTAGGTTCTATCAGCCTAATTGGAAAGCATCTGCATAGTTTGCTGGAAGCAATTGTTTACTTCACTTTTAACAACTCACAAAGTTAGCCCGCTACTGAACGGAGTAAAGTATCTTGCTCAGGATCACACAGTGTGGTCACTGGTCCGAGAGACAAGGTGGGGGTTGCTCGTTAATTTCACCACTGCTAGACCTAATTCACCCACCCAGGCATCTGACGGACACACGGTTTCTAGCATGAAAACAAGAGGTTGTATTTAAACTTTGGGGATTTAAGTGTGTGCATCGGGTCTCCGTGCTCTGGCTGCTCACTTACCCCACTGTACGAACACACGTGCCACAGAGCGGGCACTCGTTGTATTAGCGCTGGGACGCACTGATCATGAACAGTGACAATCAGATACCCCGGTCTTTGGTCAAGCTGTTAGAGGGAAGTACTAGAGAGAGCTGGCAGGAACATGACTGAGTACATGGCCCGGAGAGGGGGCCGTTTTTTCTCAATTCTGTGGAACTAGAAACCCTCTTGTGCAGGCTGCAGCCCCGAACAGGGCACATGGCGCCCTCGGTATAGGTCCACTCTCTCCCTGCAGCTCTGCTGTGCCGTCTCTTGCCTCCAGACCGACCTCCTCCTTGGGAGGTTCGACGCTGCTGTCTGCTCCTGCTGCCCGCTCCAACTGGGACCAGACTGCCTGCAACCACCGTAACCTTTCTCGGCCGTTTTTTTCTTCTTAATTTTTCCCTGTTGTGCCATGGTTATTGTGCCCGTCTGTATCTTGCTCTAATTCCACCACTGTTTTTATTTTCTTAGGCCTGCCTGTTCCTTTCGCCGCTGCTGCCCCTGTGCCCCCCCCCCCCTCCCCGGAATTCCCCCACTCCAGCCTCTCCTCCCTCCCACCTCCCCTACTTAATGGCGGCCGCTGCGCGGTTGAGCAGTAGGACCTACCACTACCCATCGCTACAACACCACCATCCTCCTCACCCTTAACCCTGGAAGACTTGGAGAATGCCAACAGGCCTCGCTGAACACAACCCATGGCCAGTTCTCCTGCCTCCACTGCCGCCAGACCCTCACCACCACCCCGGCCTCCAACACTGCAGACGCCAGCACCGGCGACACCCTAAAATGCTTCCTCCTCAACGTACACTCCAACACAAACACACCATGGGAATCTGGAACCTACTATACTCTCCCGACGTCGCCTTCTTCACAGAGACCTGGACCAACGCATCCTCCGCCCCCGACATCAGCACTGCCATCCCAGACAGATACAAGATCCAGAGGAAAGACCGCCCCAACCATCCAGGAGGGGGCCTCACCATCGCCCACAAGAGCACCCACCACCTCCAGCGAAACCTTCCCCTCCGCCAAACACCTGCACTTCCAGATCACCCCCCAAAGCCACACTCCGAGGAACCCTCGTCTACAGACCCCCCCGGCCCCCGAACTTCCTTCACCATTACCATCACCGACTTCATCGCACCCCAAGCCATCGCCTCAACAAACTCCATACTCATTGGAGACCTGAACTTCCACCTCGACAACCCCAGTGACCCCCAACTCCACTATCCTTCGTGACAACCTTGCCAGCATCGGACTTAAACAACTCGTCAACACACTGACCCACAGAGCAGGACACACCCTCGACCCCATCTTTGCCCCAGGAAACAGCATCCAATTCAGCCAAACATCGCAGCCGCCATGGACCGACCACCACTGCGTACACTTCGCCATCAAAAAACCCAAGGCACCCAAACCAGCCCCATGCCCACCACGAAG
Source organism: Triturus cristatus (assembly GCF_964204655.1). NCBI lineage: Eukaryota > Metazoa > Chordata > Amphibia > Caudata > Salamandridae > Triturus > Triturus cristatus. The sequence goes on along the minus strand of NC_140593.1, from coordinate 379,630,957 downwards.
GAACTGGAGCAAGGTTACCGACGAGCAACTTAACTCCACCTTTACCCGAGACAACCACACATGGGCACCCGACGCAAGCGATGCAGCCAGAGAACTCCACTCCTGGATCTCTGACTGCGCAGATGATCTCGCCCCGCTACGCAACCCCGACAGGCAATGCCCCAGGAAAGCCACCTGGTTCATCACGGCTCTCCAAGAAGCCAGACGCACCTGCAGACGCCTGGAGAAGAACTGGAGAAACACCAAGAGAACTGAAAACCACACCACCTACAAGGAGGCCATGAAGGACTACCACAACCAGATCAGAGCCACCAAGAGGAACTTCATCCACAACAAAGTCCTGGCCAACTCCAAGGAACTTTTCAGTGTCATTCAAGAATTCACCAACCCACGCAGCGAAGCCACAGACATCACCCCATCCCAAGACCTCTGCGACAAGCTGAAACCTATTTGACACCATCTCTCACAGAATCCTTTTGGATAAACTGCGAGAGATTGGTGTCAGAGGGATGGCACTAGAGTGGTTGCATAGTTTTCTATCAGACCGATCTCAATGTGTACAATTGGACACTTTTGTGTCCCAGACTACAATTGTGAAGAAGGGGGCACCATCCTAAGCCCCACTCTGTTCAATATCTATGTGTTCTCCCTGGCCACCATCATTAGAACTTGCGAGTTTCAAACTATCTCGTATGCGGACGACACTCAGGTGATAGTCCCCATAGAGAAGGACCCCGGGGTGACCAGAGCAAGATTCAAGATCTGCATGTTAAAAATAGCCACATGGATGAGAAAGAACTTCCTACAGCATAACTCGATCAAAACTGAGATCTTATTGTTTGGGAAAGCTGAGGATTTATGGACTGAGTGGTGGCCAGTGGAACTAGGAGAAGCTCCTACCCCAAAAACATGGGCGAAAAATCCGGGCATTGCAATTGATAACAGTCTCTCTATGGAGGAGCATGTAAAGACCTTATCAGGCAAGTCCTTTGGACTGATGCGCATGCTAAAAAGGATCTTCCCTTGGATCCCTCTTTCCACCAGAAGGGTCCTGATTCAGGCGCTTCTAGTCAGCAGACTAGATTATGGAAACGCTCTACTGGTAGGGATTAGGGAGGACCTGCTCTCAAGGCTACAAGTCGTTCAGAACACTACTGCACATTTAGCATTGAATAAGCCAGCATGAACCCCATCTCTACCTCTGCTGAGAGAGTTCCATTGGCTCCCCATAAGGAAAAGAGCAGTTTTCAAAACTCCTATGCCTAGTGTTTAAATCTCTCCACGGGCTGTGGCCAATATACCTAACCAAGAAATTAGAATGGTATACTCCGGCCCGCCAGTTAAGATATAGTGGCCAGAAGGTCCTTCGAAACCGGAGAATCAAGAAAGTTAAAATGGGAGGCCGTGCCTTTTCCTACCTAGCCCCCAAGTATTGGAATATTTTGCCAGAGGACCTGCGGGCATGTCCCACTCTGGCTGTCTTCAAGAAACTTCTCAAAACGTGGCTATTTTAATGAGCATTTCTCACATTAGGCTGCCTGCTTCCCGGGCGCCGAGAGATCCCCTTGGGGACGATTCGTGCGCCATATAAATAGTAATAATAAATAAAATAATTTCTACCTCCAGATCAAAAACCTCGATGACAATTTCATCGACCAGGCGCCACAGACGGCCCCCCGCCCCCAGAAACACCAGCCAGCCCACCATCTCCAACTGGACACCGATCACTGCCGAAGAAACTGCCACGACCATGAAAAGCATTCACTCAGGGGGGCGGGGGGGGCCCACCGACCCTTGCCGACCCTTGCCACCCTCACATCTTCCACAGAGCTGCAGCTGCCATCGCACCCGAACTACAACGCACCATCAACACCCCCTTCAAAACAGGCACCTTCCCAGATGACTGGAAGCGTGCAGAAGTCAGACCTCTGCTCAAGAAGCCCACAGCTGACCCCACCGACCTCAAGAACTATTGGCCCATCTCGCTCCTCCCCTTCGCAGCCAAAGTTGCAGAGAAAACAGTCAACAGGAAACTGACACGATTCATTGAAGAGAACGCCGTCCTCGGCCCGTCCCAATCCAGATTCCGAAGCAACCACAGCACAGAGACCGCTCTACTTGCCGCCACAGATGACATCCGCACCCTCCGGGACCAAGGCCACTCCCCAGCCCTCATCCTACTTGACCTATCAGCAGCCTTCGACACCGTCTCCCACCGCACACTAGTCGCCAGACTACACGACGCAGGCATACAAGGAACGGCCCTGGACTGGATCCGATCATTCCTCACCGGAAGAAGCCAAAGGATCAGACTCCCACCTTTCCTCTCCGACACCACGAAAATCACCTGCGGAGTCCCACAGGGTTCATCCCTGAGCCCCACCCTCGTCCACATCTACATGACCCCCCTCACAGCCATCGTCCGACAACACTGCCTCAACATCGTATCCTACGCCGACGACACCCAGCTCATCCTCTCCTTCACCAAAGACCCCACCACTGGCAAACTCAACTTCCAGAAAGGAATGCAAAATGTTGCAGTCTGGATGACCAACAGCTGCCTGAAGCTCCACGCCGAGAAGACAGAAGTCCTCGTCCTCGGTACCACCCCTTCTGCATGGAACAGCACCTGGTGGCCGACTGCCCTCGGAAGCCCACCTACCCCCTCAGACCACGCCAAGAACCACGGCATCGTACTCGACTCATCACTCGCCATGAACCGACAGGTCAACGCTGTCCCCTCCAGCTGCTTCAACACCTTCCGCATCCTCCGCAAGACCTTCAAGTGGATCCCCCTGAGTCAAGGAAGACAGTCACCCACGCACTCCTCACCAGCAGACTGGTCTAAGGAAACTCACTGTACGCCGGCATCAACAAGTCCCTACTCCGCAAACTCCAGATAATACAGAACATCGCCGCCAGACTCATCCTCGGCATCCCCCGACACGAACACCTCAGTCAACAGCTACGAAGTCTCCACTGGCTCCCCATGGAGAAAAGAGTCACTTTAAAAATCCTCACTCACGCCTACACAACAACAAACCCAAATACCTCAACGACATAATCAAGTTCCACGTACCCAAAAGAAACCTCCGATCTTCCAACCTCGCATTGGCCAAAACCTCGCGCATCCACAGAGCCAGAGCAGGCAGAAGATCCTTCTCTCACATGGCAGCCAAGACCTGGAACGAGCTACCGGCAGACATCAGACACGCCCCCTCCCTGAACACCTTCAGGAAGACCCTCAAGTCCTGGCTCTTCGGCTAAACAGATCTGCGGACCCCCTCCTCAGCGCCTTGAGACCCTCACGGGTGAGTAGCGCACTTACAATTCCCTGATTGATTGGTCTCCCCGTGCCTGGGCATGTTGTGTTCAGCCTGTCTATGGGAAGTAGCCCAGACACGCGGGGCACCAGGAGGCTGGTTGTGTTCCGTTATAGCACCTGGATCAGGCTGTGAGCCCAGGCTCTGGCAGGGATTTCACCCATGACTTACGACTGATCCGAAGGGGCATCCTGCCCAGCTGCCCTTAAGTGTGAATGTTGTAGTATGTAGGGCACTGTTGTGATGAGTAAACCCAGCTGCTGCTCCAGCTGGTGACAACATCCGGCTGTGCCCTGGGGCCATGAACTCCGCAGACCTGCAAGGGCCCAAAACATTTTTTGATAGGCAATGTTGATGTTGCCTCACTACGTTTTGGGCCCTTGCCTGTCGCGGGTAATTGGGCCTCCCACACAAGTGAGGCACCATTTTTATCAGGAGACCTGGGGGAACGCTGGGTGGTGGGAAATTTGTGTGAGCCCGGTGATGCCACAACTTTCCCACACAAAAATGTGTGAAAAAAGTGATTTTGTTAAGCTAAAATTGAGGTTTCAGGGGATTCTGGGTAAGGAAACGTTGGGGGAGCCACGCAAGCCATACCTCCCTGGATTCCCCTGGGTGTCTAGTTTTCAAACATATATAGGTGGGTGTCACGACGGCTGGGAGCCGTCATGAGCACACGCCCACTGTGTGCCATGACGGCTCCCAGCCGTCGTGAGCACCGAAGGGGTTAATGTCTTTATTGGTGTCCTTCCGCTGCTCAAGCACGTATTGAGTTACTTTTTTTTTTGTTCTTGCCCATTCGTCGATGCTTCTCATCTTTGATGCTTCCTATTGTTGGCTTACTCCGTTGTTGCTTGTTCCCCCTCCCCCTTTTTAGGTCTCGCCTGAGCCAGCTCTGCGAAGGCATTTAGTAAGGGCTTTTAAACTCCAAACACACGCTCGTGCGTGTGCTTTTTAAAAAAAAATATCACTTGCTATTGGGCTTTGCATGCGTCTTTCTAAGAAAGACAGCATGCAATGGCCCAAGGCGGGTGCATGTCCCGCCTTCTCTGTTCTGTGGCCTAGGGTGCTCAGGAGCGAGCATTAGCACCATCTGTCTCCAATTATCGTGCCCGTTAATTGGAAACAGATGGCGGTCTTCTCCTGCAGAGGCGGGCACAAGCGCGCTCGCACCACTTCCGGGCTTGAGCTGCTGCTGAGCTGAGAAAGTCAGCAGCCAGGTTTGATCTGCTGCCCCATGGTGCAGGGCCCTACGTGAATGTGAAGTTTTTTTCTCCAGCTGAGGAGGCCTCCAAATAAAGAGCAGCCGCGGGTCGCCATATTTCTCCTTCCCAAAGCAGCTCCCGGGGCGCTGCCTGGGGCAGTCCGGCTGAAACCATTTTAGACAGCCGCCGCTAATGCTCCCCCCCCCCCTCCTCCCCTGGCAGGAGGGCGGAGCGTCCTCCGTCTGGGAGCCGCGGGTTTTGCAAAAAGAGAACCGCGGCACGGTTTGCCGAAAACTGGCACCGGTTCTGGAAACCGGAGTCACAACCAACTATTTTGCTTCCTATGTTGCGGCTCGACTCGGAGGAAGTGGACAGTAATAAATAGACCCCCCCCTAGCTCCTTGTTTTCTTTGTTGGCTTCTTTGATCTACCTCGTGTCGGGTAGCGGTTTTCATTGTTCCCGTGCTTCTGTTTTTTCTGGCCCAGGTGCTTTAATGAGTGCCATGATAGTATTTAATTCCCAAGCAAAGGCTGTGTGGGGTAGTGTTACTGGACTCTCACGGAATACATTTTTTCAGATTCTATTTTAAACTGACTTTCAAGTACCGCCTCCATTGCACCTTTTTGGTACGAGGCAATATTTTAAGTGCACATGTCTGTAATTAGATAGTGTATGTTTAAAGTATACTTTTTCTACGTCAAATGTATTGATTTGTCCCATATATATTTTTTTCTTTAGATTATTTGCTTGGTTGACCTAACCAGAATGAAGCTGCACTGCTGGCTTTAGCTTGGTGTTGAACTGTGGAGTAAAATTATTGTATTGACCATAAGGGTGTTATAAAGCACGATTCTTCAACCTTTTTGTGCACCTAAGTTTACCTCATGCACGTCATCTAAAAGCACTGAATCCCATTCGTGAATCACAGTCAGACATTTTCCCTTCACAAGTGAGTTCTACTCACAAGTAAATCCTGACGACGAAGTGGTATTTCTGTATGAGCAAATTTATGACTAGCTGAGCAGTTTTTGGGGCGGTCCTTTGGGCAAGTTAAGGGACATTCAAGAATGTTTTCTAACTCTTAATACCTATGTAAATGACCTTTTAATAGCAAGAGTAATTTAGCTTTATGGGGTAGGAATTGGGATAGACATTCCCAAAATGGATGGGGTTGTTGGAAACGGGTTTTCACCATATAGAGTAGGCCTGGGCAAAAATTTCGTTCCGTTCGCGGAAATTGCGATAATTTGACATTTTTGCGTTCCGCGGAGAGCGCGAAAATGTCAAATTCCGGTTTCCGCAGCTTGGCGATAATTTGTTTCTTGCTCGCGCTGTAAAATGATACATTCTCGCGCGATCGCCTTACCTGAATCCCTGCGTTCGCCGACAAGTTTTCTTGATCCGGTCGCGTTCTCCATGAGATGTTGTATTGTTTTTAGCCATTTGCGCTGTCTCGCGACAGTTCGCGCCCGCAGTGACGTCATGCGTCGCGCGATCACGTCTTTCTTCTCGCGATCATGCACCGCGAGAACAACTCAAAACAAGATGGCCGCGCCCGCAAGCAACCACATGGGTAAGTTGGCGACCCGCAACCATGCAGAAAATCTCGCGAACATGCCGGAAAAAAACTTCCGCATCTTCGCGATATTTCTGCTTGTTTGCGATAATTTTAAACATTCTCGCGATAATTTGCGAAGGTTAATTCCGCAAATTCCGCCCACCCCTAATATAGAGGCCATTTTATCAACTGCGAAATGCGCTTTTGCATCACTTTTACACATTTGAAAATGTCTACTTGAGCACGTGTTGCTATTTCCGATTGAGGATTGCCTTGTGGGTTTGTTTTGTATTTGTTCTTTCAGTTTAAAATGGAACCGTATAGTGGGGTCTGGATGGTATGGCTCGCAACGCTATTAACTCCTATCCATGCTCTGCCGCAGCACCATGTGTTTTATAAATGTATATCGTATGCTCCTTTCATTGCTAGCGGCCGGCCGGAAGGTTGTAGGCCCATATTTGTATATTTTTTAATCTTGTAATAAACGGTTTAAAAAAAAAAAAGAAAATGTCTACTTGTTTCACTTTGCTATGTCAAAATGTTTTGATAATCTGTGACAGCCACTTTATCCGAAGAGTATTCCAGGAATTCTTTGTAAAATCCTAAAAAGTTAGATATGAAATTCAAGCATTCTACTAAGCCTGCAGTTGTCAATTTCTTGCTTTTGTCCTTGGTCGTTTGTGAATTAGGTCCACAGTTACTACATGGTATGGTATGGTGTGGTATGGTGTGGTATGGTATGGTATGCTGTGTTATGCTGTGTTATGTTAATTTGTAGAGCACGCTATCACCCAGGAAGATATACTGGTGCTGAGTAGGTGTGATTCTAGTCTCGCTTAGGGTGGCTGGAGGGACTATTCGGAGAGCCAGGTCTTCAGTTTCTTCCTGAATTCAAGAAATGAAGAGGAAGCTCTAATGTGTGGCTGAAGGATGTTCCATGCTTTGGGGGCGATGTAGAAGAAGGCCTGACCTCCTGCTCTGGTCCTGTGTATGCTTGTAATGTGTGCAACTAGGAATCTGGCAAAGCGGAAATGTCTGGATGGTTTATGAATCTAGATGTGTGTGTGTTGAGGTAGGCTGGGTCAATGATGTATAGTGCTCTGAAAAGGCGAGGAGGATAATTGTGCTCATTTGTGTATTGGAATTCAGTAGAGGTCCTTAAAGAGCAGTGCGACATGTGCTTTATGGAAGGTTATGAGTGATTATTGCAGCAGAGTTCTCAATGGTTTATTTACGTCTGGTGAGTTATTTGCTCATCCCGGATTATTCCGTAGTCCAACTTGCGTGCGAGGAGTGCATGAATGACTGTTATGCATGTGCTGGTAGGAAGCCATTGGAAGATTTCCCTCCGCATCTTCAGGGTATGGAAGCATGAGGCTGTCACAGCTTTGACTTGGGTGGCCATGTTGATATTGCAATCCATTACGATCCCAAGGTTCGCAACTGTTTTTGGCTAATTTTGGCATTGTCATTGTATTGCAGCTGGCGGCTTACTTGTGCTTCTGATATTTTGTTTGCCATTAACTTTTTTACCGGCATTTATTTATTTTGCCTCAGCACTGCTTTTATCATTATCATTGCATCGCATTTGTCGCTGTACTGGTGCTTGTGAACTTGTTTGGGACAACAACTGTTTTTGACAAACTTTGGTTTTTAGAGTTTCACATCTGCATTTTTTTATTTCACATCGGGATTGCATTTCTCCTTGGCATTGTATCACTCGCTAAATGCTTATTATAGGCACTACATTTATTTTCTTTCACGGCTGGACTACGCAAATGCAATCTATCTGGGAGCGCCTTTAAAAACCACACAGATTCTTCAGACCGTTCAAAATTGTGCAGCTCGCCTCCTAACGAATGCCCCGAAACGCAGCTCGGCTAGGTCAGCCATTAGGCAGCTGCATTGGCTTCCAGTTCTGGAAAGAATTAGGTTCAAGGCTATGTGTATTATTCACAAGTCACTTGGAGGTGCCGGCCCCCCTATAATTGAGCCCATGGTACACTTATATTGGACCGATAGAACTCTTAGATCCAGCAACAAACGACTTCTTGTGGTTCCTCTGATTAAACGGGCAAAGATGGGGGGGCGCCGGTTTCCTTCCCATGCTGCAATGTTGTGGAACCGGCTCCCACACCATATTCGTCTGGAGAAGGACTATCTTGGATTTAGGAGGCAGTTGAAGACCTTTCTCTTTCCGTAAGTAGTAGTGAGTGATAAGATGTCACAGGAAGCGCTGGGATGCCTTCGGGTAGCCATGCGCTATACAAGTCTGTATTCATTCATTCATTCATTCATTCATTTATCCGTTTGCACAAAGTTCTTTTAACAGCGCTGACCAGCGCCGACTGGATATCTATGCTGTTTGTAGTGTCTAAAATTCAATCGTTGTTCATCTTAGAGCACTTTCAGATGGACTCTGCCTCTCTAACAATGTAATCCGTGGGAAACGCTTTAAAAGCACCATCCAGTTTCCAGCACTACTGTTGCATGGCACATGTAGCAACATTTACCATGTATTTTATATTTACCCTCCCTCCACCATCAAGCAGTCTGTCTTGGGTTGGCACTAACCTGTGTAAGTGCGGGCACACGTTCCTTATCTGATGTACAACAAATCCAACATACATTATTTACTCGCATAATAGCTTTCTCAGACACGTGCCATGTTTTAATTACACTGCCTTTGTTTAGTCTAGAACTTACTTATGCTCCACGCTGATTCAGATCAGACGGAAAAATAGAATTTTCCTCATAAGGGGTAATGCCAAAACAATATATTACCTTGGCATATACTCCTTTGTGACTCACATTCACAGCAGAGAGGTGATGTTTCCAACATCTCTTTCCCCAAGATTGGTAGAGGGTGGCACGTCCCCTCCCCCCCCAAACAAGATGTGCTATATCAGCTCCCCCTACCCTCTACTGTGGCTTTAGCCCCCATCCCACCCACTGATGTGGCTAAAACCCTCCATACCACCCACTGCTGTGGCTAAAACCCTACACCCCACTGTCTGTTTTAGGTATATATCCCCCCCATTCCCCATCCTGCCTGTTTTGGATATATCCCCCCCCCCCCAATTCCACCATTCCCATGTGTGGGCTTTCTGCTTGTATGCCACTCGTTACTTCTCTGCTAGTCTCTGGCAAAACACTTATAAGGTCCCAGAGGCGAGACCTATTGGCCATGCCAATGCTTGTTGTTTTTCTTGCCTCTCCGTCCCACAGGGTTTGATGCTTGCCCCTACCCCCTGTATTTTGTGCTGTTTGTTGATTGTCCCCCACACGTTTGATTGCTTGCACCCCCATCCTGTGGTAATTCTTGCATACCCTGGACGTCCCGCGTTCTTTGTTGTTGGCTACAAATCATTCACAAAGCCAATAGGTTTCACATGGGTGAGACCTATTGGCTTTGTGTTCTCTTCATAACCTAATTGCAGTAGATGGCGTAATTAAAGTATAGTTCTGGTTCACAGCCTGCCTTCCCTTCAAAAGGCCTAATACATTGATCATTTTCTATTTCATGTTGCATCTTGCTCCTCCCTTAAGTTGTGTGTGGTGTGACCTGCTCCCAGCCTCCGTGAAAGGAATTTCGAAGGCCTAGGCATAATTTCAGTTTACTGTGCAGGTGTTCACCTTTCTCCTACGAACAAAGACAGTTTGCAAATCCGGTGTTCACCTTTCCCCTACCAGCAAATTCTTTTCCAAGCAATTTATCGAAGTTTGTCGCCCTCTTGTAGTTAATTATGGTGTAAGACAGCTGCCTGCAGTGGCCTCGGTGTAGCAGCAACTATGCTTACTCCTGGATTTGCTCTTGTAAGATTTGGGGAAAGAAAGATTTGTTAATTGGATCTAAAGGCTGCCAAAGAACGCATTTTGCGAGTGTGGACTAAGCCGGCTCACCTTCCAGTTGCCAAAATGTTTCCATGGTGCTTGGTCCTTTCATTTGCCAAAATAAATTTAGAGAGAATAGTATAAAACCTATAAAAAGAAAATGTCAAATATGGATCAAAGGCACGTGCTGTTTGTATGGAAGGAGCTTGGAGCCCACTAAAACGGACCACACCACCTTATTTGTGTATTCAAAAAGAAAAATATTTTATTATTGAAGCCCGCAGTTCTTTTTACCTTTAAATGGCATGAATATTTTTTAAGGAGGATCACTCCTCTTCGAAAATTGAACTCGAGAACATTTTGCACTAATTTATTAGAGCGACCCCTTGGAATTAATTGATCGCTGCTGATATCTTTTGTGACGTGAAGGTCCCGAGTTAAAATCCTTGCAGGCCAAAGAAAACCTTTCATCCTACTGCGGTTGTTGATACCAAAAAAATGTGTTTAGGGAAATTGCAAAGCTGTGGGGGGAGAGGCCAGATATGCCGACTTTGGAACTGGGGAACCAGGTTCGAGTCTCGGCGTTGGCCCTACATCTTGTGATTCAGGGCAAATCACTTCATCTCCCCGTGCCTAAAAACTGTATGGGATCTTGTGTAATGTTAACTGATGTTCATGTAAAGCGGTCTAGTCCAGTTTCCACTATATAAAACTGCAAAAAATAAAATAAAAAAAATTATCTTTATGAAACAATTTACTATTCTCATGATTGAAGAATTTAAGCCAGTTAAATATTAATTGGAGTTGCAGTTTAGAAAAAGTGATTTATTTTTGTTCATTTTGTGACTGTATCGTTTATAGGGTAGACTTACGCTTGACAAAACCAGTTGCTCTCTTGTAGGCGAGACCTATTGCCTATTCCAATACTTAGTTTATTTAAAATAATGTGCATAGCTCTGGCGCTTTGTTCCACTTTATGAAGCCCGTTTTATTTTTTTGCCAATATAGAATTTGTTCCCCTCACTCTGCACACTTGAAACGTATTGGTGTGCATGCTTCTCCCTGTGTCTTCAGGGTCCATGGAGTACGTAATAGGCTGGGCCTGGACGAATTCTGTTAGATGCAGGCCACCCACATGCCTTTTTATATGTGGCTACACACCGCTTTCATTTTTGGAATGTCAGCATGTCAGAAAAGCACACAACACACACATGATAATGAGGGAAGCCTCTAGGCAGGGGTCTTCAGCCATTGGCTTGCCTGAGTCATCCACCGTCAGACATGGGCTCGATAGGCTGTGCCCTTCGTGTTTTGGATTACCCACGGCACAAAAGGGACACGTACAATTCCGGTAGTTAGTTTTAGGTAGTTATTTCTAGGTTAAATTGCTGATAGTGTAAAAAGTACCTTACTCTGTTGTTTGTGTTGTTAAATAGCTGTTTTGTAAAACGTTGTTGGCGTGCTGCTTCGGGTGCTGGTTGCATGATGTGTTTTTGGAAAGTCAAAAATATTTATAGTGTTTGAAGCTGCAATTTTCAAGTCCCAACATACCAAGTCACAGTGGGGGAAAAAAGACCTTTCATGGTCATTCAGAACTCTCGTTGAATGAAAAAGGTTATGTCCCTGTTCTAAAATTGCTGCTGCTCGAATATGATGACGTGGCAGTCTTAGATGATGAAGAGTATTTTGTGTTTATTTCCTATGTATTACTGGTTGTGCTTGGCTCCTTAGTCAACCCCTCTCGCCATTCAGAAAATTCATAGTCTTCTCGACCTGCTTATTTAAATGTATAGCGTCCAGCACCTTTGGAGCTGGAACTGGGAGGCTTAGTGCTCACTTCGCTCCAGGGCCAGCCTCTACCTCCATGGAGAGTGGTCTCTGGCTTCTATACTCCCTGGGCTGATTCTTTGACATGCATAGTGCTTCATATTCCTACCCTAGGACAGCCCCTCCCTTCATTTCTGACACCAAAAGCGGAACCCTCCTTCTTAGCAGATACAAGTTTCAGGGACTGCAGAGAGCATTTGCCTTAAGAGGTTGGTTTTATGCCCAGATCTGGTAAGTTCTAGAAATCCGGTAAATTTTACTAAGGAGGTGTCCTGTTAGCACTGAAACATTTCATTCAGATTCATTTATTTTTCACCCCTACTTTTGAGAGCAAAGGATTCCAACTTCATAATGTAGGCCCATCACCCTAGTATAGTCTTTGGGTATGAATGGATCTTTCAGGATCTCTCATAGTCACAATCATTTTTCGCACAAACATTAATATACGGGATTGAATAATACCCATAGAAATCCATTTTCTTAAAACATTGTAACCTCTTATAACGAACTTTCTTGTGGGATTTAGTCAGCCTTAAAACATCACTTATGTTATTCCCTTAAAATCAAGTTCATTAGGTAATTCTTATAAGTTCCTGACAACTCAAATTTCGTATGAAATCTAAACATGTACTGTACAAAATAATATTCATGCAGATTGGGAAGGTCTAGGCCACCTTCCTCCACATCTCTATATAAAGTTCTAAGTGGTAATCTGGCACTTTTAGTCTGCCAGATTAAAGATGAAAACATAGATTTAACACCTTTAAAAAAAAAAAAAAGGCAGCCTTCAAAGCACACTGTATTGCAGAAATAAAAAAACTAAACCGAGGTAAAATCACAATTTTATCAATGCCACCCTTATTCCATAACACAAACAGGACTTAGGCATTCAATAGCAATGGAGAGAAAGTTAACACAAACAAATCTTCAGTTTTGGATGTATAGCTAATACCCAAATAGCACTCAGGTTGATTGGGCATGCAACCGGAAAAATCTGAGAGCAAAATATCCGCCCCACTATTCCATATAATGACTTTGGTTTTTGTTTTTTTAATTCTGTAACCTCCAAGCCCCTGAAACATAGGAAAAATCTCAAACACTCTTTCCCACCTAATCTTCCTAGTATCTAAGAACAGCATTATATCGTCCGCATAGAGATTTATTGCATCCATCTGCACTAAAGGGGGGGCGGACCTCAGCATCTTTCCGTAGTGTGGTCACCAGTGGTTCGATGAAAAAGACAGAGGACAGGACAACCCTGTCTAGTTCCTCATAATACTCGCACCATTCGTGACACATTAATAATTATCTTTGCCTGTGCACTCTTATTCATTTTCTGTATCAATCTTGTGATCTGGAATGGTATCTTAAATGTCTCTTAGATGCTAAAAAGAGTCTCCCAGATCATGAGATCAAAAGCCTTCTCGGCGTCCAATAGAAAAATTGCAGCAAGTATTTAATTTACAAATTAATAATAAAGCGCGTCTGCCGGATAGTGCGTGTTTGTCCCGTACGGTCGCCCTTTGATAAAGCCAATCTAATTGTAATGTACCAATTTGGAGGCTATGCCATTAAATCTGTTTGCCAACAGGTACATAATTATTTTATAATCCGAAATCAATAATAATGTATTTAGATCCTCCACATCCTTCCCTTTTTAAAAAAAATTTTTTTTAAGAAAGGTGACTACATGACTTAAATTAAGAGGGTGGGATAGGGCCTCCCTCTAAAATAAAATTGGCCACTAAAAGCATATATTCTATTAAAACATCTAAAAATGTCTTTATCAAAATCTGGTGGAAAACCATTGGGGCCACAGACCATATACTGTTTGGCAAACTGCGAACCACCTCCTGCAACTCTTCCTTAGAAAAGGTGTTGATTTGAATTTTTTGCCTCTCTTCTTTTGAAAGTGTGGGCATATTTTAGCCCTGCAGGAATGCCCCCAATGCATCTTTATCAACTACCTAAATGTCACTGTAGATCCGATTATAATGTTCAAGAAAGATTTAATTTATCTTTCCCAGTTCCTTACTGCGAAACCGTGTTACAGGACATTTTCAAGGAGTGTATAGCATTTTTAACTGCTTTATCTTTTGCTTGCCAAGGCATAAACTTCATGGTATAATTATTCTCTTCATATATCTTCTACATATAAGCTTTGTTGTTTACATATCACTTGGCATAATAAAAATTGATCAGTGCATGTTTGGCTTTCTCGAGCACCATTCTGTTGACTTCTCTATATTGCTGGAAACGTTTATCATGTGCTTCTATCACAAGTTTTACCAAAGCCCATTTTTGCTCTTTAGCTTTCCTAATGGCTACCACGTCTAGCTATCAACTGTCCCAGTAGATAAGCCTTTAATGCATCCCAAACTATATTTGATGGAGCCGACACATGGTTTCTAATCAACAACTCTTGAATATCATCCTAACCTACTCTGACCCAGTACTCCTCTTGTACATATCGCTTATTAAAAATCCACCTCTGAACTTGGGGCTTTTGCCTCTCATCAACAATAGCCAAATTGTCAGTTTTATTCTCCATCTTTGTTTATCCTGATTTTAATCACTAAAAGCTCTATGGTCCGGATAGGAAGCATGAGCGAGAGCAGACATCCCTGTCTAGTTCCCATTCACAAATAAATCTCCTCTGATTGGTAGCCATTTATTGTTACCTTACTGTTGGTGTTTCTAACGTGCATGATCCTGTCAATGAATTGAAAGCTCAGATTGAGCTAATGCAGGTTTTTTACTAACATCCTGAGGCTTATTTTCTGAAAAGCTTCTTGGAATTTTCAAGGTTGTTTGTTGATCTGTTGGACCAGATGTACCAGACTTTGTATGCTGGCTGATGCCTTCCTTCATCTGTCAAATTAGCCTGATCAATTAGCATAGAAAAGAGCAGCTAAAGACTCGAAACCTGATTCTTTATACAGATGTTGGTATCCATATTGAGGAGCACAGTGAGCTTTTATGTAAAAGGCTGGCTGTCTGTCTCAGGTTTTGCATTTACCACTGCTTCAACACTAAATACTGATGGCTTAACAACCTTTGTATGTCTAAACAAATTAAATAAGGATATCACAGGTCAACCAGTATATTCACAAAAGTTTTGCAAAGCTGCTAGTGAAGCTGTCTGTTCTGGGGCCTTGCTGGACTTTAGTATCTGAATCTCCTCCCACCTCCTTATCAAGGGCAGTCTATCACCAGGGAAATCAGTTGTTTAGGGATATCTTGGGAATTCTAGTCTGTCCAAATAACCACATTTCTGCTCCTGGCTC
This sequence comes from Triturus cristatus, assembly GCF_964204655.1. NCBI lineage: Eukaryota > Metazoa > Chordata > Amphibia > Caudata > Salamandridae > Triturus > Triturus cristatus. The sequence goes on along the minus strand of NC_140593.1, from coordinate 379,615,922 downwards.
TCTCCATCTGATGAGAAAGGATCCACATAGAACCCCCTTCAAAAGCCTGCTTTACTTTTTTCTCCAGTGATTGATGCACTGTTTTTCCCCCCACTAATGATCTTCCTGGATTGAGCACCATTGATACCCTGTCTAACTGCACATTCAATTGTTTTTGACCTTCATAAACTCTCTGTAGTCTCCTCTGGGATACCGGGTTACTTTTCTAGTGCAGCCTGCATTGGCATTCTTGTTTTCCTTATTTTGGAGGCAATCAGTTTACCTACTACTGTTGCCTGGAGATTGTTTCACGTCATGGGAGGTGTCATCAACCCAGATACTTGCCTATGGCTTCCCATATATATGCCCTGTTGAGTACATAGTTATCTAACATTCATGGTTTTCATTTCCAGAAGTGCTTGTAATAAGCGGTCACTGGGACTTGATCTGAAAACAACGATCACTTCATTGTCGCAATGATGGCCAGTTCTCATCCAGCTATTCAGGAAATCCATTTTTTCTCTCTCCTCTTATATGATCCATGAACCGAAAGAAAAATGTGAAGCTGTAATGGTTAGTATGGTATGTCTTCCAAACCTCTACCAATCCATGGACCTGACTTAGTTTGGCAGATGCGCACTCTATCACAAACGTGATGGGTATCTCATCCTACTTATCACAAGTGTTTTGTATCCTAAAGCACTTTTAATAATTCAGACAGGATATCCATCCCCTTTTAGGCAGAATACCTGCCACCAAACTATAAATCAGGCCCCATACTTCTGAAGTTTTTTTAAAGTCTTTGCAATTTCCTTAAATGCTACTTAGTTTCATGATCCGCCTTGTTAGGTGTCTGGTACTTGACGGAAATGTCCAGTCAGAATTAACTGTTATTCTACAAGTCTCAACAAAGTCCTACTAATCTTCTAGACAAACTGATGTTGATTCTGATTGGGTGCATAAATGTTTGCCACCGTCACCTCCCCAAATCTTTCCTTCAGTGACATGAACTTTCCCTCCCTATCCAGACATCTGAAATTGAGAGTCCCTGTGTACGATCATGCCCACTCTGCTAGTGGGTGTTCTTACCCTCTCATGTATTCACAACAGGTAGATTCTTGATTTCCTTCTGGAGACATCCTGTTGGAGATGCTGTCTCCCCTGGTGTAACACCAGGTATGTTCTACCTTATTAAAGAAGATATCATCCTGCTCTGTTTTGCCCAGGACTTTACATCTTTGAAGTTCAGCTTTTTGTAACTGAATATTTGTTAATTCTAGAATTTAATATTGCCCACGTGCATCCTGCTGAGAAAAAAATGCATACAACACTAAAAATTGTAGCAAATAAGAGTTAAGAGCTAAGGGCTATGATTTCTAACTCCCCCACCTTTTATGGGTCGCACCAACTCAAAAACAATGGAGCTGATTTAGAGTTTGGCAGAGAGTGTACTCTGCGACAACGTTGACATAGTACCCTTGCTGCCAAGCTGTTGGTCCGCCAATCTCATTTAGAAGCAGGCAGACAAAAAGCATGTCGACCATGGAGCCTGCTCCGGTTCTGTTACTGAACTACTCCTACTACAAATCAATGGATTACAGGCTGTCGGAGGTTAGCCATCAGAACACCCACCCTATTTAAAGTGGGTGGTCATATGGCCTTTTGTGTTCTGTCACCGTCACTTACAGCATCTAGCTCATCTCCACCAACTCCCCACACCCCAAATTCTAACCAGGCTACTCCCTGATCCATTCCAAGTGTGCTTAAACTCCAGTTACAACACCATTGGTATATGCAATGATGGAATGTTGAAACACTAGGATCTACCCAAGCCACTTCCGAAGAAGAAACTGTTTTCATCCATTTTCTTTATCTTACCTTCATTTCTTAACATTGACCAGTCTGTAAGAAAATTGAACCCCCTGTTCATTCCTCAAATATCTCACTTAGTTGCATGTTGTTTAACTTCCTTGTGAGATGCCAGAGACCAGTAGGTGATATCTCTCATTGATTCTAGGGTCCTTCCTTTCTTGGTTTCTTGCCCTGCCCCTTGATGCCCGGTATCCAAGGGTGTTTCAGAAACAGCAGTGAGTCTGTCTCCTTCATGTCTAGATGGAACTTTCAGAGGCTGACCCTCAAGTGGTCACATGAAACTCCCTCTCTCCTCCAGCAGTGCTGGAGTTTCCGGTCCAAAATGGCAGTAATATGCATTAGGGCTGTTCTTTTCAGTAATGTAATCTGAGCGAGGTCTTATAGTGCAGTGGCCAGTCTATTCTGAAAGAACAGCTGTTACTCTTTCCTAGCCTATCTTGTCAGAAATTCTCTCTATTGGTACAGGTTTTTTTTTTAATTACGACACACTTCGGTCACAGGTTCTTGTTTCTTTTGGAGCTCACAGTGGTTCCTCTATTCCCACGTCATCAACCTCCTTGATGGCTTGAATTTGGGCTGATAGTGCTGATAATTCATTAATATTAGAACTTCTTCTGCCTCTACCAAATTCCTCATCATTATGATGTGACACCTGGTCCTGTTTTACAAGTCTAAGTATTTCAAATATGTGTACAGCATGCAGGCTTTTGCCTGGCCAGATGCCGTTTGGAAAGAGCTAGTTTCCACTGTAGATTGTATTTTCTAGCTGCATCTTGCTTTTAGTTTATTGCTTCCGTGCTGTGTTTTTCACTACCTCTAGTTCTAACTTTAATGTTTTTTTCCATTTTGCTTGTACCTCCGGTATAGGATGCTTTCTGATCATCTCTATTGAGTGTAGAGTTGAGCTTCTTTGTTGTCATGTTCTTGAGCTTGGTGGTGCCTAGTGGAGCATTCTTTTGTTAATGATGTTGGTTACGTATAGGTATTTAAAAATGTTGTTGTGGGTGTTCTGTTTGTCCCTCTGATTCACTCACATGGTTGATCACCCACCAGGCCTGCAGCTCCATTCGATTGTTCTTCACGGTGCGGCTTCCTTACTTAGGAGAGTTATCTCAAGTCTTATGACCAATAGAGTCTCATCACAGTTCAGCCACTCTGAGTCGAAATTTGGGGCACCCTCTGATATGATTATTTGCTGCATCATTATTGTATTCCAGCATGAGCACACCTTAAGTTCTGTATCTACACCATGTGCTTTGGGTAACGGGGTGGGGAACTGGGGGGCACATCAACCATACTAGAGTCATTTAATGTTTCAGTTGCGAGAGCTCCCCCGATAAATAGTCAAGAGGTGTTGCATACCTAGTGATGATGATTGGGCCGGGATGGTGGCCCCTGGTGTGGAGGGCAATGAACATTTTTGCCCTTGGTGACAAAAGGGATCAAAGCTTGTGATCCCACATCTCAAATCATTCACTGGGCAGTACTATCCCAATCCAGCATTCCACTTAGAGGGAACTCAGGCTATCTACTGGAGCAATGTTGTATGCTCCATCTGTATAGGATTAAGCAGATGCTGGCCAAAAAACTCTAGGTCCATGTCTAATGTGAGCGAACATCCACATCCCTCACAAGCATCAACCGCTGAGCTAGTTTCAACATTTAAAGCACCTTTGTGTATTTTTGCACTAATCAGCCATCCTATAAATGTTCATGGAGAAACTTCTTTTGACGATGGCTGCATGGCTGTGCCCTATCATTAAGATCTTTAATTTGCAAAGGTGAGATGACCATTGGCCCATTACATTATTTTTTTTAATGTTTTTCCATGTACCATTGCCATTGGTAAAACTGACTTGTTTGTAATCTGTTGCCCTACTGATTCCTTCCTTCTGTACTGCTATAAAATGGGGGGAGGATGTAGCCTAACGGTTAGGGCGGTCGACATCAAAACTGAGGAACCGGATTCGAGTCTCGGCAACGACGCTCAACATCCTGTGATTCTGGGGAAATCACCTAATCTTCCTATGTCCTCATGTAACGGAACTGGTGCTCATGTAAAGCGCTCTGGTACCTGATTTCGGGTCAAGTGTGCGCTATATAAAACTTTGGGGGGAAAAAAAGAAAAAAATAAACAAACGAATTTGCAGTTGCAGCTTTCAGAAATGCTTTCCACACACAGGAAAACATATACTACCGTTTCAAGGGTGAGTTAATGTTGGAAAAGGTTTAGAAATGCACACAAACTTTCACTATTGTGGTTGTCCCCTAAGATTCAAGGGCATCCTGACCCTGGAACACCCACAAATGCCTCTGGAGCTGGAGAGACGCATGTGCATTATTACACTATTGTGGAGTGACATTGTGCATGAGTGAATCGAACTGTGTGCAAGTTCACTTTTGGTAAATTCCGTGCACTCAAGACATTTGTGTGTTAAAGTTCAGTTTACTGGTGCAAATAACTTTGAGTCTAGTCATCCAGATCTTAATAGACCCATTTAAACTTGCCAGTGGTTATTCTGAAAATCTGGCATGAATCTGGACCTTTGTTGGGCAGGCCTTCCAATCTAGAGACCTCACTAAACAGGGACGTTCAATACTTTCTGGTGATGGCATAAAAGTAGTATGTATGCAGCTGCACAGATCAGTCGTATTATTAGCACTTGTTTTTACATCAGTAGGATCCCTGAAAAAGATCTTTTCTTACATTCCATTGGAACTGCACCAGACAGTCATTATCGCTCTTGTTACTTCACGGTTGTAGTACTGCAATGCACTTTACCCTAACATCAATAGATCCTCTCTGAACAACTTCAGGTCCTACAGAATGCGGCAACTCGCCTTATTCTGAACATCTCCAAACAGCACTCTGTTAGAGACTGGATTCATTCCCTTCATTGGCTCCCTATCTGGAGGCGAATTTCTGTCAAGGCCCTATGCTTAGATTATGCTCTTTATCACACGGGCCCCATTCAAATGAGTGCTCTTTTTCATTGGTACACCCCTGGCACACCAGTTAGATCCTCATGCTGTAAAAAAACTCAGGTGCCCCAGATTTCAGAAGACTAGATTGGGTGGGCGCTCCTTTTCGGTAGCTGCCGCTAAACTATGGAACACTCTGCCTACCTATATCTCAGAAGCAGATTCTCTTATGTCCTTTAAAAAACATCTGAAAACCTGGCTCTTTTCGTTTTTGAAACTTTGATTCTTAGTGCGCTGCTTTTGCTGACTCATCTGTCCCGCTATAGAGCTTTTGCACCTTTTGAGTTTTAGTGCGCTCTATAAATTCTATCCTATCCTAACTTGTCAAGTAAAATCCACATTATCTTGTTACTATGCATGTGAAAGAAAATCTTCCACCTGCATAGTAAAAGTCAACAAAACAAAAAAAGTTTTCATTGTTACCCTTTCTAGGTGGGGAACAAAAAAAAGAAATATCTATTGCAGAAGAGGAAGCTACACTGAGCTTCTCCCCCAAGTGGGAAGCGTGAGTGCTGCCTTATCCCAAGCTGTCAACACATACCCGATGGCCACCTGCTCTCTTCCCTCTCAGCGACTTTCCTGCTTGGCCTGACCATCCCCTTCCCCCTCCTTATCACCCTTCCATCTTCCCCCATCCCTATCTCATTCACCACTCCAGCTTGCTCCCACCCGACACTTAGGTCTACCCTTCTCCCCATGACCACCAGAAGTGCTCCTGTCTACACCACCATCCTCTTGGAAGCACTGATGGTTAGCAAGAGCTAGCCATGTGAGGGCGGGGGATGGCAGTCTGGAGGAGCAACAAAGCAAGAGTTAGGATAGGTGAGTTAAACAAAAGGTAAGTGTACTATGGAAAAAGTTTATGCTGTGTGTGGGCTTGCATGCAAATTTTTGTGGGTGCGGATTTGGTCTGTAGTCGCATACAGGAGGAGTGTGTGAGTGTTGTGTTCACTGCACACCATGCTAAAGTGCTAGCCTCGGTACAATGTGGTAACTTATATCAACTTCTGGGCACACATGTGATACTGTTTATTGACCACCCTGGTAAAATGGCGGCCCTGGCACGGTGGTAGTAATTCTTGGCACTTTGTAGACATCCCAGAGAGGATACCCTTTGCCCACCTCAGATTTTTTTTTAAACAGTTGCCCCTTGCATAACATAGTTGTATCATTTCTTGGCAACTTGTGAGCATCCATAATATGATGCCCAGCGCTGGTAGAATTCTTGTCCTGGCATAATGGTTGTTATTCTTGGCAACATTTAGGTATCCAGGGCCTGTTCCCCACTAACACCCTGTTACAGTGCTGGCCCTTGTATATAGGTAGTATTGCCATATTGTGTGCGACCATTGCATAATGGTGTCCATCTCGGCTCAACGCTGGCCCTCCCCGAACAGTATTAATTGTTGACATATTGTCCGCATTACATGCACTGTAGTGCCCACCAGTATCGTAATGGAGATCCTGGCAGTATTGTGGCAGTTCTTGGCTTATTGCAGACATCCTTTGGCGATACTGCCCACATGTGGCAAACGGTCAACATTGCACATTGGTGGTAATTCTTGACTGAGGACATTCACCACTGCCATAATGTTGGGTCAATCACTATAGTGGTCATTCGTGATATATTCCAGGCACGCATGGCTTGATAATGGCCACCATAGCATAACACTGGTCCTGGCTTAGTAGTGCTAACACCTTGCTAATTGTGACCAGCCAGGTTATAAATACATCAAAGTTCAAGTGGCGTAACATTGGCCTCCACAGCCCCCTCGGTGCAGGTGGGCCCCCTAAGCACAGGGGACCCCTTCCAGCACGGGCGGCAAGCCCCGGGCCTCAAACCTCCTGAGTGTGGGGGGCGGGAAGGAGATCCTCCATATACTTTGCAAGGGGGCACCCTCAAGTTTCGTTGCACCATTGAGAAGACTCGAAGAAGAAAGGAACCACTGCAAGTGAGTTTATGCAATGTACGCTTGTGTACATGCTTAGTCATTCGCTCTCAAATCTTGGGCAGATGTCTTTGCCAATTCATGGATTTTGGGGAGAGGTTCGGACAAGGCAAAACCTATCTGGTTTGTAAACACAGGTTTTTTAAATGGTAAAGCTTTTTGGTTCCCCTGATGTCATAGAAATGCATGGGTTTATATTACGTAACTGCAATTCTAATTTTGTTGGACCAAAGTTCTTTCTTCTATATTTGAAAATCTATTTTCCAGACTCTTAAAAAGGACACCGCTGTTTCCATAGTTGTTGTATTTCCAGTAACTTTGTTGGAATCATTTTTGCTGTTAATTTTCGAGATACAGACTTTAAAAATATGCTACACCAGTATGATGTGCTTTTGTGTTCCATAATTCCCACTTTCATTTTCCTTTCTGTTTTTCCCCACATACATCAAGTCACATGGGCATTTGTTTGCGTATTACATTTTGTGTGTTGCGATCCGACGTGTCTCAGTTTGATAAGTAGTCCTGTTTTAGGATGAGATACAGTGCTGCCTACAATGACATTGCTGCAGTGAATACAGTTTAGAATTGTTTTCATTCCTTTGTGAGAGTGGTTTGGTGGAAGACAATATCTTTCATTTTTCTGTTACGCAAGTGTGCAAAAATGGGTTTGTTAGAAAGACCTTTGAACTCTGGTTCAAACAGAAGTCATGCCCAGCATTGACTGATGATGTGTTTTATTAATAGAGATCTTGTGGAAAATTTAGGTACAAATACTTCACATGATGATTTCTCTGTGGTTTTGTGCTGCAACAAAATTGAATGATCCATAGTTTGCCGTCTTAACGCAGAGTTCGATACATGTTCAGGATAACCTCGCTGACTGAACTGTTTTTTTTTTTAATGCCGACATGGTCTGGGTGCAAACTTCTTTATCTGCGGTGATTCTTTTAACACGTATACACTGTGAAAGCGGTAAATGTTATTTTAATTATGGAGTGTAGAAACTGCTGGAAAGTAGAGTGTTATTGCAGTCCCTAGGTTTCCTATATACTATAGTTAGGGTTACTCCTAGTTCATTCCAGATATATTTTCAAAGAATGTTGCAAAATTGGTACCGTTGACAATTCCATGTCCGCCCCTCCATCCCCCATCTCCAATATCTTGAGCCTCCCTTTCTTGATTTCCTGGTCTAGGGGAAACACACAGGGTTTCCTACCTGAGCGACCCACATAAGGGCTTGCCTGATCATCTGTTTGAAGGTTATAGTGACCACTGCCTTGTGTGCTGTGAAAAGAAACTCAGTGGACAGTAGGCGTGCCTTAGAGGCATTAAAAGCCTGGGGAAAATTCAGAAAAACAGATAAGGCCCTTTACCCCTACCCTCCTAGCCTGGTCGGGACCAGAGGACATTCAAAACAAACTCCAGATTTTGCAAAGTCGTGGTGTATAAAACATAAGCTTCCCATTTTTGCAGAGCAATTGTCAGATTATGTTGGCCCATCGCATTTTAGTCTAACCTGGCCATGGGTGGGATTTTTTTTCCTCTTCACTTCATGAGCTTGCTTATGGGCCAGTAGGGATGTTTGGTGCCCAACCTTGCCTTCTACCTACTGTGGCCACTGGCTGTAGGGCAGAGGGATTTATACACTTTCCCCTACCTTATTAAGGGGCTGGAGGGGGGTTTGTTGCACCACTTCTCAACACATCATCAGATCCATTGGGGATCGATTAAGCTATGTTTCATGAATATAGTTCTAAACAGAGGCATTGAACAAAACCACAAACACACGGGGTTAAATTCATGCAGTGGGATAGAATAACGCTAAATATACCTTGCAGGTATAGGGCCTGTTGCCTTCCCTTTTAAAGTGGACAAAACGGTGGATTTAGGAGTGATAAAAGAGTAATTTCTTTTCATGCTAGTCCAGCTAGTCCAGTATTAAGGTAATATTCTCAATTGATTTGCGCACTATAATAAGTGTGTGATTATGTTTATGAACTTTTTAAAAATAAACATGTTTTATTCTGCTAGATATGTTTACACTGGCACAGCATACATGTATAGATTTGTTTTGGTTATTCCTGCAGAGAGGGTTCTGGGTAGTCCTACAAAGGACGCGAGATAATTTGTTCTGGTCCTTCACATTTCCTCACGTTTCAGTTCTCGTTAACAAACAAGGTGTAACGTTCCGATTAGTGTGCTTAGCAAGCCACTAAAGTTTGACACTGAGGTACATAGGAAAGAGGAAGGTCTGTCTGGTTTCTTGTACATTACACCATTTATTATCTTTCACAGAGCATCCGGGTTGTCTCAAACCCTATTTGGCAGCTGCCAGTATGTTAAGAAATTGAGACAAAGCACGTTTTACTTCAAACTTAATTCAAGAATGATCATTTTGAGGTCTCCTCCACTTGTACCATCTAATACGAAGGATTATTACTTTTTGTACTTTTAGTGGTGTGTTATCGCATTCTGGGTTACACGCTGCTTGAATCTGTATCATCTACCTGCAGCTAAACAGACGGAATGGAAGACTGCATTTTGTGTTTACACCAGCAAGGAAGATGCGCAAACTGCAGTTTGTTTCGTCTTATGAACCCTACGTTGGTAGTTTATCTTGCATTTTCTTCGTGATTTTCTACAAACGTGTAACTTGTCTTGTTCGAGGCATATGAGCTGCAGATTGTACACTTAGCATAGATCGCCATCTGGTGTTGGGCCCGGATGTTTGCAGTTTGTTTTTCTTCTTGGACAGTGTTTGGAAGTCACGAGTTTGGTGACTCCTCCTTCGGTCCGTACTGCGCATGGGCTTCGGCTCCATCCTCAGATTGTTTTTTTCCGCCATCGGGCTCGGATGTGATACTTCGTGCTCCGGCTTCGAACTTCTACGGTTCCAGCCTCGACGGAAAATCCTCGATTCTTCGAGTTCCTTCATCATCTTCATCTCTCGAAGCGGCACTTTCTCCATCCCGTTCATCGACACCGGCCTTCGGGCCCTCCGCGACTCCGGTCCCGGCCGATGGAAAGGACTCCGTTCAAAAAGTGCCCAAAATGTGGGTCTAAATTTCCCCACACCGACCTCCATCAGGTGTGTAACCTTTGCCTCTCTCCGGAACACGAGGCTAGAGACTGCCCCGCCTGCAAGTCTTTTCGATCGAAGAAGACCATCCGAGATCGAAGAGCTCGACGCACCATGGCGCACTCATCCTCCGCAGCACCACCGGACATCTTCGGAGACGACGCCGAAGCTTCGGGGCAAACACACACCGAACAGGAGGAAGACGTCGTCAGCGCTTCCGAGGCCGACGACTCCGACGTGGAGGACATTACACCAGCGCAGCGGGCCGTGAGTAATATGCCCCCTCCTACCCCCACGCCGAAAACCAAAGAGACTCAGGTTACTCCCTCGCCTGCCGGCCTGGGCAAAACCAAAACCAAAACTTCGATCACCCCACCTTCGGGCCCGGTGTCGAAGCTCCCAAAGTCTCATGGCAGCTCGGGGTCGAGCCAGCCGACACCCGGTGCCGAAAAACAGCATCCGGCACCGAAGACTGCAAAATCCAGCTCGACTACGAAACCACCGGTGCCGAAGCCTGGACACTCGGTGCCGACCAAACACAAACACAAATCTGTCGGCACCGATGCTCCGGCGCCGAAACATCATTCGACGCCGAAACACCCGGAGACCTCAAAAAAGCATGGCGCACACAGACCATCGAAACCCCCGGTTCCGAAATCACCGGTGCCGACAGACGACTCGACACCATTGGCTCTGTTTACACCAGACCCTTTACAAAAGACTTTGTCCAAAGATCCTAAGACTGGGCTTTTGACTTTAACTACCAAGAAAAGACGCCTTGATGCTCCGGCTCCTCCTCCTCCACCCAAAAGGAAGGACTCTGCTACTTCTCCCCTCAGAGTGCCCTCCCCACTACCGCCTCCCCTACCCCCTCCACCTCCTCCACCACCTCCACCTCACAGGTCTCCGCCACCTGTACCTCACTACGATCCGACCCCATCCCCAGATCCGGATGATGGGGATCCGGACAATTACCCGGCGGACGCCCCAATGGATCCCACTCCACCAGGGACCCCAGATCCATGGGAGGATTACAATAACCCTGATATACCCAATGTACCTCAGGACGACTTATACCCATCAAGACCGTCTCCTCCAGAGGACTCCTTAGGGTTTCACCATTTAGTGCAGAGAGCAGCACACTACCATGGGGTGGACATGCACAGTGAACCAGTAGAAGAAGACTTCCTACTGGATACATTTGATATACAAGACAAATCCACTTCCATTTTACCCATGCTTAAGGGTGTCACCAAGCACGCTACAGAGGTGTTCAAAGACCCTGTCAGAGCCAGAGTACTGAACCCTAGAATAGAGAAGAAGTATAAGGCGGCACCCACAGACCCTGCTTACATCAAGGGCCCTGCTCCCCTAGATTCCCTAGTTGTCTCCACAGCTAGAAAGCGGGCTAACTCCCAGTCCTCAGGAGATGCCCCACCGCCAGACAAGGAATCCAAACTTCTAGACGCGTCTGGTAAACGCACCGCCTCCCAAGCTGCAAACATGTGGCGCATTGCAAACACACAAGCACTGCTTGCGCGATATGATAGAGCACACTATGACGAACTAGAGGCTCTTATGCAGCACCTCCCAGAAAAATACAAGCACAAGGCTCATGACCTGATACAGGAGGGTAAACTAATTACAAACACCTCCATTAAGTGTGCCCTCGATGCAGCCGACACTGCTTCTAGGGCCATAAATACCAGTGTCCTGCTTCGTCGCCACGCCTGGCTCAGGATCTCAGGTTTCAAGCCTGAAGTCCAGGCATCCATACTCAATCACCCCTTTGACCAGGAAACTCTCTTTGGGCCAAAGGTAGACGAAGCGCTGGAAAAGATGAAAAAGGACACAGACACAGCAAAGTCTATGGGGGCACTCCAAACACAAGCCTCCAAACGTTCCTTTCGACGCTCGTCCTTTCGTGGCACAGGCAGAGGCTCCTCCACCGATAACGCCTCTACCTCCTACAAGTCCCCTCCTCAAAATACCTTTTCAAAGGGCAATCAGAGAGGTGGTTACAGGGGTAACAACAATAAGGGCAGGGGCAAAACCAACAACACCCGTTCTGCCACCCCCCCCCGCACAATGACTCCCCTCCGCTCCCCCCAGACCATTCCACTCCGGTCGGGGGCAGACTACAAAACTTTATCCACGTATGGGAGTCCATAACATCGGACAAATGGGTAACCCAAATCATTCGGTCAGGGTACTGTCTCGAACTAACATCTACCCCACCCAATATCCCACCAAGGCACCGTCCAATGTCTCAAGAACATTCCACACTGCTCAAACAAGAGGTACTCTCACTCCTCCAAAAACACGCTATAGAGCAGGTCCCCGTCAATCAACAAAATCTAGGGGTCTACTCCCTATATTTCTTAATACCAAAGAAAGACGGGACCCTCAGACCCATTCTCAACCTCCGGCCTCTAAATGCCTACATACACTCAGACCATTTTCACATGGTCACCCTACAGCAAGTCCTCCCACTCCTCTGCCAGGGAGACTTTCTCACAACCTTGGATCTGAAAGACGCATACTTTCACATTCCAATACACCCCTCTCACAGGAAATACCTCAGGTTCGTGGTGGACGGGCAACATTACCAATTCACGGTTCTCCCCTTCGGGGTCACCACCGCACCGCGGGTGTTTACCAAATGCCTAGCAGTAGTAGCAGCACACCTCAGACGTCAACACATTCACGTCTTCCCTTACCTGGACGACTGGCTGATAAAAGCCGCGTCCTACGACCAATGTGTGCAGCATACAAACAGCACCATCCAACTGCTCCACCAGCTAGGCTTCACGGTGAACTACCAAAAGTCCCACCTCATACCATCTCACACAAAGCAATATCTCGGGGCCACTATAGACACCTCCAAGGGTATTGCCTATCCAAACTCAGCCAGAATCACAAGCATTCAAGCCTTACGCAAAACATTCCTTCCTCAACACTCTCTTCCAGCAAGAGTGTTTATGAAGCTCATAGGAATGATGGCGTCTTGCATCTTCATAGTGCCCCATGCAAGACTCCACATGCGTCCACTTCAAGAGTGCCTAGCACAACAGTGGAACCAGGCCCAGGGTCAGCTGACGGATCTGGTGTTGGTGGACGGCCGCACACATCACTCTCTGCAGTGGTGGAACACCACAAACCTTTCCAAAGGGCGGCCGTTCCTGGACCCGGTTCCTCAGGTGATTCTAACAGCGGACGCATCGCTCTCCGGCTGGGGAGCGCACCTCCTACACCTCACCATGCAAGGTCTATGGACGCCACAGCAAAAATCGCTCCACATCAACCACCTGGAGCTCTTGGCGATCTTTCTAGCCCTAAAATCTTTCCAAAAACAGATTTCGGGCAAAGCAGTCCTCATTCGCACAGACAATATGACTGCGATGTATTATATACAAAAACAGGGGGGGACACACTCTCCCCAGCTCTCCCGCTTAGCCCAGAGCATATGGAGATGGGCAATTCCCCAAAACATCTTTCTCCTGGCACAGCACGTTCCAGGCGTACAAAACACCATGGCAGATCTGCTCAGCAGACAAACACAACAACTACACGAATGGGAACTGCATCCACAAGTTCTTCACCCATTCTTCCAACAGTGGGGGCATCCTCAGATAGACCTCTTCGCCACCCACGAAAACAAAAAATGCCCAAGCTTCGCCGCCAGATACCCACACCCATTGTCCAAGGGCAATGCGATATGGATGAACTGGTCAGGCAGATTTGCATACGCCTTTCCACCTCTCCCACTAATTCCATTAGTGGTCAGGAAGCTACAACAGCACTCCCTCACACTCATTCTGGTAGCTCCGACGTGGGCCAGGCAGCCGTGGTACACCACGCTACTACAACTGTCAGTGGTACCACATCAAAAATTGCATCTATCCCCATGCCTCCTAACCCAGAACCATGGAGAAATCAGGCACCCGGACCCAGCTCAGCTCAACCTGGCGATCTGGCTCCTGAAATCCTAGAATTCGGATACCTTAACCTTCCCCCTGATTGCATGAACATCATCATGGAAGCCAGACGTCCTACCACTAGAGCATGCTATGCCGCAAAGTGGAAAAGATTCGTAATTTACTGCCGTAACAATACAATCAACCCTCTAGATGCATCCATACAGCACATAATATGCTATCTGCTCCATCTTCACAGGTGTAACCTGGCATATTCATCCATACGCCTACACCTAGCAGCGATCGCTGCCTATCTACAAAACAGGCAGCATTTATCACTCTTCAGAGTGCCCGCTATTAAAGCCTTCATGGAAGGCCTTAAACGAGTAATTCCTCCCAGGGCACCACCTTCCCCTGTATGGAATCTAAATTTGGTTCTTACACGTCTAATGGGTCCGCCCTTTGAACCAATGCACAAATGTGAGCTACAGTTTCTCACCTGGAAAACAGCTTTCCTTGTAGCTATCACTTCCCTTAGAAGGGTTGGTGAAATACAGGCGTTCACCATACAGGAACCCTACATACAAATGCATCACAGCAAGGTCATACTTCGCACAAATCCGAAGTTTCTGCCCAAAGTCATTTCCCCCTTCCACCTCAATCAATCAGTGGAATTACCTGTCTTCTTTTCGCAACCCCAATCTGTTGCAGAAAGGGCCTTACACACGCTTGATGTAAAAAGGGCGTTACTATACTACATACAAAGAACGCAACCCTTCAGGAAGACTAAACAATTGTTCGTTTCCTTCTCTCCACCACATAAAGGCAACCCCATTTCAAAATCAGGGATAGCTAGGTGGATTGTAAAATGCATACAAATTTGCTATCAAAAGGCAAAGAGAACATTATCTGTTCCCCCTAAAGCCCACTCTACAAGAAAGTTAGGGGCTTCTATGGCTTTTCTAGGGAATATACCCTTAGATGACATCTGCAAGGCAGCCACATGGTCTACACCGCACACCTTCACAAAACACTACTGTGTAGATGTGCATTCCAAGCAGCAAGCTAGGGTGGGCCAGGCTGTACTAAAGACACTTTTTCAAACAGCTGCAACGGATACCGGTGGTCGCCGCTAGGGTTGGGTACTGCTATATAATCTATGCTAAGTGTACAATCTGCAGCTCATATGCCTCGAACGGAATATGCTACTTACCAGTATGCATCTGTTCTTGGCATGTAGAGCTGCAGAGTTGTACACGCCCACCCGCCTCCCCGGCTACCTGTATCCGTTCCAGTACATCTTATTTAGATACAACACATGGGTTTCTCACTGTTATTACTACGCTCCATCATTTCCCTGTTGGCGAAAAACAATCTGAGGATGGAGCCGAAGCCCATGCGCAGTACGGACCGAAGGAGGAGTCACCAAACTCGTGACTTCCAAACACTGTCCAAGAAGAAAAACAAACTGCAAACATCCGGGCCCAACACCAGATGGCGATCTATGCTAAGTGTACAACTCTGCAGCTCTACATGCCAAGAACAGATGCATACTGGTAAGTAGCATATTCCTTTTTTGCTTTCTTTAAACGAATCTCCCTTTTGTGGACGTTTTTGAATTTTTGATCTGCCCTGTTCACTGAATGAATTGAGCACCATTGTAGATAACCACCGGAATCACTAGTGACGGAAATGAAAGGGTTCACTAATAAATGCTTGCTAGCAAATACATTTGGGTGCTAGAGCAATTAAAGTTTACCTGACGTCAGGGTCAGCAGATGGGAACAGATGGGGAAAGGAGCATATATGGTAGAGAAAAATTCACAGACGACATTGACCAAACACACCAAACTTGAGAAAAAGGATTTAAAACATTGCATATTGAATGCCTCTACTTGGTCTTTTTAAACGAGTACAGGGGTATGCGTTAACCAAAAATGACACAAACACATGGTAGCCATGGTGCATTGGAATAACAGTCTATGAATATGACCGATATCTAGTTGTCTCTGCATATTCTTGTGTGCCAAACTTGGCAATGTCTTCAGGCTCCCCGCTACATTGCTCACGGGGTTGGCTTCCATTTGTTGCTTGGTAGGTGGGATTCTGTACGCTAATGTTACTCCGCTTACTGTCTTCTGCTCACTGATGGTATTTTTGCAGTCTAGGCATATATAGCATTGTTCATTTTTCAGCCGGCTGTTACATTGCAGTTCGCTGTCCTTTTTAGGCCTCGGCTGCGTAGGCTGCGCGCATACGCAGTCTCGCTGGCGAGATTTAATGAGATCTGGGTATTTCTGTAAGGGGCATTGGGCCCCGCCCCTCTTTTCCATTGGATGGCGTCACGGTTTATGCTAAACGGTGGCCAGCCATTGGAAAAGAGGTGTTGGTGACGTATTTGCTTGGCTTACTGAGCCGTCCCACTTGGTCGACCTGGCCTGCTTTGCGTTCGTCGCAAAAGGTTTCTTATCTTTATGGGGCCAAACACATGGCCCCATAAAGACCAGAAAACCATTAACAGGCAAGGCCGTTCAAGTGGCTCGGCAGAGAAAAGCACGAGCAAATGCGTCATGGCGATCTGGTCCGTGCCCGCGATCGACACCCTCCACAAACCGCCGCCGCCATTTTGAACAGCAGCTGCCTTCTTGGAGGAGCGAAGAGCAGCGCCGTGCTGCAGCTGAGCGTGTGCTGCGGGGGGCCGCCCCCCCCCCCCGCTCGGGGAAGCAGACTGCGGGTGTAGCGACGGCTACAGCTCAGACTCCAATTCCAGCCCCTGCAGCCCGACTGCGGAGTCTCCACGCCTGCCACCACTGGTGTAATTTAGGAGTCAGTGAGTTCACAACCACCACGGAGATTGCCTTGAATCATGGCTTTCACACCTGAACTTATCTTTAGCGGTGATGTGTGCGTGCTCTTACACAAAACATCCCCAAATCCTCTGTGGGTGAGCACTGCATACATACATTTCCCCCCCCCCCCCCCCGGAGTCATTGCTGGGTGCACAAACACTAATATATTTACTGTTGTAAAGAGTGTGTTCACACGCATTAACATCCCATTGTCCCCAGAGTGTGCGCTCCTACAATAAAAATCTGTGTTTCCACTAGCATGAGGTCACACTATCACCCAAGAGCCTCCTGAGCCGGAACGTGAACTCACACCCTGCACACCCACGAATCTGTAGTGACTGTGTTCACGCAGATCGTCTAGGAGCACATACAAGTGTTTGTTCACACTCAACATACAAGGGCATGCAGTGAGTGTCTATTGACAAGCTGAGCATCTGCAAATACTTAATGAATGTGAAATCACACAAAGACCATCAAAGAGCCCGTTGTGAGTGCCTGCTCACAGTGAATCTTCAAGTGTCTGTAGTGTGTGTGTGTGTGTGTGTGTGTGTGTGTGTATGAGTATGACACTGGATGTTGAGCAGACGCCGTGCCGAAGTCAGCAGCTCTAACTGTTACGCCACACCCCCCCCAAGTAAATATGCTTAGTTAATAATCCCAACACCCCGTCCCATTTGAATATTGCTCCAGAGAGCTGCTAGAAGACATCTTATCTAAGTAGGCGCTTGCAAGAAATTGTATTTGTATCTAGCGCTTCCTATCCCTGAGGAGGCGGCTTCGATGCACCAAGCCTTTGTTCCAGAGCCGGAATCCCCTCTCTGCTTGGTCCTCGGGAAAGGATGGTGCCCTCGTACAGCACCGCCCAGCAGCCTCTTAAAATGCACGGATTCTGCAAGCAGCTGAACTCGCACTGCTTCAAAGAGGGGCGCTGAGGGTGGTCAAGATCCCGTTTTCAACCCGGTGGTTAGAATCCCATGACGTCACAGCCACACCCCCGGGTTATCTTCGTAGTTCTATGTCTTTGCATGGGGTTATTTGCTGACCCGCTGTCTCGAACATCAATAACGTAGAGAGCTTACAGGAAAAGGTGCATAAGAAGGAACTGATGACAACCAAGCACATGAAGACACAGGCACAAGCACAGCCAGGCATACACACATACGCTCAGCACACAAACACACATGCACCCAAAAACATGTATATACCCTTAGCGCAAACACAGAAGCATGCGCACAGCCATGCACACAAACACGCACAGATGCAAACACGCATGCACAGTTTGACACAAACTCACACACGCGCACAAAACGCTCACCCAAGGCGGATTTCCTTTGTGCTGTCAAACGGGCCTTCCTTGTGAATGTCTGCATTGTCAGCATTCCGCCCATCATTTGTTTGTTGTAACGCTTTTCGCCCTAAGTGGGATGGGTATTCCCAGACGTGGGTCCCGTGCTCACTACGCCACTTGAGTCAAGCTATCCTGGCTGATGACGGCTGATAGCCAGAAACCGGTCCTAGGATGCTTGATTCCGGTCCAGGGAAGACATGGCTTGGCAGTTCGGGCTGGACTGTTCCCATGAGGCACAGGGTCAAGACTGATTTGCATATGGCCATGTCTAAACTGGGGTGGCGTAGTGGGCAAAAGAACGATGGATTTAACCCAGATCTCTTGACTGGGGGAGAATGTCTGCATTGTCAGCATTCCGTCCATCATTTGTTTGTTGTTCCTCTCCCACAGCGGCACACAACGGGGCCTTTCAGGGGTAAATAATATGTGTCAAACCTACGCGGGAAAGTAGGCCACAAGCCGCCTCACACTAGCCACTGGTGCAGTGTCTGATCAAACACATGCCATCTTGGGTGACTAAATATACAAACACAGGGCAGGCTGTGTTGGAGCTCTCACTGTATTTTTACTTGTGACATTTGACACCACCAGCTGGAGTAGCGTCCTATAAATGGAAGAACCAATAAATAAAACAAAAGACACTCCGTGCACTGGAAATATTAATAAACCAGCACTGGCACAGCTAATAGGTCTCGTGTTTAGAGAGAGCAATTGGCTTTGTTAACGTTTTTAGTATGTGTTGCAGAGCATTGTGAATGTTACGCAGCATGTTTAAAAGTTATAAGTAATAATTAAAAAAGTGTTATAACCATTTGTCACTTTATATATGACCTAGAAAACATTATATACAACTGAAGTATCCTAATACAATACAAGCATTTGCAATGCAATAGGTCTCGCATTTATGCGAGTTTAAGCTATTGGCATTGTAAATGACAATGCCTTTTATTTATGTTTAAAAAACTAAAACAAAAATAAAAGGCATCGTCATTTGCAATGTCAATAGCTCAAACTTGCGTAAATGCGAGACCTATTGCATTGTAAATGCTTGTTTTATTATGCACTAAGTGTTGGAATCTACTTCAGAGCCAATAGCCATTTTGTTCAAGCCATTCTTTGAAATCTATTTGGTGAAAACTTTGGTCAAAACATCAAACTGTTTTATCGCTAGAATTCTCCTGCCCTTGTGTGTTGGTTTGTAATATTTCCACTGTAAAGGATAAAAGGAGGGTGTAGCCAAGACATAGAAATAATTATGAGTTGTATACTGTAGTGTCTATTGCACTCCTAGCTCTCAGGCCTCTCTTCCTTCAGATGGCCCACCCACCACCCCATTTCTTTCTTTTTACATTGGTGTAGATAAAGAGGAAAAATAGGGCCAGATGTAGGTGGCCAAATAGCGATCGATAACGCTGAAATTAGCAGAATTTCTGCGTTACCGATCGCTAAAAAAGCATGTGAAATGTAGGAGCAGAAACACCGAATCGCTAAATAAGGAATCAGTAAAAATAACGGAAATCAACTACCGATTCCTTATTTGGCGATTATGCCACACCGACTCACTATTTAGCTACTCGCAAAATAAGGAATCGGCAAAATAATTCGCAAACCTATGTATACAAAATCGCTATTACCGATTCCTTAAATAATCGCTAATTAAGAGTCGCAAATTACCATGGACTCAAATCGGGTGGTAACCAGGTGCACAGCATATAAACAGCCCCAGAATGCATCATTGTCAGGGCTCGACAAATCCACTCGCCCGCTCGCATATGCGAGGTAGAATTAATAAGGACGAGCTATTTTTAGGTCCTACTCGCCCTTTCTGGCGAGTAGGAAAACAAACTAACTTTTATCCTCTGTCTTTAAAAACGGAGCAAATGTGACAAGTTAACAAGATTTAAAGGCATTTTTATTGCTCACAAAGCTAATGAGCAATAAAGATGCCTTTAAATCTTGTTAACTTGTCACATTTGCTCCGCTTTCAGAGACGGAGGTCAAGTAGGGTGAAGTTAGGTCGAGGAGATTTTTGAAGGTACTAGATCTGCAGGACTAGTACCATTTTTCGGATTTTTCGAGCCCTGATTGTGGACACAATGGCGGCCCTCTACGTCATTGCAAGGCGGTTAAGGATACGAGCTGCAGCACAAAGGATATGGAGGCGACAGGTACGCGTCTACAGATTGCGCATCACCTTATTCCAACTCACAGAGGCTGAAGTCCATGAGAGGTACAGGCTACACCCAAACACCATCCTGGACCAGATACGGAACCTGCACCCATTCCTGGAGCACCAATACCTACTCATGTACAGGTACTCTGTTGCCTGCACCTCCTGGCATCTGGCAGTTACCAAGGGGTAATAGCTGCGGCAGGTGGAGTCTCACAGAGTTGCCTGTCGCGTTTCCTCAATACATTCCTGGACGCCATGTTGCAAAGGATGCCACACTACATCCAATTCCCCAGCACACAGGCAGAACTGCAGAAGACCAAGATGGACTTTTACCAGAAGGCCCAGTTCCCACACGTCTTAGGTTGCATTGACGGGACACATATACCAATCTGCCCCCCTGCTGCGACAGAGTACATCTACTGCAATCGCAAATTCACACATTCTATAAATGTACAGGTGATATGTGACGCCTCTTCCATCATCACTGACATAGTTGCAAAATACCCAGGGAGCACGCATGATTCATACATATTCAGGCGCAGTGGGATCTATACCGTCTCGTTGCGGGTGAATGCTACCTGCTAGGTAAATACATGTTACACCCCCTGAAGTATACACCTGTTGCTACGATTGTTGACTGTGAATAACTTACTTTCTTCTCACACTTAGCTGGCAGCGCCTATGCTGTGCGATCTTTCATCTTGACTCCGTACCTGCACCCATCCACCCCAAGTGAAAGGCGATATAATGTTGCTAATAGATCTACGTGTAATGTGGTTGAGCGAACATTTGGAGTCCTCCAAAAGCAGGTTCTGCTACCTCCACAAAAGTGGAGGTGCACGGCAGTACCGGCCCTTGGTCTGCTGCAAAATCATAGCTGCATGTGCCATGCTGCATAACCTTGCCACAAAGAGCGGAACACCCTTGGAAATCAGTGAATCCGAGGAGGAGGATGAGGAAGGTACACAGCCACAGCACAGCACAGCGCAGCAGGCGGCGCAGATGGGAGACAGAGACGGTCAGAGATCACACAGAATTATTTCTGAGTAAGCAATGAGACAAAGCCAGTTAATGCAATTGTGTCAGGGTGTTTAATTGACCTTTCCACAGGCAATTGTACTGCACACCGTAACACTAATGATGGCCGCACAGTGCCTGATCAAGCACAACATGGCATAGTCACTCCCCCAAGTAAAATCACTAGTCCCATCATTGTGTCCAATGGGTTACGTCACCAGCGCACCACTGCTGCGTTCAGCAGGAACACTGTTCTCACCAGTGCTGTGTCCTGCGGCAGGACCATGCCTGACACTGCGCCTCCTGTTCTCTGGCAAGGGGGGTGTTATGCTGCTGCGACTGGTTGTCTCCTCACTCTCAGCCCCATCCCCTGTACCAGTGGCAACAATTTGGTTTGTCTGAAGCACCTCTAAAGCACTGGTGACAGTTACCAGGGCCTGAGTGACTTCACGGCTGCACTTTGCCATTTCCAGTTGCATGGCCACAGAGCGACGACTGAGCACATGGGTTGCATTGCACAGCCTGTTGACAGACTTGGTATACCCTTCAAGTTTCTGCCTGTCTCTGCGCCTTGCAGCACGGTCACTATCACTTCTGCTGCATAACAGCCTTACTGCATCCGACATGTCCTTCATGCCCTCTGCCACAGTATTGTTGAGGCAGTATATGGCCTCCGTCATGTTGTCAATATTCCTGTTGTTTGCCACCATCTGCCGTTGAATGGCCCTCATTGTCTTTCCCTGCAGGCGCTGCACTTTGAGCATCTGCCCCTCCAGACCAGAGAAGACACTGGAGTTATCAGCGTCGGGACTCTGTGCCCTTTGTCGCCGTCTACGGGCACCTGTGTTGCCATCCTCCACGCGGGACTGTGTCAAAGATGCCTGTTTCATCGTCTGATGCGGTCTGTGGTGCTCCCTGGCTGGCATCCTCTGTGCCATCTATCTCCTGGAGGCTAGCCACTGTATACCTCCTTCATTGTGCTGGTGGTGATGGTGGTGTGATGTCAGCAGGTGTTATGTCTTCCTCTGCAATAGTGTTTTCCTCCCTGGAAGCCTCGCAAGTCTCCCCCTCTGCAGCCTGGGGCGATGTTCCGCCTGTGGATACAGAATGTACTATTACTCACTTGTCTGCCAGAATATTTCTGCAAATAAATGTCATGACTGACAATCTAGCTGTCTGTCCTCCGCTAGCTCATCTCTTGATGTGTGTGACATGCCTATGCTTTTTGGGGACTGACTGATTTGCTAATAGTTGATAGGGACTACATCTCCCATGATGCATTCTGAATCTAAACAAAACCTGTTCTGGAGTGGGATTCTTGCAGGGGGATTGGGGTTAGGGAGGGGATACAGCATGCTGTGCAGGCATCTTACCTTGTCTGTTGGATGCTGTTGCTGAGCTGTCCACGTCCCCAATGCCACTGACGCTCTCCGGCTGGAGGGTGGACTCAACCGTTTGCTCTAGGGCAGTCGGAGCAGGCGCAGATGAGGTTCCCCCGTCTGTCTTCCTGGCTTGTTTCAGCCGGTCAGCCACACTCTCCTCCGATCATACCATCGCTTCTTAAGCTCATCTGTTGAGTGATGTGTGACGCCATGGCATTGAACTTCTGCTGGATCCCCTGCCAAAACCTCCTTTTTTTGTGCCTCAGGGACGTGAAGAGATTTCTTGCCAAAGAGCGGATTATGATCTTTGACTACCTCCTCTATGAGGATCTCCCAACTCCCTCTCACTAAACTTGTGCTTGCGCTTTCTGTCGCCAGCATCCTTCCCCTTCTCCTGTGAGGCCATGGTGCAGTTCCTCTGTGTTTGCTAGGTGGTAGCTGTGCAGCCCCTGTGCTCTTGCTCTTGCTCCCTGCCTCTTCAACAGTTTCAGGATCAGTGCAGCTGCATGGGTGTGGCCACTTCCTGGTTGTGATGTCATCAGGAGGCACAGGATTGGCTGAATCTTGTAATTGCGATTTTTCTAACTCCCAGAATCGCCAATTACCCAATCGGTATTACCAATTCGGTAATACAGATTCAGTATTGTGGATTCGGTATTTGTAATAGCGATTTTTACCGATTCGGTAATTTTTACAGTTTTTTTTGTTGTTTTTGTTTACCTACATCGGAAATGGCGAGTTCCTAATGGCTATTAAGGACTCTGTATTTCGGGTTTACCTACATAGGGCCCATAGTGCTTTTGTGAATAGCTGAGGGTCTCTCCCTCACATGGTGCTATACATGAACAACAGAACCTCGAGTCTCCTGAGGCGGAAGCCGGGAGTGAGCCTAATTCTTTTTAAAATTGTTTGTGCATTACTTTGTTTTTTAAACATATCTACTCACCTCCTGGTCACGAACAGCGTCTTCAGCGCTGCAACGATTCCGATCATCGCCATTACCGAGGGCGAGGCGCTTCCTTAGACACGCCCACCTCAGCTGGCCACGCCCCCTGATACCGGCTATAAAGTGCGCGCAGCTGACAGCGCGACACAACAGAACCTCGAGTCTCCTGAGGCGGAAGCCGGGAGTGAGCCTAATTCTTTTTAAAATTGTTTGTGCATTACTTTGTTTTTTAAACATATCTACTCACCTCCTGGTCACGAACAGCGTCTTCAGCGCTGCAACGATTCCGATCATCGCCATTACCGAGGGCGAGGCGCTTCCTTAGACACGCCCACCTCAGCTGGCCACGCCCCCTGATACCGGCTATAAAGTGCGCGCAGCTGACAGCGCGACACAACAGAACCTCGAGTCTCCTGAGGCGGAAGCCGGGAGTGAGCCTAATTCTTTTTAAAATTGTTTGTGCATTACTTTGTTTTTTAAACATATCTACTCACCTCCTGGTCACGAACAGCGTCTTCAGCGCTGCAACGATTCCGATCATCGCCATTACCGAGGGCGAGGCGCTTCCTTAGACACGCCCACCTCAGCTGGCCACGCCCCCTGATACCGGCTATAAAGTGCGCGCAGCTGACAGCGCGACACAACAGAACCTCGAGTCTCCTGAGGCGGAAGCCGGGAGTGAGCCTAATTCTTTTTAAAATTGTTTGTGCATTACTTTGTTTTTTAAACATATCTACTCACCTCCTGGTCACGAACAGCGTCTTCAGCGCTGCAACGATTCCGATCATCGCCATTACCGAGGGCGAGGCGCTTCCTTAGACACGCCCACCTCAGCTGGCCACGCCCCCTGATACCGGCTATAAAGTGCGCGCAGCTGACAGCGCGACACAACAGAACCTCGAGTCTCCTGAGGCGGAAGCCGGGAGTGAGCCTAATTCTTTTTAAAATTGTTTGTGCATTACTTTGTTTTTTAAACCTATCTACTCACCTCCTGGTCACGAACAGCGTCTTCAGCGCTGCAACGATTCCGATCATCGCCATTACCGAGGGCGAGGCGCTTCCTTAGACACGCCCACCTCAGCTGGCCACGCCCCCTGATACCGGCTATAAAGTGCGCGCAGCTGACAGCGCGACACAACAGAACCTCGAGTCTCCTGAGGCGGAAGCCGGGAGTGAGCCTAATTCTTTTTAAAATTGTTTGTGCATTACTTTGTTTTTTAAACATATCTACTCACCTCCTGGTCACGAACAGCGTCTTCAGCCTTTTCATTGCCCTCAATGCAACTTCACTCTTCCGCCCTATCCTTTTCATTTTCCTTCTCATCCCACGCCGCAGCTCCCCGTATCTAACCACCGGATGCTGAAAGCAGGCTTGGTCAACTGCCGGTCTCTCCCCCGCCATGCCAACGACATCTGGCTGTCGATTTCCTCCGACGAGTGGGATATTTTATTTCTCACTGAGTCCTGGATAACTGATTCCTCCTCTCCGGACATTTATCTGGCCATTCCTCCAGGCTATGACATAAAATGTATTAACCGGGCTGGGGGTAAATCGGGAGGCGGACTAGCAGTAATTTTCAAATCCCGTCTTCAGCTGACCACCACCAAACTTACCAACATTGGTATAATTGAAGCCCTCTACTTCTCTGTATCAGATTCTGCAGCAGTTATACTGGCTGGTTCACTAATCTATAACCCCCCCACTGCTGCTTCCTTTTCTCTTACCGCTCTCACCCACCAGCTGGCCGACCTATCTCTTAAACATCAATGCTTTCTAGTTTTAGGTGATTTTAACCTCCACGTTGACAACCCTCTCTGCGCGAAAGCGAATAATCTGCTGGAAATCATGGGTAGTCTTAACCTCACTCAACTAGTCACCGGTCCTACTCATGTGGCTGGTCACACCTTAGATCTTATTTTCGCCAATTTCTCCACTATCACTGTCTTCCCTCCCCTCCCCCTTACGTGGTCCGACCACTACCTCATCCCCTTTTCTTTGGCCTTAGACCGGAAATCTGTTCCTCCTGCACCCAGGAAGGAGCTGGGAAGGAAGTGGCACAAAGTAACATGCGCCACCCTGGACCCGGTATTCCACTTCCAGACGGATCATCTATCCTCTGATATCGACGGAAATATCGCCAGGCTTAATACCGCCCTCATCAATGCCATCGACCACATTGCTCCCCAGAAAATCATTGCCTCTACTAGATCTCGCCCCTCTGCTCCTTGGTTCTCCACCTCTCTCCGTGAGGAAAAAAGCAGATGCAAAGCACTCGAACGGAAGTGGAGACTAAATTACGACCCTGAAGCTAAGCTTGCCTACAAAGCTGCCC
The DNA here is from genome assembly GCF_964204655.1 of Triturus cristatus. Taxonomy (NCBI): domain Eukaryota; kingdom Metazoa; phylum Chordata; class Amphibia; order Caudata; family Salamandridae; genus Triturus; species Triturus cristatus. The sequence goes on along the minus strand of NC_140593.1, from coordinate 379,590,096 downwards.
TGAAAAAATTTCTCAAACATAAAAAAATCACCATGAAAGATTATTTCTCGCTTCAAATTGCCAAGGCCAAAAACTCTTCAAAAACCCTCTTCACCATCGTTAAAGATTTCATCAATCCTCTGGCCAGGGCCACTCAGAACTCAGCTAGTCAGACCCTGTGCGAAGGACTGTCGGACTTCTTCCTTGAAAAAATCAACAAGCTATGCATCTCCTTCCCTAAAGGGCCAATATCCCGGCCTCCGTCCACAAGTCCCCCTGTTTTACCGTCCTTTCTCGCTTTTAATAAACTCACCCAGGAGGATGCCATCAGACTACTCATTCATTGCAAGTCTGGTGCACCCTCTGACCCTGTCCCTGCCAAACTCATGGGTGAGCTGGCCCCCTCGTTAGCCGACTCTTTCCTCACCATCTGGAACGCCTCCCTGCACCATGGCCTTTTCCCTACCACCTGGAAGGAAGCCTCGGTGATCCCCATTCTAAAAAAGGCAGATGCTGATCCCACTGTCTTCTCCAACTACCGCCCCATTTCCCTTCTCCCCAAACCCGCAAAGGTCTTGGAAAAAGCCGTGCAGTTGCAACTCACGGAGTACTTGGAAAGCAACTCACTACTGCACGACTCACAATCTGGATTTCGGGCGGGATACAGCACAGAGACGGCTCTGCTGGAAGTATCGGAGATAATCCGGGAGTGCGTAGACAGGGGCGAGGAGGCCATGCTAGTCCTCCTCGACCTGTCCGCTGCATTCGATACGGTATCCCACCCCATCCTCCTTGACCGACTAAAACAGATTGGCATTGGCGGCACTGCCTTTAGCTGGATCGAGTCCTTCCTCTCAGGAAGAAGTCAGAGGGTATTGTTGCGGCCTTTTAAATCGGAGGAAAAACCCCTGTCTTGCGGTGTGCCACAGGGCTCTGCCCTCAGCCCTCTGTTTTTTAACATCTATCTTGCCCCACTGGCCGGCCTGGTGGAGTCCTACGGAGTCAGGGTGGTCTCCTATGCTGATGATACCCAGCTAGTGTTTTCCTTTAGAGACCACTCTGACTCCGCGTTCTCCAACTTCCGCCTGTGCCTCAACAACATCAGTGGTTGGATGTCTGAAAACCATCTAAGACTCAATGCAGACAAGACAGAGGTGCTGTTTTTTAACCAGAAAAACTCCATCCCATCCTCCTGGTGGTGGCCCGCGGCACTTGATCCCGCTCCCTCTCCCGTCCACTCGGCCCGCAACCTGGGTTTCCAGTTTGACGACTCCCTCTCATGCAAGACTCAGATTAATAAAGTGACCTCTGCCTGCTTCCTGAAGTTGCGCATGATTAGAAAAATACTTCCCTATCTCCCTCTGGACTCCCGCCGTACAGTTACCCATGCCCTCATCACGTCCCACCTGGACTATGCTAATAGCCTCTATGCTGGTGCTCCCCAATACCTGATTGACCGGTTGCAGATTATTCAGAATGCGGCGGCCAGACTGATTGGCAATATTCCCTACCGTCAATCAGTAACCGCATATCGTAAGGAACTGCACTGGCTACCTGTGGCCAGCCGTATCCAGTTCAAGGTCCTCACTCTCACTCACCGAGCCATCAACGATCGCGGACCAAACTACTTGAAAAAACGGTTCTCAATATCCCGTTCCATCAGATCTTTGAGATCCAATGACCTACGCCTTCTGATTTCTCCCCGTTTCAGACTATCCAGAATGGGTGGCAGAGGGTTCAGTGTAATTGCGGCAAAACTATGGAACGCACTGCCAGTCGATCTTAGACTCTGTCCCTCCGTATCCATCTTCCGGGCCAGACTTAAAACTTGGCTCTTCTCTGGACTCTGATTTACTACGCTACTTCCCCTTCTTGCTCCTCTCCTCTCCTTTGGAGGTTCAGGTTCTAGCGCCGGGACACCCCTTCGGGGGTAGCTGTGCGCTCTACAAACTACATAAAATAAATAAAATAAATACATGCACTTGGGCTCCCAATGTGTTTAATGTATTCTGCCAAAAAGTGCTTCAGTCCTGTTGGGCAGAGTGTCTCATGAGATTAGAAAAAGCTGTAGGACACAGTAGAATAGTTACTACAATGAGTAATGTGTACTGTTTTGTATTAATTTAATTCATAACAAATTGTTATTTCTAACAGAAGTCTTCCTTTCAAGAACCATGGTCCTTAGTAAAATAGGGATTTGCTTCCTGGATGGACAAAGGAAAATAATGAATGCGTGTCGCCTTTTCCAGTTGAGTTCCAAATGCCGTACGAACTACCAGACAGTCCCTGATGTTCAGAGTCTCACTTAGTGCTCCCTGAAGCCACCTGCGACCAATTACATAGGTCACATCAACACTCACCAAAAGGCTCACCACTGGCTTCATTTGACCGCTGGTCGCTATAATGACCATAGCAGCTTTTTTTGGTTTCTTTTATTTTGCCATGCAGCAAAGCATTGGAAACGTTCTCCCGCTGGCTAAACATTAGCAAAGCCAATAGATCCCAAAAGCAAGACCTACCGGCTTTGTCAATTCTTGCTTTTTGTTTGATCAGTGGTATGTGGCACATTGTCAAGCTGCCTCAAAGTATGCATATGGGTTTGTGAAGCCATCCTTCTATAGAAAAGACTTTCTGAAGTAATTATAAATGCATCCTGTCCAAGTCATTGTGCAGTGAAACTTGTCAGTTAGACTTGTATGGCAGTTTTGTTAGTTCCCTTTCCTATATTTTCTGTGTGAGCCTCAGTTGAGGCTTTGTTGCTCATTATCAGGTTTACAATACAATCCGCTGTTATGCTCATGGCTATTCCATATCTGCTGTCAATGTGAGTTTCCAGCGTGCTCCTCTTGAAAATAATAACATCTCAACACATTTTTCAGAGTTTGCACAGTATTCCAAATCACGATTATGCCCAATTGGAGTGGAAGGGGAAAGGCATGGTTGGACTTGTTTTGTACAATGGGTTTAGACTCTTCTACGAATAGGATACGCTGTGGTTCTAGTTTTTGTGGAAAGGAATTTAGGTAGTATATCTATTTTTACGTTCCACCAACTTCCTTTGTATGAAAATTGATTGGTGTGTGAACATTTTGCAACCGTTATGTGTTGTGACTAGGCCAGTGAATTTTAATTACGTCGTGAGAGTTGGTGTAATTTTGATACATTCACATAAGAAAAATGATGGGAAGAAATTCTTTCGCAAGCTGTACCTTTCTGGTAATTTTCGAATGGGAGTGACATTTCAAGGTAGATTCTTTTTACCTTTGTGAGCCATTCGGATAAATTTAAAGCACAAAACTACAAATCTGAATGCGAACGACAATGTTTTGAATGTGTATAGCAGTTCATTGAACGTGGGTGGTCAACACACATTTCAGTTAGACTTTTTATCTGAGCTGATATTTCAGGTCATTTTTTAATGCAAAACTTCAAATTGTGACGCAAGTGGCAGTGTCCTAAACGTGAGCAACCGGAAATCAACTTAAAATTACTTTTTTGAGTACATTTTGTACCCAAACTGAATTTGTAAGTAAAATTTTGAGTGCGATATGCATTTTACGTAAGATTCGTAATTAAATGTCCTTTTTCAGTAATTTTGTGTAATTACGCTAAAGTAAATTACACAAATGTTGCACACCTCTAGCTGTGACTTGAGTTTTTCCTAGCAAGGAATTGAGGGCCTTTCTCAGCTTGTAAAAGGTGTAATATACGAAAAAATTGGATTCATTATCATTGCCCTGTTGGTTTGAGGGCATCCAGATATATTGGTAGTTAATTACTTATGCTGCAGTGATCTACAAATAGATGTCAGTAAATAAGCAAAGAAATCTACTTCCAATTGAGAACACTTTTTCGAAAATTCTAGTGTTTTTTTGTTGTTTTTTTTGTTAATTAAATGATGTAATTACGTGTCTCGTCAGAGGGGCAATGATGTCTAGTGGGTATATTGCTTGCATGCTGCTGACCTTAGTTACAATGCCAAATTTAGCACTGGACCAGATAATAGTTTTGCGCTCCAGGACTGTCACAATTGCGCATCCTGTTTTCTGTTATCTTTTCGTATCTGATAGAGACATCTAGCCACAGGTTTCTTACCTTAGAATTATCCCCAGGCATCAGACCTGATCCAGAAATGTTTTCGTGAGCAGTACTCCTGCACACCGGTAGGTAGCTGCGTTCGTCTCCAAGTAGTGTCTTAGGACTCACTGCACCGAAAGTGACGTGTGCAGCGCCTGTATAGGTGCCCCCCCAGCATGCTGATTTCAGTTCTTTTCTTTCTGCTCCGGTTAGCGCAGATATGGGAAGATCAACCCCTTAGTAATTTTTTGACTAAACTTTTATCGAAGTCTTTTTGAGTTTTTTCCTCATGGGGTGGCAGGAAGTCATCTAGGAAGGCCAGCTACAAGCCCTGTGGTGCCTTTCACCGATTGATGTCGGTGACTGACCCACCTCTGGTACCTAGAGTGTGGCCACAAACCGAAGGCCTCAGCCAATTGCAGCACCATGAACCCAAAGGCCGTGAGGGAGCGATCCCTCAAGCTCCTGGCGGCTCAATGTGTGACACTACAGCAATCGAGGTCCCAGTCAAGAGGAAGGTCCCGGGAGTGGTTGCGTAGTCCAAGATCCTTGTTGCACTAGTTGTCGGGTGATTCAGGTAAGTCACACCACCACAAGAAGAAGCCTTCAAAGACCCCTTCAACTTCGCCATGTCCATCTGCTGTCGAGACGGAGTATCCACATTCGAGGCCTGGCTCCGCAGTTGAGCCAGGGCCTGGGCCGTACCCAGCTGTCTCTTTGGAGACCAGGCAAATACACCCCCTGGCAGTCGCAGTCTCCAAACCCTCCTAATCTGCCCTCTTACTGTCATGGGTGCCTAGTGGGCAGCAGGATTCGCAAGCGTTGTTTACGCACCGCTTGCAGGTTTTCAAAACGCATAAATAAAAGGCATTATCATTTCCTGTGCCAATAGCGCAAACTCTCGCAAATGCAAGACCTATTGCATTGCAAATGCTTGTTTTTTTGGTTTTTGCAATTTTCTGTAGTATAAACTTGACCCACTTTACATGAGTACCAGTTACATTACACAGGGTCAGATTAATTTTTGTAATTTTCTGTCAAGGCACAGGAAAGTTAAGTGATTTGCTCAGAATCAAGGGTTGTTGAACACGTGCTGGGACTCGAACCTGGGTTACCAGTTCCAGATTTCGCAGCTCTGGCCGTAACGCCGCATCTGTTTCACGTTTGAGATGCCTTTGCCCTTATTAAAAACATTCTGGGACGTTTACCGCTTTTCGTTGTATTTAGGCATGTGCTAAATCACATTCCTAAAATGTTTAAATTGTGTTACAGTTGGCTTTTTTACAGATTTAATAAGAGATACCAATGAGAGATTCTCGAGTGACTACTTTGTAATGTGGACATTGTACGGCTGTGAATTATTTCCATTTGTTAGCGTGGCTCTTTGCAGGGTTTTATGTGGTACTTTTGTTGGGGTGTTTGAGAAGAGAAAGAAGCAGGGCGACATTGCAAAAGCTAACACCCACATTAAAGATTCTTTTAATGGCTTAAGAGAAGATTAAAAAAGAATGTATGTGTTCAGGTTGTCAAGTGTGTAAAATAGTAGAAAAGAAGTCAGTCTGCCTTTGATGTCGGGTAAAATTTAAATGGGTCGTGCGATTTTCTCGCGAGAGGAATGTCAGTGTGGTCTTTGTGATTTAAAACAAGCATTCGAAAGTAGCCTTTTACTATTAAGCCATAAATTGTGGCGGTATTGTGAAGGGAAAAGGAATCAACATTTCTCCTCATCGGGTAGTGTTAATGGGGAATCTTTCCTTTTTTTGTCTCGGCCTGATAATTGGTAGGCAATAAGAAAACATCTCGCATGAGTGGTGTTTGTTTGAAACGTATTGTTTGCATGCACTAGTTTGGTTATGGTGCAAAAGAAAAGGGTTTCTTGAAAAAAATACGTCTTATCATTGTGCGTTTTGTAAGCACAAACAAAGATGGTATGAGTTACTGGTCTTGTGGCATGGTTTCATGTCTTTAATAGAGCCTGTTCTTGTCTTAGGCCATTGTAAATAGAAGATATCTTTTGGCGCTTCCTCGCTAGCGCTGGACACCAACAGCGAACATCTTCATGGGTGGCATGTCTGCATCTGGACCCCCTACTTGTAGAGCGAGTATTTACAGGACCTCTCTTCATTAAAACAGAAGGCAGCAGAAATTCCAACTAGCTAAATCTCAACTCTTCAACGTTCCTTTATGTTTAATTTTGACTATGTACAACGTGTTATCAACCCACAATTGTTTTTCTTGTTAACAAAATCCAACGTACTTATCAATTAATGACAAAGGTTTTCCTACGATTTTTTCTTGAACGCTTTGTCTTTTTTTGGATTGCAAACTTTTCCTAATTTGGTGCATCCTAAAACTGTGTTTCAATTGTATTTGCACAAGTTTCGGTTTTTTTCAAGTAAATCTGTGTGTGTGTGTGTGTGTGTGTGTGTGTGTGTGTGTATGCATATGCATGTGTGTGTGTGTGTATATATATATATATATATATATATATATATATATATATATATATATATATATATATATAACGAACTACGAGCAAAATTGAGTTCATTTAGTTTGTTTCCACTTGTATATTATTTCTGTTTAGGTACATTAACTTTGATGCATTATGTCCGCATAGATGTCATTTAACAACATATGTCATTTTTTCTTGTTCTTGAGGTGACACCATCAATACACGATCGAACACTGTATATTTATGCACCATACACCCACACACGACTGCCTCAATTTGTACTTGTACACCCCGTACTTTAAGCCTTACCCTCACTCATTCTTATTACTTTAATTTTCCTAGTGGCGAGCTAACTTGCATTTAAGCATTTTTATTTTTTTCGGTTATCATGTCTGCATCTCAATAGTCCTCATACGGTTCCACGTGACAATGTCATACCTATTACAGCCTGCGTACCCGTATCTCTACGAGGTTCACCGCTGATCACCATTTATTTGATCTCCGCTCATTACACACAAGTAGTCAATATAATTCTCTCAATGCATGCACATTTTGGCGCCGCTACGCGTTAAAGCATGTACTGCGGTCTCAGAAGCTATGGCGATATGTTCGCGCTTCTATGAGCTTAATTTATCGGATTGTCCTCGTTTTCAATGCACAAATTGTTATACAATGACCTGTACACCAGTTGCTATGTACACTTACTGTTTTATTTGGACACGCCGACCCCGCGCGCACACAGCTACTAATTTTTGAGCACACTAGTGTTGAACATAGTCTGTTCACCATGTTAATGTATTTCAGCATCTGTGATGTCATGTTGCCTGTCAGCAGTAAAGTAAGGATTTACCAACAGTCAGTACATGAGGTAAAATGCCTAGTCATGTTGACTAACAAGGAAAAAATACTATCGCTGCCACTTGTATTTAAATGCACCATTTGCCTTCAGCACGCCATGTGAACAAGGCCGCATGTCTAGCGACCGAAACGCATCATCTGGACCCCTGATGTGTGAATAAACTACACTCTTGATTGAATTTGCCTATGGAGTCTGTATCTTGTGTTGTGCCATTCCTGTGGATGGTTTTAACTCTTGGATTTCATTTTATATATATATTACCTACTGGCGGTCGCCAGTAGGTAGTTATAGTTAGGACCCTGTTTCCATAGGAAATCCGCAACATTCTATTTGGAATAACTTTGGCGCCGGTCGACGAATCCTCGCGAAATTTTCAAAACTAATGGGGCGCTACGCTCCGCTCCTACCCTGAAAGTCTCGGGGGGGATTCGTCAAGCGGGGGCTGAGAAAAAAGGGGGGTCCCAAAACGCGTTTTCCCCATGCATTTTTCCATAGGACCTTTAGACACAGCTACAGCCCGAACAGGTGAACAGAATTACTTGTAATTTGGCAGAGAGATAGTCCTCAGGTCAAGGAAGTGCCTTTTGTAGGTCTGGTGTAAATCTGTTCAGTAGTTCCTGAGAAAATAGCATGTAAATCAATATATATATATCTGTAAGCGCGCTCCGAGCGCGCACCGTAAGCTTACCGTACGCGTACGGTGCCGTGCGCGAGCGCGATTCTGATTGGCTGTTAGATCTTAGTAAACATTCGAATCGGTCGAAACCAGGAAGTGTCGGCCGCCATTTTCTCTCTCGCACTCTGAGAGGGGGGGAGGAAAAACAAAGTTGAAAAAACGCCGAATACGCTTACCGTACGCGTACGGTAAAAAATAAATAAAAAAACAAAATCCACATTTCCCCCCCCCCCCCCCTCGTGTGCAACAAGTGCCCGTAGGGCACCATTTATTCATGGCATATATACCCGTTGAGCATTTAATAGAAAACCTTTCACAACGAAGCGCATAATATGTCCTCCGTGTGCGGACTGTGCGCGAAGGGCATCGTGCGTACATGGCCCATCCAGCGTAACGTAAGTGGGCGCGCGGTGCTCACTGTGCGCGCACGGTGCGCAAACGAAACTAACTGCGTGAAGTGGGCGCGCACGGCACAAACGGCGTAAAGTAACTTAGCATTTAAAAAACCGTACAAATTCACTGAAAAAAACATAGGTTTCACACACGTTATAGTTAGGAATTAGCATTTAAAAAACCTTGCAAATTCACTGAAAAAACCATAGGTTTCACACAAGTTATAGTTAGCTGTACATTTCACTCGTAAAAAACCAATGAAATAACACGTTATAGTTAGTGCAGGCAACTATAACTCATGCGACCGCAATCCTCTGCTGATGCTAATACTGTATTTAGACACTTATTTGCCCATGTCTTCTTCCATTAAATTTTAGCTATACATATATTACAAATATTTTTTTTTCATAAAGACACATATGTCATCAGTGATGTAATATCTGACGTCATCAGCAGAGGATTGCGGTCGCGTGAGTTATAGTTGCCTGCACTAACTATAACGTGGAATTTCATTGGTTTTTTACGAGTGAAATGTACAGCTAACTATAACTTGTGTGAAACCTATGGTTTTTTCAGTGAATATATATATATATATATATATATATATATATATATATATATATATCTCCGGCTCACAGTTCCGTCACGCCCCTTCACTCGCGGTCGGGTGCTTTCTCTGCGGCGACGGACACCGCACTCAGTCAAAGCTCCGGGTACAAAGGCACCAGCACTCACGGGAACAGTTGTCCAATTTTATTTTATTTGGACCAGCTTACAGCAAAACGCGTTTCAGCTATCGCCTTCGTCAATTGCTAGAGGCAACAACTTCTCAGTGGGCATAAATACTCCATTTACAAACATAGATATCAACATAGGACTTACTCCAGTCCACATTGGCGGCCATTACTAAACATGCAAACAACGTTCTCAGTTGCAATACAATTCTGCCCTGGATGGGCCTTCCAAAACATCACACCCTGAATGGGTTTTCCAAAACATCACACCCTGAATGGGGTTTGTTCTGCCACATGTTGAAAAACAATTTCAATGAAAACAATAATAATACTGCATAATCAGGATCGATACATAGATACTCCAAACTACAGGTGGACAGCCAACTCCTCCCCACTATTCAGACCAAGTGGCATTTTGGTCTGTACATCAATAATGTACCTGGATTCCAGTTTCCTTAATTGTAACTGTCTGTCACCCCCTCTAACATTTAATGGCACGTGATCCAGGCAGAAAAAACTTAATAAATCCCTATTGCTTTGGTGAAGGGATTCAAAGTGTCTGCCACTGGATATGACACATCCTTATTGTGAATAGCCCTCATATGTTCCAAAATGCGTACCTTGGTTGGGTGAATGGTGCTCCCTATGTAATGTAAACCACAAGGGCAAACCAGGCAGTAAACTGTGAAACTGGTATTGCAATTCATCAGTTTATTAATCTTTCTGGGGGACTTAAGACCTGGGACTTTATAGTGTGTTGTTTTCTTGCTATTTCTACAGGCCCTGCATTTAAGGCACGGATAAAATCCAGTTATTCTCCCAAAGGGTGGTGTTATCCTCTCTTTATTGCAATGGCTTTGTACTAGGTCCTCACGTAACGTTCTAGCTCTTCTGAATGTCAATGGTGGTGCCTTAGGTATATCTTTTCCTAAAACTGAATCCGTTTTCAGAATATACCAATTCCTTCTTAGTATGTTTCTGATGACCTGAGCATCCTCAGAATAATCTATAATTATCCTGAATTTGTTATCAATCTTACTTGCTGGTCTGGTAATGTGATCCTCATCTTTGATCAAATCCAGTCTAGACTTCATTTCTGCTTTTCTGACGGCCTCATTAAGGATGTCCTGATGATAACCTCTCTGCTTGAACCTATTCATGCTTTCTCTCGCTGCTGCTTGATAGTCACTATCTAAGGAGCAATTTCGCTTAATCCTAAGAAGTTCCCCATAAGGTATACTACTTATGGTCTTCTCAAAATGGCAACTTCGGGCATGCAATACAGAATTCCCCGCGGTCGGTTTTCTATGCAAACGAGTGCACAGTCTGCCTTCCATGGGGAACACCACTAAGTCCAAGTAGTTCACACATTTGTTACTGATATCCCCTGTGAACTTGAGGTTAAGGTCATTGTTGTTAAGTATCTCAACAAAATCATTTGCCATACGAAACTAACTGCGTGAAGTGGGCGCGCACGGCACGAACGGCGTAAAGTAACTTAGCATTTAAAAAACCGTACAAATTCACTGAAAAAACCATAGGTTTCACACACGTTATAGTTAGGAATTAGCATTTAAAAAACCTTGCAAATTCACTGAAAAAACCATAGGTTTCACACAAGTTATAGTTAGCTGTACATTTCACTCGTAAAAAACCAATGAAATAACACGTTATAGTTAGTGCAGGCAACTATAACTCACGCGACCGCAATCCTCTGCTGATGCTAATACTGTATTTAGACACTTATTTGCCCATGTCTTCTTCCATTAAATTTTAGCTATACATATATTACAAATATTTTTTTTTCATAAAGACACATATGTCATCAGTGATGTAATATCTGACGTCATCAGCAGAGGATTGCGGTCGCGTGAGTTATAGTTGCCTGCGCTAACTATAACGTGGAATTTCATTGGTTTTTTACGAGTGAAATGTACAGCTAACTATAACTTGTGTGAAACCTATGGTTTTTTCAGTGAATATATATATATATATATATATATATATATATATATATAATATTCACAGAAAAAACCATAGGTTTCAGGGGTGTTATAGTTAGCTGGACTTTTCACTTGTACAAAACCATTGAAATTCCCCCGTTATAGTTAGTTCAGCTAACTATAACTCGCGCGCCCGCAATGCACTGCTGATGACGTCACATATTACATCACTCATGACATGGTCAGTGACATCACTCATGACATCACTGATGACATCATCCAGTGAATGTGTGTTTTTCTGAAAATTAAATATGTTTTATATATGTATATCTCAAGGTCGATGGAAGAATAAATGGGTATATAAGTGTCTAAATGGATGATTTGTTTTTGAAAAATTGTGTAACTGACTGGTTAAGTGTATCATAGTGAATACATGGCTTAGTGAGTAATGTTTAAATATGTAAATATCTGTATCAGTCTCTCACTTTGTGTATAAGTGGCTGCATGGGTTGGTGAGTAGCTACATGGGTGTCTATATAGGTTATTAGTTGGTTTTTTGAGTATCAGTCTGAGTGTCTGCATGGTTCGGTGGGGGTATTACGTAGTGCATAGGTGCATGAATGAGTGACTCACTGTTTGTATGTGTTGAAGACAGCATGTGTGCAGGACTGTATGGGTGGATGAGTGTGTGTATGGGTGTGTTAGTGAGTGAATGACTGTCTCAATAGTGTCTTTATGAGTAACTACATATGTTTTAAACTAGTATATGTGACTATTGGTGTATATAAGCGAGTATATGTGAGAGTGAGAGATTGAAAGAGTTCCTGTATGAATAAGAATGTGTTTCTATAAGTGATTGTTTAAAAGTATGTGTAAGTTTCCGTAGAAGTAAGTGTGGTGGTGTGTGTATAACTGTATATGCAAGTAAATGTATATTTGATTCTTTATTAGCATGAGTGACTGTGTGTGAGTAACTCTATGGATGAGTGGCATTGTGTAACAGGATGTATAGGTGTATGAGTACATATGATGAGTGAGTACATGTATGAGTGACTGTATAGGACTGTTGGTGAATTAGTGGATGTGTATGTGGATCTTAGAATTACTGAAGAGGTTGTTGTAACTAGTATTGGTATGTCCATTGTTTTGAAAATTTTAGTCTCTATTTTTGAATGTGTGTATCAAAGGTTATATTAGGGTGAGAGGAGGTCTGCCACTCTATCACAAGGATGATGTCATCAGTGATGTCATTTGAGATGTCACTGACCATGTCATGAGTGATGTAATATGTGACGTCATCAGCAGTGCATTGCGGGCGCGCGAGTTATAGTTAGCTGAACTAACTATAACGGGGGAATTTCAATGGTTTTGTACAAGTGAAAAGTCCAGCTAACTATAACACCCCTGAAACCTATGGTTTTTTCAGTGAATTTGAGGTTTTTTAAATGCTAATTCCTAACTATAACGTGCCTGAAACCTATGGTTTTTTCTGTGAATTTCAAAGGTTTTTTAAATGCGAATTTCTAACTATGCCTACAGAGATAGGACATGTGAAGAAAGAAGAAAAAATGCACAGAAAGAAAAAAAAGAAGTGCAGAAAGAAGCAACAGAAGTCCTCAAAGACGAAGAAAAGTGCAGGAAGAAGGATAACGTGCAGAAAGAACAAAAAGAAGAGCAGAAAGAATCCTTGTTGCAAAATCATCCTGTACCCTCAACTTTTTCAGATGGATACTGGTGGTAACTGAGTCTGACTAACCAGTCCTAGAGCCAGTGCTATGTTAAAAGACACTTAGAATACAGTGAAAACACCTACATACACTAGGGAACATTATGCGTTGGGGTCCCCCTGTGATTAGCATGACCTCCTCTGTAAGCCCCTAGTATATAATAGGGCAGGGGGATTAAAACTACCTCTTAAAACAGGCCACAGGGCGTTTTTGCACACGTTAACTCAGGCCCCGTCCCCTCCCTTCACCACTGTGTAAACACGCCCTGTGTCCGTTTTTAGTTGGGAGATTAAGTTCATTTGAATCCTGAGGGTCCCTAGGGTCCAACTAGCCCACTAGGTACCTCCAGTAAGTGCCACAGAGCTGCGTTGCAGAGAGGTGTAAAAAGTGGCTCAGCCTGCACCCCCTCTCTGCAATGCAGCTCAGTGGCGCTTACTGGAAGCACTTGGTGGGCTAGTTAGCCCCCAGGGGCCCTCAGTATTGAAGGGAAATTATATCCCCAATTTAAAACGTGCCATAGTGCGTGTTTGCACACGTCACCTCAGGCCCCGTCCCCTCCCTTCACCACTGTGTAAACGTGCCCTGTGGCTGTTCTAAGTTGAGAGATTAAGTCCCCTTGAATCCTAAGGGTCCCTAGGGTCAAACTAGACCACTAGGTACCTCCAGTAAGCGCCACAGAGCTGCGTTGCGGAGAGGTGTAAAAAGGGGCTTGGCATCCGAACACCTGTCTGCAGCGCAGCTCCCTGGCGCATACAGGAGATGCCTGTTGGGCTAGTTGGCCCTCAGGGACCCTCAGTATTGAAGAGGAATTAATTCCCCAACTTACAACTCGCCAGGGGGCGCGTTTGCAGAGTGCTGCAAGGAGGGGGCGTGGCCTCCGGCACGATGCCAGTCTTTTATTTATTTTAATTTTTTAAGAAGGGGGGCTGTGTGGTTCTCCTTCTTATTCTAATTTATTGGCCCTGATGACCCCATCCCCCAGGGCCTGTCTCCTAATTATATATTTTTTACCCCAATCCCCAGGGCCGGCCACTGTTTTTTATTATTTTAAAAAAATATACATTTATAGACACACCTAGGACATGCTGGACAAACCGTACGTACCTATCACCATGACGATTTGAGTGATATTCATTAAAAGGCGACTATGCATACAATGAATCCACGTGGAATGTATTTACACCACTAGTGAAGCTCTGACATGTCTGATGCCCTACCGTGCCTAATCCCGGTAGACACCCTTGTCGTTTATTTATACAAACATGGGTAGCTATTGACGGGCACATTTAATACACATGCACACCAAGCCATTCAAAGGGGATTCAACAAACATTCGACCAAAACTATGTAAGAAACCCCCCTCACGGTTAAGAAAACACACATCCACTGCCGGATGTGTAATTCTTTTTATTTTACTCTATGGAAAGGGGACGAACATCACTTGAGAGTCACAGCGCGCTCCTGGCAGAGCCCAATGCTGTGTTACACCCACCATTGCCTGCCGAGTGCCACACACCTCTGTGTTGTATTCCACCAGCTAGTGCATATGCTATGACACTCTAGCCCATGTGCACTGTAACACCACCCCGTGAATATGTCATGCCACACTTGTCTTCGCACGGGTTATATTGCCCCATCTAACGTACCTTCCTCGATGCCTATGTTATAACGCACAGTGCTATGCCATACATATTACAATCTGGGATCCATATCTTTGTCACAGTGCATATGCAACGTTACACTCCCCAGCACATATTTTATATTACAACTTTAGAGACTAGTTAGGTTACACAACACTGCCCTGTGCATATTACACTCCAAGGCGCACATCGCATAGCACGTGCTAGTGCCTGTGCTATCTCGCGCTCTCCAATGAATCTGTCATTGCGCGCAATGTATTGCATATTATATTTCACGCCCGGTTCATCTTATATCACACTTTTTGGTGCATAGTTTATACCCTATACTATATCTAGTTTTCATTTTCAATCTTGCTCTCAGGACTATGTTCTATATAACACTGTGTTCACCTACCATTTTCACAGGCATTACATTTTGCGATAGGGGGTGGAGGGTCAGGGGGTGTTTCTGCCAAGTGAGCCCGGAGTCACAGTCACAAACGTCCTCTTCTTCCTGAATAAAAGTGAGATTATGTTGCATACTTGTTCATATTTTAAGTAGTTCGCACAGACACACGTTTTAAAAACAATAAAGTTCCTAATACCCGCCTTCTCTGAACAGTTAGCTTGCTGCCCCATCCCCCTCCTCCCTATCCTCTGTTGTGTGAATCCATAGACTAGCCTCCTCCCTCCTGCCATGCATGGTCTGATGTGCTGCCACTGCCCTCAATTTAGTATGATGTACCAGTCCCCTCCTCCTGCCCTCCATTGCCCAATTCTATGCCCCATCATTGACCTCCTGCTTAAACTCTGTGCTTAGCTTGCTGCCCCTATTCTCCTTCCCCCTGCCCTCCGATGTCTTTGTGCATGCCCCTGCTCCATCCTTTTGGCCCACCATGTTCCATGGACATTCCATGGACCTGCCACTCCTATCTACTCTGAGTGTTCTGTTGAGCTGCCACTCCCCTCCCACCTGCCTAGCATTGTCAGATGACTGTAACCTGTCCCTGCCACCTCCACCCTGCCTGTCCACATGCCATGCCCCTATCCTCTTCCTCCTGTCCTACATGGTCCATTGTACTGCCACACCCTTCTGCCCTCCCTGGTCTGTTGTGCTGCAACTGCTCCTCCTGCCTGCCCTGTGCGGTCTGTTGTGAGGCCTGTTGTGAGGCCCCTTCCCCTGAACTTTCTTGTCTGTGCACAGGTCCTGACCCTCCCTTCTATCCTCCATCGTCCTTTGTGCATGCCCCTGCACCCTCCTTCTTGACCATCATAGCCATTGTGCTGCCGCTAACCCTCCCACTTGCCATGCATGGTCTTCTGTGCTGCCATGGCCCCTCCCACCTTCCCTATGTGGTCAGTTAGCTGCCCCTGACCCCTTCCCACCTTCCCTCCATGGTCTGTGTGTATGCCATCACAGTCTCACTGTTGCTCTTCATGGTGTGTCTTGCTTCTAGTGCCCATCCTGCCTGACCTCCATGGCTATCTTGCTGCTCCTGCCCTGCCCCCTTGCCCCCAGCCCTCTGTTTACATGTGCAGACCCCTACTCTCTCCCTCCTGGCTTGTCTGTTCCATTGTAATGCCCCTGATCCGTCCCCCTGCCCTTTATGGTCTGTTATGCTGCAGCTTTCTCTCCTGTCTGTCCATTATGGTCAGCTAGCTACCATTGCCTCTTGCCCCTCTGTTCTCTGTTGTCCATGTGCATGGTCCTGTCCCCTCCCTCTTGCTTTCTATGGATTGTTGTGCTGCACTCCCGTCCCGCATGCCCTGTGTGGTGTATTGTGCTGCTGCAAACCCTGATGCCTGTCCTGCAGGGTCAGTTTGGTGCACCTCTCCATGTCCCTCCTGTCCTCTGTTATCCAAGTCCATGTCCCTACCCCATTTCCTTCCATGATCCAATGTACCATACTTGCGAACATTTTGAACTTGGTAAGAGGGAGATTTTGAAAAAAAACTGGGGTATTGATTTTCCCCTTTGAGTTACGTTGAAAAAGAGGAGATTGTAGACAGGAGACGTTTCCTGGATGAATCGGGTCTGTTGGCATGTATGGTTGTACTACCATTGCCTCTTCCTTCTGCCCACAATGGTCTATTACATTGCCACAGCCTCTCTTGCAAGTCCTGTATTGTTGGTTTGTTGCCCCTGCCCCCTTTCCACTGCCCTCCATAGTCTGTTGTGCTGCCACAGCCCTTCCTGCCTGCTCAGTGTGGTTAAATTGTTGCCTTTGCATCCTCCTACCTGCCTTCAATTTTCAGAGTCCGTGCCCCTGGCCTCTGCCCCTCAACAGTATCCCAATGAACAACTATATTGCTAACATTCTATATTTATTACAAAAGTGTGGAACGCCTGACGTCATCTTGATGTAATCAAACTGTAATACCTAGAGCATTTCCTTTAGAAATTACATATATGAGAGGGTCTTATTGGCATCAAAATTATGGTTAGTGCTCTAAAAGACTAAAATAAGGACATATTTTCTGAGTTTTCAAATAGCGACAACGCACTTTTAAATTATTTGTTATCTTTATGTTTTTTTATCCAATTGACCACTTGATTAAATGTTGCACTTAGGGGAGAGGATGTGGTGTTACTTCCAGAACTGCAGACTTTGCAACTGGGGAACCAGGTTGGAGTTTCTGCTTCAGCTCGACATTCTGTGATTCTGGTCAAATCACTTAGTCTCCCCATGTCTACAACCAAAATGAATTTGTTCTTGTGTGATGTAACCAATGCTCATTTAAAGCACTCCAATACCTGGCAAGTCTGCACTATATAACACTGCAAAAACAATACAATAAGTGTTTTGCACACTTCTGTCATTGGGCTATATTTGGGCTACATCTGGGTGATTTTGGGCTACATTTGGGCTCTTTGGTCTCCGGTGGCCATCTTGGGAGATTTATTTGTTATGAAGTTTCCTAATTTCCTCATGTACTGCAGTCTCCTCAGTAGGAAATGCTTTCAGTTTTTTACTTTGATTCCATCATGAAGGTATTCAGATATGTCACACATTTGCCATAAATTCTGAAAGTTAGCACTCTAGTTGCTCATTAGATCACTGTAGTAAAACTACTGTCCACCATGGAAGTCTGCTCCTGGTATTAAAAGTGCATGTTTCAGTCTGCATGTCAGAATTTTTTCATGAAATAGAAGAGGATTTGAGAAGTCACTCAAAATGTGCCCTCATTTTCTTTCTTCAGCATTAATCATAATTTCTATGGCAAAATGAACCCCCTCATTGTGTTCCTTTTTGAATTAAATGTTTTAAGTGTTACCAGTTTATTCCAATCAAGATGGCTTCAGGTGTGCCATACTTTTGTCATAATGAAGACAGTAAGCGCTCTAGTTGTTTTTAAGAACACTGGGACATTCTGTCATTGGGCTATACTTGGGCTACATCTGGGTGATATTTGGGCTACATTTGGGCTCTTTTGTCTCTGGTGGCCATCTTGGGAGACTTATTTGTTATGAAGTTTCCTAATTTCCTCATTTACTGCAGTCTCCTCAGTAGGAAATACTTTCAGCTTTTTACTTTGATTCCATCAAGAAGGCATTCAGATGTGTCACACATTTGCCATAAATTCAGAATGTTAGCACTCTTTTTGCTCATTAGATCACTGTAGTAAAGCTACTGCTCACCAGGGAAAACTGCTGCTGGTATTGAAAGTGCATGTTTCAGTCTGCATGTCAGAATTTTTTAATGAAATAAAAGAGGATTTCAGAAGTCAAAATGTGCCCTAGTTTTTCTTTCTGCAGCACTAATCATACTTGTTATGGAAAAATGAACCCCCTCATTTTGTTCCTTTTAAAATTAAATGTATTAAGAGTTACCACTTTAATCCAAGCAAGATGGCTTCAGGTGTGCCATACGTTTATCATAAGTAGGACCGTTAGCGCTCTAGTTGTTCTTTGGAACACTCTGGGAAGCTGCAGTAGAACACAAAGGAATCAACTGACAGTCACTGCCCTTGTTGGATGTACATGTTTTACTGAGAATGTCAGACTTCATTCTCACATGACTGAGAAAGATAATGTGAATTTACAGAAAATAAGCTCTCAGTTTAGCTTATAGATCACCTTCCAAACCTCTGTGGGAAAAGCATGAGAAAATATTTTTCTCTCAATCATGATATCCCAGCAGGAGGCTTTTTCACATGGTGAAATCACCTTAGAACATACCACAATTCCTAAAATGAGTATGGTACCATCAACAAATGATTTATAATGTAACTAAAGTCTTAAAACCTTCTATTAACTGCAATGCTTTTTAATGAGGTGCTATCATGTATATTGGTCCCAAGATGGCTGCCAACACTTCTTGGATGAAGTGCTGACAGCCAATCAGATCTCAGGATGAGATGTGTGGTTAGGCTCCGCCCACATATGTATATGATTTTACTTTTGATTTTCTCAGGAACTACTGAACAGATTGACACCAGACCTGCAAAAGGCACTTCCCTGAGCTGAGGACTACCTCTCTGCCAAATTTCAAGTAATTCTGTTCAGCCGTTCGGGCTGTACCTTGGACTAAAGGTCCCTATGGAAAATCGCATGGGGAAAACGTGTTTTGGGACCCCCTTTTTTCTCAGCCCCCGCTTGACGAATCCCCCCCCGAGACTTTCAGGGTAGGAGCGGTGCGCCCCACCTATATTGAAAATTTTGCGAGGATTCGTCAACCGGCGCCAAAGTTATTCCAAATAGAATGTTGCGGATTTCCTATGGAAACACGGTCCTAACTATAACTATCTACTGGCGACCGCCAGTAGATTATTTATATATATATATATATATATATATATATATATATATATATATTCGTCAAACGGCCCCAAGGGAAACTCTGGTACATAGGAAGCACCATTTGCCCCTTGAAGAAAAGAATCCTGGAACATCTGAGGGCGGTACAAAATGAAGATACAAACTATGCAATTGTGAAACATCTAAAAACATGAAACAGACCATAAAATACTTTGGATTAACAACAGTCCCTAAAAACGAACGTGGAGGAAATAGAACATTGAAATTGAGAAGATTGGAAAGCAAGATGATAATACGCTTTAAGACGAAGGCCCCTTTTGGCCTTAACGGCGATGAAGAGCTACACAGCCATCTATGAGCCTGCTAATACGACATGAATGAACAATGAACTAATGATCAAGGGGCAATTATACAAGATATTTATATCCGCAATTATCTGAGTAAACCAACATAAGATTCCCGTATGGGGGGGAGGAGCCTAGCCTGCAGCCGAGATGGCCGCCTAGCTCTTCGGCTCCGCCGACCCTTTCGCCCTTCGTCGATATCCTGGCAAGAATCCTGCGCCTCCGAGCCCTACGCTTACCTGCGCCACGTCCCTGACCACGATACTTTGACTCCGGTCGAAAACGGAGCTGCCCCGGCGGAGTTGGGCCCCGGTTTCCATTCCGGCCTTCCAAGCGGTCGCAGCCGGGCCATTGTTTAGTGGGGACGGCCGGCGGCGACAACGATAGCAGCGGCCGCTGTGGAGAGGGAGGAGCCGGTACACCGGACCTGGAGCGCGGCGCTGGGATTCTCACAGCAGCCTTTTTCATGCTCGGCTGCCCAGCGCGCCCCGCTCGCAACATTGTATCCAGCTCCCGTACACTGTATCCCGGCCCAGCTGGGAGAGGGCCCGGATCGCTTCTTTGTTGCAGCCTACAGCAGCGGACGCCATCTTCCGCATCGGAAGCCCTGGTCTCGCCGGTGGGTTTCCCTGCACCACAGATTCCCCTGTCCTTGAAGCCTTTCCACGACCGGCTGCCTCCACGTTTCCTGCACCACCGGGGCCCCGCAGAGAGCTTATCACCTTCCAGATACCGATGGTTGGTGAAGGGGGCTTGCTTCCCGGGGCGCTCGATGGTTGCTTGCCTAAGATGGCGGAAGCAACAGCACCCTCCATCCTTGATCCACCGCTGGGGCTTCGCGACATCCTGGCAGCACTGGAGGACCTGTGGTTGGCCTTCCGCGACTCTGCCACTGGTTTGGAGGACCGGTTTGATCGGACTTTTTCAGCTGGCCATGATGACTCTCCAGTGCGGCATGTTAAGCCACGTCTTCAGTCGACTGTCGGTGGATCACTCGAGTTGAGGTATGTGGCGGTGACGGGGGGACGTGTCCCAGTGCCCGCTGCGGTACTCCTCGGCTCTGCCCTGGAGGAGTCTGACAATCCTGCTCCCTTGGTATGGCCGGAGCTTGTGCCTCAGCCGCCGTTTTGCCCATCTCCTTTGTCCTTTGGTGCCACGTCTCTGAGCGTCCTCCTGGACTTGCTTCCTGTACATCGGTCGGCCGCTACTCTGGGATTTATGCATCGTCCTGCTCCCTGTTGTGCTAGCCACCGCATAGCAGTGGCGCATTCTGTGGTCCTTTACTATCGAGCTTCGCTCCAGTTTGACTTGTCTCTTACCCCTCGATTGCTGCAACGGACTCCATGGTGGCCCATCCCGTCCAGGTTGGCTGTACTGCAATTGGACTCTGTTGGACTGCAGATTCGAAGGGGCCAAGGCTGAGGAAGGGGGTTTTTCTTGTTGCACATTGATACGTATATGGCTGGGACTGGGACTTGTGACTGTTGGAGGTACATGTAGCAGGGTGTTAGGTCGGGGCCTGGGGTTGGGTGACCGCGGGTAACGATTTTGCTTGTATTGAATAGATCCTTGGCCCTCCTCCGATCAACCGTGACATTCTTCTTCTTTTTCTTCTCTTTCTCTTCTCCTACATTTCGGGTACTCTTTTGGGGCGACAGACACACTGCTAGGGGGGGTAGGCCGTAGCCTCTGCATGCGTGTAGGGTGGGGGGTATATTTCCTTGTTGTTTTTTTTTTTTTTTCTATGGGCCTCCTTTTTCTTTCTTTCTTTTCTCTCTTTCTCTTCTCCCTTTCTACTCTTTACCTTTCGCGTTTGTTCTTTCCTTTCTTATTTCTTGGGTCGAGGGGAGGATTGGGAACTTGTGGGTAGTGCTTGGGGATCGTCATGTGATATGCTTCTTTTCTATCCTGATTTTATTGAGTGCGATTGATTACCTTACGGATAATGCTTGCTGACTCTTCTGATGATCGTTGCTCACTATAGTCCTAACTGCATTGCTCTGATTCGGATCCTTCCAGACCTGTCGCTATGGACTTATTTCAAAACTTTATAAAACTTAAACCTCATCATCCTGGCGCTCGGCGGCACAATTGTGTATAACGTAATCTGGTCTATTCGTGCTTGTATTGATATGCTGCTGAATCGTATAATTGCTTGCTGATGTGCCCTTTTTGTCGAGGCCGGCCTGAGGGTTGTAGGCCCGTATTTGTCTGCACATACTGTTAAATAAAGGTTTTCCAAAAAAAAAAAAAAAAAAAGATTCCCGTATGGGCACTAAGCCTAAATCTTTGGGAAAGGTGCACTAAGCAATTACCTTACAATCCAAGATTGGAATACATAATAATTCCATGTAGAACATATCACAATTATGTAATACAATCAGGCAAACTATGTATGTTTACACAATGTATATACTCAGTATGCACGGATATAACGAACTCCCCAAACTAATATATTGAAATAACATCCATCAATATATCGCACACATGTCACAATGATATTTTTTGTAATGGAACTACAATTCCCATAATTCCTCTTAAAGGTTAATATGGGTATCACTATAAATAGAGAACATTGAAAAAAGACTCACATACCGTGAGCAAGACCGATTGTGGTTGAAACGCGTTGGTGGTGGAGTTGGTGACAATTTGCACGCAAGAATAAAATCCTAAATCGTGATAACCTCCTTGGTGTGCAGTGGTTCCTTCTTTGAGGAAATTGGTGAAAAAAAAATAATATATATATATATATATATCACGGCCTCTGAAGAGAAGCGAAAACGGCTTCGAAACGCGTCAGGCCAGGACTATGAAAAGGCGATACAAAGCGTCAGCATGTTTGTGAATAAAAGGTTGTTTCCTTACCTGCTACGTGTGCGGCCTCAAGCTTCTGGGCTAAATTTTGGGTGATATATATATTTTTGCCAAAGTCTTTCGCACCATGAGATAAGTGCACTCTCGGGACACAATCCACGTCCGCTTCGAGCGAAATAAACTTCCTGAACCTGACGTGGATTGTGTCCTGAGAGTGCACTTATCTCGCGGTGTGAAAGACTTGGCAATTTGAATACCGGGTGCTCCCCCGGAGCGTGTACCAACTCCTACGGGTCATTATTCCTGCTAGGAGCAGTTTTCGTGGATATATATATATATATATATATATATATATATATATATATATATATATATATATATATATATATATATATATATATATATACACACACATCTCCCAGCAACGTTCCACCAGGTGGCCGAACTCTCAGCGGGTGTCTCCGTGCGACTGGTGAGGTCATTTGTTGCACAACAACTACGGTTATAAAATGGAGCACTCACGGGGTCTTTCAAAATGGTTTATTAGGCAGACGTTTTTCGGTATAATACCTTCCTCAGTGCCTTCAATGATTTAAAATTTCTGCACAGCTTACGGTCCTTTTAACAATGTCCACCCCATTGGTGGGGCTGCCTCCAATCAGGAAACACCATTCTTTGTGCATTGGCATATGTCGCAAGAGAAAAGAAAGGAGCCTCAATGTCCCATAATGCACCATCAGTTGATTGAAAATATTTGGTTTGTAGCCACTTTTCTTTTCATGTCATTTCCATTGGTAGCCACTTGATATCACGTTTCACAGCTGTGCATCTCTCCCTCGCTACCGCTGTTTTAATTTCTCACAGCTCCTGCTGGTGTCCCCCATATGGTCGGTGCACCACAGACTTGTATAGTCTGCACCCCTCAAAGCTGGCAGGCTCTGGAAGCGGCGGTACAGGCACGCCAAACACATCTCAGCAACGTTCCACCACGTTTTTTTCTTTTCTCAAATTAAATAATACTGTGGATTGTGAAAGCCACCGTGTGGCATTGTATTACAATGCATACATCATCAGTACAGTTATTTCCAATACTTTATTATAAAAATACATATATGTGTGTGTGGGCCCTCATCAGGCCACTTCATCTTACGCCACCCAATGCCCCTGGCAGGGTTGCCAATAACAGTACAAATACAACTACTAAGCATCACATTCCTTCAAGTGTGACGACATGGACTAATCAAGGTCCCCAAAGCTATAATAATGGCTTGGACTGAAGGTATTAGTCCTTTTTAATGTATATTGATGTAATCAGGAACTGTTGTTGTGCATTTCAAACAACGCCGCCTTGTCGCAGACTGTTGTAAGTGCTGGTGTTGACAATTAAGTGCCGGTGCTGAGCACCGGAAACCACTGGCTCAAATTAAGCATTAAGAGTGCCTAATTTGAGGCAGTGGCTGAAGGTGGGGCCCACAGGCACTCATTTTTGGGGACAGCACTCAAAAGTTTTCCTCATCAGATTTTGACCCAGATTAAGAGACCGAAGGATCAAAAAAGGAGGAAAGGTGGAGGAAGAGAAAAACGGAAAAGCATTGACGAAGGGAGAAATTAGAGATTAAAAAGAACCTGCAGGAGTGAAATAAAGGGGCCGAGAGTGTATCGTGGTGATAAAAAAAGAGGCATGGAGTGTATAGTCTTTATATTCTGCTATCCAGATATTTGTCAACGCCAGCTGCGGACTTTTGAGAAAAACTTGGAAACTAGCACTTATATTTTTACAATTAAGAACAGGTCACATGTCTGAAAAATGTACCTCCTGGATGCACGACACCACTAATATTCACCTTAGCATATGAATGGTAAGCCCAATTGGAGACCTGAGTTTAAAAGTTAAAACTGACTTGATTTGGTTACGCTGAACAGATGGGCAATAATGCTCCAGTGAGAACACAAAATTGCAGTAAGAAGTAACTCATAGCTATGGCTCTCCTCCTTTGATTAAGCCCAATGTTAAGTCTATTTTAATATCCCCCTGGAGTTTCAGCAGTCCTACAGTATGCCTACCGTTATCGTGTGTGCTGTTATGGGATGTCCGTGTGCCACCTTATTCTTGTTTTGTATCTCAAGCTCGAGTTAGTTAAAGATTTCGCAGCCCTCTATTGTCTTCCATTGCAGTGTGCTTTCACACACCTCCCACTTCCTAGTTTCTGATTTTCAATTACTTTGGCAAGGTCCCTTTCCTGCTTTCCAACTAGTCTGTTTTCCTGTTTGCTAACATGGTGGTGAGGTCTGCAACCTTATTAGTAGCTTTTTTGGGAGAGGAAATAGACTCAGTAAGGCTGAGCAGGCTGCTGGTATTTGCCCTATTGTCTACCTGTGGGTTTCTTTAGAATTGGGATCACTTCCCTCCATTATGGTTCAAAGTGTGGAAAATCCCAGATGTTGTGGAAAAATCCTGCACTGTCATCCTTGTGTCTAGGACATAATACTGCAACGTCGAATTTGTCAATTTTGCTAGGTATGAAGTATGGCATTTGCACAGTGTTGAGCTGTTTGAAATGAGCGTTCCTAGATACCTTTGGGCTGGTGGGTAGGGTGGGTAGAATTTAAGATCCTACCTCAGTCTATTCGTCTGCCGTAGGATTTTCAGTGCCAGTTGCCCATTTGTCGCCTAGGTCATTTAGTATGCTTTTTGATTGCTCCTGGAGTGCTCAGAACATTAGTGACACTGTTCTCCTCTCCTTCCATGTGCAAAGTAGCTGCTGTTTTGTATTTGGGAGCCTCTAATTTTGATCAATTCCACACTCTTCTCACTGTCGCATCTAGATAACTGTAACGGACACTGTCCCCCATGAGTGTCCTACTTTTGTATAGATTTCCATCCAGAGCTGTCGCAACGTTTTTCCACAGTCCTGTGTCTCGTGCCCTCATTAGATTGGAACCATAGTCTCCCTATCTGTGGAATTTAAGGTGTATATGGTGTCAGTGCGTTGGTTTCGTTGAAGCTCTCCCACCCAGCAATGCCACAGGACCCCAGCCTGTCAAGGCAGGGCTTCCGTTCTACCCCAGGCCCAAGTAGGATTTGCATTATCTTCCTTACCTTTGAGGTCCAGGTACCAATCCAGCATCATTCTATTATGTTCCCCCACTGCCATGTGCTTGAGTTCGGCCTCGTAGAAAATGTGTGATTTTTACATGTACACTGTTCTTTCCTAAAGTTGCCTTCATTTTGTCACATCTACTTATGACACACATTTGGATTAGTGACACTTGAGTTTGTTTCTTGGAAATATTGACCTAGCTAACAGTGAGAATATCGTAGAAACACTATCACACTGCCTTGGCATTGTGTGGCCCTCTCGTGCGTTATACAAATGTTTGTTATTACATCCATATGGCAACATGGCTATCTGTGGAATACAAACCATGGTAGCCTGATCACTATCTAGGCTCAAGGCAAGGATTCCTTTTTCTATATTTAACCTTTTGTTTCCCAAGTATAATCAGAGGAGGCACTTTTGCTGACTTTGAGGGGTCCCTGCATGCTGAAGCTTTCACCCAGCAGCTTACTGACATCTCCTTCAGGGGAGTCCAGTTCGTGATTAAGACTGGGTCAGGTACCCATCAGGTAAAGGGGTTAGATCATCCAGAAGGCGGTTTCTTGGCCAACCATACATTTACACCTTAGTCACGTAGGTTAGAGTTTGCATCATAGAACTACTCTACACTGTTATAATACTGTATATGAATGCATATATAGCTTGTCTCAACACAATCTTGGAACTTTTTTTTTTTTTACTGCCTTGACACTTATTGTAACTTTTGCCTGCTTTTGTCTATTGCAGCACATATTTTCTTTACAATCAATTTGGTTCAATAAATATTGAAAAACGTCCCTTCGTGTATTCTTTATATATTTCTCTGAGTGAAAGAGAGCACATGTGTCTGAGCGAAAGGAAGGGTTCTAGATCTGTCACCACGATTCCTGAGGGAACAGGGTTGTCATGTTCATTGGTTGCCAGGACTGTTTGTTCCTTGTCTAGGTTATAGGGGGTGTAATGGTGGCGCTGAGAGCTAGCCGGTCCTAGGGACGACATACCCTGCAGAGGTGCTTTGAATTAGTCTAGCACCATCCTAAGTTTATGACGTCCACACACATGCAATTCATACTGATTAGTGGAAACTTCACACCACCACCTAACTATCTAATGCAGCTACGCAGTTGGACAGTTCAACTTCTAGTCCAGGAAACCGCCTCCTCCTTCCAATGGCAGCAGTCCAAGTTTACTCCATGCCACCCTTTGTTTTCCTGAGCCTCATATGAGGTCAACTAACACTAGATCCAGTTCCAGAAAGGTTCCCCATGGAAACCGTAACTGTAGGGCCGAAAAGTAATAGAATTTCCTAGGGAGCATGACCATTTTGAATAAGGCAATCCTCCCTGTCACAGATAATAGCATTGGCCTCCAGAAAGCTACGCTGCCTCTCTAGGCTGCCAGCTCCATTTTGATATTCCCATCAATTAAGTGTGACTTCAAGTTATAGATTTGCACTCCCAGGTAACAAAATGTGTTGGGTTTAAACTTCAATCTTTGGTATACCGTTGTGAATGCCATTTTGCTCATACCCCCGTTTATGAGGCATATATAAGATTTATTCCACTACAGTCAGTGGCCTGATGTCTCACCAATGTCTTCTTGTGCCTTCATAGTACGGTCAAAGTCAGTGTGCACAACTTTAAAAAAAAATATGTTGTCTGCATGAAGCGTGACGCTGTGCGTTTGCCCATGTACCAACTTGCCTGGTCTTCAGAGACCTGTTTAACATTATAAAAGCAAGTCCCTCCAACAACCCATCTAGTTCTAAAAGGCAACAGCCTTCAGTCTGGCTCAAAATACATATTATAGATCGTCTTTGAGTCCAAACGTACCCCTCTATTTAGGTGCAATGTGTTTTGAGGGTGGAAGGGTTCATTTGTAAGTTGTTCTACACATGGTGTTTGCCGGTTGCACCCAAGCATTCGGGAAAGATGTAAGCCACCTCCATCTCCTGGTCACAGCCTCCGTTTGAAAAAATGTTAGCATTTGCCATTATCAGCAGCCCAAGCTCAGGTTCTTGATCATCAGATTAGGTCATCCGCCAATCTTAGGGTCATTGTCGTCAGTGCCCCTCCCTTTCTGTGAATATTGTTGAGTCCTGTTCTGTATTTGAGACCTCTCCAGATGTCTATTGTTCCCTCCAATGCAGTTTTTTCTCATAGTCCTGCCGCAGTTGCCACCACCGGTTCCCTTTCTTTTGTTCTTTTTTGTTTCAACTGTTTCCTTGCCTGAGACCTCTTGTTCCTGGGTCTGTTTGGTCATCGTTGCCGCTTATGACTAGCAGCATTGAACATTTTGGCCCAGGCCTCTTGTGGTTTAGTGAAAAATTGCATATCATGATCCACGATCACCTTTAATTAGGCAGGAACGATCAGTGCATATTTCACATTCAGTTCTCTGCACTTTACTGCCAGGAATTACGCTGTTTTCTGTCCCATGGTTGCCATGCAATCCAGGAAAATCATGATCTTGCTGTTTTCCAATATGTAATGGCCATTCTCTCTTGCTTTTTGAAGAATAAGAACACTATAATTCAGGACTCTGGCCACTAGGGGCCTCGAAGGCGCTCTAGGAGTTGGTGGTCGCAGTGGCACTCTTGTGTATTCTTTCCAGTGTCAAAACAGACAAACCTTCCTGCGTCACCGTTTGTACCAGCCATGTAAGAGCCCTTTATGCTCTCTGGCATATCTAGTACTCTGATATTGTTCCATCGGACTCTGTCTTCCGAGTCTTCCACTCTGTTTTCAAGGCAATCAGCTCTGTGAGGTCTAGCATCTGTTTTCACAGGTGTTCTAATGCCGGTTTAATTTCCTTCCTTCCTTTTCTGCCTGGTCTATTCTGACATTTTCTTCTGGTCTTTCCATTAAAAGACAGTTTGATATCCTTCCTGCCAGCCAAGACACCTGCTTGGCCACATCCTTAACTCGCAGGGGAGCATCAATTACCCTAAGGAAACATCAAGGGGATGCCCAGCACACACAGGCTTGCAGCACGCACCTTCGTAGTTAACCACACCTAACATAATAGTTAGTTGGGCTCCATAGTTTGGATGAACATTGACTACAACCTTGCCCTCATAACGTTATGCACACCACAGTTGAACCCCTAGTTCTAATTATGTTTTTCACACCCCATGAAGCTCCAAATGGCAATCTGGACCCCAGCTACATCTCCGCCTCCCCCTACACATGAGGCCACATTACACACTCCTGGCACAGACCAATATCCTTACATGGAATGTGAGGGGTATGCACACTCCTACTCGCAGAAACTCTATATACTCATACCTCCAACGTAGACACATAAAAATAGCCTTTCTACAGGAAACATACCTCACCCAGATCAAAGCTGACCGCCTCTGCAAATGCTGGAGGGGACAAGTGTATAGCACTGACTAATCCTCCCAGGCACGAGGGGCATTTATATGGATCAAAGTTCCATACGTGGGAGAGGAGGTGGACATAGATTCGGAGGGGTATATATGTTTTTTTAAAAGGCAAACTGAACGGGCAAACAATCCTCATGGGCTCCATATACGCACTGAATGTGGAGCAAGCTTCATTCCTTAGAAAGCTCTCCGGAGTGCTGGTCAGATGGAGTGGGGTCCCATGGCTATTAGTCGTAGATCTAGAAAGGCAAAACCCCCTGCGAACTACAGCAGCATCCAACACACAGGTGCTCATTATCAAGTAGCAAGGATCCATCATTGCTGCTCGGAGCTTCTGCTCCGTTGAAGCCCCACGTTCAACAACCAAGCGCGACGCTTAAACTCCACTTAAACAGCTGATTGAGCCATCTCCTGACATCGGAAGGTCGGGAGCGTCTGCGGCTGTGGACGCCCTTCCAACCGGATGCTGCAACGCCAGGATATCGACAAAAGTCTTGCCAGGCGACATTGCCTTAAGATGGCGCCTGGGATGAAACTGACCCGCTGTTAGAAGTATTGGAGCGGGGGCTGCGTCATGGGGAGCCGATCCATGGTAACCTATTCCTGATTAGCGGCGTTATCAGGGGCTCCGCTAACCGCTTCCCCGGTGGACGCCCGCAGCTGTAATTGACCAGTTACACATTAGGCACAGCCCTGAACATTGGTCCTGCCCACAACTCGATTCTGACTTATGGCAAGCCTCCATCTGCCCGTGTCCGGTTGTGTGGCCCGTCCGCTGCGTGTGAAAAACATCCCTCGGCTGCAGCGGACATGCCAGATAGTTTTCCCGGAGCCCAGAGGCACCTGTTGCAGAAGATCGAGATGAGTGGTCCCCCCTCAGCGTGAGGCAAAATGGCGTCTCTCACCGCGCTGCCCACCGTAATGGGAGATGTGTCGCAGCGCACTTTCAGGGACTGCGCTACGCCTCGAGCGCCTAGGGACACCGGGGAAGATCTTGTGTCCTTTGTAAGAACTAATGGGAGTCTGACCCGTACCTGCCTACAAAGCTCTGTCGTACTCGGCACACTCTTGGTGTGGAAAAGGGTCCCAGGATGCCTGACCCCAACATGGCTGACAATGGTGACTCCCCCCCCCCCCCCCCCCTCCTTGCTGAACTTTTACTTACTCAACCCTTCCAGGTCTGTGCTTGACCTCAAGAGGACGTCTAGAATTCTTTCAAACCATGGCTCACCCCCCCCCCCCCCACACACACACACACTACTCTGACAATCCCTGAGTACACATGACCTCTATCCTGACAGCAGAGTCCGAGCATTATGTCCGACGCCCGGTGGAGCTGCTCTGTTCAGCTCATGAGGAGATCGGACTTGGTTCACCCCCTGACCGTCACCTGCCCATCCGGACCTTGGGCACAGTTTCTCCCCTTCTCCCTGTCTCGCCCACCCTCCCCCTTCCCTCTCTACTTGTCTCTCCTTCTCTCTATATGTGTCTCCTATATTTGATGTAAGGTGTAATTGTTATTATATTTTTTTTTTTTTTTTTTTTTTTTTAAAAACCTTTATTAGCATTTCAACCAATAACAAGTATGGGCCTACAACCCCCCGGGGCCGGCCGCTAAGCAGTCAAAGCAACAGAGATCCAATGTTAACACAGGCAGAACCTCGGGGAGCAGAATCTCCATGCTAATACCTTCTCGGCCAGTGAACGGCGCAAGTAGGACACCAGGATTAGGAAGGCTTTCATTTTATAATAGGGAAAGACAAAAGGATCAGGTGCCAAACAATTTCCCAGCAGCGAAAAATGGCAGGCAGAATAACAAACGTAAACAATAAACGGCAATCTATCGAGTCAATGTCGCTAAGACAGGAAGTGCAGGATGTAGAGAAGTATCATGACCAGTTGCGCCTGCAGTCCCATGCCCTAAAGCCCAGAAAAAACACCCCGGAAATTGTGGCACACATGAAAAAGCAGTGATTCACAACAAAGGAGTTGTACCACGCTGATCCCAGAAAGAAAAACAAAGAAGAATCAGAGAAGAAAAAGAGGCCATGGAAAAAAAGGGGTAAAGACTAAAGAATCCCCATCCCCAACCCCCCACCCTGCACCTCTGCAGATGAGTACGGCCCCCCCCCCCCAGCAGTGTGCCTGTCGTCCTGGAACTAGACCCGAAATATAGAAGAACAGAGAAAAGGGAGTAAGAAAAGAACCCCACCAGACGGGGGGGTAGAGAGAGTATTAATAAACTGGAGGAGGGCCTTCAAAACATGCCCCCGGCTTCTCCCTCCCGCACGGTAAGCTTCCCCCAAAGCAAACAGTAAGCAGCACAGAATCGACCATGTCAAAGAAAGATGGGGAGCATTATGCACCAATTATACTAATAGCTATGCCATGAGAGCACGCAACCCCTGAGCCCGCCCGTGTACTAGATGACCACCCCTGAAGGATCAGCCTTATCCTTGACCACTCTTTGCAAATCTGCCCATGCATACCCCTCGACCCAGCGCCATGTCCAATATTATAAGGTAAAGGAGTGTCAAAAAACGACCGGGAAGCGACGCACACAGGTGGGGTGGAAGTCTCTGAGTACCAACACAGTCCGCATCATGGAGGGACGTCTTTCCCAGTGTTGCCCCAGGATCTGCACTGCACACAAGGTCCAGGAAGGCGGAATCAGCCAAAGTAGACAACTGTTGCTTGAATTTTCCCTGGGTCGCCGGAGGCCGTGCACGGGACGAGGCCACCACCTCCCACTCGGGTCCAATACCTCCGGAACAGATCAGACCCACAGCCAGCCGATCACACGGAAGCATACTGTCCGGAGTTTCCAGCTGTTCACTAATCTCAGGGGTGGCCGCGACATTGTCCTCCTGTGTGCAGTGTGGGAAGTCCCTGTGTACCTGAGGACAGGCAGGCCGCAACCGTCCCGACGCTGATGCCACACCATCGAGCTTACTCCCCAAGACCCCGATGCCATGAATCAAGGTGGAATGAAGGGCACCGAGAGCCTCGAGGAGGTCGCCGTACCCGAGCACAGCTCTCTGCGATCGCTCCGCCACACTCCCAAAAGTCACACACTCCCAATCCTGCTGTGACCCGGTGGACAGGATGGTAGGCTTCATCATAACAAGATGGCCGCCGGGTAGGCCCGACCCGTATTGGGACCGGGACCCAGGGACAAGCGCCTCAAGGTCCACGTCGCTGGAAACAGGGTTCCGGGGGCAGGCAAAAAATGTATCCGTTGTATGGTCACGGGCAACAGTCGTCCCCACCACGGACCAGCGCCCGCGAAAATCCGGGAGCAGCCCGCGAGAATCGGGCGAGTTACGGGCGGCGTCCGGGCAGCTCACCGTCGAAGGCAGGGGCAATCGCCGGAGAATCTCAGAATTGCCACCCCGGGCATGCACTCGGTCCGCTATGCTTAGCGGTAAGAACGACCACGGCGAAAGGTAGGCCGAGGTGTGCACCGCTCCGGTGGTCCGACTCCACCCAGTCACCACAGGCCGCTGTTGTTGAACTGCCACCCGGCCAAGGCGTCCACTCGAGGTCCTGGCTCCGGGGCTGCACGGGCCGCAAATTTCAAAGGCACATTTCTCCGGCGGTACCGCCGCCAGGAACTTCGGAGTCACACGGTCGGTTGCCACTCCCATTCACAAATACGAGCGCATAGCGCAGGCTGAGGATCTCATGCAGGATATCCGTGCGGGATGCGGAGGTTCACGGAGCCGGGAGTCTACGCTGCCGTCCCGGTTGCCATCTTGGCTCCTCCCGTAATTGTTATTATTGTTGTAACTTTGCTGACCTTATGTAAAGCGCTCTGATACCTACGGGTCTAGCCAGCACTATATAAAATTGTTTAAATAAAGATATGTGGTGTACCCTTAACCCCAATTCGCAAATCTATTCATTTTACTCCCCAGTGCATGTCCTGCACCTCCGTATGATTGGGTCTCCCGCCCTCTTCTCACTCTTCAAACACCCTGAATACCTAGGCCAGACACACTCTGACCAGAACCCCCAGCTTTTTCAGCTTACATGGGATGTAGGACCTCCCCCGATCCCCACATGGCGGCTTGAACCAGCAGCGCTAGAAGGTCAAGCGTTTTGCTCCTCCCTAGGGACGGCAATACTTGAACACTTCAAGACAAATGACCAATCCACAGGAGACAACCTTTTAGAATGGAATGCCTTTAAAGTGACCTTAATAGGACACTGCCTGGGAACTACATGGAACATACGCAAACAATTGAATGTTGTGCTTAGTAAAGTAGAGCGTCAGCTTGTAAGCCAGGAGACTGAGTCGGCAGGTAGTAGGGACACCAGGCGCCTAGACGAATTATAGGCTGAACATTTTGGATCTGTTAGAACAGCTCCGTTATCACAACTACACACCACACTCTGCATGCATACATTCAACTGCTGATCGGGCGGGCAAAACACTAGCGTCGCTCCTGTGCCAAGAACCAGCTCGCCAACCCATAGGAGCCCTAAGAACCGACACAGGGCAGGATATATACACGCAACATGAAATACACACAGCAATGACCAGTCACTACACTACACTTTATCAATCTGTGGGGAACCACGAGGAAGGACCTCCAGCTACGTTCTTAGACTATGTGCACCTGCCTGAAACAACGCTGGAGCAGATGGAGCTGCTAAATGAACCTATAACACCTGAGAAAATCTGATGTGCGATAACCGCACTAGCAAATGGGAAAACGCCCAGCCCAAACGGGTTCCCAGCGGATTTCTATAAGGCATACGCCACATCATTGATCCCTCAATTGTATGCATTGCGCGCCACGGCTCTGAGCGAGCAGAGGCTCCCCCTGTCCATGCGAGAGGCAAACCGAGTGTCACTGCCCAAGCACGATAAAGATCCCACAGTTATGGGATCATACAGGCCTCTAGCCCGTCTCAATGTTGACTACAATATATTGGCGAAGATTCTGGCTGACAGGCTTGCGCATGTGGTCCCCACCCTGGTCCATACAGACCAGAATGGATTTGTGCCCTCCCGGAGCACCTCACTAAACTTGAGGCGTTTCTTCAGAGTTGTAACTTACTCATTAACTCATTGGCAATACTCAGGATGCTTAATATGAGATCTTGAGAAAGCTTTTGTCTGTCTGGAGTGGGGATTTCTGTTTGCCGCATTGGCGAGATATAACCTGGGAGACTGATCCATACACATGGTACGATTACTACATACCGCGCCATTGGTTCGAGTAAAAATGGGCCCCTACATATCCGACCCAGTCCAGGTGAAGAGAGGAACCAGGCAGGGATGCCCACTATCTCCCTTGCTCTTCTCATTAGCTATAGAACCGTTGGCCGAGGCAAGCCTCGCCGAGATGATGGATAACATCGCACTAGAGGATGGCACACACAATATGCCTGTATGCAGATGATTTATTATTGTACATAAGAGATATCAGCCAAATCCCACAACAGCTAAAACGCACACTGCGAGACCTTGCCTCTATATCGAGGCTGAAGGTTAATGCCTCCAAGTCCTGTCTCTACCCTTTCAGTGAACAACACGGGGACACGGGCTACGTCCTCAATGAGGTGCTCATGTTGGAGTGCAGATACATTCCGCTACCTAGGAATTCGGATATACAAGAGCCCAGAGATGGCAACCTCGTCAGAGCCCTGGCCACTGTCCGCTCTCAGATGATATTCTGGAGCACGCTCCCAATTTCAGTAACCGGCAGGGTGGCCCTCACAAAAATGGTGATCTTGCCTCGGTTCTTATATTACTTCATGAACCTACCGCTATATATCCCTTTTTCCTTCCTTCCGCCCACTGGAAAAACAGATTAAAGACTTCATATGGGGAAACTCCAGGCATCGAGTGGCGATAAACAAACTTTATCTACCCACAGATCAAGGAGGCCTGGCAGCCCCAAATTTAGAGCAATACTACTTGGCTGTACAACTACAATGGGTGGCTAGATGGTTGGCTGACCGCCATAGAGGAGACACTGCGAACACAATACCGCCCACTGAAGAACCGGGATTTAATCCCAGCGGCGCAGGGGACACGCCCAAAGTCTTCGGGTTCACCTGTCTTGGAGTACAGAGACACGGGATTCTTCTGTCGAGATCAAAGATCACATTTATTAGCTGCAGCCAGTAACAGAGGTCCTAGAAGTACAAAACACGGTGTATGTTCTCAGGAGACTGCTCAACCTAATAGAGCGGAGCATCGTCTTTTATGCCAAAAACCACATTCCTGGCTAACATCAATTACTCACAAACTTGACCAATCAGATGACGATATTTACAGAGGCATCACATAACGACAAACCCACTTTCAGTTATCCAACCCACCGTCAATGACACGGCATAAATCCAGCATTCTTGCTCAAACAAGCCGGACGGGCCCATCATAAAAGCCCTCAACCCAAATCAATAATTAGGCCATAAGGCCATAAAAGTAAGGAGCAGAAACAGATGAGGAGAAAGATAGAGGGGTGTGTGCGTGTGCCATAGAATCAATAATGTCCTGCTCTTTGATCTCTATCCGACCAGCTGCTTAACAAGGTACTGGCTCAACAAGTTTAGCCTCGGGCAACAGGGTCCGTTGACTCAGGTCAAACAGAAGTCAACACGAATTCAAAGTAAGGTGTATGCGTCCCTAGAGGCTCGCTTGGCCACAGTCATCCTATAGTCATCATGTAACGCCCTGAACGTCTCAGGATCGTTTAACAGACACGACAATGAGGACGCAACCACTTGTGAAGGGTTAGTTCTTTTAATGAAGGCAAATAAAATACAAAGAACAAACAAAAGTTATAGTCACTGGAATCCTCCAGGCTAAGTACGTTACCAGCCCACAGCACGGATGGTCCTAACCGTCCTCTGCATATACGCCGATCCCGGCGTATGCCAACAGAGGGCAGAAATGAAATGGCCGACAATGCCAATCGGTAGGCTGTGAGGGGCACGAAGAGTGTTGGGGAGAATCGAGGAGTCAGGGAAACACCCAGCCGGGGTCTCTACCTGAAGGGAGCAGCCGCTCAACCTCTTCCTCAGACTGCACCGGGACGCGGAGTCACCTCCTGGTGATGCGTCACCGATACCCCAATCACAAGCAAGAAGACTGAACCGAGAGCAGCCGCTCGATCGATCGATCCTGTGGACTTCCGAGTCTGTAACGCGGCAAACACCTCCTGGTGTGCGTTACAGCTGGCAGTCCCTGTGTCTCTGGTCGGGCTGGGAGTTACGACTCCAACCAGCAAAAGCGCCACTGCACTTGGACTCAGCCGAGTCAAAAAGCGAAGCTCAATGGTTGACCGGTAGAGCTTCCGGGTCCTTCACAGGTGACGATGGGGCAAGACACGGCCCAGGGAGTAACGACTCGACCTACCTCCGTTCTTGCCTTACTGGAGCACCACTCCGGAACACTGCTCTTCACGAAGCAGGTACGTCGGTGTAAACACACTATCCGACAGCCTTGTACCTCCCGGTTCCTCCCTTTATAGGGCGTGTTTTCCTTGAGTTATGTAACAGCTCTCCTGTTTACATAAGGGCGTGTTTCCCTTGAGTTATGTAACAGCTCTCCTGTTTACATAAGGGCGTGTTTCCCTTGAGTTATGTAACAGCTCTCCTGTTTAGATAAGGGCGTGTTTCCCTTGAGTTATGTAACAGCTCTCCTGTTTACATAAGGGCGTGTTTCCCTTGTATGACAGGAATTCTTGACAGTACATCCTCCCTCTCAGCGGCTCCCCACGGGTCCAGCGCTGGCAGGAAAACGCCGATGGAACAAGGAGACCAAGCGCGGAGCATGAACCCCTTCAGCCGGTTCCCATGAATGCTCCTCCGGGCCATAGCCTTTCCACGCAACCAGGTACCACAGCTTCCCCCTGCGCCATTTGGACGCCCGTATGCCCGACACTTCATACTCCACCTCCGACTCCACGCATACCGGCCTAGGTGTCCCAGACGGCTTGGAGGGTGCTGGTTTGAGCAATGATACATGAAAGACAGGGTGTATCCGCAATGACTGGGGCAAGCACACCTTCACGTTCACGGGACCCATACACTTGGTAATTCGATAGGGGCCCATGTACTTGGGATGGAACACACTGTTCTTTCGAAACCTCATGTTTCTTGTGGATATCCAGACGTAGTCTCCAGTGCGGTACAGTGGCCCGGGCCTTCTCTTCCTATCTGCCGCAGCCTTGTATCTTCTCTTGGCCTCTATTAGGACAGCCCTTGAGCGCATCAACGTGTCTTTTATGTGTGCCACCCTGTCCGCTGTGGCGGGAATCCTGTCCTCTCTGAACGGATGTAGAAATGGCAAGAACCTGGGATGTTGGCCATAGTTGCTATAGAACGGAGATGACTGTGTGGAGCTGTGAGTGGCGTTGTTATAGGCTATCTCTGCAACCCATAGCAAGTCGACCCATTCTTCCCTGCCCTGGTCCACAAAACATCGCAGATACTGTTTGAGCGTTTGGTTCAGGCGCTCGGTTTGGCCGTCCGTTTGAGGGTGGTAGCTGGTGGACAGGGCGGTCTTAACATGCAGCGCAGTGCACCAAGTCTTCCAGAATTGTGCAGTAAACTGCGACCCCCGGTCCGACACGATCACCCCAGGTAATCCATGCAGTCGTACCACATTCTTTAGAAGTAGTGACGCCAATTCCCCGGCCGTAGGGACTCTCTTGCAGGGGATGAAGTGCCCCATTTTCGTCAAGTAATCCACCACCACCAGAATTGCCGTCATCCCCTGGTCTACCGGTAGGCCCACCACGAAGTCCAGTGATATGCTATCCCATGGTCTATCCGGGGTCGGAAGTGGATGTAAGAGCCCTTGGGTTCGGCCATGGTCGGCCTTCATGGTAGCACACGTAGGACACTCCTGTCCCCACCTCCTGACATCCACTCTCATGGTTGGCCACCAGAAATGCCGTCCCATGCTAGCCACCGTTTTTTCAAAGCCCAAATGACCTGCGCATGGAGAGTCATGGCACCAGATGAATGCTTGTTTCCTTAGCCTAGGCGTGGGTATCAATAGGCACCTGCCCTTCAGGGGTATCCCGTCCTTCAGCTGCCATTCTCTGTGACTGAGGAGCCACCTCCGCCATGCGAATGACCTGATCCCTCTCTTTATTCCCCTCAGGAAAGTATCCGGTTGGATAACCCCCAATACCATCCTCGGGGAAATGATGGAACGCTCGGTTGCAGGCAATGGTTCCTTAACTGCAGATTGACGGGACAGGGCGTCCGCCTTCCGGTTTTCCGTCCCCGGCCGATATGTGATGCGGAAGTTGAACCCCGCAAAGAAGATCATCCACCGCAGCTGCCTGGGAGAAAGGTGTCTAGTGGCCGTCATGAACTGTAGGTTCCGATGGTCCGTGTACACCGATACCACATGTCTTGCCCCCATCAACCAATGCCTCCATTCGGTGAAGGCGTCCTTGATTGCGAGAAGCTCCTTCTCCGCAATATGGTAGTTGCGTTCGGCGTCGTTGAGTTTGCGGGACATGTACGCAACGGGATGAAGCACCCCTGTGTCGTGGTTGCGTTGGGACAAGATAGCCCCCAGCGCCACATCTGACGCGTCCGCTTCCACCACGTAGGGGAGATCCGGATCGGGGTGAGCCAACACCGGCGCCTTACCAAAGGCGCTTTTCAGGGCCTCAAAGGCTTTGTTCGCTTCAGGGGACCAGACAAACTCCTTGGACTTCCTCAGTAGCTGTGTGATTGGGGCCACCACTCCTGAAAATCCATCTATAAACCGCCTGTAAAAGTTGGCGAAGCCAATGAAACTTTGGACGTCCTTCACGCTTTGGGGCACCGGCCATTCTTTCACCGCCTTGATCTTTCGTTCTGCCATCTCCTGTCCCTCTGGACTCAGCATCACTCCGAGGAATTCCACGGATGTGACGTGGAAGTCACACTTGCTGAGTTTACAAAACAGCATGTTTTCCCTCAGCTTTTGGAGCACAGCTTTGACGTGGTGTACGTGCTCCTCCACACTGGACGAATAGATGAGGATGTCGTCGATATATACGACCACGTAGATATCCAACTCCTCTCTGAATACCTCATTCAAAAAGTACTGAAAGGCTGCCGGGGCGTTGCACAGACCGAACGGCATGACGAGGTACTCAAAAAGGCCGAACCTGGTCTTAAAGGCGGTCTTCCACTCGTCTCCGTCCCTCATGCGCACCAGATGGTATGCCCCTTTCAAATCCAACTTGGTGTAGATACGAGCTTTCTTGACCTGTTCCAGAAGTACACTGATGAGAGGCAAGGGGTACCGATTTTTTATGGTTATCGCATTCAATGCCCTAAAGTCCACACAGGCTCTCAGCTCCCCATTAGCCTTCGGGATGAAGAAGAGTGGTGAGGCGGCCGGAGACTTGGACGGGCGGATGAATCCTAGCTTGAGGAGTTTATCCAGGTACCCCCGGAGATGCACGTTTTCAGGCTCCGTCAGGGCATACAGCCTGCCGCTGGGAACGCTGGCCCCTGGCACCAGGTCGATCTGGCAGTCAAACTGTCTATGTGGTGGTAGCACTTCCGCCTTCACCTCATCAAATACATCCTCAAAACTGTGATAAGCCTGGTGGAGAGCCACATCTTTTTCTGCCGCTGTAGCCACCGTCTGACTCCCGCTCTCATCTGCGTCAAGGGATTCCGTTCTTATTCCACAATGCAGGATGCAATACGGTGACGTCATTTCGATGCGATGTGTTGGCCAATCCACAAAGGGGTTGTGTTTCTGTAGCCACGGCAATCCCAATATGACGCCATATTGGGGCGCTCGGATGATGTTAAAATCGATTTGTTCCAAATGGTTCCTCCCATATCTCATCGGAAGGACCCCCGTGTGCTGTCCGATGGGCCCCGTCACCAATCGCCTTCCGTCTACCGCATAGACGTCTTCGGGTACTGCTTTGGGAAGAAGCACTAGCCCTAGCCTGCATGCCTCGTTGTGGTCCATAAACATGCCAGTGGCCCCTGAATCCACCATGGCCACAACGGGTATCCACTGGTCATGCACTCCCACGTGCACCGTGATAAACAGGTGTCGTTGTCCCTTAGTGACCGAGTTGGAAAGTGAAGGGATGGATGAGTGACTCCGAGATGCCCCTTCTCTGGTCTTGGAGTCCTCTAGTTTTCCGCCGGTATGTCCACCACGGCTGTTACCGACCGGTTGGCCCGATAACGTGATGTCTTCGGTTTGGCAGGGCATTCACGTACGTAGTGGCCTTTTTTGCCACAATATAGGCACAATCCTTGTTTACGGCGTGACTCTTTCTCCGTGGCTGTGAGGCTCGCTCGTATTGCGCTGATGTCCATGGGTTCTCCCTTGGATGCGGTGGAAGTTTCAGGACTTCCCACCGTCACATAGGATGGAAGGGATTTTCCTTTTCTCCCATGATCCCCCTTTCTTTCACTTAGCCTATGTTCCAGCCGTAATACCAGGTTGATAAGGCCCTCACATGTCTTGGGTTGAGGGTCAATATGAGCCACGGCGTCCTTGAGCTCATCGCACAGCCCTTGATGGAAGAGCGCCGTCTGTTTAGCAACAGGCCACTTGGTTTCCGCAACCAGCCTTCGGAACGCGTTGAGATACTGCACCAGGTCGTTGGATCCCTGTCTCAACTCAAGCATTTCACGGTCCGCCGTGTACGAGTCAGCCCTTCTGTCGAATACCTTCAGGAATTCCTCGCGAAAAGCACCCCAATCATATAAGAGGGGGTCGTCCCTGCTCACCAGAGGTACGGCCCATTGTGCCGCGTTTCCAGCCAAATAGGATATAAGGAAAGCCACACGAGCCTGACTCGTGGGGAACGCCTTTGGTTTGCACGATAAATGTAGCGCCACTTGTGTGAGGAATACCTGCACTGTGTTAGGATCCCCACTGTACCTCTCTGGTGTTGCCAAGGGGATGGCTACCGGCATTTCCACTACTACCGCAGGGGTCTGGTTCGTGAGGGAGGTGCTGGGCGTGAGCGGGTCCAATTGGATAGCATCCAGTCTGGCTTTTACATCGGCTGTTTCTTGCCTAGAGGCAGCCACTTCAACTTGCATGGCCGCTAAAGCAGCCAGCACATCATCAAGTGTTGCCATGTCTGTTATCGACCGGGAGACAGTTAGTGTTATTAAGGTCGGATATTTTGTAACGCCCTGAACGTCTCAGGATCGTTTAACAGACACGACAATGAGGACGCAACCACTTGTGAAGGGTTAGTTCTTTTAATGAAGGCAAATAAAATACAAAGAACAAACAAAAGTTATAGTCACTGGAATCCTCCAGGCTAAGTACGTTACCAGCCCACAGCACGGATGGTCCTAACCGTCCTCTGCATATACGCCGATCCCGGCGTATGCCAACAGAGGGCAGAAATGAAATGGCCGACAATGCCAATCGGTAGGCTGTGAGGGGCACGAAGAGTGTTGGGGAGAATCGAGGAGTCAGGGAAACACCCAGCCGGGGTCTCTACCTGAAGGGAGCAGCCGCTCAACCTCTTCCTCAGACTGCACCGGGACGCGGAGTCACCTCCTGGTGATGCGTCACCGATACCCCAATCACAAGCAAGAAGACTGAACCGAGAGCAGCCGCTCGATCGATCCTGTGGACTTCCGAGTCTGTAACGCGGCAAACACCTCCTGGTGTGCGTTACAGCTGGCAGTCCCTGTGTCTCTGGTCGGGCTGGGAGTTACGACTCCAACCAGCAAAAGCGCCACTGCACTTGGACTCAGCCGAGTCAAAAAGCGAAGCTCAATGGTTGACCGGTAGAGCTTCCGGGTCCTTCACAGGTGACGATGGGGCAAGACACGGCCCAGGGAGTAACGACTCGACCTACCTCCGTTCTTGCCTTACTGGAGCACCACTCCGGAACACTGCTCTTCACGAAGCAGGTACGTCGGTGTAAACACACTATCCGACAGCCTTGTACCTCCCGGTTCCTCCCTTTATAGGGCGTGTTTTCCTTGAGTTATGTAACAGCTCTCCTGTTTACATAAGGGCGTGTTTCCCTTGAGTTATGTAACAGCTCTCCTGTTTACATAAGGGCGTGTTTCCCTTGAGTTATGTAACAGCTCTCCTGTTTAGATAAGGGCGTGTTTCCCTTGAGTTATGTAACAGCTCTCCTGTTTACATAAGGGCGTGTTTCCCTTGTATGACAGGAATTCTTGACACATCAGCCTATGTGAGGGCAACCACAAAATGGAGGTTATGCACAAGATGGAACCCACGGGTGCAGACTAGATCGTTAAATACACAGTGAATCCATCGATGTAGTATGACGAAAATGCTTACGCATACCGCACTTGTCAGTCGCGGTTCGCTGATACCAAAATCATCACGATACGACAACCTTCATTGAATGGGTTCAGAATTCACGGAACCACACCCATCCCCTTCAGATTTGAGAGGACCATTTCACTCCTGTGCAAAAACAAAACCATCAGATTTGCTGCTGCTCAGCGTAGCGTACAGATTCTACTGCAGAATGCTCTTTATTACCCGTAAAATCACTCCAAACGCACCTGCTTTGCCACTGGAGGGAACGCTCAGAGGCACAGCAGTTATCACAGCTGCTGAATTGCAGAGCTGGAGGGAAGCAGGAATACAGGATGTGGGAGATCTATACTGAGAGGGCGCGCTGTTCCCATACACAACATTAGTAGAGGAAGAGAACTTGCCCCTGGTTCGGTTTCTACTTCATCGCTCACAACTGGCCACTCTCTCTGCCAGATTGGGCGATTTTAACCATTGAACCAGTAACCCACTTTACCATACAATATATACATGTTATGGGGCTGGGGGCACTTAATGAAATGGTTTGCCGCTTCGCTAAGGCACCACACAGCAATTAACCTATCACCGCTCAGGCATCACTGGGAAGAAGATATGGGCCTCCAATTTACAAACACCCGAATGGTCTGCAGTCCTATCAAGCCCGGTACAAATCCCCAGGAATGCACGCTGCATCAAATTCAATTTTATATCACACACAGATCGTACTACACGCATGCAAAGACCTATCAGTACTTTAAGCTCTGAGATGCCGCATGTCCCTGCGGACCAGCTACATATGCTATTGGGATGCCCTGTCCTGCATGAATATTGGAAGGAGGTGGCAGACACACTGTCTCGATGTACGGATCGAGTCCTCCCAGCCGAATGGCACACATACATCCTCCACTGTAGAAACCGAAGCAACATATTAACCTCCAGGTTCTTAGACTTGGGGAGGGCAGTGGCAAAAAGTCTGATCACCATGAGGTGGAAAGCCCCTGACCTAATAACGTGGAGACACTCGCTGCTCACTTGGGCCAAAGCGGAGAGTGTCGCACTCCACCGTGAAGACACTTAAGGTGAACGCAAGGTCCCTCTCGCCACCAGCTGGGACGCAATACTGGCTGCACTAACACACATTCACAATATTAGCACGACATCCCTAAACCCAGCCAACACTACACCCTAAAGACACACAATAACGGAGACCGGGAACACAGGGAAAGACATGGAGTCAAGATAGCAAATGGTGTGTAAACCCACACTCAGATCCACAACATGTTATGAACTAACGCTAAAACACTTGCCAGCTGCGCCAACATAATGGATATATCACTTGAGGGAACCAGGAACAAGTTCTGTTTTCTGTTGTTATAATACACAACCTGTTCTATTTTAATTTGTCCCTGTTTCGTTATAAACCACCTCCATAGATAGTAAGAAACTAGATACTACTCAACCTCACTATTGACACACAGCACAGACCTGGACAATACTGAATACTTGCATTAGCCAACGACCAATGATATAATTTGTCGTTTGCAAGAGATATGGTACTGCATACATTATTGCCAAGAGCTCAATGATCAATTATTTGTAATATTGGTAGCTGTATGAATACTGTCAACACATTCATCAAATGCTCTCTGTAAGATGCATCTGCAAAATAGAAAAAGTCAGAATAATTGTACAACCCTTGAAAATATGAAAATCTAATAAACCGATTTTAAAAAAGACACAGGTCGATGGCCACCGTATTGATTTTGTGCTCTGGGGCATCTCTTGTATAACGACATCCATTTTATCTGCCTTCCTCTCCACTGTCATTTTTGTGGGGCCACACATTGTTTGGGGGGCTTTTAAGTAGCTTTTAAGTTAGCTATGTAGGCATTTAGCTCTGTTGCCAAATCCTTGGTGTTCATTGCTCTCCCCATTCAGGCTTCTTCTCACACTGCCTGCATTTATTCAACGTGAAACAGGCTATTGGCTTGATGTTTAATTGATGAGTGTCTTGGGTGTTTTCCATCCACCCTTCTGTGCCTAACAGATCATAATCAATGTCTTGGTGGAGGCTTA
The DNA here is from genome assembly GCF_964204655.1 of Triturus cristatus. Taxonomy (NCBI): domain Eukaryota; kingdom Metazoa; phylum Chordata; class Amphibia; order Caudata; family Salamandridae; genus Triturus; species Triturus cristatus. The sequence continues at coordinate 379,545,888 of NC_140593.1, read as the reverse complement.
TGACAATGAATGCTTGCATCTTATTTGGCAGCAGCAGTTAGGTAGTGGCCTCTCAGTTCCTGAGGCACCATCGCTGCACCATCTCAATTTTGTGCCCTTCAGCACTCATTCAAGACTCCTCATATAGTGCCTCTTTTAGGAGGCTGTTAAAAGCAATGGAAGTTGTGCTATATAAAAGTATTGCAACACGACATACCCTATTAATGAAATCCACATAACTGTCTAAATTTAAAAACCTAAATATGATTCATTAGATATACCCATTCCTTCCTTTGCCCCATTTTTTCTTGTTTTGTCATTTTAGGTCTGTCTTAAGGGAAGCTTTAAGATTTTTTTACTAGGCTCACATAATAAATCATAAATACCTACATGTATGCATTCACAGAGAGGTTTGGGGTCATCTCTCTTCATCCATTGGCATGTACAGATCTCTTTTACAGTTTGCTTCTGCACAATGTGGCATACAGCATGGGGGCAGCTGGTCAGCCCACTACAGCGATTTGATCTTTTGTGCTGTGTGTGACTGCTGCTTACCTGATCACATGCACTTCCACCTATAGTGAAAGACACTTCAGTGCAATACATGGCTGTTGGCCCAGTGCTTTTTGTCAATGCTTTTTCCTATATATTCTTTCACTTTAAAAAAATATATATATTTTAGGCATCCTTACATGCTTAAATTACACCTTCCGATTACAGTAATGCAAACCTAATGGTAATTTTTCTTTATACCAACAATTTCAAGTGTATGGTCTCTGTTTAGGCACCAGCATGTTTATTTTTTTGCGATTATATTTGTGACATGCCTGCAGTAAAAAAAAAAAAAATCTCAAAAATAGCCACCCAAATACCCTTACTCACCCTAAAAATACCCTTATGAACCAAATACTCTTACCCACCCTAAAAATACCCTTACCACCCAATACCCTTACCCACCCTAAAAATACCCTTACCACCCAATACCCTTACCCACCCCTAAACCCTAAAAGGAAAAAAATATATGTCTATATCCACCACTTTGAAGAACGCTCCTTCCGGGAACCGGAGACCCTGGGGAGGTGACCCAGAGCCACCGGCAATCATCCGTGATATAAGGCAAAACAAAACACGCTCTCAGGAACCACAAAACATCGATACAAGGTATGATAGCTGCAGTGCTCTGTTGCCACCACATGCACCAACATGGACCTGTTCTATGTCAACATATTTAAGCTTGGACCTGTCTGAGTAGTGATGTGATTCGAAATGTCTCGTAATGGGGTAGTGTGAGTCTTTGTTGACTATGGCCTTCATGTGTTCTAAGACTCTTTTTAGCCATGTGTTTCGTACTGCCCACATAGCATAGGTTGAAGGGACATTCGAGTACATAAACCACATATGTAGAGCTGCAAGTGAGAAATTGTTTAATGTGTGTGGTTACTTTTTATTGGTGTTAGTGTATTCCTTTCTCATGTTGCTGTTGCGACAAACCTTGCAATGACTGCAAGGGAAAAGCCCTTGTAAGTTCATGTTGTTGGTACTGGCATAGGTGGTGATATCGCTATGCACTAGTGTGTCTTTCAGATTACATCCCTTTCTATACGTCAGTCTAGGTCTCTCTGGGATAGACCTGCCAATGACTGGATCCTTGGTTAAAATTTCCCAATTTATTGGCCAGGATCTTCTGGACGTCTTTGGCATTACTGTTATAGGTGAGAATGACCCTAGTTGTGTCACTGTCTTCATGTGTTGTGTTTTCAGAAGCCTTGTCTTCGAAGGTAGCGGTCCTAGTGACCAACTTTGCTTTCTCAACTGCTCTACAGAGAGCCCATCTGGGATAACTGCTCAGTGAATCTGGTGAGCATGGTGTCTTGCTCAGAGAGGACTGCTTCCTCAGTGCTGCAGTTCTGCTTGGCCCACAGGAGTTCCCCATAGGGGATGCTCCTTTTGAGATTGTCTAGGTGACTTCTCATGGCATGCAGTAAACTGTTGCCGGCTATTAGATTTGGGGGTCTCTAGTTGGCATAGGTATGTACCTGTGACAAATAGAGACCCTTGCGTCTAGTCGGGGTAAGGGGCTACACTCCTAAAATAACCCCTGCTCACCCCCTTGGTAGCTTTGCACGAGAAGGCAGGTTTATCTCGGAGGCAGTGTGTAAAGCATTTGTGAACACATACAGTGACAACACTACAAATGGACACCACACAGGTTGTATTATAATAATAAGTATTTTTATATAGACTTAACACAGGACCAAACAACAAAAATCCACAATACTGTACTCAAAAATAGTCTCTCAAATGTTATAAAATAGCTCAGTTCTCTCAAGTTGTAAATGCAACACTTTACTTTCAATGTACCTTAGATGCGTAGCGCAAAGAAAACAAAAGGGTTGCAGGAAAAGTGATGCGTCAGTTCCTTACACGCAGGGGAGTGGATGCGTTGGTTCCTTACTACTGCGCAGGGAAGAAGATGATGCTCGCTTCGTTACTGTGTGGGGAGTTGATGCATCTGTTTCTTGTTGCTCTCCGGTGCGATGCGACACGCTGGCACCTCGATGCGATACTCTTCTCTGGTGCGATGCGACAAAATGGCGTCTTGGTTGCGATGCAACAACTTTGGTGTGATGTGTGCACGCCCGACGGCCGTGCGGCCACTCGATCTTTGGAGCCGCGACAGGCCCTGCGACGCACTTTTCCGGTGATGCGACGATGACCTCTGTGGCAGCGTCCCGCTTCACCGGCTATGCGCCGATGGCAGCGGCGGCTCGCCTCCTCGGCGATGCGATGACAGCGGCTGCGGCGGTGACACGCTTCTCATTGTTGCATCGCGCTTCCAGCTCCCAGCGACACGCAATCTCTCAGAAGGCCCAGCACAACAGCAGGCACTTCAATTCCCAGCAAGGGAATTCAGGGGGGAGCTGGTTGGTGAAGTCTTGTATCCCTGAGACTTCAGGCAGGAGGCAAGCTCTATTTCGAGCCCTTGGAGCTTCTTCTTCAAGTTGATAGAAAGCACACTCAGTCCTTTTCTACTCTCTTTGGTAATGAAGCAACCACTGCAGGCCAACCCCCAAACACACACCACAGGGGTAGTCTCCTCCTTCAGCTTCCTGGTTCTTCTCCTCAGCAAAGGTTTGTCTTGATTCCCAGAAGTGATCTAAAGTTCTTGGGTCTGGGTCCCAATATTTATACTCCTTTTCCCTTTGTTCTCTGAAAGCAGAGAGGACTTTGCCTAGTCCAAAACAGTTCTGGTCACTCCTGGAGCACTTTGTTGACATGTCTCCTACTTTCCTTTCACAGTGCAGGGCAGGGACATCAGACACACCACAGGAGGTAGAGCCAGCATTGTGGAGGGAAGACCCAGCCCTATTCAGGTCCCAGGTGCAACCCCTCCCACCCATCTAGATGCAGATCTCTCTATTCAGCCTTGTGCTGACTCACCCTGTCTCCTGGAATCCCCCAGCCCCTGTCACTCAAACTCCAGACAAGGAATACACAGCCTAGCAGAGGCAGGTTTCTAAAAGTGGCATTTTTAAACACAGAATGTTAAAACCAACTTCACTAAAAGATGTATTTTATCAATCTGAGTTCAGGCATAGTAAACTCCAATTTCTACCATGTTTCCTGAGTCAGTTAGGATTATAAAATGTAATAATCAAACTGCCCATTCTGGCCTATGGAGAACAGGTAGCCTTGCAATAGTGAAAAACGAAAATGGCTGTAATTCACTATTAGGACATGCCACACACACCAGGGCATATCCTACCTTTTACTTACAATGCACCTTGTCCTTGAGCCTACCATAGGGGTGACTAATATGTATAAAAGGGAAGGTTTAGGGACTGGCAAGTGGGTGCACTCGCCCAGTCAGCATGGCAGTACCAGACTGCACACAGGCTCTGCAATGGCAGACCTGAGACACACTTTACAAGCTGCTCCAGTGGGTGGCACAATCAGTGCTGCAAGTCCAGCAGTGGTTACAAGCCCTGGGCATACACAGTGCACTGTACTAGGGTCTGACAAGTAAACCAATCAAGCCAATCATGGAGACACTAATCCATACATCAATTTTCCATAGGGAGCACTTGCACTGTGGCACTGAACAGCAGTGGCACAGTGCCGAAAGCATCTATAACCAGCAAAAACACATGCGGCAACAGCAAAAAAATGGAAGGGAGACCCACGCCAATGGTGCCAGGTCTAACGCCGGCTGTGGCTTTTCAGAACAATCTGATATGGATATGATTGTTGGTGATTTCAACTTTAGCATCAAGAAATTTAACAGAGATGTTCTCCATGTTGCTGGTTAGTTTAAAATTGATGTTGTTGAGGCTTAATCTTCTAATAAAATCTGTGGCTTCAGACTCTGTGCCATTCCAGATGACAAGCAGGTCATCTATGTATCGGAGCCATATGATGACCTGTTCGATATCTCTCTTGAAGTTGGGGTCTTTCCTAATCTCCGCTTCCCATGCCCCCAAGACCAGGTTTGCAAAACTAGGGGCAAAACAAGTGCCCATGACAGTCCCAAGAGTCTGTCTATAGATGTTGCAATTGAATAGAAAGCAATTGGTGTGTAGACCATATCGTATTATTTCTAGGAGCATGTTGGTGTGTTCCAATAAGCGTAAGGGACGTTTGGTTAATACCAATTCAGACACTCCCAAACCCCGGAAGCCACAGCCACTGCCATCCAGACCCCCGACACGGTACAGCCTTCCGTTATACAGGCTCCCAAGACAGTGGATCCTCCACTACGACTCCCTGTGCCACCCCCGGACCAGGCGGGTCCGTCTTCGCCCTTCTATCACACTCAACGGCCCCCCACATTACTCCACACACCAGCCTCCCCTTAGGCCAGCAACAGCTGCACTGTCGAGTAGGCAATAATGGACCCATCACGTACGCCCACCCAAACACTACACACCCCATGGCACATCCCAGTTCAGTCTCCCCCCAGTTTCTTTTACTGGCAAGGCTCTGCTACAACACAGACCACATCTTCACTGAACACGATAATGATGTACTCCCTATTTTGTTAATGGTCTACTCTGATACCTATGAACCACATTTCCCTCTGCGACACACGTTGTATGTACGTTTAATCCTTAAAATGCCAATAAAAAGAATTTTCAAAAAAAAAAAAGGGACGTTTGGTTAGATATTTTGCGCAAGCCTTGATGCCTGCTTCATGCTCTATAATGGTGTAGAGAGAGTTGACATCCATGGTCACCAACAGAAAAGTTGTGTGCCACTGTATTCCCTGTATTTTTGTGAGAAAGTCTTTAGCATGCGATGGTAAGGTGATGACTTGGTTCTTAAGGAAATTGTCCACTTACCTTGAGACATTTTCAAGCGCACTACCTCTGGAGGATACAATGGGTCTACCTGGAGGATTGTTCGCATTCTTGTGGATTGTTTTAAGAAGATAGAGGAATAGGAGCTTGGGAAAGTCTCTCTTGAGGAAACTAAATTCCTCCCACTCCAGCAGACCTTTGTCCTTCCAATCGACAAGGAGGCTCCAGATGTCTGTAACACTTAGTGTATTTGTTTTTGTCGGTCTGGATATAGAACATGAGATTGCAGAGTTGGCATGTAGCCTCTGCTATATATATATGTCCCTACTTAAGATGCCCACATTCCTTCCCTTGTCAGCAGGTCTTATGACAATGGTATTGTCATTGGCAAAGTTCTTATTGCCATCTTTTTGAGTCAGCGTGAGATTGTGTTGTGAGTAACGGGATTTGCTGAACCAGGATACCTGTCTGAAGAGAAGAAGCTGACTAGACACAATGTCCTGGAAAGTGTCTATACCATAATGTGGCATGATAAGGAGAAAAGTAGATATAGGTTTCAATTTAGAGGAGGCAGACCTGTCATATACAACCTCCAAATGATCAAGACTCTCATGTATATTCACATTGGCATTATTGGCACCACCTTCAAGTGTATGCATTGTTATAAGAGTGTCAATGTCACTGATATTCAGTTCTTCACTGGTACTTGCCCATTGTGTCTTCCTGTCTTCTTTGTTGTCAAAAGGTTTTACTTTGTGCCATTTCTTCAATTTCAATTTCCGGCAAAATTTGAAAAGGTCAGTGCGGGTGTTCACATAGTCTAGGGGTTGCGTGGGGCAGAACGATGAACCCAGGCAGAGAGTTCTTTTATCGAGGTCACTAAGGGGTTTAACAGTGAGGTTAATGATGGTTTGATTTTCCTTATTTTCATCCATTACAAGGCTATTTTTGAGCGAGTTGATGAACTTCCCACGTGCTCCTCGTTGTTCCCTCTTCCTCCACCTCTGCTTGTGTCTCTTCCTCCTCTTTCGCTGGTGCCCCGGCCTCTCCCTCTTCCTCGTTGGTTGGAATTCTTGATCTTGTGTTTTGGTGTTGCCCTTGTTGTTTGACGACCCCGGCGAAGGAGCCAATATTTGTCTAAAAAGAAGTCTTGGGTCTAAAGTCAGTTTCACTGCCTGACGTCGTGCTGCCCAGATGTAATAGATGTCGCTGGTGTGTCAATGTCGGCTTTGCTTGATGTTTCCCTGCTCTCCTCTGGTGTTGTAGTCCGTTTGTTAGGATGGTATGTTTCATACATGTCATCATTTTTACGTCTGTAGGTTAGAATCATTCCTGTTTAATAGTCGACACAGTCGCAAAGAAGTTTTCTCTGATTCCTTGCCTTAATGTCATCTTCATAGTTGACTAGTCTTGTTTTCTTTTCATTCAAAAATTTAGAGATGATATCTTGTTTGTTACTCTTGGTGAGGTCGTCTCTCAAGTGCTTGATATCCATCATAGTTGTTTCCCTGTACTGCCATGCGTACTTGATCAGTATTTCCATCATGGTCCTGGAACGTTTGGAGGAATTTGCAGCCCATTCCTCAAGCATGTCGGGTTTGGGTGACTCGTAAGATGGAGTAATGTATATCCTTAGTCCCTCAGAACCATGTCTTTATCGATGTAGTCCTGGAGGGAGAGGGCCTCCCACCATTTAGATATTTCGTTTTTGCTTAATTTTTCTTAGCCTTCTCAATAGGTCCATGATTGTTGGTTCATGCGTTGCCTGTGCACTGGTTGTATGCCCTTTTCCCGGGGTCCGTGAAAACAAAGTATGAGCCCCAGCACGCCTGTCTGTATCATCTTCCATAATTCTTATTTATAGATCCTTCTCGTAGGTGTCCCTAGAAAAATACCTGTATCCCTGGTGTCCCCCTTGATATAGATATCAAGTTCCGCCTGTCGCCTCAAAAAGAAGTGTTATTTGTGCTCGTGTACCCAAAGTTTAGAGTGTTGGGATAACTATTTCATGTCTGTAAACCCAAACGCTTCTAAGCTAGTTCAGTACAAATGCGAACTCCGGTCAGAGCCGTGCGTGTCATGCAAAATCAGCCGTAGTTCGGCCTCTTGTATCCTCCGACACCGATAGGCCCACCAACCTTCTAACATACGTAATCGCTCACCTTCTAAGACGCGTCAACATGGTCTCCAACGGCAGGAAATTCTTTGTGGAAGAGGCTGGTCTCCAAAGCAGTAGACAGCTCCCTCCGTAAACGTCCACCGCTTTGAAGAATACTCCTTCTGGGAACCAGAGACCCTGGGTAGGTGGCACGTGAACTGGCAGAGCCGCCGGCAATAGTCTGTGATATAAGGCAAAAATAAACGCGCTCTCAGGAACCACAAACCTGCAATACAAGGTACGATAGATTTATTGCCTCATAAATCCAAGTTGTGATGCCTTTCGACCGTCAAGCGGCCTTGATCACACACAGTGCAGTATCAAACAAAGCGTCATATGTACAGGTTAGATGAAATTGATGTAGGACTGAAATAACAGGCGCAGTGTCCCGTTTCAACATGGTGGGGACCATCATGGAGTGGGTAATATGTCAGAATAGCATGATCATTGCGCTGTTTAGTGGCAGCACAAGCATGACGTAAGTACCAACAGTATATTGACAGTGATATAGCAAGGAAACAAACAAACGTTTAGTCCATCATAATATATATCATAACACTGTGCCTTTTACTTCGGTCCTACTTCGATTTCACCTAACCTGTACATATGACTCTGTTTGATACTGCACTGTGATGTCAGATATTATATCACTGATGACATACGTGTCTTTCTGAAAAAAAAATATTTGTAATACATGTATAGCTAAAAATTAATGGAAGAAGACATGGGTAAATAAGTGTCTAAATACAGTGATGTAATATCTGACATCATCAGCAGAGGGTTGCGGTCGCGTGAGTTATAGTTGCCTGCACTAACTATAACGGGGGAATTTCAATGGTTTTTCACGAGTGAAATGTCCAGCTAACTATAACTTGTGTGAAACCTATGGTTTTTTCAGTGAATTTGCAAGGTTTTTTAAATGCCAATTCCTAACTATAACGTGTGTGAAACCTATGGTTTTTTCAGTGAATTTGTACGGTTTTTTAAATGCTAAGTTACTTTACGCCATTTGTGCCGTGCGCGCCCACTTCACGCAGTTAGTTTCGTGAATGAATATATATATATATATATATATTCAATAAAAAAAACGTAGGTTTCACACACGTTATAGTTAGGAATTAGCATTTTAAAAACCTTGCAAATTCACTGAAAAAACCATAGGTTTCACACATGTTTTAGTTAGCTGGACATTTCACTCGTAAAAAACCATTGAAATTCCCCCGTTATAGTTAGTTCAGCTAAATATAACTTGCGCGACCGCAATCCACTGCTGATAACGTCACATATTACATCACTCAAGACATGGTCAGTGACATCTCAAATGACATCACTGATGACATCACTGATGACATCATCCAGTGAATGTGTGTTTATCTGAAAATGACATATGTTTTATAAATGTATATCTAAAGGTTAATGGAAGAATAAATGGGTAAATAAGTGTCTAAATGGATGGGTTTTTTTGGTAAAATTAATTGTATAACTGACTTATTAACATTATCTTAGTGAATACAGTGATGTAATATGTGACATCATCAGCAGTGGATTGCGGTCGCACGAGTTATATTTAGCTGAACTAACCATAACGGGGGAATTTCAATGGTTTTTTACGAGTGAAATGTCCAGCTAACTATAACGTGTGTGAAACCTATGGTTTTTTTTTTTAGTGAATTTGTAAGGTTTTTTAAATGCTCATTTATGTATGTATTATTATACTTTTTATATATTTATTTTACAATAAACTACCTATGTATTGACTGTATCCTGTAATATGGAATGGCTCGTTTAAAATGTTTTTTTTTTTTTTTAAGGGTTTTTCACCGTGCGCCCACCGTGCGCGCACCCCGCGATTTTTTGAAAAAAAAATAAAAAAAATGTTCACCCTTCGGGGTCCTTCAGGGACCCCCTGACAAAGGCTAGGGGGTCAGGAACTCTCTACCCTGCCCCCTTTTCACGTTCTCCACCTTTGTTTTTCACTGCCACACACAAAATGGCGTCTAACACTTCCTGATTTCGACCGATTCGAATGTTGACTGACATCTAACCACCAATCAGAATTAGGCTCGCGCACGGCACCGTGCGCGCACGGTGCGCGCCTATAGATATTTATGTACTTTTAACTGCAATTTTTCTCAGGAACTACTGAACAGATTGACACCATATATGCAAAAGGCACATCCCTGACCTGAGGACTACCTCTTTGCCAAATTTCAAGTAATTCTGTTTAGCCGTTCGGGCTGTACCTTCGACTAAAGGTCCTATGGGAAAATGCATGGGGAAAACGCGTTTTGGGACCCCCCTTTTTTCTCAGCCCCCGCTTGACGAATCACCCCAAAACTTTCAGGGTAGGAGCTGAGCGGAGCGCCCCATTAGTTTTGAAAATGTCGCGAGGATTCGTCAACCGGCGCCAAAGTTATTCAAAATAGAATTTTCAGATTTCCTATGGGAACTCGGTCCTAACTATAACTATCTACTGGCGACCGCCAGTAGATAATAAATATATATAAATATATATATATAAGACCCAGGTGCATTGGGACAAGAGGCAGTTACCGCCCACTAGGGTAGTACTAACGCTGTTTGACTGCTTTTGCGAAAACTCGGAGTGCCGAGTTTCGAGACACTCCCTAGTACCTGCCAGATGACTTCAGCCAATCGCAGTGAGACAAGCTGGTTTAAAGGTGGACATTTGCGAGCATTCATGATTTGAAGGCATTTGAAAAAGTTTTATTACGAAATGCGTCATGCCCTGAATAGCCGAATAAAGCTGCTGGACCTGCTGTTCTTGTGTGGCTCGTTCTTCTTCCTGCTGAAGAGAACTTGGTTTTGGATATGGATATGGATATATATATATATATATATATATATATATATATATATATATATATATATATATATATATATATATATATATATATATATATGTACGATCATCACCAAGAGCAGAGTGCAAACAAGGCACTTTTTCTTCTATTTCATCATAATCATGGCAGACGAGTTTATGAAGGGGCGTGAGGAATCCGCCAAGGCAATCTTCAGCAAAACTCAGTCCAATGTACAAACAGGTAATGCCAAAACGGACACCATACAAACCAACCTGAAACAAAAAATCAATATCTTGGAGCGTCTAAGACGGAAAGAGATTAGTAGATGGTGGGAAGCAACTGCCTTGCAGAATTATGTGGATGTTAACCGTATTCCCCGGGGACTGCGGATCTTTATCACCCCCACGCTGTCAATACCCAAACCACAGGTATTAAAGGACTGGGTCGATAACACAACAGCCTGCTCAAAAAGAATGATAGAGATACTGATCATGAATGCCTGGGATGAACATAAAGACTTACTGAAACAAATCCAGGATCTTATGGAGGATTTCAAAAAAGAAAGTAATCAAAAGGAAGTTGATGAAATGATCAAAACAGTCGATGACCGCATGAAAAACTTTGAGAAAGACGTCATAGCAAGAAAACAACGAAAGTTTACACGAGATGAAAGAGACTATGCGTCAGGACGAATACTGACTTTCGCGAGGAAATTTGACAAAATAAGAACAAACCTTGCAAAAGATCAAACACTGAGTCTCCTTGAGTCAAGCAGGGAAGGATCAACGACCGATCTCAGCTCAGACCTTGAATCCTCGGACAGTATCGCCTCAATGAGTACCGACCAACAGGTTTTTTCCAAGGAGTTACGGCTTCTCCAGAAAGCAAAGGAACAATCAAACCGTGGGAGACCGAAAAGAAAAAAGCAAGAAAACACAGACAAAACCACAAGAGAAACATCAGACGCAGGAAACTCAAGGACAACTGGAATGGGAACAAGAGGCCAGAAGACATCAACACTATAATGGAGGACAATACATCAAAAATGACGGTAATTAATTTAACTAAAAAAGTACTTAACAAAGATGAAATCAATGTATTAGAATTAGGCTTATCCTTTTGTCCAGACATGCGTTTTGATTATGCACAGGCACGTGTTGACTTATATAAATTTGAAAGGAAGTTGAAATTATGTATAATGCATGCTAACAAAAAGACCGAAACAACATTAAGAGTACCAACTACTGACAATGAGGGTTTATCGATTGGTGATATACCTACATTACATGCCATAACCACCCTGGGGGAAACAGAATCTTCGGTGGGCACTGATAGGATTGTTGACCCCCTTGAATGCTCGCAGATATCCCAGATTATTACTACCCTTGATTTAGACACTAGGGAGACCACTAGTACAGCATTCAAAGCCAAATCTAAGTACATTCCAACATTGGCCAAAGACAATATTGATGTTTTTAGTGACCTAGTGGCACAAGATTTCCTTGATCTTCTCAAAAAGGAAAATCCACAGAGTAACAATCTGACTAAGAACCAGTGGGGGGTGGTCAACACTCTACAAAAAGATCAGGAAATAGTGATCAAACCCTCCGATAAGGGAGGTAATGTTGTCATTATGACAAGATCGATGTATACCAAAGAGGCATTACGCCAGTTGAATAACCCTACATGCTATTGTAAAGTAGACAGGAAATATACTAGTGACCTAAAAAGAACTTATCATGACAAACTTCAAACTTGGCATGATAAAGGCCTACTTTCATGGGACGAGAAACAATTCCTCACAAACAATACTCCCACAACCCCGACACTTTACCTTCTTCCGAAGGTACATAAAGACATGATCGAACCTCCAGGGAGACCTATCGTCTCATCAAAAAACAGTCTGCTTGAAAATACTAGCACGTATGTGGATCACTTCCTTTTTCCCTTTGTCAAAGATCTCTCATCCTATCTTAGAGATACCACAGACTTTCTACTGAAAATCAAGGATGTTAAACTAGGAACAAATCATTGGATGGTTTGTCTGGACGTAGAGGCATTATACACCAGCATCAGACATGATGATGGTGTGAAAGCCTGTAAATTCTTTCTCAAAAAGCGTAGAATAGAACTGCTGGAACACACACTCATGCTTTTGGACATGATTAATATCTGTCTAAAGGAGAACGTTTTCATGTTTGAAAAGGAATTCTACAAACAACTACAAGGCACTTCCATGGGCACCTGCTTCGCTCCCAGCTATGCCAATCTGATGGTTGGCTGGTGGGAGAAGCAGGTGCTCTGGAACGAACAAACTGAACATTGGACTCTATGTGTATCAAAATGGCTCAGATACATTGATGACATCTTTTTTGTGTGGGAAGGAACAGAGGCGGAACTCAATCTGTTTATCAATTGCCTTAACCAGAATGATGTCAATCTTAAATTTACTAAACACTACAGTCAAGAATGTGTCGATTTCCTTGATCTGAAACTCAGTAATGATAACGGCAGAATTAGCACTAATCTTTTTAGGAAGAAAACAGCAGGAAATTCAATCCTGCATGCTGCCAGTGCACATCCACCGAGTTTCAGGTGGGGAATCCCCTATAGTGAATTTCTAAGAGCTAAGCGTAATTGCAGTACCAACCCAATGTATGAAAAAACGAAGCAGGAAATGAAAATGAGATTCAAGGAAAGAGGGTACCCCAGAAAAGCGATACTGCAGGCTGAAAAAAGAGTGGATAGTCAATCAAGGGATGAAATTCTCAACAAAACCAAGCAGACTGTAATTACTCAGAACAGTCCCAAAAAAACAGTAAGATTCATAACGAAATATTGCAGTCAATCCAATCAGATGCGGAGTATCCTCAAGAACAGATGGGACATCCTTAGACAGGACCCAATTTTGAGAAATGAAATAGGGGCCACCCCATCAATTACATACATGAGAAGTCCATCTCTCAGAGACATGCTGGTACATAGCCATTTACAAACGAAAGAAACAAGCTGGCTTCAGCAAATGAAGGGTTTCCGGAAATGTGGGAATTGTAAGGCTTGTAAAAACAGCAATAATGTATCAGAAGTCACACTCAAAAGAACGAAAACGCTCTGGAAAATACCGAAACTCATTACATGTAATACTGACTTCGTGGTGTATGCAATAGTATGTCCTTGCCAGCTATGGTATATCGGATCAACCACCTTTCCGATTAAAAAACGTATCCTAGAACACTGGCGAGCAATCACGAATTGCGACCAAACTTACAGCACGGCAAGACATTTCTCGAAGGAACATGGGGCGGACTGGACCAAAGCCAAATATTTTGGATTGGATACAGTCAAACCCAATACGAGAGGAGGGAACCGTATTGCTTCTTTACGCAAACTTGAATCACGTCTCATCCTCCTGGCAGGCACCAAATTCCCGGACGGCCTGAATCAGGACGAGGAACTTTATTCCCACCTATAATGAAACACCAATTGATACTGAAACATAAAGACCTTGGTGGGCTACTCATGCCCTGCCCATATCTCTCTCCCCCTCTGAAAACCCCACCCCCCCCCAAAAAAATTGCACTTTTGTCTTTATTTGATCATAATTTATTGAATGTACAGGATTTAGGAAATTACATGTAACCAGTGAATGTGATATATAGCTATGTCCTTGAACCATGGTTGTGTTAAACTATGTTATTAATTCAATCTGTCTTTTTGATTCTATACAGGAACATCACTATGAATTCACCTGTATCTCACATCAATGATAGAATTACGAGCACCGGAGTTCTCCCTACTCCAAGTCAACATTTGGATAAGATGTTCAAAGGGCACTAGACCCTCCATCACATTTTTTCGCTTTATGTTTGTGAGAACAAATCTCTATCACATGATTTTGAAACCACACCAAATTTGATTACATAGTTTACCAACAGGCACTAGTCCTCCATGACATGTAAACAGATGTGAAACCACACCTTTGCATACTCACCATGGTTACTGTCACAAACATACAATGAAAAGAATTGTATTGTTAAATTACTTTCTGTACTTCTCTGGAATTGTAATTCCGTAAAATTTGCAATTACACAAATTTGTGGTTTATTTATTATTATTTTTTCTATGTGTATGCTTTTAAAAAAAGTGCACTTACCCTATTTAACTGGTGCAAATGGAGACTATGGTCATGTGACCAAGACCACGGACGTGGTCGAAACGCGTCGTCCTCTTCTGCCCTGTGAAGAATAAAGCTGCTTTGATGATCGAGTGGGCTCGTGTGGATTCTTTTCTGGCTTGGAATCAACTGTTTCGAAATATATATAAATATATATATATATTAGAGAAGCACCTACTCTCGCCGTGACGAAAATAAACTCGGACTCCGAAGTTGCATGCAGATTCTTTAATATCCAAGTGCAAAACGACGCGTTTCACCTTTACGGCTTGATCACGCTCGAAAATGCAACAAACCACCATGTTTAAATACATTATTAGTTCATTAAAAGACGGACTTTCACATAACAGCAGGCTAGATGTTTCTTAGGCGGCCATCTTGTAAGGTTGTCTTGATGCAATTAATCCATTCAAATAGTAACATGATAATACAGTTTCAAATAAATGCATATTCACAGACAAAAAATATTTGATTATGGTGGTAATTACAAGAAGTTATCTATAATATCGCCCGAGTGGGCGTGAACACGCAGTAATAACCCACTCATTATCGGATAGCCTATCATATGGCTAGTAACGGATGTATGACGTTACAACGCACACTTTTACAACGCATGCACTTACAACGCATTTTTTACAACGCATAATCCATTACAACGCATGACATTACAACGCAGGACACTACAACGCATTTTTAAAAAATACCTTTACAACGCATTACCATTACAACGCATACTACCTTTACAACGCATACCATTACAACGCATAATATTAAATTACATTTAAGGTAAGTATTAGATAGTATAGGGGTAAAAATTACTATTCTAACTCCAGGGGGTGCAACAGTAGGGTAAGTGTTGGATAGTGTAGGGGTAAAAATTACTATTCTAACTCCAGGGGGTGCATCAGTAGGGTAAGTGTTGGATAGTATAGGGGTAAAAATTACTATTCTAACTCCAGGGGGTGCATCAGTAGGGTAAGTGTTGGATAGTATAGGGGTAAAAATTACTATTCTAACTCCAGGGGGTGCATCAGTAGGGTAAGTGTTGGATAGTATAGGGGTAAAAATTACTATTCTAACTCCAGGGGGTGCATCAGTAGGGTAAGTGTTGGATAGTATAGGGGTAAAAATGACTATTCTAACTCCAGGGGGTGCATCAGTAGGGTAAGTGTTGGATAGTATAGGGGTAAAAATTACTATTCTAACTCCAGGGGGTGCATCAGTAGGGTAAGTGTTGGATAGTATAGGGGTAAAAATTACTATTCTGACTCCAGGGGGTGCAACAGTAGGGTAAATGTTGGATAGTGTAGGGGTAAAAATTACTATTCTAACTCCAGGGGGTGCAACAGTAGGGTAAGTGTTGGATAGTGTAGGGGTAAAAATTACTATTCTAACTCCAGGGGGTGCAACAGTAGGGTAAGTGTTGGATAGTGTAGGGGTAAAAATTACTATTCTAACTCCAGGGGGTGCATCAGTAGGGTAAGTGTTGGATAGTATAGTGTAATATTATGCGTTGTAATGGTATGCGTTGTAATGGTAGTATGCGTTGTAATGGAATGCGTTGTAAAGGTAGTTTTTAAAAATGCGTTGTAGTGTCATGCGTTGTAATGGATTATGCGTTGTAAAAAATGCGTTGTAATGGTAGTGCGTTGTAAAAGTTGCGTTGTAAAGGTTGTTCCCACTAGTAACTGTTTATCACAACTTATCATATGGTCGTATGCCCGTACACTTTAATAGCCCAGATAGTCTGTATATATACCATTATAGGGCTAAAGAGAATGTGTCAAACTTCGTGATAACGTGAGTTGCATTATCGTCTGTAATCCAATCGCCCGAGTGGGCGTGACCAAATAGTCCCTGCTCCCATATTACCAAAATACAAAATTCTTAGAGACCCTTGTGCCTCCCTATATTAAATAAAACGGGACTATAGTTCATGTTATCAACAAACCCATCATATATCCAAAGGAGAGGCCCTCAGGTAGGAATACCTCCCTTTGTCAATTTAATAAAGTTACATACTCTAGTAGTGCCCAAGTGGGCCTAAAGGCAAAAAACGATCAAAAACGACATCATGTTAAATTAGAACCCTAATCCCTACAAACAGATCCTAGAACTTGATACATGTAATCATTACATTAAATGTGACTTCCTTCCTCAATGTTCATGTGACACCGTCTGAAATACAAACAAATACAAAATTCAAAATTTAAAATGAGTCTTAAACAGCTAGAGCTAAACCATCAATATACTTTCATTCATGCAGATGTACGGCTAATTCCTCGCTCATATTTAGACCCTTAGGTGCGAGGCTTTCAAAATCCACAATGTAACGGGATTCTAATTTCCTCAACAATAATTCCCGGTTACCTCCTCCTTGGTTTGTTGATAACATGAACTATAGTCCCGTTTTATTTAATATAGGGAGGCACAAGGGTCTCTTTAAGAATTTTGTATTTTGGTAATATGGGAGCAGGGACTATTTGGTCACGCCCACTCGGGCGATTGGATTACAGACGATAATGCAACTCACGTTATCACGAAGTTTGACACATTCTCTTTAGCCCTATAATGGTATATATACAGACTATCTGGGCTATTAAAGTGTACGGGCATACGACCATATGATAAGTTGTGATAAACAGTTACTAGCCATATGATAGGCTATCCGATAATGAGTGGGTTATTACTGCGTGTTCACGCCACTCGGGCGATATTCTAGATAACTTCTTGTAATTACCACCATAATCAAATATTTTTTGTCTGTGAATATGCATTTATTTGAAACTGTATTATCATGTTACTATTTGAATGGATTAATTGCATCAAGACAACCTTACAAGATGGCCGCCTAAGAAACATCTAGCCTGCTGTTATGTGAAAGTCCGTCTTTTAATGAACTAATGTATTTAAACATGGTGGTTTGTTGCATTTTCGAGCGCGATCAAGCCGTAAAGGTGAAACGCGTCGTTTTGCACTTGGATATTAAAGAATCTGCATGCAACTTCGGAGTCCGAGTTTATTTTCGTCACGGCGAGAGTAGGTGCTTCTCTAATATTAGGAAATCCGGTTTCCTGGCTCGGACCGCCCGTGACAGATTGATCCCATTTTAGCCTGTTCCCTGGATGTGCATGACAGTGCGGAGGATTACGGAGTAGGGCACGGTTATCCAACAGTGAGGGCAAGTGGCAAACCGAATGCGGGTAAGAACGGAGAAATGCAGGCTTTTCTTTTTAACTGAGAGTGTAGGTGCTACATTTCTGAGACATTAAACAGCGCGCTCGCAGCAGGCTGGAAATTGTATTTTCACAAAGACGCCAGCTTGTCAGTAATTGAACGGAGTGCTGTTTCCTCATTTTTACCAAAATGAACTTCATATTTCTAAATACTTACCTGCACGCTCTTGAGAAATCCAGTTTGATAAAGGCATTTTAAGTGTTGAAACGCGTCTCTAGTTGTAACAAGCAAACTTTAATAAATTATCATTCTTGGCCACACCCTTGGAGTGACAGGACTCTTTTGGAGTGGGAAGGAGTTTGTTTGAATATTTTGGCGCGGTAGCACCACCAAGTGCACCACCTACGTTCAGGTGCTGAGAGGCAGACCGCAAGGAGAGTGGAAGGCGATTTGAAGCAACCTCTTAGCCCCTTTACCTAGCACTGCGGCATGTGTAAAGGGAGAGGCTGGAGGGGCTCGCCGCGGGATGTGCAGGCTCCTCATACTGAAGCCTGTGCCCTGGATGTGCATGACCGTGCGGAGGATTATGGAGTAGGGCACTGTTATCCAGTAGTGTTGGCGAGGGCAAGTGGCGAACCTAATGCGGGCAAGAACGGAGAAATGCAGGCTTTGCTGCAAGATCTTTTGAACTGAGAGTGTGAGTGCTACATTTCTGAGACATTAAACCGCACGCTCGCAGCAGGCTGGAATTGTATGTTTACGAAGACGCCAGCTTGTCAGTAATTGAACGGAGTGCTGTTTCCTCATTTCTACCAAAATTAACTTAATATTTTTAAATACTCACCTGCACGATCTTGAGAAATCCAGATTGAAAAAGGTATTTTAAGTGTTGAAACGCGTCTCTGTTTGTAATCAGCAACCTTTAATAAGAAATTATCGTTCTTGGCCACACCCTCCCTTGAGTGACAGGACTCTTTTGGAGTGGGAAGGAGTTTGTTTAGAAAAAAAAATTTAAAAAATAAAAACACACACACGCACACACACACACCCTCTGATATATACTTACTATTTTGTTGTAAAGGCTTACTTGGCCAAGACTGTGTGGTAAAGGCATTGTGTGGTAAAGACCACGTTCTAAAGATTGTTTCCCACATAAAGCCACAGAAATGAGTGATTGTGATAGGAAATCAATTGGAGTGCATATCTTTGAAGATGGACTTATATTTTTATCCGTTCCACTCCGTTGTCTGATTATAAATTCTCATGGACGTTGTAGAAAACTGCCCGCAATGGTAATTCTGGTATTCACTCTCCTTTTTATGCTCGCTTATATTACAAAGGCTGCCTTTACTCACCAAAAGAGTTCGATCAGTTGTTGAAAAGCTTTCTAAGCATGATTCAGATCAAACCGGTTTCACAGACAGTTGAAGCATTGTCCCGTGCAGCATCTACGTGGTGGTTGTTCCCCACATCATTTCAGTCCCTTCGTAATTTCGATGGGGCGGTAATGCAAAGTTACTAATCCTGATGGAATAACCAGATCTGTGCATTTTACTTAAATATTTCAGTCGAAACCGCCCGGTGAAACTCCAGAAAGAGGTGAGGAATTACTTGGCGACTCAGGTGTGGCATTCCTGACTCTCTTAATTATATATATTTTTTTTTCTTTTTTTTTCCCCAAATGATCTTTATTGAATTTTATGGAAAAGAAGGCAAAAAAAGAAAATGAGAGGATCTAACAGGAGGTGGTAACATGGCCAAGTATCACAATGTACATAATATGATACTTCAAATTATCATAAAGCAATTACAGGCAATACATGTACATCTTGACAATAAAATAACCTCTTAATCACCAGCTCAAGAGAAGATGAAAAAATAGAATGAGGAAAAGAAAGAGGAAAAGAAAATCAGAAGGGGAAGAGAAAAGACAGAAGAGACTGTCCAGAACCTCGAGCCCTATACTTAACATAACATAATACAGTAAATATCTGGCAAGCACAATTTTCATAAATGTAAGTGTCTCATTGCAATTATCGTTCAAAATAAAGAGTTCATGGCGGTTTATGAGAAGCAAAGTATTCGTCCAGGGTAGACCACATTCTCCTCATTGAGGGTTTCCAGGGCGAATTTTGCAAGGCAATGTTATCTGCCCCCCTGAGGTGTATGACCCAGTTCATCCAGCAATTGTAGGAGGCCTTGCTAGTATCGTTCCAATTGGTGAGTACCATTTTAACTGCAGAAATCAACAATAGATCAAGACGAGCTCGGTCAACCTCCAACTGCAAATCCACCTGTAAAAAAGCAGTTACCACGGTTGGCAAATCCCTGGGAAGCACACACATAGTTTATTCAGAAACAAGTAGACCTTATCCCAGAAGGGTTTCACTACAGAACAATGCAAAATAAGGTGAGCCATATCTCCTCTGCCTTGATTACAATTCCAACACATGTCATCCTCCCGGATCCCCATGGAAAACAGTCTAGACAGTGTCCAAAAATCCTTATGTAATAACCAGAATTTAGTTTGATATAGAACTGGGGAAATCTTATTATGTGAAACTGAACTCCATAATGAGGACCACGAGTCTTCGGCTAACTGAGTAGACGAAAGCAAGTTCCAGTAATCAACAATCTTAACATTAAGCTTTGAGGATTTGGGACGCAAAAGTTTGTAGATCTGGGAGACCTGATGGCCAAACTTATTTATTTTTGTTAAAAATGTGGGCAACAATGGGGAACTAGGGGACAGTCTGGATTTCGCAACGGCAGCCCTCACTTTCGGGAAATTATAAAATTCTATATCAGCTAATTGATATCTAGTTTGAGGTTCCCTGAATGTCATTGGGTATGCAGTATTTTCCAATTGGTGGAGAAAAAAAATACCTTTTTAGCATCAGAAGTCAAGGAATAGGGGTTTACCATTATAAAGATTTTTGGTGTTTAACCAAACCGATTCCATGTTGGAACCCTTCATACTGACTTCCATTGTCCTATCTATTTTCAAGAGAGCTATTTTAGTGTTCTTAAAGATGGACCTAGAATGGGTGGTGACAAGACGAGCCAAGAGCCAAGACGATTGGCCGTGAGAATCGAAAGGTGGTTTATATTCTTGAGGAGAACCTTTTCCACTTCCAACCACACTGGTGTATTGTCGCCAGGAGGAGAAACTCAAAGGAAGCCTTGTTTCGCCAAAAATTATATATTTCTGAGGCGACCCTCGGGGTCCCAGATGTAATCTCTGGACTCCCTCTCGAGTTACTAGTGCATCCGATATCCGTAACTCTGTTCACATGGGGATGGGTTCAATACAGGGAGGAGTAACAGGGCAGTTGGAATCAGGTCCCTGGTTATTGAGATGCAATCCTTTCATAGGCACCCACATTACAGGTAACGTTTCCTGAGTTGCTTGGGTCCTTGTGGAGATATGGCTTGGTAGAGCTAGCCACTGGCCCTGCAGATTACTTGTACAGTAATTTATCTGCCGTTTGCAATGCCTCTGTTGTGTACTTCTCTTACAGCGTCATTATCGTAGGTAATAACTTTAGGATTTATATCCTCACTGTTTTATAAAACTTCGCCTTACGTTTCCACCCCCGTGTTGTCACTGTCTCGTAAGCTATGTGTGGCTTTGCACTATGTTGAGTTGAACCTGAGCGCGCGCGCTCTCTCTCTCTCTCCCTCCACTGTTGATCTCTCGCTCTCTCTCTCTCTACTGTGGATATCTCTCTCTCTCTCTCTCTCTCTCTCTCTCTCTCTCTCTCTCTCTCTCTCTCTCTCTCTACTGTTGATCTCTCTCTCTCTCTCCACTGTTGATCTCTCTCTCTCTCTCTCTCTCTCCACTGTTGATCTCTCTCTCTCTCTCTCTCTCCACTGTTGATCTCTCTCTCTCTCTCTCTCTCTCTCTCTCTCCACTGTTGATCTCGCTCTCTCTCTCCACTGTTGATCTCGCTCTCTCTCTCTCCACTGTTGATCTCGCTCTCTCTCTCTCTGCACTGTTGATCTCGCTCTCTCTCTGCACTGTTGATCTCGCTCTCTCTCACTCTCTCACTCTCTCACTCTCTCACTCTCTCACTCTCACTCTCTCACTCTCTCACTCTCTCACTCTCTCACTCTCTCTCCACTGTTGATTTCTACTGACCTGTTGCCCTCACGCAAACATGCTACCCTGATTTTTAATAAAAAGTTACATTGGCACGAATTCAGACATCGCACTTGTTTGTTTAGGGCTCCCGGTTTTATGGTATTTATTTATTTGCCATTTCCATCTGTATTTATTCATATTTATTTTTTGCTAATTTTATCTGTATTTATCCATATTTAGTTTGGGTTGGAAACATTAAGCTGAAATTAGTATATTTCCACATTTAACTGATAAATATGCTTGAATGTCTGCCAGGTTTCAGTGCTGTGAACACCAGCAGAAGATAAATCAGTGCACTTATATGAAAATATGCACTTTTCAGTATCAACCTTGTGCATGTTTACTGCTGTTAAAGCTTCTTTACTAAAATGCCTTCCTTTTTAGGTCTCGGGACCATCCGGTCGGCAGACCGGAAGTCCGGAGATTTAATGTCTTTGAGAAGAGGGGCTTGCACCCGCCCCTCTTCTACCCTGTTCTCCATTGGCTGGCCTAGTAAATGCTGGCCAGCCATTGGAGAAGAGGTCCCGTCACTCCAATCATGCCCCGTCCTTTTCGGATCGGGGGGCGTGTTTTTTGCGAAAAGTCTCAGGGAGGAGACAACAGCAAAACACGCCCCCCAATCCGAAAAGGACGCTGCGTTTCTCCGAGGCAGTTCTTCTCAGCCTCGGAGAAAGGCGGTGGTGTCCCGGCGTTGCTCCCTCACCTGATCTCCTTGTTCAAGAGGCCTGTGGCTTCTCTACCAAGGCATGTAGAGTCTCCAATCACCGGAACAACCCCAGTCGCTGCGGAACCCGTATTTTTCCCGCCGAGGCTGCGAGAGTAGATGTTTTTCTTTTCTCAGAAAGTATCATGGCTGTGAGCTTGGCAGGCACCTACTCCGCTGTAAACACCGCACCAGTGTTCCAGGTGCCCTTTCAGGGATCACGCATCAAACATCAAACACCCCGAGCCAGCGCAGACCGTGGCACTGAGGTGCCAGCGCCACGCCGGAGAAGGGCGCGGTGTGTGATATCAGACATGAAAGGCAGGGGAGCGCGCTGGCGGAAGTCACTTAGCTCGGGCCTAATCCCACAATAGTGACTCGGCTCTTTTCATGTCGGGGCTCTGTGTAGTTGTAGGGCTTCGTGCCTGCTTCACAGTCTTCGTGGCACCTTAGTTTCTAATTTAACTGCAATCTGGATTTATCAAAGGGCACCAGTCTGTCTTTCTTTGGCAAATGGCGCCTGACAGATCTCGCCTCGTACCTCCTGTTTTTTAGGGAATGTGTGCATTGGCTATTCCAGACTAGCAGCTGCAGCATTGATCTGGCTTCAGCCTTGGGAGTTGCAAACAACTTTTTGTGAAGTGTCTTTATACCATTGAGCCACAACTGGGATCCCATTTCTTAGGATGCGGTCGCTAGGCGCTATATCAGGGCTGTGAGCTTGGCAGGCAGGCACCTACTCCGCTGTAAACACCGCACCAGTGTTCCAGGTGCCCTTTCAGGGATCTCGCAGCAAACATCAAACACCCCGAGCCAGCGCAGACCGTGGCACTGAGGTGCCAGCGCCAAGCCGGAGAAGGGCGCGGTGTGTGATATCAGACATGAAAGGCAGGGGAGCGCGCTGGCGGAAGTCACTTAACTCGGGCCTAATCCCACAACAGTGACTCATGAATTACCGCCAAAAAGCAGGTTTTGTGACATTAAAAGAAAAAAAAACAGAGCAGGATTTTCAAGGAATTCAGGCCCTAGACAAGGAGAAGAAAAGATAAGCTGTGCAAACAGGCAGGCATGTCTTGTAAGACGCATGCCCCTTTAAAGTGCCCAAGAGCAAACATGCTGGGGGTATTGTGAAGACACAAAGCGCACAGGAAGGCCGGCTCCTGCCTGAGCCCGGCTGCCATTAGTCACCGCGGGGGCCAGTCCTCGGAGCTCAGGGGCCCACCTGACAATGGCTTCTGCAGCTGAGGTCAGCCCCCAAGCCCCCTGTTTGTTCAACAGGGCAGGCCGAGCCGCAGGGAGGCTCATTTAATGCATCCCCCCCCCCCCAGGGTGGTACACAAAGGGTCTAGATTGGAGAGGAGGGGATGTGTGGGGGGTGGGGGGGCACTCACCTGGTTCTGCTGCTCTCTGACAATGTACTGGGGTCACCGTCTCAAAGACGGGGTGAGGGCGGCAGACCTGCCTGGGTGGCATACTTACAGTTACCCTCTAGCGCTTGTTAACTCTGTATTTTTTTCCTGGCACTATAAATAGCTGATATTGTTTTTCTACTTTTTAATGACACTCGGGGTCTAAAAGCTTATTAAGTGGAAACCCGGGGAGAGAAACACGGCCCTTTATAGGCTATAAAGGACCGTGTTTCTCGAGCTCAGGTTTCCATTTAATAAGCTTTTGCAACCCGAGTGTCATTAAAATGGAGAGAAACAATATCAGCTATTTATAAAGCCTAGAAAAAAACACTGAGGTTACAAGCGCTATAGTAACACAATTTATGTTTAGTATTGTTAGTATAAATGCTTTTTTATTACAACCTTTATTGGCATTATTAGTTGTAATCCTGTCTCACGTCCATTGGCCTGACTGGGCAAAAGCACCAGGACACACGGTTTGTGAGGGGAAAGCTCAGGAGTGGAGGGGCACGTGGAGTCGCGGGGGGCAAAGGATTCAGCTGGTAATCAAAGCACTAGGGTTTCAATAGAAGCCCCTCCAGTCCAGTCCATTCGAAGAGAGATGGGGGCCTGGGGAGGAGAGAGAGCAGATAAACAAAGAGGCCAAACAGTGAATGTGCATAAGATTGACACTGTTTATTGATTGAAAACGACCCCTCCGCAGAGGGGCAGGCAATTAAATGGACAGGTGGGTAGAACTCTGCTGCCCTCACGCCCAAGGGTAATCCTAGAAGGGAAAGGCTAAAGAAAGAAAGAGCACAGGCGACAAGCTCGCACCAAAAGGAGAGGCCAAGATTTGAATGTGCATAGAGCACAACCACCCCCTGCAACTAACCATGACCTGGGCACCTCTCGGCATTGTTAAAGTTAGAGCTATTGACATTGTAAATAACAATGCCGTTTCTTTAAATGTTTTAAAAACAAAAACATAAACAAGAATAATGTCATGAGCAGTGCCAATAGCTCTAACTTTACCAATGCCGAGACCATTGCATTGTAAATGCTTGTTTAACCCCCTTATCTATCAATCCACACATCTATTGGCCTACAGTCATGGCAGACAGTATTTAGATTTACTCAAAAAGCAACCTAATTTCCGTTTTTAAACACATTTAAAAATAAATACAGACAAGAAAATGAATGTTTTCGGTCTGTATTTATCTGTGAAAATCAGTAAAAGCAGGGAGCCTTATTGATGTTGTTTGACGTAGCAAGGCGCCTGCTAATTTTGGATGTACGTTGCTAGTGCAAGTAGAAGTGTTCGGCCGAGTAGTGTTAATTATAAGCAGTTTAAACGTGGGAACCTAACGATCAGGAAATGATTCTGAGGTTGCACTTGTTGATGAGACGTGTCGTGCTTTGTGTACTCATAAAGGTTTGTCTGAGAAAAAACTAGGAAATCCCTTGTTGGTTGGTGCGAAGTCCGTGTCTGTACCCAATCACAGCTGCCTGTCCTTCTCTGACAGAGGAAATGAAAGTAGCTAAGGGTCTGACTTCTTATCTGCGCCTAAACGAAAGCTTGCATTTTGTCGTGCACCCCCGTGACTCTCAAAACGGGATGCTGTCATTCTGACCATGGACGCAACATGCCTGAGTCTGTTTCTTAAAAGGTACATACTTCTCGTCTGATAAACTGGTGTTTTGTTTACAGGTTGGGTGGAGTACTGCTCGGGATTACTACACTTTTTTATGGTCGCCTCTGCCTGAAAACTACGTAGCAGAATCCACAGTGAACTGTGTGCTGTCTTTTCAAGGTAAGGAGATCATATTTGTGATTGTGTACATAAAGGAAGATACCATAATAATTCGAGTGCACGTTTTTTAATTGCCATCTTTCTGTTTTCGTCACCCCCCGAAGCCAGAAAGCTTCGCGTATTTCTAGCCATCATGTACTTGCCAATTGTGTGATGCTGAGCGGCTTTAAAGTCGGATTTATTTCTCACTCCACGTTGACCCATGTGTGGTGAGTTCAAGGGAATAACTAATGGGTAATTCTAGTCCATTTGTACAAAGATCAGGTGGTAGATTTATCAGGTGCCTGCCAACCATTTAGCTAGCACCTGCTGTGAAAGATCGTTGCCCTTACTTCTACCAAGTGAGAGTGTACGTTAAAGTCGTAAAACACGTTTTCTCGACAGTATGATGCGACAGACATTTTTTGTCTACTTGAAGACACTCCCCAGTTGTTTTCCTCGATTCTGGCTTGTGAACAGAGACCTTTGTGGTTCGGAATGTTAGAAACAAACCTGTGTGAAGCCCTAGTAAATTTAAGGCTAAAAAAAGAACAAAAAAACACACCTGACCTTTGCACATTCCCCCAGCATTAATAAGCCTTACCGTAGTCGTTTTTCACACACTTTTTAGAATGGATTTTTACGGCACGTGAATATACGTTTACAGTACAAATGCTCAGTTTTCTGATGATTTAGTCGCAACAGTATAAAAGGTATTATCATAAACTTGACTTTCATATACTTTGTAAACCATTGACACAAGTCTTCAGTTTTACCTCAATGCAAATAGGTTGAATCTTTTTTCTGGAGTTGATATTTAAGCCTAGTTTCATTCTTTTACCTAATTAATCAGTGTTAATAGGAATGGTGCTATTAGTTCTATTTTGCTTTCACTTTTTAACCAGACCATTTATGGGGTTTGGCCTTTGAACTACTATGTCAAGTGGTTTTGCAGCATGATTTTTTTGTATAAATTCGCATACCTTGCATGATTGTGCGATTTAGTACATGGATACATCATTTTCAGTTCGCCACACAAAGCCAAAAAACAGTTGAAAATAAACAATATGTGCTAATGTAATGAGGCTACTTAAGGGATTCAGCTGTCCTCCTTGATGCACATGCATTCACAGTCTGAATTTTCTTTCATTAGGATTGATTTCAGGTAGCTTCACTTGAAATTTTCAATGGAAAACATTGAAGAGAGTTAAAGGTCAACATAATACAAGCCTTATGTGACTTGGTTCCTAAAGGGCAGGTTGTATGAAATATTGCAGGTATTGACTAATTTCAGCGTTTATTTAACCTTTTCTACATTGTTCTATAGATAACAAGCATCCTTTGTTCCTTAGCATTCAAAACAGCTTCACAAAGGTTACAAATTATCTTTTAGTTCAACACCTGGCCCTCTCTATGGTCTGTACATGAGGAAAGTAAGAGGAAAACTTTATTCAGTCTTACCCAAGTTCTGAGAATCACCATATCCCACCAACCCAACCCCACTTTGAAAACATGAACACTTGTACATCAACAAGTTGATTGTTATGAATTAATTTAATTAGCACAACTTCACAGAGAAAAGGAAACGGCATAACAAAGTTTCATAAATACAATTTGATTGTATTCAACACATCAACAAATGACATAATTTATTTTTTGTAAAATGTAGTCCAGGATCCTGCCTGCCAAGATAGTCATCCATCCGAAAAACAATCACAATACTCTAGCACTCCTACATTTATTCTTCTCCCACATTTATTTTCACCTGGCGTACATAACGTGTGTTATTCATACAGGATATTAATTGGTGGATATTCTAAGAAACATCTGCAGCATTTTAGTGATTCCAAGGTTTTCCGTTTGCTCATGATGTATGGAATAACATATAATTATATCCTCTAAGAAGGAAGAGTAAGTAATTTACAATAACCCTCGGAGTATAACTATGGGTATGAAATCATAGAAAGTATACCTTTCCTAGCATTTGTGAAGCAAAATTTAAATTCTGTTTCGGACACAGAGGCTAGGATTATACATTAACATTTAATACTCAGCAACATTTGAAAGCCGAAACATCAACATTTCTAGCAAAATAATATAACTACCAGCAGATTCCATTGCCACTTCCTACAGCCAGTCACAGTCAAATAAGTCCATCTCATAATGTGTTTGAGCCGAGCACTTCCTCTTCTTCATGCAAAGTCAGCCAAGCTTTCAAAGGAGCCAGAAATGTACTTCTTCTTTTTAGGTCTCGCCTAGGCAGCACTTGCGCTGTCTCTTCAAGACATGCTACATTCAGGATATAAGCTTTAAGCTCCACCCACTTTCGGCCCATCTTTTTAATTCGATCCTGTCAATACCCTATCGAAATGGTGACTTTTCATTCGTTGATACGCTTAGTAGTCCCTCCTTAGTACCGCCTTTTCTCTCATTGTGACCTCCCTTAAGGACTGTCCCTTTTACATGTCCTGTTACACCTTATGTTATTAATTAGTTCTGGGACTCTTTTCTCCTTTTTGCTTTTTTAACCATAGGATCTGCAGGTAACCACGCTTCCTCCTTCTCCCTGGCTGCAACTGGCTCCTCCTCCTCCACCCTGTTCACTCCATCTCTTCGGCTTTAGCTGCTTCTCCCTCAGCTTCAATAATAGCTGGCCCACGGCTCACCAAAATCCTTTATTTTTTTTGTAATTACATTTTTTATGCAGCCCGGCACGCCAAGCTTGATATTCATGGATGATGGCCGTGCCCCTTTCTTTTTACTTGTTTTGACCTTAAATAATGGCTTCCGCGTAACTTCCTCTAGTGCAGCTCTCCCAAATCCTTTTTTTATAATTATATTTTTCATGCTGCAAATTGGCAGTCTGCCTGTGGTTGTGGGGAGGGTTTCTTGGGTCAAAAACACTTGTTTAATTATTTTGGCACGGCAAATTCGGTCTGATTTTTTCTATGTGATGTAACAGGAGAGCCAGGGATTTTCACAAAATGCCTGTTCACTTTTCCCTCAGTGGGCCTTGATAGTAAATGCTGCATGCTGGGGCCTAAACTACCACTTTTTTATCACTTCCCCTTCACATCTTTCATATACCCACTCATGTTAAACAGCAGGAGCCAAGCACGGCCACTTACCAGGCTCACAAGATCAGCATCACATGTTGCTTTGGATGTCTTCCTATTGTCTTCTATTCTGCGGGTGGAGGGGGTTAACTCAATGCAACCTTCATCAGTGGGGTTTGTTTATATTCTCTGGTGCAAGGCTGGTTATTTGCGGACTCGTTGCGCTTTATAAAATGGATATAATATAACATTAAGATAATCCAGAGGACAGCTTTTTTTGTTGTTTAATTTACTTTCACTCAACTATGGCAGCCAAGTGCCTTTGTTTATGCGTGGCTCACCGTATGTACATTGTAAAACACACAAGTCCATTCACGGGCGCCATGCACCTAACTTTTACATGCATAGCGCAGTCTTTCTAAAGAATGGTTTTCAGTTGTTTGTTTCTGCTGCTGTCGTATTTTGTGAGCGGAAGGTGGGTGGTTACCCCCTTTGCCCGCCCCTACCACTTCGGTGCTGCCTGTGCCCCTCCCCTCCCCCCTCCCTGGGCTTTCACTTGTTGCTGATAGTTTGCAGTTGCATACACTTGGACAACACTAATTGGGGCAGGTGGCTCTCACTGAATCTAGAATCAAAAAGAGGGGACTAGGAGCCAGATTAAGGTCCAGTACCCGTGCTCCTCACTATAATTGACATGCCTAATCAGTGTGGCTACTTGTTCCTATGTGGAGAGGGTATAGAAAACGTTAAAGCAAAGGTGTGGTTGGAATAGATGGTTCCAGGGGGATCTTATTTGGAGGTGTTGCCCTCACCCTTGTGGGTTTCATGCTTCATCATCGGACGTTATGCTCCTCATGGGGCCGGCGCTACAATGCCCCCCGGACCCGGCAAGAGGGCTCTTTGTCAGAGATCTTTTCTTGTATCAGCCGGGACGGTGCATGCTGGTGTGTGGGGTATAATTTGTATGGTGAAGTGTGATTTTAAAATTACCTAAAGGAGATCAAATTTTGATTCAGCGACCCTTCGGTAAGGCTAACAACTAAGATGCCGTAGTGTTCAAAGGTTATGGTACGCCATTACTCAGTGAGTGTGTTGTAGTGAACTATTGTGGTTTCACTATTCAGGTCGACATGTTTTCACGCTATGTTGGTCCAGTACTGGATCCCTCGCATTTCTTCAGGACCAAAAAATATGTTCTCTACCCTGAATTAGGGTGGGTATCTAGAGTCTTATTAAACTTAATCCCTTGTAGTGATACAGTAGATCCTAGGTATCTGTCATGCTCACCTAAGTATGAATCCATAAATCAACCCCAGGCAGGCAAAGGGGTAGGTGATGGGCTGCTGACCGCGCATGGAACTTAACCGCAATAATCTTGCGGTTGACCTAGAGCACATTGTGGCCTATGAGTAGGGGTTGATTTATGGAATTTCTGCTGTACGTGGCTCAATTTATTCAGTTTTTAAGGTATGTACTTCTGCAAAGGCTAATGTGAAGACTTCACACAGGTTAGATTAATATTACTTGAAATGGAATGGTGCACTGGGAAGGTCCTCTTATCCAAATGATCATTCAAACAGTCTTTATAAATATTCCTTTTTATTTTGTTTTTTCTTCTTTCATGTTTAGATTTAGTTCCTCATATGAAATCCATGCATATACATAAAACATCCATCTAACGCGTTTAGTGTAAAGGATCCAACTTGAACTTAATCAGGGCTGTGAACAACATATACAATATGAATGTATAAACAAGACCACAAATAAAAACTGTCCTTAGTGAACAATAAAGCAAAAAGCACAATACTGGCACAACTGAAATAATCCTAATATAGCATTGCAAATTGCACCATTGTATTAAGGAGATCCCGCATTCCCCCATGTATATATAAACACATAAAACATATAACACAGGAAAAAAAGGGTCACTTAAAATAACATAATAACAGGACACTACTAAAACTACATGACAAGCCCCAACTCCACAGTAATGCTTGGTTTGCCCCAACAGGCTAATTTGTAAACCTATTACGGGGGGGGGGGGAAAAGTATGAGCATTACTCTTGTATCAAATATAAAGGGTGTTTCCAAGATTGATTCCAATTAATCAGTATGTGTATGGATGCATAAATACTCCTCCTTGAAATTGATCTTATGTGGCTAAGCCCAAGTACATATAACACTCTTCAAACATGTTCAACAAATTGGATAATGAGGAATTTGGAATACCAGCAAACAGAAGGATCTAATCTGTGTTCTGCCATCGAACACTCCTTGTTTTGCCTAATATAGTTTGCCAGCGGATCTGTCCGTAAGTTGAATGAGAGCGGGGATAGAGGGCTCTCTTGTCAGGTTCTTGTATTCAATGCATATTTCCTAGATGGATGTTTATTAACTGTATCAGCTGCAGTTCCTATTGTATCTATTAGGGTGATGCTTGAGTGGAAGACTCTGCCTATATCCTTTTACATCTGACGATGTATTGAACTGGCAACAGGATGTGCTATACATTTGAGTCAAAAGAGTTCTCAGCATCTAACAACGATATTACAGGCTAATCCACAAGTGTCGCTGAAAGAGCTTTGCAGTAATGGAAACACCTAAAGTTTACTCTTGGGGATCTTTGTAGAATAAAATCAGAAAGCCAGGCTGATCGAGATGTAGTAAAATGGAAAGAAGCAGATGAAGGTGATTTTGATTTGCCAGGACTTTCACTAGGATTTTTGTTTAATTATCGGTAGAGAGATCACTCTATAAGATGAACAAACCTGAGTTGGTTACCCTATTTTATGTGTTAGTGTGATAGTCATGTGACACATGTCTGGAGACATTGTCCTCTCACCCTTCACATCCACAAATATTTTAAATGGCTCCAGACCCCCATATTTTGACAATTGTTTATGCAATTTAATCAGTTGAAAGTTTTTGCGTGACACAGCTACAATAATTTCTTCAATATTGAAGTATTGTTCTAAGAGCTGGTTAACCTCCTCAGACACTTTGGGTAAGATGATTTTATTAAAAAATTGCTCTACATTCTTGACGGAAAGTCCTAATTTAAAACTGCAGCGTATCATAGTATGGGTTGAATACACTGGATTTCTCTACATCTTTCATTGATTTCTTTCCGTAGGTGCTACTAATATCTTCTGCCCATCTAATAGTGTAATCATCCAATCTACTAGCATGGCTCCCTGATATCCCCTTCCCTGTCTATCCACGTTTTTGGCATTACAGAAGCCAGTGATTTCCTCAGATATAGCAACCCCTTATGGTCATAAAACCGACATGTGCCGATACGGTATAATTGCACATACCTGCAAATTGGCGTTCTGTAACCATCAAGTGTGTTTACTGAAGCAACAGTGAATCTGGTTTGTGTCTCAATAAGAACGAGATGACTTTCCC
The DNA here is from genome assembly GCF_964204655.1 of Triturus cristatus. Taxonomy (NCBI): domain Eukaryota; kingdom Metazoa; phylum Chordata; class Amphibia; order Caudata; family Salamandridae; genus Triturus; species Triturus cristatus. The sequence goes on along the minus strand of NC_140593.1, from coordinate 379,513,786 downwards.
CCTCTTTAGTTTGTCTTATGTTGTTCGCATTCCAGGAGAGCCCTATACTAAGAGTTTGAGGTAATCAGTCTTTGAAATCAGATGTTTGAAATATAAAACAAAAAAACAATCTTCCCAATCCCCCCCCTCCCCACCCCCTTCTCAATTCACGAAGTCAATGTCGCCTAATTTTAAGTAATTAACAAGTAAAACTTTAAATTGGTTACGGATTGTTAGAAGTGATGTCTTCAAGAGTCTACTGATAAGTCAGAAACGTATCCTTTTGTTGACGCACTGATGGGTATTCATTGCACAATCCAACAGCACAGGCCCTGTGTATCCAGTGCTTTTTGCCCCTGCCCCATCAATGTTCACTAACAGTTTTATAAATCCGAATTTTGCAACTCACGCATTCACTTTTTAAACTTGAATGAAACCGTACTATGATAATTCCATTCTCGATGCAGTTGGCGTGCCAGCAGAGTTTAGGAAACTTGCTGCGGTTACACATGCTGGTTTTTCAAGAGCGCCATCATCTGGCATTGTCATTTGAATTGTGTGATTTTCAGAAATCCCATCGTGAAATTCTTTGCTGAGCAACAGTTTGGCAGATTCAGTACATTTTTCTGTATTTTCAGTGTTTTCTGTGTTTGGTATTGTGATTAAAGCAGTCACTTCTTTTCCACCCCTGTCTCTGCCATCTGTCTAGCGAGTCCCAAACTCAGTCTATCTGGCAGTGCCATGTTTACCATCCACAATAATCTAGACTTTTTCTGTAAACAACTTTATATATTTCAGCTCTAATAGAAGCAGATTATTTTTACCATGATCAAATTAACTTCTTTGTTTGTTGACCTGCTTGATTTAAATCATAAAACAGTAAGATTGTGGTACCTTTTTATGAAGTTTGATCACTTGTCAAGCAGGTTGTATGATGGCAACTCTGTCTCCGTAGTTTATTAGTCTAGCAATTATTGCTCTTGATGGGGCAGAGGGAGTGGATGACCAAGAACCCTGCTCATCCTTTTGACTGAAAAGAATATAGAGTGACCCTTCAGCTTCAGTACAGTTTGAAATCAGTCCTTAACAGTTCTGTTTGGGGGCTTGATATTCCCAGAAAGCTTACATTGTTCCTTCGAAAGCATCCTACCACATCTTTGATCCTTTGTGTTAAGTAGTATGCATCTTCACTTACGGGTTTTTTCTTTTATTGATTAATATTGGAGGTCAATTCTTTTTTGTAATTTAAAAAAAAAAACTTTTTATTGATCACAAAGACAGCGAGCATAACAGATATATTGACAATGTGCCAATGTCTACCATTACCAGTTCATCTATTTCCACGCCCGCTTCACCACACCGCCCACCAGCATCGTTGCGGTCCCCATTATAAGAAACTCCCCCCGAGGCTTCTGTGTTGTTACACCATCTATTTAGCCTGGTATCCTCCTGACAAGCGGACTCCCGGGACCCTTTACTCAGTGTTATGCTGATCCGACGCTGCCCCTCCCAGCATCCGCCCCCTCTCATTCCTGAGTTCAATTGTCGGAGAGATACAGATGTTGCCTCTATGTTTGTTCCACTTTCCCCATTTGTGATCCCATTTGCGCGGGCACCCCCTCTCCTTGACCAACGTTTTCTCCGCTAGCATGGCATAGTCCATATCCTTGGCCCAGTCCGCTAATTTCGGTGGGGTGCCTACTCCCCATCGCTGAGCGATGTTCCTCTTGGCTATCCCCCAACCCCCATTCTTGCTCAATTTGTGTGAGGTCCGTCGCTACCCAGATGTTCAGCAGGCACTGCGCAGGTGTCGGGTGTATAGTCTTGTCGCAGGCCCTGGCCATTTGTATGGTGACATTGACCCAGTATTCCTGTATGCGGGGGCATTCCCATAGTATATGAAAAAATGTGCCAGTCAGTGCACTTTGCCGGAGGCATTGCGAGTCTGGTCGCCTGTTGAGTCTGTGCAATAATCTGGCGTTGAAATACACCCTATGGATGACTTTAAGTTGCACCAACCGTAGACGCATAGGGATAGCCACCTCTCTGGGCGAGGCCAATGCCTCCCTCCAATCTTTGTTGGGCATGTCCCGCAGGTCGGCCTCCCAGGCCGCTCTAAGCTTAGTCATTGGGTCACCTCTATTAATCCGCTTCTTGTACGTGAGCGATATGGCCTTACAGTTCATGGGATCCAACAGGAGTCTATCCTCCAAGGGAGAGGAGTCCGGGAGGGGTGCGTCTTTGGGCCAGGCCGATTCTATGGCGTGGCTAATCTGTAAGTAGCGAAATCCCTCTGACGCGGCTAACTGGTACTTGGCCTGAAGTTCCGAGAATGATGCCTTTCTCCCTTTCACCCACAAGTCGCCCACCCTAGAGATTCCGATCAAGTCCCATTTATCAAATCCTGTGTATGAGCGGAGTCTCCCCAGTATATCCTCCCAAAGTGGGGTGGCCTTCGTCAGGCGACCCGTCCATCCCATCTGATTCTGTACCCCATGCCACACTTCCACCGCGCGCGCCGTTGGGCCTGTCCATCTCAACTTCCTGTGATTGGTGTATAGGGCTCTGTTGTAACCCCCTTTTCCCAACAGCCAGTGGTCAGTGCGGAAGCTCGGGTCGTCATGTCTCCCGAACACCCAACTGTTTATGGCCGCCAGCTGCGAGGCTTGATAATACCGTCGCAAGTCAGGCAGTCCTATACCCCCATCGTAGCATCCCATTGTTAGCTTCGCCATTGCGATACGGGGCGGCTTATTGTCCCAGAGCATTTCACGTACCGCGGCCTCGATCTGCGAAAAATAGGAGTTGGGAACCGGGTTGGGCGTGTTCTATAACGCGTATAAAAAGCGGGGCAGCGCAAGCATCTTATATACGGACGCCTTCCCCAACAACGTGAGAGGAAGGGTTTTCCAGTGTGACACGTCCGCGCGAAATCGCCTTAATACCCCCTGGAGATTCCTCTCCTGAAACAACCCAACGTCTGTGGTGATGAACATCCCCAAATAGAGGAACCCCTGATGGGTCATCGGGGTGGTGTAGCCTCTCGCACTCAAGGGGGGATCGCCCCAGAGGGGATACATCTGGGATTTAGCCCAGTTTATTTGGTACCCTGAGTGCTCCCCGAAAATGTGGAAAATATGGAGAACCCGACGGAGCGACCGAGCGGGGGAAGCCGAAGTCAATTCTTTTAAGCCATGATCAGTCGCCCTCACTCTTTAAGAAGTCTTGCTCGTTTCAGATTGTAGAATGGGAAGGTCTGTACTCATGCAGTCAATTTTATGTTCCAACATCAGTTTGGTACTCGATTACCGCAGGACTTCCTTGAAAGTAGTTTCTGGTTCCTCATTGTATTGTGAGCAATGTTCGAACCATGCTTCTGTGTAGTTGTGTTCTCTGTTACCAATTCATTGAGAGGCTACAGTGGATGCGTTTTTATGTAAGCCATGAGATGGTTGTTGTTTCTTTTCCCAAATTGCAGCTTGTTACAGTTTGTAGACATTTAGTTAAGTTAGTTGGTATTCAAAGACCGACTCTCTCTCTACATTATTCAATTCAACAGATTTTGGAGCTGGGGATTGTGCTCTCGGAGAGGATTGGTGGGATAATTCTGAATTTTAATTGAAAAGACTGAATGTTATGTTGCATCAGGTGCATGCATATTTATCCAGTGAAAGCTAGTAAAGAGCACCCAACTCCTGTTGGCATTTTCATGTTCTGGAACGGTATTGCGTTTCCATTGTATGTATAGGGCCAAAAAAGATGTGTCCTTCCACTTGTTATGACAGCCGTTTTCAGTCCATTGGAAGGTGTTACATCCCAGCACTGGAAGGATACGCAAATGTCATGCACTCTATATCATTTCATTTGTTTTTCCTCAGCTTGACTGTTATAGTCGGCAATATAAGAAATAAGGAGGGCACTACCACCACTGTTGTTACCTAGACCGGGTCTCCTGCACTCTCCTGGTCTGATAAGCAAGCCGCAGTTACATTTTCAAGTCGACACTTTCGGCGATCAATCAGGCCATGTCACTGTTACCACGAGTATGCTGAGTTCCTCAAGTGTTGTACATCTAGAATCCGATCACGCAGCTCCGTGTGTGTTTTGGAGCAGCTTCTTAGTGGGAGTGTGTCCCACCCTGCAGCACTTTTCTCTAGTAAGATCTGGCTCATACTGCTTTAGTGGTAGTGCCGATATAATGTTTAATTAGTGGTGCCATTAAGTATCAAGCTTATCCCAATGTACGTTGCTTCGTTGATTCAGGGCGCTTTTTTGCAGTCAACTACTTTAATGTTAGGGGCCAGAGGATGTTTCAAGATATTTCCTACTCAGCAGGTGAGAGCTCAGTCTTAAGTGGCTGTCTTGCCTGTGCTCCTCCTTGGGGACCCCTTTCACAGCCTCCAATGGAGTTCAAATTTTGACCTAACAGGTCGTAAAAAACTACCAATGATGTCCAGACATATAGACATGTTTTTTACGCATTAAACCTTTAAACCGCCTTCTTAATTGCAATCCCATCATTAAGAAGAGTTGGTGAGTTACATACATGCTTTAACTAGTCAAAAACTCCATATGTAGTTATAAAATAGTCATGAGAACCAATTCACGTTTTGTGGCTACTGTTGTCCTTTCAATGTTAATTTAACAATATAGTTAACTTTTTTTCCCTCTCCAATTTCCATCCAATTCAGCAGAAAGAGCTTTGCATACATTAGACACAAGCACAGCAATCATGTACCGTATGCAAGAGACACTGACTATATGCACATTAAAACAGGTTTGTTTCACATTCTCAGCAAGCTACAAGTTTCCCAGAAACTGTGGGAACCTTGCAAGTGAGATTGTACGTGCAGTTCATTTGTTTGCCCTTAACTAAAAGGTTACTTGATACTAAAACAAAGACCTCCCTCCACATTGAAGAAAGAAGCTACATTATCATTTATGAGAAATGTTTCCTTAAATATCACGTGTATAGCCATGTCCTGGTCTTCAAGACTTCGGTCTACAAAGTAGTATTTAGAGTAGCTCTTCTGATAGTCTATTAGCTGCAGATTCCTCACCTTTTGAATTTTCCTAAGGCCCCAGACTGGATCTGTACATTTTTCAGCAGTTCCTCTGCCCACCAGAAGGTGGGACCTTGCAGCTCCACACTGAAACCAGTGTGCTATGAAAAAGACATGCAGGGCCTATCTAGACGCGACTCCCTCATTTAAAAAACTATTTTATTAGTTTTACATGGGAAACATCCTTACCCTCCATGCGTTACACCGCGTGCCATTTCCCCGCATTTTGTACCCCGCAAAATCTTTTACAGCGAAGGGCTTTATACCGCAAACTATTACAACGCGTTCCCCAAAGTAACACCCTGGTGGAGTTCGAATAGTAAATTGTGTTGTAATGGGTAATGCGTTGTAATGGATTGCGTTGTAAAAGATTTTGCGGTGTAAAAACTGCGGGGTAATGGCATACGGAATAAAAGTGTGCGGGGTAACGTGTCCTATTCGTTTTACATCCATTGCGAGTTCTACAATGCAATTCAAAGATTCATCATATAACTCGTAGAGTATACAATCTAACCGGGTAACTGTGAACCCCCAACACCCTTCCCACCCCATCCATTGCAGAGCAGTACCATAGGCCCAAAGTGAGCTCAGTGTTGTACAAAGGCTTCAGTATGATGTAGTTCCATCTGTGCTGCCTCCCTTTCTGCTTCTCAGATTATTAGTTAGTTTCTTCCCTATCTAGGGTGGCTTGGAGTCTGATTCCCTCTGCACCCTGCTGTGTTGGGCTTCTCTGGTCCAGCTGGAGTGGATTCCCCTGAACCGGGTTCTGGGTCTTTTGCACTATCCACCAATGCTTCCCAGGCCCTCACTCTCTCAATAGAACTGATGCCCTGTTGGGCATTTCTAAGGAGAACCCTCCCCTCGCAGCCCATTCAATTTTCAAATTATTTTTTCCATGTTGAGATTCGGGGCGCCTCCTGCGCTTTCCAATGCCTAGTTATTTCTCTTTTAGCCACTATCGGGGCCAAATCCAGAAATCTGTCGGTGACCCATGTTTTGGAGGTATGGGGGAACAGGCCCAGGAGGCAGTGTATGGGGGCACAGGGCACTCCATAATCTTCTCAAGCGTGTCAGTGATTCGTTTCCAGTTAGCCCGCAACTCTGGACACGGCCAAAGCAATTAGAAGATTTCTGCTCCCATTTCTCCACATCTTGGGCATTTAATGTCCTCCCTGTGGAAAAATGTGTTGATTCGTCTGGGGTGAGGTACGTCCTATGTAGTTTGAAAAAGTTAATTAATCGGAAGCGGGCATTCCTCGAAATCCTAGGGGTCCCGGTCAATATGGTTTCCCAGTCTTTGTCTTCCAGTTCACGGATCGTGCTACCATCCACCCCATGCGGTAAGAAGTGACTGTAAGGAAGATCAAAGCCCTCTCCAAAGTCTTCAAATTGGAGAAGTACCCTGTCTCTGAATAGGTCTCCCAGGCGTGATGCCCCCGCTTGCATCCTAGGCCCTCCCATTGACTCCCATGTGGTAATAGTTGCAGCAATGTTATAGGGAGGTCAGGAGAGTAGGGGATCCGCCCCTGCGTCTTTTGGAGACTGCGTCTCCAACAGTGTTGCAACATTTGCATTTTGCCGGAGTCCTCCGCCAGTGGCCTGCCTACCCGCATCAACATCCTCAACAGTATGTTTAAATCTGGTGTGAACGGCCTGCTTCTCGTTCCGGCGACTGCTGATCTGCCAGCTAGCGGGCAAACCATTGTAGTTGGCCAGCTAAGTAATATCATTCAAAGTCGGGAACTGCTAGGCCCCCCTCCGCTGTCTGTCACTTCAGTGTTTTTAGGGCAACCTGCCTGCGTCCGTGCCCAAAAGGAAACTCGATACTAGGGAATGTAAGTCGGTATGCCACCTTGGAGGTATCCATATTGGGAGTGCCTTGAAGAAGTACAGTAGGCGCAATAGCGAAACAATTTTTAAGAGGGCCACCCTCCCTGCTAGTGAAAGCAGAAGCCCTTTCCAAAATTCCTTGCTGGTCTTTAAAGATCGTATGACCGTCCATATTATTTATTTATATATATATATATATATATATATATATATATATATATATATATATATATATATATATATATATATATATATTATTTTTAAACATATTTTATTAGTTTTTCAGTGCTGTTCTCATGTACAGTAGTATTTCTACATCATTCGATCAATAATGCTTACATCTTGGACAACATATTGTACATGTTGATTTGTGTCTGTACAGATATAGGATACAGTAATTATGGCTTATGTAGAGACATAGATATTTGACATCTGAAACTTGTTATAGTAAACATACGAGCAACCCCTTCCCCCTACCCCCCCACCGAAAACTCACTTGTGTGGTCTGGTTGAGCTGCTATGTATACCTCACATGAAGGGCCCATGAACATATGGGAGGGAGGAGGAGGGGAGGGTGGGCGGAGGCCCCAAAGTGAAGCCTCAACTGCCAACTTCCCAATGGGTGGCGGTCTGGTATGATCAGGTGGCTCATTACATGCATTCACTAATCATTAGTGGAGTAAGCTTTAAATTGTTCTAATAGGTGTGCCCTCTCCATTGAGATTGGCTTTTTCCAGAGCCCTCTGTATTCCTCCCGCTGTAGGGTCTCCCTTTCTGCTGTGGCCCAACGAATAACATCCTCCCCCCATGTTCCCTCGCTGTGTGAGCATTCTTTTGGTCAGTATTAGGGAGAGATCGGTGAAGCAGCGCAGTACCGCAGCTTTTTTCAGAAGTGGGGACAGGCCCAAGAGACGCACCTTGATAGTGGACCAAGAAGGTAATTCGGATAGGTGCGACAGGCCCGCAGTAACCACCCTCCAATACCCTTGTAAGGCGGTACATAACCAACGCATATGGATTAAACTGGTGTCAGACAAGTGATAGCGAGTACATTCTGAGGAGGCAGATGGGTACATAGTATGGACCCTAAGTGGGTTTAAGTATGCCCTTTGTAATAATGAGAGCTGTATACATTTGAATAGGACATTGCGAGACACTCGTTTAGGGTATTCAAGGATAAATGCCCACTCTTTGTCCGTAGGAACCCTTGCAAGATTCATCTCCCTCTTCTGCCTAAGAGATAATAGTGGGACTTCTAAATGTTCCCTTAAGCCCCAGTACAGCTATCTAACCAAGTGGCTCCCATGGCCCATTATGTGTAATGCTTGCAACTATTTAAATGTAGGGGGCTCTTGCTGCTCCCTGAACCAGTGTCGACAGATAAATTGTATTATGCTGGCATGGGTTAAAAAACATGTAGCAGGAACTTCATGGGTGTGCACAAACTCGGCATGGGGCATTAAGGTTTTGTCAGTAAACCTATGAGCTGACAAAACCCCTTGTTGGTAGGCTGCAGAGGGGGATGATTGGGGCGTATAGGGTAGGACTATTAGTGTACTTAAGTGCTACCTTCCAGTAGTGTATCGCAGTCTGGAGAAGTAGGGGGATTTCCCTCATCCTCCAGGGTTACGGGCAGAGTAGTGCCTGTAGTGTCCTGAGCTGTAATTACACATGTGTATATCCAATCTCGAACAAGTTATGGCCAGCTAGCCAATATGCCAGCTCTTGTAACTTTCCAACTATGCAATACGCCTGGACGTGGACAATTGTAGTTTAATGAGGCTTATCCGGTGGCGTCCCAGGCCCCATATCAATAAGGAGTCTAGAATTTTTTTATATCCAATCCGGAACTACCACCGGGAGATTAACAAAGTGATATAAGAGCATTGGCAACATCTTAGCCACTGTAAGGTGTCCCGCCGTAGACAATGGCAATTTAATACAGAAGGCCACCTGTGATTTTAGGAAGTTTATTGTATGTACCAGGTTTCCTTCCAGTGTGTTGTGGGTGTCTCTGTATATCTGGATGCCCAGGTATTTAAAGGTGACCGGTTCTACCCTGGGCTGCACCTGCCCAAATTGTAAAATGGGCAAATTGTAATTATTGTAAAAGGAATATGCTATAGATTTCAAGGCATTCAGGTGTAGCCCCGATATAGAATTGAATCTGGTCCGAAGAGCGGGTGTAAGTCCATCTGCATGTCTTTAAAAAGCAACAGCATATCTTCGGCATAGAGAGATACCGAGTGTGTAACTGGGCTTGTTGATATGCCATATGTTCTCATTGCTTGGCATATATTTTGGGAAAGGGGCTCTAATGCCAATACAAATAGTGTGAATTGGGACAGCCGTGGCGTGTCTCTCGGAATATGTGATATGCAGGGGAGATGTTGTGACCTGTTTAGGTCGAGCCTAGAGCAGCGCATGCGCTGCTTGCTCGACTTTTAGTAAGGGGGTTTTCAAAGTGCTACCCACAAGCTTTTCTTGGCCTAAAGCTTGCCTGCATGTGTGCGTGAACGCCCGCAGCCGCCATCTGCCTTTCTTATCTCATGAAGCCTTGTTTTACAGTTACGACCCGTCATGGCTCATTAAGTGCTATTGCGCGCAGCGCGCGCGCACACAACTCCCTCCGCCTCTCTCTCCCGCTGTTGCCCCCACCTATGTATTCGGCGCGGCCAATGTTTATTTTTCTAGTCGACAAGTTAAACAATTGTAGGCATGTTTGATTGTCGATCACCACTGCAAGCGACCAAAAAAATAAGAATTCTGCCTGTTACATTCTGCCAGAAAATGCTATCCACACCTACGTGTATGTCACTCATTGTCCGTGCCTCTCAGTAACCGCGTCACTATCCATGCCGCTCAGTGTTCGTGTCTCCCCATGTCAGGGTGTTAATACATTCCCTTGAGTCTCGCGGTCTCTCCCTTTCCCGGTGTCTGTGGCTTTTCTGTGTCTGCCTCCTCCACTCTCCCATTACTAGGTTCGTGTTTTCACTTGCTAGTGTCTCCATGCTCGTGTCGATGTCTTCACTATCCGTGGCTCTTGAGGGGCATTTTGTGCAGGCGCCCCTGAGGTTGGGAGCAATGGGGGTGTCACGTCAATGTAGAGAGGATACCGTCAATACTCGGTGACACACTAACCGATGCAGTCACTACCACCAACATACAAACGTACACATTATAACAGTATACCCACTCTCACGCACCTTGTACAAAATAAAAAATTATAGACTTCCACTAAAGCATCACACTATTTCAAAGAATCTGGATCAGAATGCACAGGCAGTCTGGCACACAGGGCCTTCACGGGAGACGCACTTTTATAAGGAAAGTGAATCCACAAGGCCACACAATCACAATACGTACTACAGGCACGCGGTTTCGTCAAACACAGAGCACCCCAAATAAACTCAGTAACAAACCACGAAAAGCATACATTTGGAAATATGTACACACACACTACTCACTAGGTTACGGAATACTACACACAATACAACACAAAGTAAAATATTAAAATTGCACATTATTGGACAGACTATCACACACGGACACAATTAGTACAACACACACAAATACATACTTTATCACTCCCATGCGTACCTGATTCCCACCCTACTGCGCAAAGACGCTTTCGTCTTTACACACACACACACGCACACAACAAATATATGATCTTTATCTCTCACACACACAGCCAGTCACACACAGTATTCCAGATGCACGCTATTCCGAACACAAGTCTGTGGATCCTTTTTAAAAAGAAAAATGTGCCAGTGTTTACCGACACCATCACATTGCTTTCAGAGCCAAACACCTCCGTGATCACATTTATTCCTCAGGCAGCACACTCTTCGTATGCGTGCCCTCGCACATGGTCTCACTGACACAATATCAATTAGCGGCCGTTAATTGGTGATTATGCTGCAGCGTGCGCGCGCTGGGCCGCTGTCGTAGGCCACTGCGTATAACAAGGGGGAACCTCTGCGACCCGGGCGCGGCTTCCCTTTCTGGAAGGCTCGGTGCGCCGGTTCTCCTGGACGGACCTGGGCCCAGGGCCGCTTCGCATGCTTATCACTCGCCTTCGATTGAGCCGGCAGAAAAGCAATCTAAAGAGCCTCGGGGCACCGGCCGCCTCCCCTGGCACCGGCATGCCAAGCACCGGCGCGTGATGAATGAGCGTGCGCCTGCCACCGGCCGCTCGATAGCAAGCAGGGGAGGGAAGAGCGCGGGTCACACAGCGGCTTTAGCCGGCTCCCCCACACCTTAACCACCACAGGAGCAGCCACCGCCTCACACTTACCACAGTGGCAGCTACCATCCCTGGGCCAGCCTCCAAACTCTAAACCATCTTGGCTAACTCTAGTCCCTCTATCAGGTTAGGGCAACCACAGAACAAGACTCTGGCTTCTTGACCACTGTCCCATCGGGCGAGTCACCAGTCTCAAGTCTAAGGGTTCTCAACTTCGCCCTATCTTAGATCAGCCTCTTCTCAACAAGCATTGGCATAGCCAATAGGTCTCGCTTTTGGGACCTTTATAAGTATTTAGTTATGCAGCACCATATCCTTGGTGCAACAACATGAACTGTTGCAGGGCTAAACACTTATAAGGTCCCAAAGGCGAGACCTATTGGCTATGCCATCGCTTGTTTTGCTTGAGCTGTTGGCATGGTGTAGAGTAATTTTACCCAGCGGCAATAATTGTGGGGGATCCCAAATTTTCTCAATGCTGCAAGCATATAATTCCAGCTCAGGGTTTCAAAAGCTTGCCGGATATCTAAGGACAGACATCCTGCTTAAGGGAAGTGGTCCTGGTCCGTGTTAATTAAGCTGGAGAGGAGACTTGTATTTAGGGAAGTGCTTCGGTGGGTTATAAAGCCACTTTGGGCGGTATGGATCAGCCCGGGAAGGAGAGGAAGGAGAAGCAACGCGAATATCTTACTAAGTTTCTTGTATTCTGTATTGAGAATGGACAAGGGCCTATAGGAGGAGAGGTCCACGAGGTTTATCGGGCTTTAATAAGGAAGTCACCATCTCCTTACTGGTCGTGGGGGGCAAATTTCCCACCTCCAAAAATGTTTCATAAATTTGTAGCAGCTTGCTGACCAACTGTGTTGCAAACGTGAATTAAATTCCAATAGTAAGCCCAACGGAGCCCTGCGTTTTATTGCGGGCAAGCTCTTTGATGGCTCCACGAATTTCTGTTTGGGTAATTGGAGCCGCTAAATCTGCAACATTTGCATGTGTGATAACAGGAAGCGGTTTGGACGCTAGGAACTAGTCTGTAGATTATAAAGAGGGCTGGAAAGGGGCCGCGTATAAGTGTGTATAATAATCCTGGAATGCCTCATTAATCCCAACCTGCGTGGTTACCAGTTTGATTCCCAGTGTGTACAGCTAATATGGACGTAGGGGAAGGTAGAGGCAGTATTATGCGAGCCAGCGATATGCCAGATCGATCAGCCTCTTCATGCGAACGAGTGCGTCAGTCTGGGCTGCCACATCCAATTATTTATTGCAATGTCGCATAGAATTCTGGGTTGATTCGGGTGACCACGCACCTGGCACCGACCACCGCCCCCATTGTTACTTTAAAGGCTTTCCATTCCACGGATCTTGTTGTGGCTGTGTAAGAGGTGATTGACGTGGCTATAGTGTTTCTAAACACAGGCTCTTCTAAGAGTGAATGCTGTAGGTGCCAAGTTGGGATTGGGGATGGAACCCGGCCCCAGCTAACAGTCAATTCAAGCGGGTTGCGGTATGAGGTAGTCTTGCCTAATAGGTGGTATGTGATATAGATCGGAGTAAATTGGGTGTGCATAGAAATCTATCTAGGCGTGAGTGCAAGCCTTGGGGGTGTGGGAAAAAGGAATATTCACGCATGTTCATGTTTCGGAGTCACCAGATATCTTCTAGATTCCACCCTGCCATCCATTGGCGTAAGATCCTAGCCTGCTGGATCGTTATTGTTCCCAGTAGTGGGGGTGCGATCGGTCAAATCCCCTCATCAAGGACTGCAGAAAAATCTCCCCCCCTACAGCCATAGATACTGTAACCATTCCGCTAGGGGAAGTGACAGGCGGGATAGAAACGCCTCTTGGTTGGTGTTGGGTGCATAAATAGATCCCAATACCACCTGTTTCCCATCTAACCTGCTGTTTAATAGTACATATCTGCCTTGTCAATCTTGTTATCTATTAGGGAGAAGGGAACCCTGCACGTATCCACACTGCTGCTCCATGCGAAAAAGCTGAATAAGCAGTCGTATGCACTTGCCCCCTCTATCTTCTATGTAGTTTGAGGGTTTCAGTAAGTATTTAGTTTGTTTTCTGAAGGTATACAATTTGAGTGGGGCGTCGGTGCAACTGAGCCATGACCTTCCCCATATTACCCTCGAGTACATCAGGGGGAGAGTGGTATATTTTCACATTGTAGGTTTCCCAGTTCAGTTGGGCGGTCTCTGTCTCTTGTCAACGGGAAAAGTCTAGACTTTTGCCAGTTAATATGTAAACCCAACATTTCCCAAACATCGGTTGTTAAGTCCCTGGACCCAGTCAAGTCTTCGTCTGTGTTTCCCAGGAACACCAGTAGGCCATCTACATATAACGCCTAGGCGTATCCCTCGGTACTTTTTGTCTGTCTGGGCCAAACAGGCCATTGACTTCATAGCCAAGACAGACAGGGGGGAGAGGGGGCACCCCGTCTCATGTCTCGCTCCACTTGACACTGTTCCGTTCAGGCCCCTGCCTGTATAGACCAGCTTGACCCATTTCAGGAAGCTTTGTCCCGGTCGAATTTGTCGCATGACGCCATACACTCCATGCTATCAAATGCCTGTTCAATATCCACGGCGAAGAGCACCCCCTCCCCCCTTCCCCATCTTGTCATATGCCTCCATGATCGCCAAGAGGCGCCATAAATTGAGCGCAGTGTTTCGCCCTGGAATAAATCCCACCTGACCAGGGTGTATGAGTTCAGTCATTAACGACTGCAGCCTAGTTGCTAATATCCTGCTGAGGATCTTAAAGTCTAAATTAAGCATAGATAAGGGCCTGTGAGCTACGCACTCCAGGGGGGGATTTACCTGGTTTGAGGAGAGGAACTATCATCGCCTTGTGGGTGGTATTGGGGGATAAGGGCCTGTGAGCTACGCACTCCAGGGGGGATTTACCTGGTTTGAGGAGAGGAACTATCACCGGCTTGTGGGTGGTATTGGGGAGGTGACCTTCATCTTATGCTGTTCCAAACAAATCTACCAATCTGGGGGCCAGTTCCTCTGCATAGGCATCATAAAATTCTACAGGGAACCCGCCCGGGGTTTTGCCTCTAGCCAGTCCCTTGATAGCTACTCGTATCTTATGTGCGTCTATGGGGGCTCTTATCTCCTTCCGCTTCCTCTTGCCCTAGCTTGGGGAGTTGGATTGCCATTAAATATTCCCAAATAGTTCCCTCGCCCAGCAGCGGTTTGCTGCTTTAGAGGTAAATATAGAACTACAGAAACTTCTGGTTTATTGCCTACTGTCAATATAATGTATTCCCTCCTTAATCCCCAACGTCGAGTTTCTGGTTCTCCCTCTGAGCTGGGTTAGCCAGTAAAGCCAGTAAGGTCCCCACTCTGTCCCCCTCTGCATGGGTGCGCGCCATATATTTCTTATAGTCGATGCACCTCAATCGTTCTGAATGCTTAGCCACTTCTTTTTTAGCATCCAGGATGGCCTGACCGAGCTTAGGATGCCATGGTCGTTGTATTTCTAATATACGGAGTACCTGATCTGCGGTCTCTATGTCTGTTTCAAGTGAGCGCCAGACCCCCACAGTGGCTGCCATGCACCAGGCCCTGAGCACTACGTTGAAGGCATCCTACTCAGTCAGCCTAGATGAGGTTGTATTTGCGTTCTCAGCTAAATAATTTGTGATGTACCCCCTAGTTTGTTCAAGGAATACCTGCTCCTCTAGTGCTTCCATTCTAAAATGCCAGGTAGGTATATTCTGGCGCAGGTGTCCCCAGCGGATATGAAGGAGGGCCGGGTTATGGTCAGATATCATGAGCGTAGAGTACTCCACAGTATGAATCTGGGCATGAATATCCGGAGCACAGGAATGTGGCCATCCTAACATGGAAGTTATGAACTGGGGAGTGGTAAGAGTAGTCCACGCCATCAGGGTTCAAGCCTCTCCAGGTGTCTATTAGGCCCCATTTGCTCTGCCAGTCATTGAATGCTCGTGCCGTTCTGTGGCTGGTGTGCCCCTTAGTGGGGGATGGGAGCGGTTCCTCTGAGGGTCAGCTGTACAGTTATAATCCCCTCCAATGATTACAGATTGGGGGGAGGTAGGCCGCTAGTGTGTGGGAGAGCCCTGCTAGAAATGTCCCCTGTTCTGCATTGGGGCCGTAGCTGCTGGTTATAGCTATGTCCCTGCTGTTTAGTCTGCCTGTGATTGCCACGTATCGTCCATTCAGATCTATAAGTTCCCCAGTACTTTGGAATGGGAACCCTGACCTGATCCAAATCATAACCCCCCCCCCCCCCCCCCCCCCAGCGAAGGCAGAGTACGATGTGTAGTATGCTTGACCTTGCCATCTGCGCTGGAGAGCTGCCCCCTCCTTTGCTAGCAAGTGGGTCTCCTGAAGGAGTGCTATAATAATCCTGCGCTTATTCAAATAGGATTTTCTTTTGTATCGTTTGGACATAGTATGCATCCACCTGATATTCCGCTGGCGGTGGTCAGCTCTCAGCAGTCCTATTTCTTCTTTTACAGTGTCAATCTTGGCTTCGACAGATGCTCTTGAGGTAATTATAGCTTGGAGAATGTCTTGCAGCATTGGGCCCGTTTCTTAGTCTTCCTGTGATGGGTTGGTTGGGGCCATTGAGGGGTAGGGTCTTCTGTGTCCGTCTGCCTCTGAACCAGGGGCTCTAGGTCCTGCCTCCTGACCGTCTTCCCCATTGCATCAGCAGCGGCTGAATAAGCTATTGGAGATGTCTCTGTTCCTGTGGGTAACCCCCTCAGTAAGGCATCCTTATCTACCTGACACTCCTGCGGCCGCGGGAAAGAAATCATTGTAGCTTCTGAGGTAGGCTTCCTTTTGTTGGGATCCTTCAGCTCCCTGGGCCGCATCTGCTCAGAGCTTGTATGCTGCCCATTTGGAGGCCGTTTCTGCCAGTTATGCCGGTTTCAACGCTAGGGTAGGGCAATTCCCTATTGCCACATCCTTCCTTCAGCTATGAAGTCTACTGCCAAGTCCCTTTCCAGTGCCTTCAGTTGTGTTTTCTGAATGACTCTACTCCAGTCACCTCACCTATGGAAATGTGGTGGGTTCAGTGGCCCAAGCCACAAGCATGACCTCTGTATTGCCTGTAGTTCTCCTGCACCCATACGCTACGAGTGTTTTCACAGGTCCTGATCCCCTTGGTGTTGGCAGCTTCTCCCTCGGTCCTCCCGGCAGTGCTTGCTCTCTTTACGAGCCCTTCAAAGGTGTCCAACGCTCGCCGCAAAGGTAGAGCAGTCCTGTTCTATAGGGAGGGGCCCCCTATGCACGCACGCCGCTGTGAGCCATGGGATATCGGCCTCCGGCCCTTCGTCGCATATCTAGGGACACTGAGGGGTCTCACAACCCTCCGCCTCTCTTGCCAGATCCTCTGCTCGTTGCGATGGCCTAAGGGGTTGTCTGTGCCCCCGGCTGACTTTCCGCACTCGAGGTAAGACACTCGGTCAATGTTAGGGGGCCATCATTTGCTGCTAGGGACGGCATCCTGCAGCCCCTCAGTCAGGGCGGAGGTCTAGTCCACAGCCCGGGCCCGCCTTCGTCTCTTCTCTGCTCGCGGCCTGCACCGCTGTCTGTGATCAGGCCACACCTCATCTCAGGTCGCACCACTCCTTCAGGGTTGTCAGGGGCGAGGAGGCCCTCTTGTCTCCAAGTTTTTCGAACGTGGGGCGGGTCACCACAGGTTTCCCTCACCTCTCCGCCCTTCGCTATTGGCAGCTGGTTACACCAACTCTTCCGGCAGATTCTCTGGGGCAGTCTGATCTTTCGTCTGTGGGGAATGTAGCCTCCCCCTGATGTCAGGTAGGCTTCACCTCGCTACCGACCCCGTATGGAACCCAACAGTACGGGGACTCCTCTGGTCTCCACGATCAGTGGCCACTGCCATCTTGGTGCTTGGCCTCATTTTCACGTCCACCTTATGATCCCTCGTAAACTTCTTTTTCAGCCGATATGCCAGCCAGGTCCTCTGTATTATGAGGGACACCGGGCGGCATACTTTCAGAGCCGATTCTGCAACTCGTGCAGACACAACCTGAGCTTCCGGGGCTGAATGTAAGAGTTCTGCGCAGCCATGACCTGGCTCTTCAGATCCCTTCTGATTTCCTCTGGCACCTCAAGAAGCCGCCAGGCCCTCCATCTGATGTACCACCAGCATGTTTACCCTTGGAGCTATTTGGACCCTCTGAGCCCGTCTTCCCTCTAGCTCCACTGTTGATCCGGCTTCTGGCCCAGAGACCTGTGCTTGCCCCGTTCCTCAATGCCTATGCCAACTCTATTCACGCTGGTGGAGGACCGGCACCAATCCAAAGTTGCACTCCAATCTACCAGAGATTCCTCTTTCTCCATTGTACAATTTTACATTCTAGACCATCGGGATGGAGTCTATTTTGGAGTCCCTCTTTGGCACCGATTCGAACCACTATGGCCAGGTTGATGAGCTTGTTCAGTCTTACAATGATGACAGTTAGTGCAAGGATTTGCAGGAGGCTAGTGGCCTCAACTCTCCAGAGCCTGCTCTTTTTTATTTTTTTTCTCCTCCTGGACCTGCCACAGAAGAATCTGCTTCCTATGCTTTGTTATGCGTAGGGCAGCCGAAGTTCTCGACCTCCAGCTCCCCACCATGTAGGTAAAAACCAATGTTCCTAATGAGGTCCTGCAGCCAGGACACACTTCTGCTGAGCCTCTTCTCCTCTTTTATGAGGCACTGATGGACACTTTATTAGAGGTCCTGGCCAAACCTTGCTCTGGTCCCCCTGTCAATGAACAAATTGCCAGGCACCATCGTCCTGCTCTGGGCGACCCTGCTTTCCTGTAGGAGCACCATTCACTCGACTGCCGTGTGGTTCAGGCCTCCATGAGTCATTCCAATCTGAACACGTTTGCTACCACTTTCCCCGATATAGAATCTCAGCAAGTGGAAACATTATGCAAGAGGTTCTTATCCTCCACCAGCCTAGCAGTCCACTCTGTCACCATCAGCTGCTTGTTGGGGGCGCTACTCCCATGCCCTTTAGAATTCCACAGCGCAAATCTTACCTGATGTGCCTGATGACCTTCGCCCTGTCCTGGTTCAATTTGGAATGGTTTGTTGTGTCTTGGACACCGCCCATTTCATCGGTGAGCTATTGACACCAATGATGCCATTCGCTGCCATGTGTGGCTGCGATCAACTGTGCTTTCTGGAAAAGTCCAGTCCTACATGATGGACATACCCTTTGATTGGAAGTGCCTGTCCTCGGACAAGGCTATTAATGCTCTTGAATGATTTAAAGAGAGTAGTGCTTCCGCTCGCTCTCTGGGCCTCTCCGCCCCTCGTTGTCAACGGCCCCAGTTTCAATGCTCCTTTCATGGTTTTGGACAAGACACCCCTTCCCGCCAGACTGTCCAACCTCCCCCAGGGGACCCTGCAATTTCACTGTTGTGACCAAGGTACCCACGCGGCCAAGGGGAGTGTGCCACATAGTAACTTCCCCCCCTTGCAGCCCCACCTTTTATACCTCTTTAGGGTGTCCTTGGTGGAACACAACCACCCAGTGGGAGGCGAAATCGAGCGTTTTTTTTTCTTTTTCTTTTTAGTTGGCTGGCAGTCACTTCGGACAGGTAGTTCCCGCAGATAGATCACAGGAGGTATATTCTCCTGTTCATTTCTTTCATGCCACACCTTTCACCGTCTTCACCCCGTGCTCCCCAGCAAGTGACGGTGGACCATCTCCATTTTGTAGGAGAAAGTGCAAGATCTTTTGGCCTAAGGGACTGTAGAGAGGGTGACTATGCCAAAAGTTGGGCGTGGTATCATTTTGTCACATTTAGGCCCGGGCAGGAACACCAGCATTTTACATGCTCACATTTAAACTTGACATCTTTTATTGAACATTGACACTCAACACACTTTTTGCTTGTGCGCCTGTATGGATAATGTTCCATGAAATAACTTTGTTTACATTTGCACATCTTCGTAGGCACATTGTCAGAGCCTTGAAAATTCTGTACAAGAGGATAGTTTTTTATTGTTCGCTCGACAACAGCTTTGTCAAGGTAGAATCAATAATGGCAGCCTAAATGGGACTTCGACACAGCAACATTGGTGATGTTTGTTATATAAACAACATTACTACTTTATTTAGTTAGAGAACCATTTTGCTGGCACTGTGAGGTTGCCCTATGCTGGAATTCTAGCCCAGCTGATTCCTGTTTACCTCCTGTTAGGGATGAAACCCAGCTTTCCACCTAGAATGGCTCTCTGATGACACTTACCCACAGGTAACAGGGGAGTTAGATCATCCTACAGGGATTCTGGCACATTCACCCAACCTAGGCACACTAGGATAGGTAGCGCCAGGTAGGAGTACAAAATATAAAAGTACTTATATTCAGGCATATATTATCGGTAACAGCACTTCTAGGTACTTCGTCGCTTTTCCTGCTCTTTTTCCCCCCTACCCGCCCTCCTCCCGCCTCCCAGCTTTCCCCGCCTCCCCGGCTACCCCTTATATGGCGGCCGCGCGCAGCGGGCGCGCCGCTGGCGCGCCTAAGGCAAGCCCGTCTGCGCCCGTCCGGGCCTGGACCGCGCCCAGCACCCGTACCTCTGGCCCCCGCGCTCCCCGCCAGACCTACGACTCCGCCTTCCTCGCCAACCTCAACCCCGGCCGCACGCCGGGCTGCTACTGCGCCACCCCGAAACGTACCCACGGACCCTTCACCTGCAGCAACTGCCGCTTCACCTGCCTCCGAACCCACTCCGCTCCCGCCAAGAACTACTCCCCCGGAAACAACCTCCACTGCATCCTGGTCAACACCCGATCCATCCACAGGCACGCCATCGAACTGTGGAACCTCATCAACTCTATGAACCCGGACATCGCCTTCCTCACCGAGCCCTGGATGAACCCCTCCTCGGCACCCGACATCGCCATAGCCATCCCCGACGGCTACAAAATCATCCGGAAAGACCGCACCAACCACATCGGAGGAGGCATCGCCATCGCACACAAAAACTCCATCCGCATCTCGACCGACACCGACAACTCACTCCCCGACGCCGAACACCTCCACTTCATGATCCACAGCGACCCCAAAACCACCCTCAGAGGCACCCTTATGTACAGACCACCAGGACCTCGCACCAAGTTCAGCGAAGACATCGCAGACTTTGTCAACCCTCACGCACTCTCATCCATCGACTACATCCTCCTAGGAGACCTCAACTTTCACCTGGAGAACCTCACCGACAACAACACCACCGCCTTACTGGACAACCTCGCCAACCTGGGACTGAATCAGCTAGTCAACACCCCCACCCACGACGCCGGACACACGCTCGACCCCCATCTTCTCCTCCAGCAAACACATCACCTTCAGCCACACCACCGAACTCACCTGGTCGGACCACAGCTGCGTCCACTTCATCTTCAAGAAGACCACCGTGCCCCACCACACCCAGCAACCACCAAGAAGACACTGGAATCGTATCACCACGGAACAGCTCACATCAACCCTCTCCCAGATCCAACCCACCAGCACCACCGACCCCAACGTAGCCGCCAACAACCTCACAAACTGGATCTCCGACTGCGCCAACCTCCTGGCCCCCCTGAAGACTCAAGCCAGCACCAACAACCACAAGGAAAACTCCTGGTTCACCCCGACCTCAAGAACTCCAAGAAAGAATGCCGCGCCCGCGAGAAGACGTGGCGCCTTAACCAGACCGAAGAGCACATGTCAGCTCTCAAGGACGCCACCCGCCAACACCACCAACACCTCCGCGCCGCACGAAAAACAGCCTACCGGAACAGACTTGACAACAACGCCCACTACAGCAAGGAACTATTTGGCATCGTCAAAGAGCTCTCCAACCCGGAAGCAGAAAACAACTCCATCCCTCCCTCACAGGACCTCTGCGACTCCCTCGCAACCTTCTTCCACCACAAGATCACCGACATATACAACAGCTTCCCGACCGCCGACACGAGCCCCCCTCCGGAACCCGCCACCGACACCACCACCATCCTCACCTGGAACCCTACCACCACCGAGGAGACCACTCGCATAATGAACTCGATCCACTCCGGATCCCCATCGGACCCCTGCCCGCACCACATCTACAACAAGGCCGACGACATCATCGCACCGCACCTCCGAGACGTCATCAACGCCTCCCTCACCGCCGCCACCTTCCCGGAGAGCTGGAAACACGCAGAGCTCAACGCCCTCTTAAAGAAACCTACAGCAGACCCCACCGAACTCAAAAACTTCCGGCCCATCTCTCTCCTGCCGTTCCCCGCCAAAGTGATTGAGAAAATCGTCAACGCTCAACTCACCAACGCCCTGGAAACCAACGACTCCCTCGACCCCACACAGTTCGGTTTCAGGGCCAACCACAGCACCGAAACTGCCCTGATCGCAGCAACGGACGACATCAGAGCCCTGACCGACAAGGGAGAGACCGTGGCCCTCATACTCCTGGACCTCTCTGCAGCCTTCGACACGGTCTGCCACCGCACCCTGATACGCTGCCTCAGCAATGCCGGCCTCAGAAGCAAGGCCCTGGAATGGATCGTCTCCTTCCTCTCCGGAAGGACTCGGAGAGTCTGCCTTCCCCCCTTCAGATCCACAGCCACGGAGATCATCTGCGGCGTACCTCAAGGATCCTCCCTCAGCCCCACTCTCTTCAACGTCTACATGAACCCCCTGGCGAACATCGCACGCAAACACGGACTCGACCTTATATCATACGCCGACGACACCCAGCTCATCGAAGTGGCGAACTGGATGACAGACAGCCGTCTGAAACTGAACAAAGACAAAACGGAGGTCCTCATCCTCGGCCCCACTCCCACTGCATGGGATGACTCCTGGTGGCCCCCCGCCCTAGGCAGCACTCCCCAACCCACCGACCACGCGCGCAACCTCGGCTTCATCCTGGACTCTTCCCTCACCATGACCAGACAGGTGAACTCGGTGACCTCGGCATGTTTCAACACCCTCCGCATGCTCCGCAAGATCTTCCGCTGGATCCCCACCGACACCAGGAAGACCGTCACCCACGCACTCGTCACCAGCCGCTTGGACTACGGGAACACCCTGTACGCCGGCATCACCACCAAGCTGCAGAGGAAACTCCAACGGATCCAGAACGCTGCCGCAAGACTCATCCTGGACATCCCTCGCCACCACCACATCTCCGGACACCTGAAAAAACTCCATTGGCTACCCGTCAACAAGCGGATCACCTTCTGACTACTCACCCACGCACACAAAGCCCTTCACAACCTCGGACCCAAACTCATCAACAACCGCGTCTCCTTCTAGGCCCTGGCAGCCGTACCCCGCATCCGCAAAGCCACCGCCGGAGGAAGATCCTTCTCTTTTCTAGCAGCGAAGACCTGGAACTCTCCGCTCAGCCACCTTCGCGCCATACCTGACCACCTCTCCTTCAGAAGGCAGCTCAAGACCTGGCTCTTCGAGCACCGACCCCCCCCCCTCCCAGCGCCTTGAGACCCTTGATGGGTGAGTAGCGCGCTTTATAAATGCGATTAATTGATTGATTTATCTTCCTCGCCATTCTCATAATGCTGATCACTCTATTCGGTTTCCTTCTATTGATTATTGCAGTACACTTACTTTACACAAGAATCCTAATGCGTCAATAAATATTGAACCGCCATTTTGTGCATTTCTTGTGTATCTCTTTGGGCATGCATGAGTTACCAAACGAAAAAGGTTCTAGATCTGTTACCACGATTTCCTTGGGGAGTCAGGGTTGTGATGTTCTGTGGTTGCACATTCCACCTGTTACCCTACTTGGCTAGGGGTACATCTGGTGCATTGTAAGCTAGCAGGACTAAGGCCAACATATCCTGATGGTGTGCATAGAAACAGTCTTGCATAGTTTTGACGTTTATGTTGTCCAACAAATGCACAGTTTTACTGAGAAAGTATAATCCGTATGACAGTGGTTGTTATTCCTGCTACTTTCTGGTGCCCAGGAAGGGTGAAAGCCTTCAGCCTATATTAGACCTGTGCCCTCTCAACACCTTTCTTCGAAAGGAGAAGTTCAAGATGCTTAGCCTGGCCCACATCTTGTCTGACCTCGACCTTGGAGACTGGATGTCTGCGTTCCATCTGCAGGATGCCTATTTTCATAGTCCCATCCTGCCTTCTCATGGATGCTACCTGCATTTCATGGTGGGGCAGGATCATTGCTAGTTCGCTGTGCTCCCCTTTGATCTCACCAGTGCCCCTTGTGTGTTCACGAAAGTGATGGCAGTGGTGGCACTTCATATCCGTGGTTCTTGGGTACCAGCGTTCCACTACATGGACGACTGGTTGTTGAAGGCAGGCTCGCCCCTGGCAGTCGTCATTTACCTCCAGACTATGGTGAACCTCTTGTTATCTTTGGGGTTCACTATCAACGTGCCAAAGTTTCACCTGACTCCTTCTCAGATGCTTCTCTTCATCAGAGCCATTCTAGAGTCCAGGACAGTCAGACTATGATCACGATCTTTAAGCCTCTGTCCTGGATTTCAGTGAGATCTACGCTGAGGCTGCTGGGAGTGATGTCCTCCTGCATCCTGGCGGTCGAGCACTCCAGGTGGCATGTGGACTCTGGTATGTGATCTGAAGTCCCAGTGGGCCCGACATTCAGAGGACCTCTATGACCAAGTTGAGATTTAGGAAGAGACTGCAAAAGATCTGCATTGGTTGTTGCCAGACCGCGATTCGATCAGCAGCAGACCCCTCTCTCTTTCCCACTCAGAGTGGACAGTGGTAACTGATGTATCACTTTTGGGTTGGGGCAACCATCTGAGAGAGGTGGCGAGGAGAAGCATGTGGTGTCTGACGGAGATCTGGATCCGGATCCACATCAACCTTCTGGAGCTGAGGGACATCAAGGCTTTGAAAGCCTTCCTGCTGTTCATCAAAGGAAGGCTGGCACACATGCTCACTGACCACACCACTGCCATTTGGTACTGCAATAAAAAGGGTAGGGTCGGGTCGCGGACACTGTTCCAGGAAGCCTTGCGCCTCTGGAAATGGCTGGACCACTGGGAATTTTCCTTGTGGTGAATCACCTGGCAGGATCCTTGAATGCCAGGGTGTACGAACTCCGCTGTCGACGCCTAGTGGATCACGAATGGCAGTTAAACCCGGAGGTGGCATAAGATCTCTTCCACGAAAGGAGATAACCTTGGCTCAATCGGTTTGTCACTGCAAAGAACGCTCAATGTCAGCACTTCTGCACATTAAGTTTCCAAGGAGTCTCTCCCTCTGAGACACATTCCGCCTTGAAGGGAACTCTGGCCTTCCGTATGCTTTCCTGCAAATACCACTCATGCCCCAGGTTTCCAAGAAGATCAAGAAAGACCAGGCCCAAGTCATCCTAGTGGTTGTAGATTGGGCACGGAAAGTATGGTATCCAGAACTCTTGAGCTTGAGCATATGTCCTCCAATCAGGTTGCCTAACCGAGACGACCTACTGTCTCAGCAACAAGGCACCCAGGCCTTCACAATCTTTACCTTCCTGCTTGGTGATTGAGAGGCGACTCCTAAACACCTTCGACCTTCCTCCGGAGGTGATTGATGTCATCTTGGCAGCCAGGCGTCACTCAACGAAATCTATGTTGTTGGACAGATTTGTGGCTTAGTTTGGCATACACCATATTGACACACGCCCCCACCCCCCTTTAGGCTAACTTATCTGACATTCTGATGTTTTTTCTATTTCTTGCCTAGCAAAGCTTTGCTTTAGGAATGGTTAAGGGGTTATCTTTTGGCCCTTTTGGCCTTTTTAGGTTTGACAGATTAGCCCTCATTGTTTAAGTCACCAGTTGTGATGCGATTTCTGAAAGGGCTTCAACATATCTTTCCCCCTTTTCCCTTTGTCATGCCCCAATGGGACCTCTGCATCAAGTTATGCTATGCATTGACAAAGATGCAGCCTCTGGGGGGACTGCATGTTCAATTTACCAGGTCCAAAGCTGCTACTACTACATTGACATCCAGAGTCCCTGTCCTAGACATTTGTCAAGCAGTTACGTGGGCGTCCCTCCGTATGTCACGAAGTACTGTTGCCTGACTATTCAGGTTCGTTGGGAGGGGTGTTTTGCCTGCTTGGTCCTGCAGGACTTTCTGGTTATAGTCCATGCACAGACCCACCTCCCAAATAGTTACTGCTTTGGCATGATTCATAAATTGAGGAATCTGTGGCTAAATGTCAAAAAACCAAGTTACTTAACATTGGTAACGCTCTTTCTGACAGCAACTTTATCTACCACAGATTCCTCACCAACCTTCCAATCCTCCCCCTTCTGTGGTTGACCATTATCTAATAATGAGATCCCAAGTCTAGGAATCTGCACACTGTCTACCAGTTTGCTTTTGTGATTCTGCATCTGGGGCTGCGGACAGTCTTGCAGGCAACTGACGTCCAAATGCGGGATTGGTACCTATGTAGGCCCTGTATGTCATTTCCGGAGCGAAATGGCATCTGTGCAGAGGCACAAGGAACCACGTTCTGGTGCGGAGATGTACTGCCGGAAATTTGCCTGATCTAGCCTGACGCCTGAAGAATATTCATAAGGTGAGGAATCTGCTGCCAGATAGTTTCAGCCAGAAAGAGGGTTACCGAAGGTAAATAACTTGTTATACAATCATATCGGGGAAACTAAAGTAGGTCAGACTGTATAGATATATATGTTTGCCACTACTAAATCTAAAAACCCTTCTCCACAGGGGAAAAAGTATGCTGTAATTCATGTTCAATGTGCAGCATGTGAATTTTGAGTACAGAATAGGTTGATACTGCCAAACAAAGTAGTTACCTGGATGTAATAATAGGTTTTACAGTCTGAAATTCTTCTAGAATTCCTCAAGAAGAAGGCAAGCTTGTGCTAAACAGTAAAAATAATGAAAAGTCAATGTCTTATTTTTTTTTTTAGGTCTCGCCGAGGCAGCGCTTGCGCTGTCTCTTCGAGACATGCTGTATTCATGATATGTTTCAAACAAGGTGTGTGGTTTAGATTAGTGACACTTATACAAAAACCACCTCAACTACTAAAGTGGTTTGGTGTTTGTATTATACCTTCATGAGTTGATCAACTTTCAACATTTAAATCATGTCAAGACTAAGAAGAACAATTAATTAAAGGCAATGAACAAAACATACATAACAACAGCACAATTGACTTTAGACTACTAAGAAAACAATAATACACAGCACATGAAATTGCGTCGACCCGACCCAGCTAGTCACAATCCCTATTTGAGCCATCGAGTAACACAGTGTGCAAACAGGGCAATCGGCCTGTTGTAATTATAATATACATGACTAGCTGCTGTTGACAGGTTGCAGTTTTGAGAATTGTAAATAATCTGTGCCGCCATCTTTTTTTGTATAATTGAAGGACTGGTCATTTCATTTTGGTTTGCAATTTCATGTGCTGTGTATTATTGTTTTCTTAGTCTAAAGTCAATTGTGCTGTTGCTATTCATGTTCTGTTCATTGTCTCTAATTAATTGTTGTTCTTGGTCTTGACATGATTTAAATGTTGAAAGTGTATGACAAAATTTGATCAACTCATGAAGGTGTAATAAAAACACCAAACCACTTTAGTAGTTGAGGTGGTTTTTGTATAAGTGTCACTAATCTAAACCAAACACCTTGTTGTTTGAAACTATTGTAGAGGCCCAGTTTGGGTGTCGTTTAGGGCCCAACCCCTTTTTGTTCAAAAGTATTCAGGATATGGGCTTTAAACTCCGCCCATGTTCCACCCATGTTTTTAATTGGCTCCTTTGACTGTCTTTTCCAAATGCTTTTGTTTCTTTGGTTAATCTCTTTTACTAGTCCCTCCTTAGTACCGCCTTTTCTCCTGTTGTATCCTCCCATAAGGACTGCCCCTGTTACATGTGATGTTACTCAGGATCTGGTTTTTACAGTTTGCGAGCACTATTTTGCTAATTACTGTATCTGAGCAAAGCAGCGTGTCACGCCCACTTCACCTTTAACAATAGCGGGTGTGCCTTCTTTTTTTCTTTTCTTATGCGCGGCTCACCAAACTTTTTGAAGCAGACGGGCATGCCCGCTTGAGCTGGAACAATGACGGCGGCGTACTTTTCTTATAGCGCAGCTCACCCAATTCCTTTTTTTATTGTATTTTCTTATTCGATGTGGCACACTTCGCTTGATCTTTATGGCTGCTGTGCGCCTTTCTTTTTTAAAATTTTTTTTTTTTTTTTTTTTACTGTCTGTCTTCGAGCCTAGCAGTGCATCACCCCATCTTCAGCTTTAAGAATGGCGGCCTTGCCATTTTTTTGTTTTCTTATGCACGGCTCGCCAAATTTTCACAAGCACACTTGCATGCAGCGTTTGAGCTGGAACAATCGCGGCTGCGAGCCTTTCTTATAGCGCGCCTTTCTTATAGCGCGCCTTGCCAAATCATTTATTTTTTAGTTTATATTTTGTTTTGCTTCGCAGCACACCGTGCTTGATCTTAATGGCACCGCATGCATTTCTTTTTTTCGGTACACGATGTTGACTTTGTGAAACGGATGCAACTGCATCACCCCAAGATCGTGGCTCTTCTCGGCAGACCAGTAGTTCAACAAGGGCATTAGGGAAAACATTTTAACATCAACAGCCCTACCCCTCCCCTTAATATATTCACCTACCCCTGAGGCTCTAAACCGCTCTACCCCCGTTATTTTATCCAACTCCACATAAACCAGCACAGCCGTTTCTGACCCAGGGCTGCCTCCTAACTCTTTCACAATGCACTCCTCCCCCTCCCAACGTGTCTGCTATGTCAGTTTGCTTGCTCTGAGTTCTCATCTCCATTAGACAAACACCTCTGGAGTGTTCTTTCTGTCTGCCCTACTTCCCTTCCAGCCCACCCTTGTACCAGCTTCATCCCAGAAGCCATGCTAGCTCCCTCACGGGGTGACTCTCTACGCCAGTGGCACTGTGGACTAACTCTCCTCCAACCTGTGCTGTCCTGACTCCAGGGCCGGCTTCTAAACCTTTGAACAACAAAGGGACCTCCCAGTTTCTCAGTGCCATCTTCATTGTCCACCACACAGCCCAACAACTGTCTGGTGGCCTTCTGTGATCCAGGTCCTTTACCCCAACACTAGGCGCATGATCCGTCCTGTGCACCTCCACGAAACCTCTCCCCTTCATGTGCTGCTCTGACCACATGTCTGTACTGCTCCACGTGGCCCTTCAGTTCCCCTGCGCATCTCTCTGGATATTTCGCTTTTCACCAATCTTCTTGAAGTGGGGAGTGCTCTTTCTGTCTCCATCCTCTCTGCCCCTCATCAGTCGATGGGACCATGCCACCAGTCCTGCCCCAAAGTGGTGGGGAGGTCCCCAGCAAGGGACCTGCTCCTTCTAACTGCGGGCATACAACTGCCTCCGAGGCTCTCCTAAGGCCCCCCCCTCCTGAGGTGCCCACACCCTTCCTTGCATCCTTCCTGTTCACAGCAATTCAACATGCAATTCCTTTATTTCACCAGCAATATGCAGAGTTTACCTGACCTGGTAAATACTGCAACCTGTGGTTTCTTTATTTAGGTTTCTCAAAGGCAGCTCCTGTGCTATCTGCGCCTTTGATCATGAGCAGTGAATCTTTATGGGGAATATAAGGTCTTTTAAACTGGTAATTGCATTTTTGCACAGGAGTTGTGTTCAATGCTCCGGGGGGCTGCTAAGCTTTCATGCTGTTTTTATAGTGTGGTTTTAAAATGTTAGTATTACCGCGATTGTATTGCGACTTTGCACAGGAAGGAGCTGCGTTTAATGCTCCGGGGGACCATGGACTAGTGAAGGGTAGAAGACGCAGGTCAGCGTACTAGACTCCAGATGCAGCCACACTCGCTCAGCCTCATAAGGCGCCGATGACGTGACGGCACAGCGGACGCACCACTGGCACGCCTAAGGCAAGCCCGTCCGTGCCTGACTGGGACCAGGGGCCAGAATCCCTGCGGGTTTGTCTGGGGGAGAACACTCTTATACCACGGAGCAGCTTAATTTCTATAGAGGAGGGTTAAGAAGTAAGCGCATACATTCAATGCCACCGGATAGCTCTATTAAGTACTGTCGTACTTGTCGTTTTAAATTTTGCCCCGTGTTTGAAACATTCACACACCCGCCTATCAAGGAGGCTCTTAAATAGTTTTTATTGAATTGCCGCTCAGTCTAAACATGCATTGGAAATTCACCTGTTACTAGAAGAAGATAGTCCTGATGTACTATTTTTAACAGAGACATGGTTGAATAAAGATGCTGACCCTGCCATCGTTCAAGCCCTCCCTCTGAGTTATGCAATACAGAGGCTTGACCGGGAGACAGGTAGAGGAGGTGGAATAGCCATTATTTATAAGAACAAATTTAGTTGCCGGTCCACTATAAATCCTCTCCCCGACTGTGAAAACATCTACTTTACCATCGGCATATCCCATGTTAGTACTTTTTCAGGGATCCTGGTATAGCGCCCTCCAGGCCTTTTAGGCAAATTCTGTAAGGATCTTCCCGATATTGTAGTCAGTCTGGCTAGTTCTGTTCCCAATTTTACCCTACTAGGGAACTTTAACCTTCATTTTGATGATACCTCACTCCCACCTATACTGGAATTAGTAGAGAGGTTGGAGATGCTTCAACTTACTCGATTAGTTGGCAGTCCCACCCATTGCAAAGGCCATTTACTTGACCCCATTTTTTAAACATTCTAAATCTTCTGGTCAAGGACCCTATTCCATTGCCTTGGTCGGACCACTCTCTAATTCCATTTACATGGATAGCGCAGGATGTCACTATTCTGGCCACGAGAAGCATTAGACAAGTACACGTTTGGTCAAAACTGCCAACAAAATCTTGGGTGACTATTTTAGAAGATACCATTCCCACCTTTGATACTAACCCGGTCACTGCAAATGATAAATTTAATAGAAGGCTAGAGTCGTCACTTGATACTATTCTACCGAAGAAAGGGACTCACAATAAAGCTGGATCCAATCAAAATCCCTGGTATACGCCAAAACTTCAGGAGCTCAGACAGTCCAGCAAGAGGCTGGAAAGAAACTGGAGAAAGGACCCCTCAGTAACTAATAAAATTAAATACAGAGAGGCGATAAAGATCTATAAATCTGAAATAAAAGCTGCCAAAGCTCTCTATTATGAAGAGAGAATCACTTTGGCGGCAAGCTGCCCACGCAAAATCTTTCGGATTGAAAAATCACTCCTAACTCATCCCAAACCCCCCATTGTTTTTGGTGATATCCCTCTACGCTGCAACCAAATCGCAGAATTTTTCTTTGATAAAATACAAACTATCTATAAGTCCTTTCCTCTAGCGGTGGCCCCACAAACCTCATCTTTACCGGACTTGATAGCCCAAGGTGGGGATTGTCTGCTGGAGGCAATCCCTCCTTTGAACTTGATCTCCCTTTGAGGGATTTTGAGTCAACTTAAATCTGGAGCACCTACAGATGTTGTCCCCCTAACATTTTAAATTTAATCTCTGAGACTGTATGCCCAGTGATCTTGGATGTGATAAACGCTTCGCTGGTAACCGGACTAGTGCCCTCCCGCTGGAAACAGGCAATGGTTAGAGCTCTTTTAAAAAAACCTAACGTCGATCCTGACGTGTTGGCAAACTACCGCCCTATCTCATTATGACCAGCAATTGGTAAAATAGCTGAGAAGCACGTACACCATACTCTCTCAACCTTTCTTGAAAATAATAATTGTCTTCATTCCTCACAGACTGGGTTCAGACCACAGCAATGCACAGAAACTGTACTTGTGACAGTGGCAGAAGAATTAAGAAAGATTCTGGATGGAGGGAGCTGCGCTGTTCTTATTCTATTAGATCTCAGCGCAGCCTTCGATACGGTGAACCATCATTTGTTAATTCAAAGACTTAGGAATGCAGGAGTTGCCGGAATAGCGTTAAAGTGGCTACAATCCTGTTTAGAGGACAGATCATTGAAGATGAAACCACCTCAAAGCGAATGCCCCTTAGATGTGGGGTTCCTCAGGGATCCTCCCTGTGCCCCACTCTATTTAGTGTCTACATGAGCCCCCTGGCGAAAGTAGTAACACCTTTTGGCATTCAGATCATTACCTACGCTGATGATACTCAGTTGGTGGTCTCGCTTAATCAACTAGATAACTCAGGCTCGGGGTTAGCCTTATGCCTTGAAAAGGTGTCAAGTTGGATGGACAGCTCTTGTTTAAAACTTAATGGAGCTAAGACAGAGCTGATGCTCTTGGGTAATTCCACTACATTGAGCATAGGCTCATTTTGGCCTAGCTGCTTGGGGCTACCACCCTCCCCAAAAGAACAAATTAAGAGTCTGGGTGTATGGCTGGACCGCAATCTTGATTTTAAGGAGCAAGCTCGCAAGGTTGCAGCTTGTTGTTATGGGATTTTAAGAATGTCAAGAAAGATTCTCCCCTTGCTACCTTTTTTGCAAGAAGAGTGCTGGTCCAAGCGTTGATCTTGTCACGCTTTGACTACGCTAATGCCCTATATGTGGGAACCCCACTTACTACCACCAGAAAATTGCAGATAGTGCAAAAGTGTGCAGCATGTCTGCTCACGAATACTTCTAAATGCCTCGCAGCTAAGCCGACGCTTGCTTCGCTTCATTGGCTCCCTATCCAAGAGAGAATCCAGTTCAAGGCTTTGTGAATTACACATAAAGCACTCTTAGGTAAGGGCCCGCCTATCATTAGGTCCGTTATTCAACTCTATCGCTCTAATAGGTTTTTAAGGTCAGATAATAAACAACTGGCTGTATTCCCAAAAATAAGAAAAACATGAAGCGGAGGGCGTCTCTTCGCGTACAGTGCCGCTAAATTGTGGAATCTCTTGCCCCTCCGTATTCACCTTGAACCAGACTACCTGACCTTTCGGAAACAGTTAAAAACCTACTTGTTTCCCTAACACTGCCCTAAGTTGAAGCTGGAATGCCCCCGGGTAGCCATGCGCTCTAGAAATGCCTTTCATTCATTCACTTAATTCTTCAACATGCTGTATTCAGGTATGGACTTTAAGCTCTGCCTACTTTTCTAATTTTCTCCTGTTACTGTCCTTTGTAAATGTTGGCTTTCCTTTTGTTGTAACCTCCCATGAGGACTGCCCCTGTTACATATGTTGTTACTCAGTATGATGCATCTACAGTTTCTGAGCACTATTTTAGGAATTACTTTCTCCTAGCTGCTGTTGCAGGCAGGACAAGCCCTCCCACTTCAGGCACCCACCCTGTGGTTTAACTGCACGGTAATGCTGCACACAACCCATCATCTTGAACAATGTCGTCCGTGCCTTTTTCTTCGTGTGCGCAGTTCGCCAAGCTCAATTTAATTATTATTATTATTTTTTTCTTTTTTAGTAGTGCGGTACCCCCTCAATCTCAAACAATGGCTGCTTCACTGCTCGCGCCTATATTTTTTCATTATTCATTTTGTAGGCAGCGCGGCACGCCTTCTAATCACCAACATAGGCAGCAGCGCATTGCTGTTCTTTCTGGGCGGTTCGCCGAATTCTTTTTTTTTTTCAATAGTCTAATAGCGCGGCACACCCCCTTTAATATTAAACATTGGTGACCCTGTGGCTCAAACAACTCTATTTTCTCATCATTCTAACTTTTTTTGTAAGCAGCCTCCCAATCACCAACAATGGGTGCAAGGCGGGCTCAAGTGACTGACGGGACCCTTTTGCCACATTACACTTTTTGAAAACTTCTGAATAACGCAAAGGAGCATTTAAAAATGAAAGCGATTTACAGAATACTCCAGAAGCTCATCGGCAAAGGGAACAACTTTAACATTCGAGGAGAGGATGTGGCCTAACCACTTGGGCGGTCGATCTCAAATCTGGGGAACCGGGTTCGAGTCTCAGCAATGAAGCTCAACATCCAGTGATTCTGGGCAAATCACTTAATCTCCCCGTGGCAAAATGAATGTGTCCTTGTGTAACACAACTGGTGCTCATGTAAAGCGCTCTGATACCCGATACCTTCGGGCCAAGTTC
This sequence comes from Triturus cristatus, assembly GCF_964204655.1. Lineage (NCBI taxonomy): Eukaryota > Metazoa > Chordata > Amphibia > Caudata > Salamandridae > Triturus > Triturus cristatus. The sequence goes on along the minus strand of NC_140593.1, from coordinate 379,480,621 downwards.
GCGCTATATAAAACTCGGGGGGAGGGGAACCTGTTTGCTGTTTAAATTGCAGTCCGTCTTTTCATCGCAATGGACTCATGTGTCGGTTTCATAAAGGGGAATGGTGGCATGCTTCCTGCACAAGGAGCCACTGTGTCCCCTCCCCACAAGAAACCACGCTCTTCACCCTTAAAACTTCCCCCATAGTCAGAAAGTTTACCACATGTGCCACACACACCCTAATTACTAATACATCTCAAACACCAGACCCAGATATTAACTGCACTTGACACACACACACCACTCATCAGATGCCGCCGGAATTATTAAAGGTGATCTTCAACACATTTCTTGAAACACACCACCGTCATTACTAAACTTCATGCTCATTTGCTTCCCATCTTTAGCCTGCTTCAAAGGATTTTTTGTTCATTGGCGGATTCCTTGAGGCCGTCGCACTGTTTGGTGCACCTTAAATTTGATGCACGGCATGTTTGTGCGAGATAATGGCGGTGAGCCAAATTGCTTTGTTTACCCAGTGTTAGTGGTAGGACATACCCGGGCAGCAGTGTAAGCCCTACTCGTACCACCTCTGCTTTCCTCTCCATCCCCTTTCCTTCCTTTCTCTTTAGAAGGGTTAAATAATCAGTCCCCTGCAAACATAAAAACGTAACTAAAAAACATTATCTTTTTGCAACACAAATAGCTCTAGCTTTCACTAATGCAAGACTTATTATAATGTAAATGCTTGTTTCTCTCTATCTCCAGACTGCAATCGTGGTAACACAATCCACACAAATACACTTCACACCATGCCACATAATTCCATTCACCTTATTTTCACTCCATGCCACACAATTTAGCTCTACACATTTCCATTCCATACCACACAATTAATCAACAACCCACATAATTCAATTCAACAACACAATTACACAACACACCTACACAACACACCACATACTACCAATCCACATCACAAAATTCCACATCATGCCACAAAAGTCAACAGTACACCACATAATTAAACTCCACTTCATACCACTCCACAATACAAAATACCATTCGACATAATTGCACTCATGACACACAATCCCACTCCACATAATTCCAGTACACTCAATACCACAAAATTACTATCCATATAATTCCACTGCACACCATGCCACATAATGCCACTGCACAAATCTACTCCTCTCCACACCACACTATCACCAGACACAATTCCAAAACTAACAATACCAATCCATCCCACATAATTAGCCATAGTTTGACAGTAATCTGGAATTCTGTGTAATGAAAAGTAGTTGTGAATCGATACAAAGCAAACCTACCTGGGTCACCAGCTTTCGAAAATGTCTGGGGTTGGTTAGAATCCCTGGGTACTTGCCGACATGGGCCTAAATCCTGAAGCCATCTCTATAGTAATTTCCTCAGAATTTTTCACCTGACAAAGTCTTTCAATATTAGAATTATTGGGCCGCTGCTTTGCCTGTACAGTATGCCCACCTTCATTTCTATTGGAAAGCATGTAGCAATGTAGGATGGTAGGCCGACAGCTATTATGTGAGTTTAGAAAATTATTTGACTATGCTTTTTAAGTGAGTGGCCGCAAAAATACGATTTGCACGAATCTCTCACTATTGCATGGTACCTCAAAGTATTCCAGAATTTTTTTGGTTCAGGGGACGCGTTTGCCTGTACTCATTTTGATAGTTTTGTTTAATGAAACCGGGACTAATTCACACAAATGGCCAAATGCTGAGTTTATAAGTGAATATTTTTCACAAATGGATTGCTTTCGGGTTTTCCCTCTCAACCCGTTTCTGAAAGCTGGCAAGAAGGTAGAACAGCAAACCTTTTGATTGCTGCCTTTGGAAAATAAAACTCTGTTCACATTCTTGCACACCTAAAATAAAATATTGCCATGTTCGAGGCATGTGGGCTGCTGAATTCATATCTGTGCATATTGGGTCCGGATGTTTGCACGTTGTTGTCCTGGAAGAGTCTTCGAAGTATCCTGGGATAGGTGACTCCTCCCCTGGACTACAGTGCGCATGGGCATCCTCTCCATCCTCAGATTGTTTTTTTCCGCCATTGGGTTCGGATGTGCTTATCTTGACTCAAGTTAGGAAAAACTTTTTACAGGCCAAAAGGCCTTTAGTTCGCGTCGGTACTGTTCCCGATCGGTATCGATAGTTATTTGTTAGTTTACTAACTTCCAGAAACCAACTTTTTCGCATCATACCCCACCATCGACCCGACATCGACGATGGAATCGAGGACGCCTTTCAAGCGGTGCCCTGTATGCAATGCGAAATATCCCCATGTCGACGTCCACCCGGTGTGCAACAAATGCCTTTCACCGGATCACGACGAGTCCACATGTATGGCCTGTGCCCGATTCCGATCCAAGAAGACTCTCCGGAATCGTCGAGCAGCGAGGCTCGAAGCGCAGCAAGCGGCACCGGCCCCGACTGACATCTTCAACGCCGAGGACGAAGATGTGCAAGACGTGGAGAACCTACCCTCCAGCCCCGCTTCCGAACACGACTCCGGATCGGAAGACGTCGAAGAACAACTCTTTCACAGAGACAAAGCCGACACCGAGGTAGGAGACTACAATGAGGCCTTAGGGGCCGAAGAGAGTAGCTCCGGTGATGAGCAAGGCCTACCCGAACAGACTTTGGATATCCCAGTGCGTCAGTCTGTGGCTCCGGTCGAGGGATCGCCTTCGGGCTTTACCCAAGACCTATCCCGCATCCATTCGGCCCCGTCCTCTGGCCCGGCCTCGGACATTCAGCGGCAGCCTATACTACCCAAAACGGCTGGTTTCCCTTCATCGAAACCGAAACTGAAAGCCGTCTCGGTTCAGCAGAAACCGAAACTGAAAGTCACACTGGTCGGATCGAAGCCCACCACACCTTCGACGCCAGCCAAACCCGTCGGCACCGACCGCACCAAACGGGACTTCGGTGCCGAGCTTGCAGCAGCCGACGTCGGCGCCGACGCACGGAAAAAGACCATCGGTACCGCCAAGCCGCCTCGGCTCCCGGCACCGAAACAATCGGCTCCGACCACAAAGGTCAAAATGGCTGCTGGATCTCACACCACTTCGAAAACAGCACCAAAGGCACAATCATAGACGCCGTCGACAGCTACTACCTCTCCTCGACTCGATGACCCCGTGGCACCGAAGAAGTCCACGCCTGCCTCAACGGAACCGGTCGGCGCCAAAGAACCGTCGGCGTTCCAGGTGCGGCAAGTTTCAGCATCCTTGCAACGCATCAAAGATAAGGCGGCCCTCCAGGACACATCAAGCTCCGAGCCGAAAAAGGCTCAAAAAGCTTCTCCGGCACCAGCCAACATCACTTTTGGCCTGCCACCATCCACGGCACCAAAACTGTTCGAAATCAGAACACGTGTCACCCACACCAGGATCACACCTGCAGAACACTCTCCTACGGAGACGTCGCCTTCACACATCATCGATGCCGCAACAGGCAGAATGATGCTTCACAAGAGGAAGATAACTTCTGAGCCAGCTTTGGACTCCTACCGGATCCCACTAAAGAAAAAGCTGCCAATGGATTCGGAACCACTTCTTTACGAGCCTCTCCATGCCGCTTACCAAGGTCCACAGTCCTTCTCTCCGACACACTCCGACACAGACGTTTTGGAGGACTACATGGGTGACCACGTCCCCTACCCCGGAGAAATGGACCCTGAAGGCCAACAGGACCCTGACCAAGCTTGGGATGACCCTGTGGACTCAAACGCACCTATGGATACGCAGGACACGCAGCTATATGGTGCAAAAACGTCTCCCACAGAGGACACTGCCGCATTCAACGCCCTCATTGAACGTGCTGCGGCCAATCATGGTGTTCAACTCCACTCTGACACCATCGAGGACGATTTTCTCATGGACACTTTCGCATCCTCAGAAAAACATGTTAAAACTCTACCCATGTTGAAAGGTGTCCTCAAACCAGCAAAGGACATTTTCAAAGAACCCACCAGGGCCAGAGTAATAAACCCCAGAATCGACAAAAAATATAGGTCAGCGCCTGGGGATCCTACCTATATTAGAGGACAGTTGCCTCTGGATTCCATAGTAGTCGCGAATGCTCGTAAACGGGCGCACTCGCAGACGACTGGGGATGCCCCTCCCCCGGACAAAGAGTCCAAGGTGTTAGAGACCTCCGGCAAACGGGTTGCAGCCCAAGCAGCTAACATATGGCGTATTGCCAATACTCAAGCGCTCCTGGCTCGCTACGACCGAGCGCATTATGACACACTAGAAACATTACTACAACATCTCCCTGACCAATACAAAGAGGGAGCAGAGATCCTCATCAGAGAGGGACAACTCCTCACAAACGCATCCATCAAGTGTGCACTGGATGCCGCAGATACAGCTGCCAGAGCCATAAACACTAGCGTCATGTTACGACGACACGCCTGGTTACGAATCTCCGGATTCAAACCTGAGGTGCAAAATAACATCCTCAACCAGCCGGTCAACCCAGACTACTTATTCGGGCCAGAGGTTGACACCACACTAGAAAAAATAAAAAAGGACACAGACACTGCAAAGTCCATGGGGGCTCTCCAAACGCAGACCTTTCGGAGTGGCTCCTTTCGTCGCCCCGGTAATAGAGGAGCAGGTAGAGGACAGGGGTCACAGCAAACCTACAACAAGGGCAACACCCAAAGTACCTACGATAAAAACACCAGGGGTGGATATCGTGGTTCAAGCACAAAGGGCAGAGGACGCGGATACGGCAATACCAGATCCTCTCCCAAGAACAAACAGTGACGCCCTCTCCCTTCCTCCCGACCACACAACACCTGTCGGGGGAAGGTTGCAAAAGTTCCTGGCCACGTGGAACTCCATCACTACGGACAGGTGGGTCAAAGATATTATCAAACACGGTTACTGCCTAGAATTAACCTCTACTCCACACACAATACCCCCAAAACACCGTCCTATGTCCTCAGAGCACTTAGCGCTATTACAGCAGGAAGTGCTAAGCATGATGCAAAAAGGCGCAATAGAGGTCGTACCCGTCCACGAGCAAGGTACAGGGGTGTACTCCCTGTACTTTTTAATACCAAAAAAGGACGGGTCACTCAGACCTATACTAGACCTGAGACCCCTCAACCGCTATATTCTTTCGGAGCATTTCCACATGCTCACCCTGCAACAAGTCCTCCCACTGCTCAAACAGGGAGACTTCCTGGCCACACTAGACCTCAAAGATGCGTATTTCCACATACCCATTCACCCATCACACAGGAAATATCTCAGGTTCACTATTCAAGGGCAGCACTACCAATTCAAGGTTCTTCCCTTCGGCGTCACAACAGCACCCAGAGTTTTCACAAAGTGCCTAGCTACTGTGGCGGCACATCTACGGAGGCAGCACATACACGTCTACCCTTACCTGGACGACTGGCTTGTTCAAGCAAAGTCAGCCCAGCAATGTGCCAGCCACATGTCCCGTACCATTCACCTCCTTCACAGTCTGGGGTTCTCACTAAATTACCCAAAATCACATCTCCAACCCGCACACGTACAACAGTACCTAGGTGCGACCATAGACACTCTGGCGGCCACAGCTCAGCCAAATTTAGTGAGAATCAACAGCATGCAAATGCTGATTTCCAAGTTCAAACCACAACACTCCCTTCCCGCGCGAGTGTTCATGCAGTTGATAGGCATGATGGCCTCCTGCATTTTCATAGTCCCACACGCGAGACTACATATGCGCCCGCTTCAGGAGTGCTTAGCACGTCAATGGAATCAGGCTCACGGACAACTAAAAGACCTAGTGTTGGTGAGCGGTCGGGCATACAACTCTCTGCATTGGTGGAATCCACAAAACCTTTGCAAGGGCCGACCGTTCCAAGAGCCTGTTCCACAGATAATACTGACACCGGACGCGTCTCTCCAGGGATGGGGAGCTCATGTACTCAACTACACAGTGCAGGGACTATGGACAACACAACAAAAGAAGATGCACATCAACCTTCTAGAACTGATGGCAATCTTCCTGGCTATGAAAGCATTCAAAGTACACTTGTGCAACAAAGTCGTGTTGATCCGGACGGACAACATGACCGCCATGTACTACATACAGAAGCAGGGAGGAACACACTCTCCACAGTTGTCTCATCTGGCTCAGAGCATGTGGAAGTGGGCCATTCAGAGGAACATGTTCCTCATGGCGGAACACCTCCCCGGCAAGGACAACCAGATGGCGGATCTGCTCAGCAGACACAGCCACCAGATGCACGAGTGGGAGTTACACCCATCAGTACTCCAACCGTACTTCCAGCAATGGGGTCATCCAGAGATAGACCTATTCGCCACAAGCGAAAATGCAAAATGCCAAAGCTTTGCCGCCAGGTTCCCACATCCACAGTCGCAGGGCAATGCGATATGGATGAACTGGTCCGGCAGATTTGCGTACGCTTTTCCCCCAGCACCGTTGATACCGCTGGTGGCTCGCAAACTCAGACAACACTCACTGACACTCGTCCTGGTTGCTCCAACGTGGGCACGCCAGCCATGGTACACCACTTTTCTCGAACTTTCCGTGGTGCCGCATCAAAGACTGCGGATCAAACCCGCGCATTTGACGCAGAACCATGGAGAGATTCAGCACCCAGATCCGCAACAGCTGAACCTGGCAATCTGGCTCCTGAAGTCCTAGAGTTTGGCTACCTAAACCTGCCACCTGACTGTATGGACATCATTAAGGAAGCTAGAAGACCCACTACCAGAGCTTGCTATGCAGCCAAATGGAAAAGATTCGTCATCTATTTCAATAATAATGACATTAACCCGCTAGATGCATCCATCCAAAACATAATTTGTTACCTCTTACACCTATACCGATGCAATCTGGCGTACACCTCGATACATGTCCATTTGACCGCAATATCAGCCTATCTCCAAAACAGGCAGCACCTCTCTTTATTCAGAGTGCCTGCCATCAAAGCATTCTTGGAAGGACTCAAACGAGTCATTCCACCTAGCCACCCACCAGCCCCAATGTGGAACCTCAACTTGGTCCTCACACGCCTGATGGGTCCACCCTTTGAACCTCTACACTCATGCGAGATTCAATTCCTTACCTGGAAAGTAGCTTTCCTAGTAGCGATCACTTCTTTAAGAAGAGTTAGTGAACTCCAGGCACTAACCGTTCAAACCCCAAATTCATGCCCAAGGTGATATCGCAGTTCCACATGAATCAAACTATTGAACTGCCTGTTTTCTTTCAAAACCCACAAACTGTCGCAAAAAGAGCACTCCATACACTAGATGTGAAGAGAGCCCTCATGTACTATATCGACAGGACTAAGATCTTTGGGAAGACTAAACAACTTTTCGTTGCCTTTGCCCCACACCACAAAGGTAACGCTATCTCCAAAGCAGGTATAGCCAGATGGATCGTTAAATGTATTCAAATTTGCTATCAAAAGGCTAAACGCACATTAACGATTCCCCCACGAGCCCACTCAACACGCAAGTTAGGGGCCTCCATGGCTTTCCTGGGAAACATCCCTTTGCATGATATATGTAGAGCAGCCACCTGGTCCACTACACACACATTTACCAAACACTATTGTGTAGATGTGCAATCAAAACAGCAGGCAGCTGTAGGACAGGCTGTTCTCAAAACTCTTTTTCAGACCGCTGCAGCTGGCACTGGTAGCCGCCGCTAATAAGAGGGCACTGCTATATATTCTATGCACAGATATGAATTCAGCAGCCCACATGCCTCGAACTGAATATGCTACTTACCAGTATGCATCTGTTCTTGGCATGTAGGGCTGCTGACATTCATATCGCCCTCCCTCCTCCCCGGCGCCTGTAGCAGCTGCAGCTCTCAGAATTACTGTAAGCATGGTCATCACTTTCTATATCTACTCCATCACTGCCACAATGGCGCAAAACAATCTGAGGATGGAGAGGATGCCCATGCGCACTGTAGTCCAGGGGAGGAGTCACCTATCCCAGGATACTTCGAAGACTCTTCCAGGACAACAACGTGCAAACATCCGGACCCAACACTAGGCGGCGATCTATGCACAGATATGAATGTCAGCAGCCCTACATGCCAAGAACAGATGCATACTGGTAAGTAGCATATTCAATCTTGGCTTTTTTTTCAAACCCCTCCAGAGTAAATTACGAGAATCGTCATAATTACAAATATGTGGGGGGGGGGGGGAGGTCAGACATTTGGACTGGCTATCATTTGTGGAAAAAACTTTATAAAGCCTGAAAGGATGCTTGCCCTAAACGTGAAAAAATACTGAGGTGGTCTGGAAGGAAAAGTCACACTTCAAGTTAATGAAAATGCCCATGATGAAGCAGGATTGCAAGTAACATTTTCGTGGTTCATGTTCTTGCAATTCCTGATATCATGTTAGTAAATAGTTGAACTTTCGGTAGAACACTACTTGCAGAAAGCTGATTGCACTTTATTGTTAGTAAATCACTTCTTACCTAAAACATATTAAAATCTTTGTACTACTACCAACTCAAGTTTACTATTTTGATGTTTGTTGAAATATGGTGCAGCTACTATAAGTCACGAGGCCTTCATCACAATTATTCCAGAACTGCTGTAAGCATAGTTATTTATCTAGTCATATAACGTTAAAGCCACCTCTTTGTAAACATAAATCATTTAACTATACATTATGTTTTAGTGAAATGTACTATGCCTAGTTTTTGTGAGAAGAACCTTCAAAGTAAGAATAGTAATTTGCCTAGTGCAAGAATGTTTTGTCTGTACACAAGTAATGTTATCCAGATGTACTAAGAAATATGAGTAGTCTGTTTTTGATAAAACTAGTTTCTGTCAATAGTAATTTTTTCGATTTAAATTCACACAAAATAGCTAGATAGATGATGTGACCGATTTTATCACATGACAATGATGAATAGTCTTCCATTTTAAATATCCTGGTATCTACCCTATAACAGTTTTTTACAGGGTAGTATTTTCTTGTAAAGGAAAGCTAAGATCATCTGAGCCTAGAACATTATTTTCATAGGCTTCTGAATACAAGTGAAGATTGGTTTGTTTTCTTAAGACCAAATCTGCATAATTCAGTGTTAAATGCATAATTATAAAAATTCTACAAGTTGCGGTTTAATATTGAATATATTATCTTTTGTTTGTAAGGCTATTACCTTCCAAATGACGATGGAGAATTTTACCAGTTCTGCTACGTTACTCACAAGGGTGAAATTCGTGGAGCAAGCACACCATTCCAGTTTCGTACATCCTCGCCTGTAGAAGAGCTGCTCACAATGGAAGATGAAGGGCAATCCGACATGTTGGTGGTGACCACAAAAACTGCATTACTTGAGGTTGGTGTAAAGTACTATATGGTATAGAGCTAAAATTAGTAAGTGGGGTTGGACTGCAAGGTTAAAAGGCACCACTTTTCTAAATACGCAACTTAAGTAATGTTGAAATAGGTTAACACGAGATTTAAAAAAAATTGAAACCAAGTTAGCAGGCTCCATTTTGGGGACCTTGTAAAAAGATGCCATGTTTAGCTCCTAGAGTCAGTCAAATGGGGGCAACTAAACTCCTTAATCAGCAGAGCCCAACAGAAGGCAAAATTGCGCTGTAGCTGTGGTCCTATCATTGACAAATTGTTTTCACTTCCCTCAATTGTGTCTACACTTTCAGAGGGTTTACCAAATGTCCCAAACAACAAAAAAGATACCGCTTACTCAGAAATAATTCACACCCAAGAATGTAAGCACAGAGGAACTCGCCTTTAAAAACCATACCTCTACAAATCCAGCAAGCTTCCCCGGGCGCACCCTGGCCACTGCGGCAAATCAGTTACAAAAGATACCAACTACAGCTCAAAACATTAAGCAACAGCACCTACTTCAGAGAAAAGGCTGCAATAAAACAAAAATCCTCAGCCACACAGCAGTATACCCTCTCATTGACACCAAAAAACAACCACTGGCGCAACAGCACATGAATCAATATCACACGAATCAACAGATCAGCCATTGGAAACTCTGAAAGCGGATCAACCGGTAATAGCTCCCTCCCGGGCCGATACAGAGGCCCTGGGCAGCTCAACTGGTACACTAGCTACCAAAAATACAGTCACACAGGCTCAGCAAGACAGCAACCATAGCCGACTCCTTTCGGCAACAGAAGAAAGGGAGACATCTCTCACGCAGGAACTTAAGCAGGCGAGGGCACCAAATGAAAACCATACGGAACATGGGTCCAACTCACGGGACAAGGCGATCTTCAACTTAATCCCACTACAACCACAGAGCATTCACCACAAGATAACAACTATGTTAATGAGCCCTCAGCGCTCCCCCCCCCGAACAGCCATCCACTCTTGAGACATTCACTATCTTCCATAAAGTCTGCGAAAGGGATCAGAGCTGTGTCAAAATAACATTCCCCTACAGTCTGCAGTCCAGCATCCAACCATCTGGCCAGTTGGGCGTCCATGAATACAGATTGAGGGTCGCCGTGTGGTAGACCCACCAAAGGAATCAAGGGGGTGTACTTTACAGGTTGTTGCCTACCGCTGCAGCATAGTCTCCACGCCTGGAAGGACGTGCGCTGCAAAAGGGAGCAGGAGGGAGGGGATGGACGTAGCTGGTAATAGGAGCTTTGCCATCACTAAACCTCGACTAGATACCGGATCAGTTAGGCACATTCCCTCCTAGTTTACTCCCTCCACTCATTGTGCCAACCATTGCAGTTGGGCGGCCAACATATAAAGTCAGAAATTTGGCAACCCAAGTCCGCCTTCCGACATAGGGCGCTGTAGGATTTGCAGGGACACCCGCGGGGGCCATCACCCCAAACCAATTGCTGCAGAAGAGCGTGCAGAGGTCTGCCCTCAATGCCAACCTTAAGAGACATCAGCACAACTGATCCCCTTTCCATAGAATTTATAAAGGCAGACAGGGCCCAGGGCCACCTGGGGCTCAACTAAAATCGCAAAGAAAGCTTTGAATGAATGGGAAATCTTCAAATCATGGGGCATACGAGCCTCAACGCATCACCACATTGGATACCCCCTCCAACTACTTGTCACCAAGCGGCAGGGATCCATCGACAACAGAGAAAAAACATCCTCTGTGCTCAGGGGTGCTCTAGGCCGGTCACCCCAAAGGGAGCCGGCACCGGGCACCTAAATAGGTCACAATCACCATCATCCCACGCTGCCTGTATATGCCCAGATTCTCAGAACTATCAACATAACCGGACCGACACAATGACAAAACGTTGTGCATGGAATATCAATGGGCTGAACAGTAAGGTAGCTGATGCCGAATTCCTGGCATATTTAAAAACCTTTGACATTGTCCTTCTGCAGGAAACGTGGTCAGTGGATCCATACCAACTACAGGGGTACACTTGCTTCCATACTCCAGCACTGAGGAAATCCAAATATGGTCATCTTTCAGGGGGCCTATCCACCTACGTTGCCGTAACAAAATTTGACATGGTACAAGAAATTGAATCTCCACTACCATCAGTAAACTCAGTCAAGATCCACTTAAACCTCAAAGGCTCCAAAGATGAGGTGCTAGTGGTCAACACATACATAAATCCGAAATGGAGAAAACAAAAGTCAAAACTTATAATTGAACACCTGCTCACCATTATAAGCTCGCACAAAACCTCTAACATCATCCTCTCTGGGGATCTAAGCCAACAAATCCTAGGTACATCATCAAACGACTGCATACAGGTTCAGTCCTTCTACTGAAACATACCAGCCCAAACCAAAAGCAATCACGGCAGACCGACCAAGACAGGGATAGAGCTGCTAGAAGACCTGGAGCACATCAGTTTAAGCTCACGAAATGGAAGATTTATTGATGACTCCTCTCCAGCCGCCTCATTCTATTTAGAATCTGCAAACCCCACTATAGACTATACTCTAGTCTCCCTTCCACTCTTTCAATACTTATCAGAATTTTGCTTAGGAGACCAATGGGACAGTGATCGCCGGCCCCAGGAAGTTTTAATCCAAGCATTTCCACTCACACTGATGCCTAATCCAGTTGACAGGCACGCATGCCACACAATACATTTCTAAAGAATCTAGCCGTCCCTAATAAACTCCGGGGAGGTTCTCCTGGCTGCAAAAACACTGCTACATGGTCATAGCAATTTCACTGACATCCCGATCAGCTCATGGGAAACCTTCACAGTCACACTTGCAAGTTCTTTTTCAACTAAAGCCAGATATACCCTGCCAAATGATCCAACGGTCGAGGGGAGGGCCACTAGAGCACAGCGGACCGAATTGAAATTACTTAAAAGATCGGTAAATAAACTTCTTAGATCTTTAAGGCTTTTACCCTGGGGACGAGGACCTTCACCACCTTCTCCTCCAAAGGAAAGCCCAAACCAAAAACCTCAAGTGGGACATCAAAAGGTCAAATGAAACTGCATTTTGGGCAAAACTCTACCACGACTCCCAAGCAACCAACAGTGCGTGCTTCTGGGCTACCGTTAACAATATTCTACAACCGGCAGAGGGAGGCCTAACATCAAACATCACAGAGAATTCATGGACAACTTTTCTAGAATCCCATTTCAACCAACAAACATCTGGGTCGCAAGTAATGCTTGAAAACCAACTGACCCATTTCCCTCAAGCTGAAAGGAACTCGGAAGAAGAGGAAAAAGGACAATAATTAAGAATCAAATTTGAAAAGGAAGGAGGGAAGGGGCCCCGGGGCTAAACGGGATTCCACCAGCTCTTTAAACAAGACCCCGAGTACTGGTCAGAAATACTGGCCCCCTTCTTTCATACCATCAGAGAATCCGGGCTTCTACCTGCTTCATGGAAGGGCTCCATAATTACACCAATCTACAAGGCCGGCGACACAACCTCACCAAAAACACTATCGTCTGATTGCATTACTAGATATAGAGGCAAAATACTTTGCCGGTACCTTACTGACAGAGCTCCGGGACTGGGCAAAAGAAAAGGAAATAATACCCCCTTACGAAACAGGATTTTGCAAAGACACAGGAACATCAACCAACATACTAACCATGTCATTGCTTATTTACAAGGCAAAATCATCCAAATTGGGGATTCTCTTTTGCTTCATCGACTTCAAGGCAGCCTTCGACAACGTTAACCGAGCAAGACTGTGGAGAAAACGTTCCTCCTGGGCAATTCCGTCATCTCTATGGAACCGCTTAATACACCTTCACTCCAATACAGGTAAAACTAGGTAATAGCTCCCATCTTTCGAGGCATATACCAAGTACCAAACGACCTACAGGGCTGTGTACTTGCTCCAACAATGTTAAATCTGTACACAGCGGACATGACCACATTCCTCGGCACATGTAACGCACACGCTCCACGTAGGGGGTAAAGCTATCTCCAGTATCTTGTATGCCGACGATGTCGTACTAGTAAGCCACTCCACTCTGTTGGCTTGCAACGCCTACTCCACAAAATGCAAGAGTACGCAGTGGAAAACCATCTAGAAGTGAACACCATCAAAACAAAAACTTTTGTCCATAAATGGCAAACAATAGACCCACTCTTAGTACTTGGAAAAAACCCAATTGTGAATACCTGCGCCTACAAATACTTGCAATAATAGCAACAACACTAAGGCAGTTAAGAACAAAGCTCACAGGACCTATCCTTTCACCTTTCCTCAGGGTAGCCCTAGCTAAAATCTTACCCTCCATAACCTATGGCAGCGAGGCTCTGAGGGGTAGGGACGCAAAACTGCTGGACACCACCATGGCCAGGGTCTATAGAGTTATGCTTAACCTGCCAACCTATGCCTCACCTGCAAGGTTCCTACATAATATGCTGGCACAAAATTAAGAACTCTCCCCGGAATACACTGAACCATCGGCAATGGCAAGAACTTTGCAACATATCCAGCTTGCCAGCCAGGAAGTACTTGGAAGACTCATTTGCTACTACTGGGTTAGTCGATCTATGGGAAACTCAATCTTCCCATTCACTCTTTAAGCAAGTAGTAAAAAAGTCATCAAAAAAAATCTCCCTTGTCGAAGACAAAGCCGTCTTTGCTCGCAGGAGCCACGCGTGGATGACTCTGAGCTACAAATTACTTGGGTCACAGGCATACTTCAATCACGGGACTCCAGGAAGATCAAAGAACAATTCCTAAAATACAGGCTAGGAATCCTGCCAACCATTCCTCACCTCCCACCCTGGCAGAGGGGAAAATGTGGAAACACATGCAGACTATGTGGGATCGGCATTGAAGACATGGAACACCTAATCTGCTCATGCACCAAATTAAAGGAGGAAAGGGTAGGATTACTCAAAGCACACGTCCATGAACGAGGGATCAGAACCCAGAGACATTCTTCGACCCCAAGGACCCGCAGCTGAATGGAAAGCTAGTGAAATTCTTGTCACTAGTAAAAAAGAAGCAAGGAAGAGCTGCACACTTTACACACAGACCTTTGAACATCAGAAGAAGCTGAACAAAGGTGCTTTTTCATCAGAGACTTTTAAGCTTTTAGAACTGCATTTCTCTTATCTAAATACGTATGAAACTTTTTTAATGTGTATTTTTGTAATGGTTTTAATTAACCAAAAACAATAAATTACTTACTTTCCTGTCAAATAGGATTTTTCAAGACTTGCATGTGGGTTAGAAATGTGAATTACTTCCCCACGCCCTTCGCTAAATCTTTTTTTCACTTTTAGAGTCAGTGGAAATAGGGAGTGAACACAGGCTTCTGAACTGCTTCTTTGCTGCCAGGACAGCCACCTCTATCCATACTCTCATGCCGACCTGGTGAACAGGGGAGCACGTCACGCGATGCTGTCCTTAGAGTGGGGGATGGGGAAGCGGTGGAGTGGGGTTGGCAGGGAGTCTATGAGGTCTCTCCGATACAGACGTCCCTTGTCTTAGACTGCATCACTTGAGGCAGACCTGCCTGTGCCAAGGTGAATGAGGGTAACAAGACTGCTGTGAGACAGTCTTTGTTACAGACTTGGGCATGAGGTATCTTCAGAGGACCCCAGAAACCTACGAAATCTTCTCAGATGAGCGGATGTGGTGGTTGAGCGCTGTTTCAAAACAAATTAAAAAAATAGGAGTGTCCATTTAAAGTGAGCAAATACAACTTGTCCATGTTTTTTTTTTAAATATTAGGGGTCCAGGTCAACCAAATGTGGAGTTCAAGCAACAGACAAAATTAGTTAAGTGTATTTGACAGTCATCCAGGCTGCCTAATTTCCAGATTAGCTAATTGTAATTTTTTTCAGACAAGCATATAGCATTCGGTTTCTTTCTCAAGGGATTATCATGTTGCCAGAGGCCTAAAGTCAGACTTTTCATGCTCACCTCCAACACATACCTTTTAACATCCTTTGAACTACCTGGAAAAATTCAGTTTCTTTTGCTATATCAGCACTTCCATGAAGTATCTGTTATCGTTTCCTCAGGCCCAGTGTTTTGCCTTGCTATTTAAGTACCTATAATAGTCAGGACACTTAGAAGGATTTACAAATATAATTTTTACATTAGAGGAGTAACAGTGCGCATTACCCAAACAAATCAGTGGCATCACTTTAAAGCTTTTCTCGTTCATAAACCAATCTGCATTTCATTGAAATAATGTGATAGTGACTGACTACTCTGTGAACTACTTGACTGCAGAATAAGGATATAGCTTTAACAATCAACGTTTATTTAAAACAACTCTCATAATGTTTTGCTCCACTGAATACTTGCTACTTTGTTTGATCCCCTTGTTGTGTGAGCTCTCTCTTCAAGTAAAGGGGCCTTTTTCAGGCTTTGTTATTTTTCCTGTTCCTTTGGTTTCTTTACCTGAGACCATTTCAGTAGCTTTTTTTGTGTAAGGGTTTGTGTTAATATTTTTTACGTTTAGCATTTGTGATCTTGGTTTAATCTCCTGATCATTTTCTTGATACCTCTGTTTTCCTATTTAGCACTTCCTTCTTTGTGAGTGGTAAATGTCACATTAAGATTATTTTTGCATCTGAATTGCCTGCTGTTTTTCATGTCATAGATTGATGACTAGGCTAGTGAAGCGGTTACCCTCTGACTTTTGGACTCCTTGTAAAAAGCAAAAAAACAACAAAAAACAATATGTATTGTTTGACTCTTGGGCATTTTAAATGGTAGGGTATTGCAACCAACATAAGTTGAGTCACTGATAGCATTGTGAATGGATAAATTCACAATAAAGTGTATACCAGCTATAGGTTTTGGAATGATGTAGACTCCGATGCAGCATAAGAGCAGGAACATACTGAGCTTAGACTGTTTGAGCCTTGCTCTAAATGTGATGTGGCCAGGCTTCAGATGAAAGAGAACTGGAACTAAGTAGGTTTCAGAGTCTAGTACCTAAAGTTGCAAAGTGTTCTACCACTTAGCTGGACCGACCACAGCGCCATTATCTTTGAGTTTAATAACTCAGACATGGGCCAATCTACCCAACCCAAACAGTCAGCTGGATTATACCGAAATTGGAAACAGGTTGACAATAACCAGCTCAACATCCAGCTCACAAGTTCATTAACTAAATCACCGCAACTAGTGGAATATGCCTCTATCCACTTCAATCAATAGCTCACTACAACTGCAAATATGATAGCACCCCATAAAAAAATCATCTAGCATCAGGACCACTCCCTCAGCCCCCTGGTTCTCTAACACTCTCAGACAAAAAACACAAGAGTGCAGAAGACAGGAGAGATGCTGGAGAAGTAACTACGAAGAACACATACTCTTAAAATACAAAATCTTACGTGCAGATTATAAAAAACTGATAATTTCTGAAAAAAGGTTCCTATTTCTCTAATCAAATTAAGGAGGCAGAAAGCTCCTCCAAAGAGCTCTTTCGTGTGATAACTAAACTGTCTTCTCCTCCCGAAAGAAAAGGAAATGATCACTCTCAATAATTCTGTAATGCACTCGGACAGCACTTTCAAAACAAGATGGAGCAAATCTTCACCACCTTCGATAACGGGGAAAAGTCTAACTCCGACTACACCAGAAGTCTACAAAATTTGAACGACCCCACCTTCGCAGAATTCAAAGCAATATCTATTGATGAGATAATCTTCCATATTTCTAAAATAAAATCGGGCTCTCCCCATGATCCTCTCTCTCTCATGATATTTAAACAATATCTGGTCTAAGTCTTACCTCCATTTTTAACTCCATGTTCATTGAGGGGGTCTTTCCCTCTATTTGGAAAAGGGCCTCAATTCTACCACTTCTGAAAAAATCCAACTTAGATGCACTTGACCCAGGCAACTATAGGCCTATCTCGCTCCTCCCAGCTCCAGCCAAATTGGTAGAAAAGGTTATGAATAACCAGCTCACTTCATATCTATATGAACATAACCTGCTAAGTGAATCGCAATTCGGATTTAGGGCTGAACACAGCACCGAAACAACGCTTATAAAGGCCACCGAGGAAATAAGAGCAGCAATGGATGCAGTGGGTGCAGCGGGTCTTGTCCTGCTTGACCTGTCGGCGGCCTTCGGCACGGTCGACCACAAAACCTTGCTTAATCATCTGAACTCTCTTGGTATCTCTGGAAAAGCACTGGCATTGATTTCCTCCTTTCTTACAGATAGGTCACAATCAGTCACTCTTGGTCTCTTCACCTCCTTGACCTTCACACCGCCATGTGGTGTCCCACAGGTTTCCTATTTGAGTCCCACACTTTTCAATGTATCTGAGCTGGCACTAGAAATTAGATCCTTTGGGATGGAAATAACATCCTATGCAGATGATACCCAAATTGTTGTATCCATCAGCAAAAAATACCCAACCTCCAGTACAAAGATTTAGGGACTGTATGACAGCTGTCAGCTCATGGATGAGTTTGCACTATCTTAAGCTCAATTCTGGGAAAACTGACGTGATTTTGTTTGGCAACTTCTCCCCTTCCTGGTCTCAGATCTGGTGGCCAGATGACCTGGGAACAGCACCAATCCCAGTCCCCAAAACAAAACATTTAGGCGTGATGATAGACCAAAAACTGGACCTTGAAGCCAAGTCAAGACAGTTACAACATCAAGCTTCTTCATCCTTAAAGCAATCAAGAAAATCCTGCCTATGATTCCAACAGAAATCAGGAAAACTGCAGTCACATCCTTAATCCTGTCCAAACATGATTACGGTAATGGACTATATCTTGGTATACCCATAAAGCAAGTACGAAGGCTCCAGATGATCCAAAATGCGGCTGCAAGAATCCTCCTGGGGATTCCCAAATTTCAGTTGGTGGTCAAACACCTCCAGAGTTTGCACTGTCTGCCAATTCAAAGTCGTATCAAATTTAAAAACCTTGTGCATTACATACAAGGCACTTCACCAGTCCTCAGTTTCTGAGGCGGTCACTTCATAGGTACTCTCCAAACAGATGCCTCAGCTCTCATGGGGCAAAAGTGGTACGCCCACAAAGAGTCTTTAAATCAATCTGGGGGAGTAGAAGCTTTGCGGTAGGAGCTACAAGGCCCTGGAACTCCCTCCCTCTTACCATCAGAAATCTTCCCTCCTTGACTTTGTTCAGGAAGGCCATTAAGACCTGGCTGTTCCTCGAATAGTGTTCCGGCTCGCCCCTTCTGGTTCTGCTAGCGCCAAGACACCGTCTGGTAGTCGTGCGCTGTATTCATTTTTTAACATAACTTCTTGATACAAAGCTGCAAGCTTGGTACTGCTAATTAATTTGTGCATTCTCAGCTGACTTCCTCGCTAGTTATGTTTGAAGGGATTTTAGCAGGTGTTTGGTCTAGGAGTGGAGACTTAACATACATCCATGTCGCATTCTATTGCCTATCCATATAGTTACCAATTGCCTACTCTGGCTGGCACCTTTGCAAACGTTTTTCCAGCATTTGCTCTTTTTCATAGACTCACATCCTTGAATCTTCACCGCAGTCCAGCTAGAAGTCTTATCGTAACATTACCAAAACATTAATAATGTTCACCAGCCATTGCAATTCTTCACACTTGAGCTATTAAAACTAAGAGATTGGGAATTCTAGGGGATGTGATCCTCATTGTGCTCCCACTTCTTTGGTTGAAGTTTAGCTTTTTGAAAAAAATGGGGTGCTTAGGGTACTTGGGTGACAATGTTTAGACTAGGAATAGTTGGCCATCAACTTTGTTCTAGTTGGCTGTGAAACTGTTGATAAAGTTGTCTAGGTCCTTCTTTGTTGGTCTTCTGTCTCTGCTGAAAATGGTTAGCCATCTTCTTTCTTATCATAATCCTGCCATTTTTTACTTTAACTTCGTAGGACTGTAGGCTGGACCACTTGGACTCTCAGTTCAAAAAATCTTTGTTCAGTGCAAACAGGTTGGCCATAAAAAACCAGGATGCAACATTAATAATTTAAAAACCTTCAATATAAAGATCAAAAGAATTCAAGACAGATAAAAACATGAGATAAGCATTCTTTAAACAGTGGCTATTAGAAAAGTCCCAGTCCCAGGTTCGTTGTAAGGGGGTATAATACATGACCTAGTCCTACCACAATCAGTATAAAAATAGTACCAAAATAAGTAAATATAGCAATACAAAGATTTAGTAACACTCAGTTACATATACAACAGACTTTAGGGACAACCGTAAACTCTGCTTTGTGGTCCGTAGGAAAGATCGTTCTAGGTGGTATGCCTTCAGCTCATCATGTATTTCTAAAATCGAATAAAAGTGCATCAAATACACATGGTCCATGTTAACTAAAAGGTAATGTTTTTCCGAATGCGAACTGCATCCCATATATATGTGGCAATACTAAAACATAGAAAAGAGTCTGTCAGGGCGCACAAAAACTTTAAGGTAGCCTTGTGATCCTTGATATAATTTGGGATAAAAAAGTAGTTTCAATTAAAATCTCCAGAACCCATCATAAAAATTACAAAATAGAATAAAGTGCTTAGTGCTCTGCTTTGAAGTGCCATCCCATGGGCATGGGATCATGTCACCAGGTTGTTGCTTCATAACTAGAAAGGCGACAAAAAAGTGCAATATACCCAACCACAGCCTGGTTAAAACAAATCAGTGCAGGGAGTGTGAGACCGTAGACCAATACGAATGGAGAGCATCCCCAAATGATATCGACATATATAAGGCGACCATAGGTTGGGAACCGTAGTTGGCTCTGATTCCTAAGCAACGTATTCTATACTTGGGGATGGAGTTACCAACAGAGAGCAGAAAAGTACCTGATTAGCGGAAATCCAGTCAGGCAGACAAGTTTAGTCTATTTTCGACTTCATGGCCTTATGGGTCTCCATTGGAAAATAGATCTCGTACAAATACCTACATATGCTAGACCTGTGGGGGCAGTACATCAGGCTCTCAGATCCTTTTTTCCAACATTCATGAACAAACAATGAAAGGAGGGATTCAGACTTCACACCCAACAAGTTCAGGTAATGTTACTTTGTCTTCCGGTGAGGAAGACACCTCTTGGCTGTTTGTTACAAGTCTTTAGAACACAAACACAACGAAATTAGGCTTCCATATTGCAGATCAGAACAAATGGGTCTTAAAAAATGATGTGTAATCAAAATGTTTCTTCTGTTGGGGGCAATTAGGGATTGATCCTTTCTCTACAAAAAGAATCATCACCTGCCACGATTACACCTCCAGGTTCCCAGAACCTCGATGTTTGGGGAATGTTTTTCAGAACTGGATTGCGATGCTTCTTATATATTTTCTGCCGCTCCATCTGCATCCAGAATTGATGGCCAAGTACATGCCAGCAATTTTAAGATTATTCCGATAGCCACAGACTTGTCATGTCAGTAGTGGCACCTCAACCATTTTCAGATACCCATTAAGCCACAAAAGAGGCTTTTATACGGACCAGATATGCTGGCCAGGATGCTAGCAGCTTCCATTAAAGGCATTTTATTTGCTATTACTGCTTAATGTGAATCTCCTTTATAGGCACCTTTTTTCACGTTGCGTGTGATGAAAATTTTCCGGAAGGCTTAAGGAACCCTCCGGTTAGGAAACCATCTCCTTGTGAATTGAATATTGCCCCCTTAGAGCGAATTGGTAATGCTAACTCTTAATATCTTATTTGTTTTTCCCCATAAAACCTACTACTTTGATGGAAACTTGTTTGCGTAACTTGATGTTAAGACATTTGCGTTTTTATTATCTATCAATCACTAATCCTACTCCTAAAGATAACTAGCTTTTTGTTAATTATAAAAAGTAGAGAGGTGTAGCTTATTTCAAGCAGGCTGTAGCAAGATGGATAGTCTCTTGTATTGTCACATTATGAAAAAAGCTAATAGCTCTTTACAAGGTAAGCTGAGACACATGCCACTGACCAATCTAAAGCTGGGTAGGGCTTTCTATAATACAAAAAAGTCAGGGCTCGAGGACTGCCTTGGTTACGGATGACAGAGATAGATTAATGCTCAGTTGATTCTGTAGGAGCAGAAAGGCATGGCTAAGGTTGTTTGGCTCAGATTGAGTAAAGATACGCCAGTAGCAGTTTTCTGAACCTTCAATATTACTGATGCTGCTGAATTGCAGCTTTTATTGTGAGAGCGATGCAGTTCTTGGTTGCTATATATCACCTAACTTCTAGCTCTTAAGACACAGAAGAATCTATCCTTTGCTCCAGAAGACTAACTGGGCAATACTTCTGACTGCTTGGGATGTCTAGCTTGGAGTGCTTAAAGTAGCCCAGAGAACATTGTACATTTTATCCAACCTTATTTTCTCCTGCAGAATTTCTTCATATTGTGCTTGTTGCTGTAGAATTGTAGATTCGAAGCACTCATGTTTACTTCCAAATTAACTCTAGTTAAGAATGGAGAAGACCCTCAAAGAAAAAGAAGAGCTATTGAAGTTAACCGCTATTCTGGAGAAAGAAACTGCACAACTAAGGCAGCAAGTTGAGAGACTGGAGAATGAACTTCTTCACGAGAAGGACAAATGCAGCCAGCTACAGAAGGAACACAAGGTGAGTTGTAATTGTGATTGTTTCTTGTAATTTGTAGCCCTGCAAATTACCATATAATCCTCAAAATTCTTTAAAGTATATGTGTGTCCTTTGCATGTTTTCATGTTTTCTGCCTTATTGAACATTTCAGCTTTAATGTTTTCGTTAAATGCAAAAACATAGCATATTCCTCCACATTGATAATTAAGTTCAGTGTCGCAAATGTTCTCAGAATCAATTTTTTGTTATTTATTAATTTCCTTAGAAAACAAGTAGCAAACCTAACAAGCCATGTCATGTATCCCCGTTACAGCACACAACTCTCATATATCATCTTTTTACTTGTGCGTCTTAAATCTTAATATAACTGTCTTTGTCTGGAACATTTTACGTTTGCGTATCAATTGTGTCCAGGATATCAGGGTGATCCCTCAAATAGCTTATGAGTGGTTCCCAAAAGTCTTTAGGCTTTGATGCCTTAGGTAATTCCTCTTCATACGTTTTAAGCATGCCTCTGCAGTATACCATGTCCATTATCCAGCGTCTGCAAGTGGGAGTTACTTTACTGTCCCAGTGCATTGACACTCTTCTTTTTGCTAACAGTAGCGCCACTGCACTACATTCTGTTATGCAGCATAACGTTTTCATGACTTGTTCCCAGTATAACTTAACCTTCCTACAATTCCATGCTAAGTGCAAAAAGTTGGCATCAAACATTCCACATCTTCGACATTTTGCCTCTCCCCTGCAACCCATAATCTTTGTAATTTTACAGATGTATAGTACATCTGGTGCAAATATTTGTAGTGTATAATGTGAAGATTCCCGTTTGGAGTTAGCATTTCTGTTAGTGTGCAGCAGAATTGCCATTCGTCTGTGCTTAGAGTAGTATCTAGTAGAGTACTCCATCCCTCTCGTGCCTTACTAGTACCTCTTGCTATTTCAGTTTGCATCGCTTTATACAATTTTGTGACCGTGTGTGTATCGGCTGAGTAATTTATTATCATTTGTAATGGTACCAATGTGAGTGGTTCATATGGAAAAGTTGGGTATAGTTATTTGATTGCTGCCTGCAGTCTATTGTATGTGAATTTAAACAATAGCGATTGGTTGCTTACATAGGCCAGATCAGCAGTCTCAAGAAATGTACCATCTTTGTATAAATCTCCCATTGTCCCCATTTCCACCTGCTGTAGCATTTCCATACTGCCCCAATCCTGCTTTACGGAGAGAGATGGGTGTTTTTCTAATGGCTGAGCCGGCGCATATAATGGTAGCTTGCATGCCAGCTTTCCCTTATGATGCCATGATGTGACTGTCGTTTGTATTGTGTTTATTTCATTTTTGGTCTCTTGAACCCGTTGGTGTGTCAGAATGCTGCTGAGTGCGATAGGGTATGCATCTCCATCCTCCACTGCCAAGTGTGTCATACAGCATTCTGGGTGGTACCAGTAGTGCGCATATTGTTCTTGTGCACATAAATAGTAACACCACAAATCCAGCGCTGCAAATCCCCCCTGTGCATACGGCAGTGTTAAGGTTTTCAGATCAATACGTGGCTGTTTCCCAGCCCAGATTTGCTTAATCATGCATGTTTTTAGTCTATTGAAAACTGTGGTCGGCGGGATGATCGGGATGTTAGTGAACAGATATAAGAATTTGGGTAATACAACCATCTTTATGATGGACACTCTGTCTGCCAGGGATAGCGGCATCTGAGTCCATCTACTGACTTGCGTTTCTAGTTTATCTATCACCAGCCCATAATTTGCTCTTACTACTACAGCGGGGTCTCTGTGGATCCATATTCCTAAATATTCAATCAGGCCCTCCTGCCATGTTAGAGGGAATTCCATAGAGTGCAGATGGGGGGTCTCAGTCAACGGGAGCCCTGTAGATTTGCTCCAGTTTATCCAAAGTCCAGATTGTCTACAGTATTTAATGTATTCTCTTAATAGTGATGATAGGTTATATTTAGGGTCGCATACATGTAACACCATATCATCCGCGTATAGGAAAATGCCTATGGGGCATAGGCGGAATTTTAGTGCTGTGGCTGCATGTTGTTTTCTTCTTTTGCATGCAAGGGGGTCGAGTGCAAAGGTAAAAAGTAAAGGGGAGAGAGGGCATCCTTGCCTTGTTCCTCTTTGTATTGCTTCGGATATGTGTCCGTTTACCTTGATTCGTGCTACTGGTTTGGTGTAAAGGAGCTTTATCCATTGTACCAATATACCTGGCATTCCCATTCTTTGCAATGTCGCAAATAAATGCGTCCATTCTAACTAATCGAAAGCTTTGGCAGCATCCAGTAGTACTGCCGCTGCTTCTATCTTAGGGTTTAGTTGGTGCTGCAAAGCAAAACTGATGCGTATATTGTGTGATGTGGGCCTTGCTGGTATAAATCCAGACTGGTCTGGCAATATAATATTTTGCATTAATGGTTGCAAACTCGTAGCTATGATTTTAGCTCGTATCTTAGCTTCTGTGTTAATGAGCAACTACTGCCCGTATGAGTCACCTCTCTGGGTCTTTGTCAGGTTTTAATAGCGCAATTATAATTTCTTCTCACATTGTGGGTGGTCAGATTTTTTTGTTGTATGCATCCTCATACATTCCCACCAGATAGGGGCTTATCAACTCCGCATATTCTTTATAGAATTCTCCTGTGAACCTGTTAGGTCCAGGAGCTTTGCCATTAGGCAGCGCTTTGATGACTTCTTGCACATCTTGTATTATGATTCGCTATGATAAATATTCCCTTTGACCCTCTGATAGCCATGCTATGGCTATGTCATCGAGATATTCTGCAATTTCTTGCATTCCCGCAGTGTCACAGGATCCGTAGAGCTTGCCATATGTCTCTACAAACACTCCTAGTATCCCTTTAGTGTTGTAACGTGCTATATCGTTCGGATCGGTTATTTTTGTTTTTTAACTTTATTTACCATTTTTCATTAACAATGTACATAGCATTATGCTGATACATGCAGGTACAGTTCACGCAGGTTTGAAGAGAAACACGGATAATAAAACAGATATACATGAGCTGAAACATTCCCTTTTCTGATATGGCTAATGAGCATTTTGAAGCGCGTTTCATGATCCCTACTTCCCCAGTCCCACAACCCCGTTGATAGACCAGTGCCATCATGGTTTCCCAAGCGCATCCGCAACTTCTTTAGGCTCCTCATCATCACCCCTCGGACTGTGCGTTGTGACTAATTCCCTGTCCCTCTCGACTAGGTGGTATATCCGGTGTCCCTTGTAAACAAAGGTATTCCCTATGGGGTTGCCATATATCCTTGGGTCGCGATGTGGGCGGTTGTAGTTCTGCGTATAGTTCACTTGTGGAGTCGCAGTATTTCATGCTCTTAAGCCAACTCTTTGCCTTGGGTTTCTGCCTGGTGCCTCAGCGCAGTACTATTTCTCGATTTGCCAGCATCATGGCAATTGCTACACATCTAGTGTGCCTTTGGTTAACTGATCTACATAGCCCATCAATGCTATCAAAGGTGAAGTTGCTAGCTGTATCCCCACCATCTGCTGCACTAGTCTGTATATTTCTTGCCAATAAGCGCTTATTACGCTACAGGACCAGGTGATATGAAGTAGAGTGCAGAGTTGTGAAAAGAAGAGGTTGGTCAACGGGATGGGAATGTTAGTGACTAAGTAGAGAAAGCGAGGCAGTACCTCCATCTTTATAATGGCTATCCGTCCGGTTACAGACAATGGTAACTTAACCCACTGTTCTACTTGGGCCTGTAAGCGGCTCAATGCCGGGCCGTAGTTTAAGCGTGATACCTGGTCTCGGTCTGTATGTAAATAAATTCCCAAATAATTGGTTTCCGCTTCGTACCACTGTCCCAGAAATTCCCTGCACTTGCATTTTTGTGCATCTGTCAGGGGGAACAGTTCTGATTTACCCCAGTTGTTTTTGAGGCCGGACAATGCTCCAAAACGTTCTATTTCAATTAACGGTTGCAAATTGTCTTCAGGCTTCCTAACATATAGTGCCACATCGTCTGCATATAATATCACTACCCCAGGTCCATGTTGAATTTGGAGACCTCTATGTAGATGGTCCTTTTAGAAGTACCTTATTAGGGGGTCCATTGGGATTATAAAAAGTAATGGGAACAGAGGACAGCCCTGTTGGGTGCTTCTGGACACTTTGAATGGTTTTGTTATTGCACTATTGAAACGGATGCAAGCTGATAGGCCAGCATAGAGTTATTTCACCAGATCCGTGAAGCTCTTTGGGATACCCATCTTGGCCAGCACTGCATGTAGAAAGGGCCATTCCACAGAATCAAACGCCTTTTCAGCATCCAAAAAGGGAGCGATTGCAGGTGTGGAGGGGCTTATTCTGTTTACTACTGGAAAAAAAGGTCCGGAGATTAAGCGCAGTGGATATGTGCCACACAAACCCAGATTGGGTGGGCGCTATAATCTGTTCCATTAAAAGCGATAATCTGGTCGCCATCATTTTGGTTAGTCAAAATGCAGAAGTGATAATGGACGATACGATCCACACTGCTCGGGGTCTTTACCAGGTTTAGGGAGTAGCACTAATACCACTTCCCTGAATGAAGGTGGAAGAGTGCCGGTTTCCAATGCTTCAGCATAGACTTCCAAAAGGTGTGGGGCTAGGAGCGTTTTGTAAGTCTTGTAAAATATGCCAGGAAACCCGTCTAGTCCGGGAGCTTTAGAACCATCCATTGCTTCAATGGCTACTTCTGTATCTTCGACTGAGTAAGGTTCGCTCAAACTGCCTGTGCGCATCAGGAAGCCATACCATGGCAATCTCATCCAGGTACTCCTTAATCCCGGCCATGTGGGTTTCTGACTTAGTAGTATATAGTTCTGTGAAGTATTTCAGAAGCGTGCGCCCGATAGCGGCATTCCCCACTATGATCCGCCCGTCCTCATTGCGCAACTTGGTGATGTAGTTCTGAGTATAGTGGAGTTTGACTATCCTCGACAAGGTGCGGCCAGGCTGTTCCCCTTCCCCTTCCCCGTATCTTAGTATCTGTTATTTTTATGATTGCCGCATCGCAGGAGGCGTAGGGAGGTCTTTGCTTGTGTGGAGTTCAGGAGAGCCGAGCAGACTACGAGACCCAGCAGCCACTCGCTCCAGCCCCTCCCGCCAGTCACTACTTCATGCCTCGCGGCACCCGCTGTGCGGGTGCCGCATCGCAGGAGGCGTAGGGAGGTCTTTGCTTGTGTGGAGTTCAGGAGAGCCGAGCGGACTACGAGACCCAGCAGCCCCTCCCGCCAGTCACTACTTCGCGCCTCACGGGACGCGCGCGGGTGTGCGCTGGGCGAAGCCCGGACAAAGGGCTGGCCCGTTTGAGCTCGTTCGAGATCGGGAAAGGTCGGGTCGGGCCCCCCTTCTGACACAACTACAACCATAAGGTCAGTGTTTGTGACTTGATTTTTTTTTCGTCGTGCTATCATCCGTCACTTTGACTCAAGGTGTAGCTGTAGTGCTGGTTTCGCCTATGGCCTCTAAAGGAGGTAAGGGGAGGATCTTTGTCACAAGGGGGGTCAGTGTTTGGGTCATTGGACCAGTTCATTACTAGAGCTACTTCAGTACTGGACCACGAAATTGCCTTGACTGAGCGGCGTCTATCATTAGATCCCACGTCCTCAAAGCGATCATCTCTGGGCGAGATCATGCTTGTTAGGTCACCAGAGCAACATACCGCCATGAGAAGTCATCAGCCCTCACAGGCCCTAGAGAGTTTTACCATCAGTTCGAGGCATGTGGGCTGCTGAATTCATATCTGTGCATAGATCGCCGCCTAGTGTTGGGTCCGGATGTTTGCACGTTGTTGTCCTGGAAGAGTCTTCGAAGTATCCTGGGATAGGTGACTCCTCCCCTGGACTACAGTGCGCATGGGCATCCTCTCCATCCTCAGATTGTTTTTTTCCGCCATTGGGTTAGGATGTGCTATCTTGACTCAAGTTAGGAAAATCTTTTTTCAGGCCAAAAGGCCTTTAGTTCGCGTCGGTACTGTTCTCGATCGGTATCGATAGTATCTTTGTTAGTTTACTAACTTCCAGAACAAACTTTCGCATCTTACCCGACCGTCGATTCGACATCAACGATGGAATCGAGGACACCATTCAAGAGGTGTCCGGTATGCAATGCGAAATACCCTCACGTCGACGTCCATCCGGTGTGCAACAAATGCCTTTCACCGGATCACGACGAATCTACATGTATGGCCTGTGCCAGATTTCGATCCAAGAAGACTCTACGGAATCGACGAGCGGCGAGACTCGAGGCGCAGCAAACGGCACCGGCCCCGGCCGACATCTTCAATGCCGAGACCGAAGAAGTGGAGAACCTACCCTCCAGTCCCGCTTCCGAACATGACTCCGGATCGGAAGACGTCGACGAAACACTCTTTCGCAGAGATGAAGACGACACCGAGGTAGGAGACTACAATGAGGCCTTAGGGGCCGAAGAGAGAAGCTCCGGTGACGAACAAGGCCTACCCGTTCACACTGAAGAAAGCCCAGTGCAACAGTCTATGGCTCCGGTCGAGGGATCGCCTTCGGGCCTTACCCAAGACCTATCCCGCAGTTCTTCGGCCCCGCCCTCGGGCCCGGCCTCGGACATTCAGCGGCAGCCATTAATGCCCAAAACGGCTGGTTTCCCTTCTTCGAAACCGAAACCGAAAGCTGTATTGGTTCAATTGAAACCGAAACCGAAAGTGGCGCTGGTCGGATCGAGGCCCTCCACACCTTCGACGCCAGCAAAACACATCGGCACCGAGCGCACCAAACGAGACTTCGGTGCCGAACTCGAAGCGGCCGACGTCGGAGTCGACATAAGGAAGAAGGCCTTCGGTACCACCAAACCTGCTCGGCTCCCGGCACCGACGCAATCGACTCCGACCCCAAAGGTCAAACAGCCTGCTGCGTCTCACACCGTTTCCACGGCAACACCAAAGCCACACTCATCGAAGAAGTCGACGGCCATTCCCGCCCCTCGACTCGATGACCCACCGGCGCCGAAAAAATCCACGACCGCCTCGACAGAACCGGTCGGTGCAAAAGAATCGAGGGCACTCCAGACGCGACCCATTGCTGCGCAAAGCACCAAAAAGAAAATGGTCCTCCAGGACACGTCGGGCTCCGAGCCAATTAAAGCTCCAGCAGCCTCTTCGGCACCAGCCAACATTACTTTTGGCCTGCCACCATCCACGGCCCCGAAACTGTTCCAAATCAGGACACGGGTCACCCACACCACGATCACGCCTGCCGAACGCTCTGCCGAGACGTCTCCATCGCATCTCATTGACGCCGACACCGGCAGGATGATTATCCACAAAAGGAAAATTACTTCGGAGCCGGCTTTGGACTCCTTCAGGATTCCACTTAAAAGAAAGCTGCCTGTGGCTTCAGAACCAGTTCTTTACGAACCTTTCCACTCACCCTACCAGGATCCACAATCCTTCTCTCCCACACACTCCGACACGGATGCGTTGGAGGACTACATGGGTGACCAAGTCCCCTACCCCGGAGACATGGACCCTGACGGCCAACAGGACCCTGATCAAACTTGGGATGACCCTGTGGACCCAGGTACACCTATGGATGCACAAGACCCGCAACTCTATGGAGCAAAAACATCTCCCACAGAGGACACTGCAGCGTTCAACGCTCTAATTGAACGTGCTGCGGCCAATCATGGGGTGCAACTTCACTCGGACACCGTCGAGGACGACTTTCTTATGGATACTTTCGCATCCTCAGAAAGGAATATAAAAACTCTACCCATGTTGAAGGGTGTCCTCAAACCAGCAAAGGACATCTTCAAGGAACCAACCAGGGCAAGAGTGATAAACCCCAGGATCGACAAGAAATACAGATCAGCGCCTGGGGACCCTACTTACATCAGAGGCCAATTACCTCTGGATTCCATTGTCGTTGCGAATGCTCGCAAGAGGGCACACTCACAAACAGGTGACGCTCCTCCCCCGGACAAAGAGTCCAAGGTGTTAGAGACCTCTGGCAAACGGGTTGCCGCCCAGGCAGCCAACATATGGCGCATTGCCAATACTCAAGCGCTCCTCGCTCGCTACGATAGAGCGCACTACGACACATTAGAGCAACTACTCTAACATCTCCCTGACCAATACAGAGAAGGTGCAGAGATCCTCATCAGGGAGGGACAGCTCCTCACAAACGCATCCATCAAGTGTGCGCTGGATGCCGCAGACACAGCTGCCAGGGCCATAAACACTAGCGTCATGCTGCGACGACATGCCTGGTTACGAATCTCCGGATTCAAACCTGAGGTGCAAAACAACATACTCAACCAGCCTGTCAACCCCGACTATTTATTCGGCCCGGAGGTTGACACCACCCTAGAGAAAATAAAAAAGGACACGGACACTGCAAAGTCCATGGGGGCTCTCCAGACTCAGTCCTTTCGGAGCGGCTCCTTTCGTCGCCCCGGAAATAGAGGAGCAGGTAGAGGACAGGGGTCACAGCAAACATACAACAAGGGCAATACACAAACCACCTACGATAAAAACACCCGGGGTGGATATCGTGGCTCCAGTACAAAGGGCAGAGGACGCGGCTACGGCAACACCAGGTCCTCCCCCAAGAACAAGCAGTGACGCCCTCTCCCTTCCTCCCGACCACATAACACCTGTCGGGGGAAGGCTACAAAGGTTCCTGTCCACGTGGAACTCTATCACCACGGACAGGTGGTTCAAAGATATTGTCAAATACGGTTACTGTCTAGAACTAACCTCCACTCCACCCACAATACCTCCAAAAAACCGTCCTATGTCCTCAGAGCACTTAACGCTCTTACAGCAGGAGGTGCAAAGTATGCTTCTAAAAGGCGCAATAGAGGTCGTACCCGTCCACGAGCAAGGTACGGGGGTGTACTCCCTGTACTTTTTAATACCGAAAAAGGACGGGTCACTCAGACCTATATTAGACCTGAGACCCCTAAACAGATACATTCTTTCCGAGCATTTTCACATGCTCACTCTACAGCAAGTCCTCCCGCTGCTCAAGCAGGGAGACTTTCTGGCCACACTGGACCTCAAGGATGCGTATTTCCACATACCCATTCACCCCTCACACAAAAAATACCTCAGGTTCACTGTTCAAGGGCAGCACTACCAATTCAAAGTCCTTCCCTTCGGCGTGACAACGGCACCAAGGGTGTTTACAAAGTGCCTAGCTACTGTGGCGGCACATCTACAGAGGCAGCACATACAAGTCTACCCTTACCTGGACGACTGGCTCGTTCAAGCGAAGTCAGCCCAGCAATGTGCCAGCCACATGTCCCGCACCATTCACCTCCTTCACAGTCTGGGGTTCTCACTAAATTACCCAAAATCCCATCTACAGCCCGCACACGTACAACAGTACCTAGGTGCGACTATAGACACTCTGGCGGCCACAGCTCAGCCAAATTTGGTGAGAATCAACAGCATGCAAATGCTGATTTCCAAGTTCAAACCACAACACTCCCTTCCCGCGCGAGTGTTCATGCAGTTGATAGGCATGACGGCCTCCTGCATCTTCATAGTCCCCCACGCGAGACTACATATGCGCCCGCTTCAGGAGTGCTTAGCACGTCAGTGGAATCAGGCTCAAGGACAGTTGAAAGACCTAGTGTTGGTGAGCGGTCGGGCATACAACTCTCTGCATTGGTGGAATCCACAAAACCTTTGCAAGGGCCGACCGTTCCAAGAGCCTGTCCCACAGATAATACTGACGGCGGACGCGTCTCTCCAGGGATGGGGAGCTCATGTACTCCATTACACAGTGCAGGGACTATGGACACAACAACAAAAGAAGATGCACATCAACCTTCTAGAGCTGATGGCAATCTTCCTCGCTATGAAAGCATTCAAAGTACACTTGTGCAACAAAGTCGTGTTGATCCGGACGGACAACATGACTGCCATGTACTACATACAGAAGCAGGGAGGAACACACTCTCCACAGTTGTCTCATCTGGCTCAGAGCATGTGGAAGTGAGCCATTCAAAGGAACGTGTTCCTCATGGCAGAACACCTCCCCGGCAAGGACAACCAGATGGCGGATCTGCTCAGCAGACACAGCCACCAGATGCACGAGTGGGAGTTACACCCATCAGTACTCCAACCGTACTTCCAGCAGTGGGGTCATCCAGAGATAGACCTATTCGCGACAAGCGAAAACGCAAAATGCCAAAGCTTTGCCGCCAGGTTCCCACATCCGCAGTCGCAGGGCTATGCGATATGGATGAACTGGTCCGGCAGATTTGCGTACGCTTTTCCCCCAGCACCACTGATACCGCTGGTGGCACGCAAACTGCGTCAACACTCACTGACGCTCGTCCTGGTTGCTCTAACGTGGGCACGCCAGCCGTGGTACACCACCTTTCTCGAACTTTCTGTGGTGCCGCATCAAAGGCTGCGGGTCAAACCCGAGCATTTGACGCAGAACCATGGAGAGATTCAGCATCCAGATCCGCAACAGCTGAACCTGGCAATCTGGCTCCTGAAGTCCTAGAGTTTGGCTACCTAAACCTGCCACCTGACTGTATGGACATCATTAAGGAGGCCAGGAGACCCACTACCAGAGCTTGCTATGCAGCAAAATGGAAGAGGTTCGTCATTTATTGCAATAATAATGACATTAACCCGCTAGACGCATCCATCCAAAACATTATTTGTTACCTATTACACCTATACCGATGCAATCTGGCGTACACCTCTATACGTGTCCATTTGACCGCGATATCAGCCTGTCTACAAACCAGGCAGCACCTCTCTCTATTCAGAGTGCCTGCCATCAAAGCATTCTTGGAAGGACTCAAACGAGTCATTCCACCTAGCCACCCACCAGCCCCAATGTGGAACCTCAACTTGGTCTTCACACGCCTGATGGGTCCACCCTTTGAACCTCTACACTCATGCGAGATTCAATTCCTTACCTGGAAAGTAGCTTTCCTAGTAGCGATCACTTCTTTGAGAAGAGTTAGTGAACTCCAGGCACTAACCATTCAAGAGCCATTTATACGGGTTCACGCCAACAGGGTCGTACTACGTACCATCCCCAAATTCATGCCAAAGGTGGTATCGCAGTTCCACATGAATCAAACCATTGAACTGCCCGTTTTCTTCCAAAACCCACAAACTGTCGCAGAAAGGGCACTCCATACACTAGATGTCAAAAGGGCCCTCGTGTATTATATCGACAGGACCAAACCCTTTAGGAAAACACAACAACTTTTCGTTGCCTTTGCCCCACACCACAAAGGTAACGCTATCTCCAAAGCAGGAATAGCCAGATGGATCGTTAAATGTATTCAAATTTGCTATCAAAAGGCTAAACGCACTTTAACGATTCCCCCACGAGCCCACTCAACACGTAAGTTAGGGGCCTCAATGGCTTTCCTAGGAAACATTCCTTTGCATGACATATGTAGAGCAGCCACCTGGTCCACTACACATACATTTACCAAACACTATTGTGTAGATGTGCAATCAAAACAGCAGGCAGCTGTAGGACAGGCTGTTCTCAAAACTCTTTTTCAGACCGCTGCAGCTGGCACTGTAGCCGCCGCTAATAAGAGGGCACTGCTATATATTCTATGCACAGATATGAATTCAGCAGCCCACATGCCTCGAACTGAATATGCTACTTACCAGTATGCATCTGTTCTTGGCATGTAGGGCTGCTGACATTCATATCGCCCTCCCTCCTCCCCGGCGCCTGTAGCAGCTGCAGCTCTCAGAATTACTGTAAGCATGGTCATCACTTTCTATATCTACTCCATCACTGCCACAATGGCGAAAAACAATCTGAGGATGGAGAGGATGCCCATGCGCACTGTAGTCCAGGGGAGGAGTCACCTATCCCAGGATACTTCGAAGACTCTTCCAGGACAACAACGTGCAAACATCCGGACCCAACACTAGGCGGCGATCTATGCACAGATATGAATGTCAGCAGCCCTACATGCCAAGAACAGATGCATACTGGTAAGTAGCATATTCATTCCGTCTCTATTGGAGCCTGCTCCTACCGTCGTCTGTTGACCCGACACTCAAAGAGCCTGTTTCTCGCTCACCCCCCCATCCATTAACAAGGTCAATCTTTAATACCTCCACCCAAGTTGTGGTCCAACCTAAGGAACCTGCCACAAAGAGAAAGCGGGGTGGGGGTTCGCAGAGGAATACAAACTGACGGAGCTTATAGCATCACCCCCTGGAATGGTGGTTCGACCATCTTCTCTTTTGACAGGTCCATTAAACTCTGTTACAATGGATCCCCTTGCACATCTAGTCGGAGAGGATTTCTTGGTGAAAATGGGAACTTTACTTACCTCTTCACTTCAACCACTCCTTGAAAGATTATCTCTAATTGAGGACAAACTCTCATATTTAGAACTATCTCTTTCAAACAATCATTTGAACAATAATTTGTCACGGGGGGGACATCCTGGGTCATCTGATGTAACCTCCAATTTAATTGCTAATCTCCCTACTCCATCTAGTTTATGCCCCCCTTTGCCTCCCAATACAATATTAGCCCCTTCAAAGGGGTCTGTCGAGTTGGGCACCATTGGCAAATTTGGCAATGCAACACATGGTGAGGGAGCTTCTAATAAGGTTACAAATCTAGCGAC
The DNA here is from genome assembly GCF_964204655.1 of Triturus cristatus. Classification (NCBI taxonomy): domain Eukaryota; kingdom Metazoa; phylum Chordata; class Amphibia; order Caudata; family Salamandridae; genus Triturus; species Triturus cristatus. The sequence goes on along the minus strand of NC_140593.1, from coordinate 379,445,972 downwards.
TTCTACCCAGGGGGGTGGTCCTATGTTAGGCTCATCGAGAAATAATAAAGCTGATGAATCCGGTAGGTGCCCCCCAAGTTGTGATCCAAAGAGCTCTAGTTTGCTATGTGTAGATTTGCCTCCAGAATCAATCCTGTATGTTGTTGTCATGGCTGGTGTCCCGGGATTGGATCCAGGTAAAGAGGAATCGTATTCTGATTTGAAAAACAAGTGCACCCACTGGTTAAATATCAATAGACCGCTACCACCACAGGTGTAAAGTGAAACTTTATTTGCCCGTAGAGTAAGTTGGGTAGGGCAAAAAAAGAAACGCATTGAGGGCGATTGCATTCTGATTAACTTTAGAGATAGTCGGATAGTTGATCATATATGCGATTGGCATCTGACGTGGGTGACTAAAGGGATACGGTCCCTTTCTTTAACTTATTTCTATCCCCCCCTCACCCTCTCCATCTACCATCAAATAGTTGGGGGCAACAAAGGGAAGGGAATGGAGAGAGTAATCAACAGACGATGTAATTATGATAAACTCCCACCTTTTGTTCTCCCTCTATCTAATAGATTTAGTTGTCTAGATCATGTAGATTAACTGACTTTGAACAGCCAAACTTTGCGAATTGATGAGGGAGATGTGGTTAATGTCCAGACATTTACTTTGAACAGGGAACCAGTGAACAAAGAAACTACCAGGGAAAATATTGGTGATTTCGAGGGGACTGTATATCGTAGCCCACCTGGTAGGATGGGGAGTCAGCAGGATATTAATATTATCATGGGCTAGCCTACCTTTCCTCCCCAGGCTATAATAGCCCAATTATCCCAGGGAGTTATGGCGCTTGATAATTCTCCATTGATAAGCAACAATAGGGCATTTAAGGAGTATGCTAAAGGGTAATTAGTTAGTCACCAGGATGCTACTGTGGAAAACTTTGGTAGCTATGAGGAGATGACCCTGTCTGTGGCCCCTGAAAGAGGGATCTCTACCATGGGCCTGCAGAGTTCTTAGGCAGCCTCACCATCAGGGCTAAGTATGCTGTCTTGGAATATAGCTGGGTTAACCCCTAAAATGACTATTCCTGAGTGGGTTGAATTCATCGATACCCATGAGATATGTTTATTTCTGGAGACCTGGGCATTGAAGCCTTTGCATAGAGTATTGTAAAGCGGCAGTTCAGGGGCCTAGGGGCAGACCATCGGGGGGCCTGGGTATCTGGATCGGTACACATCTCGGCTGCCTAGTTAAGCCGATAGAAACCCACTCCCCTGATATCCTATGTATTATTCTATCTCTTAATGATTTCCCCAAAGTGGCTATCATTAACGTTTACTCTCGTCCCGTAAGGTATGGGCAGACTTCACAGACGTTAGATTGTCTGTCAGCCTTTCTTGCGTCGTTGCCTGAGCAAGTTCTACCTATTATCGGTGGAGACTTCAATTGCCACTTTGAACCCTTAAACGGGTTATCCCACCCCATAACTGGTGATGAGGATTCAACGTGGGGAATTCCAACGTGTAATCATTATTCGTTGAGGGGCTGGACTCCCCTAGCCCTACAGTTGACCTCAGTCATTATTCGCTGAGGGCATGTAATGGTCGAATATATGCAGACAATCCAGGGAAACACACCTTTGAAAGAAACGGCCAGGCATCCACAATTGATTATATCTTGGTGAAGGTGGATATCTGGCATAGTATAGTGAACTTCCTGGTACAGTCTTGTCCTGAAAGCGATCACAATCCGCTGGTTGTTACCCTGAATTGGTGTCAATTGGGAGCCTACCAACCTGAGTCTACCGCGCCCCTTCTAATTTACTTGTAGCAGAGGGAGGTAGAAGAATCCGATGGGGAACTTTTTTACAAACACCGGAGGCAAAGGCTGCACTGTATAAATCTATTATACCCTTTTTGGTAAAGACCAGCTCTATTACAGATAGATGCGGTGGTACTGATTTTTCAGAGGAGTTGGGGGACAACCACCAGGATCTGGTTGAAACCCTGGCAGAGTTCTTCTATACTACCTCAACCCACAAAAGAAAGGAACAAAGAGGCGTTAGTCCCGGGTATAATAGGGCCTGCAGAGATGCAAGGAATGCTCTGTTGACTCATCCACGCGAGGGCGATATTTCACGCATTAGGGAGGCAAGGGCTTTCTTTAAGAAACTCATATTAGAAGCAAAATCTGAATGGGAAATCGACAGGTAGCAGGCCATCAAGAAAGCCTTAGACGTTGGGGACCCCAGAGGGTTCTGGAATTTGGTGAAGACAGGCAATCCCGACGGTAAGAACGCAATTGAGCCAAACTTCGGGGAGGAAGTCTGGCGAGCTCATTTCCAAGTGTTATACACTAAGTCCCAAATAGGAACAGCTGTAAATGGGCTGCTAGTAATTGATTGTATTTCCGTTCCACCCACAGACATCCCCTTTGTTCCTTGGCTGAGGTGAGAATGGCCTTGGCCAAAGTCTTGCCAAACAAGGCACCTGGATTGGATAGGGTCCCAGGAGATTTATTTAAATCTGATCAGGTAGTCTGGGTTCCATACCTGCGGGATCTTTTTAATGCAATTCTTTTTGGCCTGTCACCCCCCAAAACGTGGGTGGGTGCCGAGATTATTCCCATCTACAAGAAAGGTTCTCCTATAGACCCGGCAAACTATAGGCCTATTAGCCTAATTGATGTATCCCAAAAGATCTTCGCACGTGTTCTTTTGGGAAGACTCCAGACTTGGATGGAAGATCATAATATACTCACCCCTCTCCAAGCTGGTTTTAAATCCAAAACTTCAACTATGGTTCAGTTGTTTAGATTACAATTAATCTATTGGAAAACCATCACATTGAAGGGTGGTTCGCTCTACCTCACTTTTGTGGATCTCAAATCAGCTTTTGATTTGGTAGATCGAGATCAGTTGTGGGACCTCCTGTTAGAGATGGGGCTCCAGTTTATCTCCGTCTACAGATAAAACGCCTCCATGAAGACAATTTTGCTAAAATTAGATTTGGGAATAGAGGGGAACTCTCTGCTCTGATTCCTGTAGAGAAGGGCGTGAGACGAGGTTGCGTCCTCGCACCAACTCTCTTCTCCCTTTTTCTAAATGGGTTAATTGAGGATCTCCTATCAGTTAAGGATATAGACTCCCCTAAACTTGCCAATCGTAAATTTCCTGCATTAATGTTTGCAGATGACACGTTGCTCCTATCTAAAACACCTATGGGGATGCAACGTGTCTTAGAGAAGTTTGGCTCGTTTTGTAAGAAAATGAATCTTGAGGTAAATATAAAGAAAACAAAGTATATGGTTTTCCATGCCGACTCCACAAATTGCCCACACCCCAAAATGGACGAAAGGCCTTTAGAGAGGGTCCCCGTCTTTGATTACTTAGGCCTTACCATAAACGATAAAATGGACTGGGGGCTGCAGATTACTAAGGCAAACTTAAAACTTATTCAAGTTAGTGGGGGGATTCTAAAAGTCCATAGGAGCTGTGCCGTAAGGGTTATTGGCCCCCTGTAGAAATTTATAAAGTCCAAGCAAGGGGTGCCACCCTTTACGGAGCTGAACCATGGGGTCACTGCCAGACTAAAACCCTGGCACTGACTGAAAATAATTTTTTAAGGCAACTCTTGGGTCTCCCTCAAAGTACCCCCTTTAGTCCCTCTAAGGATGGATCTGGGTATTCTTCCCATTACCGAAGTGATAGCCTCTCGCCCACTATTGTATTTGCGACGGCTATGGAGTACCCCATAGCTGGTTATATACAGAGAGGAACTAGAATCAGTTATGCACATCCGGGGGACGGAAAAAATCCCTTGGCTGTCCTATATTCGGGATACCTTTCGTTAAATCGGGAGGAGTGACTTGTGGTCTTCTCCCGAGGAATCTTGTCTTGATATCTCCAAACAGTCACTAACCACTGCTCTAAAAGAATACCGACTGATGTGTATCAGTAGGGTGATTGAGACATCTAGATTAACCTCCAGGTTTTTAGATGTTAAAATAGTTTATAAATTGGAGCCAGCTCTAGATCTCATTCAACCCTTTTTAGCCAAGAAACTCTTTCTCCAATTCCGACAAGGGACGCTCCCTCTTTATGCATTTACTAATAACTGGGCGGGGGCCAACAAACTATTATGTCCTGGGTGTAATGAGACAGATGAGACTGAGACCCATGTGATTTTTTTTTTTTGTCCTGCATAAAAGGCTGCTAGATCTAAATGGGTTTTTCAACTCTGCAGGAATTTGGGAATCAGAAATTTTGGAGAGGTTTTTAGGCTACTAAAGTAATGATACACATCCGGTCCTGTTGCTGCTATATCCAAATTTCTTTTTGCTTTGTGGTGCAAGCGCAGATGTTTAGTGAAAAGTTAGGGTTGAGATTTGGATGGTGTCATTTTAATCGATTCTGTTAGCTTGATTTTAAAATGTTATTACTGACGCCTATATTTTAAATCATGTTTATCAGCTTGTTTATATTTTTTAAAGGTATTGTGCAAGAGGATGATATTTTTCCTTACATGGATGAAAATTGCTCCATTTAACATACCGCTGGTTGTCCAAAGATTGTAACGACTTTTTATATTTTTGTGGGAGTGAGAATCTTCCTGTTAGCAGGGTCTAAAATGTAAAAAGCACCATTATTTGTTCCTACCTCTTATCTTTTTTATTTATTTTAATTTTCAAGTTATATTACGATGCTGTATTTTTAATCCTATCTTATTGTGCTTTTATGACAGTAATTGCCGAAATAAAGTTTTACTGATTGATTGATTGCCTGTACTTTATTTTCAGCTCATATTTTTTGCACCAACGTGCGGACAGGCCTGCCCCCCACACCATAGGCTCTAGCTTTCTGTCGATGCGCCATGTATTTATTTTCGCTATCTGCAAGTTCGTTATATAGAGTGAGTTGTTCCCTAATGGCACCTGGTGTAGCTGCAAGGTGTGTGCGCTCATATTCTTCTTCCAACTTCTTAAGGGTTTTTTCAAAGTTCCGCAACTGTGTGCATATGTCTCTCAATATTCCCACATTTGTACTAATGCAGTCCCCTCATATGGTTGCTTTAAATGCTTTCCATAGTATACCAGCATCCTCTACTGAATCTTTGTTCAATTGGAAGTATTCTAACAACTTCCCTAATTTTTTTACTGTATATTGGGTCTAGTAGAGCTGTGACGTAAAACCTCCATATGTATTGTGGAGGTGTATATGTTGGAATATCCAGGGACAATAGTACTTGCTTGTGGTCTGATAGTATTTTAGGAAGATGGTGGATAGCATGTGCCAAATTGCTGGCCACATCTGACACTAGCCAATAATCAATCCTGGACCAGCTTCCGTGTACTGTAGAGGTGTATGTACTTTCTTGTATTTGCGGGTTGCACAGTCTCCATATGTCAACCATATGAAATTCTTCCATGCCATTTAGTATTGCCGTAGCTGCTTGTTTGTGATGTTCTATCGCTGTGCGACCTGTCATGGGCATCATCAAGTGCCACATTTAGATTTCCTCCCCACAGTATTTCCATCTGTGGTAGCTCTCTGTTTATTCCAAATGCTTATATAAAATCCCGGATCATCCACATTGAGCCCATATGCGTTAATTAACCCTATTTTGGAGCCTCGTAATATTCCAGTAACGATTATGTATCTACCTTGATCATTTGTTATTGTGTGTTCTATCTTAAACTGCACCCCCTTTTTTATTAGGATCATGAAACCCCTTACATATGAAGAGTAGGAAGATGTTATTGTTGATTCTGCCCATTTATTTCCTATACCAGCTTCAGTGGACTTTAAGTGGCTTTCTTGAAGCATAGCTACCTCTATTTAGTGCCTATCCAGATATGCCAACACTTGCAGAATTTTTCTAGGGTTGTTTAGCCCTCTCACGTTCCAGGTGATTAGGTACACCGGTGTTGCTTGGTCTTCATTATGTATTCATACATATATGGTGCATAAGTGTGCACACTATCAGACTACCTTGTGTGTGTGTTGTGTTATCGTCTGATCTGTGGGTATGTACGACAATGACTAACAATACAATCAGTCCCCCCCCCCCACACACTCCCGCATCCCAAACATTCTGGAGAAGATCCCATAAAAGAAAACCTAACTTATCCACATGTTGAATAAGATTGCAGCGTTAAGGATCCATATCAACTGGTAACGAACAGTTCGGGGCATACCCATTGTGAGGGGCATGCCAGAGTCCCAACATACACCCTTTCATGGCGAGGAGCGGGTCATGAGCGATATTGGAAGTAAACAGCAGACATCGCAATATTTGACAAATCACTGTCCGCATTTTACAGTTTCTGCAGCAGGTTACCAGTTTATCGACTGTTAGCCAAGTGTACTCTTTCCTTGTGTGTTGTGACTTTTTCCCAGCTTTGTCCACTGGAATCTCAGGTAATCCAGACAGTCTTCTTCAGTAGGTTGTCTTCTTTGCATGTTGCTAGTTGTCAGCATGTCAGTATAAATAGCTGCTTTTGGCGTTTAAAAATAATGCATAAAGGGAAGGAAAGAATTTTTCAATCTGGCTGGGTATAGCATGGCATATATTTCTGCTTGCTTTAAACGTTTCTTTACTTGGAGGTATTCTTTCCTGGCCGCTTGTACGGCTAGTGTAAAATCTGGAAAGAAGAGCTGTGTGTTTCCCTGATGATGGATATCTCTTTTCTCCCTGGTCATTCACAACACCGCATCTCTATCTCTAGAATTTAACAGTCTTGCAACAATGGGGCGTGGCGTTGCTCCTGGAGGTCTGGGTGTCAGGGAGCGGTGCACCCTTTCCAGTATAAACATGGGTGACAGGGTTTCTGCTCCAAATATATCTTTCAGTAATTGCTCCAAATAAGTCTCCATTGGTCCAGTATTTGTCGATTCTGGTACGCCCAGGATGCGTATATTATTTTGGCATGATCGCACTTCCAATGCAATTTTTGGCTTGGATTACTGCTATTACTTTTTCCATATTTAGACTTTTTGCACTGAGCTCCTTTGTGTTATCTTTAGTGGCAGATCACCTGTGTACCACTTCATTCAGTCTACCCGTTTGTTGTTCCATCTTGGCAGTTAGGTGCTCCATTCTGAGATTCATGCTATCGATTTTACCATCAATGGATTGCAGACTGTGCTGCATGGCCGCTAATGCATCCGAGGAGTGACTCTGATCATCCATGTCTGATGCCGTTTCCCCGGCTTCCTTTGTGGTTTTTCTGGGCTCAAAGTTCAGTCTGGGTTGGACTTTGTCAGTTTTACCCATCTGGTCAGCAAGGAGTGAGAGGGACCTTCCCAGCTAGATGCGTGAATTTGGGTTGCGCGTTCACCATATGCTTTCCGCGCTGCCTGGGAGCTCTGTGGGAACGGTTATTAATAATAGTTCTTTCGGCCCCAGAGACTTAAGTTAATCACAAATATATAGTTCCTTATGATTTACGGCGAGGGGGTGTTCCGCTCTGTACGTTATTTCTGCCCCTTAATTTTGTGCTGCGTAGAGTCAACTTATCTCAGTTTCAGTGTTTGCAAGTTTCTTTATCTGGCACCCTCTATTGTGTAACTGGTCTTATTTGTTTTACTGCGGCGCATATACGGGGCCTCATTACATACTCACAAGGCGTTGCGGCAGCTCTTCTTCCCTCTTGAGCAGTGCGGTATTTCTATTGAAGTTAACTGCACCCTCCGCGCTGCACAAACAGGGACCCGTGCCCGCCTAGGAGCAAGCCCCGTGATCGCAATCTGATGCTCACATCGAGTCGCGGTGTCCGATATCTCCTGGGTTCACCACAAGATAGGTAGGACGCTCCTACAGTATCGTGCTCTCTTCGGCAATCCCAACCTGCTAGCTTCGCATTTCCTCCTGTCGCCGTAGGCCCAGCTTTTATGTGCCCTTCCCGGGCCGACATCCGGCCGCAACACAGCGCCACAGCGTTCAATCAATCAATCCTCAATCAATCCGGGGATTGTAAGCGTTCTACTCACCCGTGAGGGTCTCAAGGTGCTGGGGGGGATGGAGGGGCGGTCAGCAGGTCTGTTTAGCCGAAGAACAAGGACTCGAGTCTTCCTGAAGGTTTTCAGGGAGAGGGCATGTTTGATGTCTGCCGGTAGCTCGTTCCAGTTCTTGGCCGCAATGTGAGAGAAGGATCTTCCGCCTGCTCTGGCTCTTTGGTTGATTGCTTCCACCAATTGCGGCAATATGCAGCGGACAGAAAGAGGGTCAGTTCAGGCAAAGCAGCGTTCCGCACCTACATGTGGCCACTATGTTGGTGCTCCGGCAAGCAGCTCTGAGGGCGCTTTCCCATTACAAGCGTCTTTGCTATCAGGGCGGTGCCTCCATTTTCTCCAGCCATACGCGTTGCGACTCGCACGATGTTTTAGGACATATATCTGCGATACCACAAGTTTGTTTTCCTCTGCTTCCTGTTGCCGCTTATCTCACCTGCGATATCCAGTGTTTTAGTCCATTTTTATCAGCTGTGGGCAGGATGCTGACGAATTATATGCTCACAGCCAGATGAGCTACCCTCTCGTGCAGCCATCTTGCCATGGGCACACTAGTGCCACCCAGAATCCATGCCACCTTTAGGCATTGCTTACACTTCAAGAGTGATTGTCAAGGTGATGTTCTATAAAAGCTTAAAAAATGAAGAAAATGAAGCATGATGGTTTCATTGAAGTTGACAATGGCATTGATTCATATAATCCCCTTTAAAAATGAAGAAACATGCATACTTTTGCTCAAACTTTTCAAATCGGATGGGTGTGGCGGTCGACCTGGCCATGCTGAAAGTATGGTTGTGGAGCGAAATGTATGATTTTGCTGTTGCAGAGATTTAGATGAAGACCAGCTCAATTATTGTGCTTGTGTCCCAGTGAAGGCCTTGATGGTGTTGAATATCGGACCTTATGAATGTTCTGCTAACCAGAGTCCCTGAACCCCTAACTTCCTTCCCAGGGCTGCAAATAGTATGTCTTGTACCTTTCCAGCAGGGTCCGTTCCAAGATGGCATAGAATAACTTTGCCTCATGGTTCGGCAGTAAGAGGTAGAAAAGAGGAAAGATGTAGAAGCCTGATATGTGATTTACCCCAGCTCCCAGACCTGTAGAGAATGTCAGGGGCTGCCATTAATGAGTTGTCTTATAGATGTTCTGTATTGGTGAGGGAGACTGACATCATTCTAGGCCCACAATAGGAGGTAGGAGAGGATTCATGTGCTGTATACTCTGCCTGCGTGCTCGTACGGAATGGATTCAGTAAAACGTGGCTACTTGTTTGTCCTCTAAGGCTATATTTATGGTGGATGGGACGTCCTCCTAAAGTATCTGGTTGTATAGGGCTACTATAAAGGGATACCTATAGTGCTCCCCCCCCCCCCCCCCCTCTCCATTGTAGATGTTTCTAGTCGAAATGCTGACAAATATCATTAGATCAAATATACCAATGAGTCTTTTGGTTTTTGAATGCTGAAAACAAAGTTTTGATATTTGTACGCAATATGATGTTTTCTCTTTAAAAGCATAATGGCTTTTTTTCTGCCCTGATGAAGAGGTTTATTCATTATGGCTCATTGGTAGGCTTAAAGATCAATGTTGGATAGTTCTACTGGATTGACCTCAATTTTTGACTCTTTCCAATTATTTAGACGATTTTGAAGTGGTTAATTCCCTGCTCTTGATGGCATAGGTTTAGTCATAATGAGTCTGAAACGTGAGTCTTTTGGAGAACTAATCTGAAAGAAACACGTAGTGATAGATTCCTTACCTTAGAATTACCCCCAGGCGTCAGACTAGATCCGGAAGATTTTAGTCAGCAGTACCCCTGTGCATCGGTAGGCGTCGTTGGCGCTGTCGGCGCCGCGATGACATCGCTGGAGCTACTTAGACGCACCCACGCACGCTGACGTCAGTTCTTTCTTTTCCCGCGCCAGCAAGCGCAGATCCGGGAAGAGCAAGTACCCCCAGTCAATTTTTGACTGAGTTTTTTCGCTGCCATTTGTCTCATTTTCTTCGAGTCGATCGACTCCTGGTGTCGTAGGGATGCCCCCTTTTAAGAACCGTGGGGACTGTCACTGCATGATGTCAGTGACTACCCACACTGCGTGTGTCTCTACTGCCTGGGGCGCGACCATGACTCCAAGTCGTGCCCCGACTGCCGGTCCCATGGGACGTCGAGGGACTGGTCGTGGAGCAGTCACCATCGTTCCCCTGGATCGAAGTCTTCGCACTTGTGGGGTCAGGTAAGTCACAGCATTTAAAAAAGAAGTCGAAGAAGCATTGTCGCTCCTCGACTTACCCTCACCCATCGCGTCTGAGGGTGCGGGTGGTGCCACCCCCGCAGCTCCAGCAGAGTCTGCGATGTCGCCACCGGCCTACCCGCCCTTTCCGGGTCATTTGACGCCTGCTCAGGTGCAAGAGTTTCTTGCTGCCATGGCCCGTCTGGCCCCACCGGTCTGCCTACGGGCCCGACTGGAGGTCCTGTCCTTCCATCGCCGCCGGCCCCGGCATCGCCGACGGTTCCAGCTCTGGTGCCAAAGGACCTCCTGGGATTGGGCCCCGGTCGACGCCGGTTGACCTTATAACGCCTCCACCGACGTCGACCCCACCGGCACCACCTCCGATGTCGCCCGCTCCTCAGGACAGTTTCAGCCCTGAACCGGACATGGTGCCGGATCCGTGTCGCTCGGCGCCAATTCTGACGCAGATGGGGCCCTGTTTCCCCCTATGTCCGTCCTCCTTACTTGCAGCCTGTGTGATTATGATCCGGCCTGGGCAGAGGATTTGGGGGATGCCAGTGGTCTTGACACTTCACCTGACCTTCGCATGCTCTCTCCTCCTACCGTGACTAGGGAGGAGGGAGCCAGTTGCGCATTGGTAGTACGTAGGGCATCAGCCGGCGGCAACCTCTTCAGAGCCCTTGCTGCCGTTTAATGATGTACTTTCTGACTTCCTTTTGGGCACTTAGTCCAGGCCCAACACAGGGACTCCTGTGGACAGGAACGTGGCCCGACGCCATCGCCCGGCTCCGGGTGACCCGTCTTTCCTTCCCAACACCCCAATCCCGAGTGCTTGGTTGTCCAGGCCTCTACTTCCCAGAGCGCTTTCCCTTCGGCTCTTCCGGATAGAGAATCCAAGAAGCTGGAGCAGCTTGGCAAGAAGCTGTTTTCATCTGCCAGCTCAGGGCTGCGGTCGGTGAACACCGCATGCCCCTTGGGCCGTTATTCCCACTCTGTGGGATACGGTTGCGCAGGTGCTGCCCAACTGTCCGGAGGAGGCACGGACAATGCTCTCCCAAGCTGTTGCAGCTGGGAGAGACGCAGCGCAGTTCACTATTCGTTGCGGGCTTGATACCGCCAACTCGCTGGGCAGGGCGATTTCCACGACGGTGGTGCTTCAGCGCCACGCCTGGCTGAGAACACCTTGATGGACATGCCCTTTGATGGCATTCGCCTTTTTGGCAAGAAAGCGGATAGTGCATTGGAGAGCTTTAAGGACTCACAGGCTACGGCCAAGTCCTTGGGCCTGTCGGCCACTCGCCCTCCTCCGCCTTCCGCGTTTCGCTCCTTTCGTGGCCACGGAAGCGGTGCCCCAACACGTTCGTTCCAGAGCCACAGGCCTGTGCAGCAACATCCTCAGCGTGGCTGTGGACGTGGGAACCGTCAAGGTGATTCTGGGGGCCAGCGGGCTGGTCAGTCCACCTCCACCCCTGCAGCGTCCACTGCAAAGCCTTCCTAGTCTGACCTTTCAGGCCCATCAAACGCCAGTGGGTGGCAGGATTCGCCATCATCTCCCCCACTGGCGCAACATCACATCGAACAAGTGGGTGCTGCAAATTGTCTGAAGGGGCTACTCGCTCTCCTTCGAGACTTCCCCTCCAGCCATGCCACCTCAGGACCACCGCATGTCGGGGGACCATCTTGTGCTTCTTCAACAGGAAATCACGGCCCTCTTGGCCAAGGGGGCCATCCAGCGTGTTCCTCGGCCAGAAGTAGGTTGTGATTGTTATTCCCACTACTTTCTGATCCCAAAGAAGGACAAGGGCCTCCAGCCTATCTTAGACCTTCGGAACGTCAATCGCTTCCTCCGAAAGGAGAAGTTCAAGATGCTCACACTTGCTCAAGTCTTGTCTGCCCTAGACCCTCAAGACTGGATGGTAACGTTGGACTTGCAGGACGCTTACTTTCATATCCCCGTCCTGCCGGCCCACTGGCGTTACCTGCTGTTCACGGTGGGCCACGAGTACTTTCAGTTCACCGTGCTCCCCTTTGGCCTTACCAGTGCTCCTCGGGTGTTCATGAAAGTGATGGCGGTGGTCGCAGCTCATCTGCGCAGATCAGGGGTTCCGGTCTTCCCCTATCCGACGACTGGTTGTTGAAGGCGGGCTCGCCCCAGGCAGTCGTATCCCACCTCCAGACTACGGCCTACCTCCTGCATTTGCTGGGGTTCTCCATCAGCGCACCGAAGTCGCACCTGATTCCCTCTCAGAAGCTCCTCTTCATCGGAACAGTTCTGGATTCGGTGCAGTTTCGGGTTTATCCTCCCGAGCAGCGATTCATAAGGTCCGATATTCGCCCTATGATTCCGATCTTTCAGCCTCTATCCCAGGTTTCAGTCAGAATGACCCCCGGCTACTGGGCCTGATGGCCTCCTGCATCCTGTTGATGGATCATGCTAGATGGCATATGCGGGCTCTGCAGTGGGACCTGAAGTTCCAGTGGGCACAGCATCGGGGCAACCTATCTGATCACGTCCAGATCTTGGAGGGCACTGCACAACAATTGCAGTGGTGGCTCACAAATCGCAATTGGGTCAATGGCATATCCCTCTCCCTTTCCCTTTCCCAACCGAAACACACAGTGGTGACAGACGCGTTCCTTCTGGGGTGGGGCGGCCACATGGGAGAGGCAAAGATCAGAGGACTCTGGTCTCCGGCGGGGTCCCGGATCCATATCAACCTTCTGGAGCTTCGGGCGATCCGACTTGCACTGAAGGCTTTCCTTCCCTCTGTCAAGGGGAGACTAGTGCAGGTGTTAACAGACAACACCACCACCATGTTATACTGCAACAAACAGGGCGGGGTGGGGTCGTGGACCTTATGTCAGGAGGCTCTGCGTCTCTGGACATGGCTGGAACATCAGGGCATTTCCCTGGTGGTTCAACACCTGGCAGGTTCTCTGAATGCCAGGGCAGACAAACTCAGCCGCCGGTGCATGATGGATCACGAATGGCGTCTGCACTCAGACGCCATTCGTGGCAAGGTCTCTTTCAGCAGTGGGGAGAGCCTTGGTTAGATCTATTCGCCACTGAAGAGAACGCGCAATGTCATCAGATCTGCGCGTTGGAATTTCCAAGGCAGCACTCGCTAGGCGGCGCTTTTTGTCGCGAGTGGAGTTGCGGTCTACTGTATGCCCTTCTGCCTATACCACTTCTACCCAGAGTGCTGAAGAAGATAAAGCGCAACCGGGCCAAAGTCATTCTTGTGGCTCCAGACTGGGCTCGAAGAGTATGGTATCCCGAGCTACTCAGCATGGCTATCGATCCCCCGATCCGACTGCCTCTTCGGGAGGATCTTCTGTCGCAGCAACAGGGGACGGTCCTCCACCCGAACCTGTCCAGTCTCCACCTCCTTGCGTGGAGATTGAGCAGCAGCAGTTGATGTCTTTTGACCGGCCTCCTGAAGTTTGTGATGTAATCTTGGCAGCCAAGTGTCCCTCCACTAAGTCGGTATACACCTGCAGGTGGAATAATTTTGTGGCATGGTGCACAGCAAATGCTGTGGATCCCCTTTCTGCCCCTCTTTCAGAGGTCATTTTATTCCTCCTTTCTTTGGCCCAGCAGAGCTCTGCTCTGGGCACTATCAAGGGCAATCTCTCAGCCATTTCAGCCTTTATACGGTTTCCAGATCAGCCTTCCCTTTTCAAGTCCCGATGTTGTAAATAGATTCTTAAAAGGCATTACTCATCTTTTCCCTCCTGTACCTTTCATAATGCCTCAGTGGGACTTGAACCTGGTTCTGACATATCTGATGTGTGCTCCCTTTGAACCACTTCACAACTGTCCTCTTCGTCTTCTCACTTTAAAGACAGCTTTCCTAGTGGCCATCACCTCTGCCAGAAGAGTGAGTGAACTCCAGGCTCTTTCTTCTAAACCTCCTTTTCTCTCTGTCCATCTGGACAAAGTGGTTCTAAGGACTCGTCCATCTTTTCTGCCAAAGGTTGTCACTGCCTTTCAATCCGGGCAGACCATCACTTTGCCCACCTTCTTTCCGCCTCCGCATCTCTCAAAAGAGGAAGAGAGGCTCCACCGTCTGGACCGAAAACGTGCGCTCTAAATCTACCTGAACCACACACAACCGTTCGGGGTGAATGACCAGCTCTTTGTTGGCTACCTGGGCTCCAAGAAAGGTTGGGCCGTTCACAAGCGGACCATCTCTCGGTGGGTTGTTCTGTGCACAAAGGCTTGTTATTCTTTGGCTAAAAAGGAGCCTCCGGTGGGGCTGCACGCCCATTCTACCAGGGCGACTGCAACTACTACTCCTTTGGGACGGGGAGTTCCCTTGCATGACATCTGTCAGGCAGCTACGTGGGCCTCGCTGCACACGTTTACCAAGCATTATTGCCTGGACAGCCAAGTCCGGAAAGACTGCCTCTTTGGCTGTTCTGTTCTCCAGGATTTTCTGGTGTGATCTTGGTTCGCAGACCCACCACCGTGGTTGGTATTGCTGGGGTATCTATTCTAAGGTAAGGAATCTATTGCTACATGTTTCTTTTTAGATGCACAAGTTGCTTACCTTCGGTAACGATATATCTGTAAGAAACATTAGTAGTGATAGATTCCTTACCGCCCCACCCATCCTCCCCGTTCTCAGAACTGATTTCTAGGGTTAAGGTCATCCCTTTCAGGGCCCTAGTTTCATGGCACCAGTGGTCAGTTTCTTGCATGGATCTGCTTTCCTGGCGCGGGAAGTCGTGTAGAACTGACGTCAGCGCGCATGGGCGCGTCTAAGTAGCTCCAGCGACGTCATGTCGGCGCTGGCGATGCCAACGACGCACGCGTAGCTGCACGACGATGCCTACTGATGCGCAGGGGTACTGCTGGTGTAAACTTTCCGGATCCAGTCTGACGCCTGGGGGTAATTCTAAGGTAAGGAATCTATTACTACTAATGTTTCTTACAGATATATTGTTACCGAAGGTAAGTAACTTGTGCGAGAACAGCATGGAAATGTATTTGTCCTTTTGCTGAGAGTGAAAATGGCCTTAGGCAGACTTAAGGATACATGCCCTCTAGACTGGGGGCCTTGCCATTGTTTGAGCGTGATATTTAAGGAGGTACCCTTTCAGAACTGAAGTTCTCTGTGTATGGGTTACATAGGGTAGCCAGGTTTTTTAAATGTATTTGAGGGAAGGTTGTTGGCAGGTGAAGGTGTCCAAGGTAAAGGGAATGACCAGGAAAGTTGGTTTGAGATTTTGACAGCAGTGCAACCACTTTATGGTAATATTACACTTTTTGTACACTAACCCCTCAAAACGAGATGAAAATTAAAATACTAATGTTGGTCTGCAGTATAGTTTAGAATCTCGGAGGTAAATAAAATAAAACAAACTGCTCCCTTTCTGAATCATGGAATTTACCTACAGTTTCATTAACTACATCGGCGAAGTTGAAATATTTGACAAACTGAGAAATGGCATTGCAATCCTAAATAATTCCACTTTATGCTAGAGCTTATCCTTCCGTGGTCTTAATACTGGTGTGTCTATTACCCTTATTCAGGTTTCCTGTCAAGCAGGCCACAACAGGAGATATTTTTTAACTTGCTCATAATGAATTGAGCGACTGTTCACATGCGAGCTACCCTTGCCCTAGCTCCAACTCCTCCTCCTACAGTGTGTGCTGGATTCCAGATTCCCCGCCTCTGTCCCCACATGGGTATGTGCTGAGACATACTTGTTCAGCTCTCGTGCACACCTGTACCTTTGTTCCCTCGTTGTGGCTTTCGATATGAATGAAGGACCCTTCTAATTCTTCTTTCTAGGTAGAAAGTGAAGATTATTTCCAAATAATCTCCATGTCTCTATTGAGCTTTCTGCCTGTAACCAGTGCTATTCCAGGGCCCTCTAGGCCTTTCTTGGGTTGTTTTTACCAACAGGGGGTGTAGACATTTTCACTAGGTCTTTGGACCCAGTGTAACCTCCATGGTTTAACTGCTGAGTTTCCCTACTGGTTCGTCAAAATTTGTGTGTTGCAAGCAATATCCTATTCAGATTTCATGCAGATGTGGATGAGCACACTATGAAGTCAGATTCCTACACCTTTCATTTGCTAGGGCATGGGAAGAAGAAAGAATATCCTCCACTACATCGTGATCATTGCTTTCATCATTCCTACTGACAGCAGAAATTTAAGTAGCAGTAACAAACGCATTGTGTTCCATGAGGGGTGACCTTCAAGGGAGAGAGGAGACCCCCTAGCTGTCAACAGTAAAGCATCCAACAATGAAAAATGACTTCTCTATTCTTACTGTCAACATCTCCACAGGAGGGATCATTGCCAATTACATGGAGGATGGCAAAACACCAAAAGACCGATGGGTTGTTTGGTGTGAAAACTCTCCAAATGTGTTTCCACTTAGACCTTCGTCTACATGAAGCCTTCTAACTCCACTGCAACGTGCCACAAAAAGAAATAATTTTTTTTTTAGGCACATCCAATTGCGAATTAAATGCTAAACAAATTAGTTCAGTGCTACCTTAGAACAGTTCAGTGCTACCACAGAACAGTTCAGTGCTACCTTGTGCTACCACAGAACAAGAAAATAGTAGATAAAACAAGATGCAAGCATTGTGCTTGCTCCGTCTCATTTTTCTGCGGCTCGGAAGTTAGCTCTGGATGTGTGCAATAGATCTACAAGACACACATTTTCACATTTGAGTTGCTTACAAACACAGACAATGCAGACTATTTACAGTGCAGAAACTGCATTTCCGATTAGAGTTTTGCCATTTCACATAAAGACCACCAAAAGTCTTCTACATGTATGTGGCAGTATTAGTAGTGCTTATTAGTATAAAAGTATTGTGTGCCTTACTTTAACCAGACATCTGATTGCTGAAGACCCGCCCATGAGAGAGGTCATGAATATCTTTAAATTACATTTTTATTAAGTCACCCATGGCTAATTTAATTATGTGTCAAATCCAAAATAAGCAGTACATTGCTCAATGAACGCACATGAAAAGAGATCAAATCATTTAGAAATAATTTGTAAATGCATCCTCTCGGCTGGTAAAATTAATTGTTATTTGGGATGATCAAGCATTAGGAATAGGGACCAGTACAATGATGATCTTTCACTAAAGTTCGACTCTCTTGACTTGATTTTCGGTTCATTCAGAAAAGAAAGAGACAAGGAGCTTCTCTGTTAAGTCTGACCTATGTTAGCAGGGCGATCTCCGATTTATGTAATAGGGTTGAGATTGTTCATGGCCATACTGATCTTAAATATATATGCATCTGCCTGGTGGGGTCCACATTTTCTTCAATAATGGGAAGCAGAAGCATATCTCTTCTTAATCCTGTTTCACTCACTGGGCGGAGGAGATGGCTTTTTCTTTGATCTGTGTAGAGGGAGCAGAAAAAGAGAAATGTTGAACTTTCGTCAGCCTCTGATGGAGTAAGCATAAAGTCATCTTAGATGATGGCCAGTCATTTTTAGTTTTAGCTAGCATAAAAAAGGGCAACTTCCTATGGTGTTCTGATTGAAGATGCATGTTTTAAAAAAAAAAAAACTTTATTTAATGCTTTTTCAATTAACAGTCAGGCAAGCATTTCAATTTCTGGGCAATGTGTCATAACAGTTACAGAAGTTTATCCACAATAGCACATACAGTATGGACAGAGTTAAACCCACCAATCTCCGATACCCTCCAACCACATATCTTCCATTCCACACTGTTTTGCGCTTTATACTATTGCATAGTGACCTTATAATACTGCATTTAAATTCTTAATCATTCACATTTGCTTCAGATGCGTTACCTTCCCCATCAGTACCTCCTGTTGTTTCCGGGTCTGCTGCACCCTTTTTATCATGTATTTCCTATATGGGCTCCATATTTTCTTAGGCCTGCTCTTTTCCGGCATGAGGGTGTTCTAATTATCTGTGTGCGTGGAACAGTGTGCTACGTCCGCAAGCCAGTCTGTGACCTTTGGCAATGGGCCACGCATCCATCTCATGGCAATTCTCCGTTTCGCCAGTAGAAGGCACATAGCCGCCAATCTGCATCCCCCTTTCGGTATATCTTTATCATACCCTAGTATTGCTCCCAGCGGCGTCTCTGGAATTGGGAGTGCAACCACCTGCGTTAGTGTGTAATATACAGCTTTTCAGAATTCCCGTATCCCTGGGCATTCCCATGCTAAGTGTATGAATCCTGCGTTCGCCATCTTACACCTCTGGCATCTATCGTTCTCTAACAGGCCATATTTATATAATAATCTGGCAGACGTGTAATATACTCTGTAAATATTTGTAGTGTATAAGTTTGTGTCTCCCGTTTTGTGATCTAGTCTTTGTGTTAGCATAGCATCTATCCCACTGTGCTTAGGTGATTTCCACCCCCAGATCCACATGCCATTCCATCTGTGTTTTGATAGTGGGGCGACCTGGGACGCTATGCTTAGTGCATATAGTGCAGTGACCCCCCTTTGCGGGGTATTGGTTTGCAGTAAGTAAGTTAGTGTCTTCCACTCCAGGGGTCCTGCTTCCCTTTTCCCAGCAACACATGCATAGCCTGGCGCAGCTTATGGTAATTATATGCATCTAGACTATTAGCTTGGGGGGCTTGAGCGAGTACTTGCTCCCATTTCTTCATCACTCCCTCATGGAATAGATCCCCTATGCGTTCAATTTTTAATTTGTGCAGAGTTTGCTTAACCACCTTTTCCTCTCCCATTGGCATCCAGCCATACAATTCTACATGCCATTTAGGTGTGTACATGAGTTCGATCTGTTTGAGTCCTAGTGCAGGCTGTCGGGTCTATTACGTGCGGGGTGCCCTATGCCCCCTCCATTAGCATTCTCGGGAGTGGGCTAGGTGCTACCGCATTTCTTTCAATGTGTAAGTGAGGCAGATCTCGGAGTCTGTGTATCCACTAGTGGGCATGCAACACCTGAGCCGCTCTGTAGTATCTTTCCAAATCAGGAGCATTTAGTCGTCCCCCCCGCCCCCCCCCCCCCCCCTCCAATGTATGATTTGGTGAGAGTTTCCCACTCGACTCAGGTTTTTCCCGACCCAGGCCAATCTTATTATTTGGGTTCTAATGCTTTGGAAAAATGATTTGGTCAATGCCAATGGTATGTTGGCAAACAAAAACAGAAAATGAGGCAATACAATCATTTTCATTATAGCAGTGCGAGCCAGAAGGGACAACGGGAGCCTTATCCATTTGTCAATGGACTCTTATAGCTTCTGAGTTGCGTGGCCATAATGTTCCCGAATTATGATGTCCGGGTCTATGTGTACTTGTATCCCCAAATATCGCACCGCTTCAGTGGTCCATTCAATGGGATACTCTGTACTAACCTGCGCATTTAGCGGGGTAAAAGGGAACGTAATTGATTTATGACAATTAATCTGTAATCCAGAGTGATGACCAAATAGTGTTACTTTAACAGGGGATGACATTTTGTTCTGGATTGCATATGTATAACAATGTGTCGTCTGCATAGGCAGATATTACTAGATTATACTGTGGGGATCTAATCCCTGTGTGGTAGTGGTATTCCCTCATCGCACACATCAGTGGCTATGCCACTAAGGCATAAATTAACGGCGAGAGCGGGCAGCCCTACCTGGTGCCTCTAGTGATATCAACCCATGAAGAAAGAACTCTATTTACTCTGACCCGATACCTGTATGAGTTTAGGGAAGACTTCTCCCACTCCCACCCTATTAAGGACTGCATAGAGAAAGCACCACTCTATAGAGTCAAAGGCCTTCTCTATATCTATAAATAATGCAGCCGCCTTTGTCTATTTGTCACTACGGGCTAAGGAATAAAAAAAACGTACGTACGTTACATGTGAGAGAGCGGCCCAGGACAAAACCAGTCTGCTCAGGTCCGATCAATTTTGGTAACAGTCGGGCCAGTCTATTCGCTAAGATCTTTGCATACAGTTTAGCAACTGTATTGAGCAATGGCAGAGGCCTATACGAGGCACAGTGGTCCGGTTGCTTTCCAGGCTTAAGTAGTGTGATCAATATAGCCTCTCTCCTAGTTGGAGGCAGGCAGCTATCTTTTGCTATTTCCTCAAATAGGTTCATCAAATGAGGGATGAGTTTTTCTTGGTAAGCTTTTTAAAAAGCCACGGTCAGGCCGTCAGACCCCGGCACCTTATCGTTTGGCATGTCTTTCAGCGCTGCTATTCTCTCCGTCGGGCGGAGCGGTTCCATTAGCCTTTCCTTATCTGTATTTTCCAGCCATTGCATTGTGATACGAGCTAGATATTCCTCATCCGGTTCTTCTGTCTCAGAGTCACGCATAGCATATAATGTTATATAATAATCTCTGAACACTTCGAGTATTTGAGGTGTCTCCCCAACTAGTTCGCCATCAGCTGTGCATATCTGCATAATCGCATGTCCTCCCCTGGAAGGTCGTGTTAGTTTGGCGATTGTCACACTAGGTCTTTCCCCTTCGGCATATATACGTGCGATTGCATATTTACCGAGGTGCGTTACTTCTGCAGCAGCAAGATAATTATAGTCGTTTATCTGCTGGTGTATTTGTGCTAGTACTTTTCCCCCCCCCCTGCTACTTCTTATCCAAGGCCTTTTCTGTCTTCTCCAGTTGTGTCCGAATTGCCCTGAGAACCCCGGCGTGCTTCACTATTTTCATGCCCCTAATATAGACTTTGAATGTCTCCCATACGGTACACATCTTGGGCACACTACCGAGGTTTGTGGCAAAAAATCCATCTATTGCGTCCCCCAGCTCTGTGCGATTCACTGGGTCCAGCAAAGAGTATTGTGGGAATCACCATGTACATTCACTCCACTGTAGGTCATCTATGGCTATGTTGATCATTAGAGGGGAGTGGTCTGAGAAAGTGCGTGCCATGTGGTAGCAGTCGCTTACGCTGGACATGATTGCACGGGAGGCAAACCAGTCATCTATTCTGGTGTGGGTGTCGTGTACTGTGGAGTAATGTGTATAACTGCGACTTGTGGGCGCTTTAGTTCTCCAGGCATCCATTAGATCTTCTGCAATTGCAGCTATTGTCCTGGCTGCCTTAGAGGGCTTTCTAAGAGGCCCTTTGGATCTGTCTATGTCTGGGTCCTGGGTACAATTAAAGTCCCTGCCCCATAATTGGCGCATGTGTGAATATGGTGCTATTTTCGTGTGCAATGCCTGGTAGAATTGGGGGTCATCGTGATTTGGCCACATACTCCTACCAATAAGATATCAACATTCTCTTTATAGCATCTAGCTTTGACAAACGTACCATCTTTATCAGTTTCTATTTCTTGCAGTCTCTTAGACATTTTCCCCGCCCACACCAATACCCCTCTTGCGTGGGATGTGAACCCTGAGGCTATACATGTCCCTCTCAGTCTTCTGGGGGATAGCACATTTGTTACCTGTGGAAGATGCATTTCCTGCAGTATAGCCACATCTATGCTATGTGTCTCTAAATATGCGACAACTTTACGAATTTTTCTATTGTCGTTAAGACCTCTGACATTCCAGGTCAAGAACTTAGCCTGCTTTCTGGGATTGGTTCTGTTAGTCAGTCATTATCAAATTGTCTGTCCCAATAGTTAACACACACTGTTTGTAACTTTCCTTCTGAACTGCATGTATACGCGTAAAAATTACACATTTCGCTTCCTGTCAACTTTTTCCCCCACCCACGCCATAGTCCGTTCCCTTTGACTTGGCAGTACTTCAAAAAGTTAAAGCTCCCCCCACCCTTTTTCCAAACATAACACCCAGTGTGGATTACACTCCAGGGCAGTGGAAGCCATCTCCCAGACTTCCCCCTATGACCTATTCCGCCCGACTTCTCACACAATCCAGTTTAACTGAACTTTATTTCTGTCTCCTGTGATGAGCCCTAGCATGCATCCCCTTCTGCATCAGGCGAATCCTGTAGACCTGCAGTGTCACATTACCCCTCGTTATAGACAGTTCAATAATATCCCATGAGGTACGTTGCTATTGCCCACGCCCCACAGTATCTTAATTTCCTTTATATGTTACTGCAGTCTATTCTAGAGGCCTTGCTCTCTTACCACCTTACTCATTCCGAGTCCACTTGTGCATCGCCTTCTATTACTGTCGTCTTCTGAGCCATTTTTTCCGTTGTTCCTTACTACACCGGTTAAGTTCCTGTTGGTGTGTCTGCGGATCATGATATAATTTGGTCTGACCGTCCATCTTCAACGCAGTCTAGCAGGGTATAACATTGAGTATTCGAACTATAGTTTGCAAAGTTTCCTTTTCATAGGTGCAAATTTCCTCCACGCCTCTTGAACCATTGGTGTGAAATCAGGCAATAGGGCAAGCTCAAAACCCTCATACTTCAGGACTCGTAGCTTCCTCGCATTCCGTAGGGCCGCGTCCCTGTCGCGGTAGTTCAGTAATCTTGGCACCTCTGGTCTGCGTGGGGCTCAAGGGGGCGGTTTAGGGGCCAAAGATCGGTGAGCTTGCTCCACGACGAATACTGTTGAGAATGTCTCGTGGTCCAATATGAGGACTAGCAATTGTTCTATTAACAGTTCCATTTTTCCGTGGATTCGGGCAGGCCCAAAATTCTTGCATTATTGTGCCATGAGCGTGCTTCTAAATCTTCTGCTTTGTCTCGCAGTGCTGTGATTACCTTATCCATCTGTTTCTGTGCAGAAACGGCCTCCGCCTGCAGGTACTCCGCCTCCAACACTCTGTGCTGTACCATGTCCAATCTCTTGGCATGTTTATCAACTCTCTCAGACATGCGATCCATTCTGTATGCCCGCGTATCAATTTTTCCATCTATGGAGGTCAGACTCTGTTGCATGGATGCCAGTATCTTCTTCAGATCTTCCCCTGGGACACTATCTGCATTCTCTTGTTCCGCTGTAGTGGAGTCTATTATCATCTTGCATGCCCGCCGTTTACCGCTTTTCAAAATTGAGTTTGGGTTGCGCCTTATCCGTTTTCCCCATATTGTGAGATTAGGTATTTGCTGCAGCGACTTGGCCTCTAAGGTGGTACTCCCTTACTCTCCACCCTAGTCTTTTGCCACGCACAATGTAGAGCGTCGCTAATGCTTCTCAGCGCCTGCTGTAACAGTTAAATGCTAAGTTTCCTTGAAAGGGAGGGGGGGGCCACGCTCTCACTACTGCAATGAACTCCTCCACCGTTACCGACGCGCAGCACAGTTCGCCATGTCTCTCCCAGTTCTTTTAGGCTGCTGACAGTCTATTCTGGCTGCTGGCCCAACAAGTACTTCACAACACCACCACTCCGCCGACCTGATGAACACTTAATGCGCATTCTCTAAGGGGTGCAGCTCAGAGGAACATGCGATCTGCATTATTTATGTCCTCTCGGTGTACCTCGGGCTGTGCTGCCCTCCGATGCTACCTTGGTGTTGTTCCGTTAACTGTAGACCACACAGGCCCCCTCTGCAACGCACCCTGCGAGTACGATATCCCCACTCCATATATTCCTGCAGGCCTTCGAGCCCACTGTCACACCGTACTCTCACCGCCATGGCCGTTGGGACCTCCCATGTATGCAGCAGGGCCACCTCGCCCGCGTCAAGTATTGTGGCAGAGCTCGTCAATGTAATCAGGCGATGCAACGCCACTGTACTTTCCGATTCTGTGCACATCAGTCCGCTTATCCCTTCCGGGCTCGGCGTGCTGTTAATTCAGAGCAGGGGAGACCCCAGCAAGCTGGCTCCTCTGCTCAGCTCCGCGTCCCGGACTCAATTTATTATGCCTCCTGGCATCCTGCGCACCCATCCACGGGTGGGCGGGCCCTCCGCTATGCCTCGCCGCTGATCACTTTTGTGGTTCGTCGCAGCCCCCGCCAAGACAAGGGACCTCCTCTGCCTGGCGCGGGCATGCGTTGCAGCCGCTCTGCTTGACTTTCGCTGGTGCCACCGCCGGGGCCTTCCGTCTCTGAGTAGCGGCTGTCTCGCAGGCCGTGCCTCCGCTCCGCTCTTGGCCGCATATGTCGTCCAGCCTCTCCCAGTATCAGCACCGGCCCAATCTCGGGCAGAGACACTTTTTCCGGTAGCAGAGTGACAGGCAATCACTCGCTGCTGGGTTTTAATGTTTTAAAACTGGGGATGACACCTGCAGCATTAATCAGGCGGTCGTCGGAGCTCGTTTAATCCGCGGCCATCTTAGGTCCCAGCTAGCTATATAAGATGCATGGTTGTGAGTGGATGTCTGTTGTGGAAATAATCTTCCAAGCTATTGCTTTTTCCATGGGGCCCTAGTTCATTTTTAATGATTTTCTATTTAGCCTTTCTTTTTTTGGCCAAGATAGTTCTTGAGGGAGTCATCAGTTGAGTTGGCTGAAATGTTCTCCTTAATTATAAATAATATATAATACAAATAATTTTCTGAGCTGCTATGAAAGCATCGTCTGAGAAAGTCTGTCAAGATTTCAGCTTCATTTGCAGAGTCTGGAGCTGCACTTCTATTTCTACAAGTCTGAAGTATCCCTGCTGCAAATGTTTTGCTACCCAGAAGCCCAGATTTAAAAAAAAAGAAAAAAAGCAGCCTTTTTTTGAATAAGCGATTGTGTTCCCACCTGGAGTGACATATGTTTATGCACATCACGTTTCGTCCAACTGTAGCTATGACAGTCTTTTTTTCTGTTCATATTATTCAACACTTTCATAGTGCCATTTTTAGGCAGCATGTGAGACCTTTGCAAACTACTCAAAGGAACAATGGATTCACCACTCGGATAGTGTGGATAAATCGGCATCTTTGAAATTATTCCTCCTGTGGATGAAGGATGACAACATGATGAGATTAATACCTTTGCAACATCCACTCTGATCAGTGACTTGTACTCCCTACCATGGGTGAGAGTGCTCTTTGTCAAACTGCAGATCTAGGGCATTGTTCCTCAAAGGATTCCTAAAATAAATAGGCCAGAGCTCAGTGTTCAGCTCCTTGTCACTGGCTTAATTCCTGGGTAACTCCCCACCATAGTACACTTTTTGGGATTACAAAACAAGCAAACTTATACTTTCAACAGAGTCTCAGAAATGTAAGAGCTTGGTCCACCACAAATAACATTGTAGCCCTAATCGTGTTCCTTTCTTTGAAACCTTGGAAAGATTTATGCTTAACTGCCAAAAATGAAAATTCCTAAAACTGTGTCATGGTAATGTGGTCTGGCTTTCTTTATTTTGTCGTATTGTATTGTATTATATTGTATTATTTTGTAGCAGTTGTATAGCGCTTACTACCGCTATAGGTGGCGATGAAGTGCTTAACCACATGGGTAGCAATCTACACTGTGTGGGGTGTGTGCTTGAGGGTGTATTGTTTTTTGTTTTGATCCTATGTGTAAAGTGTTTTCATGTTGTTCGTGATGACCACCAAGGTGCTGTGAAGCAGTGTCTGGTGGTGTGATGCTTGAGGGTATGTGAAAGATAGAAACACAGATTATAAATATGTTTAGGAACAGCCAGCTTAGCCACAGGAATAGTAGAATGCTGTGTGCCTGTCCAGCAGAAGGGCGGGGGAGGGGGGGTCCATCAGAGAAGGCCCAGTAATGCATACAGGGACATGCGTAAGGCAGAGATGCTGTTGAATGACTAACAGGCTACCAAAAGGGAAAGAATGGGAATTTGTTATGAAAGTGGTAGCAATTCAGCATTTTATTTATATATATATTATTTAAAGGCAGGGACACTCTCTTCTGCTGAACATATAAATCCCATGGAGGGGGGAAGTATGTTGAAGAACAAGCAAGGCTGGCAAGCTGAAGAGAAATTTCAAACATTTTAAAGACGTACATTACACCTACTCTTGCTTGGTCGAAGAAAGACAAATGTTAGAGCAGCGGTTGATGCCCGAAACTAATCTTAGGCACTCGCAGGCGAGTAATCACAGGTGGGATGAGTCCTAGTTGGGGTCGTACCTCAGACCGTAGCTAGGTAGGCATGCTGCACATGCGAGGGTGAGATCGACGCGCTTGAATATGTTGTAGCTTTGACAGCTCAAGAGTAAATTAGCTTGCCTTGTTTTACCCTCCTGTCTAAATGCCTCCATGCACACCCAATACTTTTCTTGGATCCCAGAGACCATTATTCTTTCCGTTTTACACAATAGGGCACCCTCCCAACCTTCTCGAAATTTCAGATCAGAACAACTTACACTTCCAGTGTTAAGATTCAGTGGCATTTAAGGATAAAAAAGAGGCAATTTGCTGAAAACAGACTTAAAACCTCCTTCCATTATTTCGGTTAGGACAGCAATTTGTTCTCAATCTTAGCCCAGCTGTTACCTGACCTGACTTCTGAAAAATACTTTTTATAGATGCCTCAACAAGCTAACACCCCTCAGAACTCCTATGTCTAGCCCATTCCCACTCTAACCCTCTCCCCGCGCTCATTAACTCTGCTCTCACCTCGAGCCAGAGGCGTTTGAACGTAAACAATAGTAGCAAATAAGTGTAATTTCCTGTCTTGCACAACTCCTAATTCAACCCCTCTGAGTGCTGGCTCCAGCCTGCAGGGTGTGTTGATTTGATTCTGCTGAGTACTGCAGTGTTGGTCTACTCTGGGAGTGCAGAGGCTTTGTCTGCCTAGTGTGCCAAAGTGTGATGGCTCTCTTTTGGGCCTTCTTAACTAAAGTGCATTTAAACCTCCAAGGTCTTTCACTGTGAAAGAAACATGTGGCACTATGAGGTCATAATAATGACAGATTGTGCACTATATATGTGGTGATTAACGTCATCTGCAGTTGTTGTGGAATGAAATGTCTTACTAAATCAAACAATTTCCTTATTGCTCCCTAATTTTTAAAAGGTGCATTTTTGGTAAAGAGTGACTTCTAAATGCACTGATATATTGAAGAAATTCTTATAAGCATTTACTAGTGGAATGTATTTTCTAAACGTGCTTATTTTAATTTTTTGGGGTTGTGTCCCCCTACCTATGGAAAAAATATTTTGGATCATCAGATTCTATGCTACTAAACTACAGCAGTCTCTAGCCTTGATTGGCTCCATTGGGAAAACATGAGCCTCATTTAAATGTGTACTGGTTATAAAAATGAGAACATTTGACGTTTCCTGTTGCTCTTTTAAATAGGTCTGTTGATATTTAGCTGGTTATGCCCAAGTGAATGTAGCCATCATAACTAGTGATATTCCAGCATTAGATGTTTCATAGATTCACATGGCTCAATCATTCTCAGTCGTTGGTCAGGGAATCTCCAGTAATTTTAAACAACAGTGAACATTGTTAAGGTGGTCATTGGCTCAACAACAATGTATGTTTAGTTGTCAGTCAACTCAGACTTCAGGCTATGAGGTGGAAGTACTGAGTTATTTATTTACCATAAGGGCCACCATAGTTAACATTTTCTACTGCATATCCTTAGCGGACAATGTCTATATCCTGTATGCGACATATATTGGACCCCAAAAAATAGTTCTGCTCAAGTCATGCTCACACTGTGGACAAATAAAATTTATCAATCAGTGCATTTATTGACTTCATCAGTCTCACAAGCCATCACCTTATGTCATCTGCAAGATGTGTCCCTCTAAAACACATATACACAAGGAAAGAGTCCGAGCTTTGTTTCTTCCAAAAAGGACAACTTTCTCCTCCAAAAGGGGATGCCCCCCTCCACCCCCAACGGGGATAATTCTGTGAAAAGTGCTCCTCCAATTACTTTCGGGAAGGTGGTACAAAAACTGGAGCATATGGAGCTCCTTCAACTTCAACACTGACATGGCTGCATCTGCCTCCACTAAGGGCAAAACTAAGCCTTCTTCGGAAAAGGATTTAAAGAGAAGAAAAGCCTGCACAGAAATTGAGATTAAAATCTAGCTTCACTGACCGCTCCACTGACATCCGGTTACTACTCCCAACTTAACAATTATCAAAAATCCTTCCATGGGGGGCGTGGTCTCGCCGCTGACGATGTGAGACGCGCATTGCCGAGGCTCCGGGCCGCCGCCGATGAAAACTGCATTTAAAGCAGGGTAGCGGCTGTGGAGACGACCTAGCTGGGGGGGACCGGCTGGTCACAGAGTGCGGGCAGCTGCCGGGCGTTTTGGAGACCCCTGGATTGAACGGTTACGAGGCGGCCGAGGAGAGGCACCGGCAAGAGAGAGCGCGGCCGCCATCTTGGATGCCCTGACCCGCCGCGCTGCGGTAGGGCTGAGCCTCGCTGCCCCGGGAAGAGAGATGCCGGAGAAACAGCACGGACAGGTGGCGGAGCGGCGAAAGCGCCGAAGCGTGCCAGCCCCTTGACCCCATGGGCTCGACAGCAAGAGAGGCCAAGCTTTGTGGGTGGAGACGGCCATGGCCGCCATCTTGTGGTCCGCGTCTGGCCCTGGATCGGGGCTCCGGCTGCATGCTGCATGACCGGCGGAGCCGAGGCAGAGGTCGGCGACACTGGGGCGCCGGACGTGGGGCAGATCGCTGATGCTGGTTTGGGAGTGCTCTGCAGCACACATTGCGCCTCGCTGCCCCCGTGGAGCTGCTGTCGCGCGGAGGCGCTGCTTGCCCTGCTGCCTGTGCCCCGTGTACCTGGAGAACCTGGTTTGGACTTGCCGGGCCCGTGCTGGAGGGTCGTGCCTCCAGCTGGCGGGGAGACTGTGCCTGGGTGCGCCAGGCAACCACGAAGTGCGGAGGCGAGGAGCCATCGGGAGGCCGTGAGGTGTGCAGCGGACGCCTCCTGCAACGCCCAGACCTGGTAGGCCGGGACCTTCCGGGAGAGCTGTGTGACTGTTGGGGACCGGTTCAGTGGCAGGGCCCGAAGGTGACAGCGGACGGCGCGGGGTGTGTGGGACGGCCCGGTGAGGAGGATCATCAGCGGTGGCCTGGCGGGCGCAATCGGCGCCGGGGGCTGAGGGACGCCGGCCGCCACCCTGAGGGACTAAGTGGGAGAGGCCTGGTCCACGCGGTGACTAGACGAGGGAGGCGCTTGAGGGAGAGTTCTGTTCGAGGTGCGCCTGGACCCCAGCGAACTGTTGCCTGTGCCCCTCTACCTGCATCCCCAGATCAAGAGGTGGTAGGCTGGGTCTGAATCGAGTGAGGTCTGTTCCCACGCCTCGGCCTGGGACCTTGCTTTGGGCCCGCACTGCGGGCGAGGCAGCCATTTCTCGAGCTGTAAGTCGCCTCTGGAGTTGATTTGCGGCCCTCGACGCGCAGCGGGGGGCCTAGACGGCGTGGGAGCTCGGACCTGGAGTTGGCGGTGGATCCCGCGGAGGAGTGCAGCTTAACGGCCGCATTTGGCGGGCCTGTGCCTCGGCTCTGTCGATCCTATAGTAGACAGTCGATTGCGGAGTTGTTCTGAACTGAGACTTGGCTCGCAGGAGGGGAGAGCCTCGAAATACCTCGCTGGGTGCGACCTACGTTGCCCGCCGCCTCTGGCTTCCCTGCACTGTGGCGTCTCTCCTGGTCTCACCTCCACAGCGCTGTGCCTAGAGAGCCTTGTGGACTGCGGCGCCCTGGGCCACGGACTCGTCGAGTGCGTTCCCTCTTGCGCCCCCCTGTCTTCGGGACTGGGGGATCCAGGCTGTGCACCCAACGTACGACTGCGGGGCTCGGTGTTGCTCAGTGTTGTTGCACCCCCACGCTGAGGGGCGGACCCCAGGCGCTGTTACACCATGACCCGCACGAAGCCGGGGAAGGAGCCGCCGGCGACCCCCAAAGACGCCTCTGTCAAAGACTTGTGGAGCAAGCCTAACCATGCATCACTGGACGCGGGGACATCGGGAGCAGGTGTCTCGGCGGAACCCGTCACGCAATCCTTCAAGACTGCGTTCATGCAGGAACTCAAGTCAGAAATTGGGTCCCTCCGCACGGAAGTCCAGGCGTGTGTAAAGGAGCTTCGGAGGGATGTGGGGGAGCTGGAAGGCCGAGTGGATGACTTAGAAAAGACCCTGGATGCGCGTACAGAAGACCAAGAGCATTTATGGCAGAGGCTGGCAACCTTGGAAGAGCAGCATGTTGAACTCCAGATCAAACAGGAGGACTTGGAAAATAGGGGGCGCCGGAACAACATACGCATCCGGGGGGTGCCACCTGGGGCGGAAGGGGCAGATATCATGTCCTTCGTGGCGGACCTACTCCATGACATCCGAGGGGATGATGATACTTCGCCGCCCACCCTGGACCGCGCACATAGGGTCTCGGGGCCGATGGGGAGGCCGGGACTTATCCCTGACATCTTGACACGGGTCCATTTCTTTGTTGAGAAAGAAGCCATTCTGAAGGCGGCCAGAGGCAAATCCGAAATCCTCTGCGGAGGAAAGCCCATTCAACTGTTTCAGGACTTGGCCCCCACAACTCTCCGGCGACGGAGGGACTTCAGACCCATTATGGACAAATTGAGAGAGCTCAACATCCGCTATCAATGGGCCCATCCCTTCGCCCTCATGTTTCAGTGGGAGTCCAAGCGGCGGGTGTTGCGATCATACCGAGAGGCGGCTCAATTACTGCAGATCCCCGATACTCCACCGGCCAGCCCTTCGCGGCGCCCTGTCAACCTCAGAGTCCCGTTGAAACCGCAGTGGTCCACAGTGCAACGCCCTCGACACCCATCGTCACCGGAGGGCAGCAGAGCCTCCCGAGACGAGCAAGACATTATTGAACATATAAAATCCCTGGAGAGTGCCTCCTCGCCAGCCGGCTCGCAGGCCTCTGCCCTTAAATAAACTCTAACATTGCGGATCATTCAACCTGATTATGGCTTTACAACTGAGACGACTGGTGGTGCGGCCGGTCCTGGGCTGCGTTGATCTCCCATGACTAGACGTCTTTGACGCCTCCCTTGCCTTTTCTACGGTGCGCTGCCTCCCCGGCTTGGGCGGCGGCCCGGGAAGGGCCCTCGACGCCATAGCTTAGTGGTTCAGCGATGGCACACCCCCACTTCTATTTCTGGGAGAGTGACATCTCCGGGACAGCCTGTGCCGTGGCGCCTGGCTACTCCCTTGACTGGAATAGGCTCTACTGGCCCTATTGGCCGATTGAATGTTTCCATGGTTTTACTTTTTCCTAACCATTCCCCTCAGTGCCCACTCTTATACTCTCCTCTTGGCGGGGGGGACCAGCACATGGGTGGGATGGCCACACGGGGGGCACCCTACTAGAGATCTTATGACCATGAATACCACATCTTCCTGGAAGATTCTCTCCCTCAATGTGAAAGGGTTCAATTCTCCCAACAATAGACGCCTAATATGGCGCTACCTGCTCCTACAGAATCCCGATATAATCCTCCTCCAAGAGACCCACCTCCTTAAGTCTGATGTGGGCCGGATGGCGCACCCACGCTTCCCCCTTCAGTTCTGGTCCTCGGCTCCCTCCAAGACGGCGGGAGTGGCGATTCTGTGCAGGGCAGGGATATCCCGGGGGGACGCCAAAGTTCATAGGGATGCTGAGGGGCGGTTTCTACGGGTGGAGGTCCGGCGGAGAAACCGCGCTCTGACGCTGTGTAATTTATATGCCCCCAATCAGGGTCAGGATGCCTTCTTGCGTAGGATAATCAGGGAACACCTTGAGCCAGTGAACACCGACCTCATAGTCGGAGGGGACTTCAATTGGGTGTGGGACGCGGAGCTCGATCGCTGTGGGGGCGCTTTCCACGGGGTGGGAGCCATGTCCGCGGTGGTGAAACGCTCCCTAACCGCCTTAAACTTAGTAGATGTCTGGAGGTATCACTCCCCGGGGCTGCGAGACTACACCTTTTACTCCCATGTACACCGCTCCTACTCCCGCATCGACCTCCTCCTCATATCACACTCTTTGCTCAAGGACTCCATCTCGGTGTCCCACTCCACCATTTCGGTCTCCGATCACGCCCATGTTGAGCTGCTTTTACGGGAGGGTCCTATCCACCCACTGCGGGCGAGCCGCTGGAGATTCCCGGATCACGTTCTTCGGGATCCAGTAGACAGGGAGGAAATCCAGGCAGCCATCCTGGCATATTTCAAAGACAATGACTTGCCGGGGACCTCCCTACCCCTTCTCTGGGATGCCTTCAAAGCCACTATACGGGGTACTCTCACAGCCTTGGCTGTCGCTAGTGCGCGAGAGGCCCAGCTTTACGGGACGAAACTTACGCGGGAACTGCAGATGCTTGAGCAGATGGACAAGGAGCGCCCGCTGGCGACGCACAAGCGCCGCTTGGCCGTTCTTAGGGGGCAGCTCCGCGCGCACAGGGTCAACAAGGCTGAACGCGCTCTGCTTGCGCTCAAGCAGCGCTACTACGAGGGGGGCGACAAGGTAGGCACTGTCCTGGCGCGATGCTTGCGGACACGGGCGGCTAAAGCACATATAGCGAAACTGCAAAAGGCGGACGGGTCCTGGGCTGTTGCGGAACCGGCAAAACTCCAAACGTTCCGCGACTATTATGCGGCTCTCTACAATAGCGACCCACCTGCGGCGGAGCTGATCTCCGAGGCCTTAGACTCTTGTCACTGGGACCCGTTGAGCGAGCATCAATCTGGGCTCTTGGAAGACTCTATCACTCCGGCAGAATTAGCTGGCGCCCTGCGCGACCTTCCGCTTGGCAAAACACCTGGCCCGGACGGGCTCCCGGTGTCGTTCTATCGCGCCTTTCTGCTGCAATTACAGCCGTATCTCCTGCGCCTCTTTAATTCCTTCGCGGAGTCGGTTGGACCCTCGGCAGACATGGCAATGGCCGACATAACCCATATTCCGAAACCCGGAAAGGATCATACGCTGTGCTCCTCTTACCGGCCCATCGCCCTGTTGAATACGGATTTAAAACTATACACTAAAATCCTGGCTAAACGACTTAGCCCCCACCTACCCAATCTCATTGAACCCGATCAGGTGGGGTTCATTCATCAGCGTCAGGGCGCGGATAATGTGCGTCATATTGCGCATATCATTGGGAAGGCTAAGCACTGAAGGATTCCGGCCTGCCTACTATCGCTTGACGCTGAAAAAGCGTTCGACCGGGTGGACTGGAATTTCCTCCGGGCGGTTCTGCGGAAAGTGGGCTTGGGCCCTAGGATGGTGGTGCGCATTATGGCCCCATATATTTCGCCGGTAGCCAGGGTAAGAGTTAACGGCCAGCTCACGCAACCTTTCCCCATATGTAGAGGCACCCGGCAGGGATGCCCCCTGTCACCCCTGCTGTTCGCCCTTGTGGTGGAGCCCCTGGCCATTATGATCCGGCGGTCCCCCCGATATCTGCGGTATATCTCTTCGCGGAGTACAGCATAAGATCGCTCTCTTTGCAGACAACCTTCTCCTCACCCTTTCTGAGCCTCTACGCTCGTTGCCGGCGGTGCACTCGCTACTCCGAACCTACGAACGCACCTCCGGGCTTAAAATTAACCATGCGAAGTCCTGGGCCCTCAATATTTCGATCCCGGACGGGGAGCTTCCGGCGATCCAAGCTTCGGCCCCGTACCAGTGGGCAGACGCATCAGTGCGATACCTGGGTCTTAATTTGACTCCAGACCTGGCCACCTGGACGCAGGCCAACTGGCAGGAATACAAACTCTCTGTCCTAGCCGACCTACGGGCGTGGAAGGCCTTGCCACTCTCCTGGCTTGGCCGACTCAACACAGTGAAAATGTCGATATTGCCAAAGGTCCTTTATCTTTTTCAAACACTGCCGACTCCAATACCGGAGCATCAAATCCAGGGGCTCCAACGCGAGTTCACTGCATTTGAATGGGGGGGGAAGAAACTACGTTTTTCGAATAAAATCTTGAACCTCCCCCGGGATAGGGGTGGCCTGGCCTGCCCTAGTCTTCTCGATTACTACTGGGCGTCACATCTCCGCTGTGTCCTGGAGTGGGGGGCGTGGGAGAGTGAGAAGGTGTGGTTCCACATGGATAGGGCAGTCACCTGTCGCCCACTGTGGGACCATGCTTGGCTGCCCCGGGAGGCACGTCATCGTAGCGCTTACATGGCCGTCCCTACCAAAACGGTCCTGGAGATCTGGGATAAAGTGGCAGTGAGTAGGGGCCTGACCACCTTTCCATTCCCACACACCCCGATTGCTCGAAATCCACAATTCCCGCCGGCATGTTGCCCGCCCCACTTCGCAAACTGGACAGAGTCAGGATGCAGGACGATACGGGACCTGTTTCTCGGTGACTCTCTCAAATCCTTTGCTCAGTGCAAGCAGGAGTTCGGGCTCCTAGAAGGTGACAAGTTCCAGTATATACAACTGCGTCACTGGATACAGGGCTCATCCCGGACGCAGGCGGCCACGCGACCTTGTACGCAGTTCGAGCAGCTAGCGCGTGACTTCGGCAACTATAAGGGGCTGATATCTCGCATATATAAGGTGCTTCAACACTCGCGCCGGCCGGACCCCCACCCATATCAGTCGAAATGGCAAACTACTACTGGCTCAGGTGTTACCCCTGCCCAATGGGCCAGGCTCTGGGGCGACATCCCCAAAATCCTGCGCAGCATTCCCCAACAGGAGTCGGCTTACAAAGTGATGACCCAATGGTACTACACCCCCGCTAGGCTTCACAAAATGTTTCCCAACTCATCCCCCCCTATGCTGGCGCTGCGCCCAGGCGCAGGGAGACTTCACACATATTTGGTGGACATGCCCTCTTCTGAAAATCTTTTGGAAGGAGGTCCTCAGCCATATAAAAAAGGTGCTTGGGTACCCCCTTCCGGAGGATCCGCTGGTAGTTCTTGTGGGCATTAGACCAGCAACCCTGCGAGCCATGACGGGCCGTGATCGACACCTTAGTCTCCACATGCTGGGTGCTGCAAAACAAACAGTAGCTCTATATTGGAAGAAATCAGAGTCGCCTTCCGTAAACGTGTGGTTTACCCGTCTATGGCATGTGGTGGCGGTGGAGTCCCTCACGGCACGTCTGCAGTTCCGAGACGCCAAATTTAGGAAGCTCTGGAAGCCTCTGGTTGATTACCTGGGGCGACTGGAACATGCTCGTCTACAGCCGCCACGGCTTCGGGCCTTGAAGCTTTTTGATGATGATAGATCCCACAGACCCGGGGGGGCGCTGGTAACCATGTGGAGAGTGTATAACATATGTCCCTAGCGACCGCGCTCCTGGAAGAGAGAGGACCCCGCTTTTAGTGGACTAAACCCCGTAGCCTCCACTTGACGACGACAGTGGAGCATACACCCCTTCCTCCCCGCCAAGCTTGTTGCCTTTTGTATTGTTTAACCCCCTCCCTTTTCCCTTGTTCTGCCCCCCTGGTTGGTTGGTCGCCGCTTTGGCAATCTTTGATACAGGGACTGGGGCGGCCTATCTACCCTGGCACGGCCGTAGGGTATTGAGGGTGGAGCGCTCAATCCCTTGTTGCTCTCTTACAGTGGAAGGCCTGCTGGTGGCAGAACTACATAGCACCCTGTATGTCATCGATGAAAGTTACTGGGCCTACACAGCGCCTACCCTGGCCGATATTAGCCATATTAAGCTATGACTGTTGCATTGCACGATTGGGGCGCCATTGAGGACTTATCTATGCGCTGCCCGTCCGGCTGGCCCGTGAAAACTGTGATACACTATTAGCCATGATTTTCCTGTCCTCCATGCTGGATAAAGTCGATGCCTGAGATGTATATGATAAGGGGACAGGGACCCGTGAGGGTGCGGCGGGTGCAGTCCATTCCACTCCGGCTAATTGAACAATAATACAACTGTATAAGCGGGTTGGCCGGGCGGGAAGTCTACTGAGGGCATGACGCCGCTACGGCGGGAGACTCTGATGGTAAATATCTCTATGGGGGCTGGTTTATGGGTTACAGGTAGTTGTACTCGTACTCCTCTATGTGCCTTTGCTCCTGGCAATGAGTAGTCATCCGCTGCCGGCCTTTATGGTTGTAGGCGAATAAGCTGTGTATGGACTCTTGCACGACCCTTAAAATCAATAAAAGTTGGTTATATATAAAAATCCTTCCATTGATGGTAATGAAACTATTGTCAACGACCTATGCACATCTGTCTCACTGGCGAAATCCTCCAGTCACGTTCCATCGTCTAAGAAGATTCCATTGATGATGGTACAGTACGGTCACGAATATAATTTCCGACTACCTCAATGAGGAGTTTAAGAACCCATTGGCAGCACATCTGTCCTCATCAACGACAACAACCACATCATCTACGGTAATTGTACCATTGATGACCCAGCAGCGATAAGTCTTACCTCCTTTACTGTCCATGCTGCACCACCAACCTATTCCCAGCCACCAGTGAAGATCCCTGTTCATTTAACTTATCTTGGACGCTGAGCATATGGCTGACGTCCGCAACTAAGATCAAGCATTGGATATGGAATATAGTGCTGTGCAATCGGATTTATGCTACATCCCAAAATACGAAGAAGCTCTACGAAAAGGAGGAAGGAGACACAGACTACCAGTAAGGCTATGATTATTATGAGCCCCAAATCTTTTCACCTAAAAGCTGCCCATGAGAGTAGGGCTCAACTCACGAACCCAGGCATCACTACATTGCACCTACCATAATTCAGGTGCCACTTACCTTCATGACCACGGTGCAGTAAATGATGAAAGTATTCCAAAAATATATTTCTCTACAGCAACATCTTTCCCCTTCTCAGGGTCCTCTGGCTGGACCGCCATCACCTCCACCATGTCAATCAAAGAGGCCACTGATGCCCCCAAAAAACCTTAATTGCAAGGACCTTTACGACCTCTCGCATGCCCACCGGTGTCACCCAGCACCCTGCCTGCTACTGCTAACACCAGGGGATGTCATGGAGGAACACTTTCTCGATAGTCATCAGGAATATAATCTAGATGAGGGGCAAGGCAAGGTCATGGACGAAGGGCAAAAGGAGAATGGTCATGCCCAGGATGTGGAAGAACGGAGAGACTTCATCTTAACATAAGAATGAATACAATCCCCACTTCATTCCACACCCTCCCCCAAAAAACTAAACTCTTCATTGGACAACATAGCCTACTTTAACGTGCAGCAAAGTTTAACCTTCCCTTCCAATGGCTTCGGTTGAGAAGTAGTTTTTTTTGTATGACTTCAAGGAGCAACCAAGAAGGACCCCGAAGTCTATCCCTATCCTGGATCATATCTGAAAAAAAGGTTTCATGCTCATGCAGATGCCAGCTGTGGTACAAGAATTAGTGCTGCTCCTCGGAAATAGACACAGGGCTCCTGACTCCGCACATTTAATTGGCCATTGTAAGCAAGACTCTCTTATTGCAGCAGCTGCTCGGAGGTGCTCAGAAGATCTAATGCGGTCCTCCACCCCTCCGGATGAAGATAGGAGGCATATTAATAGTTTAGGCTGCAGAGTTGAGTTTTATGGCTGGGACTTTCATAAAGGCAAAAAATTCACTTGCCATCCTAAGCCAATATGACCGCAAAATGTGGCATTATATCTCACAGTTTTTAGACTTAAATCCTCAAGGCAAGAGACTAAGACCATAATGAGAAAAAAGGCTAACACTTTGGCTTTTTTTCATTGATGCAGCAATGGGTTATTGAATCCTGCTTATCGTCAGCCTGCAGAAGCAGTGGTGCTTAGGAGGTAGTGTTGGCTCAGGTCTACTTTTTTCCACCCTGAAGTGCAGGCAAAGATCCTTGATATACCTTTCGATGTACACAACTTATTTAGCAAATATGTAGACGATGCCTTGCAAAGCAATAAAACTGATATGGAAAGCTTGCTAGGAGCCCAGCATTAGACATGCTCCTTCCATTTCCTTTCATGGCTCCAGGCACTTCCAAGTTTACAATGGAGATTACAACCAATGCGGGAGACTGTGTTGAAAGTTCCTCCCAGCCACACAGCCTGGTAGCGATCAGGGTTACTCATCCAGCAGAGGGGAAGGCTGTCAAGACTTTAACACGCCAGCATTAAAAAGAGAAGTGCCCCTTAACCCTGCTTACAAGATGCAACAAAGAGAATGATTTGCCAACAGTGCCACCCATGCGAACTGCCATATGGTTGTAGGTGAAGATTTTTTTTTGCCTCCTCATGGACACAAATTACCACGGATTGCTGGGTGCTCCAAACTGTAGTTAACACGCTTGAATTCCTGGAAAGACTTCCCAATCATACAGCTGGGAAAGAGCACCATCTGCTCCTGCAGGTATTCCTCCTTCTCAAAACACTGATACAAAATGTGCAAAATCTCAAAGAAATCTGGGCTTTTATTTCAGGTTTTTTCGGTCAAGAAGATCTATCCTTGATCTCTGAGAACTAAACAAGTTTCCCCCCAAAAAATTGTTTCTGATGGTCACCTTACAGGAATTCATCCAGTTGCTTCAGGAAGGGCAGTTCCTAATCTCTCTGGACTTGGAGGATATCTTCTTCCATGTCCCTTTAGAGACGCACCTCAGGCAGTACCTCATGTTCTCTGATAAGGGGAGCAATTCCAGTTAGAGCCCTCTCATTTGGCCTACAATCCATCCCCAAAAAATTCACAAAGTTTTAGCCTCTATAGCACCCTTTTTATGGAGCCAGGGTCCCCTTGTACAAATGCTTGGTTGACTGGCTCCTCAAGGCTTCTTAGGAGGAAGAAGCTCATGTTTCTGCAACTGCATGCATCCTCCTTTTCCGTTAGCTGGGTCTGACACTAAATGTGCCAGAGATTACTATCTGTTCAATGACTCCACAGCAATTTTTAGGAGCAATCTTTGACAAACCACTTAGCAAAGCCTTTTCCTCAATGGGAAAGTTTCAAATACTCAGAGCATTGATGACGAAAATCTGTTGCAGTCACTCAAATCCAGTCAGGACTTGCAGATCATTACTGGTCCTGATATTACCTTGCATGGGACTAGTACCTTTCTTCCGGCTCCAAAGGAGTCTGAATCAGCTGCAGCTTGTCCAACAATGACGACAGTCAACAAAATGCTTGAATGACACTGTAGTGATCTCAGTTACAGTTCTGCTGTGGTGGAATTTCCTAGATGACCTGAAACTGGACCTTCTGTTTCAAACCACCACGTCCAGGGTTATTAGGACAGCAACTGTTTCAGTCAAAGTCTTAGAGGCTCATATGCATGAACTGTCAAGAAGAGGCCCCTGATTGGACAAGGACACATCGCTCCATATGAACATCTTGGAGCTAAGGGCCATCCTGCTAGGACTGCAAGCATTCATGCTGCGAATAGTGGTCCAAACTTTTCCGGTCAGAACAGAGTAC
Source organism: Triturus cristatus (assembly GCF_964204655.1). Classification (NCBI taxonomy): domain Eukaryota; kingdom Metazoa; phylum Chordata; class Amphibia; order Caudata; family Salamandridae; genus Triturus; species Triturus cristatus. The sequence goes on along the minus strand of NC_140593.1, from coordinate 379,406,602 downwards.
ATGACCTTGAAGTACTACATTGTTCAACGGGGAGACATGCAGTCTCGCTTCCTGTCAAAGGAGTTCCAAATGCTGTGGGACTGTGCCATAGCAATCTGGGTGTACATTACCTTGGAGCACTTTAAAAAAGTTCAAATCAGTGCAAAAGATGCACTCAGTTATGCTGTTAGACTGCCACAAATGGGAACCTTACCAGCAGGGTTGGTTCCTCCGCATTAGCGGATGAGCATCACCCTACTGGCTCAGAGCCAGCAGGTGAATAATAAAGCGATTACCTATGATCATTTTAATTTTCATTTGCCGACCCTGAGCGAGTGTGTGCAGAGTGTGGCTGGACAAGGGCATGGGAGGGGAGAGAAGAAGTGCTAGGAGCACTTTTAAGTGCACATGTGTGTTTGGCCGGCCGTCTCAGGCCGGCCAAACACACATGCACACTTGGGTTTCTTAGTTGTATTGAACAGCCGTGTTGAAGAAACTGCACAGACTACCTGGTCTGAGCAGAGCATCGTTTCACCCTGCTCAGGCCAATCCCCGCGCTGCTCTCATAGCATAAGAGCAGCGCGGGGATTGTACAGGGATGCTAATGCTGCCCCAGTACCTGCTGGGACCAGGAAGACTGAGGCGCGATGCCGGAGTTGGCCGGAAGCTCCAGGTAAGTGTTTACATTTATTTTTTATTAAACCCCCCTCTCCCCACGTGCTCAGACCTCCTGCGCTCCCCGCATTCACTCCACCCGCCCACCACCTCTTCATTGTGTCGGCTGCCACTGCTCACCAGAAACCAGCTGCATTATGTCTTCCAAAAAGGGGGTCATCTAACTCTAGAACTATTTGTCACCCTGCAGAATAAGAAATGCCTGTACTATGCCAGGAGGTACTGGCAATTGGGGTCCTAGTGCAATGGCTTTTCGAGAGCATGGTTAAACTTCTTTACTTATACCTTTCTTCCTTTTCTCCCTCATTCCCAAATTGCTGTGAATTGCCAAGACGGTCCACTTTGAACTGATACGTTTTGCCCCAGTGTGGCTGTGCCAGTTTTGGTACAGCAACATATTGAGACTGTCACAGTACCCACCAATACAGTACAAGAAATGTTCTATCCGCCCTGGTGGCCCGATAGAGTTTAGTGACAAGTTTGTGCCTGGTGGGGCTAATTAGCAAAGTCTGTAAAGCCATTAATGCTGGAGGTTCCATGGGTAATGTAGGAAAATGGACCCGTGCTGCCCCTCTCAATCTGTGCAATGTAAAAGTAAACAACAGGGTTTTATTTTGTATATATTCCGTATCCGCTGAGGTAAAAAACAAGCCTTCACAAAATAGATCCTGCATCTTTTCAATACCCGCCTGTGCCAAAATGCGCATAAGGCCTTCCTCATGCGTTACCATGATGGTTGCATGATGAGCAACTGGGAGCAGTGGCGAATATAATGGTAATTTGCCAGCCGGCCGGCCCACCGTCTGCCACGCCGCGATTGTCGAGTTGACAGTATTTATTTCGTTACGGGGGGTGAGGCGACGACTATGAGTAAGGAGAGAGTTCAATGGAATGGGATGTGTGTCCCAGTGCTCCACCGCTACATGAGGGATGAAGTTGTGAGGCGTGAACCAAAAATGTGCGTAGTGCGCCTGCGCACATAAGTAGTATAAATAGAAATCAGGTGCATTAAAGCCCCAATGTTTATAGTCCAGCAGTAGCGTCTGCCAGCTCACTCGCACTTGCTTCCCACCCCAGACCAAGCGAAGCAACAGCGACCGCAAGGTTTTTAAAAAGTGTTGCGTAAGAGGAATAGGTACGTTATTAAATAAATATAAAAATTTGGACAGTATCACCATTTTTATCAGCGCAAGTCGGTCCGCGAGAGAGAGTGGAAGGCAAATCCATTTGTCTGTCTGGCATTCCAACCACGTAATAGCCGTTCCATAATTCTCCCGGAAACCTATATCTGGATCGCGGTGCACCCAGATTCCCAGATACTTGACCGACTCCAACGCCCACACAAGAGGGAAGTTCAATTCAAGCGGCACCGTGCATGCGGTCAAAGGCAGTACCACCGATTTGGTCCAGTTTATAGACCGCCCCGAGAAACGCGCAAACCGCATATATTCACGTAGCACCGATGCTAGATGATTGCGCGGTTCACAGATAAAAAGCAGCATGTCGTCTGCATAAATCGAAATGATAAGAGGCTGATGATGCAAATTTATAGCCGCTTGTTTGTGGCATTGTCGAATAAGACAGGCCAGAGGCTCTAGCGTCAGGGCAAACAGCAGCGGTGACAAGGGGCACCCCTGCTGAGTGCCCCTAGTGATGGTAATCAGGCTAGAGGTATGACCCCCCACCCTGACCTGGGCCGTTGGTCGCATATACAGTAGTTTGACCCAATTGATAAAAAAAGGGGAGAAGGCCATGCGTTGCATGATGAAGAATAGATAGCTGACACAAAAGTATCCGAGATCACGGATGAAGAACCTAGCTGTAGAGGTAGATTTATCATCAAACGATGGATGTACTCTTGAAAGGAAAGATGTCCTTTCTTGAGTCCCCTCACTCACTGGAGTTTCCTCACGGTGACATGCTTCATCATAGGGGCCATCTCAACCCGCTGTGGGTTGAGGCGTGCTGCGACTTGCGAGAATACGTAGGAGCACTTTAGTGAGGAACTATGTGTAGTGCAGTGGTGTATGTGGAGTGTAGTGACTTAAAAATATCTAGCTAGTGGGTCGAATTACTTTATTCTTGCCCCTAGTTGATATATTAAAAACGGGGTGGATCTCTAGGTCAACCTGGTTTGCAATGAGTCAGGGGTCCTAGTAGAGTGCCAACATGTTTCGAGATTACCCCCAAGCTCCTCTTCAGGACACCACAGGGTCCAGCCCTGTGTGTACCACTCCAAGGTGCAGTAAAATGGTGATACTTACAAATGCCGGTTAATGAGCATTATTTGAAAAATATACATACGACATTTAATAATGTTCGGTAGGTATCTGCAATGAAGGAAAACATCGATGTTCAGAAATAACATCCGGCCATTAGCCGGTCCGCTAGGAAATAATCATGTTCCCCAGTTGTAGTGCCTAGAAAGGACAGAAACCGTTTCTTGCACCAGGCTATATGAAAATACGTAAATACTCGTTGTGCCAGTTGGAAAACAATTTCTCACGCGCCTGTAATCCTAGATAGGAAAAAGCGCTGTGTTTTGGTGCACGGTGTCCCAGAAGTGAGTTTAAAAAAAGGGAAAGAACTTATCTAGCAAATGACCAATACTCGTGAAAGGGCTACATGTAAAAACAAGACAATCACAGAAATTACACATAAACAAATATACTTTTCAAAAGGCCGTATTATGCCTCCTGGTCGAAACGAGGGGCCAAGAGAGTTCCACATGAATTCTAAAATGGAAGAGAAAGGTTGGTTACTTTTCCGTATGTAGTGGACTCCTCTCAATTGTCAGCGCGTGCAGTGCTGTGTATTGGAAGACACAGTTTGCCCTGGTTTTGATGCCTGAAAAGGAACAGACTTACTTCAAAGGCTTCTCTCCTGGCTGGATACCAGCTGGGGTTCCCTCGAGACCGGATGTTAGTGTCTCACTCGCGGGACCGCTCTAAGAGGAAGTGCTCCCGCCTAGTCATGTTAGAATGACTAGAGCGGAGATTTCCCAAAATGGCCGCCGTTAAACGGGCTGAAGGTGTATCCCTATTGGAATTCTCGCTATTTGAGACAACGAACAATAAACAGACAATACACGTGAATTTACTGTGGCAAAAAATTGTAAGACCAAGGTTTTAAAATGGTTTAAAAATGATGATGGCAAATGAAATTTTCACCTTGTATTATAAATGTCTTTAAAGAAGGAGCGCGCTATGTGTCCTGATGATGTCGATTGCAAAGGTCACATGCGAAATTAATTTTACCGGCAATCTGAAAGTAGACTATGTATTACGAGGTATTGTTGTGATGTTAAATAGCTACGTGTGGGTATCGTTACTATATGAGGTGGTACAGCACTGTTCATGCTAGGTATTTTGGTCACTAGATGAAGGTGGTGACAGTATGCAGAGACCTAGTTATTGGTTCATTTGGAAAACTGTCCCCACAGGATGGTATCATTAAGACCTTGGCTGTCAGTGCGGAGCTTGAACACCCAGCGTTGCTCCTTTTCCAGGAGACGTTGTTCAAGGTTGTCAATGTTCTTCATGTGTTCAAGGATGACCTATTTCATATAATTTGGAGTGTGTTGTTTCTCTATGAAATGTGATGTCATTTTGTTGGTATTCCTTTTGCACCTATAATTACTACAGTGTTCTACAATCCTTGTGCTTGCTTTTCTTGTGGTCATCCCTATGTAGTGTAGGTTGCAGGTACATGTGATCATGTATACCACCCCTGTTGTATTGCAATTGGTGAAATTACGAATTTCCCAAATCATTTTATTGTTGAATTCAACTTTCTTTGTGGCTTTAGTCAGGTGGCAAACACTGCAGTTACTGCATGGGTAGTGTCCATTAGGCAAGGTTTGTAGGGTTCTTTGTCCATTCCTTTTTTGTTCATTCCTGGGGCGAGTGTGAACTAGGTAATCCCTTAGGTTTCTACCTTCCCTGTGGCTAAACATTGGCTTCGGAATGTCGAGGTTTCTGCTGTTCAGCGTTCGCCAATATTTTTTTATGATTTTGGTTACTTTATCAGCTGCGATGTTGTAGGTGGTGATACATATCGGTCTTTTGTCAGTTGTCACCTCTTGTTTGTTCCTTGGTTCTAGAAGTGCCTCTCTGTAATTGTTGGCAGCTCTTTTCTTGGCTTTGGAGATTCGTTTTTTTGGATATTTCCGTGCTTTAAGTTTGTCTGAGAGATCCTTGGCTTGCTTGTTGTAGTCTTCTTTTGCTGTGCATTTGCGTCTCAGTCGCAGAAATTGTCCGAAAGGCAGATTTTTTCAGTTGTCTGGGGTGGAAGCTGTCCAAGATTAGTAGACAGGTCCTGGCTGTCGGTTTAAAATGAGTGGTTGTGTTCAGCATGCCATCTGTGGCTATGATGTTAAGGTCCAGGAAGACTAACTGCGACCTACTCATAGTATAAGTGAATTTTAGAAAAGGGTCTTGGAGGTTCAACCAGTTGATGAAGCTTTTGGCTTCTATTTCCGTCCTTTCCCAGATCAATAATACATCGTTGATGTATCGTTTCCACAGTCTCAGATGTCTATTGTAAGGGTTGGACGCATTCAGGATTTATTGTTTTTCCAAATGATGGACAAAAAGTCCTGCCACACTCTGCGCGAAAGTGCTGCCCTTGCTGGTACCATGCACTTGCCGGAATAAAGTATCTTCAAATTTGATTTTTTTTTCGGTCAGGGCCAGGCGGCAGCATTCCAGTATCATGTGTCTCAGTGTCTGGTATGCCCATGGGTTTTCAAAAAGGACATCTTCAAGTATTTGTAGTGTCTCTTTGTGGACAAAAAATGAATGGACAAAGAACCCTACAAACCTTGCCTAATGGACACTACCCATGCAGTAACTGCAGTGTTTGCCACCTGACTAAAGCCACAAAGAAAGTTGAATTCAACAATAAAATGATTTGGGAAATTCATAATTTCACCAATTGCAATACAACAGGGGTGGTATACATGATCAGATGTACCTGCAACCTACACTACATAGGGATGACCACAAGAAAAGCAAGCACAAGGATTGTAGAACACCGTAGTAATATCAGGTGCAAAAGGAAAAGCACCAAAATGACATCACATTTCATAGAGAAACAACACACTCCAAATTATATGAAATGGGTCATCCTCGAACACATGAAGAACATTGACAGCTTTGAACAACGTCTCCTGGAAAAGGAGCAACGCTGGGTGTTCAAGCTCCGCACTGACAGCCAAGGTCTTAATGATACCATCCTGTGGGGACAGTTTTCCAAATGAACCAATAACTAGGTCTCTGCATACTGTCACCACCTTCATCTAGTGACCAAAACACCTAGCATGAACAGTGCTGTACCACCTCATATAGTAACGATACCCACACGTAGCTATTTAACATCACGACAATACCTCGCAATACATAGTCTACTTTCAGATTGCCGGTAAAATTAATTTCGCATGTGACCTTTGCAATCGACATCATCAGGACACATAGCGCGCTCCTTCTTTAAAGACATTTATAATACAAGGTGCAAATTCCATTTGCCATCATCATTTTAAAACCATTTTAAAACCTTGGTCTTACAATGTTTTGCCACAGTAAAATCACGTGTATTGTCTGTTTATTGTTCGTCGTCTCAAATGGCGAGAATTCCAATAGGGATACACCTTTAGCCCGTTTAACGGCGGCCATTTTGGGAAATCTCTGCTCTAGTCATTGTAACATGACTAGGCGGGAGCACTTCCTCTTATAGCGGTCCCAGCAGTGAGACACTAACATCCGGTCTCGAAGGACCCCCAGCAGGTATCCAGCCAGGAGAGAAGCCTTTGAAGTAAGTTCGTTCCTTTTCAGGCATCAAAACCGGGGCAAACTGTCTTCCAATACACACCACTGCCCGGGCTGACAATTGAGAAGAGTCCACTGCCTACGGAAAAGTAACCAACCTTTCTCTTCCGTTTTAGAATTCACGTGCAACTCTCTTGCCCCCTCGTTTCGACCATGAGGCATAAAACGGCCTTTTGAAAAGTATGTTTGTTTATGTGTAATGTCTGTGATTGTCTTGTTTTTACATGTGGCACTTTCACGAGTATTGGTCATTTGCTAGATAAGTTATTTTCCTTTTTTAAACTCACTTCTGGGACACCGTGCACCAGAACAGAGCGCTTTTTTTCTATCTAGGATTACAGGCGCATGAGAAATTGTTTTCCAACTGGCACAATGAGTATTTATGTATTTTCATATAGCCTGGTGCAAGACACGGTTTGTCCTTTCTAGGCACTACAACTGGGGAACATGAATATTTCCTATCGGACCTGCTAATGGCAGGATGTTATTTCTTAACATCGTTGTTTTTCTTCAATGCAGATACCTGCCGAACATTATTAAATGTCGTATGTATTTTTTTCAATTAATGCTCATTAACCAGCATTTATAAATATCACCATTTTACTGCACCTTGGATTGGTACACACAGGGCTGGACCCTGTGGTGTCCTGAAGAAGAGCATGGGGGTAAGCTCGAAACATGTTGGCACTCTCAATAGGACCCCTGACTCATTGCAAACCAGGTTGACCTAGAGACCCACCCCGTTTTTAATATATCAACTAGGGGCAAGAATAATGTAATTCCGCCCACTAGCTAGATATTTTTAAATCACTCCACTCCACATACACCACTGCACTACACATAGTTCCTCACTAAAGTGCTCCTACGTATTCTCGCAAGTCGCAGCATGCCTCAACCCGCAGCGGGTTGAGATGGCCCCTATGATGAAGCATGTCACCGTGAGGAAACTCCGGTGAGTGAGGGGACTCAAGAAAGGACATCTTTCCTTTCAAGATTACATCCATCGTTTGATGATAATCTACCTCTACAGCTAGGTTCTTCATCTGTGATCTCGGATATTTTTGTGTCAACTACTGGAAAAGGAGGGTGGACCTAGCATATCCCTCTACCTCTCCCTCTCTTTTTTTGAATTCGAAGAATAGATAGTCCCATTCAATTGAATCAAACGCCTTAGCGGCGTCCAGCATAACAGCTGCAGCAGGTAAGTCAGGTGAGAGAGTGTGAAACAGCGCAAACAAAGTACGGAGGTTGTAAGATGTAGAACGTGTAGGTATAAATCCTGACTGATCTGGAAGGACCAGATTCTGCATTTGTGGCTGCAGACGTGTGGCCAGGATTTTCGCTAGAATTTTTACATCTGTATTAATTAAAGAGAGCGGCCTAGAAGAGTTGCAATACTCAGATTTATCTTTTTTCAAGAGCGTGACAATTAAGGCCTTGCGAAGAGACGGAGGGAAGATACCCGAATCATATGCCTCCGCATACATCTCTAATAAAAAACGGGCAAGCTCTTCCGCGTAAGCTTTATAAAATTCAGAGGTAACACCGTCTGGGCCCGGGGCCTTCTTAATAGGTAGAGAAGCAATGGCCACACGTATATCCTCCACCGCAATAGGACGACCCAAATATTCCCGCTGCCCGTCTGACAGCCAGGCAATAGCTACCTGTGCCAAATATGCATCTGATTACACCTGGTCAGTCTCGGCTTGAGATGTGTAGAGTGCCTCGTAGGTCTGCCTAAACTGTTCCGCAATGGCAGGAATGCTATAATGATCCTGCCCTGATTCATCTGTAATCTTGGTGATGATGTCGCGGTTCATACGGTGTTTTGTTTTTCTGCTAAATGATGCCCAGGGCGTCCGCCTTCTCCGTACGAGCGAGCTACATAGCGCTTGGATATATATCTCATTTCTTCCTCCGCCAACTTCACATGTTCAAGTGTGGCTTCTTTAAGAGACGCCAGAGTCGATTTAGTGGGCGCGCATTCGTAATCGCGTTCAAGCCGAGTGAGCGTAGCTTCTACCTTGGCTATCTGACCCCGAAGATCCTTTAATATGCCAGCCGTCGTACAGATGCATGTGACCCGAATGGTGGCTTTGAAACCCTCCCATAATACTCCAGCACTATCTACCGTCCCCGTATTACGCGGTAGATTCTCCACCTCCAGCACCCATCCCACCACCCCGTCTTTCACCAGCCAGTAGTCAAGGCGCGACCAACTGCCGTGCACAGAAGAAATATGTGTGCCAGTAAGGGTGTCCATATGCCTATGTCGCCAGATGTCTAACAAGCCAAATTCTTCCAATCTGGCCTTAACCACCTGTGCTGCTCGCGGTGACTGCCTATCCCTGCCACTAAACTTATCTTTCCTGGGGTCTAGGTGCATGTTGAGGTCACAACCCCCCCCCCCCCCCCCCCCCCACGAGATCGCCGCTTCAGGCCAGTTGCGCAGTAAAGCTAAAAGGGTCATTTATAGCCCAGGGTCATCCATATTTGGACCATAGCAGTTGACTTTTGTGACCAGTTTGCCTGCCAATGTAGCATGTACAATAGCATATCGCCCCTCCGCGTCAATGTGTGTGCGATGGGCTGTAAAAGAGAGACCTTTCCCAATTAGAGTGAGATCCCCTTGACTATATGAGGAATAAGAGGAGGCAAGGCGAAAGCCAGACCAGCAGGCCCCGACTTGCTGATCCGTGTATCACGTCAAGTGAGTTTCTTGTAGGAGAGCAATGCTGATATGGTGCCAATCTAAATGAGCTAGCACTTGACGGATCTTTCTCGGTGAGTTTAACCCCCTCACATTCCATGTTAAACAACGAACAGTCACCCCACTACCATGCATGGGAAAAATGAAGCATATAATTGACGGAATCTACCATTTGTCCGGGATGCATAGAGAGAAACACAAGCAAACCTCGATGTAATGACTATTTGTCCGGCCAAAGGAACTACCCAAACACCCTGCCCTCCTCCCACACATCCCCCCTCCCACTTTAGCAACCCCAACACGCCAAAGCCATCCCGAACACCCACAACCACATCCTCTGCAGAGGACAAAGGAAGTAACCATTGGCGGGGAACACCCATATAGGGGGGCGCCAAGCGCAAACTCCCTCCCGGTGTAAGCAGGAGGTAGCCAAGCTATCGTGATCAATCGGCCTACGATGCATCAAATAGGTAGCCACCCAGTACAGGCAGTATAGTCATGTCAGCCCAATATATCTTTTGGGCTGCTGGCCAACGTTCCTGCCATCAATTCCGGAGACCGCACCACCCTCCAGCAGTCCCAGCAAACATGTACATAAGGCAACAACAGGGAGGAGAGAACAATGACAGAGCAGTCGTGCAAATTAGTGGTGTCAGCGTCCGCCATGTGCTGCAGCCGTATCTCCAGGGGCCCCAACAGCTGAATCTCCCGTTGCCTTGGGGGATCGATGGCGCCGGAACACAGTCTTTGCAAAGTCTAGAGCTGCCTTAGGGCATGTGAAGAGCCTGTATTTCCCGCCATCTTCCATGCGCAACCTGGCGGGGTAGAGCATGGCGTACGGAATTTGCGCAGACAGTTTCCTTACAGGCTGATATTCGCGGCGGGCCTCCTCTGCTGCCACTGTAAAATCGGGATAAAAAGCAAGGGTGTTGCCGTCATGGGTGATGGTACCCTTCTCCCTGGCAAGGCAAAGTATCACATCCCAATCTCTATAATTTAATAGGCGGGCAATAATGGGGCGAGGCGGGGCACCTCGGCGAGGGTCGTGCAGCCAGTGAGCGATGCGCACGCTCCACAATGAAGACCTGCGAGAACTGCTCCCGACCAAAGATATCACTGATGAGCTTCTCCATGTAGGGCTCCATACGTCCCGTATTCGTGGATTCTGGCAGGCCCGTAATGCGCACGTTATTTCGGCGCGATCTAGCTTCCAAATCCTCATTACGGGCCTGAATGACGGCAAGGACCGTTTCCATAGAAGTCGTCTTCTGAGTAACCTGCTGTAGCCCTTCTTCTGCGTCTGAGATGCGCGTCTCCGCCTCCCCCAGACACTGCGCATGTTTGTCCTGCTTGGATGACATGTGATCCATATGGCGGTTAAGATGGTCTATCTTGCCATCGATGGATTGGAGACTCGCCTGCACCGCAATGAGAGTCTTGTCAATGTTTGTCAACCGATCTCAAGAACTTCCGCCCCATCTCGCTCCTCCCTTTTCCTTTTCCTGCCAAAGTCATCGAGAAGACCGTCAACAGACAGCTGGCCGCCTTCATCGAGACGAACGGATCCCTCGACCCCTCGCAGTCCAGCTTTCGTGCCAAACACAGCACCGAGACCGCACTGATCGCAGCCACCGATGACATCAGAGCCCTGCTCGACAACGGAGAAACTGCGGCCCTCATCCTCCTGGACTTCTCCGCAGCATTCGACACTGTCTGCCACCGCATCCTAGCGCAGCGCCTCAGCAACATCGGGATCCAGGAGAAGGCACTGAAGTGGATCATCTCGTTCCTCGCCGGAAGAACTCAGAGTCCGTCTCCCCCCATTCAGATCCGAGGCCACCGAAGTACCACAAGGATCATCCCTCAGCCCAACCCTCTTCAACGTCTACATGAGCCCCCTCGCAGCCATCGCACGCCAACAAAACCTCAACATAATCTCCTACGCCGACGACACCCAACTGATCCTCTCCCTTTCCAACGACCCCGCCACCGCCAGAACCAGCCTCCAGGAGGGGATGAAAGACGTAGCCGAATGGATGAAGAACAGCCGCCTGAAACTGAACTCAGACAAGACGGAAGTCCTCATCCTGGGATCTTCGCCCTCCGCCTGGGACGACTCCTGGTGGCCCCCTGCCCTGGGCGCCACTCATAAGCCAGCAGACCACGCACGCAACCTGGGCTTCATCCTAGACTCCTCCCTCTCGATGACCAGACAAGTCAACGCCGTCTCATCATCATGCTTCAACACCCTAAGCATGCTCCATAAGATCTTCCGATGGATCCCCACGGAAACCAGGAAGACGGTCACCCAGGCACTCGTCACCAGCCGACTGGACTACGGGAACACCCTCTACGCCGGAACCACAGCCAAACTTCAGAAAAGACTCCAACGCATCCAGAACGCCTCCGCACGACTCGTCCTGGACATCCCCCGACACAGCCACATCTCCAGCCACCTGAGAAACCTGCACTGGCTCCCCGTCAGCAAGAGGATCACGTTCAGACTCCTCACCCACGCACACAAGGCTCTCCACGACCTGGGCTCCAAGTACCTCAACAACCGCCTGACCTTCTACACGCCCACCCGCCAGCTACGATCAACCAGCCTCGCCCTCGCCGCCGTACCAAGCATCCGCAGAGCCACCACCGGAGGAAGATCCTTCTCCTACCTGGCAGCCAAGACCTGGAACTCCCTCCCCATCCACCTTCGGCTGACCAAGGACCATCTCTCCTTCAGGAAGCAACTCAAGACCTGGCTTTTCGAGCAGTAACGGACCCCCCCCCCCGCGCCTTGAGACCCTCCGGGTGAGTAGCGCGCTATACAAATGCCATGATTGATTGATTGATTGATTGTGGGAAGGTCCGCCTCCGAGTCTGAGGCTGCATGCTGAGCCCCTCTCCCGGCCTTCCGGGGCTCAAATGTAAGGCGCGGTTACCTCTTTCCCATACTGCACACCTAGAGTAACACGCCCCGCAGTTGGATCAGTGAGAGTCTGTTGTCCAGATGGCAGCCACGCAACAGCGACTAACACCACAGCACCGCCAGAAGCGCACGTTGTCTCATAGACCGCAACGTGAATGAATCACCAGCTTCTCACAGGTCAAGCCCCTGCAGCACCAAAAAATACCTCCAAAGGCTCAGCTAGCAGAGTGGTTTTGCCGCAGCGGTCTACAGGTGAGAAGATTACATAGCAATGGTAATGGCAAAGTCAGAGCAAGTGGCCCGCACCTCAGGTCTGCGCTGTTCCAAGGAAGCGCCAGAGCACCAGGCCTCAAAACTCAACCTGCGCCTGTGTGCGGATGTCGCTATCTGTAGTGCTGGTGTGGAAGGTAGGCCCAGACACGGAGGGGTGGACACTGGCCGTTAGCGCGCCACACAGACAGCGCCGCTGAAGCGGACACAATAGGTGGAATGTCGCAGGCTGGTATCAGGGGTCTTGTAGTTCAGCTGCGACCTTCCTGAGTGCACCGCAACTGAAGAGGAGAAATTGTGGCCGCCCTCATACAACTATGACCTCCGCTGTCGCAGAATATTCAGGGCCGATGGCAGCAGGAAGAATCTCCAGCCAATGCTAAGGCGATGCGCAGGCCAACCCCACTCGCTAAGCATCAGCAGCCCAGCCGGACTCTCGCTTCACCGAGCAGCTCGCAGCATGCTCGCAGCTCCGCACCGGCGGGACACTAGGCCCGGAGAAGCGGCACAGATCAATACTTGTCCCGCCGTCGGCAGGCCGCACGGTATATGCCTCGAGGTAGCACAGCCCCCAACGCATGGTATACAAGCAGCTGAGTGTCGCCGCCCCCCCCCCCCCTCCCCCCGGAGCCGCTGCACTGCACACCGCAAGCCGGACTAGAAATCCGTACCCAGCCCCGGCACCCCTGGCCTCACCCAACGCCAGCCGCGGCCTACCTTAAGCGCCAAGTCCGAGCGCGCCCGGAGCCGCAATGCTGTCCGCGCCGCCTCCAGAGCTTCACACACCAATATCGTTTGGAGAGACACTGCGATTCTTCCAAAGCTCCAGCCACTATAGCGTGCCGCTGTTAGGGAGGCTAATACATCAATTGGAGGCAGATAACGGCCAAGAGTGCAAGGATAATTGCTGGATCTGGAGCTCGGCCGGTGGAGCAGCTCTAAAGAGTGGCCATTTTGCGATGCGCCCTCTAGTGCCTCCCTCCCCCAGTTTGAATATTGATTTCTCCAAGAACTCATTAAGTATGCATGAACATCTATTTCTTAGGGATTCTTTCATGACGTTCCTCTGCCCGACTTTTACGTCAATACTGGCATTCCTAGACACCTTCAAGGTATAAATATACCAGCACTTGCAGTTCCCGGAGGATTCGATCCAACCCAGACTACATGGTTTGCCATGGCAAGTTCAGAAGGAGATCGAGTTCCAGCCTGATGCACTGACCTGACACGGTCATCCTCCTCGCAGAGAATCCAACTCCAGTGCGCTCTGACTTCCCTTGTGGGGGTTAGACTATCGAGTCCAGAAAAGAGATTCCAACCTCTCGAATTCTCAGGTATGAAGCTGACTAGAACTTAGAGAAAGTTTTTGCAACTCTTGGCTACACTAAAATGTAGCTAGCTATACTTTAGAAATAGCACCTACTTCAAACCTCGTACTGCACTTAGGTTGGGTACACTGGGGTAGAACAATTTAGAAGCATCAGATGAGTATCACATTTTAGCATATGTTATTTATGTATGTATTTTGATTAATATATGTCATAGCTACAAAACCATGCTATTGCAGTATTATTTTATCTTACTGCTAACCTCGTACATATTGTACTTCGCAGTCTGTCTTACGATTGTAGCAATTCATATCTCTTGCACGAGAAATAAGACTGTTCAATAAACCCTTTTATTGAAAACGCCCGTCTCTGTAGAAACGAAGCATGCACGATTGACTGAGTGAAACTGTTACCTATTGTTTCCATGATTCTGAGACTGTTCTGATTCTAAAGGGAAACAAAGTTGTCATGTTTATGCGGTTGTCAGAGACTAATCCCTTCTTGTAATTTTGAGAAGTTTCTAGTGACCTCTGAGTTAGCTGGCACACACAAGTAATTAAGTTTAATATAATCGATAGAGACATACTGACCTTAGTCCTATGTCAAATCTATAGTGTATGTTATTCCAATGCGCAGAGCCTATCAGGGATATAGGAACTACAGTACAAGCCTGCTTTCCCCTTTAATCTATTTTAATGAACTGCTTGGTCTTCTGATTCAAGCATATGAATCTATGAAAGATTCAATGCTGGAGAAGAAATTAGTTACCTGTTCTTCAGCATTGGCCAATTTCAGATTCACGTGCAACCCTCCCTTCTGCCCAGTCCAACATTCACTACCTGTTATGTGTATCCTTCACCCTTGTGCTATGAAATCTGAACACAGGTGGCCTCTAGGGGGAGTAGAGAGCTCAGCAAAGTGTCATCAGAAGTTTGGGTTGTTTCAAATGAGGTGGATGTGCTACCAAACCAACACTGTTATTGGGCCTAGGGCCTTTCATAACAGTACACTGCTGTTTAAAGTTACTGAGTTTCCCCAACCAGATGATGGAGTATGATTCAAACATGTAAATCTAAGAAAGATACCACAGCTGGAGAAATTGAGTTACAGGGAAGTAATACATTTCTTCATTCAATTAAACTACGTTTGGGATTATGTTGATACTATTTCTTAATGGACCTGTTGCACTAAATATTTACCCTTTAACTCCTTTCATTAGGGGCAGGGTGGATAGATTCAGGGTGGAAATTTGAATAAGTCATAGGGAGGCGTGGCTAGAGCACTTCCATCTCTTTCTCCCAGCTATGCACAGTACTGTACTGACTACTCTTAATCAGTTTTCTGCACCATTTGGTCAGTTTTTTTATTTTGGCTTAATTAGTGTCTGTGACAGTGACTTTGATTTTGCATTTATTGACTTCACATCTTTCAAGGATTTAATTAATTAAAAATGTAGGCCTTTGAGAAGTAGTTGTTCTTGTAGTTTTTCATGTCTTTTCGGTCCTTTACCACCCTCTAGTGGCTAATGCAGCACTCGCATAGCCTTGCAATAAAGTGAAAAAATAACTTGGCGGAACTTACTTTTCCTAGCCCAGCTTTAGAAAGTAAATCTTTTCTCAGCTTGTTTTATCATTATTCAAAGCTTTTTTCTATCCGGTTTCGGTCATGTAAAACACCAGCATAAATAAAAGCACGGACAGATTTATTAAGTTAATAACGTTGTTCTTGTAACCGACCTGACAATTATTATGTTTTACAGTTAAGTGTGGAGTTTATTCATTCACAAAGATTTATCCTTTCTGCGTGTACAATTCGAAACTCGGGAGCATCGTCATAAATAGAACTGGTGTAATGACAAGCTACTGCGCTAGTAGTTCTTAATCGGTGCCAGCCACATGTCAGGTATTCATTTAATTGTACTTCAGTGCTGCGGATTTGAGGAAGACGCTCTTATGGCGAACATATGGCAGAAAACGTATTTATTTGCTTTCACCCGTGTGGGTAAAGGACCAAACAATTACATTGAGTTAATCTTGCCACTGGAGCTAAAATGTCAAGACCTATTTAATACACTTTAGATGCTATTAGACCAGTTTGTTTTTTACACACGTGTAAGTCTGATATTGTAATTGTTAACCTAATTTTGTTACCATTTTAATAACTTGATCTTTTTATAATTGTTTTGGTAAGTGTATGGGCAGTAGAACGTGTATGCTGGCAACATTCTTGATGAATTTGGCGTGAACAGCAGGCAACTACATTGACCTTCTAACTCCTCCACCTCTTGTTTCATGCCTCACTTGATACATATCCCCGACCTCATTTCCGATCATTTGCCTCACCTGCCTGCAATCACTGTGGCTTGGTTTGACCATGCCTCTGTGCCTTATTGAACCGGTGACCCGACCCACCCTCCGACTGCTGCATCCCGCCAAAAAATAGGGTGCTTGGTAGAAGGGGCGGTGTGGCCTTGGTGCCCACCATTCATTCTCTGGCCATTGTTCTGATCTATCGAGCACATCAAGCCCCTGTTATTCACGGCGGGCCCTAGTGGAGCCGCATCTCCTGTGTGTTCGGCGATTACTGTGCTCCTTAGAAAAGTCTGTCTACTTTTCTTTCTAACGTCGTTGCTGAGGCCCAACATACACGTTATCCCTTCCGATGAAGCCTGACTCCGAGTTGCTGAGGAGGTTATCCAGTTCAAAGTGAGAAACAAATTGGCAGGTGACCACTGTTGCGGGCACCTTGGCAATACAGAGTGAGCCAGAAGTTTATCTATAGTCGGAAATATTAGGCAACACTGGTGAAGATGTCCACAAGATGGGAATGATGCTATCATTCTTGAGATCTGGAGGTATTGATTCATCTGGCTATCGGTGGCAGAATTGAAAAACTCAAACCAACAACTTTAGCCTTGCAAACATTCCAGGTTGAGCAGCATTTTTGAACGGGACCATGATTTTCTTAATGTCACCCCTGCTGCTCGTGTAAACGTAGGACAAAGTTGGATAGGGCGGAGCCGGGGAGAAAGACCTCTTATGAGA
Source organism: Triturus cristatus (assembly GCF_964204655.1). NCBI lineage: Eukaryota > Metazoa > Chordata > Amphibia > Caudata > Salamandridae > Triturus > Triturus cristatus. Next base: position 379,389,848 of record NC_140593.1, on the reverse strand, counting down.
GCTGTGATCTTGTTGATAAAGAAGAATTGGACATTGTCACAAAGTTTATTGACACTCTCCAGAATGCTTGCTGTTAGTTTGGCTGGGGTATGAAATCATTGTTTGGTCGAGTTGTCAGTCTGAGGAGTATGCTTTTTGGCTACAGTGCATTCTAATTTGTGGGTTCTTGAGTGCACTTCAGATTGATCAGACTGCATTTTATTGTAATTGCATTTCTATAGCATCTCATAGTCCTGACGAGGCACCGATGCACATTATTGGATGGGTAGCACATAAACCAAAGCTGGGTTGGGTGCTTGCATGGAAGAATGTTGGACTCATAGGAGTGTATATTCTGTGGGAATCATGCCAATTGATCATATTCATTGTGCTCTTAACTTAGCTCACAGAGCCAACACGTTTTCTGGCAGGAACAGGAGTGCGTTATGGACCTGAGGCACTTTACATTAATTTAGTTTTTATAAATAAATTAATGAGTCTGTATATAATCTACTCATTCATTCATTCATCCACTATACCCAGTACTGGGTATAGGCATTCATGGCAGATACTGTAGAATAGGATAGGATAGACATTTATATAGCGCAACGAATGCCGGAGCGTCTTGGCGCTGGTAGAGAGAGAGGGAGAAGCGTCGTCTTCATCAGCGAGTCTCATTAAAGAGCCATGTTTTTAACTGTTTTCTGAAGCTTGATGATTGCCTAATGATTTCATAGAGCAAGGAAGCTTATTCCAAAGACTAGCGGCACGGAAAGAAAAGGCTCTGCCACCCCATCTGACTTTGCGTATCCGATTTATCTTGATGAGGCTTTGTGTAGTAGACCTTAAGACCCGGCCGGGTACATAAGGAATAAAAAACCTCTGAACATCCTTGGCTCCTCCTCCAAATATAGCCTTATGTACTAAACATATAGCCTTAAATTCTATACGTTGCTGGATCGGGAGCCAGTGTAATGTTTTAATGCCACCAGAGATAGATTGGTCTGTGGGGACAGCTATCAGAAGTCTTGCAGCAGCATTCTGCAAAGTCTGCAACCTCTTCATCTGGGTCGTATTTATCCCTAGCAGCAAGGTGTTGCAGTAGTCAAGTCTCGATAGTACAAGAGCCACCACCACCGTCTTGCGAAGGTCAGGTTCGATGAAAGGAAGGACCTTCCGCAGGGTCCTTATTACAAAGGAACATGATGAAGCAAGGTTGCTGACGTGTGCTGAAAAATTAAGTTGATTATCAAAAAGCATACCCAAGTTCCTGACTTTATACACAGGACAAGGGCACTCCCCCGCCTCCGCAGGCCACCAAGCCCCGTTCCACACGGGGCTGCCCAGGCCAAACTCTATGATCTCCGTCTTCTCTGTGTTAATTTTCAGGAAGCTCTCCCGCATCCAGCTCATAATCTCAGACAGGCAGCTATGAAACTTAGAAGCCACATCGTGTGATTGTTCCACAGTCGAGACTATGAGCTGGGAATCGTCGGCATAGGAAATTATGGTAAAACCATATTTACTAATGAGCTTGGCCAGGGGGGCTACATAGATGTTAAAAAGCGTTGGTGATAAGGCAGAACCCTGCGGTACCCCACAGGGTAGATGGAAAGTTCTAGACTGCAGACCATCCCATAGCAGACTCTGCTCCCTACCTTCCAGAAAAGAGGAGAGGAGGGACAAAGCGGTTCCCTGCACCCCAATCTTCTGAAGCCTGTGCTTCAACACCGTATGGTTGACAGTGTCGAAGGCTGCTGACAAATCTAACATCACCAGCACTGCCCTGCCTCCCCCGTCCACAATGCCACGAATTTTCTCCACTGCCACCAGGAGTGCTGACTCCGTGGAATGCTGAGCGCGGAAACCGTGCTGAGAGGAGTCAAGCTGATCATGGGAGACAAGATATTCTGTTAGGACCCGGTTTAACTCCCTCTCCATGACCTTAGCCGCCAAAGGAAGTGCAGCAATTGGACGGTAGTTCTTCAAGATATGAGGATCCAAAGTAGTTTTTTTTTAACAATGGTCTAATTATTGCCCTCTTCCAGCTTGAAGGGTAACTACCAGACTCGATTACTTGATTGATCAACGGGGACAGCTCTCCTGCAATAACCTCTGCCGCACGATGGAATACAGAAGGGGGGCATGGGTCCAAAGGTGATCGTGATTTTGTTAAGGTAATCAGCCTACACGTTTCCTCCACCGAAATGGGAGGGAAGTTACCAAGACCAGTGTCATCCTTAGGACTGGCTACCTTCTCCTGGCCGCAACAGTCAGAGCTAGTAGGGGAGCTCATGAAGTCGTTGTGAATTGTCTGAACCTTCTCCTGAAAGTACAGAGCCAGTTTTTGACATGTTGCTAAGTCAGGCCGATATGCGCTGTCTTGAGGAGGCCTAGAAAGAGCAGATATGGTCTTGAAGAGCTCCTTTGCCGAGTTGCCGGCTTCCCTGATCTTGGTGGCAAGAAAATCGCCTTTAGCTGCGATTATTGCTAACCTGTAGGCTGTAAGAGTACGATTGTAATGTTCTTTGCCCTCAGCACTGTAATCCCTTCTCCACATACGCTCTGCCCTTCTACAGATGCCCTTCTGGGCCTTAAGTTCTTTGTTATACCATTGCGCAGATGGTTCAGTTCTCCTGGAGCCAAGCAGCTTCTCAGGTGCTACCTTGTCCACCGCAGCCGCCAGCCATCCCTCAAAGAGCAAAGCAGCCTCCGAAGAGTTTATGCTATGGGTAAGACGTAAACTTCCCAGAGCAGAGCAGAGATTGTCAGTGGTCACCTGAGACCACTGTCTAATCTTCTGCTTACCTAGTCTGGGGCCCTGAGAGCAAGCTGGTGCTCCAGTCACAGTGCTAAAACAATTCTGGCCCACAGATTCTTCATCATCTTATCAGCCCCTACAAGGCGAACAGAGAACTGAGGACTTCAAAATTAGACCATCTCGCAGTTCCAAGAATCAAGAGGGCCAGAGGTGGCGGACTCTTTTTCATACCTAGCTCTGAAACTTTGAGACTCCCTGGCTACTAGTCTGAGTCTGAATGATAATCTGTCAAACTTTAGGGAGCATCTGAAAACTTTGTTGTTTACTTAATTGGTTAGATCTCCAGCAGGATTGGGTAGCTCTGGGTAGCCTTTTTCTGGTAGGCATGCAGTCAATAAATGCTATAATAATAATAATGTAGGCCCCATCAACAGCCTAATCCACAAAACAGTTCAATTGGCAGTGGTATCTGTGACCCCCGATCCATGCCACTTAAAGGCAACAGCTCCTATTCCTTTGGTGCCCTCTGCACTTTTTTGAACCAGGAATGGTCCTTTATTCTCATCTGTGAAAATCTTCTGATCAAGACTGTTGACTATCTAGGTAGGAGGATGGGCAACCATTCTCCAATTCAGCTTACAGTGAGTGGATGCTTTGGGTCTTAGGCAGGTGGAAGCCGAATGCTTAGAACTTTGATTCATTGAGGGAAATGAGAACACACTTAACTTGCACTCCCCTCATTTGGAACCAGTATTATGAGGCCAGGTGCTGTTTAGTGCCTCATCAGAAATGGTGGATTTAAAAATAGAGATTTCGAAATCACAGTACTTGCTGGAGAAAGGAGTGAAACGACTGCATGTGCACAATGAATACATGTTCATTGTACTGTTCAAAGGCTATACATAGGAATATTGCAAGGGATGTCACCAAGACAATAGTAGCTGTGAGAAAGAAATGATTTTAAGTATTGAACAAGGCTGGAAGCTTTTCAAATGGTTCCCAAAGGGGAAAAAGATAGCACGATGGAAAGGGACTGTGACTGACTCATGCAGTATGATTGTCTGAGGTCAAAAGGAAAGCTAGTGTGTTCCTGTTATAGAATAGGGAACTACACATGTTCCACCTGTTGGATGATGATACCCTCATTAATCCATTTATGGGAACCTTGGATCTTACAAGTTGCAAGAAATCGACACATTGTGGGTTGATGAGATAATTTGTGCAGGGGTTTGCATCTTCCCTTACATAGGTTCAGTTGTCAAGTAACGTTCCTGGCATGCCACTCACGTTGTTTAAACACTTCTAGTGCCTGCTCAGTTCGAAACTCCTGCAGCTATTTAAAATAGCCCATTCTGAGATTTTATCCTTTTGCCTGATCTGGAATTATTTCTACGCAAACCTGGCAAACAATTGACAGGCGTCAATTCTATCATTCATTATCCCCCTCTTGAATGTAGACTGCAACTTTCTTGTCAAAATACTTCAAAATAAAATTTTACCTACAGTCTCCTTGATCCTCCCTGACCAATCGGCTGTTATATGCTGAAGATCTGCGCATCTGAATATCTGCAGGCGGTATAACTGTTGAGTTGTTGCAGAAATACTTGAAGTTCCTGTGGCAATATTGTCACTTGACACCGCGATGTTGTTTGATTGCATATAATGGATCTTCCTCTTGGAATCTTACAAAAGATGGGCTTCGGCCTTATGTTGATCTCCTGGTTCAACCTCCTATATCGGGAGGACAAAAAATGTTGTATTAGAAAACTTCTGGTTCTGGAGAGATATGAGGCTGGGCAGTTTTCTCACCTCTATGATTTCTGTATTGGCAATTTAGCACCTGGGCTGCCGGGTTCAAATACATATACTAGTCAATGGGTTTTGTTAGGGCAGCAGCACTGAGGACCTGAAATCTTTGCATGCAGGTGATAGCTTTGTGTCTATCGCTGATCTTATGGGACACACTACCATAGCAATTTACGATGTTTGTTGAATTCAGATCTCTTATCAGACATAAGCTTAAACTGAACTAAATCTAATTTGTTTCTCTGGCAACTCGCATCTAATGTCTTCTTGGTGAAATACCATCTCTATATTGCAGAGTTGGGCTTCCAATACTTTGGTAAAAGGGTCACCATAAAGTGTGACAGATTCAGAGACTGTAAACTCATGGTGCATCTGAACAGATCTAAGGGCCACATGGCTTAACGTGGCAAACCCCGATTGGGCCTGGGCTGGACCACACTTTTTTAAAATAAACTGCCCTCTACCTTTCCTGTAAACCTTAGAGTATAATAAGTTGGTCCCTATTGATTAACTTAGAACAAATCATTTCTGCAGTAAGGGTTATGCTCTGGGGCCATAAAAATCCACACATTTTCTCACAACTTTACAATGGCTGGTATTTCAAGGAGCCTTTTCGATTCCTTACCTGCACTCTGACTGTTGGTCAGCTCATTTATTTTACATTAGTAATTTGGCATATTTGTCACTAGGGAGCCCTTAATACGCCATGGAAATCCATGGTCTTTATGGGGGGATGGTGCTGACATTTTGCTCCAGACCATAAAGAGTACTTGAGGCCTGTGCTGCAGCAACAAAACCAGTGGACTGAAATAATTAGGCAACAGAGTAAGCCTCATTTTGAGCTTGATCTATGCGAGCGGAAGTTAGGAAACCTGGCGGTTACAGATTAGGGTGGCCTGAATTACCCACTTGGATGATATGAGGTAGAAAACCAGATTGAAAACATTCTTTGAAATGCAGAGAGAACATGACCTGACCAAGGTTGGGCATTTTTGCTACTTCCAAAATACAGGTATGAAAGGAGCAACAAACACACTTATGCTCCAATAGAGTCTTTGGCCCCCATGGATTATTTGAACACCTTGGTCTCAAACTCTGTAGCATGCATTTTTTCTGCACTCCAGGAATCAATTCCTAATGAGACTTGATACAATGCACTTTACCATTCCAGGGAGGCAGCCATCCATTTCAGCTTTAAATTCATCTAAATTAATATTTTACTTAAAGTGAACTGCTACACATTGAATCTTTGGAAATGGACTTACTGATAACACCCTCCTGTACACTCCACAACAAAAAATGCTTGCACTTTCAATCACGTAACATGAGGCTTGCAATGTAAAAGCCTGCCCTGCTGTTTTGCCCCCCTCACCCCATACTGCCTTTAAAAAAATATATATTCTATTCCACAGTGAATTCTATCCCAATTGCTCATTCTTCTAAGGAGTTTTTGAAGAATTAACATTTAACCATACGTCAGTACTCAAGTAGACGTTTAGTGTTTATACAGTGAGTAAAGAGAAATGGCATGAAAATTCATTGAACGAAGGCTGATTTCATGTGATGCATCACAGGATGGAGGCCCTGAGGCTTGGAGAGATTCTCACATAAAGGGCTCTGTTTTATTTAGTGAGTTTTGTCTTTGCTGTTGTGGAGTGGTGTTCTGAAACAATTGTGAAGAATGGAGAGTAATGACTAGAAGTGCCTGAAACACTGTAGGTAAATTTACATTCTCACTTAGTAAGCATGAAAACATCATTGGTTTGCTTTGTATTATTTGGGTTATGGTGAAAATGACATGTAGTTAGGAAGTAAAATGTGGTTCAAGTGAATGATTATGCATTGCTGCTTTCAAGGCTAACAATATTGTTTCTGTTTAAGGTTTTGTTTCAAACATCAGAAGCCTTTAAAAGTGAGAATGAAGAACTGAAACTGAAGTTTGGGGAGTCTAATTCCAAAGTCCTCCAACTTGAAGAGGATATTATGATTGTTACTCAGAAAGCGATCACAAAAGAAACTGAATTGGACAGGTATATCTTTGCCTTTCACAACTTGTCTTTTTTAAAACAGACAATTGTTTACATTAGATTCATCAGAGATAGGCATACTATGTTCCTTTTTCGTCACTGAACACCATGTAATCTTTCTTTAGTCTTAAAGACAAGCTGAAGAAAGCCCTACTTGAAAAGGAACAATTAGAATGTCAGTTGAAGATTGAGAAGGATGAAAAGGATCTTTATAAGGTAATCCCATATTTTCATAGTGTTTTATCTTTGATCCCCGAAACTAACAGTCTTGCAACCAATACTTTAATTATTGAGGTTTTAAATTGTTGAGAATTCTTTCATTTAAAACAGTTTAATCTAAAGACCAGAGCCCAACATAAATTTATATAAAGTTTGACAAAGTAGTTATTTAAAAGCATTTCTTATCTTTTGGTGAACAAACTAATATTTGGAAGTATGGTTGTTTCCCTTCTTTTGAAGAAGGCATTGTTGACAGTTTTGACTGGAACATGCATTTATGACTTTAGGTTATTTCTGTAAAGGTAGACCTTTTGGTCTCAATCATAATATAGTTGTTTGCCATTAGACAATAAAGAGACCCAACTTGACTGAGCACCTCTTGTGTTTACTTTTTGCCTTGTGTACCTCTATAGGGTACTTCAACGTTTTTGTTTACTCATTGATGTATTATAGTGCCTTTATCCAAGGCTTTTAATATACAGTAACCAAAACAGTACAATGCATAGTAATTATGAAAATTCTCAAAAGACAAACCTGAGTACCATCACCCTGCTACAGTGAGCAAGGGTTCAGTTTAAAGGTTTCCAAAAGCAAATAGTTTTGGAGCTCAGCGAGTATCAATAGTAAGATTGTTAGAGATGTGGTGCAAGGAGTGGGAAAAAGTAAAGGCGTGAAGAAGCACAAAGTGGGAAATATACATAAAGACCGAATTGCATGCCAGTGAAGAGAGCAAGAAAATTCATATAACGAGATATGTTGTGGAAAGTTGAGTGTAGAACTTTCATTAGCATGATAGTCGAGACAAATGAAAAGACTGATAAAAAAAATCTGTAATAAACTGAAGCAGAGTAAGAGGATAATTAGGAAGACCATTCTGAAGTGAAGACGAGTAGTTGATGCGAGGAAAAAAAACCTGGTATTGAAGGTACAGTTTAAGAGAAGACCTATAAAGGAAATATTTTTTTTGTGCATATTAGATGAATGAATGTGACCATTCTTAACCAGGATTAAGAAGAGTTTTGGAAGATTCAGTCGAAGATGATTTTAAGATTTCTTGCTGAAAGAGGACACAGGATAGAAATCAAGGAAAAGTGAATAGAAGATAGTGGGTAGCTAAGCAGTTGAGGCAGCAGAAAAGGTTACATTATAGGAAATGCTGTGGCATTCAGTTTTCAACAGGAGACAGACGGTGATTTCATTACAAATAGAATGAGAAGAGGAACAAAATGGGAAATAGCTCTGAGAATCATCAACATAGAGGTGTGAAATAAATCAAAAGGAAGAGATAATGGAAGCTTAAGGAATTATAGCGGTGGTAACATTTTGACTTTATATTTAGTAAAAGAATATAACATTTTCAGTCCCCAGGCCAATAACCTGTAACCTCCCAAAGAATTTGAATGAGGTAGTATACTCTACCTAGATATCTTGGTCACACCTTGAGTTAGGATAGCTCAGGTCCGCATTATTTATCAGGAGAGATATTAGTCTTTTTAATAGGAAATTGTAATACTTGTGCAGAATTAGCTTCTGCTTTGTGTAGATTGACTCTTGTTTAATTGTGACAGTCCGGTGGTGTGGATGACCAATCTGTGTCTTGCTCTCATATCTCTTGGTTTTAGATGGTACTATTTTTTTAATCTCCCTTTTTAATGCCTGCTGTTAGACGGTAATTGATTTAAACTAGTCCACATGGACTGCTTTCTTTTGTAGCAAATATATTCTCCACTAGTGTAGCAGAAACTCACTCAAATAATGGCTGCAGTGTACAGCAATCCATTAATGTGTCCGGACATTAAACCTCCAAGATAATTTTGCTTCAGCTATGTCTGAAAGCTTAAATCAACCAAAGTAAACACAGGCAATGAGTTTCTGGAAAAATATATTCTATATGTGTAAACCCAGCGCTAGTACAAGACAAACAGAGGGAAAATTGAATTAAGGAAGCATACATAGGAGTAAAAATGCAAGCTCAATTTACAACCCAACCTCACTGAGCCCTTGTTGGATCCAAGACACGCAGGCCAGGTACTTCACAGAATATATCCTTCCTTTTCAAAGACCAAGAAAGCCTCTCCGCCCTGCAGAAGAAGGGCCTGATTTAAATTTGGGTGGATGTGGGACATCCTCCAAGAAGTGTTGTATGTCTTTTCCACTCTATTTAGAGTGAATATAAATCAGTACACCGACCTTTTACTCTATATCCGGTTCTAGGTTACACCCCCTGGGATGTCCACCAATCTTCCCGAGTAATGCCTCCCTGATTGAGTACCCACCCCATGGTTGTTGCATCGTAGGGTCTTCATTGCTAGTCGTAGACGTTACAATAGTTCCCCCACTGTGTTCAGGGGCCCCCCAAACACTTTTTGTGCAATATATGACTGAGATGGTGAAGAGTCCATTGTGGGCAACTGCAGAGCATCACTCTCACAGAGCCACTTCAGTCATTATTTTCCACATTTTTTGTCTGTTTAATAGGTAAAAAAATAAACCTTCTCAAAGTATCTTGCAGCACCTAAAGCATAGCCTCCCACCTAATATGTCTAAATAAATAGGAGGGTACAGTCTGGCACCCTAATCCTTTGAGTCTATATCCTATGATCTCCTTGTACTGGCATTTGCCTCGCAGTCAGTTCTTGTTTTTTGGTCTTATGTGAATGGAATCCTGGAACGCAGTGGGTGTTTTTAACAAAACATTTTCTACAAATTGTCTCTCAGACTACATATCTTTTTAATGCCACTCAATGCCTTTGATCCCCTGAAAGCGTGTGTTGTTTTTCCATCCATTTCCTGGGATTCTTCTTGTCATAGTGCCTTCACTATTTCTGCAGTTCACATCCTGTGGAAGAAAGAAGGTTGCTACTGATCCACTACATAAAGGAATGTGAATTTTGATTTAAAAAAAAAAAAAAGTCTTTAAGACTAGGCAGGCATCATGCTTTGTGACTAAGTAGAAGAAAAAGTGCATTGAGTCCTCCAGGGAGCATCCTGTTGCTACGGGCACAGTGCTTGCATCTTCGAAGGTCTCCCACAGAGGGAGAACCCGGGAGAGAGGGCTTTGAAGGAAAGAAAAGCAAAAACATCACCACTGCTATTGATGTTGATGTCAACCACAGTGGCTGTTTGATGCTTTCAGAGACGCTGAAGTCATAGTTTCAACTTGCTTTCTGTCAAGAACAGGTTTTCTTTCTACCTCGAAGGATCAATATCTACATGATGCACTACTGTATGATGTCAGCTTTTGATCCACTCCGCATCACCTCATCAATTGATGTGGCTATAATGCTGTTAATTCATGAATCGTGCCACACAAATAGACATTGAGCTTACCACCTGAGACGGCTTTTACTCCCAAGGCCAGGTTGAGGCATTCTCCTTCCCCTGATCAATCTTCTCAGCCACTGCGACCTCCACAATTCCTCACCCCATTGGAGGATCTTGTTCAGCCACCGGTACAGCCTATAAATCTGCCAGCACTCCACAATGAATTCTAGGCAAGCACCCTTAAACTCCTAGGAGCTCCCAATCTCCTCAAGCACCTCCTACTCCATGGTGGTATGTTGATCTACCACATACTAGCTCTCCCTCTCGTTATCCACCTTCCTCTTTTATGAATAAGAGATTCATTGTTTTCCTACACACCTATTTCTTTGATGGGATCTCCTTCAGGGTTCTCCCCGGTGGACAACATCATTTTCCATGATGCCTTCTCAAGAGGTGTTCTGAAGCTGACCATCCCTATGGAAACTCCATAGGCATCAGTCACTGTCAAAGTGGAGAACTTGTAAAACCAGAGCTTCATCCTGTCCTCTTCTCACATTGGTGCCAGGCTTGATAGAAATGATGGAAGACAAATTCCTTACCCCTCCTATGGTGGCAGAAGCTACTCTTTGCTCATCAAAGACATATTACCTTGCACAGGATGATGCTGACTTTGTAAAAACCGCTCCAAGCTAGATTCTTTGATCTTTTGACATTAAGAACAAGACACACTTATGTCCCAGTCATTGGCACCTTCTGATATGGGAAGTCAGAGAATTGACACTGCAGGCAAGAAAATGTGCACAATCGAATCCATAGCGCTAAATATTGCGAGTTCTACTGAATTGGTTGGTTGATAGTCCGATTTGAGATGAAATTACGTTTTTTTCTAGAGGACCTACTTAAACAGAACAGGGAAGGTGTGAAAGAGATAGCTCACTTCTGAAGGATGTCTGCTTTTGTCGTGTAGTTCCTATAAAAAGTTTTCAGGATCTGCACGTTTAGACAACATACACTGTAGGATTAATGTCATACAAACTCTGATCACCCCCACCGGCTATGTTGGCCTTTTGTACCAACTAGCTCACAGTGCCACTAGAATCTCCTCTTACCAAGGAGAGAATAGTTCCTGGCAACCATCGAACATGACAACCCTGATCCCTCAGAACCATAGAAACCATATACTACCTTTTGCTCAGTCACTCGTGCTTACTTAGTCCGTCTTAGAGAAATACACAGAATAAACAGGCTAGGTGTTTTCAATAAGCATTTATTGAACAGTTGTTATTCTGGTGTAAAAAAAAAAAAATAATAAAAAAAAAAATGAGCTGCAACCACCGTTAGGCAGTAGAAGATAAAAATGATTAGCAGTACTATAAATGTAAATGATATAGCTCTACCATCTTACAATAATCATGAATACATCCGAGTATATAAAACACAAGATAAAAAGATGCGTACTCCTACAATGCTTCCCTAACTAGATGTACCCAAGTGTACCTAGCATGGTGGTAGGTGTTAAACCAAGAATCCCTCTAGGATTTAGTCAACCGCATTACCTGAAGTGACACTGTGGGACCCCGTCCTGATCTCGAGTTGGACACTCTGCAAAGGATGTTTTAAACCACTGGGAGCTGGAGTGTCTGCATGCAGGAACCTCAGCGTCTCTGGTCAGTGTGTCAGCTGGGAAGTCTCTGTCGACCTCTGTCTTATCTTAGCAAGATGTGTTGTATATATACCCATAGGTCTCCCCGGTGGTCCTACCTTGCTTTGTTACTGTGTGGGCCTAAGGATGACGTTGGGCATGAACTTTGTACATAGATTTTATACAGGAGATGGTAGTTGTGCTTCCAAGAATCCTCATGAATAATGTATGAGATTTCCAACTAGGGAAAGCCCACATTCTGAATGCAGTGTAGTATCTAGGTAAAAGGTCAGTCCCTGTAAACCGTGACAAGTGTAATGAAGGGAAGAATATAGGTGCAGGGTAATGAAGTTACCGAGGCCTATATTATGGTAACTATATGGAATATAACACTTTCACACCTATTTATTTGTGCTGCAGCAAATTCAACTGAGTTGGGAAACAGTCTTTACAACGCAGGCTGATCCATGTGTGCTGTTTCCATGCAAGCAGAACACATATGCTTCAACCACGCATATGCCTCAACCACGCATATGCCTCAACCATGCTTATGCCTCAATCACGCTTATTATTTTTGAAAATATCTTTATTGCATTTTTTTTAATCATTTTCCCGATACAAACTGAGCATTGAATCATATCGCTTTTTTTTTTTTGTAACATCATTGTTGCTATGCCATTATAAGCACTATTCCAGGTGTTTCCATCTGTTAACCATAGCACAAGTAGCATCTGTATCGCAGGAGTGAATGTGTATGTACAAATTGGCATGGGTGTTTGTAGCCCACGCGTACTGTCACCTTCAATCAAGGGGCAGGACTCATTCATCACATAGGCCTCCCAGAACAGTAATTAACCATATGCAGCCATGACAATTATTATAGGGGTGCGTGCCTTATATGTAATTCAGCTTTAGGATCACAATAAACAATGGTGCATTGGCGATAAACAGTGAATATCACAACGGATGACAAGATATCTTCACTTATAACATTTTAACCACAACTAACGAAAATAAAGTAAAAGCAAGAGAGATATCAATTACTTAAAGGAACGTGTATTTAGCATGCTGTGCGCCTTCCGAGTGAGGTCGTGCCGAGGGCCTTGTGTGCATAGCGGATACGGATTTCTCTTCCTGTTTTGTGCATAGGCATACAGGCAGTAAGGTATCGTGTGTCTGAAGTTATGTCTGTGGAGTGTCATGATGGAATGTGGGGTCATTGCCTAACTCGACAGCCGTGGCTGAGGCGTCTTGCGTGTACAGCCAGTCTATTCGGCCCAGGCTACAAGCTAGCCATCGTCTCCCGCCTGCTGTGTGGGAGGTGTATGTGGCGCAGCATTAGTTTGTGTAAGAGCTTTCAGAATATCATCCCAGGCCTGTGCGATGGGGAACTTGCGCAACCCAGCAGTTTATTCCCTATGAAGAAAAGTGCTCTCCGCCTGTGCCCAGGTCTCTAGGGATTTCAACCAGTGGGATGCCTCCGGAGGGTCTTTGTGTTTCCATCTCTTAGTTATCAATCGTTTCGCCGTTATTAGGCCTAAGTCCCGAAACCTAGAGCTTACTTTGTTTGCTTTTGTTCGTTTGTAAAGTCCTAAAATACAAACCTCCCATGTATTCGGTACCTCGGTGCTAGTGCTGCTTGTGAGTGTTTCCGTTATCTTGTGCCAATAGGACAGAAGTAAGGGGCAGGACCACAGCATATGTAGCAGGTCAGCGTCTAAGAGATGGCATCTCGGACAATCAGAGGTGGTGATGTTAAAGTATTTATTGATCTTATCTGGCGAAAGATACGCTCTATGCAATATGTATGTTTGTTTAAGTTTAAATCGTGAATTGCGTGGTATGTGTGTGGCACTGGCTAAGACACATTCCCATTCTTTATCAGTCCAGGGCCTAGCCCTGTCCTCAGTCCAGCGCGCAGGGAGTCGTTGTGGCGGTTTTAGTACGTGAGTAAGCAGGGCCTGCACCAGCCAGTGGACCACATGCGACCTCTCACCCATCACATGCAGATACTGTAAGAACTGATGTGTCGGCAGGTCAATTGTCAAGTCTCCCCATGTTAGTGTCAGCGTACGCATGATGGCTGCATGCAGGAGGAACTGACCCACCGGCAAACCAGTATCCGTCGACAGAGTTGCAAAAGGCAGCAGGGCACCATCCGCGAATAGGTCTCCTAGCATCTCCACTCCTGCTTTGGTCCAGGGCGTCAGTACTATGTCTGTTACAAAATCCCTGCCTCTGGGTGTCCCGATAAGTGGTAGTATTGGGGCATAAGGAATGACGTCTTTTGTGAGTTGAAGGCTCCTTCCATAGCATCTGTGGGCTAAGTCCATATGTACCTGTGTTGGACGGGGAAGTTTCGCCAGTGGGTGAAATAAGCTATAGATCTGAGTCTGTGTCCATTAGGTTCTTGCCACTCAGCCACTTTGCAACCCATTGCACCTGTGCAGCTAAGTAATATAATTCTACATGAGGAACTGCTAAGCCCCCACTTTCCGGTGGTGCATATAATTTCTGCAATGCTATCCTGGGCCGTCCTGTATTCCAATCAGACCTCTAACTAATCCCTCTAGCTCCCGAAACAGTCGCACCGGAACATATACTGGGAGGTTTGCAAAATAATACAACAGTCTCGGCAGTATAATCATCTTGGTCAGAGTGATGCGGCCCATGACATTTAGCAGTAGAGTCTTCCAGAATTGTATCTGCGCCCTTACGGAGGAAATGGCACGTACCAGGTTACCTTCCAGCATATCTGCCGGGGACCTGTAGATATATATGCCGAGGCATCTAAACGTGTTCGGGTACCAAGCAAGCACAGTCCCATTAATAACTGTCCTTCGCGGCCACATCCTCGTGAAAAGTATAGGTGCCCGATTTAGCCCAATTTACCCTAAGGCCTGACACTTCCTCGAAGTTACGGAATATCTCAGATATGGCCGGCGGTATAGCATGCAAGTCTCGTATGTTCAACAACAAGTCGTCAGCATACAGGGACACCGTGTGAAGACCATCATCCAGGCGGACACCCCAGCCTGCGCCGCTCTCCCGGAGCAGAGCTGCTAACGGTTCCATGGCAAGGGAGAAAAGTAACCAGGACAAAGGGCATCCCTGCCTAGTACCACGTCTGACCCTAATTGTGTCAGATGTGAGTTTACCTGTGCGGACCCGTACTGCGGGTCGCTGGTATAGCAATTGCACCAGTTGGAGGTACCCGCCCCCAAGTTCATATTTACGCAGAACTGCTGCAAAATAGGGCCATTCCAACGAATCGAAGGCCTTTTCTAAGTCCAGCACTAAGCATCTAGACCGTGGCCAGTTCTTCGTTGCGTACTTCTGAACTCTAAATAATCTGCGTACATTAAGAGAGGTGCTCCTGGTTGGGACAAATCTGTTTTGATCATTATGGACTAAAGCTGCTACAAATGGGGCTAGGCGTTTGGCTAGGGCAGAGGCAAGTACTTTATAGTCTGTGTTCAGCAGAGGCAGTGGGCGATAAGAACCAAGGATGTCGGGGTCCCTGCCTGGCTTCAAGAGGGAGATCAACGTCGCCTCATTTTGCGTGACTGTGAAGGCCGAATCATCTAGGGCCGCTGACTATACCCGCAACAGCTCCGGTATTAATATATCCGAGTAGGCTTTATAAAATTCAGCCGGTAGTCCATCCGGACCCGGAAATTTCCCATTTAGAGGGAGTAAATACCATCACGCAGTTCTTCTGGCAGCAAAGGAGCTCCCAGTTCCTCCTGCTGATGGTCTGTCAGTTGCGGCAGTGCCAGGGCTGAAAGAAACTCCTGTATGTCCGCGTCTGTAGCTAGCAGGCAAGACCTGTACACTGTGGAATAGTGTTCTACAAAGGCGCTGTGTATGCCTCTCTGGGTATGTACTATTTCTGGGTATGTACTATGTCGCCGTGTGCGGTTCATATGGACGTCACGGGTGAGGTGATTGCCTCCTGTCTTACCAGCCACAACAGCAGCTTGCCCGGTTTGTCTCCCATATGGTGGGAGCGTGCCGAGTGTGCTGCATAGTTCAGATTACGGAGCCGGTCTAGCAATCTGGAATGCTCCCCTCTAATTTGCACCAACGACCCATTGTCGCCTTCCAGTGCCGCCTCCTCTCTTTGGAGCAGTTCATTTTCAAGGTGTGAGAGTTCAGTCTCCAACTGTCTCCGCATACCCGCTTGTGTACAAATTCACCCCTAACCACTACTTTAAATGCGTCCCATTCCACTTGAGGCGTTGTGGCTGTGCCAGTGTTCTCTTCAAAGTATTGTGTAATATTCGTGGCTAGGAGGCTCCGGAAGGGTGCGTCCAGTAACACATCTGGCTGTAACCGCCAGGTAGGAACTGGCGGCCAGGGGTGCTCCCAAGACATCTCTAATACATGCGGGTTGTGATCTGAATGTGTCCTGCCTAAATAATATACTGCAGACATATGTGGGAGCAACTCCTCCGAAAGCATGTATCGGTCTAACCGCACATGCAATGCATGAGCACCGGAGTAATAGGAATACACCCTGTCATGGGGGTTCCGGCGCACTAGACATCTCTGAGACGCCATTGCCTTGCCCAACAGGTTAGCGCCTTCATGGCAATGTGTGTATTTGTGCCTGGAAGGGGTGGAAAGGAGCGTTCCAATGAAACGTCAAGTACGCAATTGTAGCCTCCCCCCCCGCCCAGGACCATAGGGATATCATGCCATGGCGCCAGAACGCGCAACATATCATCAAAGAAAACAGCCTGGTCCGTGTTGGGAGCATATAGTGACGCAATTACCACCTGCCGACCATCCAATGTCCCCTGACTACCACATATCTGCCCTCCATGTCCACCAATGATTGTGTGATTTTAAGTGGGAACCCTGGCCACACCCAGATTAGCGCGCCTCGCGCATAGGCCGAATACCCCGTGGCATACAGTTGGCCACGCCAGCGGCGGTGCAAGCGTTGGATTTCTGATTTGGCCATGTGAGTCTCTTGCAAAAGAGCTATTTGTATGTGATGTCGTTTGAGGTACGAGTATATCTGGTACCTACGTGACGGTGTATGCCTGCCCTGCACATTCCATGTACCAATTTTAAGTGCAGACATAGTTTTTACAGTGTATTAAGTGGCCATGCATCCGTAGCAGCACAACAAACCTATGCAGTGTAAATGGCCCAGCAATGTACTACTTCCCCAGCACAGTAACCCATGGCATTATGGGTTGTGTGTAAATAGTATACAATAAAGGATATCTCATAATAAAACCAAAACAAGAATGTAAACATGAAAAAAATTCCAAAAGGGCGATAATGCAACCAGTAATTGTCCAAACTCCCATTAGAGGCAACAGCAACAACCAATCTGGGGGGATCCGCTTATGCCTCAACCACGCTTATGCCTCAACCACGCTTATGCCTCTACCACGCATATATCTTTATCATGCATATGCCTTTACCATGCAAATGCATGGTAAATAAAGGCAGTTAACTGTCTAGCATTGCAGTGAGTGGGTGGGGGAATGGGAGACTTTCTGCAGTCAGCGGATGGAATGACGGCTTGGTGAGTACTTTTTTCACTTTTTATTCAGGTTTCAGGGCGGGGGGAGCTGTTTTTAGTGCTGGGGAGGTTTAAGGCTCAGGGTGAGGCGCCTGGGGTTGGGGTAGTTAGGGCAGGGCCTGGATTTTAAGGTTCAGGGAGGGGAGGGGGGAAGGGGCAGTTCAAAGGGCTGGGTGTCGGTTTAGTTAATAGGGCTGAGTTATAGGGGGCAGGGGAAGGGGCAGTTTTCAGGACTAAGGGCAGTTTTAGGGCTCCGGGTGAGTTGTCGTGTGGGTTTTAGGGCTGGAGCGGGTTGTTTGCAGGGATGGGGCTCGGGGAGTAGGGACCTGATGTGTGACCTTTACTACGCATATACCTTTACCAATCAGGCCTACACACCGAAATGTGTTGTAAAGGCATGCATGGTAAAGGCAAGCGTGGTAAAGGAATGCGTGGTAAACGAATGCGTGGTTGAGAAGTATTCATTGTTGCGACCGTGTTCTTGAGGCACGCGTGTTTTAGCCATGTGTGCTTCTGTCATACAACCAGCTGGGGTTGGCAAGCAATTTACTGCCATTAAATCAACTTACGCTTTGTCATAGTTACGTCTGACTTTGTTAAAGCCAGATGCACTATTAAAAATCTTATATCTTCCTGTTGCTGGCTCTTCCCTGTATGGCCCTCATTCAGAGGAAGAATTTACCAGAATGTGGCTGAAATGTTGAAAGTGGTTGTTCTGAAAGAGAGGATGAAATTCTTCAGGTCACAGTGCATACACAGGTGCTGTGTCTACTTAACAAGACAGAAGCTTCAGTCTCCTCGTTGGTCCTACCATTAGCAACAGCAATAGGCCCAAGGGTATTACCAAACAAAAAAGGGGATTTATAAATAAATCAACCCGGACGCCAGTGACTTGTCATTCCATCCTCCTTTGTTAACTACTCCAGTGGGACAGTGCTGAAATGAAACTTCTAAAAGTGTGGTAAAAGACAAATGACAACTTGCTACTGACGAACTGTGCTTCCAAGTTCCTCCACTATCTGTTCCATCAAAGCAGTAATCAAAGTTCCATCTAACTGATCTGCACAAGGAGGCTACAGCACTGATTCAAAAATGAGCAATAGAGGCAGTTCCTCTCCCCTCAAGGGAGAGGAACTGGTAAGCATTATCAAGATAGTTCCTTAATTGGAAAATGGGCCAGAAGAAGGATTTTGGACCAATCCTAAGTTTGTGCTTTTGAAAAAAAAATGAATCAAATGAGAAACTCTGCATGCTAGTGCACTACCAAATCATTCTGCTTCTCAAACAGGGATTGATTGTGCCTAGTGAATGTCGGTGCAGGATGCCGACTGCCACATTCTTGTTGCCAAGAGAGGCAGAGTTTCTGTGATTTGCAGTAGGTAATTCCCACTCCCTGTTCTACTGAATGACCAACAGCTGCTAGGGAGAATATTTTAACCCTGCAATTCTATTCAAATGTTTAGGACTATCAATGAACGTCCTATGATGCTGAAGAAATGGTTACTTTTAGTCCTGGTTATGCTTCATTACCATATTCATTGAAGTGATAAACTTCACTCCTCTGCTTTGTCTTGGTCATGCATCATTAAGTCTTATTTTTTTTAAAGTTCTGTTTATATAACCTTTTTCTTAGGTACAGTACAAAGATTTATCAATCATTACAGTGAACACAGGGCCTAGCACATCAGCAAGTGTTGGGTCTTGAGTACCAAAATCCCCATTCTGGTCTACATGTAACAGTGCATCAAAGAGCATAGGGACCATTCCCAGCCCCTGGGCAGCCCCGCTAATTCCCACTGTATCCCTCCAACTGCCCCCGCACCTTCTCCCATTTCCTGGGGCAACCTCTGCTTTTTTATGACTTTTTCAGCTTGACTACACCAATCAAGGGAGCAGGTCTCATTTTTGAGTCTCTTAATGTAAGCCTACCATGGTGTGTTTTCCCTCTTTATTTAGACATGTAGGCCATCTGTTTATGCTATAGGTGCTGCAATGTAATTTTGGGAAGATGTATATTTGCATATTTATTCATTTATCCGGCTAAAATATAAGAATATATTAGGTGTTCCAGTGTCCCAGCATGCAGCAGGGAATTTTTCTAATGTTTATGGCTTCAATATCGATGCCCATGATGTGGATTAGTCACCATTTCTTCCAAATGGAGTGGGACCAGACCCTTGCTTATGATTCAAGGGTGGGTATGAGGGCGGCAATAAAGAACAACCCCCTTGTCAGAACTCCATCTTTTCTGCATGGTCATCCATATTCTCACCTTTAGCTGGACTCCACATAATGGCTAGTTTTTACACTGCGCCCTGGGGCACTGTTGGCCAGTGCCCAGTGTTTGTGCTCTGACCCCTAAAACGTAGAGAAACTGGTTGATCCCTGATTGGCGTATCTACCTTTTCAATAAGGCCATATTATATGATTTGAAAATACACTCTTGGAATGAAAAGTTAACTGTCACCCGTGAACTGCAGCATTTATTGTGTCATCTACAAGTGTGACAAAAAAAACGTAGCTTCAGGCCTACCTTTATAGTGTGTCTGCAGTGTGAAGCCTGCAGTGCGACCTGTGAAAATAACCCTTTTTGACAGGTAAAAAAAACCGAACCCGTTAAATATTAGCAAGTCAACCCCTAGTTAAGTGTTGGAGCCCACAAAATAGGATGCATGATATTTAAAGGTGGAACATGTAGAAAATTAATGTTACCATTTCCCTACAGTTAAAAGGCCCTAAAAGCTATTTTCACTGTGGCAGGCCTAGCTGTTCTATGTAGGAAACTACACTACCGATTAAAATACAAATACTGTATCTCATGAATGGGACCAGCTAGAAAAATAATAACCACACATAATTATAAAAAATCCAATTCAGTGCTTACATTTTATTTTTACTTTTTATTAAGGAAATGTAACTTTTAGAAAGTTACCTTTTACCAGTTTGAACTGTCCGTAGGCTAATTTGCAGAAGCCTCTGCCGGATCTCCGCTTGTGTTCAGCCTTGAATAGAAGGGAATGCAGATTGAAATACCTCCTAGGAGCAAGCAATAGACTGACCTGAATGGGCACAGAGGACTCCTCTGAACTCCACAGAATAGTCAGAATTGTGGCTGCGGACATCTTGTGACACCACACTGTCAAATCCTGCTTGACAGGTCGGTTTAGCCACATGTAGCATTTGGGGCACACTTGATAGGGAGCGAACAGGATGACAGTTTAATTCTTGTGTATCCCCTGCATGGTTGCTTAATGGGCCTGCTTTTGCCTTACAAAATTTGTCTCGAGGTTTTTGTGGGTACAGTGCCTGCTTCAAACTGGAGTTTAATGTTAGATGTGGGAGGATGCTAGGATTATCATGGTACACTCTCCGCATACATCCACAGCCCTCCGAGCATATGATCAGTGTGACTGAAGACTTTCACCATCTTAAATGCTGACAGTTATCATTTTCAGCTTGTTTGCAGTACAGCAAAGTGGAACTGCTAAAGAAGTACTGTAACTTTTACCCCATTGGTTAGGGCATGTCCAGGAGTCACCCCGGCCCACTAGCTGGAACCACGCATAATTGTGGCATCCTGTTCAGAATACTTTCTGGACCTGCCGAAGAACAGAAGAGGACTGGACCTGCTATCTGTGACCTGAGAGGAGCCCAGAAGGATTGGGCCTACCTAGGACAAAGAAGTGGACTTTAAATGTCAGTTGGCTGACCTCCTATGCAGCTACAGGGGGGGCTTTTACGGGAGGCACTCACCTGACCAGTGACAACTAGACCTGAACTGAATCCTGCTGTTGTCCTCTGCCTCAACACCATGTGAGTCTCTAAGTGCCTCCTCTGTAGTTTTATGGACTTTAAAAGTGCACTCTTGTGGTTGTGTGAGCACCAGAAGAAAGCTTGGAAACTTTTGAAAGCTATCATCCTGAACCAGTGGGACTTAAAAACATGTTCAAACTTTCTGACTTCCAGGCTTTCACCTGGACCAATCCACTCGTTGTATCCGACCCAAGCTCATCACAATTCTTACTATCATTCAGCCCTTAAGTTTGCTAGGTGCGGTTTCAACTTTAAACTAATAAAAGACAAATCGGATCTCTGGTTACCCATATTGCATTTTTGTTATTTTGTTTATTAAAGTTTACTTTATTTTTCTAGTCCGGCTTGAAATTTGTATTGTTTTGCAATTTATCTTACCGTCATTACTGTTTTGGTACTGCATATAAACTTTACGCATTGCCTGTCTGTTATGTTCCATGGCTTCCAGGGGCTTTTGCTCAAGTTAAATTATTAAGTTGAGTGTTCATGCTGATAAGAGGTGTGATTATTCCTTTAGGTTGTTAGTTACACACCAAAATAATAATCCAATTTCTTACATGCACTGCAAGATGAAAAATTCTGTTATCCATATGAATGCCAACTGTTCCTGTACTGACAATTTCTAATTACATTAGCAGATTGAGTTCATGAATTCCACAAAATAATGCCCTTGTACAAGATAGTTCGTAATAATAGTGAGCTTAGATTCGTAATAATAGTGAGCTTAGATTTGTAATATTGGCACTGGGACGAGGAGTTATATATTTTTTTTATTTTTTACTTTATTGAAAGAAACTTGACTGATACAAGCTGTGAGCACATATTTACTCCATGCATAAGAACATAAAGCACGACCAAAGATAACAAGGTAAGACGGAATATCATTATAAACCCCCTGGAGAGCAAAATGGTCCATGCGTGCGTGGGGAGTCCAGCAGGAGGTACCTGCTCCAACATCGGATGATCTGTCAGAGTCCAGGAAGAGAACAGTAAAGGACCCGCCTGCCCCTTTTACAACCAGAGTGTGGGAGCGGCCAGCTGGGGGAGGAGGAAAACGGGAGGAAGCAATGCATGGTACAAAAATAACAGTCTGTTTGAGCATCAAGATTTTGGGGGAAGTGGATGGGGCAACAGGCAGCAGGTGGAAAGTCCAAGTATTCCACAGCAGGACATCATGTCAGTGGGACGGTACAGCTAGGAGCCTGTATGGATTTGCTGGGTGTTCCAGGTACCACAAAGGACTCTCCAGGTATTCAGGGCACACAGATACAGTAGGGGCAAGGCAAGATATGCAGAGGGTGGTTTGAGTTGTGGGTCAGGAGATGACCTGGGTGATGTGAGGGTGTGGAAGGCATACAAGAAGAGGGAGTCAGACCGTGGTAAATGTGCGGGTCAGGAGTCGTGGAGAAAAGCTCCCAATGTGTCTAAGAAGGTGTCGTAGTGGTCGGTGAGTGTGGCAGTGATCCGCTAGAAAGTAGCCACCTGAAACAATTTTGCAGCCACTCTTCTGGTGTCTAGCTTGTGGGTGATGCAGATCCTGGTGATAGCCTCGGCCGTGGCCAGCCACCTGGACTGTTGGTTTGTGATGGCAAGGCATTGGGCCAAGTCGTGGAGGAGAACAGTTTGTACCTTCAGGGGCCTTGCAAGAGGCCCAGTCTATCTGATGTTTACAGTGACAGTAGGTCGCCAGAGTAGGGCAGTCCCAGAGGAGGTGATCAATGTCCCACTCAGGGGTGTGGAATTAAAAAAAAAAAAAAATCTACTTTTCCATGGGGCAGGTTGCTTCATAAATCTACTTGTCCTGTAACAAAATCCACCTGTCCCTTTGGTGCCATGTTGTGTGGTGACAAATTATGGCAGCAATCTCCTTATATAAGAGCTCTGATATAGCCTCTCTGATTATGCTGGGGCTCATACCATAGTATTGTTTGAATACTAGCAATGCCCTTATGTTGCCACATTTCCGCACATCTTCGTGCTGGGGCTGAAGGCAGTGGTGAGCAAAAGTTCCAGGGTTGAAATGCCCTTTTGAGTCAGTGCAAATCTACTAACTTGCATGTTTTAAGGGTTTTCAACAACTCTTCTCTAATCTTTTCTCATACTGAGAAATGTTGGAAATTTACTCCTGACAATGGCAGACGTAAACCTTCTTTCAGAGTTGGAAAAAAGTGGTTGGAGGAAAAGAACGTGCAAACACTCAGATTTTCGTATGAGCAAATCTACACATGCCCATTTGCTCGTGCTAAAATGCAGTTCACAAATATTTTCTAGGAGTACTATTTCTTGCCCAAATTCTGTAAATTCTTGTGAATTCATGAAAGCCTTATAGCTGCACTTAATGCAAGGATACATACCATGTGTGCACTTCTGAGTTTTTCTTTAATGATTGGGCCCCTAAATTTGGTCGGGTGTTAACCATGACCTTTTGTGTTTATTAAAATTCTCTCTCTCTCTCTGTATCGTCTCGCTTCACTGTGAGTTGACCATATTCTGCACTTTCAAAAGGAGTAATATCGTCACAAAGTAGTTTTGTTCATTGCCAGTAACTACTGTGGCAGTGTGTGCTTTTTTTTTTTTAAAAATCTTTTTTTATTTTATTTTGGAAACCATAACATCATCAAGGCAGAGTTTTTCCCATTTGCTAAACATGCATAGTATTAAGCAGTAAACCACAGTTTCGGCTCTTCGTTGCGTTCAAACATAATATATCAAATACAGACCCCTTAGCTCACATTAAACCTCCTTCTTCCTCCCTATTGGTCCTCATCCATGCTCTCCTCCGCCCGTTCTCTTGGTGGGTCACAGATGTTGCCTCTATATTTATTCCACGCCCCCAGATCTTGTTCCATTTTTGGGGGCAGCCGCAGCTAACAAATACTGTTCTTTCCGCTACCACGGCCGTGTCCATATCTTTACACCATACGCTAAGCGATGGCACCTCCACCGCCCCCCATTTCTGTGCTATGTTGCGTTTGGCCATCATAATCCCCAGCGTTGCCCAGTCTTGCCCCAACTTTGTTAGGTCATTTGAGTCCCATACATTTAGCAGATAACTCTTGGGCTCTGGCAGGAGGGACACTCCCTCTGTCTGCGAAATCGTCCTCATCACTTTCACCCAATAGACCCTAATCTTCGGGCATTGCCATATCGTATGATAAAAGGTACCCTCCTCCCCACACTGCCGAAGACAATATGGGTGCGAGGCTCTGCCCATCTTAAACATAATGCATCTGGTGTAATATGTTCGGTGCAGAATTTTGAGTTGTACTAATTTGAGTCTCGAGGGTATACCCACTTCCCTTGGTGAGGACAGTGCCTCCTGCCATTCTGTGTCGTCAAGGTCACCCACGTCATGGATCCATTGGTCCCTAAGTGGCGTTGTGAGGTCCGGTAGGTTATTAACTAACTTGCGGTAAGTGAATGACGTAGCTCGCTTATGCATATAGTCTGTCAGTAACCTGTCCTCCAGAGGGGAGGCTTCCGGGACCACAACACCAGGCGGCAGGGCCGTTGTAAGTGCATGTTTTATCTGTGTGTATCGATATATTTCAGTGGGCGCTAAATCATACTGTTGCTGGAGGCGCTCGAAGGTGGCCACTCCCCCCTTATGCCACACGTCCCCCACTGTGGATATGCCGATGGCATCCCATTGATCAAAGCCCTTACTATTCCTAAGTCGTCCCAGTCTCCCCGTGTCCCATAGCGGAGTGAGTTGGGTTATGACCCCTTGCCAGCCCAGCTTTGCCTATGCTGCGTGCCATATGGTTATAAACCAAAACTGGGTTCTGGCTCCAAAACTCAGCTGGACTGAGCCAAATTAACCAAACCAACAAAACATCTTGTCCAAACTGAGAGCTATTAGACAACAATCCCTTTTCAACAAAAGCCTATCATGAAAAGTGAAACAAGAAAGGAAGGCTTTAAGAATTGCCTTTTACTCAGAAAAACATTTATTTATTTCACATTTTTCTTTTTTGTGCGGTCATCAATTATTCATTGCACATTTACATTTTACAAAATACGACAAAATATACATACAAATATATTTAGACAGAACGACACAGAACTATAAATGCCCTAGGGGTTTTTAACTGCATTCATTCATCGAACATTCTTGGCCTATCCATTCATACATGCAACCGCCATACACTAAACAAACCGGTCCTAATGACACCTCTCCCTTTGAAATGAATTATTTTCCAAGCTTTATGTGTGTTCCGACATTTTCTCTTTTTTTCATGTACAATTAAAGCACCAAAAGCACATTTAGGGCAGAGCTTTCCAAATGGGTGTAAAAAGGGACCGAACTGGTCGACGCGTTTCGAACCTCTATCTTTATGAGGTTCTCCTCAGGACCAACCAATTTCTGTAACAAAAAACAAGAAAACACAAGAACCCTCTTTAGATAGGTGAAACAACTTAACTCTCGCAAGCCACCACCAGCGGCTGAGCAAACCCACCTTACGAAAGTGTGTCAATATGGAACCTTAACCTTCGTTAACCATCAATAACTCTACCAGCTTGCACTGGGGCTGTAAAAACAAACAGATAATTCCCACTCATATGATCATTCTTCCTATCGTATACATAGAAAATGACAAACATAAAAAACATAAAAACAGCTTGATTTCCATTTTGCTCACCCTTCAAAGTAAATCCGTTGACTAACTGGGACAGTCGAATCCTATAAAAAATTATAGAATAGCATCACCAAGACATATATGGATCACTCGACTCCCTCTTTAAAAAGCATCCAGCTTTGGCTTACCTAATTGGGAGACGACTGTCTCCTTAATCGGCTCCCTCAGTAAATCAAAGTCTCTTTTCTTCCTAAGGGGGAAAGTGAACATTTTTGAATCCCTCCTATAGTCTAACTTAATTCATGGGCAGATGGAATATTTACGTCCCGGCGTGGTCGCTTACCTTTGTAAGTTTGCTGGGTACGTAGTCGTGTCTCTTTTCCGTCTCGTGCCGGCAGCTGAAACCGAAGGCGAAAAATATCGCCATTAGTTAAACTCTGCTTTTTCTATCTACACAGTTAACTACGATGTAAAAAAAGGGGATCCGTTGCCCGCTTACCGAGGTTTTTTCACTGTTACAGCATGCCACGATCCCGTTAGTCTACGCAAAGCACGTCAAACACGAACTGGATGAAGTAGCGATTGATTTCTCCCGGGTCATAGCACCCCCATTGACTCATGGGAATTGTAGTTTCTTCCAAAAGAGGTGGGAGATGTAGTTTCCTATTGGAAGAATGCTAGCCTGGCTTTCTTTCTACATAATTAATTAGAAGGATACCGTCATTACTTCATTAAAGGGTACACATGGTGGAAGAGAACCTGATATGCTTCTATGGTTTAGTAGCACAAATCTACGCATTGCGTGTAAGGACAGTCACTACTCAGGACATCTTCATGTGGTAATTGGTCTGAAAATCTCTGCTGTCTCATTAAGTCCGTTGGTTGTCGTGTTAAATTTCATAATGAGAAATGCCTCACGTTGGCTCAAGAGCCTCTCCAAATCACCCCCGCGGCGGTCTTTCTCAATTTTGGACAACACTGTCCATTTGAAGTCTTCCTCATTATGTGTTTTTGTGACCCAGTGGCTAACTAGCGGAGCATTTTCCACTCTCCGTCGAATCCTCGACTTGTGCTGAGTGATGCGCTGCCGAACCTCTTGAGTCGTCTTTCCAATGTAAAGTTTTGGACATGGGCAAGTTACTGCGTAAACGACATTCCTGGTTCTGCAGTTTGTAAATATGTTGTGTTTCCAATTGATGTTGTTAAAGATAAAGACATCTCCTTCTATGGTTTGCTCACAGCAAATGCAAGTCCCGCATTTGTGATGCCCTACAATTGGTGGTAGGGCTAGCAAACTTCTCAGAGTAGGGGTCTGCTGCTTCGGTAAAGCTGCTCTAACGATGAAATTGGCTATGCTTTTTTCTTTTTTGAACGCAAAAAGGGGTGGTGTAGAAAAGTCCTCATGGAGTTCTTTAATCAAGTGCCAGTTGGTAAGGATCAGTTTACGAAGTTGGTGTGTGTTCGGGCAAAACGTTGTGACGCATACAGGCCTATTAGCCACCTTCTTTGTTTTTTGCTCCAAAAGTGTTTCCCTTGGGGTCCACCATGCTCTCTTAAGGGAGTGTTTGAGTAACTTTTTCGGATACCCCCTTTCTATTAAACGATCTTTTAGTTTATTCGCATGAGCAAAATATTCCTCTGTTTTTGAACAATTCCTGCGGATCCGCAGGAACTGGCCATATGGCAAAATCTGTCTCAGACTTCGAGGATGATTGCTGGTGTAATGGAGCGCCTTATTTCTATCGGTTGATTTCCTACAAAGTGTGGTTTCTAGCTGCCCCTCCGATGCCTCCACTTTTACATCCAAGAATGTAATTGATTGATTTGATGCCGAACAACTAAACTTTGTCTTTAGATCGTTCATTAAGCCATCCTACAAACTCGTCTAGTAGCTGTTGTGTGCCAGACCAAATTAAAAAGATGTCCTCTATGTACCGCATATAGCTGGAAATATTTGCCGAATACGGGTTGTTGTTGTATATGAAATTGTTTTCATATAGGCCCATGAATAACACCGCTAATTCTGGGGCGAAAGGCCACCCCATCGCCACGCCTCTTGTTTGGAAGAAAAACTGTGAATCAAATGTAAAGTAGTTTTTAGACAATGAAAATTTGGCAAGTGCCAAGATAAATTCCGTAGGTACTTGAACCGGCTGTTCTCTTTTGCCTAAGAACCACGCTAATGTCTCCAACGCTTGGTCTTGGGGTATTTGGGTATAAAGCGACACCACGTCCAGTGTAACCATCAACTGCCTTGTGTTGTCAAACCGGACCGGTGCTATTCTGTTTAGAAAGGCTGTGGTGTCTTTAAGATGGGCAGGAATTTCACTGATGAAAGGTTTTAAAAAGAAGTCAATATATTGAGCAACTGGTTCAATAAGTGATTCACACCCCGACACAATAGGTCGGCCAGGGGGGGTCAAGTTCACTCTTATGTAATTTAGGCAGAACATAAAAAACAGGCGTTCTCGGATTCTTATTCTGTAAAAAAATCCGTTCTTTTAGACCAACAAAACCTTGTGTGAACCCTTCCTCGATAATTAGGAAAAGTTGATTTTGTAATTCCTTTGTTGGATCCTTGGAGATTTTACGGTAACATTCGGCATCTTCCAACTGGCGCAACACCTCTTTCTTGTATTTATTCACGTCCCAAATTACCACTGCGCCCCCTTTAACCGCCTGTTTGACCACTACAGATCTATCATTCTTGAGGGCCATCAAAGCATCTTTCTCTTGTTTGGCTAAGTTGTACTTAATATAGCCTTTTTTCTTTTCCATTGCCTGTATCCCAGATAGAATGGTTTTTTCAAAGGTACTGATTTCCTTGGGGATTTTGGGGCCTGATGGACAAAAAGAAGATTTTCTCCTCAACCCTGTTATCTCTGTTGTAGCGACTTCGGGGGAGTCCTGAAAGAACGTTTTAAGCCGAATTTTACGACAAAACTCCATTGTTTCCAGCTTTAGTTTCACAAAGTCGGTTTGTCTAGATGGCACGAAACTAAGTCCTTTCGCCAATATTGACAATTCAGCTTCTGTTAGGATTTTGTTCGGACAAGTTAAACACCGGCGAGGGAACTAGCTCCTGTAGTACTGTCGGCGCGTTCTCATTTCCCATGGTTGGGAATAACGTAGGCGTCCTCTGCCCTGCCGTTGGCCTCGCGCTAAAAAATGTGCCCCTTGCCTTTATCCTGACCACGTACCTAAGGACTGCAAGATATGTAGGTCTTTACCTCACAAGACCTTGAGGGACAGAGAAGGTAGTCTGCTCATCTGGCTGGACAGGCATAAGGCCAGGGAGAGTGTGGTATCCTCAGAGGGAAGCTTTTCAAGGACCTCTGAAGTCTCCCTGAAGAGGCCAAGAGTGGCGTCTCCTGGCCCCTCAGACACTCCTCCTATGAAGGCACAAAAGAAGTCTTCAGAGGCAAGATCGTCAAAATCTTCAGTGTCTGAAAAGGATTCTCAGACTTTTAAGAAGCCTACCCAGTCGGCCAGCAAACTTGCGACAACCTCCTCAGCGCAAAAAAGAGTTGGGGCGCCAGTTTATATCTCCACAGCGACGACAACTGTGTCAACGAGGATCGCGTCGTCAGTCTTCTCGTCGACGACGACCACTCCTTCATCGTCGTCAGCAGGTAAACCTATCCCATCTGTAATACTGCTAAAGCCGTCGTCGACGTCCAAAAGCTCGTCGACGACGAAGATTGTCCCGTCGACGACTACCTCGTCGATGAAGAGCCCCTCGTCGACGGGAGGGTTGAAGACGTCGACGACGTCGACGACTAATGAATCGTCGACGAGCGCATCGTCGACGAAGAAAATATCGGCGACGGGGGCACCGTCGACGAAGGTCATGCCGTCGACCATGGGTATTACTGAGCCATGGAAGAAATCCAAGCTGATAGAAACGTCGTCTATGACCCTACCACCGTCGACAACACCACGGACGACGGCAGGGGATCCTGCAAAAGATTCGGTGTCTGGCAAACTGACCAGGAAGCAGATTACACCAGAAACAACGTCACCAAGTAAGGTGCAAACTCATTTGCCTATGGAGATTCTACAGAGTGAGGAATCTGAAGAAGAACTCCTGGATCAGGCTACTTCCCCTTCAGAGCTGCACGTCAAATGTCAGAGCACGGACGAAGAACAGGAGGAGATGAGCTACCAGGAACACTCTTTCCGGGATCAGGTTCGCACGGAGGTCACCCCGATGGTATGCCTTCCTGTGTCAATTGTAAATGACCTCAAATACCTTATCCGGGACTACAAACAACGTTTCCCGGAATCACCAGCCATTGAGACAGGGGGCCCGACGCCTACTACAAATACACCAGCGACAGCCCCAAAACAGACACGGCCAACTACTCAGGTCCGCCAGGAGAAAGTGCCACCTCAGGTGATAGAATCATCAGATGAGGAGGCTGAAGAAATGGAAGAGGGGGAAGTCCAGGAGGACCAGACGGATCACGATGAGGAGGAAGAGTATGTGGCATCCTCCCCAGCTTCGCCCTAACCGCACCAAGCAGATTCACCGCCAGTGGACATTGGCGGTTTCCATAGGATAGTGGAAAGAGCAGCGATGCGGTTTCATATGGTGATGGAATCGACTGAGACTGAGTGCTTCTTACATGACTTCAAGGAGCAAACAAAGAAGACAACAAAGTCGATCCCAATAATAGACTTTCTCTGGGACCAGGGAAAGAAACTGATGCTGACCCCGGCCTCTGTACCTGTGGTTGTTCCACACCTGGATAAAAAGTACAAGGCTCCAACCACGGCGCCAGCTTGCCTTAATGGGCACCCGAAACCGGATTCGGTCGTAACCCAGGCGGCCCAGAAGAATTCTCGCAACCCTTCCTCTCCTCTGTCAGCCCCTCCAGACAAGGAAGGCAGGAAGTTGGACACGATCGGTAAACGGTTTACTACGACATCAGCAATGACCATCAAGGTGGCCAACTCCATAGCCCTGTTAGGGCGTTATAACCGCCAGCTTTGGGAAGATATAGCCCCATATATAGCGGAACTGCCAAACACAGTTCAGGAGGAGGTCAAGTCACTACTTACGGAGGGCCAAACCTCGGCAGCTGAGATCATCGATTGTGCCATAGATGTGGCCATGACGGGCTTTCGACAGCTAGCTGGTGCAGCATTCCTGCGCCGTCAGGGATGGCTTAAGGCGACATCATTCAGGCAGGAGGTGCAGACGAAAGTGCTGGACATGCCCTTCGACGGCCAACACCTTTTCGGGGACAAGATTGACGAGGTGCTCCAAGCAATCAAGAAAGACACTGATACTGCTAGAGCACTTGGTACTTTACAGGTGAGGAACCAGTCCTTTCGAGGCAACAAATCCAGGGGCAAGTCCTCCTACAGGGATCCTATCAAACTAGGTCCTCGTATTCCTACCAGAATAAATCCCAGTACCAACAGAAGCAGCAACAAGGTCGTCAGACTTCTTATGGGAGATCAAACTTCAGGGGTAAGAACCAGAAGAGGGGCACCGGCGGACGCCAGTGACCAATTACTCCAGCCAGTCCAGCGACTATTTCCCTCATTAAAGATTGGAGGAAAATTGACCCATTTCCTGGAAAATTGGCATCTCATCACCACAGATCGCTGGGTACTTCAATTAATAAGATTCGGCCATTCACTGGAATTCACCACCATCCCACCTGCAACCCCTCCCCGCAGGCTTCCACACAAACATCTGCGACTGCTGCTCCGAGAAATATCTGCGATGTTAAAGAAAGGAGCGATCGAGCGAGTTCCATCGTCTCAAAGGGAGAAAGGATTCTATTCCCGCTTCTTTCTTATACGCAAGAAGGAGAAAAAGTGGAGGCCCATACTAGACCTCAGGGCACTCAACTCTTTCCTGAAGAGTCAGTCGTTCAGGATGGTGACGATCCAAGAAATACTAGGCATTCTAGAAAAAGGAGATTTCATGACATCTTTGGATCTTCAGGATGCCTACTATCACATCCCGATACTCAGGGGGCACAGAAAGTTTCTGAGATTGGAGGTGGCAGGACAGCACTACCAATTCAAGGTCCTACCGTTTGGCCTCAAATCCGCTCCGCGGATTTTCACCAAGTGCCTTTCACCTGTGGCAGCTTTCCTGCGTCAAATGGGTCACCAAGTCTTCCCCTACCTCGACGACTGGCTGGTATAGGCACCTTCAGCTGCAGGCGCGACCGAATCCTCCAACGCCTGCACCAATCTTTTTCAACATCTAGGATTGACTCTCAATCACGAGAAATCCTACATGTCCCCAACAAGAAGCATCACCTTCCTGGGGGCGACCTTGAACACGGAATGCGCAAGGGCATTTCCTTCAGAGGAAAGGAAAAACAAAATAATATCTTTGGCCACGGCTGTGGCATCAAGGAAGTCCCTAAGAGTTCGAACCTACAAATCACTCCTAGGAATGATGTCTTCTTGTATACTCCTCATCCCTCACTGCAGACTCCGGATGCGTCCATTGCAAGAAGCCCTCACGAACCAATGGACACAGAGTACAGGTTCGTTCGAAGACATTGTGAAAATAACACCGCAAATATCCAAGAGCCTGGAATGGTGGAGAAATCACAGGAATTTGTCTATAGGACTGCCATTCCTGCTTCCAGCAGCACCGCTGGTGATCACCACCGATGCATCCCTGGAAGGCTGGGGAGCCGTCCTACAGGACCTCCAAGTAAGCGGCAAATGGACAGATCAGGATAAGCATCTCCATATCAATCTTCTGGAACTGAGGGCTGTGTATCTGGCGCTGCAAGCCTTTTTACCACGCATCCAGAACTCCCAGGTGCTGGTCAGAACGGACAACACCACGACGATGCACTATCTCAACAAACAGGGAGGAACGCGTTCGCTCACTCTATCACGCGAATCGCAAAAGATCTGGAACTGGCTTGTACTCCATGGGATCACGCTCAGGGCGGACTATGTCCCGGGCAAGGACAACACCATTGCGGACGCCCTAAGCAGACAGAAATCCCTCTCCCACGAATGTGAGCTCGACAAGAGTACGCTGGATCACATATTCTCAGAATGGGGAGTCCCAGGAATAGACCTGTTTGCCACCAGGGAGAACGCCAAATGCCCAATCTACGCAAGCTGGCGTCCCCAACCAAGGTCACTCGGAAATGCCTTTTCCATAGGTTGGTTCAGCGTATTTGCGTACGCTTTTCCACCGTTTCCGATGATTTCCAGGGTTCTCAGGAAGATGAGGTCGGAGCCCTGTACCCTGATCCTAATTGCCCCGTTCTGGCCGAGGCAGCACTGGTTCTCGGATCTTCATCGCCTCTCCATCAGGACACCGATTCGTCTGAAGCAGCACCCGAACCTGCTGACAATGTCCAACGGGCAGGTGCAATACCCGAACCTGCAATCGCTCAGGTTATCGGCCTGGCTCCTGAGCACAGAGTTCTGTCATTTAAACATCCCGCAGGAATGCAGGGACGTGCTGGCAAAAGCAAGAGCGGTCAGTACCAACAAAACGTACTCTAAAATGGAAACGATTCTGCACATGGTGTCTGGAGAAAGGCCTGAGACCACTCCATATCACACCCGAACAGATATTGCCATATCTACTACACTTGGCACAGTCAGGATTGGCGCACGCATCCATAAAGGTGCATCTGGCGGCCATTTCACGTTTCACCAGGACTTACAAAGGACCGTCTCTCTGGTCCACTAGGCTTATCAAGCAGTTCCTAAAGGGACTATATAGGTCCTTCCCAAGACCTAGACGAGTCCCACCGACATGGCACCTTAATTTAGTCCTTAACCAACTCATGAAGCACCCTTTTGAGCCCATTCATCGAGCATCCATCAAGTACATCTCATGGAAAACGGCTCTGCTGCTCGCTTTAACATCTGCCAGGAGAGTCAGCGAGCTACAGGCTCTATCCATTCAGGAACCCTTTATGCAGTTCAAACAGGACAGGGTGGTGCTGAGGACAAATCCCAAGTTCATACCGAAAGTGCCTTCAGACTTTCACCTCAATGAACCGATGGTTCTACGTTCCTTCTTTGCAAACCCTACCACCGCAGCAGAAAGGACGCTACACTCCTTGGACCTCAAAAGGTGTCTAAAGTTTTACATAGACAAAACAAAGAGCTTCAGGAAGTCATCACAGCTATTTGTGGCCTACAGTAGGCCAAGGATGGGTATGCCTCTAACGAAACAGAGCATCTCACGGTGGATCTCCTCAGCGATAGCATTCTGCCATGACGGGGCCGGACGGCCTTTGAGAGCTAAAGTGGAAGCGCATTCCACCAGAGCGATGTCCACATCAGCAGCGCTGTTCGCGGGAGTGCTGATTTTGGACATATGTAGAGCGGCGACGTGGAAGTCACCGCACACCTTCTC
This sequence comes from Triturus cristatus, assembly GCF_964204655.1. Lineage (NCBI taxonomy): Eukaryota > Metazoa > Chordata > Amphibia > Caudata > Salamandridae > Triturus > Triturus cristatus. The sequence goes on along the minus strand of NC_140593.1, from coordinate 379,355,844 downwards.
CAGACACTACTGCCTGGATGCTGAACTTATGAAGGATGCAGCAGTGGGCCAGGCGGTGCTTCGCCATCTATTCCAGTGAGGTGAGCCTTCCAACATCCCGCCATCCTGGTATGCACATCTCTTACTGCTATGATATATTGATGTATGCCAATGTTTCAAACTCGCATGGTAATATGTGTATTATCTAAAATGACTATATGGCATGATTACATCAGAAATGTGCATAATGTATTGCTGACTACTCTGATTCAGGCATGTGAATCTATGAAAGACACCCCTAATACTGGATAAGAAACGCGTTACTTACCTGTAACAGCAGTTATCCAGTATTGGTGTCTTTCATAGATTCACATGCAACCCTCCCGCCTCCCCTGGAAGGACTCACGTCTCTCTCTAACTGTATTACGCCTACCTAGCTTAGTGCGTACGAAAATCTGAGGGACTGAGGCTCCTGTCAGGAAGGTTCTAGAAGGAGGTGATGGCTGATTGGCTGGCTCTAAGAGTTTGGTCCTTTTTACATAAGGACAAGGATAGGCCACTAAGGGGAGGCCCTTAGGCCTATTTTTCTCTATGTATGTCTATAGGACATTACTTTTCTATGTACCGGAGGCTCCCGTCTCGACGACGGGGAATGATTCAGGCATGTGAATCTATGAAAGACACCAATACTGGATAACTACTGTTACAGGTAAGTAAAGCGCTTCTTTTCCAATACATATAGGAATCGAGGGAGCGCCATCATTTTAAAAAGCCTGCCCTCCCTAGAAGAGTCAGCGGTAATGACCCCCAGAGTGTTGTGTCCCTTTTTAGGCACTCTAATGGAGGCATTAGGTTTCTTGTGAAGAAGTCATCAGGGTCAGCCGTGATGTAGATACCTAAATATTTAAACGTGTCGACCGCGATCTGTAACGGGCAATCTAAAGGTAGTTGTGGTGGGGGGCCGTGCAGCACATACAAGGTAGATTTGGACCAGTTAATGGTGTACCCCGATGCCCGTCTGAAGAGTTCGCATATATTAAGGAGGACCAGTATGGAACACCTGGGGGAGGCCATATATAATAAGATGTCGACCGAATACAGGGAGATGCGGTCCTCCCATCCTGCTGCCCACCTAAGTCCTCTTATCATTGGTTCCCACCTTATCCACGCCGCCAGTGGCTCCAGTACCAGGGAAAAAAGCAGCGGGGACAGGGGGCAGCCTTGATGCGTGCCCCTTGCAAGAGGAAAGTCCTTAGAGATGTGCCCATTCGCTGTAATATGCTCTACTGGCTTGGTGTACAAAACGCGGACCCATGCACAAAATTTAGGGCCGAAGCCCATGTGGCGAAGGACTGCGAATAGAAATGGCCACTCGACCATGTTGAACGCCATTCTGGCGTCCAGGGAGAGTATAACCGCTGGTTCCTGTAGAAATGGGATACGGGCCATTAGTGCGTGCAGGCGCCGCAAGTTTAATGCCGTACTTCTGCCTGGCATAAATCCGGACTGATCCGGATGGATCAGGGTCAATAGGTGCGGCGTTAGCCTAATTGCCAATAGCTTTGCCCGAATTTTTGCCTCTGCATTAATTAATGATATCGGGCGATACGAGGTGCATTCCTCAGCAGGTTTGCCTGGTTTGGGTAGTGCCACTATTGTGGCCATCCGCTGGTCTAGTGGTAACTCGCCCATCGTCAAGCAGTCGGTGTACATATGTAACAAGTGCGGGGCTATGGTTTCTGCTACAGTTTTATAGAGTTCAACTGGTATACTGTTTGGTCCCATTGCTTTGCCGGATTGTAATGATCCAATCGCCACCTGCAGCTCCTCCACCGTGAGGCTCGCCTCCAGTGTGAGGACCGCCTCCGGAGTGAGCTTGGGCATGGGAATATCTTGTATATATGACAACGCTACTTCAGGTGACGCCTCCGAAGATGTCTTGTATACCTGCTGGAAATGGGATGCCAGTGTGTGTATTATTGTGCGTGGGTCCGTTGTGATTTTTCCCTCCCTCGTCCGGATCCTCGCTATCCCTTTACTACCCCGTTACCGTCTATCTAGCCATGCCAGAAGTTTGCCGGCTTTATCCCCGGTTTCATATATCCTAAGTTGCGTGGCCGCTAGGTGAGACCTGGTCATTTCTTCAAGGTATCCCCTGTGTTGTTGCTGTTTAAGATGCAATATCTGAGCTGTATCTGGCGTTGGGCTGCTGGTGTGTTGAGCCTCAGCGTACTGCAACTCCTGCTCTATATCAGATAGCTCCTGCTGCTTCTCCCGTTTATGCCTCGTGATCAAGACTATAGCCTGTCCCCTAAGGACAGTCTTATATGCCTCCCACAAAATTGTTGGGGAGTCTACTGCCTGGATGTTCTCCTGAAAGTAGTGTTTTGTCACTTTAATCACCGCCTTCTTGATCTCTGGGACCTGCAAGTAACCAGGGTAAATGGGATAGGTACGTCGCCGAGCTGTATGGTGATGTGTACGTCATCTGCACTGGGGAGTGATCGGATATCCCTCTGGGCCTTATCTCGATATTGTCAACGTGTTGCAGGCAGTTCGCTGGAGCTAGGAAGTAGTCTATTCTGGATAAACAGTGGTGCACCCTGAGTGGAAGGTAAACTGCCGCATCGTGGGGTGGTGCCACCTCCACACATCAGAAAGTCCGAGAGCCTCCAGAAAGCCCGCAAGGCGGGACGCGCCCGACACGGGCGCCCCCTCCGGGTGGCGGTCTAGGGCGCCATCTATAGTTGCATTGAGATCCCCCCCCCCCCAATCAAAAGTTCCCCCTCCGGGAGACCAAGCAAGAACTCGCTGAGAGCCGGGAGTGCCACCGCGTGTAGCGCAGGGGGAATGTAAACTGATACTATATTTATAGACCGCCCTTCCATTGACCTATTATGGCCGCAAAACGGCCGTGGTCATCCGTTTTAGTCTGGTGTACTATCAATGGTGATTTGTTTTTTAATTAGGATGCCCACGCCCCTAGAGCCTGAGGAAAACTCAGAATGAACTACCATTTTAAACCCCCATCTGTCCATTGCCCTACATGCAGCCCCAGTAAGGTGTGTTTCCTGCAGCAGGGCCACCGTTGGGGAGCACCGCTTTAAGTACTGTAGAATCAATCCCCTCTTTATTTTGTCACATGGACATTCCAGGTAATCGTGGACAGTGGTGTCACTTGGGCCATGGGATACAGTTCAGGATCAGGGGTAGTCCAATTTTGTGCTGCTATACTTGGTGTTAAGGGTTTGTGAGATCAAATAATCACCTCTATGTGCTGCCTCTGCTGGGTATTGTGGAAAAGTGCCCTCTGCCTAAGAGCTTCCTTAAAATCAATCACAGAATAAAAGCAACGCCAATATAACATATTCACTCCTACCTCCCCAAACCCTACCCCTTTCCCCAACGAAACATACCAACTTTCCCTGTTCTTCCCTTCCTCCCTCCTCCCTAACCCCGGATCAACCCTTAAGAAAGAATAATTTGCAATTATACAATCATCATAAGATAGTGTTCGGTACCCCCTAGTATAATCAGGATCCACAGGAGTTACGTGCCTCTGACGCCTCACCCACAGTAAAGGGCGAAGACAAATCTCTGTCTTGTGCATCTGTGTCTGCACATTCTGTTCCACCAGGGTGACCGTCAAAATAAGATAATAACCATACATAATCAAAAACATAGAACTTCCCCTCTTACTTACCCCCCTCCCTGCCTCCCTGCCAGACGGATCCCCAACTATCCGCCACCCCAACATAGCAGAGTGCTTCAACCCCTGTAACAGTACTTGCGTGTGGGGAGGGGAAGAGAAGTCCGTGGGATACCGCAGTCTATCCCCTCCTCAGAGACAGTCTAGTAGTCGGAGTACGTGTCCTTGGCCGGACTCACCACTCTGGGCCAAAGCCCAGCATCTCCGAGTGGGGGGGGGGGGTGAGTACATCGTGTGCATCACAGCCTTTAATTCAAGTCCCCTCATACTTATGGCCAGATCGTGTTAGCCGCGCCCTAGCATAGCGACTCTTGATCTGGTGACGCCGCTGCTTCTCATCCCTCTTCTCCTTCAGTCCGGTGTGCATCTGCCTCCTCACGTCCTGGGCTATGTTCCAAAGAGCCGTTGGTGAGCCCAGGGCGCCGCTGTTGTTTCTCTGTCCGTCGGGATCCCTCCGCTCTTCGCCATCCTCCAAGCCAGTCGTAGGCCTCTTCTGGTGATTCAAAGAACCAAGTTTTTCCATCCGCTACCACGCGCAGTTTTGCCGGGAACAGCATGGAGTATGGTAGTTCTCTACGCCTAAGTTCCTTCTTTACTTCAAGAAAGCTCCTGCGGCGTTTCGACACAGCTGCCTGGTAGTCCGGAAAAAAGGAAACCACCGCGTTCTGAACTCGCAGTGGGGGGGGCCACCCTCGCCGTTTGTAAATGCGGGCTAGGACCGGCCGGGGGGGGGAACTCCGGGTTTGGGCTTGCCCCCTGGCACCCTGTGTGCTCTTTCCACAGAGAAGAAATGCGAAAGCCCTCAGGGCTGGAGTTTGGCTTTTATGAGCTCCTCGACATAGAGATCCATGGCCGGATGCCCGTCGCTCTCTGGAATGCCCGTGATTCGTATATTGTTGCGTTGAGAGCGCCCTTCCTGATCGTCCAACTTCTCTGCCAGGACCCGATTTTCTGCTTCTAGATGGGTGACCCTACTGAGTAGAGTGGCAGTGTCTCGCGACAGCGATTTCGTAAGTTGCTCCACCTCAGTGACCCTGGCGGTCATTTTCTGGAAGTCTGCTCTCAGGAAGGAAACATCCGTGGAGATGGTGCCCACTGTTGATTGCACACTGGTAAGGGCCTCCATGATAACTTCTAGCGTCACTTTCGTTGCCCCTGGTGGCTCGGAGTCTTTTTGAAGGGTGTCCCTGCGTTCAGGCTCCACAGGAGCAGTCTTATTATAGGCGTACTTGTCCAGTTTGGCTTGTGAGTTTGTGCGCGGGCCCCTGCCCCCCATCTCTGCCACCGGGACGCAGCTCCGACTGGTAGTCGTCGCCGCTGCCTGCCGCAGGAGCGCACTCCACGCGCAGCCTGTCGGTTTTCCCGCCGCACCGCTGACCCCGTGTAGGTGGGGCGCTTTGTCGCTAAAACTGGACCAAGAACGTTGCATCGCGGCTCCAGGGGCACCACACCACCTTGTCCTGCTTTAACCCACGACAGCTGCTCCGCGCGTCAGCCGGTAAATTCGCTGGGGGGAAGTGACGACTGCACCCTCGCCGCACTCAGTCAGTCTAGGCTTTAAGGCCTGATTAACCTTCAATCACTCCTTTGAGGCCGGGGGGGCTCCAGCCGCCTTTACTTGTCTCCCTCTCAGCCATCCATGGCCCTGCTATAGTCCTTAATCAGGCAGCGTTAATTGGTATTGAGCCCCGCTGGCCCCAGACATCCAGTGCTCCTGATATGGCCCCTCAGACCTCTCTCCGCACCGGCGGCTCCCAGAGTGCACAAAACTGAGCTCCCCTGCTCCCCGCTGCTCAGTTGTATCGTGCTGGCATCAGCTGGGTTCGAGTCCGCACTCCACCCCCACCTCCGCTTCCCATGCGCGCCTCGAGGCCTGAGGCGCGCACCTGTACCGCTAGCGTCTTGTGGGGGCCCCCGGGGGCGGGGGGGGAGAGAGAGGGGCGCAGGGACACTCACCGGGAGCGCTTACCGGTGCGGGCCGCGATCCTCCTGCAGCGCCAGTCAGCAGCTCGGGCGCTCGCCGTATCTTCCGCCGCCGAGTACAGGCACTTCCGGGCGTTCGCGTCCTACGGCCACTCCCCGGCTGCCAACGCTCCGTCGGGCCGCACTTCGCTGTGTTCTTTCTTCGGCGCGTGATGCGCCTTCGCCGGATCTAGAGCGACGCAATCGATGCTCCCAGCGTGCCGCTTGAAGTTGGTATCTCTGAGGCACAATAAATGTTCGGATGGGTGATCGGATGCTTTAGGGATTCCGCGTCTCTCCCCGGAGCTTCTCTAAAGTGCGGCCATTGAGATCGGCAGTTGGCCACGTGTGTGCTTTTTGAAACTAAATACACATTTTGGTTTTGCCAGTGTTTTAATGGTGAGGGCCCAGCAGCTCTCACACCAATACGGTTTTACAAAAACCATGCCAAAACAAGTCACACATTGACAAAACTAAACAGCTGACCCCAATTTCAGATATTCTTGCTTTGCCAATGCTTGTTTATTTTTTATGTTTCTCATAATGTTATTAAAACTGGTTACACTGATTTTCCATTATGAATATTTTGGGGAAATACTAGCATACATCAACACATTTTACTAAATGATGCTGCAAAGAAATTATACCTATAATTTTCCGGTAGTTTAGCTAAATGTTTTTTTTCCTACTTCATTTCTTATGAACATTTTATTTTGAAAGTAAAGAATCATCAATCTTGCTTTCATGCTTCTGCAAATATTTGCATCTAATCAGAGCATTCTGGGAGCATTATACATAGCCTCCTATTGTTAAACTTTGAAAACGTGTGTACGCGTTTTTAACCCGTTCCGTGCTCATGACTGAACCACTCCATCATGAGCCACGGGCGCCGTGTGCTCATGACGGAGTGGTTCCGTCATGCTGCGGCCGTTGGCGGCCGCTCCGCCCACGCGGCGCTAATTCCCCGCCTGTGCGGGCGATTAGCGCAGTGGGCGGAGTCGTGACGGAACCACTCCGTCATGAGCACAGCTCGCCCGTGACTCATGACGGAGTGGTTCCGTCACGAGCACGGCGGCGCCGCTCGGCCCCCAAACCCCCCACTATTGTCAATAGTGCAGTCGGAGCTTACAACATTTACTTAGAGTGCTCACCCTAATAATAAAGGCTTTCAATTAGTGATCAATAAATACAAGTTTGAACAGCATTAATATATGTATACAAATAGGACCTTAACTCTAGACAGTGCCCTTCCCAGGTCCATAATGTGGTACTGCAAACTGGCAGCCAAAGGGTTTGTGCTGCAGGGGGTTGGGCCTACTTGTCCCTGCCCACTACAGTGATCCACACCTCCAGCATGTACCGGATGAGAGAAGGGAGGACCTATGGAGTTCGAGGGGTGACCAATGGCAATGATTTATTTCCTCAAAAGAACTGAAATTGAGGCTGGCTTCCCTAAGGGATCTATTGTGATCCCCCGAGAAGATCTCCTCAGTCAGCCTTGGAGTATGTGACCTGCAACCTGTCAGTCCACTATTCCTGCAGGTAGTGGGTCAGCGTAATAGAATAGAGGCCGTCTATCAACATCTGGTACAGCCCGGATACTGTCCCTTTATGGGTACCCTTCTGCTGCAGGTAGTCCATCAATGGTGAAGAGGGCAGATCTAGCGGGAGAGAGCCCAAGGCGCATTGAGTGTAGGTGTTGGTAGTCCTAAAAGTGGCTCGCAAGGAGGCTGTACTGTTCCTAAACCTCAGCAAAGGATTTGAAGGCCCCGTCATTGACCAGGTTGGAGAGACAACGGAGACCCCTGGATTCAAACGCTGGCAAATTGGGCACTGCCCCCCATTTAACAGGGAGGCGTTACACCACAGGGGGGCCTTTGCATAAACAGTGGGCTGGATCTTCAGCAACTGGGTTGCCATGCTAAGATCGTGGCTGCCAAAACGGGCTAGGACATGATCAGTTTGGGTGCCTCCAGTATGCAACACTTTGAAGCCCCCTCAGGTGGCCCAGGAATGAGTGCTTCATCCGCACCCAACTGGGTGTGCCCAAAGTGATATGTATAATGTATTTAAGGGGCGTCAACTAGGATGCCCACCAGTAGCAACAGAAGTTTGGTAGGTACAGGCTGCCCTACTCAGTTGTGACTTAGAGCTTCTCCAGCTATAGGAGTGGCTTCCAGTCCCCCTCAAAAAGGTTTTCAGGGATTTGTCGAGAGCGTCCATCAAGCAAGCTGAGATGGGGAGTGGGAGCATGGTAAACACCTAGTTCAATCAGGGCATCACATTCATTTTCAATTCTTGTGTGTTCCCCTAAAGGGAGAGGCTAAGTTCATGTGGAGGGGGTCCAGGTTGCATTCCACTACGTTATAGAGACCCGGGGTGACTTGCATTCCAAAGTATTTTGTGGAGAAGGAACACCATTTAATAGGCAGGCCTGCAGTGGCAGTCGCAGGTGTGTGGGAGGACCTCTCTTTTACCACAGTTTTCCCCATACCGCTAGAGAGAAGAGAAATGTGTGATTTGAGTGATAAAAGCCCTCAGTGAGGGAGCGGGATGGTTGAGGGCCACCACAATATCATCCTCATACATAGCTAGTTTGTTCTCCACACTAGGGAGAAGAAAGCAGTGAATGTCATGGTGATTGCCAGGGGCCCCCTGGTCTAGTATAAAGAGAAGAGGACAAAGAGCAACCTGTTCTAGTACCCCTGTGGACCTCAAAGGGGCAGAGGCAGGTAACTTACTGTAGGGCATTAATACAACCTCCGCATCTGGTTTAGAAACACCTGCCCTATTCCACAGCGCTGCAGCACCTAAAAAGGTAATCCTACTCAAGCCAGTTGAAAGCTTTCTTGGCATCCAGAGATGCCGCAAGCTTTTCATCCTCTTTGTGCCGAACAGAATACAGAGATGGAATGGTGATGGGTGATGGTGTACAAACCCAGCTTGGTCCTTGTGTATCAAGCAGGGCATTACCAGCTTAAACCTGTTGGCCAAAACTTTAGCTAGTATTTTGGTGTCTACATTTAGCAGTGAGGTAGCTGGAACAACTCAGCAGGTCTTTGCCTGGCTTAGGGAGAAGGGAAATGGAGGCTCTGTTAGCTTTAGTAAGGCTACTGTGTGGCGGTGCTGCCACACAGTACACACCTTGCAAAGCAAGGTAGTCTGCATGCCCATGTGGACCTTGTAGTATTCAGAGGGATAGTCATCCAACCCCAGGACCTTGCTATAAGGTAAACCATCAAGGACTTCTTCTGGGGTGATGTTGGCATATAAATCCAGTCTGGTCAACCGACAGGCGCAGGGTTGCATTCTGGGTCAGGAAGGCCCCAATATCGTCGGGGGTAAATGCGCTGGACCACATAGTAAGCTCTAGAGGACTCTAAGATCTTCCGCTGGTGGGTGAGGAGCTGGCCATCATCCTGCAAAATGGCCGGTATTGCACGCGAGGAGTCCTGCTTCAATAGCTGCAGCACCAGGAGACAGCCGGCCTTCTCACCACACTCTTAATGGTGCTGCTTAAGGCAGAACAGAGCTGTTTCTTCCTTAGAGGGATACAGTGTGTTGTTTTTGTGTTTTGCCTGCAGTAAGGCTTGCAGTGCGGCCCATGAGTGGGACTGGGAATATTGGGCAGTAAGAGAGGCGAGGATAGAATCCAAGGAGATCTGTTTGCGCAAAGCCTTGCGCTCCCACTGGGGGGTGTAATGCCTTAAATCCCCCTAGACTGCGGCCTCAGCTGAAGCCCATAGGGTGCCCTGTGAATCTATTGACCCTCCGTTGGTGTTGTAGAAAGATGTTGAGGTAAGATCGCAACTGCTTCCTGTCTGCAGGGGCCTTGTAGTACATATGTTTTAGGCACCAGTTTTATTGCGCCCAAATCAAGGCTGAGTTGGATCAAGTCTTGATCCAAGATCCTGGAGGGGGAATCATGGCGGCATCTACCAAGTTGCCTACCAATGCTGCACTGAGAAAGAGGAAGTCTATCCTAGACCTGGTGCCATGCACTCCGGAGGTATAGTATTGTCCCTCGAAGTGTGGTGGGACAGCCTCCAGGGATCCATTAGAGAGAACTGGGACACCTAGATCACAGAGAAGGCCCCTTTCCATGGTGGTGTGGTGCAAGGACTGATTGGACATGTCCATGAAGAGGTCGGGGACCATATTCCAATCAACCTCCACTATAAGTTTTCTTTTAGGGTGCTGGTGGATGATCTTGGTTAGAGCAGCATAGGTAGATTTCTTGGAATGGGTCAGAGCATATATGGAGGTGATAAAGACATGTCTTAATGAGGATAAAGTGGACATGTGGGTCACACCAGACCCGAAGGGTCTTGGCTGGTAAATGCTTAGCCAACAATATGGTGACGCCGCCCTTGCGGTAAGGTTTGTTAAAGAGGCCCTCACCCACCCCGGGCTGAACTTTACACGCATGGTATTCCCGTCCCACCTAGTCCCAGAGGCTGTTTTATTTTATTTATTTAAAGAGTTTTATAAAGCGCGGAGTTGACCCATCCGGGTTTCAGAGCGCTGATCAAATCGTAGACAGGTTATGCAAACAGAGTAAATGGCAAAGATAGTTGTAAGGGAGAACAGCATGACTGCAGAGCATACATCTGGTAAGTTGAATCGGGATCAAAAATTGTCAACATTAGATTGATCCTGAGTTCAGTAAAGTTGTTAATAGAGATATTTGTTCATCAGAAGTATTTTAATTTCTATTTTGAAGGTAGTAATCGAGGTATTGGTCATGATAGTGGGTGGCAGTGAGTTCCAAATTCAAGGAGCTAGGCCAGTGAATGAGCGGTTGTATGTTGTCTTCTTTTTGAGCTTCTGCGGTTTCAGTAATAGGGAATTGGCACTTCTCAAGGAGCGACTGCTCCCTGACCACTCAAGTTATTGGCCAGGTGAATGGGAGTGTTGTGGTGTATAGCCTTATGAGTCATGCAGGCTATTTTCAGCTGGATCCTTGCTTCAAGCGGGAGCCAGTTTAAAAGTTTTAGGTCTGGACTGATATCAAAGTTCCTGGATCTCGAGACTAGTCTAGCTGCTGAGTTCAGCACAGCTCTTAATGGTGCTAACCTTGTTTTGGGAAGGCCTACTAGAGTAGCAATCCGTTAGTGTAATCTGGAAATTACAAGAGATTTGTACTGCCATGCAAAGGTTGTCAGGGGGCAAAAAAGGTTTGATTTTCTTTAGGATGCTCAGCTTATAGTTGGCTCCCCTGATTGTAGGCCGGTCTTAAAATAGGACAGGTCACTTCTATACTCAAAAAGCCTAATGCAGATCGGTCTCACCTCACCAACTTCCGTCCCATTACCAACCTCTCACCCGAGTAGGTGTTAGGGTTGTGGGTTGCTTGATAAGTTCAAATAGTTTTTTGGGTCTGTTTTTGGCTGCACCTAGTTGTATCTTAAAGTATTATTCTGCTTTAGATTTATGAATGGGTTTACTATAGGCACATCTCGTCTACCTCAGATGCTTTAGGCGAGAGTGGAAGAGAGAGATTCTCCAAGCTCTCTCAGCAAGTCTTAACTTGTGTCTTTCTTCATTAACGTTGCAGTTGAACCAGGGCTTGGATGGTTTGCAGGGGAGTCTTTTTAGCTGTTTCGGAGCAACTACGTCGAATATCTGAACTAGACTGGAAATAGTGATCTGTGAGATTGTTAACATTCACCATGTTTGTAAGAAGATAGCTCAGTAAGGTTAATATTTCTCAGGTCTCTGGTCCATTGTGTGGTTTTACGTGGTTGCCCCTGTTGCACAAGTGTTTCCCAAGATAAGGAAGGAAACTTGATAGTGATCAGACCAGTCACAAGGGGATATAGGTTCCATTCGTATGACATTGTCTTCGGAGATAAGGTCGATGGTTGCGCCTCTATTATGTGTAAGCCCATTATATGATTCGGTGAGATTGAGGTCTAAGAGGAAGGCTTTGAATGTGTTCAGTAGATGGTCATTAGTGTCATTCCAGTGAATGTTGAAATCCCAGAGGACGTTCTGGTTGGTGATTTGGTCTGTGTTACATACAATGGTCTCCATTAGCTGTTCAATGACATGAAGATTGTTGCCTGGGGTGGTATAGAGTGTGTAGAGTGCATACTATCTTGTTGTTATTCCATATATCAATACCTAGATATTCACAAGAGGGCATTGGAGCAGTGTGAGCTTGTTCAGGGTGAGCGAGGAGTGGAAAATAAAGGCTAAGCTGCCTCCTACTTTTCTTGGTCTATCTAGTCTGATGATGTCAAAGTTGGGTGAAACTAGAATGTCCATATTGGCTGAGGAAGTATCATTGAGCCAGGCTTCCTTTAAGATTAGGAGGTCAAGGTCTTGAGCAAGGAGGAGATTAGTGATGTCTGCAGCATGTTTAACCACTGATCTGTAGTTGAGAAGCATGGTCTTAATATGAAATGTGGTCGTTAGTGGCTCATGATGAGTACTTGGGACCTGTAGAAGATTACACCTGTTCAGAGTTCTAAGGTTAAGACTAGGTTCCCTGAAAGGGTTGGAGGGGATGGTCTGGATAGTGAACTGAAAAGGGGCAGAGTCCACAGGAATGGGGTTGTAGGAATCTAGTAGGGAGTACATTTAATTGTCAGAAATATGTTGGGTGATTATTTGAGGTCTCATAGAAGCATTGGGATGGGGTCATGATCTCAAAGGTATAATAATAGGGTTTTTAGTGTTTGAAGTCATATGCATTAATACGTTGAAACATCTATCATTATTTAGGGTGTGTTGATTAGGGTCTGTTGTTCTGTTACCTTTGTGTCCCTGAGTGTGGGTCCAGAAATTCTCCTGCTTTGAGTTGGTGAGTATAGGTTTCTGGAGGTCTGCTTTGATAAGCTGGAGATCTCTATCCATGGTGTTAAGTTTGCCCTCCAGGGTAGGGTGACTGATGCTGTAGGAGCAAGCATGGCTTGGACGGGGGATGGAAGTCATGGACAAACTCTCCGGGGTGGTGGAATAGCCGGGAGGGACTTGTTAGGAGGCAGTAGAAGTGGGGGGAAGAGGGAGGGTAGTGTGGGCCAGAGTTTTGGGAGCTGGGGGGGATGGTAGGTAGAGGAGATGGTAGGGGTCTCCATGTCTCATCAGTTGCAGGATTTAGGGGTTTCTGCTCAGTGAATGTGATCATGTTAGTGGAACAGGTCGAGTAAATATTCAATAGGTTATTCAAGCAAGTGAGGAGGGAGCAGCTGTACTTGGATGGGCGAATAGAGGTCCTGGGGCCATTCAGTTTGAGGTTTCTGACAGGATTACAGTCCTGTATAGTAGTTTCGCTCCTCTTGTGAGATACCAGAGGAGGCATGTGAGATGGGAGGATGGTGGAAGAGGGAGAAGAGACCACGCTATGATGTGATGGTCTGCATTTAATAGAGTCAGTTCTGTTGTTGTAGGATAGGGAGTGGTCGCAAGGTGAATGAGGTGGGAAGGTGGCGGAGGAAGAGGGGGTGACTGTGATTCGATAGGAAGATGTTAGGCAGAGCTACTAGGGGTAGGAGGGGGTATTGTTCGAGACCGTGTTTTTAATCTTGAAAAAGATTTTGTGGAATTTGTTCTAGGTTCCTGCCTGACGTTTGTATGAGTATGTTTCCATTATTTTATAATGAGATGGTTTCTTCGGCCTGGAAGATAGGTGAAGGTACAATGGAAATGTGTAGTCTGTGGGGTGTTTTCTTGAAAGAATGAATTCAGAGTGAGGAGGTAATAGCTCTCCTCCATTGTGCTCTTCTGTTTGTGAAGAAGATAGGATATTAACTAGGGTGCCTTTTTTTGGGACACTAATGGGAGTTGGAGATCAGCGTTCCAGAGTTCTGTTTGAGTAATTTATGTTTGAAATTCTTTGTTGCATTTTTTGGAGGGTAGATGATCATGAAAGTGTTGTAACCCACCAAGCCAATAAGTTATTGTTAGAACTTTGTGTGTATTGTTCCATGATGGATAAAAGTACCGGAAGTTAGAGGGGTAAAATACTTGTAAAAGAAGTCAAAGGAAACTTTGGGGAATACAACTATCTGCCGACTAAATAATTGCTGGAGAAGTAGGGAGTATAGGCAGAATGGGTGGAGGATAGAGCTAGAGATCATCATCAGTGATTTTCCAGATAAGGAGAGCTAGATTAAAGCAGCAATGTTTATTCTAACTTACCATTCATTCGTTGTGAGAAGTTTGTCCATATAGGACATTTAGATCTCCTTTAATTAGGTGGTGGAGATCACTGTGTCCATTACAAGATGGCTGCCCTGTTCGGAAAACTAGTGCTATGTAATCATAGTCCTTCTTTCCTTTCCAGAAACCTGAAGGGAGAGGTCAAGATTTGTTTTGACCATGAAGTGTTTATAGGGACGCCATTTTGTGGGAGAGGTTTCCAGGCCATTGGGAGCCCTAACATGGTGGTCCAACAGCAAACACATATCGTCTGGTGCAGTCGATATGCAGGGGGGGCGCTATCAAAGTCTGCTGCTGGTCAGACCACATGTCGGCAAGGAGCGGTCGAGCGCTGTAGCTCTGCTCACCAGGGAGAGTCAGTGGAGCACTTTAGACTCCTCCTCTGATATTTGGGTTTTTATACAAGAAAGCTATGTCAGGCTTCAGGGAACGAGTATAACTAAAGATCTTCCATCGTTTCGTGTAATGGGTGAGACTGTTCATGTTCAATTAGATCACTGCCAAGTGAATGGGCCAGGCCATGGACTCCCACAGAGTGTGACTATGAAGAAAGCTTAAGTGGAGGAAGCCTGTGGCCGGGGGTGTTGCGAGGGTGCATGAAGAGGAAAAGGGGACTACGGGCAGGCACTGTGTGATCCACTGTCTGGGGAAGGGAAACTTACTTAGGTTGGGGCAGAGGGGCTTGCCAGGGTGCAGAGGTGCAGCAACCTGGACCTTCTTAACATGAAGGTTATGATGTGAGTGGTGGTGGCCGCCGTTTCTCGGGTTCCATTGTGGGGCCAGCGGAGAGAGGGAGGGGCCATTGGGCGACCGTGTGTTTTCGATCAGCAGTGTGGAGGGTCGGGTAGAGTGGTGTGCATCTGACTGACCTGACCCAGCTAGAGCTCAAGAGTGAGATGTCGCTTCAGCAGAGGCAGAGGACTTTAGAGGGGACCGGGATTTGTCCCTCAAGTGTGGTTCCTTGTGGGTTAAGCTTGGCTTGCGGGGGCCCCCAACCACTGTCTGGTGACTTTCTCCAGCCACTGGCGTTGGCCCCCAGCGGGCCAGCCAGTCTAAGTAAAGGCACAATGTCAGTAGGACACATGTCGGGAACCAAGTCCTTATCAGTCATCATAGCTTCATCCAGATACCCCTCAAGTTGACCATGATCGTGGAATTCCGTTGTTTTGTTATCATGGGTGAACAGCATAAGTGCAGGATGCAGGAGACCACAGCGAATGCGATGTTGGCGAAGACGGGGTCGCAGCTGGAGAAATTGTCTGCGGGTGGCCTGTGTTCTTGGGGTAAAGTCTTGGGACAGGAAAATCTTATGCCCTTCATGATGAAAGGGACCATTCTTTTTCGCCGCCTGTATCACTTGCCTGGCCTTTTGTTGTCTCAGGAAGCATGCTGATGGTCTTCCCCGTACTGTCATTGAGCTGTGGTCTGCGCTGACGGATCTTGTGAATCCTCCTGGACTCCAAGAGAGGGCTAAAGGACAGGCTGGTGAGGGCCATCTGGAAGTGTGCCAAGAAACCCATGTTGTAGTCTCCTTCTAGCTTTTCCAGCACACCTGAAATCTGAATGTTGTCCCAGTGGGACTGGTCTTCCACCACTACAATTTTCTTCTGGCGGTGGCAATGATCTTGTTCCCAGTTGATCGAGGCTGCTAATTTTACATTGATCTTGTCTAGGTGGGATTCAGCCATGGTTAGCTGGCATTGAAGGAGGCAATGTCTTGCTGAATGCTTTGCATGTCTGCTGAAGTTTTGGAGGTTTTTTCCGCCACTTCCATGAGTGTGATTTTAAGAGTTCCATGTTCCCTCAGAATGACCTCTTCAGGGCAGTCTAAGGAAGAGTCTACATCCTTATCCAGCTTAGGCTGATTCCCAGTTGCCGCCTCCGTGAACAGGAGATACCTAGTGGACTTTGACATGGCGGGGAAGGCCAAGTGATCAGGGATGATCAAAATACAAGACTCCGCAGGAAGGAGGATGTGGGACCAAGTTGGTGACCCAGTATAAGTCTGTAGATGAGCACAAGCATGGTGGTGCACAGTGCTTAAGTGAAACTGGCATGGCGGTGCCCCTGGGTCTCGTCTCAGAGGTGGGGAAGGATCAGCACCCCATGGGGTGGGGGATGCTCCCTCCAGACCCTTGAACACGATGGCACCAGCACTCCCCTTTGTACCTGGCAGTTGGCCGCGCCACTGCTTCTCTCAGTTCCTCGAGGTGGTGTAGGAGCTGGCAGCCAGGACCCCCTGCGGGGCAAGGAAGAGCAGGCTGCGATGTCTGCAGGGCAACACTCCAGAGGAGAGGGGGGGGCCTAGGTAGCCTGGGAAAGACCAAACAGGGGAATGTGTAGGGTCCACGGCTTGTTGACAGTCATCTCTGTCCCCTCATCTCCGGTAGGGCGAAGGTAAGCTTTAGGCCAGTGGGGGCTGGTGCTCCAACATGGGTCTTCACCGCTGTAAAGGAGATAGCTGCGGGCTGAGGGCATTCATGCCCTGACTGGGGCTGCAAGGGCAAGAAGATGTGTTGATCACTGCTGCTGCTGGGTCCCGCACTCTCCGTCTGCAGTAGGGAGGGTGTTGTTACAGCCCAGGCCCATCGCGGGTCTCCGCATTCTTGAGGCCACTATCCGTGTTATAGGGCATGGTCCTGAGACGTGCTGTAGGCGGTGCTGTTGCACCAGGTCTCTTCTGGCCCTTGGACAGCCCAGCTTTCTACCGCTGTCCTCTGGTGACCGGGTTGGGGAGATGTCTGCTCCAAAGCTGCTGTGCAGGCGACAGAACCGTGGGAGGATGCCGGTAGGCCCAGTCGTGGGCTCCAGGATCCCAAGGTCTGCAACTTGCATGCCCCATTGACCTGTTCTCTGGCTCCCACAAGCAGGGGCAGCCCTCGCCTATTTCAGGCTACTGCACCACTGGATGATGATCGGAAGGGGACCGGTCGCTCCATTCTGGCGGGAGCTCAATTAATGAGCTACTATCTTGCCCAGACGTCAGGCTCCGCCTCAGTTAGATTTTCTAAAGACCAGAAGCTCCGGAGACTTGTATTACCACAATCCAGAAGTCAATAGGAAAGAAAAGAACGTTCACAACTTTCTGTCTCATTATGTAAATAGTATGCATCATACACATTGTTTATAGTAAGACTCCCTATCCTGTTGTTAAGCAGTAGTAATTCTTTCTCAATTGCATACCGTCCGATTTCCTTTGTCTAAGTAGTTCTTTAGAAGCAAGCATTGAAAGACAGTTGGAAAGTGATGACAATCCCATTCTGATTTTCCACCTTCAGAGCCCAGTTGGGAAATGAGAATTACACTTAGAAGTGATAAATAACCTCCAAAATATGGACTAGAATATGTTGCAAGTGGAAAGGAATACATAATGAAATACTTTAAAAATGTATAATAACAGTAACATGTAATCTACAGTTGAACTTCTCTGCTCCAGTGCTTTTAAGAACTCCTTGAGCTTTATAAACTTGGTTTAACTGAAAATGAATCAGTTTAGAAACATCACACCCAACCTTAACTTGAGGATAGCAAGACAGCTAAGATCTTTTGGCACTCACCAGAAATCACAGCATCAACACAGGCCATCTCCAAGCATTACATTGAATGGATGCTGAATGTCTGGAGATTAACGCTATAAGAAAGGTCAGACTAAATTCAACAACCACAAAAACCCTAAGCGTGGTAGTCGTTGAACGAATAAAATCATAAAAAAGTGGAAGCCTAGCAAAGAAAGTGAAAGAATTTGGAGGTGTCAAAGAACTATGACTCCCAACGTTTCTGAAAATTGGTTGCCGGGGTCTTACTTTAAAATGAGTCTGCCTCTGAACATGTCCTTCCAGATGCTTGGCCTGATCACTTTAGCCTGCTCTGTAATCATGCTCAAAATGAGGCACAAGTTCACCAGTCTCAGCACAAAACTATCAAATGATATAGGCTCCCATTGAGGCAAGGAAGAAGAAATCCAGCACTAGTTTCAATAAGAACTATAGTAGAGATGATCTCTGCAGTGAAGGATAAAAAAAGAGCCTGTTCCTAACTTACAAACAAACACTTTTTGAGGTGCCTGGTTCAATATTATTGTTTATTAGCTTACAGGGAAATGCAAACTTTATTTTGCTATGTATGTACTTCATACATAATGTGCATGCTTCACTCATTATAAATTAAAAGTAATCTCTTTAAAATATAATAATGTGTCTAAAGATTAAAACAACAAAATATTGTCCTATTACCACTGCTGTGAATGATTCTTGCTGCAAAAGCTCCACATTTTCATTAGTCTCCAGCATGTCTTTAAGGATTAGTAGTTCAACACAACTTTCTTGTACTTAACAGTGTAATCAATTGTAAAACAACTTTACCAGTCTGTGCACTTGGGTTACTTGTGTTCCATCCTAAACACAATTTCATGGCCTCTTCACAAGTAGTTACTTGGTGCTTTTTTAAGATAAGCCCAGAAAACCTTTTCTTAGATACATAAGGCCTTGAAGGATGGTATTGATTTGAGCAATGTTTTGGCTAGTTGACATAATCTGAATAAGTATATCTGAGTTTCTTGCCCTGTGAAGTGTAGGCATAACACAATAGATTAATTTGTTCAAGCGGAACCTTCAGTCTAACATTCAAGAACAAATACTCTTCAGGAGTCAAAGAACCATAACCTTCTCTTGGGAGTGAGCAGATTTTAAGTTTCAAAATCTATTTTTATCATAATTAAAGCTTTGATGATACATTTATTTTGTTTTACTATCATTTAACTAATTTATCACTGTAATCAGTATTCCAGTCTGATAGCAAACTATAGTTCGACAAACCTCTATTGTAATCAAGCCTTGTACGAGTTTTAATTCCCTCAAACTCCTTTCAGATGAAAGCAGCTAAAGCGTTGATAGTGCTGGATCCACATTTATTTACGTACTTAATTAAGACCCATCCACTTGCTTAGAGAATGTGTGAATGCCCAATCCCAATTCAAGCCTCTCAAAGCATTGGGGGAATGAAAGGATTGCTGAACAGTAATTTCTGTACTCTGTTGCATTGCACATGATAAAATTTTGTGCAAAGGCAAATGTACAATATAGTAGCGATCTTTGCTTCCAAGACTTTCAAACGTAGTCGATTTTCATTATACTGACATCAAGTGTGCAGCAGTCTCTGCAGTCAAATGGGTATCTGATGAAATACATTTAGGTCATTTACATATGCTAAAATACAGATCTGAGTGATTCGTACATGAGTCTCTCCAACCCTACATTAAAGTCCAGATTTCTGAGTAAAACTGCATATTCTAAGAATAACAAATCAATTACCAGTTTTATTAATATCTTCCACAGTACAGATGTGCCTACACAAGTGCCAGCCTCTCTGTAGTCAACAAAACAGTGCAGCTTCTGAAGGGCAGACATGTAATAGATTGACTTAGAAAATAAAACTGTCTGTGGTTGACATGCCCTTGAGAAATCTGGTTTGAATCAATCCCTTTTTGCTTCAGTTCAATCTTCCTGCTCTAATAAAAGGGCTTTTGATAAGTTTGTCACCAAAAGGTAGGAATTAGTTTCATTAATACAACAGGAATCCCATTCGGACAGGGTGATTTGGAATGTCTTGCTTACTTTATTAGCGCTTCCAGATCCTTGACCATCCAGTATTAAAAAAGGCACCTTCACATGAAATCTCAAAGGCAATTTGAGATTTACTACCACAGAAAGATATCTGATCGTACCACACTGCTTGGGTGATATTGTTATTGAGTTCTTTCGGTTATGGTTTTAGTGATCTGGTGCTGACTGATTTCCCAAACCCTTGGATAGCTTTTCGTTTGAGGACTTCGGACATGACTGCCCATTGGTGCTACTAGTGTCAGAATCACTCGCATGTTAAATGGTGGGCTCCAGCACTTTACCAGCTATTCTTGGTGTCAGTTTACTACCATACATCAGGACACAAAAACATTACCATTCACATTTATGAAAACGGAAACATGATTGTTCAAAGCTAAAACACACCAAATGCTTGATCATGCAAAGGGCAAAATATTTACATAGGCATTTACATAGATGTTTACAAAGATTATCTGAAAAGATGCACAAAAGTAATTGGAGGTCAATAAAGCCTCCATTTTGCAATGTTTCATACCAAAACTACTGTATACAATAAAATCTAGAACAAAACTACTTTATGCAGTAAAACCTAGAAAAATCTTAGTTGGAATTACTTTTCATCTTACAAAGTGCATCCAGGAATTCAGCCATTGAAGCAGGATATAACACTCATGAACAGTTGACTGGTGTGAAGCAAGGATGCCTTTCAGTGCTTCCCAGCATTTACCTGAGTGACCTATCAAAAATACTGACTAGCGCTCCTTGGAATTTCTCAAAAATAAACTTGAAAATTGCAATGCTTCTACACAGAGATTACCCTGACCTAACTAATAGAGTTCCCTGCAGTGCCTTCTGACTCCTGCAGAAACAGAAATTAGAATAATAACTATATAACGATCAAATAAGGAAAAAGTTAAGAAAATGGCATTGAGAATTCTGAACTGCAAAACTGCAAAAATAAAAAAGTAAAATACAAACTACTGAAGAAAGTCAGTTCCTTCACATATGTGCAGGCTTAACTTTATGTTCTCCAGCACCTGTTCACTTTCAATAGCCATAACTAAGGCTCAGATTTGTAATGAAGAGAATTGGTTGAAAATTTCCCCTTTCTTTTTGTACAGGTAGATTCACTCACTTTGCAATAATAATGAAGGCAAAAGTGGACTCTGTATTATCAAACATAGCTGAGCTGTCGGCTTTTGAAAACTATCTAAAAATGCTGATTCTCCAAAAGCACAGTGTGAAGGAAACTGTCATATCTCCCCAAGTCAACTCCTACACTGACCCTGACAGCAGAACGTGGGCGTCAGCAGATCAAGCTACAGTGACACTCTATTAGCTTAAGGCATGCTTTCAAAAGAACTTGCTGTGAGAGTGGGAATTTTAATTGACAAGTGTACAATGGAGCAAGTTGACTCCCAGACGTTAAGCTTCTTTACAGCATATATAAAAGAGGAAGCCATGTGCATGAACCTGCAGATCAATTAGTTCATTTAAACAAACAATGGTGATTAATTCATTCAAACTAAGAAGATCTTAAATAAAACCTTTGATACTACAGGATGTTTGGACGGGTAAGAGCAAATTAAAAAGCCTCCAGGAGAATCGGAGTGTAACCGATGTGCTACTGAAGGAACTTCAGCGATATCTGTCTCTCACCTTTGAGTACCCCAAACACAGGAAAGGCTTTACTCTAGCAGGATCCACCATTATCCAAACCTTAGCCTAAACCAAAACAAAAATTATTAATAGAAGAGAAGTGCAAATGGACTAGCCTTCAAGGAGAGAATTTGCAAAATGTTCTATACTTCTTGGTGAGTAAGTGACTGCCTTTTTGTAGGACATCCGATGACGAGAAATTAAACTGTCTTTGAAGTGGCTCTACACTACAACTGATATATTTTTAATAGACAGACATAAGAAATTCATTAAGTATAATGATGCAGAAAAAAGTAATCTGTAAACAAGGGCTGATCGACAAAGGGAACAGTGACCAACATTTTGGAGAAAAGTCTAAAAAACGCAAAATGATTTGTCCATCAGTGAATCCCACCAAAAACACAAAAACAAAGGTCATGCCTTTTATGTCAAAAACATGTTTTGCACAAGTAGAGGCGTTATCTTAATGGAGCAGAACACTATTTTTGTGAGTGGCTCATAGTCCATGCAGAATTTGTGTGCGCTATTTTCAAACCAATGTGCTAGTAAGTTAGATTATATAGAATATGACTAACTCTGGTCATGATTGTTTAAAGATATCGCAACCTACATCCATTCAAGATGCATTGTTTAAAGAGTATAGTGTTTATTTTGAGCTTCAGCCCAAACAGATGTCTACAAATATCTTCTTTAACTCAAGGCAAAACTGTATTATGTTATTTTATCTGATGCCACAGTCTCATTATCGTTGTTACAATGATCAGATTTCATAGCATGCAAGGTGTTTCCCCATTCCGTTTTCTTCTTTCAGTTGTATAATGTTGTTAACCAACTAAAGGGCCATTTATCTCTGTTTTACCCAAGAGCAATTTCTCACCTATGATTTGACCGTTCACCCTCTTGAATCAATACATTTACTTAACTCATAGCAAGGATTGTGGCATTTTCTTGCTACCTGTTTATTCAACCACTACATTTATTTAAATCCGCTCTCAATGAAGGCCCAAATAGATTTTTAAGTTAAATAGAGCACCCATTGGTGTCAACTAAAGACTGATATGCACTTGATATATTTGGGAAGTTTTTTTTTATTAACTTAAATTTCCTTTTCATTTGTATTAGAGAATGCTTCTTTACCTCTGTTAGGGAGAAAAGCGATACTAAAAGTGTCTGTTTAGATAACAGTCCAAACAAACTTTGGAGCAAACCTAACTTTCCAAACAGTATATACATAAAATCATTAATTGTACCAGCCTTGGTGTGTTGTCCAAAGGCATGCAAGCATTTCAAGGTAAACCCAAGTTCCTGTATTTCAGAGGTAAAACTGTTTCTGTTTTATTTGGATATGGCATCATAGACCACGTGTGTCTCCTCGACCAATCCTGCATGTTGCATAAGTTCCAATTGTCATTGAAAAGCCAGGCATGACTGAATGCGTTACTCATTACATGGGTCTACATGGCAGCTAGGAATCTGTACATGACCACTTTTCTAAGGTTTTAGTAAGTCTTGCAAGATGGGTGACCTTTTTAGGTCCTACTTCTAGACCAGAGGCACTCATTGGTAAAAGTTATTTGACTTTGCCCTCATGGTTACATGACTTTTATTGCACCACCTAGTTCGAAGGATGCACTTGCTATTCAGTTCAACATTTTTTAAATTTCAATGAAGGTCCCATGATGAAGAGAGAAAATATACTACTTTACTACACTCCTAATTGCCATTCATTTATATTTTTTCAATTGTCTGCTAAACTAGGAGAGCCAGACTTTGTAGTGTGGTTCTGACAGGGTTTTGTGGAGTGGGAACTTGTGCTATCTGGTAGTATGGATGTGAGTTGGTATATTTGATTTGGTTGAGCAGGACAAGTATGATGCATGTTTGGTGGCTGTAATATGGCAGTTTATTGCGTCTTTGGGAACAGTTGTTGACTGTGTAACTGTCTGTGACTGTAATATGGCAATTTATTGGGTCTGTGGGAACATTGGTTGGCTGTGTAACTGTCTGTATATATAGCAAATGGGTGTTTGTCCTTTAAGTTAGGTAGTGTATGTTGGTGAATTTTTTGTGTGGGTTGATGTAATGTGGCAGGGTTGACTTGTTATGTGTGTGTGTTTCATGTAGCATGTAATGCTTGCATTTGGCCTGTATTATTTCTTGTACCTTCCGCCACATATTCTGTGTTTCTCATGCATGTTACTCATAAACCTAGAAGAGAACTGATTATCCAGTGAAATGTCTTGCTGTTTAATTATTCTGATTGCCTGCTAACAATTTGGATTATTGTTGCAGGTTCATTTGAAAAATACAGAAATCGAAAACACAAAGTTGATTACAGAGGTTCAGACACTAAAGACTATGGATGCTAATAGAGAAAATATGATAACTCACTACAAAGAGGAGGTTGGCAGACTCCAAATGTGCATGGCTGACAAGGAAAAGCTTCAGAGAGACATAATACTGAATTCTTCAAACAAGGTAATGTAGGTATAACAACACCTGCTATCATCATGATCTTTCTGGATACTTTACAGCATTTTTTGCACATGACTTGCAACATGGTTGGGTTCCAATATTGTGACATCGTTTTTACAACACTGCCAGCATTATCTAATGTGAAAAGAGAGCAAGGTGTGTATATTGTACTGCAGTAGTATTCAACTCCTAATTGTATATTACGGACTCCCCACATTCGCTTAAGGGCTTTATTATTGAATCCAACATTCTGAGTTCAGTTCAATTGCTTATTGCTGGACACAAGATGAAGAAGAGGCCATGCTTCCCTTGGATTTAATTAGTGTGCTGCTAGAGAAAGTGTTTTTATTTCATACTCTTCCAGTCATCACAGCCTCCTTATATCAAATCATTCCGGGCCATTACTTCAGTTGGCTATGCTCATGCTGTGAGACCTATTATTGAACTTGTAGCAGAATGGATCAGGAGACACATCGTAAATAAAAGGTATCATTGTGGGTCCAGCTATTAGTCATGTCCGTTAAAAAGCAGAACACCAAAGTGTGGTTCAATTAAGGCTTCCAGGCCAGCAAGTCTCAATTTCCACCATCGTGCTGATTAGTTTATGAGCTTGCAGGTGTGGTCTTTAAAACCGCCCTAATGAGATTGTTCTCCTCTAATGTCTTCCTAAATCTAGTGCACACATCCCAGAATCCAGCTGCAAAAGGGCTCAGTTTTGATGTTATCCTGCAATAATCCCCCGTCAAACTATTATTTAACCCCTTCGATGCTGCGCAGATTCCGCCGCAGTGCTGACGGAATCTTGCGCGGGCGTGGTCATGACGGAATGGTTCCGTCATGAGCACAGCTCAACCGTGGGTCATGACGGAACCATTCCGTCATGAGCACCGAAGGGGTTAATAAATATTTAGAGTTGCACCTAAATACTCTCCAAAATTGAATACTTAACAGTTTTCCTTTTGTGTTAATTTTTCTTTTAATCATAGTTCACGTATCCAGTCAATGCATTTCTTTCCCAGCATCAGGACCTCTTCAGGGCTATTTTAAACTCCTGTATCAGCTATGATTCATATTTCTTCATCAAAACCTCAGATATCTATAGTATTGTTTTTACCCACTTCCAGTCAGTATCAATATTTCAAAACATTGCCAGTTACCAAATTTGTTCTATACAGGTTATTGTTAGCCTTATTTACAGCTTGGATACACATGTAGGTGGTATTCCACCACCATGGGATCGAACACCTACCCACTTTTTTATGCAAGGAGTGTAGTCCAGCGAAGGCAGTCTACTCGACCTTATTCTGTTGCTCAAGTAGATTTACTAGGCATCAAGGTATTTCTTTTGCACCATCAAACACTTCAGTGTCCTTAGAAAACAAGCAAGGAAGTGGCTTGTCTGTCCTGCTATTGTTGTTCGAAATAGATCTATGGAGCCCGATGCTAAGCTATCGCATCTCCTTGGTCTTTGTCTGGTGGAACTCAAAACATAGGGATGAACAAGGTTCCTAAACTTCCTCATGAACCATGTGCGGGTCCCCACGCCAGTGGTGTCAGATTGGATCATAAGCAAATTGGGACCATAACACATTAGATAGTTCAGCACATAAGTATCCTGCATGGGCAGACGTGATGACTTTCTCACAGTTGCCATATTTCTGAAATGTTAAGGTTGAATTTTGTGTCCTTGTCCACTTCACCTTATTCTAAAAGGGATTCACAAACTCTAGCAAAGCATCCCATGCAAATGGTACAGAGTTCTGCTTTGTACATCAGACAGATCTGGTTCTCCAATTTCTTGTTCTTGGTAGTGGTCTGATCCTGCAACACAGTGGGTATGAATCTTTCTTTGCCAGTGCAATCTACTTTTTAAATGTTTCCTTACTGATGCTCTACAATACACCCACCTAAACATTGTCGCCGACCACGTAGTAATCATGCAAACAATATTAAACAGTTTTGCTTTACTTTTTATATTGTGCATTGAGACAAAGTAACCAGTCCTTCCCCCACCTCTGCTACAATTGCTCTCTAATATGAATTCGCCATTAATACTAAAGGTGATGTTTACTCATTTTTTTGTACAGTGATTTCCGCTGTGCTTTGATGTATTTGGACATTTTTTTTTGTTTCTTTCACATTTCCCTTTTTAAGAAGAGAGCATGCATACAAGGTTGGACTGGCCTATGGGTCACTCTGCAGTGGCAGAATGGTGGGTCTGATAGGTCAATGTATCAGCCACTTTTTAAAAAAAATTGTGGGCTTGTTTTATGTTCTGGTGGGACATTTGTTTTCCTCTTAATTACACTAACACTGCCGGCAGCAATCGCAAATGGCATGTACTCTCTCATACCTTGAAAACACCTATAGAGTGTGTTTTTACAAGTTTAAGACTTCCCAGATTTGTAAATGTGGGCCATGTTTTAGCTGTCTGATCTGGTAATAGAGGCCACCTTTATTTTGGTGCCTGGGCCTGTTGTCTGTCTCAGTCTGACAATGCATTCATTGCAGGATCTTGAAAATTATTACTGTTATATTGGCTAAACTACCTTGCAAATCAGTGCTTTCTAGTAACATTATTAGGGTTCCTGGAAGACTGTATTTTTATTTACTGTGGTCTCAACCCAATGAATGAAAGCTTCAGTCAGGATCTACTTCTGAGCAGTGTATTTGATATCTGATAGAGACTTCTAGCTGCAGATCCTCACCTTAGAATATTCCCCAGGCTGGATCTGCAAACCTCTTGAGCAGTACCTATTCATGCCGGTATTTGGTGCCGAATGGCTCTACGTCTACGCTGGATGTGACGTGTAAAGTGTCTATGTAGGCGTCACACCAGACCGCTGGACTCAGTTCCTCTCTTTCCGTGCCATCAGCGCGGATCGGGAAGAGATACCTCTGTCATTTTTTTACCACATTTTTAACATTTTGTTAACCGTTTTGAGCCTTTTTGCTACTAGTGTGACTTAGGAATGTCCTCTAGGAACCTGTGGGGTTTAACCCTTGTGGAGCCCGTCACAAATAAGTGTCTGTGACAGACTCCTACCTGGTTTGTTGTGGTGTTTGGAGCCAGACCATGACTCCAGGGCCTGTCCCAACTGCTGTACGATGAAACTAAAAGGGGGCTATGAAGCTCCTTGCTGCTCAACACCAGACGACTCTGCATCACTCCAGGTCCCGGTCACGCAGAATGTCCTGGGCCTACTCTTGGAGTTGTTTCCACTGGTCTCCGTTGAAATCAAAGTCATTGTCTGGTAAGTCCCACAAAAAGAAAAAGACCTAGATGTCGAAGTGCTGTTTGACATCGCTGTACTGGTCCAAGTCATCGGAAGAGGTGCAAGAACGGCATCACTAGTTGAGGCCCCGCTCCCACATATCCCTGCGGAGCCTGAGTTTGCTCAGTGCCTCCCTGAATTTCTTGGCACTAGAGCAACCCTCGCCCAACTCAATGAGCTCTATGAGGCCATTCACCTTATCTTTGGGCGGCAGGACCGCTCTGGAGTGCCCTCGGGCCCCATGGGTTCGGGAGGTGCCCCAACTGGGTAACCACCGGTGGGTTCATTCTCTGTGGCAGTTGGGCCTTCCTAGATCTGGACTGACTATGGTCACACATTCGCAACCTTCGCAAGGGTCGTTCGCGTTGCACTGCCACCGGTGTGCCCATAGTTATCCTCAACTCCTATATGGAGCCAGACTGGCGTCATCCAATGTCTACTCTGCGGTCAAGACCTGCTGGGTTGGAGGCAGTGCCTCCTTTTTCTGAAGGGCCCTGTGAGGAGTATTTATGGGGTGGATCAGAGGGTCTTTATAGCTAACCTGACCATGTGGCCGAAGACAACTGGTATCAGGACCTAGTTGATGGCAGTCGTCTGGACAACTAACCAGACACTGGCCTGGTCTCTCCTCTTAGTGTGGCAATAGAAGAAGAGACCCCCTTTGCTATGGTGGTGCGGTGAAAAGCTGAGGTCCTTTACCCAACGCTACCCTCTGTGGAAGTCAAGACCGGATTCTTGACTGAGGTGCTTCAGCATGAGGTGTCCAAAACAAAACCTCTCCTGACCTTCGACAAAATCCTCTCTGATGTACTGCTTGTGGCCTGTGCCAAGCCCTGCACATGCACTCCTCTCCTCAGAGCACTCACACTCCACCAGCGCCTGCTTCTAGGGCCTAACATTCCTCCCCCTCCACCTTCCCCACCACCCGACCCCTGAGAGCTTGGTGGTGCACGCCTCGTTTTTTACGGTTAATCCAGTTGCAGCCCCACCACTCCACCAGATAGTGAATCAAAGAAGCTGGATACCTTTGGGAAGAGGATTTTCTTTTCCACCAGCCTTGCAATGCCGTTGGTGAACACTGCATGCCTCCTTAGCCGATATGGCCACACAGTGTGGGACTCTGATGCGTAAGTGCTGCCCATGATCTTGGAGGAGGCCTGAGCCCTCCTGACTCAGACTATTGCAGACTGCAGAGTGGCAGCCAGGTTCACAATCAAATGCTGGCTGGGCACAATAGACTCACTGGGCAGGGTCATTGCTTCATCAGCGGTGCTTCGTCACCATGCCTGGCTGAGATCAGCTGGCTTCTTGGGTGATGCCCAGGCATCCCTTATGGGTATGCCCTTCGATAGGTCTCGTCTGTTTGGCAACAAGACCAGTTTGGCACTTGAGCGCTTCAATGAGAATAGGGTCACTGCCTGGTAGTTAAGGCTCACCATGTCCCTACACCAGTTGAAAGTCCTCTTTTTGCTCCTTCTGTAGCTACGGTAGAGGCTACTATATACAGATACAGATATCTGCCCAGTCCGCCACCCCTTGACAACCGCTGGCTCCAAGCCTTTTTAGTATGTCTTGCACCAACGCAGCCACTCTGTTGGTGGCAGGATCAAGCACCACCTGCCCCAATGGCACGCCATAACTTCAGACTAGTGGGCGATTCAGATTGTCTGGTAGGGTTCACTTTTCCATTTATGGAAACCCGGCCGTCCCTGCCACCGCCCTCAGATTGGCTGACGTATTACGCCAAGTACAGGCTATTTCGGCCAAAGGAGCCATTGAGAGGGTGCCAGCCTAAGAAGTAGGTTGTGGTTGTTATTCCTGCTACTTTCTGGTGTTCGAGACGAATGGATGCCTCAGCCCTCTCCTAGACCTGTGCCTTCTCAGTGGGTTCCTGGGGAAGGAGAAATTCAAGATGCCTACACCATGTCAGGTTCTGTCTGCGTTTGTCTCTGGAAACTGGTTGGTAGTGCTAAATCTGCAGGGCACCTATTTTCATATCCCCATCATACAGGTCCATCTGCGCGCTACCTGTGGTTCACAGTAGGCCAGGAGCATTTTCAATTTATTTACTGTGCTCCTGTTTGGCTGAATCAGTGCCCCTCGGGTGTTCAGGAAAGTGATGGCAGCACACATACTTTCGTAGGTCGGGAGTTCCAGTCGTCCCCCTACCTTGATGACTTGCTGCTGCAGGCGGGCTCGCCACAGGTTGTGGTCACCCACCTCCGGAGTACATTAGACCTCCTGCATTCACTAGAGTTCACTATCAACGTCCTGGAGTCTCATCTTACTCCTTCTCAGACATTGCCTTTCATTGGAGCCTTGCTGTACACGGTACAGGTCTGTCCTTTTCCACTGTAGTCGTGAGTCCTGGACATTTGAGCTATATTCCCGATGTTTCAGCCTTGATCCTGAATCTGAAGTCAGACTGACTCTGAGGCAGCTGGGCCTGATGGCCTTCTGCGTTCTTGCTAGTGAAACATGCCAGGTGGCACATTCAGGTTCTACAGTGGGATGTGAAGCCCCAGTGGGTGCAACATGAGGGGAATTTCTCAGACCTAGTCATGATATCTGAGGAGACTGCACAAGATCTGCAGTGGTGGCTACTGAACAGAAATATGAGTCAGTGGCAGACCTCGCTCCCTTCCCCACCCAGAACTGACAGTGGTGACCAATGCATCGCTTTTAGGACTGGGTGGCCATCTGAGAGAGGTGGAGATCAGAGGCCTCTAGTTTCCAGCAGAGACTCCACTCCACATCAATCTTCTGGAACGGAGAGAGATTCGCTTGGCATTGAAAGCTTTCCTGCTTCTTCAAAGGGAAGCTGGTACGGGTGTTAATGTACAAAATCACCGCCATATGGTACTGCAACAAAAAGGAGGGGTGTAGGTTGTGGACCCCTGTGCCAGGAAACTCTGTGCCTCTGGACATTGCTGGAACGTCAGTAGATTTTCCTGGTTGTGCAGCCCCTGGTGGGATCTCTAAATGCCAGGGCAGACAAACCCAGCAGTCGATGCCTCGTGGCCCACGAATGGCAGCAGCATCTGGAGATCGCTCATGGTCCGGTTTAGGTCCAGGGAGAACATGGCTCGATCTTTTCGCCACCAACGAGAACATACAATGTCAGCAGTTCTGCACATTGGAGTTTCCAAATCTGCTCTAGCCTGTAGACTCATTCTGATTAGAGTGGAATACAGGACTCCTATATGCCTTTCTGCCAATACCATATTGGGTATGATATCTAGAGCTCCTGAGCATGAGAATCTGTCCTTCCTTCAGGCTGCCCTTTTGGGAGGATCTCCTGCCACATTAACAGGGTAGGCTTCTGCACCCAAACCTGGGCACTCTCCACCTTCATACCTGGAGACTGAGCGGCGGCAGTTGCGGGTATTCGACCTTCCTCCCAAGGTATGTGATGTCATATTGGCTGCCAAGTGTCCATCAACAAACACTGTATATGTCTGCCGTTGGGACAAGTTTCAGGTTTGGTGTGCCGACAAACATCTTGCTCCACTCTCTGCACCCTTTTCTACAGTGTTATTTATTTTGTCCTTAGCCCAGCAAGTACTTGCTCTGGGCACAGTTAAGGGGCATCTTTCACCAATATTGGCTTTCTTGTGGTTGCCAGATCTACCAAGCCCCCCCCCCCCCCCCCGTTCAAGTCACCTGTTGGGACACATTTCATGAAAGGTCTTCAACATGTGTTCCTTCCAAAACCTTTAATTATGCCTCAATGGGATCTTAATTTGGTTTTGACCTCCCTGATGTGTTCCCCTTTCGAACCTATGCATAGTTATCCTCTCCAGCTTCTGACATTCAAGACAATCTTCTTGGTGGCCATCACATCAGCCATTTTCTCGGTGGCCATCCCATCTGCCAGTTGGGTCAACGAGTAACAGGCTCTGTCTGTTCAGCCTCTATACACCAGCATAGTTGTCTCTTTGTAGGTCTCGCCTACGCAGCGTGCAAGAGTTGCATCGGGGTGACCTCTTGCAATCACTGTACTTTTTTGGAAAAAAGTGCATGTACTGCACTGTTTCCAATTAGTACTCGTACATGTATAGCGTTTACCTTGCGGGAGCGAGCAGCAGCTCCATCTGTTTGCAATTATCGCGCCTGGTGCTGCTCGCGCCTGCAAGGTAAAGGCTGTCCATGGACTTCCGGCCACGCTCCACTGAAATTCCTTTGAGTGGTGAATACATGTCCCTAGTCTGTAGACTTCAGACTTGTTATAACAACAGATAAACGTTGTGGGATAACTCCGTGCGGACTTTGTTGAGTTTCACCACAGACACACCCCCCTCGCCTTAGGCTATTTGTAGGCAGTCAGACGCGGTG
The DNA here is from genome assembly GCF_964204655.1 of Triturus cristatus. NCBI lineage: Eukaryota > Metazoa > Chordata > Amphibia > Caudata > Salamandridae > Triturus > Triturus cristatus. The sequence goes on along the minus strand of NC_140593.1, from coordinate 379,324,684 downwards.
TTTGTAACCAAGGCCGCATTTCCTATGGTACGTTTAAAATGCACATCGGCTGTTTGTGTTCACGCTGAGTAGCTCTGCAGGTATTGACCTTTCCCCAGCCCTACCTTCCACTAGGTTCTTTCGCGTTACCCTTTCTCTCACTTCATTCGCCGACACTTTTGCACCACTCTGCAATACGAAAAGCTAAGGAGCTGTGTTATTCTGCCAACATACATGTTTTGTGGAACATGACCTCCTGGTTTCTAAAGCAGCTAGTTTTTAGTTTAAAAGTAGGAGCAGAAAGTACACTTGTGTATCTTTCTCACGTGCAAGTACGTGTTGGAAGACAATTTCAATAATATTGAACGGATTCTCGGTTCCCAGATATCCCAGGTATGGTTTCCCTTTCGCACAGCAGTAAAGTGAAACAAGCATTTACAATGCAATGGTCTCGGCAATATTATAGGTAGAGCTATTGGTATTGATCATTATTTTTTAATCATTTTTGTATCCCTAAATAAATGGCATTGTCATTTCTATTGGCATTAGCTTTTTTTTTTGCATATGTGATACCTATTGCATTAGCAGAGAGAGAGTGAGGTAGTGAGAGAGAGTGAGGTAGTGAGAGAGAGTGAGGTAGTGAGAGAGAGTGAGGTAGTGAGATAGAGAGTGAGGTAGTGAGATAGAGAGTGAGGTAGTGAGATAGAGAGTGAGGTAGTGAGATAGAGAGTGAGGTAGTGAGATAGAGAGTGAGGTAGTGAGATAGAGAGTGAGGTAGTGAGATAGAGAGTGAGGTAGTGAGATAGAGAGTGAGGTAGTGAGATAGAGAGAGTGAGGTAGTGAGATAGAGAGAGTGAGATAGAGAGAGTGAGGTAGTGAGATAGAGAGAGTGAGGTAGTAAAAGAGTGGAACAATAAACTGCCTCAACTGCCGCTGCTCGGCTTCCAGGAGCAGTGGAGCTCTTTGGAACCTTAAAGCGGCAGTGTCAAATTCTTGCTTATGTCAGTATTCGCCACCTACTTACAGCATTTTCTGAAGATCTTTTAATCTTCAAAAAGCGACAAAAATGCGATTTTGCCGCATAAAAAGCATTTAGGGGGGGGGGAGGTGTGTGTGTGTGTGTGCGTGCGTGTGTGTGTGTTTTCTCCTTAAACTGAGTTTTAAAGGGACATTTGAAGTGTAAATGTGCTCTGCGGTCCCAGCACATAGGCAGAAATACCATAATGTTTAGGAATGACAAAGAAGATCCTGTGACCGAGAGAATATTATCAGAATCGACTTTTAACTGCAAAAAATACATTTAAAGTGATGGTTTCTATGAGACTGAGCTTGGGGTGGGGGTTAGCGAGGAGCCATATAAAATGCCTTCCATGATTGACCAGCTGACCCATGATGTGCTTAAGAGATCCTGTTCAGGAGTGACTCAGACCTGTCCAGACGTGACTCCAGTCATCTGGGAGTCAGGCCTGTCCATCAGATGTGCACTGGACTGTAAGCCATCCTCGATTACTCTTCCAAAATACTCAGGGGAGAGGCTGCACGGGAAATTTCGTAGATGCGATTTCCAGAGCAATATAACCAGGGCAGCAGGATTCTGCACTAATATATATCCTGTGGTCACTTTTATCATGCTCAATTGTAAAGAAAGTATGTGTGCTTGTCTCACACTGCGATAAGGTCCCAGTTTGGCTGACACAGCACAACTACATCCTCTAATAGAAGGTACTGCTAACTGCAGTCATTGAACCCCACACAACCTGCAGTGGACCTCCAAAAAAACACACACTGATACTGTGCCTCATTCTTCTGCAGGGCCCGCTCCCATTAATATATTTGGCACCCATCTTTCTCCACTGGTCCTTCATGTTATCTTACAACGTACCCCAAATTGAGTTTATTAACCCTTAATACTACATTAAACTGCGCCTCATGGTCTCTCTACACTACCCCTGAAGGTCCACCCAAGATCATCTCCATTGGCCATGCACACTAACATCAGAAACTCTGCATGGCCCTCACACTTCCATAAGAGCATACATCGTTCCCACTAAGGCAATACTCTACCTTACATGCACGCCCACAGTCCACTACATAGATTATGTAGATTATGCACGTTTAATCAAAATACACTTGCCAAGAAATCTCTGTTCTCCCAAGACATTCCAATGGTGGTCCAATCTTCGACAGACCTGCGCAATGTCACAATCTGCCCCACCTGCCTCCATGGGCTTTTCATACTACTTTACAGTGTGCACCCAGTCATCCCCCTGCACCAGTGCACCACTATGCACTGTGGCTCCCATTGCGTTCACTACAGCCTACACATAGCCGTACAATGCGTTAACCACTCTGTGCACAATATGCCACCGAACTCTGCATTGTCACAGAATGTGCCCTCAAGTACACCACTAAATAAGGTCTAGACTTCAAAACAAAAAAAAATGGCACATGGTTCAAAACTCAAATCACCTGAAAAGAGGTTGAAGGGTGGAAACATGTGGGTACTAGTCCACAGGATGGAAACTTCAGAAGCGGATACAAGGCCAGGCACACCATGGACTGCAAACATCTTTCAGCTGTCGTGCACTCTAGCATACGGCTCTAGGCAAGAGAAGGCCCTCAAGAGAAACTTAAAATATTTGCAATATTTCTTCGCAGAAAGACTGGGCAAGGTACAGAACTGCCTTCAAGCAAGGTGGCGGTGACATAGTGAGTTCAAGAAGGTCAGAGACACCACAGGGTATGGTAAAAGAGGTAAATCTGCAGACTGAGAGGTGAACAGAGAAGGCGATTCAATAAAACATTATTACTCTAACTTTGCTTAAAAACCACAAGGCCAGTCGGACATGGGTTTGACTAGCTTGGCACTACAAGGGAAGAGATGGGCCTGTCCCGCATAGCATTACTAGGTCAGTATGGGCCTCTCCAGCTTGGCACTACAAAGATACACAGAATGGGCCTGTTCAACTAAGAATCATGTGGTAGCCAGAGATGGATGTGTTTAGCTAGTCACTAGAAAGAGAGTCGAGAGGGGCCTGTCCAGTGAGACACTATACGGACCACCAGAGATGGTCCTGTCCAGTTCAGCACTACAAGGCCAGAGATAGGCCTGGCACTACAAGTTCAGTATGGGCCTGTCCAACTTGGCACTACAAATTCAATATGTGCAAAGATCGTCAGAAATGGGCCAGTTCAACTAAGCATCCTATGGTAGCCATAGATGGGTGTGTCTAGCTAGCCACTCCAAAGGCAGTGAAGAGGGGGCCTGTCGAGTGACACACGAGGAGGACCACCAAAGATGGACCTGTCCAGCTCGGCACTACACGGTCAGAGAAGGGCCTGTTCAGCCCGGCACTACAAAGGTAAGTCATACATGGGCCTGTTCAACTTAGCACAGGATTGTCAGCGAGAGATGCACATGTCTAGCTATGCGCTACAAGGCCAGGCAGAGATACACAAGTCCAGCTAGGCCCTACATTGCCAGTCGGGGATGGGCCTGTCCGGATTTCTCATTCACCCCTGTTCTCCAAGACACAGCTCTCCCCTTCTATTCCATGATGTCAGCTCTCCGAATGAGAGTGCGCTCCGGCTTGTTCCTAAGTAACAGCCGCCCACCTCCGCGTGGAGATGTATGCGTCACCAGAGGTGGGCGAGCGAGAGCCTGGCGGTAGGCCTGGCGTGCACAGTTTAGATGCGCGGGACGAGACACCCCTCCCCGCTTCCACCCCCCCCCCCCACCCCCCCCCTCCCGCTTTGGGATATTACTAGACTGGTCCAGGAGACATCGGCAGTAAAGAGGACAAAAAACAGCTGCAACCAGCGGCCGTTAAAAACCAAACGTAGGCCGCCTCCCTTCCCACTATCTCTCTCTCTCTCTCTCTCTCTCTCTCTCTCTCTCTCTCTCTCTCTCTCTCTCTCTCTCTCTCTCTCTCTCTCTCTCTTTCTCTCTCTCTCTCTCTCTCTCTCTCTCTCTCTCTCTCTCTCTCTCTCTCTCTCTCTCGAGACCTCTCTCTCTCGAGACCTCTCTCTCTCGAGACCTCTCTCTCTACCTCTCGAGACCTCTCTCTCTCTCGACCTCCTTTCTAACCGGCACATCCAAAACCGGCACATCTGGGGTCCATCAGGCCAGAGCTGCACGGGCAGCCACCCTCTCCCTCTCCCTTATCCGCAAACTCTGTTTTGTTTGAAATTACACAAGAGATGGCAGACCAGTGAAAGATCTGTCCCAGCCCTGAAAGGCAAATGTGCTTTCCCCGGAGTCTGGGGCGTCTCCTATTCTCTGGGGCCCTTGAGGCCTGGTCAGTGCTAGACAAAACTGCAATATTATACACCTATTGCCCAACAGCCCTTGGTTTTCGATTAACAACCTCTGACAATGCTTTGTAAAAGAAAAGCCCAGAACTGGAGCACTGCTTCTTTGCCGACAGGGTACCGTCTGGTAAATCGAGAGAGAGGCCAGGGAATGTATTAGCATACATGGTTCAGATCTCTTTTCCCATGCCTTGTGAGTTCGTCATTGGTGCAGTGTTGATTCTACACAACGGTCCTGCTATAGCGCCACAAGACCCAGTTGGTGTATTTTTTACGCTCTTTAAAGCCATCTATAGGCAAGCAGATACGGCAGGAAGTTCATACAAATGTGGGGGCCCTCATGCTCCATTGTGGACCACCTTGTACATTTCACAAGCACCAACTCTACATCCCTAAACGTGCTCACGTGATCCAGCTTGTGGTGCAGTGTCCATAAACAGCAGCATATCTCTGGTTGTTCACCACTGCTAGCAGGAGTGGTTGTGAGCGCTTTCTTGCACGACCAATACACAATTGTCGGTAGCACCCACGGGAGTTCACAGTTGCCTTAACGGTTTGCTTTACATTTAGTGATGAATACTGGAAAAAACCTGTTCCTCATTAATCCCACTTTGAGCAGATACCAGAAATGGAGCTTTGAATTCAAATTTCCGGGTTTCTCTAGATTAGAACAAGCACTATTAGATATTTTCGAGTCTCTGGGTTTTGTTAAGCCCCTAGCCCTTTGAGGCGGAAGTTCAGAAGCTCAACCGAATCTGGGACACAAAGAACGGAAAAATACGCAAAAGCAACAATGTGAGATAAGATCAGTGATGAAAAAGACACCCTAGTGTGAGACATCTCCTAGCCAGAACGAATCTTTGAAGATCAACACCCCTGGCTCCAACACTTCCCTGCACATGGCGCAGACCCCAACAACAACCGTAAAACTCGATTTAACAGACTTCACACGAGTCCGCAAAGATTGAGGTTCTAGGAAGCCACAGCAAGCTAAATACAGCACCGCGCTGGACCGCGAAGACAGGAACAAACTGCTTGTGGACAAAACTCTGTCTAAAAGTGCAAACAAATTCAGTCACAGAATTCTAGGTACTTTCCTTCAAAACTAAACAAGCACACCACTGCCTTTCTCCGAGGCGAAGCAGAAATGCCTCGGAGAAACGCAGCGGCGTTTTTCAGATTCGGGGGCGTGGCTAAAAAGTGGAAAGAAGAGCACGGAACACGCCCCCGAATCTGAAAAAGACGGAGCCTATTTGGAGGGACGGCTCTCTCCTCCAATGGCTGGCCTCCGTTTAGGAAGCCAGCCAATGGAGGAGAAGCAAAAAGAGAGGCGGGCTAAAGAGCCACTCTCAGAAACATTAAATCTCCGGACTTCCGGTTCTGCCTTCGGCAGACCGGATGGTCCCTCGACCTAAAAAGACTTCTGCTGCAGGTCACACAGTTAAAAGCACCATGGTTAAACTTTCTCAGTCCTCCGTGGCTTTTTCTAGGGGCGTGTAAACTTGCAATGTTTTTCACTTTGCCGCCTGTGTGTAAAAATCAAAATGGTTCTGCTCAAGATTTGCTTTGCCCAAACCAGATAGTTTGCACAGGCGCGCATCACCCATTGAGCTCATAGGGCTTCAGCCCCCTCCCCCCACACCCCCCTGCCCCTCGTGTGTGGCAGCCCGGGCTGAGACAGCTTCACGGGCACACACACAGCCACACCACAGCAGCTTTTTTTGAGTTTAAAAGTAGGAGCAGAAAGTACACTTGCATATCTTTCGCACGTGCAAGTACGTGTTGGAAGACAATTTCAATAATATTGAACAGAGTCTCGGTTCCCAGGTATCCCAGGTATGGTTTCCCTTTTGCACAGCAGTAAAGTGAAAACAAGCATTGGCATAGCCAATCGGTCTCGCCTTTAGGACCTTATAAGTGTTTGGTTATCCAGCGCAATATCCTTGGTGCAACAACATCAACTGTTGCATGGCTAAACACTTATAAGGTCCCAAAGGTGATCCCTATTGGCTATGCCAATGCTTTTTTTTACTGAAGGTGATGACACCTTTCCATGTTGGCCAAAGCAACACATTGGCAACCTTTTTCGCTCCTCCACCCCACTCCAAAGAGACAGCGGGACTCCACCGTCTGGACCCAAAAAGTGTGTTGCCCATCTATCTCGATAGCACCAAAGAACATCGGGTAGGCTATCAGCTCTTTATGAGGTTCACCTGTACAAAGAAAGGGAAAGCAGTGTAGAAGCGGAGCATCTCCAGATGTATTGTACTCTGCATTAAGATTGGCTACGCACTGGCCAAGAAGTAAACTCCTGAGGGCTTGCTGGCTCATTCTTGCAGAGCCAATACTGAGACCACTGCGTTAGCTCACCGAGTTCTGTCCTAGACATCTGTCAGGCTGCTATGTGGGCTTCTCTGAACCCATTCACTAAATAGTGCTGTCTCGACAGTCAGCGCCCCATTGGGCCCTCCAGGGATTTTTAGTTTGAATCAGTTTGCAGGCCCACCTGGGATTGTTTTAGTATCTATTTTAAGGTAAGGAATCTGTGGCTAGTCTCTATCAGATGACCAAGTTACTGTCAGTAAAGCCTCATCTTGTAGACTCTTATCTAGCTGCAGATTCCTTACTAACTCTCCCTGATCTGCGAACTGAACTTCTCCACCTACAGAGTTCCTGTCAGCCCAGTTTTGGCACTCTAGTCACAGCACCTTAGTGTAGCTCTGTGCCTCTGCTGTGGAAGCAGTCACATAGAAACTGAGGTCAACACTCAGGGGTGGCGCCTATATGGGCACCGCGCACGTCACATCTCGCGCGACGCGTGATACTATTTGGTGCCACCTACCGGCACGTAGTGGTAGTACTCAGGATTTTTCAGATCCAGTCTTGACTCCTGAGGGAATATTATAAGGTAAGGAATCTGTGGCTAGATAGTCTCTACCAGAGGCATTACCAAATGTAAGTAACTTGTTCTTCATTAATAATCCTCCCTATTTTGGAACAACTCACTGAATTCATTAACTACCAGGCGTTGTATCTTTCATCCCTATATAATAGAAAGCAACTTTTGTAGCCATGACATCAGAAGTGTTTTGAGGTTTTGTTTGTATAAACTAGAGTACAGTAGGATGTCTTCCAAACTTTATTTTTGGAAGGAATACATTGGCAAATAGTCTGCAACTTCTCCTGCATGAGCAAATAATACTCCATCCTTGGGACCTCCATTCCCGAAGTCGTGCATGTTCAGGGTAACAAATTCAATGTAGGTTAAGATTATTTCCAGCCAACAATAAAAATAGGAAGAAGTATTTTTTTAAAATATATATAAATATAACAAATAAAGGTATAAAAATCACGCAAGTCCGTATTGCCTATATTTATCATAATGTGCAATTCTTGGACACCAATTCTAAAACACACGTAGTTTAAAAAGACATTCCTATAGAATATGTTTGCTAGTCTATACTGCTCATCACTGTAGTAATTGTCTTGGTTTCCATATTCTTGATTAAGGGTATGGCAAGTAAAACAAATAAGCTGCTCACTTGTCTTATTAATCTTGGTGGTGGGACTGCCATGGCCCCTACTAACTTTTACAGCCCCACTGCTCATGCCAACTTTAACTATCATCTTTCTACTAACAAAAGTGTTTATACTTATGAAATGCTTTATTGAAGCCGGCGACACATGGAAGGTCAATATCTGGGTCTTTTAACTGATGCATGTATTTATTTTATTGTTGCAGTTTTATATTGCACACATAAGATCAAATTGGCATCTCAGCGCATCACAGAAGAACTATTACATACCGCAAAAGAGCAATTTGCATAAGAACAGTTTCAAGAATATACAAATAATTTTAAACACTCATTAAGAAGGTTTCCTGAGACAGTTGAACATAAGGGTAAAAACGTCATAAATCAAGTATAAACGTCCATTAGTGTATTTTGGCGGTTTTACTTGGTCATCACTCAAAATGTTCACCAATAGGTTTAGCAACAGTTCGGCGAGTTTGGTTTCATTCCTTCCTGGAGGACATCTTTTTCTAGCGGAGTTCAAGTTTGCCACTTTCAGTGGCAAATCCCAGCATATGATCCATTGTACCACTTGAATTCCCAGCACTATTTCCTTGTCTCAGACTGCCCACTCCTTGAGGATCTCGTTGTTGCAGATGGTGAACTGCAGGTGCCTGGTGATGATGAGTGCCTTTTTTCGTCACCGTCTGTGTTGCCAAACCGCTCCAGAATGTCAGCAGTTGGGTACTCCAGGACTGCGGCCAGATAGACTGGAGCTCCAGTAGCTTCCATCCTGGAACCACCTCTGTACAATGCCCACAAATTATCTCATGTGGAGAAAGACAATGGTTCTTAATGGCCTAATTGCGATGCCATGTCTTTTTTAAGTTCACCCTCACCTTTCACGTCACGCTTATTGTCACTGAATCTGTGAGCACTTGAATTCTACTTGTGTATAATAAATATCTGTCATACTTTTGACCTTCTTGTCCCTCCTCTATATTAATTATCGCTCTCTTATAAGATTTTAGTTCTAAATACCTTTACTAAACTTTTTACCCTCTCTAGGGTATTTTTCTTGTCCTGGACCTTTTTAGGCCATTAAGAACCATTGTCTTTCTCCACATTGTACTACCCCTGGTTCGCATATTGGGGTACCCTTGTTCCAAAATACACACACAAATAATCTCAGGCATACTCAGGAAGAGTCTTAGAGTGCACCTTCCCTCCTTGCTTATCATGTCTAGACATGGCAACCACTGCAAGAACTCTCACTGGGATAATGCAGAAAATAATTATCAAATTACTTGCATCTGCACATGTTTATAGCATGGTCTACTAGAGCCTACACATTATTGTTCTTCAACAGGCTGTTCATGGAGGATACTTAGCGTTTTTTTTGTAGTGATACTTTTTAAAACCATTATCATTTTCAATCAAAAACATGTTCAACATTGAGTGATTATAATGATAATACAATTACAGAAATATATTCTATACTACAGCAATTTTCTAGAATCCCCATTCCCTCTCCCTAAACCATCTATTATTCTAATTAAAGTAAACCAGTTCAAGCATAATACAATAAAGAAGAGTCATGTTGTGATAAGGCTGGGCACAATCCATATATTTAACAGGATACGACATTTTACATGAGGTTGAATTCGGTTTGGTTTCATTTTATATTGTTTCTTTTCTGTTAACTCACTTGAGGTAAATGATGTCTAATGCCTTTCAAGAATGTTCATTAGTTCTTCTTTGTGATCTCTTGTTAGATAACCAGAATTTGGCAATGTCTAAACCTGCTATGCAGTTCTTCACATGTCCGGATGTGGTGTGTGCCTCTGATAGATAGACAAGCTCCTCTGAGTCTGTTTATCCTTTTAAATATTACAGGTTAAAGACCTTATGGGTCTCGGATGATTCTTTCCTATATTTTACCAAAATGTGGCCAGCTGATCGTGTAGTCTAGCCATTATTTATTTATAAGAGCCAACTTTATGCATTTCCTGCATCCAGGAGACCATTCTATGGCTGTCTCCTGATCTTTACAGGTACTTGGAGCATTAACATCCGGAGATTAATCTATTTTTCACTGTGACTTTTAGACCAGATACATAGTTGTTAACTTGAGCGAAAAAGTGATGTAAAAGTTGAGAGTATCATGTTAAGTGAGCAATTTCATTCCTATAATAATCTTGATGAAGGTTGGTTGATGTAGAGAATCAACTGTGTAATAGATCTGTTATAGTTACCAGACCGGTTAAGCTATGTTCCATATGGGTATGAGTCGGGATAAACTGTATTTGTATATGATTGGTTCATGCTTGAGGTGACCCTGTCAGACTAAAAGCTGTATTATGCTTCAAGCCATTCTTATTCGTTTTGAAAGGTACACTCCATTATTTTTTTATTTTACTAATTGGTATGTTCAATCGGTAGAAAAGGTAACTAGAAGCTTTAGATAGTCTTTGCAAATTTATTTGAGGTGCCAGTCTATCAAAAGTCGCCTCAGTTGTTCCAGATAGGCTCCACATTTGGCTATCTAACAACATGGAATGGGCTAACTTCACACCCTTTCAGGATCAATTGGGCAAGGCAGGATTGATGCTCATTGGTTTGGCAGTGTGGAACCCTTCACTGCCCACTATTACTATGCAAGCAGTAAGACATTTGTAGTGCTTGGATTTCAGGGTAGTCACTCTAACACTCTCTGTAAGTAAATAATTGTAATGTTTTTGAAAGGTTAGCTTGTTTTTAAATCTAAAGTATCAGTTATTTTGGATAGTAATTATAATCCTATTATACCTTTTTCCAATTTGGCTATCTTTCAGGAGGAGGCCACATTTTTAAAGGAACAGCTTCGAAGAGCTGAGGAACAAATTCAAGCGAACAGACAGGAAGCAATATTAATGTCCAGGGAATTCAGTGATGTAGTAAATATGCGAGACAAAACAATGTCTAATCTCCATAGTGCTCGTTTGGAAAATGAAAAGACTAAGAACCAGCTAGCCGAGGCTGTGGCTGCGCTCAAGTCACAGGAGCTGCAGTTTCACAAGAGTAAACTGGCCTTAGTAAAACAGGCACAGGTAAACCACATAATAAAATCAGTGTTTAAGATTTGCTAATGTCATGAATAGAAGTTAGCTTTCTGTTGTTCTTGCACAGTACTCATACCTCGGACCCTTGTTCCTAGATCAGTCACAGTTGAAGATATGACTGAAAAGTTTGTTTTTCTGAACCTAAGCTCTTAGTTTGAGGTCAAATATGTTCCAGGGTCCAGGTCCTTGCATGCCCACATATCTGTCACCATGTTTCATGATCTTGAAGGATCATTGGTTGATTCGATGGGAAGAAGTTGGGCTTCTCTCTGGTAGGAAAGTAGCAAGGCGTCCGGTTCTGCAGGTATGCAGGGCCTTTGTTACAGTTAGTTTTGTGGATGGTACATAAGACCTCACATTTAATCCTCGCCTCTTCAGGAATCCGCAACGAGCTTTAAGAGCGAGTTTAATGTGCTCTCACTTTGTGAATTTTAGGGATCTTCTTGCTACTTTTTTCTGCAGTTTTTGGTGTATGGCAGTGCGTTTCTTGAGCAGATTAGAAGAGCTTATGCTTCAGTGGTGTAAGCATGTCACGGAGAGGGCTCTGGTCAGTCTGATTTTGTCATCAGTGTGAAGGAGTGGGAGAATGGTTTGTGGAAAGGAAGTATCATCGCACCCTTTGCCACAGTGCTCAACATTGATTTTAGGGTGAAGACATACAAAGGTGAATTTTGTGTCGAATTTCCATCTTCTGATGAAGTCAATGGAGGTGTTTTAAGGTTTTTGGGAGTGGCAAACAGTGATGTGTTAGTCTTAGGATCCCTAATCAATATGATTGCTGTCTTGGGTTCATCCTCGCTCCTTTATCCAGTGGCACTAATGCTCCATACAGATGGATTTGTCAGTTGGATTCTGTTTTCCTTTCCAGAAATTGAGCTAGATTTGAGCATTGTCCGTGTACAATGAAGGAAGTGTGTTTCTCCTGCAGTGGCGGAATAAAACATTGGTTCAATGGTTCTTGCAACTGGTTTGTTCAGGAAATTCCCTGCCTTTTATGGGAGATCCCACATCATTTCCATCCTCATCTTTCCCCCTTCTCGCATGCAAGCATCTTGATGAACAAAGTAGCTTCGCTCCTGTCTAAAGGGGCATTGGAGATAGCTCCTGCTGTTCGTAGGGGGATGGGAGGACCATGCCATGTCTTGAAGTTGATTCCTAAATAAACTCTTCAAAGTGCTCAATCCTATGCAGGTTTTGGTTGTGTTGAAAGAACAGAGTTAAGTTGTCTCTTTGGGCATTCAGGACTCATATTTCCAAGTTTCTGTTGAAAGCCACAGAATCTGTTTCATGTGGGAGAGATGCAGTTCTGTGTTCACTTCCCTTTCATTTGGCCTGACCATATTGCCTAGAGTCTTTAGAAAGTTGAAACGGGTTGGGCTTTCATTTGCACTGCAGATGCATATATATTTTTCTGAATCTGTTCAACTTGTTTTTAAAAGCCTCCTGCATTGAGATATCGTAGAAAGAACTTTGTAGCTACAGCAATTCATTTGTTCAATCTTGGGTTTTTAGCGAACAACAGAAGCTATTCCAAATGCTTACAAAGGAACTTCATTACACAGGAGGCGAACTCAACTGTACTAATACATGGCAGATCCTTTGATGGAGAGGCAGTATTCTGTTCATATAATGGTCTCCAGATTTTCGTTCAAGTCCTAGCAGGAAAGAATAAAATGTCTTAAAGTTGTTGGTGCTCATGGCTTCATATTCCAATGGGAGTTGACATCCGAGTGAAAACAGTTTCACTGCAATCTGACGGATATCATTTATATTTATCATGCACTTGCTTAATCTCTACAGTGTGGACCCCATTGCTTGAATCTTCTGGAAGGGGAAATATATTGAGCTCCTTAGCCTTAGGTGACGCTGACAATTGACTCCATCCTAGAAGCTTGGGGTGTCCACCACAGATATCTGACGGTTAGGACACCATTGTCACTGAGTTATAATCCCTTATCATCCTTTTGGAATTTTGAGCTATAAGGTTGTCTTTACACTTGTTTCTGTCTGAAGTGCTTAGATGTCAAGTCCAGGTCTTCATATACAACAGCCCAATTTATATCCTGAAAGGTGACTTTCCTTGTATTGGTAATTTAGCAAGATTTGTTAGTAACCTCCAAGTTCTTTCTTCTCTTTTGTTCCTTTCACACATTATCCAGGGACACACTCTGAATTAAGCCATTAAATTCCCAGAAGGTAGCCTCTGAATTTCCTGTTCGCAGTTCATTTCCGATAGCGCTTTCTTTGCTGCTTCTCATCCTTCGAGGATTTGGAAAGATTGCATTATTTAGACCCCAATAGGATTATTAGACATTGTATTCACAAGACTCCATGTTTCATTATAAAAAGCAATCTTTTTGTAAGTTTTCTAGGTGCAAAACTAGAACATGGTATCAAAAAACAGATGTTTGCTAGGTGGGTTTTGTTGTCAAGCAGGCAATGCTACAAGTAAGCAGACCTGAATCCCCTGAGGGTTTTCAAGTCCACTCTTTCAAGAGGATTATGGCCACCTGTATCCTTTTGAGTGTGGTTTTAGTTTATTCGAGTAGCTTACTAGCTCAGTATCTTCTTTCTGCAAAGATTGCATTAATGCAGTGGTTCCCAAACTTTTTCGACCCACGGCTCCCTTGACATATTGGCTGTTTGCCACGGCTCCCCATTATGTTCCTTTTTTTTGGGCGGGTGGGGAATGTAAATCCAGCCTTGGGAGTACCTCCATTTTTCTCCCTGAAATAACTGTGATGAAGCCGATGCAAGTATTAAAATCATGAAGTACTGCAATGATGCAATGTGGATAAAACAAAGCTATATTTAGGATGGGTAGCATATATATATGTATATGTATATATATGTGTATATATATATATATATATATATATATATATATATATATATACCTTCTGCACCAGATATATATATATATATATATATATATATATATATATATATATATATATATATATATATATATACCTTCTGCACCAGAAAGAGCAACTTAAACACAACGTGTTCCTTAACAGGCCACCAATGTAAGGAAGAAATTTGAACCCATTTCTTTGGACAAATTGCTATTTTGGCAGCACAATTTTGCACCATTTGTAGCTTCTCCTCAGTGAATTGAACAGATGCAGGTAGAATGAATAAAAATGGTCCAGACCGTTCCAATAAAAGCTTTCAGAATTTGCACTTTTGTGGAGAAAAAGAACAGCTACAGGGTAAGTTTTTGAGTGCAAAGTTGGAAAAAACAAGTACTGATGACAGTACTGATTTGACAAAGCATACAAAGTTCAGGGTCGAATTTATTGCACTGTTTTTTCACATGAGGGACAGCGACGGGCTTTAGGCCAAGGTAGGAGTGCCAGATTGACAATTCCTAGAACTACACACAATAGCGTAACCGTAGGACCTCCGGCTGCTCGCCATTCATCTATTTAGAACATATTCTTAGTCAAGCAATTGTGCAAATGTGAGACACAACTGGTAACATCGCCTAAGAGTTTAATTTAATTTTGATTATTAGTGCAATGAATGCGTTTATAAATTGAAAAACTCTGATGGAATTTAGAAAATACGGGCAGGCACAAGAAATGCATGAACATTTTGAAGAGGTCTCTGAAGCGCCAAGCGCATGTGAGACAGGGTACTTAAATGTATTCCTGATTTTCAGAGATTTGTGTGATGTAATATCAGAAAAAAAACTCTGGGACCCTAAATCGGCAACAAGCATTCATCTGGAGTCTCCTGGAAGTCTTCATATTTTTGTTGCCCTTTGAGTTCAAGCCAACTTAAACTTCAGTTTTTCTGTGTGCTCAGACAATTACATATATTGCGCTTCCATAATGGACATTTGAATGTGGTCTTCATACCTTTGCAAAAGATGGGCAATAGGAGCCGAGTTTCTAGCCATAACACCCTATTTATACCCACAATGTGTTTGCAGGCTCCTACCGGAGAAGCTCACCCTAAGTTACTACATACACTATTGTAGAGCTTCGTGGGTGCACACTGCACAGAAAATTAGCAGTGAGTGTATGCTGATATTTTTGCAACAGTTATTTCTTATGACTTTTTAAAATGTCATTGTGGCGCTATCCTCTCCCGCTCCCACTCAGATTTTTCACACAGAACATTCCAGGAAGGTGCAGGTGATAAATACAGCAGACTAGACTTGTTCACTAATAACTCCTTTGTTAAATATGGTTTCACCAAAATTCCTAACTTGTAGGAGAACCTGCCAGTCCTAATAAGTCGCAAGGCAAAGGCCGTGAAACACAGAGGTGTTTGCATGCAATCCTTGGCAGGCAGTCGTATAGGGGAGGGGGGCCTGTGATGAAATGCAGCAGGTCACAAGCATAGCTCATGGCGCCCCTGGCTAGTTTTGATGGCGCACCGGGGTGCCTTGGCGCACAGTTTGGGAACCATTGCCTTAATGCAAAGGCTGTACTTTGGTAGGGTGATGTTCCAGTTCTTATGAGCATACCTGAAGACCTCAATCCTCCTGAGTTAGATTATATGTTAGTGTTTATAAAAACAGGCTTCTGCTTTAACTAGTATTCATTAAAAGAAAAAGTAACTTATCCTAGGTAACCGTCTTTCTTAATCGATGTGGCAGCTCCCACCGTTACTTAATATCCTCCTACTTACCCTGTTGAGTATGTATTTGGTCTTTTCTGTTTTCATTTTTGAATACTTCATGCCCTTTACTGCCTTTGGGACATGGAAAATGGATGAAGATTATGCCGCCTACAAGGCTGTTGTATCACTTCTTGTGAGGTTTAAATGTGCCATCTATTACCCAGGGTAGCTGCTGGTGACTTGGCATTTTAAGTCTTTTCCCGGATCCTGTCTTGCACCTCAGAAAACGGTTCAACAGAAAGAACGTTACTAAATGTAAGGAGTCTGCTTTCTCTGTTTCTCACTCTATTTTATTTAGCCATTTCTTCCCTGTCTCATAGCTTGCATCTCTACTCTCTGGCAACTGGTGGTTTGATTAACCCCCCACCTCAGTGCCTGGCCTATTCAACATGGTGTGCAATTTGTGACTGCACTGCAAATGCACCCGCAGGCTTGCCCCTGACAAGCCAGTCTGTGCTTGCTGTGGGTCTTGCTAATGTTAAGCTCTCTATAACCTCTGGACTCACCTTGGCTCCTTTACCTGGTGCTCTAAGATGCACTGTCAACTTAAAGCCCAATCCCCATTTTATTTGGCATGCAGAGATTCTATAAAAAAAATATTTTATCATGTATTCAGTTTAAACCATCTCCATCACACACTCCTTGCCAGACTACACACAGTGGGAACACAAGCTCCAGCTCTCAAATGGATTGCATCCTTCCTCTCTGGAAGAACTAAATGAGTCACGCTTACGCCTTTCATATCCGAACCCAACTACATATTTTCTGGAGTCCCACAGGGATCATCACACAGCCCCACACTTTTTCAACATGTACTTGACTCCTCTCCCTAATATCATTAGATCCCACAGAATCAACATCTCCTATGCTGATGACAGCCAGCTCATTTTCCCTCTCAGATGACACTGTCTCCACCTAGCCAAACTTCAATAAATCCTTGACCAGCGTGGCCAATTGGATGAAAGCAAGCTGTCTCAAGCTCCACAACGACAAAACTGAACTGCTGATGTTCAAATAAGAGCTCACCTGGGGACTCCACCTGGTGGCCCGCCGAAGTTGAACCCACACCCGGTAAACTACCTTCACCCCACATCCGCGACCCAGCATGCTGTCACAACGCGGTCGTAACAACAACCACGTTGTGATAATGCATACCATTATCCGCAAGTCGTTACAACGACTTGCGGAGGGGGGAGAAGGTGTTGGATTTAAAATCCAACACCTTCCCTACAGTCCACACAGTCTGGAGTTGGAATAGTACATTTTACTATTCCAACATCCAGCGCCCCCCCTCTGCAAGTCGTTGTAACAACTTGCGGGGTAATGGTATGCGTTGTCACAACGCGGTTGTTGTTACGACCGCGTTGTGACTGCTTGCGGGATAATGGTATGCGGCGTGAAGAGGCATATTCCCCACACCCACCCCAACCGACCAAGCTAGGAACGTAGGTCTCCTCATGGACACCAACCTCACCATGAACTCCCAGGTCAACCGTTACCTACTCATGCCTCCACATCCTCTGCATGTTATGTAAAATCTTCTACTGGCTCCCACTGGAAACCAGACATCACAAGCACATTGGACTACGGCAAAGCACTCTAAGCCAGCATCTCAACCCATCTTCTTCCCAGACTTCAAAAAATCCAAAGTGCCGCCGCCAGACTTGTCCTGGATCCCCTGGGCTGAACTCACACCACACCACTCCTCAGGGAGCTCTACTAACTCCCCAACCAAAAGCACCACCAGTTCAAACTTCTCACACACTCATTCAAGTCACCATACAACATGGGACCCACATACCTCAATCACTGGACTACACTTCCACCAAGCCACCAGACAACTTCCCTCAGCATTACCCTCACTCCCCCACACACCTCGCATCCACAGAATCAGAACAGAAGGTCGATCATTTTCCTATCAAACTGCCAAATCCTGGAACAAACTCCCCTAACGCACCAGGGCCTCCTCCTCACTTCTTGAAATCCACAACAAGCTGAAGGCATAACTTTTCAATTAGTCATCTTGCAGGACTATCGATGCTGCCTATACCGAGGCCCAACCTCTCCACATGCCTACATTCATGTATTCCCGCACCTGAATACCCTCACAGGTGGCAACCAGCACTCTACAAATCCTCCCTATGACATTACAAAAGTTTAACTATAGCAGCTACACTATAATTCTGCATCAGCAGAGTATCACCCTAGACTTTGGTACATGAGTTACATAAACACACAACATCAAAACAGTAAGACAGTACTTTTGTTAATACTCCACATTCTTGCAGTGCTACCTTAACGTAGATATTGGACGTGGCAAACTGCATACACATAAGGTTAAGTAAATCTGAATTAGGATAGGGATATCAATATGGATGCATTCCTCTAGTGAGTAACGCTGCCTATGCTCCAAGATTGGTAAAATATTTCTGCCCAAAAATGACTCATTGTCTTTGCTGCATTCTTGATTCTTCTCGGATCATACCACCAGAAATTAAACATGAAGTGGTTAAACAGCTTCTCAAAATTCCAATTTTTTACAACTCTTGACCTATTCAGATATCAACCAGTATAACATTGCTGTCTGTTTCACTCCAATTCACAGAACAGCAGTCTTCTGGATGATCTTCAAGTAGGGTTTTCTCTCCATTGCTGGGCTAAGTTGTCCAGCCTTCTGGTATTGTATGATATTTGTCACACAGTGTAGGCAGTGTAAGTGCCCGGATACTTCTGGATGTTCATTGCACTTGACATCATGAATTATACCATCCTGTTGTATGGTTTACATACTGTAAGGAGTTGTGACTCTGCCTGCAACTGGTTTCTGTCTTGCATGTTTAACAGAACCCACTTTTTCATAGAGTGTGATGGGATTACTCAAATCTTTATGTATGAGTCTACTGCATTACAAGCTGCAAACCAATTTTGACCGGTAAATAACAGTTTGCTTCTTTGCATTAGTTACCTCTGGAGTCTAGGAGTCAATTGAAATTAGTTAACAAGGTTATAATGTTGATGCTGCCTTTGCATCTCGCCCGTCAGATGGTGCATTCTCCAGTTTCTTGCATAACAAGATGAAGTATCTTGGGCATCATCTGATTCCTAGAGTCCGTGAGACAGTGGCTGTGCTACATGCTTTCTCTGTGGTATCAATGTGTGTGTGAGGGCCTCCTTTGTAATTTATGCTCACCTCCCTTCCTATTAAGCTCCAGAAAGGATCTCAAAGATATTTTAAATCGGTCTAGTAGACATGCCTTCTAACTCGGTTTCTTGAATTTACTGTTGTAAGTGTATGTTTTTGAAACTTCCTTAGTGCTTTTATTTGATTCCATGTCGTGTGACGTAGTCACTTTATTAAAATAACTTACAGCAAATAAATGCTTAAAGTGGGTGATTTGTTTTTAAATGTGAGACATCCAAATTTGTTGTCTAGTCAATGTAATATGGGTGTGCCTTGATTTATTTCAGGAGGATGCTGCTTTTTTAAAAGAACAACTTCGGAGAGCTGAGGAGCAGATTCAAGGGAGCAGACAGGAATCCGTTTTAATGGCCAGAGAGCTCAGTGACGTAGTAAATATGCGAGATAAAACAATGTCTGATCTTCATAATGCTCGTTTGGAAAATGACAAGGTGAAAAAGCAGCTAGCTGAGGCTGTGGCTGAGTTTAAGTCACGGGAGATCCAGGTTGAAAAAAGTAAACTGGCTGTATTGAAACAGGAAAAGGTAAATGACGTAACCAGATGGCTACTTTGCGGGAAGGGAATTTTCTGTGTCATAGAGAGAAACGTGCTCCAGTTATTTTTTCATATAGTATTCACCCTTCTAACTACCATTCCTGTTCACTTGAACCTCTGCATTTTACTGTCCTACTATTTGATTCTGTCATCTTCTACCCCTAGACAAAACAGATGTTTTGGTAACAACCTTAGTGATTTTGATATAAATTGTGATGTGGGGTCTCCTATCCTCCCTCCCCTCTACTCTCCCCTCCTCTCCCCCTCCCCCCTATGTGTATACTGTGCAAATAGTCCAGGTATTCCCTTATAAGTGGACAGGGCCTTGCTGTAGCAATCCAAAGGTGCTCTCTTAGGGGCTTGTGTGGTCCGGCAGCCTTACGCTTGCCAGAGAGGAGTGTTCGACACCTGCAATACGCACACAGTCAATAAATGACGCACACGTCTCAATAAGGAGTTCCACACCAATTTATAAAAATACCTCTGATCTTTATAGAAGTTTTGGCACCAAAATCAGGTAAGTACATTTTGAGCTAGAAATAATTTTAGGTTTCAAAAGTCGACTCTTGGTGCAATTTTCAGAGGTTGCAATGTTATCCTATGGGGGAAAAACATACACTACATACAGGTACTTCACAGTGACTTGCGGGACCAGTCTCCTGGACTTAAGGTAAGTATGGGGCAAGGTCCAAGGCAGCACTAACGGGTCACCTCTCGGGGCACTGCGAGTCTTGGGTGCAGAGGTGCTTTTCAGCATCGGTGGCCCAATGTTATCCCTTCGGGAAAAACATGTATTGCATTCGGGCCCTTCATAGTGAATTATGGGACCAATCTCCTAGACTTAAGGTGAGGATGGGGCAAGTTTCAAGGCCACACCAACAGGCAACCTCTGGAGGCTCTTGGGTGTCCAGGTGCATAGGTGTGTTACATGGTCAGGTGCCCAATGTTAGTGAATGGGGATCGGTCCTGTCAGAAAGAGGCTGCAGATTTGAACTGGGAAACCAGTCAAGCTGAACCAACAAGGGGGCTCAGGTGCTCTTGCTTGGGGACGTGGGGACACTTTCAGTCCACTTCCGCTCGGGCACGGGGCAACAGGTGCAGAGGTGTCTTGAGGCATCTGGTTTTTCACAGCCGTGTCACTCGCAGTCAGGAGGGGCTGCACAAAGAGGCATCAAGGAGTCCCCTCCTGGAAAACCCAAGGTGGGCTTCTTCTCTGGAGTGCTGGGGGACCATGCTGGCACAGTTTGCCCACTTCATCTCGGACTTGGAATGATGGGTGCAGTGGTGCTGACTGGTGTCGGGTTTATGCATTCCAGAGGCCTCATAGTTCTTTCTTTGGTACCTGCAGGGAAGCAGCTCCGCTGCTCCATGGGAGTTCTGATTCTTGGCAGAAGTGCTGGTGGTCCTTTCAGGCTTTTGGCGGCACAGCAGCTTACAGGGTGAGTCAACCTTGGCGCAATCGTCGGAAACAGCGAACAGCAGGGTGAGCGCCAAATCAGTGGGTCATTCCACAGTTCTTGCTTGTAGGTCCTTATTTTTCTTTCAGGTCAGCAGGGTCTGATTTCCTGGTGCCAGGGACTCCTCTAAATACTAGCTTTATGGGCGTTAGGGGAGTTTAGTGAAGTAGCCAAAGGGCTACTTACCCCTGGAGTCACTACACCCCTATATGCCTTGACTCGCCTTTCTACGTGATGGAGGTTGGAGATTACGCAGAATGCTGCTACTCAGCTTCTTATGAATGTCCCCAGACATCAATCTGCAAGAATTGTCCCAAAGGACCTACACTGGCTCCCATTCGAGCATAAATTCCAGTTGACGACCCTTTGCATTTTGCATAAGTCACTCTACAAGAAAGGTCCTGTCATATTAAGATCACTAGCCACTTCCTACATTCCTGGAAGGTCACTTAGATCTTCCACAGCAAACCTATTGCAGGACCCTACATTTATCAAATCTCGTTGGGGTGGCCTTTCATATTTATATCAGGCCCCCAAACTTGGGAAACACTCTTCACCTGGAACTACGTTTGCTTTCCAATGAGCTATCATTCCGTAAGGCCCTGAAAATGTGGCTTTATAGTAACTTGTCCTGTCTGAAAGCTATGTTCTAGCGCAGGGAGGCCTTTGTGTAGCTATGCGCTAGATAAGACTCCGAATTGAATAGAACTTCCTATGGGAAGTGGGCATCACCCTGTCCCAGAGTTCCTAAGTTTGTCATCACAAACAAACATAGTAATTTAAGTATTTGCTGGAGCCTCCTTACTGCCCAGTAGTTCTCTCTAAATGCTGCATTAAGGCTAATAAATGCAGCTGAGTATGTCACACACACAAATTTAAGCTAAACGTAAAATCTAATAGACCTACATGAGGAAAAATGTAGCTGTTTCCTGATTACTCAAATGTTTCTTCGGGAACAAAGTAAAACCATTATAATTAAGTCATGTAGTGTATGGTTCATTGATTGAAAGTGTCAATGAAGTTGGGTCCATGCTTAATGAACTACTTTCATTTTCAGTCTTTCATTGGTGTATCAGAGAATCCTGTTGATTGCTTGACAGCTTCCTCTGTTTCATTGTACTATTCTTTTAATCATTTGATTGATCCACAAGCATTCTAACTTACAGCATGCCCCTACATGTGCTATTTTGATCAGTTGCTGTGCTGCTTTTGTCTCTTTTCAGTTGCTTACATGGCCCCTTTTGTCTGCGAATAAAACTTCTGAGCCACAAATCCTTCTTATTGTTCGGTTGTACATCCAAAACAAAGAATGTTGTATATATCTGAGTATACATAGAGTGCCTCTCTTTTTTTTTTTTTTTTTTTTAGGAAACCGTAAACCCCTTAGTGGAGCAGGAGTTGCGCAGGGAAGTCGAGGACCTGAAACTTCGGCTTCAGATGGCTGCGGACCATTACAAGGAAAAGTTTAAAGAGTGCCAAAAGCTCCAGAAGCAAGTTGTGAAACTCTCAGAGCAGTCGGTAATTATGATGTGAATTCCTTTCAAGGAGCAATATGCCCTATTTTTCCACTGACAATGTTTGAATGCTATTTTCTAATGCAATCTCTGAGATTAATAAAGGTTAAAAATAGCATAATTGTAATTTTTCTTGCTGAAACATATGCTCTCTAATGGATCTTCATTATTGTTTAGAATCATTCACTAGCACCACCCATGTACTAGATCCTGGTACACTCTTGATAACAAGCAGGCCAACAGGTCTGGTACTGACTTCCAGCCTTTTGGCCTTATCAATTCAATGCTTATTTTATTTGGCGGGGAGGGGGGAAGAGGGGTGTGTGTGTGTGTGGGGGGGGGGGGGGGGGAGTGGTTGCGTGTGTACGCACGCACGCACTCACTCACTCACTCACTCATTCATTCATTCCATGGCAGTGAACAGAATTGCTGCATGTGCGGATTAGCTTCTTGTTAAAGAGCAGAATGACACCAGTGACATTCGCTAGTGGGCTGACCTATTTGCCCATCCTTTATGCTGTAGTGGGTGAAAGAAAGTTCTGAATGATGCAAAAGACCAATTGATTGAGAGCTGGCTGACATCCCCAGTAAGTATATTGTGTGTATATAATTTTAGTAAAACCAAAAAGTCTTGGCTAGCGCCAGACCTAAAGAGAGAAAAACTTCCCCTTAGAAGAACTGAACACACTGGTTATATAAAAATAACATTTGCTTCAATTGTTAGGTCTGAAGTTTAAGGTTTTTTGATTTTACTAAAATGATATGTATAATATACTTATAGGAACTTTCAGCCAGCTGTGTTCATCTGTTGGTCTCTTATTGTGTCATTCACATTTTTGGTCCTCCCACTACAACATACAGATGGGGACCAGTGAGTTAGCCCACTACAGTTATTAGCTAACTTCATTGTGAGTGACTGCATTTCACCTTTTCACAAGGAGCACATCCACACCCAAAGTAGTTACCTAAAGTGCCTGAGTGTAATATTGCAAAGTGTGCTTTTTTGAGGGCAAAGCCTTTTTTTTCTCTTAAGCAGTGTTTTTTTTTTAAGATTGATTAGAGTGCAGCAGCGGGCCCAACAATATCTTTGCTTAAAACAATACAAAACAAGCACTGACAAAGCCAAAAGACTAGCGGCCACACCTATCGGCTTCCCCAGTGCTTGTTATCTTTGAATACAACTCTATAAGAACCCATTAGAGCTGTTAAAAAAGGAGTTCAAACCCCATTTAGAATTGTTGCTGACCAAAACTCTTATTTGAAAATAAGGCATCCCTTTTTTTTTTATATATATATATTTTTTTTAATATAAACTTTTTATTTTATTTTAACAACCAGGTACCGGTACATTCAGAACAAATTCACTGTAAGAAGTCCCCTCTCCAATACATACATTATCATAGTGACATTTACCCCTTGATAAGATAGGGATCCGTGCAGAGCAATACGTTTATATAATTTCCAGTCAGCAATAAGAGACAACGCTATCTAGAGAATACAAACATGTTGCAACAGGCGGCTGGGGGCTGAAGAGAACAAGAACACCACACCTAAGGCGAAAAGCCTGCACCTCTGCCGTCAACTGGGCCATCAGTGTTCGCCTTTCTTTATGAAGCTCCACCGTCGGGGAGATGCAAATGTCCACTCTGTACTTATTCCATTTCCCCCCATTTCTGATCCCATTTCTTGGGGCAACCCCGTCCCTTGAATACTGACTTTTCAGCAACCATGGCGGTGTCCATATCCTTTGCCCAGTCAACCAGGAGCGGGACCGCCTCCACACCCCCCATTTCTGTGCAATATTCAGTTTCGCAATAATGAAGCCCATAGAAACCCACGCCTGTTCAGCATGTGTGAGGTCAGTCGCCCCCCAAATATTGAGTAACAATAGCTGGGGAGATAACCCAAAGGATTTGCCTCCCGCCCTCTCAAGTTGGCGGGCAATTTTCCGCCAGTAATCCTGAATACGTGGGCAGTCCCATTAAATGTGAATGAAAGTACCCTCTTGATTACAGTGTCGGAGACAAAATGGATCGGGGCGTCTACCTAATTTGAACAATAATTTAGCATCAAAGTAGGCCCGGTGGAGGATCTTGAACTGGAGGAGCCGCATGCGCATGGGGATGACTACTTCTCGAGGTGAGGCTAATGCGTCCCGCCACATGTCGTCCTCCATCTCTCCCAGATCCCTCTCCCCCACCTCAATTTCAGCATCGGGTCAGCACGGTAGTTGACCAGCTTCTTGTATGTAAGTGAGATGTCCTTGCGGTCCATGGGATCCAACAACAACCTGTCTTCCAGAGGGGATGAGTCAGGGGGAGGGGGCCATCCTTCGGCAGGGCGGAGGACACAGCGTGACTAATCTGCAAGTATCTAAATGTCTCGGACGGAGCCAATTGGTATTTTGCTTGAAGCTCTGTAAACGAGGCCAGTCTCCCTTTAACCCAGATGTCTCTAACCGTGGAAATTCCAATTAAATCCCGTTTGTCAAACCCTGGACAAGTGCTAAGATGACCCTGAACATCGGGTTCCCATAAAGGGGTCGCTTTCGTCATACGCTTTTTCCAACCCAACTTTTGGTGACACCGTGCCAGATCTCGACCGTGCGTGCCGTGGGTCCTGTTAAGTTACGTTTGCGGGGATTGGTATAGAGCGCTCTATTATAACCGCCCCGCCCCATGAGCCAATGATCCATGCGAAAATTCAAACACCCATCTATTGACTGCGATCAACTGGGACGCCTGATAATATAGTCTGAGATCCAGTAGACCGATGCCCCCGTCATACCAACCCATGGTGAGCTTATTCATTGCTATTCACGGCGTACGGTCCTCCCACAGCAATCCCCGCAATACACCGTCAATTTGGGAAAAATAAGAATCTGGGATGGGGATGGGGGTATTCCCTAAGACATTGTTGATCATAGTGAGCAGCACATTGAGAACCCTGGAGTTATTTAATTTCCTTTTAATAGGATCTCTTAATACAGGCCTAAATTCAATTACCTTTGGGAATTTAGCTAGTATCTTCACCTGTTTTGCATGCCATTCTATCTAAAATACCATAAAGAGGCTATTCCACTATTATTATCCAGACCCATCCATCCCAATACTTCACAAAAGGTCTCTCAAAACATCTCTGCTGTTTCTTTATACCCCTTGTCAGAAAAGGCCTTATCGGTAGAAGCCTATGTCAATGGTTATAGACTCAATGAGGAAGCTCTGCATGTCCGAGATGGCAACTTGTCTGCAAGATTGTTTTAAGAGGTAGTTTTTGACCTGCAGAGATTAAAATTATTCAGGAGGGTGCATTGACCTTTGCAGCCAATAGGAATATGCCTTTTAGGCAGGCCTTGATGAAGTTCCCACGATATAATGCCTTGCTTCACTTGGGTAGTCTCCACAACTCGCTACTTTGCTCTAATCACTGAAGAGCATCACAGTTGAGTATAATTCCAAGAGGAGTTTCCCACCCAAAAGATTACACCGTGGATCATATAGCCTGAGTGCTTTGTCCCATGACATGCCACATTATAGTACCTTCGCACTTCAAAGGAACAACTCCACTGGCAGACCACAAAGCTAAAATAGTAACAAGGATGTCTGTTTCCATAGAGTTATGCCAGAGAGCTATGGCAATGGAAAGCAAAGCCAGCATCAAGTTACCCAACAGACGTCTATGGATCTTCAGTAGAAATTTTCAGATGAAATACTCCATAAAAATATGTTTAATGTCCCATATTACATGCACCACAGATTATAATGCACTTCTAATACAGCGGACAGGATTTTCGCCACATTTGTGTTGCAGTATTCCATCTGGCAAACTCTAAATAATGCCCAACGTCTGCTGAGTGCAACTCCTGTAGCCAACCATCTAAGTAGATTGCATGCAGGGTACACGTTTTTGATGACCGTGGTACCAGAGAAGCATGCAGCAAAATTCTAGAGCACTTGATGATTCAGGTTCTCCAAGACAAATGAGTGCCAGGCATATGTGACAACATCCTGCAGCTGATTAATTCAAACAGTCAATATTATATAAAGGTGCAATTAGTAAAAAAATCGAATTGTCCTTGGCTCAGGTAATCCTTTGGACTTCAAACAGCCTTTTTTGACTAGTTCAAATGCTATTGATTCATATGCATATGAAATTAAGACTTGAGAGACTTGCATTATTTTAGCCAAGAAGCTTTTTTAGATCAACTAAGATCGAAAGAGGGTCATGGTTGGAAGAGTCCAAGAACAAAAGGCAGTCAGGATTTTCAGGACAGGGCTCATTCATGGCACCAGATTAATTCAGTTTCCTTATAAGTTATACTTAAAAAGATATCTGTCATGAAATTTGAGATGCATTCTGTCTCAACATAAGGGACCTCACTGTCCTGTATTATTTAATACCCCTTCTCCTTGCACAGTCAGCTGTTGAGCTAAGCAAAGTGAAATTAAGGTTCGAGAGAACCTTATGCTTATTATTCAACCTCTGCTTCGGCAAGAGTTTTGTTTCTGTAAGGTCTAAACTCCTGTTTACTAAGAGTTTACTTACATTTTCAAAGAATATGTTTGTAAATGTTGCATAGCAGGGAAACGCCTTCAAACAGACTTTAATATCAAGAACACTTCCTATAATGGATTGTAATCTATCTGGTAATCTATCTTTGCTTTTCGAGTCATGCTTTCAGTGTAAGGCTTCTACATCCTTCAAAGGCATTGCCATATAATTTGGTAGCTTCAGAGCATAATTTAATGTTGTCGCTGTGTCATTTAGATATGTCGTTCCCTATAAGGGCTCGCTGTTAGATATTTATTTTTTATTTTACAGCATGTTCATATTATCACCCCAAGGCTGGCTGCTGTTTCTGTTTAGTAATGAGTGAGGTTTTGCAGATTCCCATTAGCATTGTAAGAAACCTACTTCTTAATTGCAATTAACAGACATTTGGAACCCCCCTTCTTGTTTTTTTCTGTGATTCACACTGGGATCTATACAGGATGTTATATCTGATAGAGACTGTTATTTGTAGATTCCTTACTTTAGAATTTCCCCCAGGCGTCAATCTGGATCTGGACATTTTTTCTTCAGCAGTACCCCTGCGTGCAGATCCAGAGAGAGCTACCCCTAGCCACTTTTTGGCTAAATTGTTTTGTCTTTTTGTCAACGTCATTTTTGAGTCGTAAACTGCCTACTTCTAAGACGGCTCCTCGCCTCCCTCCCTTTCTGGGAGCTGGAGCGTCTCCTGCCCAAAAGCCAGAAGTTCTATGAGGCCTTGTACCTCATATTTGAGAAGCCTGGCTCTGCCGGCACTCCCCGCAAAGTCGGTCTGAGGCCCTGGTAGTTTGACGCCAGCGGCTCAGGCCCTGGCTCCGGAGGATCCACGTGGATCCAGACCTAGATCCGGATCGACACCAGTCGATCTCACTTGAGCTTCACCTACGTTGATACTGACGATGATGCTTCCGGCGTCAACGATCCACCGGGACAGCACCAACCCCATCCTCATCTCCGAGGTGGACACGGAGCTGGACTGAAGTCTATTCCGATACGGGAAGGGACTTTCGTCCCTGTGTTCATTCCTGGCATAGCTTTTGGTCCAGTAGGTGAGGAAGAGAACTGGAAGGGGCAGCTGGACCCTTTAACTGACCAGCTTGAGGAACTGGACTGGAGAATGGACCTGGGTGATGCCAGTGGTCTAGACACTTCTCCTGTCACTGGCCTGCTTTCTCCCCCCTACCGGGGCTATGGAGGAGGGAGCTTCCTATGCTGTGGTGGTGAGGAGGCTGGCTGAGGTCCTCGGCCCGAGCTCCCTGGCCTCGAGCTCCCTACGATGGCAGTCAGGACTAATCTCCTGACAGAGGTGCTTCAGCCTGTGTCATCCTCTTCTGAAACACTTTTGCCATTCATTGAAGCCCTCATGTACGTCCTCCTGGGCACTTGGTCTTAGCCCTGCACAGGGGCTCTGGTAGATGGGGAGATTGCCGGGCGCCACCGCCCCGGGTGACCCAGAGTTCCTGACCAGACACCCCTCCTCTGAGAGCTTGGTAGTCCATCAAAAGGCGCATTCACTTCTGCTCCCCCAGATAGGGAATACAAGAAGCTGGACCACCTTGGGAAGAAGGTGTTCTCTTCCTCCAGCTTGGCCTTGTGGTCTCTGAATACCACATGCCTCCTGGGCCGATACTCCCATACTATCTGGGATACGGTCGCACAGGTGCTGCCTCAGTGCCCGGAGGAATCCCAGGCCGTTCTCTCTCAAGCAGTAGCAGACGCGAGAGACTCAGCCAATTTGACAATACGATGTGGACTGGCTGTTAGACACTACACCTGGTTGAGGACTTCTGGCTTCTCAGGGGATGTCCAGTCTTTCTTGATGGACATGCCTTTTGATGGCACTTGCCTTTTTGGTGACACAGCGCTTGAGCACGTCAAGGATTCTCAAGCTACGGACAGATCCTTGTGCCTTGCGACTTCTTCACATCCTC
This sequence comes from Triturus cristatus, assembly GCF_964204655.1. Taxonomy (NCBI): domain Eukaryota; kingdom Metazoa; phylum Chordata; class Amphibia; order Caudata; family Salamandridae; genus Triturus; species Triturus cristatus. Next base: position 379,295,962 of record NC_140593.1, on the reverse strand, counting down.
CTTAGTTTGCCTTTCATCCCTTTCGTGGCTACGGAAGGGGCGCCCAGCCACATCCTGTCCAGCCCAGCCACAGAGTCGCGCAAACTGTCAAGCCTCTGCGTGGCTGTGGATGTTGGACCCAGTGTCCTTGTGGGTCAGGGAGCCAGCTGGTGAACCAGTCCACCCTTCCCCAACCCCCTGCCGCAGCCTCCAAACCTTCCTAGTCCAGTTGGAGGCAGGATCCACCTCCTCTACTGGCAATCCATCCCGTTGGACAGGTGGGTTCTGTAAATAGTCTGAAGAGGCTACTCCCTCCCCTTTCGGACTACCCCTCCCTCTATGGCACCTTCTTGCAATCGAATGACGGAGGATCATTTGGCACTTCTCCACCAGGAAGTATCGGCTCTCTTGGCCAAGGGAGCTATAGAGAGGGTCTCTGTCCCAGAAGTAGGTTGTGGTTGTTATTACTGCTACTTTCTGGTTTCCTAAAAGGACAAAGGCCTGTGTCCTATCTTAGACCTCTCAGCCCTCAAATTCTTCCTTTGGAAGGAGAAGTTCAAAATGCTCACCCTAGCCCAAGTTCTGTCTGCACTCGACCCAGGAGACTGTCTGGTGACGTTGGACTTTCAGGATGCTTATTTTCATATCTCGTCATGCCGGCCCACAAGCCTTTCCTTTGGTTCACTGTGGACCATGAGCACTTTCAGTTCTTCGTGCTCCCTTTTGGCCTTACCAGCGCCCCTTGGGTGTTCAGAAAGGTGATGGCGGTGGTGGCAGCTCATCTGCGCAGATCAGTGGTTCCAGTCTTCCCCTATATCGACGACTGGCTGTTGAAGGCGGACTTACCCCAGGCTGTCATCTGCCACCTCCAGACTATGGCGGACCTCCTGCATTTGCTGGGGTTCACTATCAACTTGCCGAAGTCACACCTGACACCCTCTCAGACGCTCCCTTTCATCGGGGTGGTTCTTTTACACAGTGCTTTTTCGGGCCTGGATATTCGGGCTATATACAGATGTTCCAGCCTCTATCCCAGATTTTGGTGAGAATGACGCTGAGGCTGCTGCGCCTCATGACCTCCTGCATCCTGCTGGTGGATCATGCCAGATGGCATATGCAGGCTCTGCAGTGATACCTGAAGTTCCAATAGGCACAGCATCAGGGGATTCTTTCTGACTACGTCCAGATCTAAGAGGGAAGTGCGCACCAACTGCAGTGGTCGTTCACGAACCAAGATTGGGCCAGAAACCGATCCCTCTCCCTTCCCCAACCAGACTGAACAGTGGTGACGGATGCGTCACTTCTGGGATGGCACACCCACCTGGGAGAGGCGGAGATTAGAGGGGTCTGATCTCTAGCACAGTAGGCCTCCATTTCAACCTTTTGGAGCTCTGTTCGATCAGACCGTTCCTGAAGGCATTCCTTCCCTCTCTCGGGGGAGGGAAAGTGGTGCAGGTGTTCACCGACAACACCACCGCCATGTGGTACTGCAACAACCAGGGTGGGGTGGGGTCGTGGACCCTATGTCCGCCTCTGGACTTGACTGGAACATCAGGACAGAACCTGGGTGGTTCAACACCTGGCGGGCTCCTTGAACGCCAGGGCAGTCTAACTCAGCTGTCGGTGCCTAGTCGATCACGAATGGCATCTCCATATGGAGGTGGTGCAAGGTCTCTTTCAGCAGTGGGGAGAGCCTTGATTAGAACTGTTCGCCTCCGAAGAGAACACGCAATGTCACGCAATGTTTTGTGCGTTGGAGTTTCCAAGGCGGCGCTTGCTCAGTGATGCTTTTCGTCATGAGTGGAGCTTCGGCCTCCTGTAAGCCTTTCTGCATGTACTACTTCTGCCCAGAGCGCTCATGAAGATCAAGCGCGACTGGATTCAAGTTATTCTTGTAGCTCCAGACTGGCACGAAGAGTCTGGTACCCCGACCTTCTGAGCATGGCCATCAATACTCCAATCCATTCCTTCTCCTAGTCCCCCTTGTGTGATGACTACATTTACAAGTGTTATACCATGATTGTAATTGGATATATTTTAATTTTGTTATACTGCAGCTGTATTCTTGACTAGATTTTACCAAGTTTTCAAGTTGTAGTTTTCCAGTTGTAGTTTTCCATTAGGTCACCTCAACAAAGGATTCACTCTCTTTTTAAGATAGGACTCATAAAGTCTTCCATGAAGTCGGGTGTTCTAGCGGAATCCCAGATTGGTGAATCTATAATATAGTGTTCCTAATTGAAGTCTAATTTTGTACCATATGCTCGAAATGTTTTATGACACAGTTATCTAAAGTTTTTTAGTGGTTCAAATTCATAAAAGTATGCTCCAGCTTCACATACTATTTTGGAAAGGGATTGGAGCAGCTGTCCTCTTTAGACTGATAGGGGGTATAAAACTACTTGCTACAATTCTTTTTTTCGTAGCTGAAACACCCAACAATCGAATAAGATCTGGCATATGTAATCTACCTTCACCTTATTTTCTCCTCAGTTTCTTTCAAGAAAGCCTGACTTCTTTGCAAGCCCCTATAAAACTTGACAGGTTAATTTGAATTGGAACATTTATTTTTTCTCCTACCTTGGTTAGATTCCTTGATGTATTGTGATCTAAATGCTGCGATATACAGATCCCAAGATATCTTATTTCTTTAGAAGCCGGTTTTTTGCTCTTCAGTTTTTTTTTTCTTTGTTTAAATGGTATTCCGAAATCTGCCCAAATTCTCTAGCTAATTTCTCTACCAGTTTTTTTTATCTTGTTAAGTTTAGAAGTAGATAGCTAAGTCATCCGCAAACATTGCAATTTTTATTTTCAAAATCATTGCAAATGGTGGAATAAGAGTCCAGTCTTGCTAACAGTGTGAACGTTTCTAAGTATAAATAAAATAAGAGGTGGGAGACAGAGCAGCCTTACCTCCCCAGTACCCACCTACCCCCACCCAGTGCCTTGCTTTACAAACCCTGATTGATTGATTGATATACCTCTGCCTATCATGATTTTATCTGTTGAATTGCCATTCACTAGCACTCTTGCTGAGGAGCTCTATATACCGACGGAATTACATGAATAAACCTAGGGGAAATCACTGAATTGGCTCTACGTTCCTATAAAAAGTCCAATTTACACAATCAAAAGCCTTTGCGGCGTCTAGCGTTATCACTGCTAGTGGTGTGTTGTAGGCTTCAGCTACATCGATAGAACTGATGATTAGATGTGTATTTTCTTGCACTTGCCTGCGTTTTACAAAAAGCCCTCCTGCTATTGACGCCAGCGATTTTGCCATTACCCTACAGATGATCAGTGTTGAGTAATGAGATGGGGTCTGTAAAACTCACACAATTGGAGTTTTTAGGTCGAACCTAGCGGCAGCGCGCATGCACTGCTTGCTCTGCGAGGCATGCTGTGTTAGGGTATGCACCAGAAGCCCCGCCCACTCTCCACCCATATTTGTCATTGGCTTTGTGTCATTGTCCTTCTTAAATGCTGGCTAATGATTCTTAAATAGGCTTGTTAGTCCATCCTTGGTACCGCCTTGTCTCCATTTTTTACCGCCCATAACAACTGGCCCTTTCATTTGGCTTGTTACACGGTCTCCGTTTTAAGTCTGTGAGCACTATTTTATTTTGAAACTAACTAATGGGGACAATGGCGGCTGGTTCCTGCATTTGCAGCACGCCCACACAGGACAATGGCGATCCCTTTTTTTTAACTTTATTACTTTTGAGATGAATTGTATGCTGAGCGTTGTCTGCTTTAGGGACACCGCGCTCGGTTTCCTTTTTTTTTTCCCTCCAACTATAATGTTTAACACTGCGCCTGGTTCTGCATTTAGTTCCTGCCAGGTTTGGCCCTGAGGCAGGAAGATTCTGTCTTGTGACTGGAGTCTGCACCGTCTGATCCAGGTTGGAGGTGGGTGACATTGCCTCGGTGTGAGGGGATTAGCAGGCCTTTCACTCACAGCCTATCAATCCGGCTTCGGTTCCTCGCTCCACTGTTTCCCGATTCATAACTCTCCCTTTCTGTATAGTTGTACAAAAGGCCCTGCGAAGTGCAAGTGTCTATAGTAACAAGCGTGTAACATGAAGCTAGCAAAAACTGGGTTACATTGTACGACAAAATATTGTACCTCATTAGTCCATCTGATGTGTCACTATGCTGTTGTTCGACTTAGAGTCTCCAGTAACAATTGTATTCACTTATGCCTCACAGCTTGTATTTCTGCTTTGTCTGTGTCCACTCTGTTGAAATCGCAACATATCATCAAACAAGCACTCTGGCTCCTTCGTGGAAGGCAGACAAAGCAATGCCATTTACCACAGTTTGGTCAATATCAAACCCTACTCGTTTTATAAAACAAGTGCTATATACTTTTTCCTCTTCAATGCACTGCAATACATTCGTTATTGTGACATAGTCTAATGCTACGCAATTGTTCGAATTGTAGACATGAGAAAAGTTGAAACGGACCCGCCCGATTCAAACTTGCAGGATGCAGACAAAATATAACAAACAAGCCCTTGATTTCCCGAGTCATCTTGCCACCTTTTTCGCCACACAGAAGCGGGTTTAAAGGAGGGTATTTTAGGGTTTTTTAATGGCCCAGTTCCTCCTTAGAATCAGGTGGATTTCATACTACAGGTCTTCCACTCGATGGCTTTTTCTGTCCGAAAACATCTATCAGTTATGATTTCTGCTCCCGGTTTACATGCTTGGAAATTCAGTGCCTCCTTTATATTTCTTTTGACATGATCACATTCCCCTTTTTTAATGTCTTTCAATAAATTTACAATAAAATTAAACTGTTTCTAAAAAGTCACACATTCATCCTTAGCTAGTTTATGGGCTCCTTATCATTTCAACTAGCTCTTTCTTTGGTCTCACTTCCTCTGAAGTTATAAAATGCCATAAATAACATAGTTCTCTCTGTCCAGATTTGTATTTAAATGTCTTCACTGTCAAACCATATTTTTTTTATCTCTCTAGTATTTTCTGACACTCTCATTATGCCCACTCGTAAAGTACTATGTATTAAAACATGATTGTGAAACTATCTGCCCACGGCCAGATCTCCTAACATCCTTATTGCTCTCTGCAATATTGAGACTGCTGATGCCAGATTGAAAGATGGTTTTACAAATTTTTAAGCTCCTATAGGAGTTAGAAATGCTGTCAAATCTTGTGACTTGCTATGTTTGCAAATCTAATGATACGCTAATGCTAAAGAAAGCCACAGTGGTGAAAATTGTGGCCTTTGTTAGCATAAACATTATCTCTAAAATGTTGGGTAATGGATACCTGTCCACAACATCCTCCTTGTTTTGGACTCTAAAGTCCACACAACAGCGTGTCTCATTCTGTTAACCCTCTTTTTATTTCCAGTAACATCCTGTACATATTCAAACCCCAGTTACTGCAATTAGCTAGGTGTAATGCACATGTGAGATCTTTCAGCACATATTTCGCCCTTTCTAACGTTAGGTGTACCTCGGGGCTTACCTCCGTTTAACAGAATATAAGGTGGTGCTGCCATTTATCAAATTTAAAAAAACAAGACAGACAATATTTAGCCTTAAAGCTATTCACACTTTCCTTCACACCCAGTGTGTAGTAATTGTATAGCTCATCAGTCCCTGGCGGCATAGCACACAGGATAATGTGCTGCTTGGCTAAACACTTATAAGGTCATAAAGGCGAGGCCTATTGGCTATGCCAATGCTTCTTTATTTAGTTTTAGCAGAAGAGTAATTGTTGCCTCCGGCCAGGAGGGTGGTATACTAAGATTTGATGCTAATATTGCATTAAATAGTTGGATGACCTCCACCTTTACCTTATTATATAGCTCTCCTGGTAGTCCATCAGGACCTGCTGCCTTTCCATTCTTGAGTTTATTAATATCACCAGTCTCTAATTCCATAATCTCTTGATTCATTATTAGTCTGTTTTTCTATTAATAATGCCAGTTTCATACTTGGCAACAATTTCTGGAGATTGTAACAATGTCTTCCTCATAGAGATCCAGGGATAATTTTTGGAAGACCTGTGACTTTTCTATGTTGTTGGTTTCAGGCATTCCCTTTAAAATATTTTTTATGCTAGCAATATGAGTCCTGACCCTCTCAGCTCTGCTAATCCAGGTAAGTGTTTTGCAACTTTTCCCCCTCATATTCTATGTGACAATTTTTACTTGCTTCCGTTCACGCCCTGTTTTCCTGCTACTGTCTCATTTTAAGCTCCCTTTGGGCCTTCTCCCGCTCAGTATCAGGATAGTTGTTTGCTGTAGATCTTTTCTCTTAATATTAATTTAATTCATCCAGTTTTTTGCTATATAGACTGTTCATCTTCTCGCTCCATTTTAACCATCCTTCTGGTGCTTTTGATATCTGAAAGAGACTATTAGTTATAGATTCCTTACCTTAGAATTACCCCCCAGGCGTCAGACTGGATCTGGAGAATTTTTTCTCTAGCAGTACCCCTGCGTGTCACTAGATGGCATCGGTTGACTCCGTGTCCGTCATCGGCGTTGTGATCGCCGGGATGATGTCGCGGTGTCTATATAGCCCTGAGGCGCTACGCCTGGTTGGGGACGTCTGGTTTTTCTGGGGTTGTCCAATCCACACTGCTGGACATGACCTTTGATGGGCGTCACCTTTTTGGTGATAAGGCAGACTCTGTGCTTGAGCGCTTTAAGGACTCTAGGGCTACGGCCAGATCCTTGGGCCTCGCTTCGACCTCTCGCCCCACACAGTCTGCTTTTTGCCACTGAAGGGGTGCCCCATCACGTTTGTCCCCCTCTTGCCACCGGTTCACGCAAGCTGCCCCGCCTGGGGGGGGCAGCGGACGTGGGACCCAGCGACGCGGGTCTGGGGGCCAGTGGGTGGGCCAGTTCACCCATAACCCCCCTGCAGCAGCCTCCAAGCCCTCCTAGTCCGACCTTTCAGGGCCACCCCAGGCCAGTGGGTGGCAGGATTCGCCATCACCTTCCCCACTGGCAAACCATCACGTCGGACAGGTGGGTTTTGCAAATAGTCCGAAGGGGCTACTCCCTCCCCTTCGAGATTACCCCTCCTTCCATGCCTCCATCCTTCTATTGCATGTCAGAGGATCACTTGTTCCTTCTCCGCCAGGAAGTTGCAGCACTCTCTGCCAAGGGAACTATCAAACGGGTCCCAGTGCCAGAAATAGGTCATGGTTGCTACTCCCACTACTTTCTGGTACCCAAGAAGGACAAAGGCCTGCGTCCTATCTTAGAACTCAGAGCCCTCAACCGCTTCCTCCGGAAGGAGAAGTTCAAGATGCTCACGTTGGCTCAGGTCTTGCCTGCCCTTGACCCAGAACACTGGATGGTAGCGTTGGACTTGCAGGACGCATATTTCCATATCCCCGTCCTGCCAGCACACAGGCGTTACCTACGGTTCATGGAAGGCCACGAGCTCTTTCAGTTCATGGTGCTCCCCTTTGGCCTTACCAGCGCTCCTCGGGTGTTCACGAAAGTGATGGCGTTGGTCGCAGCTCATCTGCGCCGATTAGGGTTTCCAGTCTTCCCCGATCTTGATGACTGGCTGTTGAATTTCGGCTCGCCCCAGGCTTTCGTCTCACACCTCCAGACTACGGCGGGCCTCCTGCATTCTCTGGGGTTCACTATCAACGTGCCGAAATCACACCGGACTCCCTCTAAGAAGCTCCTTTTCATCAGAGCTGTTCTGGATATGGCACAGTTTGGATGATCCTCCTGAACAGCGATTCCGGGATATTCTGGCTATGAAACAGATGTTTCAGCCTCTATTGCGGATTTTGGTGAGAATGACTATGAGACTGCTGGGCCTTATGGCCTCCTGCATCTGCTGGTGGATCATGCCAGGTGGCATATGCGGGCTCTGCAGTGGGATCTGAAGTTCCAGTGGGCGCAGCATCAAGGGAATTTCTCAGACTACGTCCAGATCTTGGAGGGTACTGCACACCAATTGCAGTGGTGGTTGATGAACCAACAGTGGGTCAGGGGCAGACCCCTCTTCCTTCCCCAACCAGAGCTGACAGTGACAACCGATGCGTCACTCCTGGGATGTGGTGGCCACCTGGGAGAGGAGGAGATCAGAGGACTCTGGTCTCCGGCGCAGTCCGGACTCCACATCAACCTTTTGGAGCTCCGGGCGATTCGTCTATTACTGTGTCGTGAGCCGTGGTTAGATCTATTCGCCACCGAAGAGAACGTGCAATGTCAGCAGTTCTGCGTGTTGTAATTTCCAAGGCGGCACTTGCTCGGCAACGCTTTTCATCATGAGTGGCACTGCAGCCTCATGTACGCCTTCACGCCTGTACCACTTCTGCTTCGAGTGCTGAAGAAGATCAAGAGCAACCCTGCACAAGTCATTCTTGTGGCTCCGGACTGAGCACGAAGAGTCTGGTACCCCAAGCTCTTAAACATGCCCATCTATCCTGGGGATTGAGCAGCGGCAGTTGACCGCTTTTGATCTTCCGCCCGAAGTCTGTACCGTCATCTTGACAGCCAGGTATCCCTCCACTAAGATGGTACACTCCTGTAGATGGAACAAGTTTGTGGCATGGTGCACAGCAAAGGCTGTGGGTCCCGTCTCTGCCCCTCTTTCTGAGGTTCACTTGTTCATTAGCCCAACAGGGCTCTGCCTTGGGCACTCTTGAAAGCTACCTTTCGGCCATATCTGCCTTTCGTTGCCTTCCTGATCAGCCTTCTCTTTTCATGTCCCCTATTGTAAATCGATTTCTAAAGGGCATTACTCATCTCTTTCCTCCTTCTCCTTTTGTAATGCCCCCATGGGACTTGAATCTTGTCCTCACTAACCTTATGTGTGCTCCCTTTGGGCCACTACACACATGTCCTCTTCAACTCCTTACTTTGAAGACTGCCTCAATGCTCGCCATCACCTGCACGCAGAGGGAGTGAGCTTCAGGCTCTGTCCTCAAAGCCTCCTTTCCTTGCAGTTCATCCAGACAAAGTAGTCCTTCGCACTAGGCCTTTTTTTCTACCCAAAGTGGTTTTCCACATAGGTCAGACCATCATTTTGCCCACCTTTTTCCCACCCCTGCACACTTCCAAAGAGGAGGAGAGACTCCACCCTCAGGACCTTCATTGGTTATGTGGGTGCCATGAAGGGTCTGGCCGTACAAACGTACCATCTCTAAATGGGTTGTCCTATGCATTAAAATTTGCTACTCATTAGTGAAAAAGGAACCTCCAGTGGGACTGTGCGCCAATTCGACAAGGGTGACTGCAGCCACTACAGCTTTGGGGCGTGGAATTTCGCTCATTGACATCTGCCAGGCAGCCATGTGGCCATCTTTGCACACGTTCCCCAAACATTATTGCCTGGATAGCCAAGTCCGGAGAGACGGCTATTTTGGCCATTCTGGTCTCTGGGACTTTCTGGTGTGAACTTGGTTTGCAGACCCACCTCCAGGTTTGGCATTGCTGGGGTATCTATTCTAAGGTAAGGAATCTGTAACTAATGGTCTATTTCAGATGAACAAGTTACTTACCTTTGGTATCAATATATCTGTAAGAGACATATATTGGGTATAGATTCCTTATCGCCCCACCGACATCCTCTTCGTTCTGTGAACTGACTTCTAGTGTAAGGGGCTCCTTTTCAGGGCCCTAGTTTTGTGCACCAGTGGTCAGTGTTTTGCATGGTTCTGTGCTTCTGGCATGGAAAGTTGTGTCAGAAACGATGTCGGCACGGTGTGGCGGCGTCTTAATAGACACCGCAATGTCATCCCGGCGATAATGACTCAGACGATGGGCGCGGAGTCAAACGACGCCACCTAATGACGCGCAGGGTTACTGCTAGAGAAAAAAATTCTCCGGATCCAGTTTGAAGCCTGGAGTGATTCTAAGGTAAGGTATCTATAACTAATATATGTCTCTTACAGCTATATCGTTACCGAAGGTAAGTAACTTGTTCGATTATACCAATCTGATCTGCCTTATATGCATCCCACACAATGATCAGGTTACAACTGTTCAGATTATAGCCAAAGAATTCACTATTATCTCATTTCAGTATCTGGAGTATTTCTTCTTTAGCTAATATTTGTGTGGTGAGTGTCAATCTTCAACAAACAAATTGTATTTGAAATTTTAGTTACATCCTCACTAAAGCGTGGTCAGAGATGTGAGCAGTAATATGCATTACCTCTACTAGTTTATCTTTCAATTCTAATAAATAGTGTTCTATCCTGGAGAAGTGAATATACTTCTTGCAGAAAAAAGTGTAACCTTTCTGCCCCTCCCCCTCTCTACACCAGATGACTACATCTTTTGGGGAGTTTCTAGGAGGACATTTGGTAGATCTATCCAGCTTCTTGACTAACTGCGTATTAAAGTCTCCTTCCACTAAAATTGGGGCTTTACAATTAGATAATTCTGTGAATAAGTAGCTCAGTGGGCTTGGATTGTGTACTTTCAACCCATAGAACCCTGCACACTCAATGACTGTATTGCCCACCTTAATTTTTGCAATAACCCAACTACCCATCATATCGACAAATGCATGCGTAACGTCAATATTAAGCCCCCTTTTATTACATTGCCTTTGTTGAACATGTCTGCTCGATGCATATTACATGCTGAATCCACCTTTCATTGCTCAACAATGCCTTGCTTTCTTGGTTAGTAAGGTGTGTCTCCTGAAGCACTATTACATAAGCTTCACATTCTTACCTTTGCCTCCTCCTACCTTGTAGTACTTTCGCATTCCATGTTAAAAAATGTATTTATTTGTGATTAGTCATTAGTTTTAATTCTTTGTTCATATTGGTTTTTGCAATCGGTGCGTGAGGTTTTAGGACTAAACCAAATTGGAATATGGAGCCGGAATTGGACTCCGGTCCGCAAGTCCTCCACCTGTAAAACTAACTACAATGCTAAACAGGGGGAAAATGATCTTAGCGAGCCATCAAAATACCTGTGGAAGGACAGGAAGATTGTATTCCACCTGAAAAACCCCAATGCTCAAGGGGGGGGAAGCATAATAAAGATGGCGGATGCTGTGTGTTACTGGTTGAAAGGTGTGCAGTTTCTTGCAGCTGGAGAGGGAAGCAACTCTCCGAATCCCTTGCTGGGGCTGAATTTACACCGTCAACTTTACCACATTCTTTCTAATGCAAGCAGAGAAATTGGAGGAAGTCGGGATGAACTCATGCCTGCACCTTCGGGTAATGTCTAGGAACCCTGAGGAATTGGAGATAGGGCGATATCAGAAGGTAACTACAGAATTACAGAAAAATGGGCGCTGCAAAAATATAATAAAATAGCTAAAGTCATGTAAGGATATATGGTGCAAGGTTTCACTTCAGAAGGCAGAAACCTGGAAGAAGGAAAAAGCCAGATGTCCTTACATATATATTCACAGTGTTCTGGGAAACTAAGCAGCCCCGTTGTGAAAGTAAACAAACAGAAAGCAATGTGCATTAAAAAAAACTGTAAAGACAAAGACCTCAGGAAATAAGCCCATACATAGAATTACATCCTCAAATGCTGATTACAATTCAGAATTTTAAAAAAAAACCTAGACCTAAACCTTACCTTAGGTCCTTTTCTAAAATGATCTCCAGTGAGAAACTACACGGACAGGCACTATTAGTGCAAGATACAGAGAAAGAAGAAGTTAGTGGTTTGGGTAAAACAAATATTATCAATAAAGAAAGTGAAGAAAAGGGCCCCCAGTAGTTCACAACTTTCTCTGCAACGGGAATGAATGTGACAGATAATAGAGCTAGACAAGAGGTTCAATCAGTATATGATGCCTTTTATGATCCGACAAGCAAAGTGATTGCAGAGAAAGGAGGACATTTTCTACAGGTACTATTAAATGGTATAACAAAAACAAGTTTGATGGCCCCACAAACCGAGATGGCTCCTGAAGGGATATACATTATAGTTAAATCAACACATAAAATATTAGAAATTCCCAGTGATTCCATAAATAACTAGTTTTAAATAAGCCAGGAAGGGGATTAACATTGGACAGGGAGAAGTGAGAGCAGAGGAGAAATGTTTCAAAGAATTGCTAGTTGACATAAAGAAAGGATTTGCTAGCTCTGACAGAAATCAAAAAAGCATACAAGAAACTTGCTTAGAGTTGGCACAGAAGATCGATGATTTGGAAATCAGAACTAAGGTTCTAGATTAGAGATTGTCAACTCATTACCTTTTTTAGGTCCAGCTTCCAGTGGTATATCCCCTTTATGAATGTAGTGCAGTCTGAGGCAGACTTCCTTAATTAGGGGATGGACTATAGAATTTATTGTGAAGTACTATTGTTACATTTTAGGTAATGTAACATTAAAGACGATGCTAACATGCACATTAGAAGTCTCAGGAGAGTAGACATGATCCCTCTCAACTTAAGACACCTCTTCTCGCTGTTGTATTGTGAGGACCTTGAAAAAATGAATGGCCTGGAAAACTTTTAGGAAAGAGAACGGACAATTTTTAGTATTCTTTTATTAGGTTTTCATTGCACAATGTTTTTTATTGGGTGCAGGAACAATCAAATACAAATAATATGGAATGGTATGCTTAGTGCTTGTCTCATCTTAAAACTAAAATAATTTGTGCTCATTTGGTAAGCTAGTTAATTGTCTAATTGAAAGCCATCTGCATTACGGCTTGTAGCATGTACGTACAGCTCATGGCTCTTATGTTTAGATGAAACATATTTAATTGGATGAATTGAGGAAATCCGAATAACTTTATTGACAGATATGAGAAACAATAAAATGTATTAATGGTCAATGCTTATTCGTCCCAATACATTGTAAGCATTTTGCTGGGATAATTGTTACTTGACACGTACCGTGTTCATAGTCACTAAATGTACTCTTGTCCTGTTTAATTGTTATTGTTGTTGCGTAGCATTCCAGAGCCTTCAGCAATAACTAGAGCCGTCATGGTAGTGGCTCAAAGGGAGATTAATGCTTTCAAAATTGATAAAAGATCTAGAAATTACTTTTTTCTTGTGAAATGCAGGAAAACTGTTTATTAAAATTGTGCAGTTAAAAAAAGATTGCATTATGCAGTATTAGAGCATATTTCTCAATTGTGTGCTATATGTTGTCTTTCTATTCATTCTGTTCCCAGCTTATTTTAAGTATATTTCTCATTAACATTATTTTGAAATGTTGCAAATATATTTTAAAAATTGCAAAGTTTCTCAGATTCAATTCTGCAAAACTAAGAATTGTAAGTTTCTTTTACTTAGGATTTATTAATGTTGTTTCTTACTTTAGAAAATTGCAGCGAACCAGCAGTTGGATGAGTCTTCAGCAAGTAAGGACCATACTCCAGTACCATTTGCTGAAATACAACAGCCTGTGCTTTCAGGTATATAAATAAATTATGTATATTTTTATCTATATATACACACATTGTCTGCTTGTTGTATCAATTTATTTGTGCTTTTTTTGTATCAACTGTAGTTTTGCAGGGTTTAAGGGGGCAGTTGGGAAAGTAAGACATTTTGAGCTCCTTTTTTAATGTATGTAGGCTGGCCTTCCTTCATAATACCTACAAATGTAGCGCCCTATTTTATTGCTCTAATTTAGTTTCTTTTGAACCTTTAACATTGTGCTCATTATCAGATATGCACTGGCTGTTATAATGGTGAAACAAGGAACGATCCTTTGCTATAGCAGAAACGTATAAAAATATGGTCTACTAAAAATGTGGATAAGTTAAGGAGACAGAATGATTGGTCCCTATCCTACTAACTTGCCAAAAATTCACTTCACAAGGCTGGCATCTACGGCTAATGAGATGGGTATCAAAATAATGGGTGAAATGTTGGTATTTTGTTGTACGACAATCGCATAACTTCAAAGTTGTCACATACATAAAACAGATTTTGAAGATTACAGACATCCTTTGTACCCTTTATTGTTTGTCCTGTGCCTTTGGATGGCTTGAAAGCAGATCGTGAAGGAGTTCAATTAAATAAGGAGGTTTATTCTGAAATCCCAACAAAGGTTGTGGCTCTTGCAAAGTAAAAGGCTAGATGTGAGATTGTGCTTGCTATGATCGCTGATCACTAGCCAAACCAGAATCCAGAGTAGGGTGTAGGCCCATCCTTTTTAGGTTCTTAAACATCGTGGTGTACTCTCTTGGGCAATAGTAGGAAAGCATAAAGTGTATATTTTGAGGTACAAAGGGGGGTGGTGATGGACGGAGCATCAGAACCAATCAAACACTCACACCCAGTCAACAGATCTGGGTTTGATCCATCACCGTTCTTTAGCCCACTCTGCCACCCCAGTTCAGACATGGCCATATGCAAATCAGTCTGACCCTGTGCTTCATGGGAACAGCCCAGCCCGAACTGCCAAGCCATGCCTTCCCTGGACCGGAAACAAGCTTCCTAGGACTGGTTTCTGGCATTTCAGCCATCTTCAGCCAGGCTTGCTTGAATCCAGTGGCAAAGTGAGCAAGGGACTCAACATCTGAGCATACCCTGCCAACTTATGGCGAAAAAAGAGGTACAAAAGGGGGTGGTGATGGACGGAGCATCAGAACGAATCAAACACTCACACCCAGTCAACAGATCTGGGTTTGATCTATCACCATTCTTTAGCCCACTCTGCCACCCCAGTTCAGACACAGCATATGCAAATCAGTCTTGATCCTGTGCCTCATGGGAACAGTCCAGCCCGAACTGCCAAGCCATGTCTTCCCTGGACCGGAAACAAGCATCCTGGGACCGGTTTCGGGCTAACAGTCCTTTTCAGACAGGCTAGCTTGAATCCAGTGACAAAGTGAGCAAGGGACCCACGTCTGGGCATACCCTGCCAACTTAGGGCGAACAAAGCAAACACAAGGAGATGATGGACGGAGTGCTGAAACTTTTCAAACACTCATCCCCAGTCACAGCTCTAGGGCGAACAAAGCAAACACATGGAGAGTGAAAGCGCAATGTTGCAGGAAAGCATGCTGTGCCTGCAGTAGGAGAAACCCATTAAAGAAAATAGTGCTTAAGACATACCTTGTAACAACAGAAGTAAAAGGGCCAGTCCTCATGGGAGGTTACAAATGAAGACAAGGCGGTACTAAGAAGGGACTAACAAGCCTATTAACGAACCATAAGCCAGCATTTCCAAACGACAATGACACAAGCCAATGAAAAACATGGGCAGAGTGGGCGGAGCTTCAAGTCCATACTTAAACTTAAAAAAGCACGTAAAGTTCATTTTATATACAAATTGGATACATCGAAAGATCTTTATAAAATTCTCAAAACCCTTACTCATCCGAAGGCATGTGTGCAGGGGATCGCCCACTCGCAGGGGCTGTGTGATAACCTTGCTTCATATTTCAATGATAAAATCACCTTGATCTACAAGCAATTCCCTCTGGGGAGGGATCAAGGGTCTTTGGTTAACTCGGACTCAGTTTTGCGATCGGACTCAGGAGATGGGTTGAAACGATTTGGATCTATGGACATTGCACAAGTGGAAGCTATGCTAAAAAAGGCAAAATCTGGTTCGCCCTTGGATATTATGCCCGCACATAAATTCGCTCTTTTAGCCTCATCTTTGGGCGTTCCCATTGCTGAGATTTTGAACTCCTCATTATATGAAGGCAGTGTGCCTTTAGACTGGAAGGCAGCCCAAATAATTCCCATCAAGAAGAAAGATCAGGTGGCGAATAATGTGCTCTCCAACAACCGTCCCGTTTCACTTCTTCCTTTAATGGGCAAAATGGTAGAGAACCATGTTAACGGGCAGCTAACGGAATATCTGGAAATCAATGGCATTCTTGACCTGTCACAGTCCGGTTTTCGATCTAACCATTCTACAGAGACAACCCTTATCGGAGTTACGGATTATATTAAAATGGCCTTAGATGAGAATAAAGGAGTGATGCTGGTCTTATTAAACTTAACCGCAGCTTTTGACACGGTCTGTCATCAGAAACTGATATCTCGGTTAAAAGAGATCAGTCTGCAGGAGGTGGCGCTTAAATGGCTTATTAGTTTTTTTGGATCAGCGCACACAAACTATTAATCTAGGCCCATTTCGCTCATGTACGTTGAAGCTCAGTAAGGGGGTGCCCCAGGGCTTATGTCTAAGCCCGACCTTATTTAATAATTATGTGGCTCCCCTTGCTAAAACTATTTGAAAGTTTGGCTTTGAGCCATTCTCTTATGCAGACGACACTCAATTACTCCTATCTTTTGATAAAGATAGGGAGTTAGTGGATCAACGTTTTGCGGAAGGCGTCATGCCATAGCAGAATGGCTGACGGACCACTTTTTGCAGCTAAATGCGTCCAAAACTGAAATTTTGCTGTTTGGTCCTGCACTCACCTCGTGGGCACCTGGATGGTGGCCGGCTGTGTTGGGGCCCGCCCCCTCTCCTACTTTGGTGGCAAAAAATGTAGGAGTTCAGTTGGGCATACGGTTGTCAATGAAAGATCAAGTTATGACCACTGTTGGGACTTGCTATTGCATCTTGAGTATGCTGCGCAGAGGGTTCATTTGGCTGCCTCTGACAGTACGCAAAACCTTAGTTCCGGCTCTGATAATCGGTCGCCTCGACTATTGTAATGCATTATTGGCATCTGCAAATGAGGCTTTCCTTAGTAGACTACAGGTTGTCCAAAACATGGCCGCACGCTTAGTTCTTAGTAAATCACCTCGTACCACCGCCGGACCACTTTTGAAGTCACTTCACTGGCTTCCTATTTGCCAGCGAATTAAGTTTAAGCTCTGTTGCTTTGCACACAATGCAGTCTTTGGCAAATGCCCTAGCTATATGGCGGATAAGTTTAAGTTGTATCGCCCGAACCGGAATTTGAGGTCAGAAAATAGAGGTTTTCTGGTGGTTCCTAGTTTTAAGAAAAGTCGAACTGGAGGCAAAACAGTCACCTTCCTGGCCTCTAAACACTGGAACTCCCTGCCAGAGGTTCTGCGGAATTGTTCTAGCTTGATGCGTTTCAGAAAACTCCTCAAGACTGATTTATTTAAGATCTGAGCCTTGTAAAGCCATGTCAGCCTGCACTGTTTGTCTATGCTAGCGCGGAGATACCCCTACGGGGGTGATTCCTGCGCTTTATAAATCTTGTACAGACATACATACATACATACATACATGCCTACATGCCTCGCAGAGCAGCGCATGCGTTGCCCAGGCTCGACTTAATAACTGAAAGATGAAGAGAACAGTTAAATTAGAGAGGTGAAGTAGAGGGAGATGGACTGATGAAGATGAGATAGATAGATAGTGAAGGTGGAGAGAGATGTAATGGAAAAAAAGAAAGTGGAAGTAACCAGAAAGAAAGGTACCAGGTTGGTGGTAACAGGAAGATAAATATAGATAAAGAAATGTACAGAGTTAGGAAAGGCTTTAGAGAAAGGTAGGGAGAAGGAAATGTAGAGAACACAAGAAGGGTAGGATATTGCTAATGGTGAGGTAGGGGCAAGGTTAAAAGAGGTGTGTTAAAAATATGTGGATGCAGAGAGAGAGAGAGAGGTAGGGCGAAAGGTGAGTTAGTGAGAGGAGTATAAAGAGAGCAGTAAAGTGCAATTTTGTAAAAACATAGGGTGGCTGGTGAATGTTCTAAGTGAAAGGGGTATAACAACCACACCGAAACATGTGTTCGAGGCATATGAGCTGCAGATTACACACTTGTGCATAGATCGCCATCTGGTGTTGGGCCCGGATGTTTACAGTTTGTTTTTCCTCTTGGAAAGTCTTGGAAGTCACAAGGTTGGTGACTCCTCCTTTGGATCGTATTGCGCATGGGCTTCGGCTCCATCCTCGGATTGTTTTTTTCCGCCATCGGGCTCGGATGTAATTTTCGCGCTCCAGTTCCGAACAGCTTCCAGTTCGACGATCGACGCGCAATCCTCACCCCAATTCGCGGTATTGTTTCGATCACGATCTCCCCACTCGACGCGCCTCTCGTCGGCAATACCTTCCGTTCCTGTCGTCGACGGCGGCCTAGGGCCTACACAAGCTCCGGTCCTGGCTAATGGAAAGGACTCCATTTAAAAAGTGCCCTCGATGTGGGTCCAAATTCCCCCACACCGATCTCCACAAGGTGTGCAACCTCAGCCTCTCCCCGGAACACGAGGCTCGAGACTGTCCGGCTTGTAAATCCTTCCGGTCCAAGAAAACGATTCAGGACCGAAGAGCCAGAAGAACCATGGCACATTCTTCGGCGATCCCGGACGACATCTTCGGGGAACGCGTTGACGCTCCAGAACATCACACAGACGAGGGACTCGTCAGCGCATCCGAAGCCGACGATTCAGATGTGGAGGACATCACTCAGGCACAGAGGGTCGTGAGTACTAGTCTAACCCCCCCTTCCCCCCCCCCCCCCCCCCCCCTCACCGAAAAAGGCTTCAGTCACGCCTTCGGGCCTAAGCAAGACCAAAGACACTGCTTCCCACACCGCACCTTCGGGGCCGGTAAAGAAGCCAATTAAGCCTTCAGGCGGCTCGGGCTCGAGCCAGCCCACCGTCGGAGCCGATAAACACTCTTCGGCACCGAAAAAGAAACCAGCCTCCATCTCGACACCGAGCCCCACACCGAAACACTCGGGGTCGAGACCCAGCTCCTCGGCACCGACCCCATCTTCGGTACCGACAAAAGCCCACAAGACCACCGGCACCGACACTTTGAAGCCGAAATCCATCTCGGTGCCTACTAAACAATCGGAGCTTTCCAAGCATGGTTCCAAACAACGAACCAGCACCGACAAGCCTAAGAAACCAACGGCCCAGACGCCTTCGGCGCCGACGGACCAGCCAACTTCTCCAGAACTATTCGCACCGGATCCCTTACAAAAAAATATTAACTAAGGATCCCAAAACTGGACATTTGATGCTCTCTATCAAAGAGACAGTTAGAGAAACCTGCTCAGCCTCCACCTCCAAAAAGGAAGGACTCTGCTAAATCCCCTTTCAGACTACCTTCCCCACCTCCACCACCTCCTCTACCTTCCCCTCCTACACCTTCTCCACCCCCACACCTTCTCCACCCCCACCTCATCATTCCCTGACCCCATACCCGAATGATGATGATCAAGGGGATCCATACGATGACATAGGGGATGTGCCCCAAGATATACCTACAGGGGACCCCACTCCCACAGGATCCCCAGACCCATGGGACGATTATAATATCCCTGCTATCCCTAACGTCCCACAAGACGATCTTTACCCTTCCAGACCTTCTCCAGCAGAAGACTCCTTGGGGTTCAACCATTTACTGCAAAGGGCGGCACACTACCACTGGGTAGATTTACATACTGACCCAGTGGAGGAGGATTTCCTCCTAGATACGTTTGACACCACACATAGGACCACCTCCATATTGCCTATGCTTAAGGGTGTTATAAAACATGCGCCGGAGGTCTTTAGGGACCCAGTCAGGGCCAGAGTCATTAACCCGTGCATTGAGAAGAAATATAAAGCCGCCCCAACAGATCCCTCCTACATTAGAGGGCCAGCGCCACTAGATTCCTTTGTAGTATCCACAGCACGGAAAAGGGCCAACTCCCAGGCGTCAGGTGACGCACCACCTCCTGACAGAGTCTACACTCTTGGACGCATCAGGCAAGCGTACTGCATCTCAAGCGGCCAATATATGGCGTATTGCCAATACACAAGCACTACTAGCGAGGTATGACAGGGCCCATTATGACGAGCTAGAAACCATAATGCACCATCTCCCTGATAAATACAAAGCTAGGGCCAATGAGCTAATTCAGGAGGGCAAAACAATTACCAATACCTCCATACGTTGTGCCTTAGATGCAGCAGACACAGCCTCTAGGGCTATCCATACTAGTGTCCTCCTCCGTCGCCATGCCTGGCTAAGGATATCCGGTTTTAAACCGGAGGTACAAGCCTCCATCCTCAACCATCCCTTTGACCAGGAACATCTGTTTGGCCCCAAAGTGGATGACGCCCTAGAGAAAATGAAAAAGGACACTGACACGGCAAAATCCATGGGCGCCTTACAATCTCACCCTCCCAGACACTCCTTTCGCTGCTCTTCCTTTCGGAGCACATCCAGAGGCTACTCCTCAGACACCGCTTCCACTTCATACAAATCCCCTACTCAGTCCACCTTTACAAGGGGTTACCAAAGAGGCGGCTACAGAGGCAACAATAACAGAGGCAGTGGCAAAACGAACTCTGCCACCGCGCCTACCCAATGACTTCCCTCCACTTCCCCCAGACCATCACACTCCGGTCGGGGGCAGACTCCAACATTTCCTTCCGGTCTGGACTACCATCACCTCAGACAAATGGGTAACGCAAATAATTTGGTCAGGCTACTGCCTAGAACTAATATCTACCCCCCCCCCCCCAAACATTCCACCCAGACAACGCCCAATGTCACCAGAACATCTACTGCTACTCAAGCAGGAGGTAATCTCCCTCCTAGACAAAAAGGCCATAGAACACATTCCTACCAACCAACAAAATATGGGGGTCTACTCCCTATATTTTCTTATACCAAAACGGGACGAGACTCTACGGCCCATCCTAGACCTTCGGCCCCTAAACAAATACATACACTCAGACCACTTTCATATGGTGACGCTTCAGCAGGTACTTCCGCTACTTTCCCAAAACGACTTCCTCACCACTTTGGACTTAAAAGACGCTTATTTCCACATTCCAGTGCACAACGCTCACAGGAAGTACCTCAGATTTGTAGTGGACGGCCAACACTACCAATTCAAAGTGCTCCCGTTCGGATTCACAACCGCACCACAAGTATTCACCAAGTGCCTAGCAGTAGTGGCAGCACATCTGCAAAGACAACACATTCATATCTTCCCATACCTAGACGACTGGTTGATAAAAGCCAGTTCAAACAATCAGTATGTACAACACACACACACCACGATCCAGCTACTTCACCAGCTGGGTTTCATGATAAACCACGAAAAGTCCCATCTACAGCCATCACACACAAAACAATATCTAGGTGCCACTATAGACACCTCAAAAGCGCTCGCCTACCCCAATCCTGCCAGGATTGCAAGCATTCAGGCTCTACGCGCAAAATTCATAGCACAACACTCCCTTCCAGCTCGGGTGTTCATGCAACTAATAGGGATGATGGACTCTTGCATCTTCATAGTACCTCACGCAAGACTCCAGATGCGTCCTCTCCAAGAGTGCTTAGCGCACCAATGGAACCAGGCTCAGGGTCAATTAACAGATCTGGTGTTAGTAGACGGTCGTACCCATAGCTCTCTGCAGTGGTGGACCACCACAAACCTTTCCAAGGGTCGACCATTCCTGGACCCGGTTCCCCAGATAGTATTAACAGACGCATCGCTCTTCGGCTGGGGAGCGCATCTATTACATCTCACCATGCAAGGCAAATGGACACCTCAACAGAAGCTACTCCATATCAACCATCTGGAGTTACTAGCAATCTTCCTAGCCCTAAAATCCTTTCAAACACAGATTTCAGGCAAGGCAGTCCTAATGACAGACAACATGACAGCCATGTATTCTCTTCAAAAACAAGGCGGCACACACTCTCCACAGCTCTCTCAATTAGCACAGAGCATATGGAGATGGACCATACCCTAGAAAATCTTTCTCCTAGCCCAACATGTCCCAGGAGTACAAAACACTATGGCAGATCTACTCAGCAGACAAACACAACAATTCCACGAGTGGGAACTTCACCCACAAGTTCTTCACCCATACTTCCAAATGTGGGGGCATCAACAGATAGACCTCTTCGCCACCCACGAAAACACAAAATGCCCAAGCTTCGCCGCCAGATACCCACACCCATTGTCCAAAGGCAATGCGATATGGATGAACTGGTCAGGCAGATTTGCGTACGCTTTTCCGCCTCTCCCACTCATTCCACTAGTGGTGCGCAAACTACAACAGCACTCCCTCATACTAATATTAGTAGCGCCAACTTGGGCCAGACAACCGTGGTACACCACACTGCTGGAACTATCAGTAGTACCGCATCAAAAATTACACCTCTCTCCACACCTCTTAACCCGGAACCATGGAGAGATCAGACACCCGGACCCACCTCAGCTCAACCTTGCGATCTGGCTCCTGAAATCCTAGAATTCGGGTACCTAAATCTTCCCCCTGACTGTATGAACGTCATCAAAGAAGCTAGGCGCTCTACCACTAGAGCGTGCTACGCCGCCAAGTGGAAACGTTTTGTTGTCTATTGTCATACCAACACCATTGATCCCCTTGATGTGTCCATTCAACACATCATAGGCTACTTACTCCACCTACAAAGGTGCAATCCAGCCTATACGTCCATTCGACTACACCTCGCAGCCATAGCAGCTTACTTACAAAACAGGCAAAATCTCTCACTCTTTAGAGTACCTGCCTTTAAAGCCTTCATGGAAGGCCTTAAAAGAATAATTCCCCCCAGAGTGCCACCCTCACCTGTGTGGAACCTAAATATCGTTCTCACCAGACTAATGGGACCTCCTTTTGAACCACTACAGAAATGTGAACTTCAATTCTTAACATGGAAAACCGCTTTTCTTGTAGCCGTCACTTCCCTCAGAAGGGTCAGTGAGATACAAGCACTTACTATTCAAGAACCTTTTCTACAAATGCACCATAATAAGGTGGTTCTCCGTACCAACCCAAAATTCCTCCCGAAAGTCATTTCTCCTTTTCACCTAAACCAATCTGTAGAACTACCAGTATTCTTCTCGCAACCACAAACTGTTGCAGAAAGAGCTCTTCACACACTAGATGTCAAACGAGCCTTACTCTACTACATCGAGAGAACACAACCTTTCCGTAAGACCAAACAACTGTTTGTCTCTTTCTCTCCACCACACAAGAGCAACCCCATCTCCAAGTCGGGGATAGCTAGGTGGATTGTCAAATGCATTCAGATTTGCTACCATAAAGCAAAACTAACGCTATCCGTTCCCCCTAAAGCCCATTCTACACGTAAAATTAGGGCTTCAATGGCTTTTCTAGGAAACGTCCCATTAGATGATATCTGCAAAGCAGCTACATGGTCAACACCGCACACTTTCACCAAACACGAGTGTGTAGATGTGCAAACTAAGCAACAAGCTAGTGTGGGCCAGGCTGTACTCAAAACATTATTTCAAACCACTGCAACAGATACGGGTGGTCGCTGCCAACGGTGGGTACTGCTATATAATCTATGCACAAGTGTGTAATCTGCAGCTCATATGCCTCGAACGGAATATGCTACTTACCAGTATGCATCTGTTCTTGGCATGTAGAGCTGCAGATCTACACACGCCCACCCGCCTCCCCGGCTACCTTTATCTGTTCCAGTTTATCTTATTTAGATAACACACACATGGGCATCTTCACTGTTATTACTACGCTCCATCTTTCCCTGCTGGCGAAAAACAATCTGAGGATGGAGCCGAAGCCCATGCGCAATACGATCCAAAGGAGGAGTCACCGACCTCGTGACTTCCAAAGACTTTCCAAGAGGAAAAACAAACTGCAAACATCCGGGCCCAACACCAGATGGCGATCTATGCATGTGTGTAGATCTGCAGCTCTACATGCCAAGAACAGATGCATTCTGGTAAGTAGCATATTCCTTATTGAGAATGAACCCATGCTCCAAGGGGAAAAAGGTAATAAGTAGATTAATTGATGGGACATTAGCCCTAGCTAAAAGACAGGTTTCAATGACATGGTAGTCGCAGGTGGGACTCAGGATGTCTTCATGGAACGGTGATGTAGAAAAATGGGCGGAATACGAAGGTTTGGCACTGGCCCCTGATGCTAAGTGGGACAAGGTGACTACTCAAATGGCTAAAGCATGGGAACTAATCTTAAAAGCCTTCAGAGACCCATAGAAACCTCAGGTCAACCGGCCCTCACCAGTACATTAGATTGTACCTCGTCCGCAGTGTAGATGAATTTCACTGGCTACGTTAACCTTTGTGGGACTGATTACGTATGTAGCCCATAGAATGTCACAGATAAAGAACGCTCTAGGGCTACTATGGCCAAAGTGTACTGAACTGAACAATGCCTTGTGAAATGCCTACCTTTGGTTAGGACTGGGTTTGGCTTCTGTTTGCCGATAATCTCCTGCACACTGACTAGAAACGGAAACATACCATGCATAGATTAAAAGTTATATTGAATACTCTAACTGAATGGGTGGAGAGGACCGTAAAGCAATTTTACTATGGTGAGTTCAAGTAAAAGCTGCACCCTATTGTAACACCTTTAAGTGGTCTCAAAGACATGTTGTGAATGGCGCAACAGAGGACACAAACATTGGAAAAAGTACCTGTTGAAATCCAATAAGAAATCTTTAATCCATTCCATTACCTGATCATGAGTACAGAGATCGGAGAGGCATCCAAACGGAATCTGATGATCAAAAGTGTCGGAAGCATCCAAATAGTTGAGAATGACCAGAGCCACTGTCCCAATATAGTCACAAATTCTCAACCACTGTTCATGCTACAACCTGGGGCCTCATACATGTTCGACAGCTTTCTTGAAATGGGTGAAATAAGCCATTCATTAGTTATTACAAAAAACACCTCCGGCACGTAAGATGTTATGAAAGGAGAGTTTTGAAATTGGCAGCAATTGGCCAATTCCTCTGAAACCAGTAAATGTTTTTGCAACAAAGGTACCAACTTGTCAGTTTTAATAAAAGAAAATCTGCATAGAATGTAATCAATATTCTGACATTCACTTGGAGGACATTTCAAGGCACAGCCGTATGAAAACAGTTACTGACACATTTAAGACCTAGTTTAGAGTGTAACTGCACCAGTGCCCAGCGGCCTGAGGGGCCCACTAAACCCTGAATTTTGCTGCATTTTATCCTTCAAACCTCAGTCAGTGGGGCCATTAGCCCTCTGTGCAACATATGAGTCAAATCTGTGTCTTGAGATAATCACAGATCTCTCCACCAAGCGCATTAACCATCAGAGTTATCTTACCAATATTATTACTATCTCCTGAAATGTGTTACCCACTCAAAGATCTTGGCAGCAGGTATGCTAACACCATAAGTTGTTTTAAAATGCGCCACTTTGTGTGACTAATTAAGTGAGCCAAACAATAAAAATGTACTTGCACAGTGTTCTTGTTGCCAATTTATTTGAGGCAGGGTATTTTAAAAAAAATAAATGTATACGTTGACTGTCAGACTCGCTTTCATGGCCCTGCTGCTTGTGGCTTCACCTCCTTTCCGCTGCCACACCTTGACTGCTATTGTGTGTGTTCCCGGACTATTGTTTTCCATTTCCAGCACTGTCGCTGTCAGGGGAGGGACTGGCCCTGGCTGCCGCCCTTGAACTAGACAGGTGGTACTGCTATACTGATATGGAAGTGGACTGTCGCCATCTTTTGTTGGCAGATGTCCCTATACCACCCCCTGCAAACACAGCACTGTGACTGCTAGAATTGTCCGCATGGGTGGATGTTATCTATTCTAGAGGATGTCTTGCTGGTCTAGTAGCACCGCGCTTCTCGGCGCGCGCACTTTGAGCAGCTCATGACATATGTCACACATATCGCATGAAAGTTATCCCACTCTCCCAGCTGGACCATTCTGAAATGTGGTGTTGATTTAAAGACTTCTCTGTTCCCATTCTCTGGCGAGCCCTGCCAATTACAGAAATCCAGCTTGGCCCGAGCCCAACTCCCAAACAGTGCCCCGGAGGCACGGGCCAGGAATGCACTCATTTCCTCCAGTGTGCGATCGGAGCAATGTGATGTCACGCACCACATCTGAGGAGCGGTGGTGGGGGTGAGGAGCAGAGGTTACGTGTCCCATGTGGGGAAGGCGAAGGAGGCCGGGTTCGAAAGCCGGCCAGGACTTCGCTGGGCTCTGGGTTTACCTGCTGTGGGTGGGACGAAAGCTGAGATCCTTAAAGAGTGGGTGGTCCTCCCGAAATCCAAGCTCTAAAACTACACACAGCATGCGTCCGGGCCGGCAGTAGCTGCTAGCCAGACCATCTGTTCTGCTGGGTCCTGCATCCACAGCTGCGCTGCTTATTTACTTTGCACCTTCCTCTCACCCTCACGTGCATGTGTTTGTGGTGCTTTTTGAAGCATGACATATAATGAACATGTTATTTATGTACAGACTTTAGATGCCACCGATTTGTCATTTGATAGTGGTACATGCAACAAGTGGAACAAATAAGCCACTAAATAGTATTTATGTTATCGACCTCAGAGGGATGACAAGCGGTACCAGGGTCTGCTCCACGGAGTGGGTCTTGATTTAAAGTAAGCGCGCCTCTCCTCAGCATGTGCAGCCGGAACAGCAAGCGCACCTCTGGCCAGTGAGCGACACGCACCGCAGCCAGCCACCGATGGGGGAAGCAGCGCCACTGCTGAGCAGTGTGCGCCTGAAAGAAAATAGTGCTCACCGACTACATAACGCTAAGCGTGTAACACAGCAAGTAAAAGGTCCAGTCGTTATGGGCGGTCACAAAAGGAGACGGGCGGTAAGAAGGAGGGACAAAGAAGCCTCATATTGAATCGGAAGCCAGCATTTACCAAAGACAATGCCACCAGCCAAGTAAAAATATGCGCGGAGAGTGGGGAGGCTTCCACAGCACTGCCACATGATACCCTACTGCAGCATGCCTCGCAGAGCGAGCAGCGCATGCGCGCTGCAGCGCTAGGCTCGACTGAAAAACCATGAAATTACTCCAGATGTATATATTGTATTTCTCTTCTTGTAAAAATAGCCCTGTATGATCTCTGAGCTAAATGTTTTTCTTTTAATTAGCAGAGTATTTTAAACTAGTTCTGTTTTCTTTTATTAATTACACGACATGCTTGTCTAATGCTCTTCCCGTTTTATGTATTTTAGCTTTATATTTGACTTTTGTTGTAAATAAAAACCTTAAACTCCTCCAGGGTAATATACATTATAATCCTAATCACTGAAAATGTAGAAATGGTGTAACTGTAAATAACAATATTTCAAGAAAATTAATTCATAAATCTTTTCAAATTAACTGTGAAAGGTAACTGGGGAATATAGCCTAGCAGGGTGCAGCCTGAAAGACTGGGGAAACTGATGCTATTCCTGTAGAGTATAGTACACCACCAGTATTTAGTGGCAGTTAAGCAAGTTCTGTTTTCTGGCTCCTGGTGAGAGGCTCCTGAAGCACTGAACTTTACGATTTTACGTTTTTTTTTATTTGAAAAACTTTCCAAACCTTCAGAAAACACTTTCACTCTGCATCTTTAAGGACACAGTATATTTGTTTCTGTTTTCTAGCAGGAAAACAATTCCTCACTAAATGACTTCCCTTTTTGTGATGTGTCCTGTTTTTGGAAGAAGAAATACCCAAACAGTTTGTCACAATACCCATATTGTGAGCCATCCAAGCTCCCATAATCTGGGCTCCTCATATGTTTGCCAAAAAATGTCCACCAAGACTCTGAAGGACAGGGTAAAGTTCAGACTGCATCTATTGCAGGACGAACTGCACAGGTAAGAAGATTCAATGTCTGGAATATCTATGTGTTGTGGAGAAGTATATCCATCTACCGCAGCTTCTTACACGAGTTCCTGGGGCTCCTTGAGAGGAAGATGTAAAGAAAGATCTCACAAGGAAAAATGTGAGAGGGCACCACTTCAAGATCCATGATGTCTATGGTGGGCTTAGTAATACACAGTCAAGACATCTCTTGTGGTAGAAGGAAACAGACATGTTGGCATCAAAATCTGGGTAGACTATGTTGAAGGCTTTGTTGACCCCAAAGATTGCATTGACGACAAGAGAGACAACATCTAATTTATTTTCCATCTATCTGTGTATTGGCTCTGCAAGATGTAAAAGCGGAGATTGATGCATATGATGGGTTCTGTCTACTCCAGAACATATTCTTCAGTTTCAAGCAGTCTCTCCACTGGTAATGCTGTCTTATACCTCTGCATTTAGATCGCATTCCCCAGAGCAGAGGAATGGTCCACTTCTACTACCTGATGTAATATTCTCACCTTCTCCTCTGGATGTTCCTCAAATTGTGATGGATCCTCAGCCAACTTTACCTCCTAGGGCATTAGGAAGGATGGGGTGCCAGGGCCCAATGGGCTGCTTAGATATATTTTCAGGGAAGATGAATGAATACTGGGCACCCCACATTCAGTGCTTATTCAATCATTGCTATAATATTTCTGCAGTTCTGGATTCATGGAAAGGCTCCATTCTACAACCCATTCACAAAAAGGGGGATGCCTCCGACCCGGGTAACTATAGATTGATTGCACTACTGGACGTGGAAGGAAAGGCATTCGTTAAAATCATGGATCACGAAAAATCACGTAATCCCGCAATACCAGACTGGCTTTCGTCCGAACTCGTCGACCATGGACAATGACATCGCGCTTTCATATCTGGCAACCAAGGCAACGGGGGCCACCTCCCCTCCATTATATGCATGTTTTGTGGACTACAGTGCCGTCTTTGATGGTGTTGATCGAAATATACTGTGGGCAAAATTGGCTAAGTGGGGTATACCGAGGTCATCTGATCACTCTACACTGGCACCTGGGTGCGAGTTAAGCTCACTAGCTCATGTGCAACTGCCAAGATCTTCACGAACAGGGGGCTAAAACAGGGTTGCGTGATCGCTCCCACCCTGTTTAACCTATACACCGCAGACCTGAGAAAAGCACTGTTAAAAACTAACATCTTGGAGGAGCCTAGCGCGCAACCAAGATGGCCGCGTAGGCTTGTGGCTCCCGAGGGCCTCCGCAACCTCCCACGTCTA
This sequence comes from Triturus cristatus, assembly GCF_964204655.1. Lineage (NCBI taxonomy): Eukaryota > Metazoa > Chordata > Amphibia > Caudata > Salamandridae > Triturus > Triturus cristatus. The sequence goes on along the minus strand of NC_140593.1, from coordinate 379,267,214 downwards.
TCCTGTCATAATCCTGATTTTTTCGACGGGCTTTTGTCTATGATCTTACGCTAAGGTGCCACTCGTTTTCCAAATCGAAATTGGACTCCGGGAACCGGGTTTTTTGGCGACCTGAAGTTTGCGGCCTTCTCCGGCTTTGGTCCCGGACTCGGGTTGGTGAGTTGCCCGGCCGCAAAGTGAACAACAGCGGCATGCCAGGCTGGGCCTGCCCTGGAACTCGTACTTTCACTTTCGGTTTCGAGTTGACCGACCGAAACTGTTGAGGAGACATCGGGAGAGCTGCACCGAGTGCGGAGTGCCAAGCCTGGACATCAGCTAGCGGCCCGGATCCCCGGGCCTTCCTCCGGGTGCTGGAGGGTGCTGACCTTGCGGATCGCCAACGATGACGACAAGAGTGGATGGCGACAAGCTAAAACCCAAATCTACCCGGAGGGGAGCCTATTCTCAGGCCAACAATATGGACCGCTATGCTCAGCCAAAGGGATCCCCTAGTGGATCACGTAAATCGCCTGAGCCGCCCAAGGAGGCCTCGGGCGCATCACCCGAACTGACTCTGCTGGATGTCATGGGGGCCATCGAGGAGATGAAGGTGACCGTGAACCAGCAACTGGATACTCTGGCCAACAAGTTGGACTCGGTGCTGATCGATGTCACCTTGGTCAGAGCAGACCTGTCGAAAACCAACGACCGGGTCGACTCGTTGGCCCAAGCGGCGTCGAGCCTAACGGTGGATGTGGCCGCTTTGCAGACGACGGTGCGGAGGTTGCAGCTCGCAAGCGACCTGACCGAGCGTCGCCTCGAGGACTCTGAAGGCAGGGCCAGGCGGAACAACGTCCGCATTATCGGCGTGCCCGAACGATCGGAGGAGTCTGCTGTGGACCTCTTTGTGGAGGATCTAGTGGTGACTCATCTAGCACCCAAAGGGCTGAGCAAATTCTTCGCCGTGGAACGGGCCCACAGGGTTCCAGGGGGTGCGCCTAAGGTGGGTGCCCCCCCGCGGCCGATCATTGCCCGACTTTTTAATTTTCGGGATAGAGACGCTATCCTGCAGGCGTCGAGGGTGGCGGGGCCATTACGATTTGAGAACTCTAATGTTAGCTTTTACCCAGACTTTACGCTATCGGTTCAAAAGCAACGGATGGGTTTCTCGGCCATCAAACGGCGCTTGAGAGACATGGACTTTAAGTATGCGATGCTCTTCCCGGCTAGGCTGCGAGTCGAGCTAGATGGTCGCTCACACTTCTTCGACCGGCCGGAGGCGGTGGGAGAGTGGCTGGATGCCCTGCCCAAGAGTCGGGAGCCGGAGGGGCGGATGACGGAGAGCGGAGAAGGTTCGCCGGAGTAGGAATGGAACTGTGATTCTGGCACTGGACTGCTTTGGTAACGTTTTGCGCCTATGGCTGCACCGGACTCCAGTTGTTGACACTTTGCCCCGTGGTGTTTGGAGGTTGCGGGGGGCTTGCTGGGGCCCTTTCCTCCTTCTGGGGTTCTTTTTTGTCCTTTTTGTAGTGAATTTTATAATGGGGCGACAGGCACACTGCAGGTTGGGGGGGCTGTTTGGGCTCACGCAGGGGTGCAGGGAGGGGGTAGTTTTGTTGGGGTTGATGGGACGGGGTTGGGGATTGTTTGTTTGTTTCACAAGGCGGGATAATATTTCATGCTGTTCTACTATGATTGTGCCACCCGGGAGGGGGATGTTCTGTGCTGGGAGGGATGGGGGGTAGGGGGCTGAAACTTCTTTCCTGGAATGTGAATGGGCTGGGGGACAGGATAAAGCGGGGGGTAGTCCTGCAGTTTCTGAAACGTTTCTCGCCAGACATTGTGTTCCTGCAGGAAACACACCTCATAGGGAACTCTTTCCATGCCATGAACAGACGAGGGTATCGCCTTCTGGCCCATTCTGGTTTCACCTCTGGCTCGAGGGGAGTGGGCATTTTGGTCAGGACCTCTCTCCCGTTAGTGGTGGATGAGGTGATCCACGACGACAGAGGGCGCTACGCTGCGCTGGTGGGGAGGTGGGAGGGTAGGTTGATTATTTATTTATTTATTTATTTATTTATTTATTTATTTTATTTATTTGAGGTATTTGTAGAGCGCAGCATTCATCCCAAGGGATATCAAGGCGCTTAATGAGAAAGGGCTGCTGAGGTTTGGACCGGGGGTTTATTATTTGGGGAAGAGATGAGTTTTGAGTTTTTGCCTGAATACAAGGAGGTTCGTGGTGTGTCTCAGATCCGCTGGTAGTTCATTCCAGCGTTTGGCCGCCAAATGCGAGAAGGCTCGTCCTCCTGTTCTTGTTTTGTAGATACGCCTGGGTTTTGCTAGGGCTGAATTAGTGGATCTTAAGTTTCGGTTTGGAATGTAAAATTCAATTTTCCCTTGCAGGATAGTAGGGCCTGTTTTATGGAGGGTTTTGTGCGCATGACAGAGTAGTTTGAATGTGGCGCGCTGGCGCATCGGCAGCCAGTGGAGTTGTTTTAAGCATGCCGATGCTGAGTCCCTTTTGCCTTTGTTACATACCAGCTTGGCAGCCTGGTTTTGCAGGACCTGGAGGCGAGAGAACAACTGCTCGTTCATTCCTTCGAATAGAGCATTGCCGTAATCCAGGCGGCTAACTAGGAGGGCCTGTGTGATTGTGCGACGACAGTCCAGTGGGATCCATTTGAAGATCTTGGCGAGGAGTTTCAGGATTGCAAATCCCTTACCCCAAAGTGTGCGTACGTGGTCCTTCATGGATAGTGCGTCATCCATCATGACACCCAGATTCCTGGCGTGTTGTTTCGGGGCGGGGGCTGTCCCCAGAGCCGGTGGCCACCAAGAATCATTCCATGATAGTTTAGCTCCTCCGAACAGTAGAATTTCGGATTTTCCGGCGTTGAGCTTAAGACAGTGATTACGCATCCAGTCGGCCATTTCGGAGAGGCAGCTGTGGAGTTTATTTTTAGTTGTTTCTAATTTCTCCGATCTTTCATCCAAGGTCACCATCAGCTGCGTGTCGTCGGCATATGAGCAAATGCCGATGCCCCACTTTCTCCCGATGTCGGCCAGAGATGATACATAGGCATTGAAGAGAGTGGGGCTTAGGGAAGCCCCTTGTGGGACTCCGCAACTGATGGGGCGGGGTTCAGAATGGAATTGGCCCATGTGCACTGCCTGGGTGCGGTTGCACAGGAAGGATTCGATCCAATGCAACGCTGTGCCTTGTATACCTTTGCACCGGAGGATGTTCAGTAGGCATTTGTGTGAAACAGTGTCGAACGCTGCCGACAGGTCTAACAGTATCAGAGCCACCGAACCCCCTTGGTCAGTGATGCATCTGACGCTGTCCGACACTGCCAGCAGCGTGGCCTCGGTGCTATTGTTGGATCTGAAGCCGGTTTGGGTAGGGTCCAGAAGCAAGTTGTCCTCAAGATATTTGGATAACTGTGAGTTAACCATCTTCTCCAATGCTTTGGAGAGGTAGGGGAGTTGTGAAATTGGCCTATAGTTCTCTGGGTTGAGAATATCGGCTCCAGCTTTTTTCAGGAGGGGGGTTACAGATGCGTGTTTCCAGCAGTCTGGAAAAGACGCAGAGGTGAGGGATTGATTAAAAAGTTTGGTGATGATTGGGCATAAGGTTGGTGCAATTTCCGAGAATACAAAGTGTGGACAGGGGTCTGTGGGGGAGCCAGATTTTATTGCTCTAAGGACTGTTAGTACTTCCTCTTCAGAGAGCGGTTGGAAGTTGGATAAGCGAGGGGAGTTGCCCAGGTCTGTGCGATCATTGTCATTGTCGGATGTAGGTGGTCGTGCGTCAGAATTATCATGAGGAGGGACGGTTTGGGGGAGAGTAAAAGTTGAGTAAATTTTATTGATTTTTTCAGAAAAGAAGCAGCTTATCCGTTCGCATGCTTCTGTCGAGGGGGTAAGGTTTTGCGAGGTGCAGGATGGATTGCTAAGCTCCTTCACAATTTTAAACAACTCTTTTGCCGAGTTGTGGTTTTCGTTGATTCGTTGCACGTAAGATGCCTTTTTTGCCTCTCGGATGGCAAGGATGTATTGTTTCCTTTTGGCAGTGTAATTGACTCTGGTTGTGGGGTTTTTCGCTTGTCTCCATTGGTGTTCCATCTTTTGGCATTCCCTTTTAAGGCTCTTGAGGGAGGGGGTGTACCATTTTTCGTTGATGGTTGTTTTTTTTCTGACGTCTCGCAGTGGTGCAATTTTGTCTAATGTTTGGCGGATGCTGGTTTCTAGCCGGAAGGCGTTATTCCCAGTAGGTTCGTTATCTGGAAGGGAGACATCTGTCACGTGAAAATGATTTTGGAAATTGGAGTCTTTGATTAGTTTCCAGACTCTGTTGGAGGTGAGGGGGGAGTATTTGATTTTTACGGGTTTGCCAGGAAGTTCAAGTAGAAATGAAAGCATAAAGTGATCAGACCATGACAGGGGGAGAATTTCCTTGAGAGTGGTCCGCTCGATGTTTGTAAAGAGGAGATCCAGGGTGTGCCCTGCTGTATGAGTAGGGTTGTCGATCAGTTGTATCAGTTGGAGGATTTCCATGTCGTATTTAAGCTGAGCGACTCCAGGGGCATTGGAATTTTCGTAGTGGACGTTAAAATCTCCGATGATCATGTAATGTTTGTGTTTTAGGCACAAAGGGAGTACTTGGTTCAATAGTTTCGCACTGAGGTTAGTTTGTTGTCCAGGTGGGTTATAGATGACTGCACCCGCTAGCATGACATGATTCTCGGCGAGGATTCTAAATGGTAATAGCTCATGCTCAGGCTCCGCATTAGTTGTATCCGTTAGGCAAGTTAGGTGGTCCCTAAAAATTACGGCTACTCCACCTCCTTTTTTGTTATTTTGTCTGTTTTGTGTTATTATTTTATAATTGGGGGGGAGAGCGTTAGCTAGATCCGGGGCACTGGCATCTGATAGCCACGTTTCGGTGACGAAAACCAGATCTGGCGTTTTAGAGGTTAGGATATCCCATATGTCAAGTGCATGCTTGGGTAGTGATCTAGCATTAAAATATAAACATTGTAGTTCATGCTGAGGGTTGGTGGGGGTCATATGAAGATCCGTTGGAGATTGACCTAAGCTGGTCCAATGACAGGAACGGCATGAGATGGGACCGTAGGATAGACCTGGGCCGGTTAGAATACAATTTGATGTTTCAATAGGTTTACGTAGGGCTAGTAGGTCGGTGCGGTTATAGCGAATGATGGTTACCTCGGGTGTGCTGGGGCTGGCAGGGGGTATGGCCCCTGGTCCCGGTCGGTCGCGGACGGGCGCAGACGGGCTTGCCTTAGGCGCGCCTTCGGCGCGCAAAAGTCGCGCCCGCTGCGCTCGTCCGCTGCGCTTCCTCCCAAGACACATACTTTATACCAGTGGGCGAGGAGGTTGGGGGGGGTGTGGCCAGCCGAGGGGGCGTGTCTCGCCTCGCCCTCGTGAATGGCGCCTGAGGGAAGAGTTCGTTGCAGCGCGAGGCGCTGTTCTGAGCTGCCAAGATTCAAGTGAGGGTGGATAGCAGTTTTAAAATCACGTTAAGTAAATGCACACAATACGATTTTTAAAATGTCCCTGCTCCCGGCTTTCCGCCTCAGGAGCCAATTAGCAATGCAGCGCCTGAGCTGGCGCGCGCTATTTGTATTCGCGGCGGGGGGGCGTGGCCAGCCGAGGGGGCGTGTCTTGCCTCGCCCTCGTGAATGGCGCCTGAGGGAAGAGTTCGTTGCAGCGCGAGGCGCTGTTCTGAGCTGCCAAGATTCAAGTGAGGGTGGATAGCAGTTTTAAAATCACGTTAAGTAAATGCACACAATACGATTTTTAAAATGTCCCTGCTCCCGGCTTTCCGCCTCAGGAGCCAATTAGCAATGCAGCGCCTGAGCTGGCGCGCGCTATTTGTATTCGCGGCGGGGGGGCGTGGCCAGCCGAGGGGGCGTGTCTCGCCTCGCCCTCGTGAATGGCGCCTGAGGGAAGAGTTCGTTGCAGCGCGAGGCGCTGTTCTGAGCTGCCAAGATTCAAGTGAGGGTGGATAGCAGTTTTAAAATCACGTTAAGTAAATGCACACAATACGATTTTTAAAATGTCCCTGCTCCCGGCTTTCCGCCTCAGGAGCCAATTAGCAATGCAGCGCCTGAGCTGGCGCGCGCTATTTGTATTCGCGGCGGGGGGGCGTGGCCAGCCGAGGGGGCGTGTCTTGCCTCGCCCTCGTGAATGGCGCCTGAGGGAAGAGTTCGTTGCAGCGCGAGGCGCTGTTCTGAGCTGCCAAGATTCAAGTGAGGGTGGATAGCAGTTTTAAAATCACGTTAAGTAAATGCACACAATACGATTTTTAAAATGTCCCTGCTCCCGGCTTTCCGCCTCAGGAGCCAATTACGCTGGTCACGGTCTACGTCCCGCCGGGCCTGCAGACGGCCACCTATGCTGATTTGGGACGTCTGCTGCTTGGGCTCCCGGGGGGGTGGTGGTCCTGGGGGGGGATTTTAACGCTGTTGTTTCCGGAGTTGAGGATCGATACCCCCCTAGGGACCTCCCTCGGGCCCAGAGTTGGTTGGGGGGTTTTCTGGATGCCCTGGGACTGATAGATTGCTGGCGGTTGAAACACCCTGGGCAGGCGCAGTATACCTTCCATTCTGGGGCCCATGGTAGTCTTTCGAGGCTTGACTATATGCTAGTTCCTGCGGCCCAAGCTGGGATGATCGGGGAGGTGAGTCACTTGGCACGCGGTATATCAGATCACTCCCCCCTTTTGTTGCACCTGGATATCGCCCTGGGGGCGGAGGGGAGGGTGGCGCCGATCAACCCCTGGTACCTACGAAACCCCACGATTCGTGCAGACTTGGTCAAGTCTCTGGAACATTACTTTAAGGACAACGTGGGGTCGGTGTCTTCCGCCATCTCCCTTTGGGAGGCCTTTAAAACGGTGCTCAGGGGACAGGCCCTATCTCTCATTTCCTCCACCAAAAAATGCGCTGCGCAGGAGGTTGTTCGGCTAGAAAATGAGATTACTGAGTTGGAGAGTGAGTTGGAGCAAGGTGTAACGGATGACAGATTGCATATCTTGGAGCTCAAGCAGGCCGACTACAAGGCGCTGGTTACTGAATCTGCTAGGAGTGTGAGCAGGGAGCAACAGGGACGTTTGTATGATATGGGTGATAAGGCCGGGAAATTGATTGATTGGTTGGATAAGAAGGAGAGAGCGAGTCAAGTGGTACCGGAGATTGAGAGGGTGGACGGTGTGCGTGTGACGGACCCCGGTGATATAGTCGATTGCTTTGCGGAGTATTTTCACGGGGTCTACTCTCCGGTCTCGGAACGCTCGGAGGAAGACTCTCGACTGCTGCTTCGAGACGTAGCTCTGCCCTCCTTGTCCGATGAGGATAAAGTAGTGATGGATGCGGCCCTGACGCCAGATGAGATTGCTTTGGCCATCCGCTCGATTTCATCGGGCAAGGCCATGGGTCCTAACGGACTCCCCATTGAATTATACAAGTTGCGCCCAGATGTTATTGCGCCTTATCTCAGGGACATGTTCCTTGAGGCTAGGGCGGCAGGCTCCCTCCCCTCTGACCAACGTCTCGCTACTATTGTTGTTATTCATAAGGAGGGGAAGCCCCGGGATCGATGTGCTTCTTACAGGCCCATCTCCTTGTTAAACGCGGAACCTAAAATCCTCGCCAAGGTACTGGCCAATCGTCTGATCCGGGTTGTGGGCGACCTGGTTCATCAGGATCAATCCGGCTTTATACCCCATCGCAATACCGCTTTGAACCTGCGGCGGTTGCATGGCGTCCTTGCTCGCGCACCATTCCTTCGTGAACCGGCCATCTTGGTGTCCTTGGACGCTACCATGGCGTTTGATACCCTGGAATGGCCATACATCTGGGCAGCATTGGCGAAGTTTGGTTTTGGCCCGGGGTTCATCGGTTGGGTGAAATTGCTCTATGACAATCCGCTGGCACAGGTAGTGGTCAACGGACGGGTATCGGCTCCCTTTGTCTTGGACAGGGGCACCCGACAGGGTTGTCCACTGTCGCCTCTCCTATTTGCGCTTTGTTTGGAGCCCCTTGCGGAGTGGTTGCGATGGGAACCCTCGATGCGTGGTCTTAGATGGACGCCGGAATACGAGGACCGGGTCTCCCTATACGCGGACGATATACTTTTGTATCTTGCATCGCCGTGCAAATCGCTCATTGTGTTGGTGGACGTTTTGAGCTCCTTTGGTCGCAACTCCGGATTGGTCATCAACTGGGCTAAGTCCTGTGTGTACGTTCTTTCCGGGGAGGCCCCCCCCCTTCCGCGGGGGTGCCCTATCCAGATTGCAACGTCGGGATTCACTTATTTGGGTATTTTTATAACACTGGACCCAGTGGCCCGCTACGAACGGAATCTTCTCCCCCCCCTCCAGCGCCTAAGGGCGGATGTGGCGGGTTGGCGGCGGCTGCCGCTCTCGCCACTTGGCCGAGCAGCGCTGTTCAAAATGATGTCGCTGCCACGCTTTTTGTACGCCCTACAGAACATCATGGACCTGGTGCCGGCCCGTTATTTTCGGGAGGTGGAGTGTCTCCAGCGTCGATTGTTATGGGATGGGCGGCCGCAGATTGCTCTTGCCAAACTAACCCTGCCATGGTACGATGGGGGGGTCGCCCTCCCGGACATTAAGCGATACTACTGGGCCTCCCAGTTGGCTGCCGTCAATCACGGGATGTATGGCCCCGCTTTGAACCCGGCTTTTGAGATGGACAAATTGCTATTGCCGGGCGGTGACTATAATCGAGCATTATACTCGGGGTCCCTCGATGCGCGGTTGACGGGCCCGACGCGGGTCGCGGTACAGGTGTGGCATGCAGCAAATGCGGCGATGGGGTGGAGGGATCGCTTGACTCGGGCTACACCATTGTATACATCTCAGCGCTTGGGCTATCTGTATACTACGAAAGGCTTTGAGAAGTGGGATACGATCGGTATCAGCACGGTAGGGGATCTCTGGACGAAAGGGAAATTCAAGACGTTCGACATGCTGAAAACTGAATATCAGTTGAATGATAGGGAATACTATCGGTATGCTCAGGTTCATCATGCCCTGTGCTCCGTGTTTCCGGACGCGGCGGCTATTCCGGAGAATTCCCCGTTGGAGGACAGGGTCTTGGACGGCCATGTGCCGGATAGCACCATTTCGCTGATTTACAAGAAGCTTATTAATGATCGGGTGGGTTTGCTGGCCTCATTGCGGGAGACTTGGATTGCCGACGGTTTGGAGCTGGACGACGAGGATTGGGTGTCAGCGGTGGCCTCCCCGAAAGAGGTGGCTATCCCGGCCCGATTGCGGTTCGTCCAGCTTAAAATACTCCACAGAGTGTACGTCACGGGGCCTGGTTTGATGCGTATGGGATATTCGGTGGATGGGTTGTGTAAGCGAGGCTGTGGGCTACTGGGGAGTTTCCTCCATATCCTGTGGGAATGTCCGGAGGTGACTCGGTTTTGGTGCAGAGTGCATGCGGTGTTAGAAGAAGTCACGCATGTGGCCTTGTTGCCGGAGGCACGGCGATGTCTGTTGAATGTCTGGGAGCCTACTGATTACAATGCGACGCAGACGCAGTGGGTGACTCTGGGCTATATGGTAGCGAAGCGTGACATTGCACAATTGTGGGGCTCCCAGAGGCCGCCCACGGTCAGCGAGTGGAAAGAACACATGGACTGGTGTATGTTCAGAGAAAAAACGGTGTACGTGGCGAGAGGCAAGCCTGGCAAGTGGAGTAAGGTGTGGGGTCCTTGGAACTCCTATCGCGGGGATATATGTGCCCCGCCTCAGACGCGTGAGATAGATGCCGCGCTGTCGCCCTAGCCCGCGCATTCCTGTACGCTCCTGCGACATGCGAGTTTGGTTTCTTCGGCCTCGCCCCCCTCCCCCTCTGTTTACCCGGGTTGGTCTACTCCCTCGACACGATGGGCACATGCTACTGCTCTAAAATTCCTTGCCTTGTGTGTTTGTTGTTTTTCGTTTCTTAAAAATATGAAACCTTTGTTTGTTCATGGACTGCAACTGCGGCCGACGGCAAGGATTTACTCTCCAGTGACCCCCTTTTATGGCTTTATCGACGTGAATGTTCCAGTTGTACCTAGGGTCACACTGCATGTTAGCGGCCGGCCTATTGGTTGTAGGCCCATATTTGTATTTCTTTGAAATTGTAATAAAGGTTTTTTAAAAAAAAACAAAAAACAAAAAAAAACGAACATCTTTCCTCCAAAATTGGGCCACCTCAGACTGCCAATAATGCAGTATGCGGACGATCTCGTCTTACTGGATCACACAGGAATAGGCATAAAAAGGGCATTAGAGACGCTACATAATTACAACATGGAAAACAAACTTATAGCTAATGCTTCTAAGACTAAAATGTGTTGATCTTTGGCTACAAGTTAAAAAACTAACATTGGTATGGCAGCTGGGCCCTCTAAGGATAACCACGACCAATAAGTACACCTACCTGGGAGTACAAATTGCAGATACCTGCAGACCAGCACTGCAGGTTAAAGCACTGGAGGCAAAAGCAGCTAAGCTAACATACGGCTTGTGCAAATTACACCACAAGCTTGTAAGCCACTCAACGGAAGGGATCTGACGAGTAATGCAAGCCAAGCTAATGTCTACACTCAGCTATGGCCACCTTGTCTTCCCTGGTTTGTTGACCAAAAAATTGGAGGGCCTATACATAATGGCATATAGAAAAGTCTTCAAGCTCCCATACACGACTAGGTGCTCACTGATCCGACTAGACTTCAACATCACAGCAATGGAAATTGAATGCAAAAAGACAGTCAAATTTCAACACAACGTGATTAATGCATGTCTGGGCACAATCAGGGCAGCGCTACAGGTGGTCTTTACAGATAAGTCGCTGGGCGAGGTATTTCTTGATGGTCAAAAAAACACTGGGACTATCAATCGAACCCTCAACAGACATATAATTAACAAGGTGTAGTCTAAAGACCTGCTAACAAAGCGTGGCAAGAACATCTCGAGGCAACAAGACCTTGAACGGATCAGATCTGTTCTGGGTGCAGAAGGTCTTATTAATTCACATGAAACTACTGTATGCCAACCCTATTTAAAAGCAAGTCTTGGAAGGCAAGCCCTATAAAATGTCATGAGGGTGAGGCTCTTAACTTTGCCGTACAAGACTATAGAGCCCACTGGAAAATCTGGTCGTCAAGTGGGTCCAGTTGTAGTCTGTGCCAACACCACACAGAATCCGCAGAACATGTCATTTGCTGCTGCCCAGCTTTCCTGTCCCCAAGGCGCTTGTATTTCAGAACCATGTTCGTACATTACGGCGTAAGAACATGTAAGGAGGCCTTAAGGCACATTTACACCACCATAGTCCCGATGGAGCTGGCACTAATTGGGAAGTTTTATGCGGCTGTGGAATGTTATTACAATCGGCCAGACAATTGAATAAATTATGTTTCAAGGACCACTTGCACTTGCAACTGCTTAGTATCGCATTTTTAATACTTTCATCGTCTATACTAACTTTTACTAGCAACAGGATGCCCTCCGCAGTTTTGCATACCCCCCGCATGTCAAATTCTTCATGTGTTGTTTTTAATCGGACCCTTTTTGCACAAAGTTACTTATGTACAGTTACCTTATAGTAGCTTTGCATTTTAACCTCTTTTTTTAGATGTTATGTATTGCATTTTAACCTTTTCTAACTTTTATTTTCTTCCGCTTTTGTATAGGATTTTAATTAATCATACAATAAAGTTGTTGTTGGATGTGGATTCTAGAAGGAACTTTACATCCTACACAAACTGAGGGCCCCGTATTGCCACTTAAGTGTCAGGACCTGGTGCACTAAGAGAGAGATTTCAAACTCGGAGGCCACTTTCCAGGCATCCTCAAAGGAGACATCACCCTTCCAGGACTTGAAGGTGTAGCATCTCTTTTCACCGGTGTTCTGCACAGGCCGAATATTTTACTGGTTTCCTCTCGGTCTTGGCAAAAACGTACATAGAAAAAGACTCTGTATTCTGGGTCCGTGCAGTTATTACCCATTACTGGGAGAACATTTTTAATCAACGAGATTTGGTTTGAAGACTTCAGCCGGCTTAGAAGATTCTGGTCCGGGAGTACCCAATCACCAAATTCTGACATACTCGTCATGTGTGTCTGTGTTTGTTAGCAATAGGCTTGTTTGGCAGCTGCACTGTCACACCAAGACCTAGACGCCATTAGCAAAGCCAGTAGGTACAGCTTATATTTGAAAATTATTTTTCTGTCTCTGATGATTTTAAGCATTTACTAAATCAACATAAATGCACTTTGTCATGAATCCTTGCACACATTCAACCACCCACTAAATCATTCTTGCATTCACCTACATACCTATCCAAAATAAAACGGACACACAAATTCAACAAGCAAATGCAAAATACATTTTAAAAAATAAACTTATTAAAAAGAAGACATGCCACCACTTAAACTTAGTTTGCACACTTGCAATACAAAAATAAAATCAAACTTTCCGGTAGGCAGCTGTTTTTCCAATTGCATTGTATACAGTCAATGAATGTTTTAAAGTTCCATCATAGCTTCTATGTGTTGAAGCAACGTGTTGGCCATCTTGAAGCAGTAAAAGCAATGGTACACTATGTGCAGCAATCATCAACACACTAATACAACCTGGGTCAGAAATAGAGCCAAAGAGTTACACAAAGACGTCTAAGTAGACCCCATACTCAAAAAAGACAACTCTATTAGAGAGCACTCCCTTCAACAGGACCCATCAATCACTTAAGGTGGTTAATTGTTTTTATCATCTGGGTCTGTATACTCCATCCAGCCGGACCAGTTCATAAAGCAGTGATCCGGTCACTAGCATAGAAGGAGCATCAAAGGAGGATTGTCACGTGATCTCTCACAAATATTGTCTTGGATGAGGTACTACCCATAGAACAAGGTGAGAAATCCTAACAGTCAGCAGTAAAATCATATGTGTGAGTTAAAAATGGCTAAGGGTGCCCAAAAGTTCTTTAATAGTAGAGAACCCCTGTCATATTTAAAAAGCAAGATGGCAATATTGCATAAATTAAATTGACATTATGCTATTGTCCAAAGCAAGTACGGTCAACATGTTTCTGCCCTTGGACGATCGATAGTATCTGGGCTTTCATCAGGACCTAGATTACTGCTGTGGTTTTCAGTGAGAAAAACGTGTGTGTAAATTATACAAAAGTGGGGTGCAGATAAAAATTCCTACCGCACCGGTCAAGTTGTTCCAGCAATCAAAACCGGATACCCATAAATAGTGGGTACAGCCCTCACCTCAACCTGGTCTCAACTCAGGGAAAGGGGCCCCGCTCTATCCGTCGGTACCCCAGGGCGGTCATTGAGGTAAGATGTGCAGCACCTTTCTAAGGTGGTTGCTCTGTAAACATCTCACTTGCCCTATAATTGAATGCCACAGATTTTAATTGTTGTACCGATCCAAGTTGGCCAGCATAATGCCATCTTGGATCATTAAACCAACTATACACTACGGCTAGTACCATTCCAAGATGGCTAACCAGTTTTGAAGCAGTAAGACGGTCTGGGGAGCTGCAGAAGGCTCTTACAAAAAAAAAAAGGAACATAAAGAAGAGACATTTTAAAAGTAAAATATTTGAAACTTAAAAACCTGGCCCACTAACCCAGGCACTGCCACACACTCTTTTTCAGGCGAATGTACACATGTAAACAGGCAAAACGGCAGCTATTAAAAGGCAATAGAGCCGGTGGCCAAAATTGGCCAGCCTCTGCCCTATGAAGTATGCCATCATGTGGAGAAGCAGAATATGAATGACATCAAACAGACAAGAGGGCTTACCCATAGACCCTCCATGTTTCTATTTTGTCATAGTTTATATCTATTTATTTATTACAGTTGCACCTGTTGGGCCCTCCGGAGAGGATCTAGCAAGGTTTATCACAGTGCAATTATGAAGTAATTAAACTATAAATATGTACAAAATTGCAATTGACAAACCAATATAGAACCACTATTAAAAGGTGTTAACAGGGATTAGCAAATTGCAAATCTTCGACTCCCAGGATTTTTCAGAGCGTGGGACCAACACTAAATCCTTGCCTACTGCAGTAATCTGTGAGAGTCCTTGTAACTCAATGGCAGTTGACGGATTTTAAATCTACCATCTATTGGCTTCAACATTTGTTTTTCACAATAAATAAGTCAGACCTACTGTTTCTGTGATAATTTTTCTCAACAGATCAGGCCTATTACATTTTCAAAGTAACCAATCATTGGAATGTCGCCATCACCAACTCAGGCTACTCAGTCTAAGATAAGCTTTTTTACAAGGTAGCCATAAGGCTAAAAATCACCGAAATAATTCAAAGTACAACTCCACTGTGAAGGGTCTTACAAGGATTATTGAAATTGTATTTATTTATCGCTTACTACCCTTGATTAGCTCTTGACGTTGTTTTTGGCAAGCAGCATCCTACTCAAGAACCCAAAGTGGATTAATGGTGGATTAGGTATAGCAGTTATCACGTTACAAATCCAACTCTCCATGTGTTTTTGTCAGAGGGATAACCAAAAAGAAAAACCTGGGCTCCTATGTTAACTGGTGATTTCATGTAACAAAATATCTGTCTGCAACCCTTAACACAGTATTATGACAATCCTTCCTTATATGCCTATTGAACTTAACAAACGCTTTTCACAATAGATTGGCCAGGTTTACTGAGTTTGTTGTTACGTTTCATATGGAACAGGTTAGATCTATAGCATCTGACACAAATTATCATTGGCTTGTCACTATAACTTACTGCTTTCTGCATAAGCTTTCTCACAAGGCAAAGTTCGGGCATACAGCCAGAAAATATAAATATATACAGTTACAGTTAGCAGAACAGTATCCAAGCCATCTTAAGAAGGTTAACAACGAGCAAATAGTCTACCACCAATGTCACTGACTGCAAAGCCAACACCAAATCCCTTGCCCATTGCTGTAATATTTGATAAATGATGTCAAAACTTTGCGTGTCTTCAGGAATGAACATGGTGGAGACAGACAACTTATATCCAATCAATTCTGGACTCAGAATCTGAATACTGGGGAAATCAACATTTTAGTTGGAGCGAGTAGGCAAAACAATTTGACCGTTCATAAAATGGCATAATAAGAATTCCCAAAGTGCAAATCTTCTACCCCTAGAATTTGTCACAGTTGATAACCAAGTCCAAAGCAGTTACTACTACTGTAATCAGTGAGAGGCCCTGCAACAAAAGACTGTAATGATAATCCTTGTTTAACAGCTTATTTGGTTTCATCAAATATATTTACAATAAATAAGTCAGGCCTACTACTTTTGTCATAATGTTTCATTATGGGAACATCAAGCCTAAAGACTTAATGATTGGCCTGTCACTATTACCAGCTCACTCCTGCTGTAATGAACATATGCTTTGCCACACGACAAAAAGTGCAATAAAAGCACTGTTTTCAGTGGAGGCACTTAAAGTCAAAATTTGTACTCTAGGGAATCACCATTTGGGCAAAGCCCAAACTCCACTCTCAATAGTGTGTTTTTTAAGCAGTTTTTCTGTTGCTCACAAGGTCTGGCAACAGCTGCGCTATAAAGTCAGACCTAAACAAGCATTTGCCATGCAATAGGTCGCGCATTTACGCAAGTTTGAGCTATTGGCATCGCAAATAACAATGCCTTTTGTTTTTGTTTGTAAAATATAAATAAAAGGCATTATCATTTACAATGCCAGTAGCTTAAACTCGCATAAATGCATTGCAAATGCTTGTTTTGCATGGTATGGCAGTGTCCTTCTGTGGGATGCTATTGGAAGCTAATCGCTCAAATTGTATCTTGAGTGCTAGATAGATTGATTGAGCTGACATTCAAGGTGGCTCTGTCGGGTCTCCTAGATGAGGTTGGGAGAGTTCGAAGGGACTAAATGTTTGTGAGCATTGCCACAATAGTTGCTAAAAGGGATATTGCGCGCACGTATAAATGTCAACATCTTCCTATGCTATTGGAATGGAGGGCTGTCATGGACTGGTGTGCCAAGCAGGAAGAACTGATTTATATCTCCAGGGGTTGCCCCCGCAAATTCACTAACATAAGGGAAAATGGGGGGACTGCTATGGTCTATCGATACTGTCTGGGGGCGCAACGCCTTGTAGTTGGTGGTTCCATTTACTTTGTCTTGTTGTACTTATGCTTTAAAAAACAATAAAATATGCTTCTTAAAAAAATTAACTCTACGAAATTTCTATGTGCAGCACACCTGTGCCCCTTTTTCAATTTGAGTAGCTCGGAATTCCTCAGTTGAATTTCGTTCTGCAGGGTAGTGCGAGGGCCCCTTCACCATGCATAGCAGAGGGCCCCCATGAGGTTTCCTTACGCCACTGCAGCAGACTTGCTGCCGGCTTCCAGAGCAATTGCGCCTCAGGCAGTTGTGGAGGGATGGTGATTGGCAAATACCTGGAAGGAGGCAGGATAACTTAGTCTTTATTAGCGGGTCTTTCATGAAATACCCTGACTTTTAGCCACCAATGCACTAGCAGCAGAGGCCCATGGGAGCACAGAACAGCTGGGAGACACAGAGGACCCCGTGGAGCGGGAGGGAAGGGGGGGATATCTGCAGCATCTCTGCACTTGGTATATCCTCGGACTACCTCAGTCACAGAGATGAGCAAAACTGACCCAGTGCTGTACTGAGTAGGCTCTAAGCAGCCATGGAGTTCGCCTTTTAGTTCTAGGACTGGCCTACATCTCGGCATCAGTTACTGAGCCATCTTGGCACTAGTACCTTTCACACATATATGAAATACCCTTTACTTTTTATTGGAAGTGAAAGTGAAGAGAAAGTAGGAGGGGCTTTGCCTATTCAGCTCCCCCCCCCACCCCACTGACGCTAGGTATCACCACAATGAAAGCTGCATCATTACATTTCAAGACTGTGTTATTCTGCTCCGAGAACCATAACATATTACAAACATACTTTTTCAATTTTGTTGACTCTCCTTCAGACTGATAAAAGCTTGAAGTCCGCTGCAAAGCTGACTGCCACGTGCAGGCCTTTGAACGGAGGCTTGCATGGTCCAGGTGGTGGATGAGTCAGACAGCAGAGCCCTTGCTGTGTGCTGCTCCACTTTCATACTTGGTATTCTCTTGGCCCTCCTTTCAACCTTTATTATTCAAACCTCACATTTTCTTTATATTTATTTTATTAAAAATTGCATTTAACGTTGCTTACAGACTTGAATAAACATGCAATAAAAGTTATTAAAATTGCGATGAGCCCGGTTGGTGGTTGTCGTGACAACCCCATGAGCTGCCCATTGATGTGAGCTGAGTCTAGATGTGTGTTAGGAGCCGACAACTTCAAGATTGGTTCAGTGCCTGTATATCACGTTGCCATGGTGACCAAGCATAATAACCGGGCCAACCAAACGGATTCCACCCACAATGTATGCCAGCGGGGGCCATTTTACTACTCAGCGGCGCTTTACAAAAAGACAAGAGCTCACCGAAGAGAGCTTGCCTAAGCCAGGAAGACCAGATTAGAAAGGAAAATGAAACTGGAAGGGCACAATAACGTTTGTTAGCTTCAGGTTGCAGCATAAAGCAGAGCTGGAAGAGGTAACTAGGAATACCAGCGCTGTTCACCCCTAAGCTGGATGCCCCCCTCGACCATACCTCACTCCCGGGTGCCTCCTGTTTGCTGGCTTGAAGC
This sequence comes from Triturus cristatus, assembly GCF_964204655.1. Lineage (NCBI taxonomy): Eukaryota > Metazoa > Chordata > Amphibia > Caudata > Salamandridae > Triturus > Triturus cristatus. The sequence goes on along the minus strand of NC_140593.1, from coordinate 379,249,473 downwards.
AGTGCTGCCCCTCCATGAAGTACAACCTGGCAGAAGCCCATGGCAGGCGAGCAGCAGCAGCTTGGGTAGGGTCATGGTAAGTTAGTCAGTGATTGTGGCTCATGTGGTCTCTCACTCTGATTCGTAGCAGAAAGACCCTTCTGGTTCCGGGTCTGCCCCGAGGGTGAGTAAAGGCGTCTGGGACCACCCTTTAAAGGGGCTGTCGGAAATATACAGAGCCTGAAAGGAGCTTCCCCGTAAACCCTCTGGTGTAAGTTTAAAAAAAAGAAAAGCAAGAGCGAGATATCCCAGAAACGGGCATCATGCTCAGTATGACATTAAAAAAAACAACAACAAAACAAAAACGAGCGCAGTGTCCCTGAAGCGGGCGCCGCGCTCGGTATTACATTTAAAACAAACCTCTCTTTACAATTTGATCCTAATAACATTTGCATCGCGTTTTCAAGGGTGGCCCCGTGTTTATATTTGCATCGCGATTTCAGTTCAAAAGTAAACACGGGCCGCCCTTGCCAAAGTCAAATGAAACAAGCCGTCGCCATTACGCAAATGAAAAAAAATAGTGCTTACTCATTAGTTAAAGGAGAATGTAGAACGCCGCAAGTAAAACATCGTCTGGATGGGCCGTCCAAAAAGGAGACCGAGCGGTAACAAAGAGGCCTCATTTTCAATCGGAGGCCAGCGTTTAGCATAAATGATGACGCCAGCCAATCAAAAAATGGGCGTGGCTTCAACTCCACTACAGAAGTTTTATCGATTACAAGACGCCTCGCATGCCCTCTCCAACGCTAGGCGAGAGCTAAAAAGGTGAAACTACCAAAAAGGTTTGTGATTCAGTATTGCAGGGGATGCTCTAACACATCACAATTCTAGTGATGTGCTGTTCCTAAAAATAACGAAAGAAAATATTGCGTTTTTATTTTGTATGTTTCAGTCTTGGGGTTCTCATTAACATTTATAAATAATATCTCATTCCACATGTACAGTCACTAAAAACTTTGGGAACTGATAAAACATTGCTTTTAAACAAATGTAACAAATAATGCTCATGTAAAAGCAGGGATATTTTTTCATTTTTCTGTCTTCTGCACGTATATAGAGATATCCGTATATCCAGTCAGATACATGCCTTGCTTATTTTTTGATTGTCCTCCTTTCAAACAAGTAAAAATAATACTTACATAGTCTTGCAGCCTCACACAGAACTAAAACTGAGTTGTCACTTTATTTATTTGAGGTTTTCTACTGTGCTCCACACCCAGCGGGTACCAGTGCACCTTACCAAGAAGGAAAAAAAATTATTGGTTATAGAAGATGCATATTAAAGTCTGTGTGAGCTTTCTGAACAGTGTCTCTGGAATAATGTGCATCTGCTGCATAATTATGAATTGCCACACAACAAAACAAAATTGTTTGTAGCTCAAGATTAAACGTTTTTAAAAACATGGTGACGTGTTTGTGTGTAATGGAAGGCCTTTCGCAAGGGTACTGTTACTAAAGAGATAGAATCTTTGCTCAGACAGTATTGCAAAGTGTAAAAATGACAATATAATTAAGTAATTCTATAAAAAATGACCTGCATTATGCAACATAATTTTCCTTTTCTTGCTTCATAATTTAGTCAACCTTTCTGCATAAATTGGTACTCCCCTTCTTGTTTTTTTTCATGTGGATATCTTTGATGGAGCAGAAGTTTATTTCTCCTTTTTAATCTTGTCCTGATGCTACGGTTTAGTAAATGTGAAGGTGAACAGCGGTGGCTCCTCCGCTAAGGCGGAGGAACTCTGCCCCACTGCTCTTTAAGCAGTAAAAAACATAAAATGACAATTACTTAAAATGACAATAACACAATGTGTTATCATTTTATTTTTCCATACTGAAGCAGGTTTATGGGGCACGGCGAGGTGGGGCTGGGCTGTCATCACACCCAGCAGGGGAGGTGTGGTTGGGTCACTTAAGTGCGCATGACAGTTTGGCCGGCCGCCTTGGGTGGAGAACATGCACAGGCTCCCACTCCCTGTCTGAGCGCTGAACCACGGCGCTCAGATAAATCTCAACGCTACTGTCATGGGTGTTAGGTTTGAGAATCAACTGACCTTTGAATGGCACGTAAATTCAATAACGTCTACCTCCTTCTTTGCTATGAAACTTTTAAGAAAGACTTCCCCTTTATTCCGAAAGACCTGCAAAGAATGATAATTTCCACTCTGATACTCTCAAAAAATTGACTAGGCTAATGCTCTTTTTGCAAATATCAGAAAGAAAAGTCTCAATAAGCTACAGTCCTACAGAACTCAGCTGCTCGCCTTCTACTTGGCATATCTAAAATAGAATCAGTCTCAGCTGCCCTTCCGCTTCTCCATTGGCTACCTTTTGAGAAGCGTATACAGTTTAAGGCCCTGTGCATTGCGTTCAGGGCTCTTCAAGGGGGAAGGCCCCCAATTTTTTAAGCTTATGCTTCTTTGGTACATTCCGCCAAGATCCCTAAGCTCAGAATCTGCATGTAATATTGTCCGTAGAGCAAAAAGAGCACAATGGGGCAGGAGAAGCTGTATAAGCAGCACTTCCCGTGTCTGGAACAGCCTTCCCTTATTCCTAAAAAAGGAACGGACCTCCTCTCTTTTAGGAAAAAATTTAAAACTTGGCTCTTCAATCTATAGGGAGCATCTTAGCGATTGCCAGCCTCTTAACATTGGTCAGCCCTGTTAGCAAGCTTACACACCTAGTCACCCCAGGGTAGTAGTGTGCCTTTATTTTAAATGTATAATTCATTTCATGCTGGTGACCGCAGTGTCATGATTGACTTGGGGGAGCCTGTGTGTGCTTCCTTCTTTCAGCAGGAACCAAAGAGGGCGGAGATAAGGTGGCGGCTGACAGCCAGGTATGTTACTTTTATTTATTTTTCTACCCACAGCTGCGGCCTCACCTTTACTACTCGGTGGTAGCCGCCACTGATGGTTAAGGGTATGATGAAGTGGTACATCTTGTCCAGGGCTATAGGTTTCTGGGATAGGATATGAGGTATCGCTGTTAGGATGAGGCCTAGTGACTTTGGGAGTGGGTTGAGTTATTGAGGAGTTGATTTATGTCCAGTGTGTTGAGATGTGTGTATAAGGTTTCCTTCATCTATTTTGTGTTGAAGTTGAAATCTCTGAGGAATGTGGGTTTGGAGTGTTGGTTGGAGGTCGAGGTGATGAGGTCTGAGATTGAGTGCTTGTTTATACTTGTTGGAAAGAAGGCTGCTTTGGAAGTTGAGAGAGGGAAATGGTAGGGGTGCTCAGCTAGGGTGTGTCTCTGTTCAAGGCTTATAGACTACAAAAGAAAGATCATATTGCATCAAGTTCTTGGCGCTCAGAGCAATCCACCTAGCTCTCAAGGCATTCCAGCCATCTCTGACAATGGATCAGATCTCAATTCAAACAGACAATACCAATACGATGCACTACTTAAAAAAGTGAGGTGGCACCTGGTAAAGACCTTTGTAGGTGGAAGGTGGGAAAATCTGGTAATAGTTCAGATCTAGGCACCTTGCCATAAAACCAGTGCATCCCCTAGAACAACAGAATAAAGAGCAAATTATGCTCCGAAAATTATGATTGACTTTTAGGTGATGAAGTATTGCAGGATATCTTCCTGGCCTGGGGTTTTCCAGTGATGGATCTGTTTACTAAAGTTCGACATGCAAAATGTTGAAGAATTACCTCCAAGAGATGTGAGCTGGGGGTCTCTCAGCAAAGCCCTTTGGATAAACTGGCCAAAAACATTGCTTTGTGCTTTTCCTTCTGTCGTTCTGGTACCACCAGTGACTGAAACTGAGGCGCTCCAAAGCAGCATGGATACCGATACTCGCCGAGTGGCCCAGACAATGATTGCTCATAGACCTACTGTAAATGACTCTGACCGCATGCAAGAGACTACCATGCTGAAGGAATCTGCTGACAAGACGGCCAGGGAGAACATCTGAATCTGACATCATGGAAAATGGTGGCATGGCTCCTTAGATGGCATCAACTACAAGGTGCAAATCCTATTGTTTGTTATTTTGTAATTTCAGTTACATCTGGGTAAAGATAAATTATAGTTTGTCTCAATCAAAGTTTCCTGTACGGCAATAACAGAATACATAAAAGATGCAACACAAGTCTCCTTTTACCTTTTGAGGTCGAGCCTGGGCAGCGCATGCGCTGCTCTGAGAGGCATGCTGTATTTGAGTATGGACTTGAATCCCCGCCCACTCTCCCCCCATATTTGTCATTAGCATTGTCCGTCATAAATGCTGGTTTCTGATTCGTTAATAGGCTTGTTAGTCCCTCCTTAGTATCGTCCTGTCTTCATTTGTAACCTCTCCTGAGGACTGGCCCTTTTACTTCGGTTGTTACATTACATGGTACGTCTTATTTAGTCTGTAAGCCCTATTTTCTTTAATGAATTTCTCATACCTCAGGAACGACATGCTTTCCTGCAACATTCAGCATGCCAAGCGTGCTTTCACTTTCCAAGCAGCCCGGGACGATGGCGGCCGCTTCTTTGAAGTGCATAAGGTCTTGCATTTACCAGAGTTTGAGCTTTTGGCATTGTAAATGACAATGCTTTTTATTTGTGTGTTAATTATCAAACCAGATAAATAAAAGGCGTTGTCAATTACAATGCCAATAGCTTAAACTCTCGCAAATGCGAGACCGATTTTATTGCAAATGCTTGTTTCAAACTGTCTGTGGTAAAGAACTTTCTTGAAAAGTTAAAGTAAGTCTGTTCTCCCATAAGAGCACCTACTTCTCCATGAGAGATAAATGTTGTACTTTCTAAATTAACGGGGCTTCTGTTGGAAACCCTCCACAAGACTTCATTGCAGTTTATTTTTTGGAAGACAACTTTCCTAGTTGCATCTGCATGTTTCAAGCTCTATTGGCTTTCAAGCCCACTGTAGATTTCCATTCTAATCGGGTGGTTATAAGAATGCCCCCTTCTTTTCTTCCAAAGGTAGTCTCAGAATTTCATATGAACCAAAGTATTTCTCTTCCTGTATTCTTCATCGATCTAACTACAGCAACTAAGCACTCCTTACACGCATTGAATTTCAGGAGAATTAAAAAAAAAAATTCAACAATAGCAAACTAGTTAGAATATCTAACCCACACCAATAAGAAAATGTAACCAATTACTTCTCAATACAGTCCAATAAAGACCTGTTGGATTACTTTGATGTGAACTATTGCCTGATATCTCTGTTAACAATTGGTGAATTAAACCTCTTCCTCTCAAACTTGAAGTACATGCCACCAGAGGCAAAGAAGCCACTACATCCTGGATGAAAAACATTCTACTGACTGAAGTTTGCAATGTGGCGTCCTGGAAATCAGGGCACATGTTTATGAAGCACTATTACCTTTACTCGGACATGAAGGCTTACCGTACTGTCGGTAAACCAACCCTCAAACATCTATTTGATTAAATCCATTGCATTCTGGAATTAGAAACATTTAAGATTCTTAACCATACACATAGCCTGTGTTTCTGTTGTGCTAATGTAACTCCTATCAGGCCTCCGTTTACCTTCATTCAGCATATCTTTTTGCAGCAGTTTCATATGCTACAATATCATTTTGTTCCGATATTAGTGAAGAACTCTGACTTTGGGGGCAAAATGTGGCATTAATAGGCTATTTAGAGGTTGCCCTATTTACAATGGAAGTGTTTATTTTGCACACCCTCTGTGGGGATTATTTGTGCTCCAGTTTTGCCATATGCAGCAGGGAATTAGTCTGACGTTTATGACTTCAGACTACAATAATTACAAGGCAAAGTTAGGACTACAGGTCAGTATACATTTTTCCGGAGTAGCTAGCCTATGGCAGCTTTGGCCTCCCCGCATTGAACCAGGGGACCACAGGTGACCGCCGAAAGGTTTTCCAAAGAGCATAGTACACAAGCAAATGATTGAGATTGTGCCATTGGGTCTCTTCAATGTAATTAAGCGGTTTACTTGTTCTGTGGCTGCCTTTTTCTTGTCAGTGAGCTGAATTGGGTGTGCAAGCGGCCGCCTGGAAGACAAATCTAGTGCGACTTTAAGCCTATCAGAGCAGCTCTCGGAAGTCCTCCTCAACTAATGACGCTTTCAAAATACTGGTCTAATGCCATTTTCTATAATCAGACAATGGAGCCTTTTGTGACCTTATTCTTTTCTACCTAGCTAGGCAGCTAAATATTTTAAGCCATTAGCTCTTCAGTCCTGAGATTAGGGTGCTTGGTTATGAGTGTGATGGTGCCCCTGCAAGAGCAGGACACCCCTACAAAACCCTGAGTGGATTCTCCAGGCTTTGTAAATGCGGTCCGCCATTTTAATACATATAGTGGACATCAGTTATTACGAGATGACTATCTAGTGGCTGCACTGAATCTGGTTATGTTTGGTATCAAACATGTTGGAATTATACCCCAACACTGATTCTAGTGTTGGAAATATGATCCCATGTACTGGGAAACCTCCCTTGGGGTACCCCCGTACTACCGGTAACAGCCTTTCAGGGTCTTACAGACAGCTAGTGCTGACACCGACCATGGTCACAATTCTGCCCTTCTGCTGCTGAGCCAAGCTCAAGCTGGGAAAGGTAGAACAATAGGTTTCCTGTCGCAGAGAGGTGTGACTACCTCCCAGACAGGACTTAGTGTATTGGACACTTACCAGCGCCCGCAGACTGATTTGAAGGGCACATTTGGTGCCCTCCTTGCGTACTCCAGTTTGAGCCAGTTCAGGGAACCCTTGGCTCCCGCTCTGGCAGGAAACTGGACACCGGATATGAGAGTATCCTCCCTGGAAGGGACCCCTGAGTCGTTCCAACACTTTCCCTAGTGTACTTAAGGCCTTACCTGTGGGTGGCTCTTCAGATGTGTCAAGGGACAAGACTCAAGCCTGAAACCACGTCACTCTTCGACCCTCTGGACACTGAAACCTCGCCTGGAACCGAGACTACGCCAAGGAAGCCCTTGTTGCTCCTGTACTCTCAGGGGTTTCTTCAGGGTCCACTGGGAAGGGTCCTTCTTAAAAACTGCAACCGCGACTTCCCGGTTGACTTCTATTGTGCATGCAACTGTGTTTCCACTCTGCACCCAGCCTCAGTTGGGATCCTGGGTACTTATCTTGGGTGGTTCCTTGTGTTCCCAGCTCCCCTGAGTCTCCTGGTCCAAGTTCCGACTTCGGTCGCATTCCACTTTTTTACATATGGTTTGGTCTCCCACTGGAGAACACTGTATTTTTATGCTATTTACCTTATTGTAATGGAAGTATTGTTGTGTATCAGTGTTGATATCTCCGGGTAGGAGATATACCAATATGTTAGTGAGTGTTGTGTAATAAATAGACATATTTTTATATATACACTGTGTGATTCTTTTTTGTTTAACCTACACTACATGATTAAACTGGTAAAACAAGCTGCTTAACACTCCTTCAAGATGAGCCCGAAGGCTGCTCTCCACAGCTGCCACTTTGACAGCTTTCTATGGTTATCAAAGACCACTAAAATCAGCATAAGTGTTGCCTGGATTAGTGCAAGGTGCATCACTTAAATAAGTGAGCACCATATACTAAACCACCCTCCTACACCAACGTTTTGTGACCTTTGCAGCCATTGATACATTGTAAGTGGCTGCTAAGGAAATATATGTACAGGTAAAGAATATCGTGGTAAAATGTTATGGAAAAAATATCGAAGATCAGCACATAAAAAGGTAAGTGCATATAGATGAGGTATAGATTTAGTGTGCCTAACTCTGCAGTGTAAGTATAAAGGAAAAACTAACGCCTAGGGATTAATAATATTTCTACGTTCTGGTGACGAGAAAGATTAATTATCTCCTCCCTTGAGTTATTTTATCCTCAATGTAAACTATGTTATCATTATTCTTAATAGTCATACATGGAAAATCCGACCCAACAATGAGTATATCTTTCCTTAGATCTGTGTCTAAGTATATTTATTGTTTTGTATTTCAACATTAATATATAGAGAGATTAATCTTTCAGACATATATACAAAAACATTTATAATATTTACAATCTTTACTTACAAAAAATCAGAAATCAATAAACATATACATCTATGAAACCCTATATTTCAATTAGGATGCTTATAGGATTAATCTACTCAAGCATTCCTTTCTAATGAAGATCAAACCTATTCGAGAACTTTTGAGATCTTTTTTAATTATGATCTCTACTTTCATAAAAGTACTCTGCTAACGTGAATCCAAAATAATCAATAATTCAACTGAATGTCTTCCAAGTCGTTGTCGACGCGTTTCAGCCACAAAACTCTTAAGGCCTCATCAGGACTAGGGTACATGTATATATAACTTCTTCAAATTTCACCTATAGATACAAATTCAATATTTCTGTATTACTAATTTTATATGTACAATATAATACAAACATATATCATTATTTACACTGTATATACACATCGGAGCATAAGACCGGGTCATATGACCCCAACATTACAAACAGAAATACATTCCAAGAGAAACACTGAAGTGGCGGGCAAAACATATCAAAATTAAGTGTTGTAAACATAAACCTAATAGTGCACTAACACCACTGTGTACCGGTTATCTCTGTTACTACAATTGATAGAGGTATATTGTGCATCGGCTTAAATCAATATGTATATACATATCAGGCCTCCCTATCAACTGAAAGGAGTATGGCCTTACGATGTATAGTATCTCTTACCAAGGCGGGTATTATGGAGCGTACGGCTATTACATGTAGTCCCGTCGGATCCCTGATCCTCAATTCCATTAATTGGGAATGGTATGGTCATCTAAATATCCAATACACGGAAATTTACTAAAGCCATCTTAACCCTGATACTTAAACATTCAAAACTTACTAATAGAAGTCGTGCTGCCGAGGTGTCTTGTAAAGTGTTCGTAAAATATTTCTCCAAATCTCCATCCAATGTTGTTTATAACTGCAAAACAAATCAACCGATGCCTAAACATAAACTGCCTCAATCTATTCCTACTATCTACATCAAGGAAACATGGAGGATAAATGGTAGATCCTACCTTGAAAAATCTTCAGTTTTTCACCCGTGAATGCCTTAATTCATTACACGAGAACCGTGAGAAACAATGGAAAACCGCAGACGTCGCCTCTGTCAAAATAACGAGACGGATAATTACACTAAGGACCCACTTTTATAACTCAAAACCCTAATAATGTTACGGGCAATTTCTCTAGCGACTCTCACCTTAATGTGCAAGTTCTTATCGTCTAAATCCCTCGCGCTTCCGGCATCAGGAAACACGTGATGCGGAAGCGGGAATATATCCGGATTGAAAGGTAATAGAGCTAAACAACGGACTCTGTTCCTAAATCAATGAAACTCGAAGGCAGACTAATCGCTACATCAGAGTGGCCTGTGGTCGTCATAAATGACCAAATGTTTCTACAAACACAACCAAAAATGGTAATGCCTAGTGCCAAATAAAAATAGTAAAATAAGAATAAGAAAAAAAAAAAGGAGAGTGAATCATAAAGACACCACCTTATAGCCCAGTGTATACCCGCCACTCCTTACAGTCTTTATAACACATAACATTTCTTTATCTGACATTTTTTATCAAAAAAAAAAAAAATAATTTTTGAAGCCTGTATTTGCGAGGTAACACAGAACAACTCACATACTCAATGTCTTTTAATCATTAAAGTTGTTTTAATGTAATAAAGACCATATTTCATCTCTGTCATTCAGTCCCAAAACTGTAGTGTGGTATTTTTCAATTAATCTGGCTTCCAATCTATTCAACCTTGTCTGAAGTTGTGTTTTTTCCAAGTTGCCAGCTAAACAAAGTACTGACCATTTTAGATCATTTTCCGAGTGATTTAAAGTCTGGAAATGTTGTACTAACGGGGCTCCTTGGACCTTGCATTTTATTCTCGATTTGTGTTGTAATATTGGTTTTTTATTGGTTGTATAGTCTGTCCAATGTAATATTTATTACACGGGCATTTAATGCAATAAATTGCATTTTTGGAATTACAATTAGAAAAAACTTTTTGGTAATGTATTTGGTCGTTGATAGTCAATTGTTTGGAATCCTCTGTTAAACTACATGCCAAACAATTCTGGCATCTGAAATGGCCCACTATAGGTGGTAAATTCAAAAGATTTCTAAGATCTTTTTTAGGGGGTACAGTTTGTCTAGTTGCCTTAACCAGTTGTTGCCGAATGTTTTTACCTTTTTTAAAGGCAAAAAGAGGTTTGGGGATTCCCAAGGTTTCAATCAGTTTCCAATTCTTTTGGACAATCTTTTTTATTTTATTTGCTTTGGGGTCATACGTCAACACACAAGTCAAAGGAGTATTTGTATCTTTTTCTTTTGGTATTAGTAATTCCTCCCTTGGGGTGTACCACGCTCTTTTTAGTGCACCTTTCACAAGTTTTTTGGGATATCCTCGTAATATCAGTTTGTCTTTTAAGATCTCCGCATTCGTAAAATAATCTGATTTATTGGTGCAGTTTCTCCTTACACGGAGAAACTGCCCATATGGCAGATTCTCCTTTAATGTCCGCGGATGACAGCTTGCAAAGTGTAGTAGGGTGTTTCGATCTGTGGGCTTTGTGTATAGACACACTCCTAGCTTATCAATTTCTTGTTGGATGAATACATCCAGAAAGTTGATCTTCATATGGTCAGAGCTCATTGTGAACTTAAATTCCGCTGTCCTAAAGTTCAACCAATTGTGGAATTTGTTTAATTGAGAGTCATTTCCTGCCCAAATCATGAAAATAACATCTATATAGCGACACCAAAACCCAATATGATGTTTGAAGGGATTGGTGTCGCTATATATCCATCTTTTTTCAAATTCCGCCATCACCAGATTGGCTATTTCTGGCGAGAAACTGCAACCCATAGCTACTCCAGATATTTGGAGGTATAGGTTTCCTTTAAAGTTGAAGAAATTGTTTTTTAAACACAAGGTAGCTAATGCTACTATAAATTCAGTAGGGACTTGATGGGGACGGTCTCTTGTGTCAAGTTGATATTCCATCACTGCCAATGCCTCTTCTTGGGGTATATTGGTATATAAAGATTCGATATCAAAGGATACCAAAAGTTGTTTTTCTTTATCATAGGGTAACCCTTCAACCTTTGATATCAAATCCATAGTGTCTCTTATGTACGATGGAGTCTCTTTCACCAAGGGAATTAAGAAGGTATCAATATATTTGGCTAGTGGCTCTAAGATAGACCCACAAGCAGACACAATCGGTCTGCCTGGTGGATCTATCAAAGTTTTATGAACCTTGGGCAAAACATATATGTTGGGTGTCTTAGTTTTGTCATTGTTCAAGTATTCAAATTCATTTTTACACAGCCATCCTTCTTCTAAACCCTCCTTGGTAATCTCCATAATTTTAGATTTTAAATCAGGTGTGGGATTATTGTCAAGTGCTCTATAATGCAAGGGATTAGATAGTTGGCGAATTATTTCTTGATCATATTTTTCTGTGTCCCACAGAACAATTCCTCCCCCCTTGTCAGCCGGCTTGATTGTAATAGCCGGATTATTGGACAAGTCTCTTAGGGCTTGAAATTCATTTTTAGAGCAGTTTGCATTATAGAAAGATTTCTTTTTCTGTAGTGCGTCTAGTTCACGTAAGATTTGTTCTTCAAAGATTAAGATTTCCGCTGGTAAGAGTATACTTTCTGGAACAAAGTTTGATTTATTACGTAAACCACTTATGTTAATTTGTTCATTTCTTTCCCTTTCTAGGAAAAATGCTTTCAGCCTGACTTTTCTAAGGAAGTGTAGGATTTCAGTTTTTGTATCCACTGGATTTTGTAAAGTAGTAGGGACAAATGATAGGCCTTTACTTAAAATCATCAATTCAGTTTGAGTGGGAGTATATTTGGACAGATTATAGATGGGTATAGTTTCTATTCTGTCTGATTTCGTAGTATCACATATATTTAACGCCTGTATGTTTTCTTTCGGGTTCTGAAAGTCTCTGAATCCTGATTTTGATACAGATCTGGGGTCTGGTATTGGCCCTGCTGTTGATACTGGCCTACTTGAGTATTGAAATTTCGCCATCTTGCTCCTCCTCCCCTGCCTCGATATCTGCCTCTGCCAAAAAAAGGTTGGGATCTAGGGTACTGAGAATAGTTATGATAATTATTGTATGACCCTTGGTCTGAGTCAGAAGATGTGTCTGAAAAAGTGATGAACCTATTTCGTGACCTACCTCTGTATTGTGAATTTATTGAACTTGGATTATTATTTTGATAGAAATCTTCCTTCAAATAGGGATATGTCTCTTCCAGTTTAAAGTTTTTGATATCTCTAGCTACTTTCGTGGTTTTTTGATTTGTGGTGTGTATCTTGAAATCCGCAATTGTTTTTTCGACTGATTCAAGCAAGGATTTGCTATCTTTTATAGTTTTTAACTCTGCAGTGTAGTCATTAATAGTAGGCATCCAGAACTGGCGTACCGGCTGATTGGCTCTGGGTTTACGTTAGGGCCCTGGACTGGTTGCGTGAACTCATCCATTAGAATTGTTCCCCTGGGCTACTTCTACAAACCAAGCCCAATGAGTCTTATTTTCCCAAACTGGTCGACTGGCAAGGAGGAAAGGAAGAAGTTCCTGTCTGGATCTCTTTGCTGCTTCATGCATTACTAATTCCAACAGACACTCCACACCTACAGGTTTGGAAACTAATGACTGACTTGCATTAACCCAGATTGCACAGAGGGAGTTCGGACACTGACTAATGAAGAGGCTGAACCTGGCCCAGTGACTGCCACAAATTCCCCGCAGGTGGAATACAGTTTAAGCTAATTGGAAGTCCTTAGCGAGGACAATTTGTGTCAACAAAATAAGTATAGTAATCCGGGACTGGTAATATCTGCTACTCCTTGTGCTTCCATTGGTCCCAACTCCATTGACTTGTTGCCTCCTTCGACCAAGCTTGTTTCTTGGAACCTAGCTGTTATCAATAAACAATTGGTCTGCCCTGGGTGGTGTCGTTTTGTGGACTAGTTTGATATATGCGTGTTCCAGGAAACATGGGCTATCTTGCCATAATCTCAGCATGGGTTTGTTTGTTATGATCGACCTGCTCAATCATCAGGAAAGGGCAGGCCATTGTACTTCCAAGCAGATTGATCTTCCGTCCCCCGATGTGCTATTTGTGCATTTGCAATTTGCAATTTTCAGAGTATTTTTCATTCTGACTGTATAATGTCTATTGTAGACACGAGGGCAGCATGTCTGTTATATCTGCTATAGATGTTAACGAGCACCTTTTGTGTCTCCCTGTAGATGCCTATAGAATTGTGGCCGGGAATTTTAACTGTAACTTTGAGCCTTTTGGTATTGCCAGTAAAGTACTTAGTGTAGAAGAGGATGAAGCATGGGCAATTCCAGAGCTCACACTCCAACCGATTAAAACATGGTCAGCTGCAGTCCTGCAAATTAACTCTTTTACCCTAAATAATGGCCTTCGAGTCTGTAATATGATATGTACCATGAAGATATATATATATATATATATATATATATATATATATATATATATATATATATATATATATATATATATATATATATATATATATTCCAACGCAATCCAGTATAACAGTTGTAAAGAAAACTCACTGGTGCCGTGGCCTCTATTTTCAAGACGTGCTTTATTCAACGGATATCCCTACGCGTTTCGGAGTTTCAATCACTCCTTGATCACGGGCCTATATATATATATATATTTACCTACTGGCGGTTGCCAGTAGGTAATTATAGTTCGGATGTAGTTACCAGAGGAAAATCGCAACATTCTATTCCCAATGACCTTGTCTTTTGTTGACACCAGGCACTTTATTCACACCTTTTTATTGCAAATCTGCACATTTTTAATTGTCCTTTGAGGTAATCTGTGCTTGTTGCTGCTATAACTTTGTCTCAGATCAAAATATATACATTTTTGGAGGTGACTCTGTCCTGTCCTCCCGCATATTCTAAATTTCGTCATTTATGCCAACGGACTATCATTAATTTCCACTCTCTGGTCCGTCAATGCATTTTTGCATTCTCCCGTTCTGGCACTTTGCACTTTTCGCACCTTATTCACTTTGCCAAACTTACGTATGGGCTAACTCAGTTATTTTAACTTGGAGTTTTACATAATATACCTTAGCCACTAGGTTCGTATTTTGTTACACATCTCGAGTAATTTCTTTTTATTAATCTTGTTATTTCAATATTATTTTTGTCCCCCCTCTTTTATTGGTGTTGGCACTTTCCATTCCATACGTAAGCCCATCCACTTTCTAAGCCCACGCAGTAATGCCTGCAAATTTCCTATTCCAACTAGGTACTTAATTGATATACTGCCTTCGATACCTTTTGACAATTTCAGTATTTTATGTATATGCATTTGCATACGATTTATATTAGGCATGTTATTAATGTGAGTAACTTTCTGCATTTAATTTCCTCATAGCCAACTATACCTGTTTGGTTGCAGATAATACGTATTTTACAATTATTCATGAGCAACAGAAGGTTTGATATCAAAATGAGTATTTTATTTACATTTTAGTCGTAAGTTGGTTTTAAGGCTCTATTTTGGCAATTTTACTGTTTCTATTTCCATGGCTTTAAAATCATGTGATGTGGCTACGTAATTGTATTTGCACTTTAAATAACTTACACGGATTGGCTCCGACATGTCATGTGAACAAGGCTTTGACGAGCTGAAACGCGTCATGGCGATGAAGGAGTAAACAACAAATTGAGCACTTACTTTGGGTCTGTGTCCTGTTTTGTTCGGCGGAGCATTGTCACCGAATTGGAATCGAAGTAATATATATATATATATATATATATATTTTACCTACTGGCGGTTGCCAGTAGGTAATTATAGTTCGGATGTAGTTACCAGAGGAAAATCGCAACATTCTATTCCCAATGACCTTGGCGCCGATTGACGAATCTTCTCGACATTTTCAAAACTCGTGTGGCGCTCTGGTCCGCTCCTATCTTGAACGTTTCGGGATGATTCGACAAGCTGGGGTTGAGAAAAAAGGGGGGTCCCAAAACGTGTTTTCCCCATGCAATTTTCCATAGGAACCTTTAGTTGCAGCTACAGCCCGAACTGCTGAATTACACCAAATTTGGCAAAAAGGTAGCCCTTGGTTCAGAGTCGTGCCTTTTAGTTAAATGGTGTAAATCCGTTCAGTAGTTTTTAAAATATTAATGGAAAAATATATATATATCTGGGCGGAGCCTAACCACACATCTCATCGTGAGATCTGATTGGCTGTCAGCTCTTCACCCAAGAAGTGTTGGCAGCCATCTTGGGACCAATATACATGCATTCCAGTTAATAGAAGGTTTTAAGACTTTAGTTTAATTATAAATCATTTGTTGATGGTACCATATTCATTTTGTGGTGTGTTCTAAGGTGATTTTACCATGTGAAAAAGCCTTCTGCTGGGATATCATGAATCCTGTTTGAGAGAAAACTATTTTCTCATGCTTTTCCCACAGAGGTTTGGAAGGTGATCTATAAGCTAAACTGAGAACATATTTTCTGTAAATTCACATTATGTTTCTCAGTCATGTGAGAATGAAGTCTGACATTCTCAGTAAAACATGTACATCCAGCAAGGGCAGAGACTGTCAGTTGATTCCTTTGTGTTCTACTGCAGCTTCCCAGAGTGTTCTAAAGAACAACTAGAGCGCTAACAGTCCTACTTATGACAAACGTATTGCACACCTGAAGCCATCTTGATTGGAATAAAGTGGTAACTCTTAAAACATTTAATTTAAAAAGGAACAAAATGAGGGGGTTCATTTTACCATAGAAAGTAGGATTAGTGCTGCAGAAAGAAAAATTAGGACACATTTTGAGTGACTTCTCAAACCCTCTTCTATTTCATTTAAATATTCTGACATGCAGACTGTAATATACACTTTCAATACCAGCAGCAGACTTCCCTGGTGATCAGTAGCTTTACTACAGTGATCTAATGAGCAACCAGAGTGCTAACATTCTGAATTTATGGCAAATGTTTGACACATCTGAATGCCTTCTTGATGGAATCAAAGTCAAAAACTGAAAGTATTTCCTACTGAGGAGACTGTAGTAAATGAGGAAATTAGGAAACTTCATAACAAATAAGTCTCCCAAGAAGGCCACCAGAGACAAAAGAGCCCAAATGTAGCACAAATATCACCCAGATGTAGCCCAATGACAGAAGTGTGCAAAACACTTTATTTTTTGTGTTTTTGCAGTTTTATTTAGTGCAGACTTGTCCGGTATTGGAGTGATTTACATGAGCATTGGTTATATCACACAAGAACAAATTCATTTTGGTTGTAGACATGGGGAGATTAAGTGATTTGACCAGAATCACAGAATGTCGAGCTGAAGCAGAAACTCCAACCTGGTTCCCCAGTTGCAAAGTCTGTAGCTTTGGAAATAACACCACATCCTCTCCCCTAAATGCAACATTTAATCATGTGGTCAACTGGATAAAAAAACATAAAGATAACCAATAATTTAAAAGTGCTTTGTCGCTATTTGAAAACTCAGAAAACATGTCCTCATTTTAGTTTTTTAGAGCACTAACCATAATTTTGATTCAAATAAGACCCTCTCATATATGTAATTTCTAAAGGAAATGCTCTAGGTATTACAGTTTTGATTACATCAAGATGACGTCCGGCGTTCCATACTTTTGTAATAAATATATAATGTTAGCAATCTAGTTGTTCATTAGGATAGTGTTGAGAGGCAGAGGCCAGGGGCACGGACTCTGAAAATTGAAGGCAAGTAGGAGGCTGCAGAGGCAACAATTTAACCTCACTGGGCGGGAAGGAAGGGCAGTGGCAGCACAACAGACTATGGAGGGCAGTGGAAAGGGGGGCAGGGACAACAAACCAACACTACAGGACTGGCAAGAGAGGCTGTGGCAATATAATAGACCATTATGGGCAGAAGGAAGAGGCAGTGGTAGTACAACCATACATGCCTCAGACCCGATTCAGCCAGGAAACGTCCAAAGTTTTTAAGCCCAAATGGGCTTTATTTGATCTGTCTCCTGTCTACAATATCCTCTTTTTCAATGTAAGTCAAAGGGGAAAATCAATACCCCAGTTTTTTTTCAAAATCTCCCTCTTACCAAGTTCAAAATGTTAGCAAGTATGGTACATTGGTTCATGGAAGGCAGGAGGAATTGGGGTAGGGACATGGACTCGGATAACAGAGGACAGGAGGGACATGGAGAGGTGCACCAAACTGACCGTACAGGGCAGGCGTCAGGGTTTGCAGCAGCACAATACACCACACAGGGCATGCGGGACAGGAGTGAGGCACAACAATCCATAGAAAGCAATAGGGAGGGGACAGGACCATGCACATGGACAACAGAGAACAGAGGGGAAAGAGGCAATGGTAGCTAGCTGACCATAATGGACAGACAGGAGAGAAAGCTGCAACATAACAGACCATAAAGGGCAGGAGGGACGGATCAGGGGCATTACAATGGAACAGACAAGCCAGGAGGGAGGGAATAGGGGTCTGCACATGGAAACAGAGGGCTGCGGGCAGGGCAGAAGCGGCAAGATGACCATGGAGGTC
This sequence comes from Triturus cristatus, assembly GCF_964204655.1. Classification (NCBI taxonomy): domain Eukaryota; kingdom Metazoa; phylum Chordata; class Amphibia; order Caudata; family Salamandridae; genus Triturus; species Triturus cristatus. The sequence continues at coordinate 379,231,820 of NC_140593.1, read as the reverse complement.
AGGCAGGATGGGCACTAGAAGCAAGACACACAATGGAGAGCAACAGTGAGACTGATGGCATACACACTGACCATGGAGGGAAGGTGGGAGGGGGTCAGGGGCAGCTAGCTGGCCACACAGGGAAGGTGGGAGGGGCTGTGGCAGCACAGAAGACCATGCATGGCAAGCGGGAGGGTTAGTGGCAGCACAATGGCTATGATGGGCAAGAAGGAGGGTGCAGGGGCATGCACAAAGGACCATGGAGGATAGAAGGGAGGGTCAGGACCTGGGCACAGACAGAGTTCAGGGGAAGGGGCCTCACAACAAACCACGTGGGGCAGGCAGGAGGAGCAGTTGCAGCACAACAGACTAGGGAGGGCAGAAGGGTGTGGCAGTAAAATGGACCATGGAGGACAGGAGGAAGGGGATAGGGGCATGGAATGTGGACAGGCAGGGTAGAGGTGGCAGGGACAGGTTACAGTCATCTGACAATGCTAGGTAGGTGGGAAGGGAGTGGCAGCTCAACCGAACGATCGGAGTGGCAGGTCCATGGAACATGGTGGGCAAAAAGGATGGAGCAGGGGCATGAACAAAGACATCGGAGGGCGGGGGAAGGAGAATAGGGGCAGCAAGCTAAGCACAGGCTAAACAGGAGGTTAATGATGGGGCATACAATTGGGCAATGGAGGGCAGGAGGAGTGGACTGGTACATCATGCTAAATGGAGGGCTTTGGCAGCACATCAGACCATGCATAACTGGAGGGAGGAGGCTAGTCCGTGGATTCAGACAACCGAGGATAGGGAGGAAGTGGATGGGGCAGCAAGCTAACTGTTCAGAGATGGCGGGAAGGCCAGTGGCAGAACATCGGCCACACAGGGCTGTAAAAAGGGAGCAGAGACATGGACTTGGACAATGGATGGCTAGGAGGAGGGAAGGCAGGAGCAGCAAGCTTGGGTGGGGGCAGCACAATGCCAGGCCCTGCTTCCAACCCCCCACCATCCATTGTGATATGCATTTTACTTACCGTTAAAAAGAAAACTAGAAATTTGCTGAAAAAAATAAAGATTACAGGGACGGTATAGTTAGACTCGGATTTCACTCATACACAACCAGTGAAATTCAGCAATAATAGTTACCCGAGCTAACTATAACTTACGCCCCCGCAATGTACTGCCAATGACCTCAGACATTACATCATTCATGACATGGTCAGTTACATCACTCACGGCATCACTCATGACCTCTCAAATGAGCTGTGAATGGAATGGAACTATAATCGCTAGAACTTTATTTAGGGATAGTGTGTGTATATTAACACCCCTTTATTTCCTTTTCTTTCGTGTAAGAACCATTATAATACGCAACGTGCCTAGATTAATATGGCCGATACCCTTTCACTTTAAAGTAATGTGTAGTCCATTGTTTATGTTGATGTTTGCAATTCTAAGTATGTTTATTATGAATAAGTCACGTTGACTAACATACAGGTATGGCGGTCACAGGGCACGATATGCTGAAATGAAACTGTGTGCATATTAACACTTGTTTTCTTTTCTTTATTGTATCAATTCCTGAATTTTCACATCGTGACCAGGCTAATATGGCCGCCAGCTTTTTGGATTAAAGTAATATGTAGTCCTTTGTTAATGTTGGCAACTGTAGGCATTTGTACATTTAAATAAGGATGCTACAATGACGTCTTGTTTCGTTATCAAGGTTCGGACGAGCTGAAGCGCGTGGATCACGTCCTTTGCAGATTAAATACTTCCAAATTACAACCTGAGTGCTGATTCCTTCCTTGTAAGAGTGAGAGGAGATTAAATACATATATATAAAATTCACTGAAAAAAACACAAGTTTCAGGGACATTATAGTTAGAAATTAGCATTTAAAAAACCTCAGAAATTCACTGAAAAAACCACAGGTTTCATGGACTTCATAGTTAGTTGGACATGTCACTCGTACAAAACAAGAGAAATTCGGCCGTTATAGTTAGTTGTGCTAACTATAACTCGCGCCCCCGCAGTGCACTGCTGATGACGTCACATATTACATCACTCATGACATGGTCAGTGACATCACTGATGACATCTCAAATGACATCACTGATGAGATCATCTACGTGATCATCTGATGCACCTCCTCACACCCTAAAATACAGACTACCATTTTCGAAACCATAGAAACACCAATACTAGTACATCTACAATATTCTGTGCACTATGCATGTAGACCTCTAATCAGCTATATAGCATTGATACAGTCTTTTAAATACTCAGTTAGTACCTATGCAGTCTAGAAATCCTTCTGTCTGTCCCATGCCCTTGTCCATTCACCCATCCAGCACTATGTACGTATCCTGTCACTCTGCCAATACCTAAGCACTTATGAAATTTAGCATGCACTCTCTTTGCAGCACTGAAATTACTCCAGTTATTAGTCATATACTTAAGGAATGGCCTAGCCACTAACCCAAGTACAGGTACAGTGTTTTGTACACTATGCATGCAGACCTCTAACAAGCTACATACTATTAATACGCTCTTCTAAATACCCAGTTAATACCTATTCAGTGTTGGAATCCTTCTGTCTGTGCCATGTATTTCTCCAATCACCCATCCAGCACTATCTACGTATCCTATCACTCCGGCAATACCTAAGCACTTATAAATTCAACAATCTGAAAGAAACACGTTAGTTGGATTCCTTACCTTAGAATATCCCCAGGCGTCAGGCTGGATCCGGAAAGATTTTTCGTCAGCAATACCCTTGCGCGTCGCTAGGCGTCGTCTGCGGCTCCGCGTCCGTCATTGACGTCTTGATCGCTGGGATGACGTCGTCGGAGTACTTAGACACCGCCCTCGCGCGCTGACGTCAGTTCTTCTTTTTTCCGCGCCAGTAAGCGCAGATCCGGCAAGAGCATACCCTTAGTCACTTTTTGACTAACTTTTTTGGACTTTTTTGGTCTCTTCTTTCGAGTCGACTCCTGGTGCCGGTAGGGATGCCCGGGTTCAAGCCGTGTGACGCCTGTCACCGACTGATGTCGGTTACCGACTCCTATCGTCGGTGTCTCTACTGCCTTGGGGCCGACCATGATGACAAGTCAAGCCCTGACTGCCGGGCCTTGACCTCGAAGGCTAGGCGGGAGCGGTCCCGCAAGCTCTTCGAGATCCGGCAGTCGGCTCTGCGCTGCTCGTGGTCACGGTCGAGGAGGAGGTTGAGGGACCTGTCGTGGAGCCAAAGTCATCACCGCTCGTCTGGTTCAAAGTCTTTGCATTCAGGTAAGTCGAGGCACAGTAAGAAGTCGAAGAAGCGACACCGCTCTTCTGACTCCCCTCGCCGGTCGCGCGACTTGGTCGAGGGTTCGGGTGGCACCACCTGCGAGGCTCCGCCGGAGTCGCGTCTGGCCCCATACCCTCCAGTCCATGGGCCTAATGCGACTCCGGGTGAGATTCAGGACTTCCTCGTGGCCATGAGGTGTCTTGCTCCGCCGTCAAGGCCTGCCGGTGCGCCTCCAGGCCCCGCAGGTCCGACTGGGGGGCCTAGCGAGCCGGCGGCTCCGGCGTCTACTTCAGTGCCGACGCCGCAGGTCCTCTTGGGATCCAGGCCTGGATCCCGGCCAACGCCAGTTGACCTTACGACCCCTCCGCCGGTGCCGACACCTCTGGTGCCGCCCCCGGCGCCATCTTCAGACGACGCCGTCCCTAGTTTCAGCCCTGGTCCGGGTCTGACGTCGGAACGGCGCAGACCGGCTCCGTCTCCGTCTCCGTCCTTTCTACCTGAATACCAGGAGACGGATGAAGGGGAGGACTGGGAGGGGTCTGAGGACCCTCTGGTACAGCAGTGCCAGTTAAGTCAGGACTGGGTAGACGAGCTGGGGGATGCCAGTGGTCTCGACACCTCGCCGGACACTGGCTTCATCTCTCCTCCTTCCGTGGCTACGGAGGAGGGTGCAACTTATTCTGTGGTGGTGCGCAGGGCTGCCAAGGCCCTTCACCTGGAGCTCCCTGCAGCGGCCGTGAGGACTAACCTCCTCACTGAGGTGCTTCTACCGCCAGTAAGCACTTCGGAGCCTCTACTGCAGTTCAATGAGGCCCTCACTGACGTTCTGATGGGCTCTTGGTCCAAGCCCTCCACAGTCACTCCTGTGGATCGGAACGTGGCCCGGCGCCACCGCCCTGCTCCGGGCGACCCCAGCTTTCTGTCTGTACACCCCACCCCTGAGAGTCTGGTTATCCAGGCCTCTACGTCCCAGACCGCCTTCCCATCCGCACCTCCAATCCAAAAGGTTGGAGCAGTTTGGGAAGAAACTGTTTTCCTCCCTCAGTTTGGGGTTGCGGTCCATTAATACCACGTGCCTTTTGGACTGTTATACCCACTCCTTGTGGGATACGGTGGCGGACGTGCTACCCCAGTGTCCGGAGGAGGCCAGGACACGGCTCGCCCAGGCTCTTGCTGAGGGGGGGGATGCAGCACGGTACTCCATTCGATGTGGACTTGACACCACGGACACGCTAGGTAGAGCGATTGTGACGACTGGCGATTCGTCGTCACGCCTGGCTGAGGTCCACAATGGCCTTTTTGGTGACAAAGCGGACAGTGCGCTGGAGCGCTTTAAGGACTCCAGGGCTACGGCCAAGTCCTTGGGCCTCTTGGCCCGCACCTGCAAACTTCTGCTTTTCGCCCCTTTCGTGGCCAAGGAAGGGGCGCCCCCGCACGTCTGTCCAGCCACAGGCCGCAGAACCACCCTCAACGCGGTCGCAGACGTGGATTCAGCCGTGGCGGAGCAGGGGGGACAGAGAGCCGGTCAGTCCACATCTGCTCCCACAGCATCTGCCTCAAAGCCTTCCTAGTCCGAGCTTTTAGGTCCATTCCACAGCAGTGGGAGGCAGAATTCACCATCACCTGCTCCACTGGCATACCATCACGTCGGACAGGTGGGTGCTGCAAATCGTCCGAAGGGGCTACTTCCTCCTCTTCGAGGCGACCCCTCCAGCCATGCCACCGCAGTACCACCGCATGTCGGGGGATCACTTGCAACTTCTGCAGGAGGAACTTACGGCCATCTTGGCCAAGGGGGCCATCGAGCGCGTACCTGGGCCAGAAGTAGGTCGGGGTTGTTACTCCCTCTAATTTCTGGTTCCCAAGAAGGGCAAAGGGGGCCTACGCCCTACCTTGGACCTCAGGAGCGTCAACGCCTTCCTCCGGAAGGAGAAGTTCAAGATGCTGACTTTAGCTCAGGTTCTGGCTGCCCTAGACCCTGGAGACTGGATGGTAGCGTTGGACTTGCAGGACGCTTATTTACACATCCCCGTCCTGCCGGCCCACCGGCGTTACCTGCGGTTCACGGCAGGGCGCGAGCACTTTCAGGTTACTGTGCTCCCCTTCGGCCTCACCAGTGCCCCTTGGGTGTTCACGAAAGTGATGGCGGTTGTCGCAGCTCATCTGCGCAGATTAGGGGTTCCAGTCTTCCCCTATCTCGATGACTGGTTGTTGAAGGCGGGCTCACCCCGAATAGTCGTCTCCCACCTCCAGACTACGGCCGACCTCCTGCATTCGCTGGGGTTCTCTATCAACGTGCCGAAGTCACATCTGAGTCCCTGTCAGAAGCTCCTCTTCATCGGAGCGGTTCTGGACTCGGCGCAGTTTCGTATCTATCCTCCCGAACAGCGGGTTTGGGATATTCAGGCTCTGATTGCGATCTTTAAGCCTTTATCCCGAGTTTCGGTCAGGTTGACTCTACGGCTGCTGGGTCTGATGGACCCCTGCATCCTGCTGGTACATCACGCCAGGTGGCGGATGCGGGCTCTGCAGTGGGACCTGAAGTTCCAGTGGACTGAACATCGGGGCAACCTGTGCGACCACGTCCCGATTTCAGAGGGCACTGCAAAGCAGTTGCAGTGGTGGCTCACGGACCGCGATTGGGTCTGCGGCAGATCCCTCTTCCTACCCCAACCGCAGCACGTAGTGGTGACGGATGCGTCCCTCCAGGGATGGGGAGGCCACATGGGAGAGGCTGAGATCAGAGGCCTCTGGTCTCTGGCGGAGTCCCGGCTCCATATCAACCTATTGGAGCTGCAGGCGATCCGGCTTGCACTGAAGGCATTCCTTCCCTCTGTCCGGGGAAGTGTAGTGCAGGTGTTCATGGACAACACCACCGCTATGTGGTACTGCAACACATGGGGTGGGGTTGTGGACCCTTTGTCAGGAGGCTCTGCGCCTCTGGACATGGCTGGAACATCAGGGCATCACCCTGGTAGTTCAACACCTGGTGGGCTCTCTGAACGCCAGGGCGGACAAACTCAGCTGCCGGTGCATGATGGATCACGAATGGCATCTGAACTCGGACGTGGCGCAAGGCCTCTTTCGGCAATGGGGAGAGCCTTGGTTAGATCTATTCGCCACCGAAGAGAACGCGCAATGTCGTCAGTTCAGCGCTTTGGAATTTCCAAGGCGGCACTCGCTTGAAGACGCTTTTCGTCGCGAGTGGAGTTTTCCGCCTATACCACTTCTGCCCAGAGTGCTGAAGAAGATCAGGCGCGACCAAGCCCAAGTCATCCTTGTGGCTCCGGATTGGGTACGAAGATACTGGTATCCCGAGCTACTCTGTCTGTCAATCGATCCCCCGATTCGACTGCCTCTTCAGGAGGACTTTCTGTCGCAGCAGCAGGGGACGGTCCTCCAACCGAACCTGTCCAGCCTCCACCTCCATGCGTGGAGATTGAGCGGCGGCAGTTGATGCCATTTGACTTGCCTCCTGAAGCCTGTGATATCATTCTGGCAGCCAGGCGTCCCTTCACTAAAACGGTATACGCCTGCAGGTGGAACAAATTTGTGGCATGGTGCACAGCAAAGGCTGTGGATCCGCTTTCCGCCCTTCTTTCGGAGGTTCTCCTCTCTCTTCTTTCCCTGGCCCAGCAGGGCTCTGCTCTGGGCACCATCAAAGGATATCTTTCAGCTGTTTCTGCCTTCTTACGGCTTCCTGATCAGCCTTCTCTTTTCAAGTCCCCTGTTGAAAATAGATTCTTAAAGGGCATTACTCACATGTTTCCTCCTGTCCCCTTTGTAATGCCTCAGTGGGACTTGAATCTGGTGTTAACCTATCTGATGTGCGTTCCCTTTGAGCCACTTCATAACTGTCCTCTTCGCTTTCTGACTCTCAAGACTGCTTTCCTGGTTGCCATCACCTCTGCCAGACGAGTGAGTGAGCTCCAGGCTCTTTCTTCTAAACCTCCTTTCCTCTCTGTCCATCTGGACAAAGTTGTTCTAAGGACTCGTCTTTCTTTTCTTCCTAAAGTTGTTACTGCCTATCACATCGGCCAGTCAGTTACCTTGCCCACCTTCTTTCCGCCTCCGCATCCCTCGAAAGAGGAAGAGAGGCTTCATCGCCTGGACCCAAAACGTGCACTCTCCTTCTGTCTGGACCGCACAAAACCGTTCCGGGTGGACGACCAACTCTTCGTTGGCTACGTGGGCGCTAAGAAGGGGCGGGCAGTGCACAAGCGGACCATCTCTCGGTGGGTCGTTTTGTGCCTTAAGGCCTGTTATTCCTTGGCTAAGAAGGATCCTCCTGTGGGGCTGAGGGCCCATTCTACTTGGGCCACAGCGGCTACTACTGCCTTGGGACGAGGAGTCCCTCTGCAGCCAAGTCTGGAGAGACGGCTTCTTTGGCCGTTCCGTTCTCCAGGACTTCCTGGTGTGATCTTGGTTCGCAGACCCACCACGGGGTTGGTATTGCTGGGGTATCTATTCTAAGGTAAGGAATCTAACTAACGTGTTTCTTTCAGATGAACAAGTTACTTACCTTCGGTAACAATATATCTGTAAGAAACATCCGACTATGTCATCAGTGATGTCACTGACCATGTCATGAATGATGTAATATGTGGCATCATCAGCAGTGCATTGCGGGCGCGCGAGTTATAGTTAGCAGAAATTAACTATAACGGAGGAATTTCTATGGTTTTGAATGAGTGAAATATCCAGCTAACTATAACACCCCTGAAACCTATGGTTTTTTCTGTGAATTTCTAAGGTTTTTTAAATGCTAATTTCGTCTCTGAAACCTAATGGTTTTTTCAGTGAGTGAATAGATTTATAATATCATCCACCTCATTTTCTTTAATTCAAGGATTGAAGCTTGAAACTTTATTTAAAAAACGAGATGATTCACCTGGGTTTAACAATAAGCATTGTCATTAGCATTGAATTTTTTGAATAATTATATTGGTTTGGATTAATTTTGATTGGGTGATTGTTATAGAACCATCATAATATGTCCAACATCTAGAATTATTGTAATGAATTGTGATGAAAACGTCTGAGGACAAAACAAACGTACAATGCCTTGTAAATAGAATTTGATTTGCACATTCAAAGATGGCGACCAAAATGACACTACTGGGTCCCTCGTCTATGTCAATGAAATACAATGTATATATGAACTTCCGCCCCCAAATGCGAGCCGACACTGACGAAAGCTACGGCTGAAACGCGTCTGTTTCTTTATTTGCACTAATAAATCCGAACTGGGATTTAACCTAACCCGAGTGCTGGTCCTTCTGTTCTTTGAACACTGGAGCGTCATATATATATATATATATATATATATGTATATATATATATATATATGTGTGTATATATATGTATGTATATATATATATATATATGTATCATGTGATGTGTTCATAGACTTAAAAGAAAAGAATATATACACAGTTGCACAGTTATTTGCATGATGCTTGAAAATTTTAATCAATTGGTTACAATATAACAGTCACGTTCAGTATTGTAATTGCCTGGTTTACCACAGCGATAGTGATACAGATTGACACAGCAGTTGCATGGTCGTACTGCATGTAGTATTTGCATCAAGTTACCCAGTTTAAAATCTTGCCAACTTGATAAGGGTGTTAGTTAACTGACATGTGGTGATGGGAGATATTATAAGACAGAGTAAGTTCAGTTTTAGCCATATATAGGGTACAGTACCCATAAGTATCTGTTCTGTGTGACAAAACACCTATCATCTGTGCAAGAGTTTCCTTAGTGGAATACATTGCTAAAGGAGGAGTGTGTCTAATACAAAAATAACAGTCTAGTACCCCATTTCACATGTTTCAAGTATATAATCCACAGTTCCACAGTAGGGCTACCCGGCATACCAGGTCATGCAAAGACAGTTCACTATGCGTAGTCTAGTGATCCAATCAATAATGGAGATGGTGTGGATAATCCCTGCATGACTATAGTGACTAGTAGTAGTGAAGGTTCACTGGAACGTCCATCCACTCCTGTGCGCATAACACTAATGTAGGTGAGTCAGTCCCATCTTTGCTGTCTGCCACATGTGCCTGTAAGAAACAAATTTACAAAGACAAGTATTAGCAACCAGATTACCATGATGACAATAATTATTCACATGATGTGCATTACTAACATTGTAACTCAAGACAAAACCATAACATGTGATTAAGGCATCATGAAATCTCCAGAGTGTATACAAAAATAAATGAGAGGAAAAGGTGGGACGGGTGGATTCTGCCAAGCAATCTCAGTTTATCTGAATTATATCTAAAGATGGGAGTATATCTCCTCATCCAGATTTAACCCTGCAAGATGAAGCAGGATTCTAACCTGCGTAAGGACGCCAGACGGTTGACACCCCCCCCCCCCCCTCCCCCTCTGATTCAGGCTCACTGAGTCTAGGCCAAAGTACTTGGCCTGTGTCCAGTCTCCTGCATGTTTTTCTGTGAAATGTTTAGCTGTACCGTAGCTATGATCTTTATTAGTAATGGCACTCCAATGTTCCAAAATCTGCTTCTTAACCAGAAATGTGGTGGAGCCGATATACCACAGCCCACAAGAACATACAATAGTGTAGACTGCATAGTCAGTGCTGCAGGTGATCAGTTTAGGACTCTTCCATTTTGTCTTTATCCTATCTAGGGTGACTTCAGATACGTTACTGCTATACCTGCAGGCCTTGCAGTTACCGCACCTATGGAAACCTTTGGTTGTTTGAGCCAATTGGTTTCTTTAGTTTGGAGATGGCTGTGTACAAGAAGGTCTTTAAGTGAAGAATTTCTCCCATCGATGGATTAAGGCCTACTTTGTTTCTTCGAATATGATCCTGTCTTAGAATGCCCCATGTAGATTTGAGTATTTAGCAAAGTTAGTCCGCTTGGCTGCTAAATTTTATGATGAACTGAATAGGTTCCTGTGTGGCATCTTTGGGGATGCTTTGTGAGGATTGTCTAAAAAGAATCTCATTCCTTGACTGTTTTTCAACTCGTGCCTCAGCCTGTTAAAGGCCTTTGTGCAAATAGCCTCTATCTTTGAAGCTCTCTATCATGTCTTGTTTGGTTCGCTCGTAGCTAGCAGTAGAGTTGCAGTTAAGTTTGGCTCTTAAGACTTCGCTATATGGTGTGCCCGATCTAAAGCTGGGTGGATGGCAGCTGGATATATATATATATATATGTGATCAAGGCCACCTTGTGGCCGAAACGCGTAATGATGTGCTGTGTTGGTGCTGGTTCTAATTAAATTCCTCTGAAGCACGACTGGTGTCCGTGTGCTTTCTTCTTCGCCTGTCTGGAAGTGGGAGAATGCGCCTGGTGTTTGTATGTATATATATATATATATATATATATATATATATATATATATATATATATATATATATATATATATATATATATATATATATATATATATATATATATATATATATATATATATATATATATATATCTTTATATCCACATATCCACAAAATCGCTGTACTTAGCAGTTCCCTATCCCGCGGTGTCGGTGCCAGCTGATGGTGACAGCAGCTGTAATTTATTTCCAAAAGTCCTTAGTTAATCCTTGAATGAAGAACACAAGGAGCGGCACACCAAGAGACTGCACAATTCCTTTATTGGAAGGAATTGTGCAGTCTCTTGGTGTGCCGCTCCTTGTGTTCTTCATTTGAGGATTAACTAAGGACTTTTGGGGATATATATATCGTGCCACGGTACTTTCCTTTAAAGTTAGGTATACAAACACTATACTTAATTCTATATTTTGGATTCAATAGCTTGTCCTCAATATTTGCGTCCCTCTGTATTCTGGCTTTGATATTTAGATTGCACACCACATAGATTATGTGCTGGATCTCCACTACTACACTATATAAGGCTGAACTAACATTGATTCTTCATGGAATCTCGAAGAAGTGTAAGCAAGCTTCCTAGTATTCTCTACCAAGTATGAGTTAGAGACACATATACTGGGGAAACATCAGCTGCCCCACACACGTTTGACATGAACTGGAGTGATGCCAATTTTGCCTAGATTTATGCTCATTCTATTTGCATAGCCCTAAACTACTTGAAGCTGCCATCTGTTCATCCCTTTCTTGTTTTGAATATCTTTGGAATGTATTCAGAATGTTGAGAGTGGGAACGAGCTAGTATATACCAGTTGGATAATGTTATGGTAATAGTAAATGATTCTTAGTTTTTTGTCTCTTTCCTTTTATTAGGGCCTTTCCTGTGACGCCCCTCAGCTTTTGCAAAGCACATACTGATTGACTCCTTTTCTTAAAAAACAGAATAGGTTAGGCTGTGCATTCACACACTTAATAGGTGGAAAGAACGGACTATGACGTATACCTAAGTACGTGATAACCATTTTGCAAAGTTCTGATGTTACAGCTTCTTAAGCAGTGTTTGATGTCACCACTTGGAATTGGACTATCACACAACCGTGTTAATGATATAAAACTTCCACGCTAAGAAAAAAATCTTCTCATTCTTTCCTCATGTACTCAAGCTGGTAACTGGGTGGATTCTAACTTATGCATTTTTGTACCATACGATAGTCATTAATCTGAAGTTATATTCAAGAGCACTTACATTTCAATTAATATGCATTTTCTATTTTACTTTCAGCTATCAATTTTTCATCAGACTCCGTTTCTGAATGCATGGTAAAGGAGCAAGTACGTGAAATGAGTAAAGAAATTACAGAGAAAACCAAGAAGTACAAGGAATGCAAACAGATGTTGGCTGTAAGTTGATAAATTTGTTGACAGTTATGAATAATTAGATGTTTTGCCATTTCTGCTTGGGCTTAAATATTTTAAGGATGTTTTAAGTGTCTCCAGTTTGTCAATTTACCCAACATGGGGTCTTGTGTAGAGTCAAAGTTTAAGATATTCTCAACTTTATTTAGGATTTCACAGAACAGGCCTTATAGGTTTCAGTGTTGTCTGATATCTTCAATAATCTCAACACCAGCCTCCTTGGCAACCTTTTTTGACTCAACTATAAGGTATTCTGTAAACAACTGCTCTTTATTATGTCTTAGCTGTCTTTATGAAGGCCTTTTATGTCCTATTCTTAGGGTTATTTATTATTTAATAAGTGACTTTATTAACATTTTCAAAAATACTAGCCACATAGATACAGCACATGGAAAATGCAGAAAGGTAATCCAGTTAGCAAACAATTTACCCACTCCTCATATCCTCATCTATGGTAATCCATGTATCATCCAGTCACATCCGCCTTCAACCTTTTTGGTTGCCCATGAATCATTCATTGTTCTCTTCTAAAGTCTGGTCACGGAGGTCCTAATAAGTTTGGCAACTTTTAAGTGCATCCTTCCCCCTTTTGCCTAGCTCTTCATTCAAGAGGTGATCTCTGCATTTTGCTGTGGGCAGTAAAGGGGCTCCTAGTCTCTTGCTATGTCTCATCTGGTAACTTCATCCTGAGGTGCCACCCACAGTTTGGAATACCTATCCATATCCGTCTCCCTGATGATCCCCAAAATTGCTAATTTGTTCTCTTATCTAACATTTGAATGTTCTACCAACCCCCCCACAACACACTCTTTCTCTCTCTCTCTGTTGTCACTTAACTGCACCACTCTCAGGTTTTCCTGTTTCATCTCTTCTCTGAACACAGCAGCGTATAGATCTTGTTAGCCTTTTCTGCAGTTTCTACTACTAACTCCCACCTCTTTCTTAGATTTATAGAGTTGTTGAGCTTATTCAGAATAGGGGATCCATATATGCATGGCATTAGACGATATGTGATTTTCTCTCTCACAGCTTACGCTTCTAATATGGGAGCTTTGGGACCAGTGTGTCTCCCTTTAAGTTTTTTCTCAACGTTTGTCAAAATTGACGGTACTTGTAGAATTCCTTAAGTCTCATGTGATGTTTCCTCCCAAGACTGTCAGTTGGCATGACTGTTTTATTCTATCAAGTCCCCTTTTGAGGATACCCATCATGCCCAACCTTTGAAACCTCTCCAAACGCTTCACCTTGCGGTGTCCCCGACCCTCCGACCCCACCAATTAGTCTGTTAATTCATGCTCACAGCAGCCTTGTGGCCTTGAAGCTGCTTTGTCTGCTCGGAAAGAGGGTCCTCACCTTCTGCCTATGATGGTGCAACATGTTTCCCCATTATTAATTTATTTTAAACCGCTCTTTCATCACTACAAGCTGTGAAGTACAGTGATATCTGCGAAATTACAGTCCTCTCCCTCATCTTGTACTGTTCTGCATAGTGCCTTCAATGGTATATGTTGTAACACTATTTCTATAATGACTTCCTTGGTTCACTGTCCACCATTCCAAAAACCCCTCCTGGACTGGTCAGTTCTGGTCAATCTATAGGAATTTTTGAGTTAAGGAATCTGTAGCATGTATGGCTGTAGATACATTCTCTGCATACTACTGTCATCTAGTGTTGGGCTCAGACGTTTGCAACTTGTTTCTCTTTGAGGAAGTCTTTTGAGTCTCCTCCCTTAATTGGTAATGTGCATTGGAAACATCTCCATTGTTAGATTTTTTTCCCCTGCTATTGGGTTCATACATGTACGGATCGGGCTCCATGTTCTGCCTATACTGTTGGGCCTCCTCGACTCCCGTTGTCATGGAATAGTGTTAATGAACCCAGGATCCCATTTCATTGTCGTTTGATGAACTTCGACAACTGCACTCACTTCTTTGCCTTACGGTTGGGCCAAGGCCCTCTCTAGGGTCGCGTCGCAGTTCGTCTATGGTGCCTCCTCGATAAGAATACCCTTCCAATACTGCTTCCATTGTCACCCCAAGTTCCTCTGGACTGACCACCATCAAGTCTGCAATATCTGCCTCTCCTCTGAGTACTACTAGGCTGCGTGTCAGGCCTGCCTAACGTTCCGGTCGAAAAAGACCCTTCGATACCAACACAAGTGAAAGTAGGCCCATCAGAAAATACAGAGGCGAGACAGAGACGACACCCTCATGTCTTAGAGGGAGCGCACCGTTGAGGTGGTGTAAAAAGCCCCTCTTCCGAAGCCCAGCTGGTGCAGTCCAGTTCAGAGGCGAACTCGTCCACTGAATCTGAGGGGGTGCATCATTAAGATGCTGAGGTTCAACATCTCCCAAAGACTTCAACCGCGAGTATGGTCACTATTCAGTCACAACCCATGGCTGTACAACAACCTGTGGAAATGACAGACTCCATCCCAGTGGAGCGAGGGGAGGTCATTCACTGAGCGTAGAGGCTCAATAACAGCCTACTGGTCCATCACTTCTTTTTGGCCATAGTTGGCATTGACAGATGTCTCCAGAGCTGGCTCTGCTCCTTTCTACTGACACAAAGGCCCTGACTAAGCCACAGCCTTCCTCGAGCCGACTGGCTCATCAACTCTAGAATTGAAGGTGATACTGAAATCGACACCAGCACCAAAGCCAACCTCGGCAGCAAAGTCCACATCGGCATTTCAATTCACATCAGCATTAAAATGTAAATGTGTTGTACTTGTATAGCGCACTGTTACCCTAGGGTGTCCTGGCGCTGTACTCATACTGCTGTGGAACCCTTCCTGGCTTTTTTCCCTGTGAAATGTCCACTCCTGGGCACCCCCAAGGTGAAGCCCGTCATCCCAGCGCTGTTGGGGCCGTTATGGAGATTAAGCAAGCTATTGCCCAGAGTTGCAGAGTGGGACCCATGAGTAGAATAGGCACCGAGGCGAGAATTAACAGGTCTGAGGAAATTGAGCCCAAGACCCGCCGAGGCGGGAATTGAACCCTGGTCCCGGGCCAGACCTCTGCATCAGGGTCTGCCGCTCTAACCATTGAGCCACACTTCTCCATTAAAGCCACCATTTCCCCTTAATGTCGAAGACATCATCTGCGCCAAAAACCCCCTCTGTGTCAAAAGCGTCATTGATGGCTAGCGCCAGTGGCTTGGAGCAGCCTATTCTCCAGCACTTGCAGGAGGAAATGGATGCTCACCAAAGCGGCTCTTCATCCACCCACCAAAGGGAAAATAAGTTGCCACTGATGCCTATTGAGACTGTCAACTAAGAGAAGTTATCTATTGAGGAGCAAATTCCCTAGGAACCCGCACCTCCTCCAAAGCATAAGACATAAGGCACTAGCCCCCTCCAGCTTGATCTCTTCCATCTCCTTCCCCTCTTGCTCCTCCTCCTCTTGCTCCTCCTCCCTCACTGCCATCACGATATGTGCCAGCCCCTCCAGCTTCATCAGAGGGGTCACAACACTTTTCCTATGGGCAGGGCAGCCCATTGTCTCCACTGGAACCTTACAATGCCCCCATCATCCTGAACCCAGGGACGACCCATGGGACTACTACAAAGTTAATCCCCAGCTGATACAAACACTGATCTATACTTGGTAAAACCTTCCCCACTTGCTGACAGTACCTCGTACCAGGAGGTTATACATAGGATGGCTACTTTTCATAAAGTATATATGCACATTATTCAGAAAGACAAGGACCTCCTAGTTGAAACAGTTTCAGAGACCCAGTGTACCCTCCAGTTCCTCCCGATGCTGAAAGGGAAGCTCAAGACAGCACCAGAGACCTTAAAAAAGCGAGGCAAGGCTTGGGCCACCAAACTTGTGGTCAACAAAAAATCTAAATCCTCACCCAATGACCTGCCTTACTTCTGTGGCCACGTTCTCCCGGACTCATCATGCTTCACATAGCGCAGAAACATGCTAATGCACAGGGTACCGGGGATGCTCCATCTCCTGATAAAGAGCGTAAAAAGATTGAATGCAAGCGGGTAAGAGGGTGGCAGTTTAATCAGCCATGCACTGGGGATTGCTAACTAGTTGGCCTGCTCTCCCGATACTAGATGAGTGTATTGGGGTGAGATGAAGGAACTCCTACAACTAAGTCCTGAACACTATAGGGAGTGTGGGCAAGAGCTGGTTACGGAAGTCAAATCCATCTCAAAGGCCACCATCTGCTGCGCTCTTGATGCAGCTGACACTGTGACTGAAAAATGTTAAAACCAGCATCCTGGTCAGGCGGCATGCCTAGTTCTGTGTCTCTGGCTCTAAGCCAGAAGTACAGCATCATCCGCTGAACCTGCCATTTGATAGTGAACACCATTCAGACCTCGGGTAGGTCAGATGCTAGAAAAACCAAAGCAAAAAAGACAGGGATACAATCGAGGCAATGTGTGCCCTTAGGACTTGCAGCCCTCGAGGGTCCTTTCACAGGCCACAGTACAGGGGATGCCGCTAGACCACTTCCTGTTAGAGGCAGCAACAACAGTACTACCAACTGTAAAAACAAGCGTATTCACAGGGAGGTTACAAGGGTAACGCCACCAGAAGGAGGGCTCAAGGAGTTTTGGACGAAAGGAGCCACCTCTTCCAAGCAGTGATTCCCTTCCACTCTGCCCCCTATCATACTGCATCTGTCAGGGGAAGTCTACAGGTGTTTCTCCTGTACTGGGAAGAGACCTCCGACCAATGGGTCCTCTACATCATAAAACATGGTTACTGCCTGGAGCTCACTGGATCCCCACCAAACATCCTAACCTGCAGACATACCCTTACCACCAGTGCTTTATTCAGGAAGACGTTCTGGCTCTTGTCCACTAAGCAGCAATAGAACCAGTACCAATGCAACATCACTGCAAGGGTGTGTACTCCCTGTAATTTCTCGTTCCCAAAGAGGACAGGTTTTGATGGCCAATATCGACCTGAGGCCAGCAACTAGCACATCCTCTCAGAACATTTCCACATGGTTGTTCTGCCAGATGTCATCCCTGTGCTGCAGTAAGGTGACTTCATGATGTCCAACGTCTCGTGGTAAGTGGTCAACCTTATCAGTTCAAAGTGTTGCCATTCGAGGTCACCATAGTGTTCCTAATGCCTCGATGTGGTAGCCATCCTCTTCATAAGAAGCAGCATTCACATATTCCCCTTCTTAGAAGAGTGGCTAATCAGGAGTGCAAGCAAAGAAGTGTCTCGCTCTCACCCACATCACTATGTCCCTCTTCCACAATTTAAGCTTCACTATAAATTCTTCTGCCCCTCCAGATTCAAGCCTTAACTAGGAGCAGTTCTGAATACAGTCACCGGCAAGGCTTGCCCCAGTCAGACAAGAGTACAAGCATTCCAGCAGTTACTGCTTCTTTTTTGCCAAATTGTCAATTGACGGTCAGAACATTTATGCTCCTCCTAAGAATGATGGCCTCATGCATAGCCATAGTTCCCTAAACATGCTTCACATGCATCAACTCCAACAATGCTTGTCCGCACAATGGGCACAAGTGATGGGTTACTAGGAAGATTTAGTCCTGATACCTACCTGCTGTCTGCTGTGGAAGTTACATCAGCAGTTTGTTGCAGGGAAGCTTAATAGAAGCTGCTCCGCTGGTGATCATCAGCACAGGCACCCCGCTCTCAGGGTGAAGAGCGCATCTTCAGCAACTGACCATTCTGGACATGCCATCACCACAACACAGGGTAGTCACGTAATGGGGTATCTTTATGAAAGGAAAGGGTTTGTAAACCCGAAGATTCTCCGGTCTCGGCTAATGCCAGGTTCAGTAGGTTTCTGCGGCTTTTGGCAAACCCTTTCCTTTCATAAAGATACCCGATTACGTGACTACCCGCCCTGAGGAAGCCCTAGGCCTGATGGCCAGTTAGGGGGCGAAACACATGTTGGCTGTGCCATCCCTTTTTTTTTCTAGCAGATGAATAAAAGCACGAATATCTTACCATTACCATCGGATCTATTTGCATCAATTGGATATTTCATCCTAATTAACTTAAAACTTATACTCTTGCCCCGATACACCTACAAAATCCTACTTCAAATTAGGGGGATAGGGGCCTCTCCCCCTGTTTCTGGGCCAGAACCAGTACAAGAAGGATACATGCTTATTACATGACTAGTAAGGGATGAGGATCTTTTTCCCCTCACCTACATGCAGACTCCATGATAGAGATACCCCTTTTCCCTACTGCCAACAGTCTATAATTTGCGACTTTCACTGGAGCATGAAGAGGCACCTTGCATTTCCTGCCTCACCTTAAAGCAAAGACACTCCAGTACCAATGGATTGGCACCTGTCTCAGAGTACTTTGTTGCCGGAAAGAAGATGCCCCTGATCTCTTTGGGAACCAAGACGTTGAGGTAGAGCCACAGCCAGAGACCTCGGGCCACCTGGCCCTTTACTTCAGCCGAGAATCAGGCTCTCACTCTGACTTCGAGGCAGAAGAGCCTCATCTCATCCGACTGAAAATGTCAAATGTGAGTACCAATGCTCCCCCTCACCCCCCCTTCCGCCACCACCCCAGCATCAATGGGCCAAGCCCTGCCCTAGAAAGGGTCAGACATTGATCCCCGAAGCCAACATTCAGGCTTCCAGTCTGCCACTGACTTAAGTTCATGGTCAGCACAGAACAAAGGGCTCGGAACAGAGTCCGATCCAACCACCAGCACAGAAGCAGCCGCTCCAGACCCAGCCATTAACACCCACAGCGCCTTTTGAAGCTGGCACCGAAACATGTCTCGGCTCCCAAGACTACTTCAACGTAGAAACAGAATCACCCTCAGTGTCGAAGCAGTTGGTGCCCAAAGCCATGTTGCCTGCGGGCCCTGAGGACCAAGAGCAGCCCATCCTGCTCCTGCTCCAGGAGTAGGTCATGCTCGACAACGACGCCTCACCATCATCCCTCAGACCAAGCCACCTGTGAAGGAGCAAGGCTTTCTTTCTTGCAAATTAAAGCTGACTTTTGAAGAGGCGCTTGCTTCAGAACTTTCTCCTTCACCCAAGTTGAGGAAGCATCATAAAAGGGCACTCGTCCAGCAACTGCTTCATCACCCTGTACTTCCTCCATCTCTTCCTCCCCTACCACCCCCTCCACAACCCCCTCCTCAAACTCCCTCAACAGAGTGATCACCATGCTTCACCTATAGGAGCCACTCGTACCGCCTTGATACGTACAAGTCACTGTTTGACCCAGATTTCAAGACGACGCATGGGATTAATTTGCCAGCAACTCACCTACAGATACAGACCCATTCCTCTACCCCACAAAGCCATCCCCTTCCGATGATACTACTCGTATCACAAAATCATTAGCAGGGCTGCTTCCTTCCGCAAGGTATAGTTATCTAGGGTTCAAGAGGATGAGTGCTTCCTTATGGAGACACTCTCCTTAATCCCAAAAGTTGGTGCTTTTAATTTCAGTGCTGAATGGCATGCTAAGACCTGCACTCAAAACCTTTGAAGACCATGTAAAAGCCAGAGTAGTGACCTTGAGGGTTGATGAAAAGTACCCTCTGACCTACCCTATATCCAGGGCAAACATCCATCACGGTTTCTGGTGGGTCATACGGCATGAAAGCGCACAAATGCACAGGTCATTGTCGATGCTCATCTGATAGATAAAGAGAGCAGAAAATTGATGTGGCAGGGAAATGCATCACCGCGCTAAGGACAAACCAGTGCAGAATTTAAAAATTCCATTGGGCTGCTCTCATGCTATGACCGAGGCCACTGGGATGAGATGGAGGAGCTCTGCCTACATCTCCCAAATAAGCTCAAGAAGCAGAGTCGCATACTTGTCTCGGAAGGGAAGCTTCTTTCCAACACACCATCTGCTGTGCCCTAGACACAGCTGTAATGGCAGCACGGTCATTAACTCAAGTGTTCTGATTAGACGCCAGGCCTGGCTGCATGTTTCTGATTTTAAACCAGAGGTACAACAGCCTCTCCTCAAACTGCCTTTAGATGGGTAGCACCTCTTTGGACCACAAGTTGATGAGATGCTGGAATAAATCAAAAAGGGCATGGACACCGCAGCAGCGATGAGAGCTCTCCCAACACATTCTCCACAGGGCTCCTTTTGAAGGTCTCAATATAGAGAGGGCTCCAGACAACCTCCTCCGAGGCATCTCCCTCCTTATGGAGACAGCAGCACAAACAAACGCCATTACGGGGCTATTCCGTGGGAGGTTATAAGGTAAGTAACTCCAGAGTCACAGATAGAGGGGCCACGGCTAAAGCATCTCCCCCATGCCCCCCCAGCAAAGCAGTGACTCCATCGCCGATCACATTATACCGGTCGGGAGAAGACAGAAGGGGTTTCTCCCCGATTGGCGAAGGATCGCCTCTGATCAGTGGGTTCTTTCTATCATCAGCCTTGGATACTGCTTAGAACTCAGTGCAGCCCCACCAAACATTCCTCCCCGCAGCCACGCCCTTTCCCCAGAACACCAGCGCCTCCTTCAGGAGGAAGTATATTCACTCTTTCGCAAAGGGGCCATAGAGCCCGTGCCACTCCACCACTGCAGCAAGGGAGTGTACTCCCTGTACCTTCTCTTCACCAAAATGTACGGGTCTCTCAGATAGATCCTGTACCTCAGGTCCCTCAACAAATACTTCCCGTCATAGCACTGCCACATGGTGACTCTCCAAGATTTCATCCCTCTACTGCAGAAAGACGACTTCATGACTGGATCTTGACTGAACTAGTAATGCTGGCCACTTAACAGAGACCAAAGTACTGCCCTTTGGACTCACTGCTACGTCCTGGGTTTTCATAACTTTTCTTATTCTGGTAGCTGCTCATCTCAGCAGACCTGCTCAGCAGGATGCAGCAACAAGTGGGACCTCCACCTGCAGATCCTACTTTCAAACTTCCATTGTTGGGAGTTTCCTGATGTAGACCTCCTTGCCGCCACCAAGAACACCCAAGCTTTGCTTCCATGCACCCACACTCCATGAGCAAGGCACTATGAATTAACTGGTCAGGCGTATTTGCGTATGATTTTCCGCTTCTCTTACTTCTTCTGTTTGTGGTTTGAAGGCTTCAGCAAACATCCCTCAATCTCATCTTGGTTGCACCCGCCTAGGCCACACAGCCACTGTTGACCACTCTCAAGCAGAGCTGGGTACTCTCAGACACCCGAACCCCAAGGAGCTAAATCTTGCAATTTGTTTGAAGGTAGGTTGAGGTAGCCAAATTCTGAGTGTATGACCATCCTTAATGAGGCCGGCAGGCCTACAATGAGCACATGATATGCAGCTAAATGGAAGAGGTTTTGTGCACTACAGTAGTCCCAGCCACACCATCCCTCTCAATACAGCAATCCAAGACATTGTTATCTGCTTCTCTTGCTAAAGTCAGGCCTCGCTTATACATCCATTAGACTTCACTTAGCTGCCATTGCTTACCTTGCTGCTTACAGATGACATACTTCACCCGTCAAAGTTCTAATCATTAAGGTCTTCATGGAACAGACAAACAGATGCTTACAGGGTAAGTACCGTTTTCCTTATTATGTTAAAACTTAATATAAATTCATTTCCTATATATTTATTTAAAATGTACAGAAAATGCTACAGCTCTATTCACTTCATTTTGAAGTATATCTTTGCTTTAAATATATTAAATAAAAGGCCTTTTTTTAAAGTGTAAGTGAAAAAATAAATTTCGACCTAAATAAAAAAATGATGCATTCTATTATTAATAATTAAGTGATTAAAATTATAATTAAAAGTAATATAATTATATTTTATTAAAAATTTACCTCGATTTATAAATGCAAAATAAGGCTGATACTAAGTTTGTTTTTGATATATATATTTTTTTATAACATTGTTCTATTTTCCCTACCGCCATTATTTTCCATGGTAGTGTGTTGCAGTACCAGTGATGGGCATGTGTAGTGCTGGATTAGCAGCTATTTCCGTTTTTAGGTCTCGCGCCTAGCGTTGCAGTGCGTAGCACTGGTCGCGCAGCGAGAGACCTCTTGCACGGGGTTTCAAAACAGACCTAGGAATCGCACACGCTCGTGCATGTGCTTTTTTTTTTTGTCCACGCTATTGGCCTTTGCGTGTGTCTTTTTATCAAAGACAGCACGCAATTGGCCAAAGGCGGGCGCATTGCTCCGCCCATGGCCTATTGGTGTCTATTACGCGCACCACCGCCATGTGGTTTCAATTATCGTACCCAGACACGGGCGCGATAATTAAAACCGAATGGCTCGCTGTGGCGCGCGCATGCGCACCACTCGTGTTTTTTAACTTTCAGCGTGTCGTAATTGTATTTCTGCCAAGTGCGCTGTCCAAGCAAGGGCCGGCTCTGATAGCAAGACAGTTTTTTTTTTTAAATGTACGAGTAATATGATATAACGTTGGTAACAAGCCACTGGTTTCGATTCCGTGCTTGTTAATTGTGTGTTTGCATCTCTGGCTTTGCATGCAGTTTACCCGCGGAGGCAATGTATCAACTGTGAACTGCTGGAAATGCAGTGTGGGAAGTACTGTTCACTGGGTGCTTTTGTGGTTTTCTGAGCATCAGTGACGTCTGCGTGGTGTTAGTCTGTTGCGTACAATGTACAGAACGGCACCAGGCGCCGAATCGGTCTGTCTGGCTCCATGTTAACTCGTTTGATTAATCGGAAGCAGATGCCCCAGCTTAACAAGTTAAAAGGCAAGTAAACGAAGCAGGACACCTCAAAAACCGGTACTCTTATAGATGGAATTGCCGCTAATGGATCACCTCCGGTGTGAAAGGTCTGTTAATGTAGCTGTAGCCTCTGCATAGGCCTGCACTGAAACTGACGCGTCGAGGGACACTGCCACCACATCTCAAGACGTCACGAGAAGAGTAAGTAGGCGCCAGATATGCTAGAGAAAAGAGATGGGATTGTAGTACTGAGCACCACTAATCACGCTGTGCGGATGCTCGCGCTAGCACGTTTAGTGCTATGTAAGTGTGAATTTATATTTCTAGAGAAATCTTTCTTTGTAACACACTTGTTTATTTATTTTTCATATCCAGTTTTCCCCATGAATCTTCTGGCCTACTAAAAGCGAAAACACATTTGGGGTGTTTGAGTGAATGCCCCTTTTTCGGAATAAAGGACCACATTTAATGGTTTGGGCTTGTGTTGACCTGATTCCTAGTGCGCCCTGTGAAATATTTAGCTGTAGATATGTGCCCGCCAGTGCTTTCTGTTTGCTAGCCTGCCTGCTGATGTTCTTTGGATGTTGATTTTGGTAAAGAGGGTTTCACAACATTTGTTAATGAAAAAGTGGATGCGTGTCTGTGGGGGATTGTCGGTGGTTTTGGTGTTTAGGAGGGTGACAACGGAATTTACCTGTGCCTTAGTAGCAGTTGGGTGCTTCGAGGAAGTTGGGGATTCTTTTTGATAAAGAATGCTGTTTTTGGTGGGACGGGGTGAATGGGGAGTTCCGATGAATGCAGCAGTGATTTACAATCCAGGCTGAATCTGGTTTTATCTATTTATATAAACGTCTGTCTCTGGCCTGGTTTCTCTTGGCTTCGAATTTTCTAGTTGCAGGCTTTTGCACACCATTTAAACTGCTAAAGTTAGGCCAGACTGTATTTGGAGTGATGTATGTTGGTCCTTAAGAACTGTGCTATGGTTTTGTAAATTAACAATGCTTCAGCGAATGTGCCGTTGGTGTGTTGCTACACTGGGTACATTATAGAGGTAATTCACTGTGTAAAGTTCGCAGCCTGCAAACGCTGTGATTAAATGAAAATTTCATCCGCCTCCTCTGACCAAAGATGAGATCACCTCCTCTGTAGTAGAATCTATAGCTTTCCACGTGCCTGTCGGGGATCATGGCTGTACACAGGCCTCTGAACGGATCCTGGGGCTGGCCTGGTAGAATTGCTCCTTGACCTGTTGATATGAGAAAGTACATCGGTCTCCTCCCGAGAGTCTCTTCCTCCTGCAGTCTCGTGTGCAATGAAATAATTTTCTGCAGTGAATGCAGAAACCACTCTTGCTTGGGCATACGCCGTCTGCGGCATTGCAATAAGAAACTGTATCCAGTGTGACACCGGAGCAGGCACCGTGGAGTCACTTTGTTTCTTGCTTTATGGCGCCATGTTGTATTGGGCTCTAGTAACTAATTTCATGGCGTGATGAACAATCCTTCTTTCTACACATCACTTGTTCACCAGTGTGGAAGAAGGGACATTACACGTCTACCTCGGCAGATGGGAGAGTTTCCTCGAACCAGTGCTTGTTGTATTTTGCACTCTCTGTTCCCAACGTTATCCTTTTCCCCTTCCTTCCTTCCGTGCCTCGTCTCTCTGTTTTACTTTCATTTTCAGTCGTTTTCTTTCATCTTCATTAGACTATATCAAGGTCACGTTCAGTCCATTTCACAGCAGAGAAAGGTGCGATAAAAACAGAAAAGTAACAATATGCAGCAGACCCGCTGTTAGCCTGCTGCAGCAGAGAAGTCATAGATTGTATGGGCATGGACCCTGGATTATGTCCCCTTCACGGAGATCTGGTATATGGCTGTCGGTAGTTGAGCGACAAGGTAAGAAATGTGGGGGCGGTATTCCAGGTTAAAGGTTGTGCTGTTAGTGCTCGGGGGTCGGTGGGGGTGGTGTGGGTGTCTGTGGGGGGGAGGGGGCGATGTCAATCCGTTCAGGATCTGACGGTTTTTCTACTAATTAGGCCGATAAGATAGCTGGCGTATTCAAGCGCCAGGTATACATCTCTCACAGATGCACATTTCACGCGGACTGGCCGTCGGCGCGCACTTCTTGCATCCTGATGGGCTGTCGCTCCAGCTCACATTCATCTCGGCTGTACAGCGCACTGAAGCATGACGAGGCGCTGCTCTTCGTGAAGCAGCTATTAACTGAAGTTCACTCCCTCTGCCAGGCAGTTAATGTTGCATTCCAAGGGCTGGGAGATGAAAGGTGTCTGCAGATGCTGGACAGGTAGGGAACTCTAGGGTACTCAGAAGAGGAGGGCAGCGTGGTCCATGTAGGGAGCGCAGGGCCACCCACCTTTCTTTTAAGAACAGGCTTTCTCTAGCCTCCACTCTCTTCCACGTGCCCCTCGCCTTCTCGCGATGCTGGACAGGTAAGGAGCTCTAGGGTACTCGGAAGAGGAGGGCAGCATGGTCTATGTAGGGAGAGCAGGGCCACTCACCTTTCTTTTAAGTACAGGCTTTCTCTAGCCTCCACTCTCTTCCACGTGTCCATCGCCTTCCAGCCCATTGTCTCCCTCTTTCTCTCTCCCCCTCACTCATGTATCTTCTTATTCCGTCTCCCTTGCTCTCTTTCTCGTGATCTCCTTCCACAACATTTTCTTTCCTCCTTTATCCCCATGTCCCTTTTGCGCTTTTCTTCTCTCTCGCCTTTCCCCATGACTATGCTCCTCTCTTTCCAAGTGGTTACTCCTTGTCCCTTCCCCTTTCCTCTGCTTTTCTCTACTTTTCCTAGGCTTTGTGGCTCCTTTTTGTAACCTGAATGTTTGAGCTATTGGTGTTGCATTATTATTAGCAATGCCAATAGCTCAAACTTTAATTATGCGAGACCTATTGCATTGCAAATGCTTGTTGTCAGTAGTAATTTACACTCATAAGTTTGGCTCCTTTCCCTTTTTAGGTTGAGCCTAGCGCAGCGCGCATGCATTGCTCTGCGAGACTTTATGTAGGGACTTTAAAAATCTCACCGCACGCTCGTGCGTGTGCTTTTGGTTTTGTCCCAGGCTATTGGCCTTTGTGTGCGTCTTTTGAACAAAGACAGCACGCAATTGGCCAAAGGCGTCTTTTTGTCCCACCTTTTTGTCCCAATGTTCACGCCCACGGCCTAATACTTGCGGTTACGCGCAGCAGCAGCAGCATATGTTTCCAATTATCGTGCCCAGACGCGGGTGCGATAATTGGAAACATATGCTGCTGCTCGCAACCGCGTGCGCACACCAGCAGCTCCCGCATCTCGTTTCGTTCCTCTGAAGAATGTCTCTGGGAAAGGCAATGACCCCCTCTTCTTCCGCCATTGAGATTAGCCGATAAGGTCTCCTCTGTACTTCTGTTCTTTCCACCGTCTCCACACACTGGGTACGGGACAGACTTCTCAAACGTGCCACGGACTACTCTCCACATCTGATGGCATACAGTGGTCTGGATCCTCCTCCGCCATATTGGAGTGGCGTTTGTTTAATGTAAGGCAGTCAGGTGTTCTAGTTAAAAGAGTATGTGTAATAAAAATGTGTAAGTAAATGTTTTTGTAAGTATGCATATGTTTATAAATTAGTAGTAAAATGCGTTTCAACAAATACTTGCTTAAAAGTAAAAAGTAGGCTTTACTATTCGATAGCGCAAGTAAGCTATAACCCCGACTGTCTCATACTTTTGTGTATTAAAATTATAAATAAAGATGCTGTTTTTTGCCGCAGAATTTCTGCCGGTCTAATAAAATTGCTGTTTCGCTATGGTCGCCGTGCTCTCACAACGGGGACCAATCCTCCGTGGGTTCTTTCTATTTCTGCTTTAGTTAACGTTTGACATTGTGCAGATTGCAGAACTCTGCTTAGCGGATTTGAGTCATTGTCTAGCTGCAGTCACCGTTCAAAAAATAAACGGCCCCAGAGTGCGTCAGAATTCATAAACCTGGATGTGCTGTTTTTTTTTTTTTTTTACATGTCCCAAAAGGGGAACGTCTGACGTGGCTTCAGAGAGGAAAGGCTGGTGCCGACAGAGATGGCGCCGCTCATAGTGAACACGTTATCTGCAGCAAAAGTAACTGTTTGTAAGAGGGAGCGGTATAAATGAGCATGATATGAATGGCTCTTCCTATGATAGTTCCCCCCCCCCCCCCCCCAACGCTCGCACACCGTGCTTCCGGTACCCCTGCTTGCTCCCTATCTCTACTCTTTGCCCCGCTCTCACCCCATGCTTCCGGTGCCCTCTAACTGTCCGGGTCTATGCCACTGGACCCTGCTTGCTTCCTGTCTCTACTCTCTGCCCCCCGCCCCTGCTCTCACCCCGTGCTTCTGGTGCCCTCTGCCTGTCGCCTGTCCGGCTCTATGCCACAGCACCCTGCTCCCTAGCTCTACTCTCTGCCCCCCTATCCCCCGCTCTCACCAACTGTTTCCAGTACGTTCTACCTGCTCAGCTCTATGCCATAGCACCCTGCCTCTACTGTCTGCGCCCCAACGCTCACACCCCGTGCTTCTGGTGCCCTCTGCCTGCCCGGCTCTACGCCACAGCACCCCGTTGCCTGTCTCTGGTCCAAATCCCTGCTGCATACCCATGCTATTGGCCCTGTCTGCTGTCTCTGTCTCTCCTTTCCTCATTCCTCCCCGTGCTTCGGTGTCCTCTGCCTATCCGACTCTATGCCACAGCACCCTGTCTCTGTCCCACCCCCTACTGCATTCCCATGGCTAGGCTCCCTGCCCCTACTCCCCACCATAGCTACTATCCTCTATCGCTGCACTCTCCCCCTATCCCTTGCTCTGCCCAACATATCAACCTTCCTGCCACTGCTCTGTCACTTCCCCTGCACTCGGTCCTCGCTTCCTGGCCCTCTCTCTGCTACTACACATTGGCCATGCTCCCTGCCCCTTCCCTCTACCACTACACTGCCCTTATCCTGCCCTTGCCCTGTAGTCTGCACTCTGCCATAATCCCTGTACACCGTCTCTCCCTCACTCTTTCCTTGTGTCACGCCCCAACGCCCCCCCCCCCCCCCCCACCCCAATTAATATTTCACTATCTACTGTACAATCATTTGCTCCTGGGTTATTTAGGATTCCCGTCCTAATTAGTATGAAGCTTGGTAACCTACCCATCATCATTAGGGGCCTGAGTCTGAGTCACAGTTTAGCAGGGTCTAAGTAGCCTCACCTCATAGCTAAAAGGGAGAGGAGTTGGCAAAACGGCTACAGCGGTCGACCTTGAATCTGGGTAACTGAGTTCGAGACTCGACAACGACACTGAACATCCTGTGATTCTGGCCAAATCACGTAATCTCTCCGTGCCTAACCAAAAAACATTATCACGGAGATTTTAAGATATTACAACAGAATAATTTTATTTTTCTAAAAATTGTATAACTGTCAAATATAACTGTTTTTTCCCCTGCACAACTTATTTTGTAATTCAAATGTTGCCAATAATTTTGCCAATCATATTTTTTAAAGATGAACAAATTGGTCCATTATTCCTATACATACTATTGTTGATATCTTGCACAAATACTTTCACAAGTGACCAACAATAAAACTATTTTACCAATACCAACACTTACACAAATATTACCATAACCAATCCGTATCACCTTTATAATCTTAATGTTTACTTCGCTTTTAAAGTACAACTATGTTAAGAAATGATTATTTCACATGCAGATTTAGTGAACTATAGTGCAAAGTAAATATAAACAATACTAATAACAAGGTAATAAAATCATGGAACAAAATGCTAAAGTGCTATTACAAAAACAGTAGGTTGCATTAAAAAAAATATTCCTACACATACACAATCTTTGCTTTACATCTATTTGCTATACAAAAATAGCCAATAGGTATCAACTTTAGGACCTTATAAATATTTAGCCATGCAACACTTTGTTACTGCACATAAGAATATCTGCTAGATAACTAAACACTTACAAGATACCAAAGGCGAGACCTATTGGCCATGCCAATGCTTGTTCACTAAGTGGAGATGTGTAATTCTACACTTTTATGTACAAGAGTAAATTACACATGTAAATTACTCACAAGTGTAAGTTATAATTGTTAATAGCCCCCCAAGTGGTGTTCTGAATGGACTCCCAGGTGAGCCAGAGATTATGAAGAGACTGTGCAGGGTTGATGAGATGGCCAGGGGAAGATGGGTAATCCCTGTGCGATAGGTAAATCCTCTTGAACCTGCAGGTTCTTGTAAGAGGAAAAACATAGATGGGTTTCATTCTATAGTCAAAAGCCACTTTTCTGAGCCTTCCCGTTTCAGAATGAAATATTCCACTGTTCTTTATTGCTTTCAAAATTAAATTTTCAGTGGCTTCCCATTGATGCTGAAGGGCCAAAACAAATTAGATGAGCCTGATCATGTGAACAGACAATAAATGTATTTATTTTCAGTTACGTGGTCTTTTTTTTAATGTTCCTGGAGCCCATAGGTAGCAAAGCGCTCCAGAA
Organism: Triturus cristatus; assembly: GCF_964204655.1. NCBI lineage: Eukaryota > Metazoa > Chordata > Amphibia > Caudata > Salamandridae > Triturus > Triturus cristatus. The sequence continues at coordinate 379,202,588 of NC_140593.1, read as the reverse complement.
AGGTTGGGACTGTAAACTAGAGAACTGTGGCTTCTAGTAATTAACTTTAATGCATACTTTTCTTAGGAAGTGAAGACAAAATGCAGTGGGTATGCCGATGAGTTGGCTAACATGGAGTCAAAATGGAAAGAACAAATGAAACTTACTGAGAACTTACAAATGCAGCTCAAGGTAGTACAAGAAAGTAAGGTATGTGGGTCAATTACTTTATCAACTGGGTATGAAAAAGCTACAGATTTTTTAAAGTTTCTTTGTATTTATTAACGGTCTGTGTAGCATGAGTAGCTTAAAATAACAGACATTCATCTAGTGTCTTGCGACTTCATAAAGCATTTCCTAGGTTTGCTCTATCATATTTTATTATACTCCTAAATCTAAAAGAAACAAGTTAGTTATAGATTCCTTACCTCAGAATTACCCCCAGGCATCAGACTGGATCCGGAAAGTTTTTTCGTCAACAGTACCTATGCACGTTGGAAGGTGGCGTCGGTAGGCTACGCGTCCGTCGTTGGCGTCGTGGTTGCCTGGATGACGTCGCGGTAGCTACTTAGATGCCACCCTTGTGCGCTGATGTCAGTTCTTTCTTTTTCCGCGACAGCCAGTGCAGATCCGGGAAGAGCGGTACCTCCAGTCACTTTTTGACAGACTTTTTCTCGACTTTTGTTGATTTCTTTTTTGAGTCTTCGACTCCTAAGGTGCACGAAGGATCCCTGGCTTCAAACCATGCGGTTCCTTTCATCGGATGATGTCTGTCAGATCCGCACCGCGTGTGTCTCTTTTGCCTGGAGCGCGACCACGACCCCAAGTTGTGCTCAGACTGCCGGTTGATGGTGCCGCAGGCTTTGTGGGAGCGGTCCTGAAAGCTGCTCGAGCACCGGCATTCGTCCAAGTCTTCGAAGTCTTTGCACACTGGGTCGGGTAAATCAATGCATAAGAAGAAGTTGAAGAAGCATCGTCGCTCTTCGACTTCTCCTCGTCGGTTGGCCGACCCGACGAGGGACGCGATAGTGCCCCTCACACGGCTCCGCTTGCGGAGCCCGAAGAGTCGACTCCGCTTTTCCCTCCCTTTCCGGGACCCGGAGCGACTCCCACCCATCTATGTACATTCTACGAGGTGATGCACGCCATCTTTGGGCGGCCTGAACCCGCTGTTGCGCCTTCAGGCCCTGCGGATTTGGTTGCGGGGCCTATGCCTTCTCCCCCGGCGGCTCCTGCTGCCGCGGCTCCGGCCCCCCATGGATCCAGACCTGAATCCGGTTCGGCGCCGGCTGACCTGATTACGGCTACACCGGCGCCGCTTCCACTGGCACCACTACCGCGTTCGACGGCGGTCGGCCCCCCGGCTGGTGTCGACCCCGGCCTCCATCCCGACGTGGAGCCGGACCGGCGTAGAGTGGGCTTTTTGTGCCCCTGTTCACTCCTGGGGTTCCTTTTCCACCAGAATGGCACCCAGAGGATGAGGAGGAGGACTGGGAGGGGTCAGGGGACCCTCTGACTGACCAGTTGGACAGTGAACAGGACTGGAGAGAGGAACTGGGGGATGCCAGTGGTTTGGACACCTCCTCTGACCATGGCATGTTGTCTCCTCATACCGTGGCTACGGAGTAGGGAGCGTCATACGCAGTGGTGTTGCATAGGGCGGCCAAGGCTCTCAACCTCGAGCATCCTACGGTGGTGGTCAGGACTAACGTCCTGACAGAGGTGCTTCAACCGGCTGTGAGCTCTTCGTAGCCCTTGCTGCTGTTTAATGAGGCCCTCACTGATGTCCTTTTGGGCTCGTGGTCCAGGCCCAACACGGGGGCTCCCGTGGACAGGATGATTGCCCAACACCACCGCCTGGATGCGGGCGACCCCCACTTTCCTCTCCCAACACCCCACCCCGGAGAGCTTGGTGGTCCAAGCCTCCACTTCCAAAAGGGCATTCCCTACCGCACCACCAGAAAGGGAATCCAAGAAGCTGGACCACCCTGGAAAGAAGATTTGCTCTTCCGCCAGTTTAGGACTGTGGTTGGTAAACACCGCATGTCTCTTGGGCTGTTATTCCCGCTCGGTGTGGGATACGGTCGCGCAGGGGCTGCCTCAATGTCTGGAGGAGGCACGGGCAGTGCTCTCCCAGGCTGTTGCCGCTGGGAGGGATGCAACAAAGTTTACCATCCATTGTGGGCTGGACACCGCTAACTCTCTGGGCAGGACTATTTCAACGTCGGTAGCGCTTCGTCGCTATGCCTGGATGAGATCGACTGGCTTTTTGGGGGATGTCCAGAACACCTTGAAGGACATTCCTTTTGATGGCTGTCCCCTTTTTGGAGACAAAGCAGACAACGCTCTAGAGTCTTTCAAGGACTTGCGGGCTACGGCCAAGTCCTTGGGCATCCCCACCCGGCCTGCACAGTCTGCTTTTCGCCCCTTTCATGAATACGGAAGGGGTGCCTCCCTACGTCCCACCCAGAGCCACATGCCGCAGCAAGTTACCCAACCTTTGCATGGCCGAGGACGTGAGAACACCCGTTGTGGATCCGGGGGCCAGCGGGCGGGCCAGTCCACCAGCTCCCCGCCCTGCAGCAGCCTCCAAACCCTCCTAGTCTGACCTTTCAGGCCCATCAAACGCCACTGGGCAGCAGGATTCGCCATCACCTCCCCCATTGGTGCACCATCACGTCGGACAGGTGGGTTTTGCAAATAGTCCGAAGGGGCTACTCCCTCCCCTTCGAGACTACCCCTCCAGCCATGCCACCAAGATACCACAGCATGTCGGAGGATCATCTGGCCCTTCTCCAGAAGGAAGTTAAATCTCTTTTGGCCAAGGGAGCCATTGAGCGCGTTCCTGTCCTAGAAGTAGGTCATGGTTGTTACTCCCACTACTTTCTGGTCCCAAAGAAGGACAAGGGCCTGCGTCCTATCTCAGATCTCAGGGACGTCAATCGCTTCCTCAGGAAGAAGTTCAAGATGTTGACGCTTGCTCAGGTCTTGTCTGCCCTGGACCCGGAAGACTGGATGGTAGCGTTAGACTTGCAGGATGCTTATTTTCACATCCCCGTCCTGCTGGCCCACCGGCGTTACCTACTGTGCTCCCCTTTGGCCTTACCAGCGACCCTCGGGTGTTCACGAAAGTGATGGGGGTGGTCGCAGCTCATCTGCGCAGATCAAGGGTTTGTCTTCCCTTATCTCAACGACTGGCTGTTGAAGGCGGGCTCGCCCCAGGCAGTTGTCTCTCACCTCCAGACTATGGCCAACCTCCTGCATTCGCTGGGGTTCTCCATCAATGTGCTGAAGTTGCACCTGATTCCTTCTCAGATGCTCCTCTTCATTGGGTGGTTCTGCACACGATGCGGTTTCGGGTCTATCCTCCCGAACAGCGAGTGGGATATTCGGGCTATGATTCTGATCGTTCACCCTCTATCCCGTGTTCCGGTCAGAATGACCCTGAGGCTGCTGGGCCTCATTACCTCCTGCATCCTGCTGGTCGATCATGCCAGGTGGCATATGCGGGCTCTGCAGTGGGACCTAAAGTTCCAGTGGGCGCAGCATCAGGGGAATGTGTCTGATTGCGTCCAGATCTCGGAGGGTACCGCACGACAACTGAAGTGGTGGCTCACGAACCAGGCAGATCCCTCTCCCTTCCACAACCAGATCACACGGTGGTGACGAATGCATCCCTTCAGGGATGGGGCGGCCACATAGGAGAGGCAGAGATCAGAGGCCTCTGGTCTTCGGCGGAGTCTGGGCTCCACATCAACCTTCTGGAGCTCCGGGTTATTCGTCTTGCACTGAAAGCATTCCTTTCCTCTGTCCGGGGAAGACTAGTGCAGGTGTTAACGGACAACACCACTGCCATGTGGTACTGCAACAAACAGGGCAGGGTGGGGTCGTGGACCCTATGTCAAGAGGACCTCCGCCTCTGGACATGCCTGGAACATCAGGGCATATCCCTGGTGGTTCAAAACCTGGCAAGTTCTCTGAATGCCTGGGCGGACGAACTCAGCCTCAGGTGCATGATAGATCACGAATGGCGCCTTCACCCAGGGGTGGTTCAAGGTCTCTTTCGATAGTATGGAGAGCCTTGGTTAGATCTATTCGCCACCAAAGGGAACGCCCAATGTCAGCAATTCTGCACGTTGGAATTTCTAAGGCGGCACTCGCTAGGCAACGCTTTTCGGCGCGAGTGGAGTTGCGGTCTGTTGTACGCCTTTCTGCCTTTACCACCTCATCCCAGAGTGCTGAAGATGATCAGGCGCGACCGGGCCCAAGTCATTCTTGTGGCTCCGGATTGGGTACGAAGAGTCCGGTATCACGAGCTGCTCAACAAGGCCATCGATCCTCCGATCAGACTGCCTCTTCGGGAGGATCTTCTGTCGCAGCAGCAGGGGACGGTCGTCCACCTCCTTGCGTGGAGATTGAGCGCCGGCAGTTGACGTCTTTCGACCTGCCTCCTGAACTCTGTGACATAATCTTAGCAGCCAGGCGTCCCTCCACTTAGACGGTATAAGCCTGCCGGTGGAACAAGTTTGTGGCATGGTGCAAAGCAAAGGCTGTGGATCCCCTTTCTGCCCCTCTTTCTGAGGTTCTCTTGTTTCTTCTTTCTGTAGCCCAGCAGGGCTCTGCTCTGGGCACCATTAAGGGCTATCTTTCAGCCATCTCTGCCTTCCTTCATCTTCCAGATCAGCCTTCCCTTTTCAAGTCCCCAGTTGTAAGTCGCTTCTTGAAAGGCATAACTCATCTCTTTCACAACTGTCCTTTAAGCCTCTTGACTCTCAAAACTGCGTTCCTGGTGGCCATCACCTCTGCCAGACGAGTGAGTGAGCTCCAGGCGCTTTCTTCTAAGAGTCTTTTTCTCTCTGTACATCCAGACAAAGTTGTCCTTAGGACTTGTCCATCCATCCTGCACAAAGTTGTCACTGCCTTCCACATCGGGCAGACTATTACTTTGCCCACCTTCTTTCCGCCTCCTTTGAAAGAGGAAGAGAGGCTCCACCGTCTGGATCCAAAACATGCGCTTTCTTTCTATCTGGATCGCACATAACAGTTCCGGGTGGATGACCAGCTTTTTGTTGGCTACGTGGGTGCCACGAAAGGTCGGGCCGTCCACAAGCGAACCATTTCTCGATGGGTCGTTTTGTGTATACAAGCATGCTATTCTCTGGCTAAAAAGGAGCCTCCAGTGGGGCTACACGCCCATTCCTCAAGGGTGACGGCAGCCACTACTGCTTTGGGAAGAGGAGTTCCTCTACATGACATCTGTCAGGCAGCTACGTCGGCATTTCTGCACACATTTACAAAACACTACTGCCTGGACAGCCAAGTCCTGACAGACGGCTTCTTTGGCCGTTCTGTTCTCCAGGACTTTCTAGTGTGATCTTGGTTTGCAGACCCACCACTTGGGAAGGTATTGCTGGGGTATCTATTCTAAGGTAAGGAATCTATAACTAACATGTTTCTTTCAGATGAACAAGTTACTTACCTTCGGTAACGATATATCTGTACGAAACATTATTTAGTTATAGATTCCTTACTGCCCCACCCATCCTCCCCGTTCTACGAACTGATTTGTAGGGTTAAGGATGTCCTTTCAGACCCCTAGTTTTGTGCACCAGTGGTCAGTGTCTTGCATGGCTGTGCGTTTCTGGCGCATAAAGTCGTGTACAGAACTGACGTCCGCGTGCGAGGGCAGCGTCTAAGTAGCTACCGTGACGTCATCCCAGCGACCACATCCCGGCGACCACGATGCCAACGACGGACGCGGAGCTGACCGACACCACCTTCTGACGCGCAGAGGTACTGCTGCTGAAAAAACTTTCTGGATCCTGTCTGACGCCTGGGGGTAATTCTAAGGTAAGGAATCTATAATTAACTAATGTTTCTTACAGATATATCGTTACCGAAGGTAAGTAACTTGTTCGTCACAATATTGGGGTCAGCTATTTACCTAAAAATATTTTCAACCAAACTCTACTTTTTGAACTGCTTTTGTCATATCCAGTGGACTGTATGTGAAAGGTATTTTTGATCATTTTTTTGTTCGGAAGCTACGGCTATGCCACATTAGATTTCATTATGATTGTGGTGCATGATTGATTTCTGTGTTGGCTATCATATTTCTGGAACTGGAAATGTTTGACAGATACAAGTAGTTTATAGTAGGGAAGGGTGTAATTTTTTATCTACTTTCCTGGTCTAAGTGTTTCAGTACTTTTCTGTGGGTGTTTTAGGTCCAGCTAGAGATATCTATAGCTAGTAAGGACCTATTGTTACCAATACTTTAACATATAGGACTAATTAGCTCCCACTTTATACTGTGGGCTGTGTGGATGCATTTCTCTGCCTTTTATTGCAATGCATGAGGAACTAATTCCCCTCTTCAGATTGCACTGCATCCTCACATTCAATTATTTATCCTCTACATGCATTCTATAAACAAATCTTTTTTTACTGCTACATGCATTTTCTTTTTTTTATTAGCATTTTGTGCAATATGCATTTAAAGTACAAACAACATAAAGCCAAATAGTGCTGCATATACCAAATGGAGCATGTAATCTGTGTTTCACATATACCACGAAAAAAATCACTACAACAGTATGATCTAGTAAAGTTAACCACACTCACACTCCACAACCATAGAAGTTCCTCAGCATATAGTTCCAATTGCTCTTTGCGGTATACCATATCCGATAGCCATTGTAGTTTAGTAGGCACGGCATGTTTACTCAGTATATTGCAACATTCCTCTTAGCCAGCATCAGTGCCACTGCTATAAGTCTACAGTTTGCCAGCTGCAGATCGTTAATTAAAACAAGCAAGCACTGGTGCTTGCAACACCCCACCGGCTCCAGCACCATGTCAGCTAGGGCCCCCTGACCTGCATCCAAAAGCACCATATGGGGAGGCAGGACCACTCCAGATGCAAGAAGTCCACATCAGGCGTCCTGCCTCTCAAATAGTTAGCATCTTCTCTTGGACCACATTTGGTGGAAGCATTTGAAGTAAATTGTACTTAGATTACAGTTAGGGGTGATCATGCTAGTTTGTGCACAACAGAGCGCCCAATCATTCAGCTCTAACAAAGGGTCAAGTACCACATTCCATTTCTCCAGTTCTTGAGTCAGGGACTGTAGGCCTATCATTCTATACCAAGACATACAACTTGGTAATGACTCCCTTGCCCATGGTGCTAATCAGCTATTCATGTAGTGCACGGAGTGTAGGGGGTTCCTCCAGGAATTGAGGGTATAGCTCTTGTATGGCAGCACAGACACAGAAGTATAGGAAAGTCAGGATCTGGGTATGGCGTTGCGCATGTGAGATGTCTTCTTGGGCGATAAAGGTCCACCCCGGAGTAGACGTTTCCCATGGTTTTGATCCCTGCCTTGCCAATGATCTCCAGAGCTTGTGGGGCCTGTGTGACAGATAAGACCAGTTGGTATAACGGGGGGAGTTTACGGGTTTCCTGCAGACGCATGCCCCAGGTAGGTTCCACGCTTTCCTTGTGCAGGGAATGTTGTTGAATTAGGTCCTAGTAACATGAGTGCATTTGTATGATAGGATGGCATTCAGTGGGAGTGGGCAAGCATCATCATGTTGAGTTGCTAGGTGTGGAGTGTGAGGGGAGGTCAATAATGTGGGAAATAGGCTTGCGCACGCAAGTAATAGAGCTCCAAGTCTGGTGTGCTGAAACCTCTGTGCATGTATGGTGAAATGAACATGTTCTATCGAATCCTGGGTTGTTTCCCTACCCATCTCAGTGTTAAGTGTGTTCTGAGTGTTTTCATAGCAAGATAGGAATGTTAGTAAACCGATAAAGAAACTTAGGTAGGATCAACATCTCCATTGAAGCCACTCTGTCTGCCATGGAATCCGGTAACCTAGACCAATGCACCTGGTCCTCAAGCTGTGACATAGCTCTGTTGCTATTGTATTGAAGTATCTAATTCAGCTCTTTATGTATCCAGATCCCAAAATATTTCATAGGTTCTGTGCTCCACAGTAAGGGTAATTCCAATTAATGAGGTTTGGCGTTTGAAGTCAAGGGGAAAATAATGGATTTGGATCAATTAATACTCTGGCCTTCAAAATGACCAAAGCAAATGTATTCACATATTATGGGCGCCAAGTGAGTGACTGGGTCTTTGACGTACAACACCATGTCATCCACCTACAATGAAACACTTTCGGGACACCGCATAAATTGTAATGCGCAGGTTGCATGTCAATGCTGGAGGGCGCTCGCCATTGGCTCCAGAAAAATTGCAAATAGTGTCTGGGATAAAGGGCATCCCTGCCGAGTGCTCCTATTGATGTGTACCACCTCAGACTTCTTCCCATTGATATGTACCAGAGCAACCAAATTGGCGTATAACAAGCTATTGAATTGCAGGAAGGTCTGTGGAATCCCGATGCGACTCAAAATTGTAAACATATATTCCCATTCAAGGCAAAGGAAAAGGCTTTAGCGGCATCCAGGAGGACTACTGCTAGCTCTAGGGAGGAGCTCACTTGATACAATAATGCAAACATTTTGTACAGATTATTTTTAGTGGAGCGAGCTGGGACAAATCAAGACTGATCCGGCAACACCAAGCTAGGGAGGAGTTGCAGCTGGGTCTCCAATATTTTAGCAAGGGTCTTTACATCTGTATTGATTAGAGAGAATGGTTGAAATAACTCGCAGTACTCTGGTACCTTACCAGGTTTTAGTAGTGCACACATTATTGTACTGCTCTTCATATAATGCAAGGAGGTGTAGTGCAAGGTTAGTGGCAAACTCTTTATAGAATTCACTCGTCAAGCGACTCCCCCACCCAGCCCGGAGAATTTTGGTGGCTTGTGTGCCATGCCAATACATTGATGCCGATCAATTACTGGGTCCAGGCATGTGCTCCGGTCCCCTCCCCATATAATGTTGGGTAATTTTGAGTTTGAGGAGGTGACGCCATAGCACTGTGTAAAAATCGAGGTTATCTATGTTTGGTCTGTATTTATTCACCAAAGGCACTGGGGTGCCACAGAGGACTCCCTGTATTATCGTGTATTAAAGGGGGTGGTGATGGACGGAGCATCAGAACCAATCAAACACTCACACCCAGTCAACAGATCTGGGTTTGATCCATCACCGTTCTTTAGCCCACTTTGCCACCCCAGTTCAGAAATGGCCATATGCAAATCAGTCTGACCCTGTGCCTCATGGGAACAGTCCATCCTGAACTGCCAAGCCATGCCTTCCCTGGACCGGAAACAAGCTTCCTAGGACCGGTTTCTGGCATTTCAGCTGTCTTCAGCCAGGCTTGCTTGAATCCAGTGGCAAAGTGAGCAAGGGACTCACGTCTGAGCATACCCTGCCAAATTGTGGCGAACAAAGCGGTACAAAAGGGGGTGGTGATGGACGGAGCATCAGAACCAATCAAACACTCACACCCAGACAAGCTTCCTAGGACCGGTTTCTGCCATTTCAGCCGTCTTCAGCAAGGCTTGCTTGAATCCAGTGGCAAATAGTGTATTGGTCATGATCATCCGTTAAGGTGTGGGTAATAGAAAAAGAGACCCTGTTTTTAACTAGGATCAAGACATCCCTCGAAAAGGACAAGTAGGAGAAAGCTATCTTGTGTGCCATCCAGCATGTTCCTATGGTGTGCCCAGCCTGTTGTGTTAAATAGTTTTCCTGCAGAAGGGCAGTGCGTGTATTGTGGCGATCTAAAAAAGCTAGCTCCTGCCGTGTTTTTGTGGTTCATTATAAGCACGAACATTCCATGTTAGGAGCAAGATATAACCCTGAGGTGGGACTCTTACATTAATGCAGTCAAGGGGCACAAAATGAAGCACCTCATTTGTGAAAGTACAGTTGCAAGGTTTGTTACAACAGTCAACAGTGTTAAAATGGCAACAAAGACAACAAAAAAACACCCCACCCTAAACCCACGTTAGTATCTCAATCATGCTAACGACCTTTCCACAGCCCACAAATAAAAACAGAAAAGGATACATGGAATCATGTGTTCAGCTAACTACAAATTCCCAAAACATCAAGAACGTTTGGGGTGCTCTCATAATTCACCATACAGCAGCTTTGGACCCAGTATTTTTTGTGTGGGTTCTGCAATTACTCTGTTAATGTGGTCCCATCTTTATCTGGTAGAGCCTCAGGGGGGCTGCTAATTTGGCTAAGGATGGACTTATTTCCAAGAACCAGGTTGGTCCCATGTAATAGTAGGGATTTTTTATGCCTGCAATTAACAGTAAAAACATCACAGTGGAGAGACAACGATATATAGGAAACCTGTATATTAGTTCAGTCCCCCCCTAATTTATTGTCCACAACAGTCGGTCACCTTAATGATCTGTTGCTCAAACTTAATCCGGCTACACTAAAAATAACTGCAGGTGATTGTAATACCAGACTTTCACATGGAGGGCTGAACAAGGTAGGTGCCATAGAACCTGAGGAGCTAGTAGTTGCAGGAGGAGTGGGGAAGTGGTACAGAAACAGATGGCTGTTGCCTCGCAGCTAGCAGAACTGGTTGTTGAATTTGGTCTTAAAATTGCCAGTGGTAGCACCTGTTCTGACTGATACCCCCCCCCCCCCCGCCCTCCCTCCGTTTAACTTTTAAAAGATGCATTTCAACTTGTCATATTGACTGTATGTTTATTTATCAGGTGTTGTAGCCAGTGCTAGTTGACATGGCCATTATTCAGAGGCAGGATAGTGAACATCAGTTGCTATGTTCCAGTTTTAATCCGATGGTTTTTATGAGTAAAAATCTGGCCCCTCAAATTTTTTCAAGTGCCCTCGAGACAGCTAATAATTGGTGTAATGTTAAGTGGGTAGAAGTATCCTCTAATGTAGTGTTCCAGATGCAAATCTACAAGGCCCTCGTCCATGTCCTTTAGGCTTGCTATGCGCATAACACTGCTCAAGTTCAGTGCAGCTTTGTCACTACATAATGCCAATTCCTGGATCGTATAAAGCCCTTCTTCCTAAAGGCAGAAACAGGGGAGGTATTTTAAAGAAAAGACCAACTTGGTTTAATAATAATTGTAAAGGGAAGAAAAAGGCCTTGTTAGACACTTTAAAACTAGGCAGCAAACGAGATATCTCTGGCCAGGAAAAATGATAAGTCTACCTTGTTCCCGCAATCAAATGAAGGAAGAATAAAAATGTTCAAGACAGATGGGCTATATTTAATGAGGTCCAGTATACAGGCCCTGAAATAGTTACACGGAAAGGGTATACAGTTCCTCTATTGGTCAAGGAGAGTGTGGGGCATACTCTCCTTGGAATTAGACTAAGTGGGAGGTAGTGTTCAGTAAGCCTGAAGGGTAAAGGACTGTGTGGGGTGGGGGAACCCACATTGGTGGAACTAAAACCCTCACACACCAAGCAAGCTAGGTGTCATGCTTCATCATCTGGGTTTTGCTCCTCGTCGGGTCGGCGCTGCAATTCCCGACGGGCACCCAGGGATGGGGCTCTTTGGCGGAGATCTTCTGTTCCTTGCCGAGGGTGAGTGCAAGTGAGGGCCAGGAAGGTGTAGATGTTTGTGAGTGTGGTTAAAAAGGGTTGGTTAGTCTGAATAAATGATTTTATTCGGTCAGTAAACCACCCTGTTAAAAATGAAAAGAGAGGCGGTAGTCTTGACTAGATGGGTCAGGGACTACTCTACTCTGCTCCGGTGGTCAACATGTTTCATGCCTACAAGGTCAGGGGGATCCAGCGGCAATTCATCAGGACCAGTGATTACAACTATCTACAAAATTGTGAGGGTGTGATACTAATTATTTACAGTGATGTATAAAACTACCCTAAGTAAGTGTCGGAAAAACTAGAACTGTTCCATCAATGCCAAGGGACTTCTATGGGCAGTACTTTTGCCCCTAGTTTAGCCTGCCTTTATATGGCAGCCTTCGAGGAGGAAATCATTCAGTGCCCAACCAACCCCTTTAATGAGAATCTGATTTTGTGGAGGCGATTCATTGACAACATCCTTATCCTTTGGAAGGGCCCTATGAGCAGATGTGAAGAGTTCTGCCAATGGATTAATATCCAGAATCCTTACCTGAGATTTACCAATCACGTCTCCCCCTCACACATTGCCTTCCTGGACCTAGATATCAGACTGGAGTCAGGAGTCTTAACCACTAGTCTCTATAAAAAACCAACGGACAGAAACAGCCTGTTGTTGTATAGCAGTCACCATCCCAAAGCACTGAGGGACAACCTTCCGTTTGGCCAGTTTCTCCGATTAAGGAGAAATTGTAGTTCTGTGTTGGACTACAAGAAAGAGGCAGATAGCCTGGCCAATAATTTACAAGAGAGAGGGTACCCCCCCGCTACTATTAATAACGCCATGAAACGGGCAAGGAATAACCCTAGAGAGGTTTTACTGGAGACTAGGACCCGTGAACAAACCGATATCTTGACCTGTGTGACTTCTTTTACCCCATCTTCCAACAACATAAAAAAAGTCATTAAGAAACACTGGGGGATTTTGGCGGCTGGGGATCTAACTCTACCACAGCCAAGGTTTGCCTTTAAGAGAACGCAAAACCTTAAAGATATTCTGATTCATACTAGACCCAAAAAAGCAGCGCAGAACACCCAGGCGACCCTGTGGGGTCTTCCACCGGTCACAGGACATTTCCCGTGTGGCAGTTGCTCATCTTGTTATCAGACGATGACCGTAAAGGAATTGGCCTTATCTGATAATTTGACCTGGAAATTGGGACGTCACACGAATTGTAATTCAAAGAATTGCATCTATCTATTACAATGCCCTTGCGCTTTGTATTACATAGGGATGACGACACGATCAATTAAGACACGCATCACAGAGCACAAAAGTAATATCAGATGCTCCAAGGAGACCACAAAATTGTATTGTCATTTCAAAAATCTCCACCACACAGCAGACTCCTTGAGATGGGTTGTCCTTGAATCACATCCAGGCATGCCACCACAATCTTTGTACAGACTGGAACAAAGATGGGTCCATAAACTGTCCTCGGATACACGGGGTCTTAATGATGACATACCATGGGGTTCTTTAACTCACTAAAACCCATACGATACCTACATTTCATTTCAGTCCCTACTAGCAAGTTTGACCCAAGCAAGGGAGGAACGTCATCCCATAACACTGATAGTGATAGGGCATCTCCATAGACTCCCTTGATTCCTATATTCCACTGCAATCCTACCAGCGAGTAATACCCCATCAAGGGAGGGGCACCATCTCCTAATTAGTGACAGTAACTGGGTAATTCTACTAATACCTTACAACACTTCTCTGGTATACACCGCCTGGTCGGAGTAACCTCACATATTTTACCAAGCGCGTTTCTCCCATGACATCAACACACTAGTCGTGATTTTTACATCGGAGAACGACGTCCTGTAGCGCCTTGCTACTTGTTCAGGAACATCACATTACGCATCTTCCCATCCCAATATGGCGCCTATCATCATCCTCGATGACGAGACTGCCGTCGGCAGCATCATGTCAGTCCCTAATACACCTACCATTACTTACAGGTCTGACGGTATTGGCTCTAGATGACAAGTGATAACATTAACTCGCCACACCTCTTACATCACTTTGTTATAAGACATATTCTCATATATGTGTCCGAGTGTCATCCATACGACCATACACACGAGCATGACTATACCAATCTGTTGAGAAGGATATATTAGATGATTATATGTTATAAGCAAATTGTTACTAATATTTTTAAGGACCCCTTGACCCCATCACGCCCTACACACTATCCACTACTTAGTGACATACCCCTCTCCAAGATGGCACCCTTGTTTACCCTGGAAACTAGACTGCCTGGTTATTCTTTCCGGCGGCGTCCGGTGGCCAATCAGTACCCGCCTAGCCTCACGGGATTCACTCTTAACTGAACAGCGGGAAGCAGACTTCACTTCCCGGTTTCGGCGGAGCGGGGTAGGTCTACAAACCACCCTTGGGCGACAAAACTGTGAGTAGTTACATCGCGTTCTTTAAAGACTCCACCTCTTGAGCTGAGACTCGCTCGGTCTCGGTGATCGGCGCACCGCGGCTGTGGAAGCGACCCGTCCCCAGTCTCCTTCCTGTCTCTCCGTGAGTCGCCTGGGACGGGGGGACTGTGCGTTCCGCGGTCGTGGTTCCTCCTGTCACGGGCCCCACGGGGTAATTTGCCACCTTTCGTCCTGATTGGACATAGCGATTAGGCAGTATGCATCTTATCCGAGCATGAGCCTCCCGCTTGTCACGGGACCTGAGGATTAGCTTGCCACCCCTTCTTTTGTACATAACGAATAGGGAGTATGCATCTCCCTCGAGCATGAGCCTCTCGCCTCTTTACTCTGTACCCTTATCTACAGTAGGCAATCTCGCATTCCCAAGAGGCTCGCCAAGTACCGACTGGAGTGGCACTTTCTAATACGTTAGGTGAGCATTACCGCACTTAAACGTAAGATTCTGAGTGATTTTAAATTTATTCACCTGACACGTTCCTGCACCATGCATCCACCTGTGCATGATCACCAGTATGTAACGCAAATTGTTTTTCTAGTGAAAATGCATAGGAGGAGTCTCTGGCTCCTTGTTCATCTCTTTAATGTATAAATTTGACTAAGTGTGCGTCTTAATGTACGCTGGTGCCTGTTTTGTTTCCTTTTTCCCTTCTCTATAGGCCGGTCCAGCATGTAAGAGTCTAGTTTTTCCGACACTTACTTAGGGTAGTTTTATACATCACTGTAAATAATTAGTATCACACCCTCACAATTTTGTAGATAGTTGTAATCACTGGTCCTGATGAATTGCCGCTGGATCCCCCTGACCTTGTAGGCATGAAACATGTTGACCACCGGAGCAGAGTAGAGTAGTCCCTGACCCATCTAGTCAAGACTACCGCCTCTTTTCATTTTTAACAGGGTGGTTTACTGACCGAATAAAATCATTTATTCAGACTAACCAACCCTTTTTAACCACACTCACAAACATCTACACCTTCCTGGCCCTCACTTGCACTCACCCTCGGCAAGGAACAGAAGATCTCCGCCAAAGAGCCCCATCCCTGGGTGCCCGTCGGGAATTGCAGCGCCGACCCGACGAGGAGCAAAACCCAGATGATGAAGCATGACACCTAGCTTGCTTGGTGTGTGAGGGTTTTAGTTCCACCAATGTGGGTTCCCCCACCCCACACAGTCCTTTACCCTTCAGGCTTACTGAACACTACCTCCCACTTAGTCTAATTCCAAGGAGAGTATGCCCCACACTCTCCTTGACCAATAGAGGAACTGTATACCCTTTCCGTGTAACTAAGTCTACCTTGTTGGCAGCGGAAAGAAATTGGGAGTGGGGACAATGGGCAAATCTTATAGAGGCACTTGATAAAAAAGACTTCAGGTCATTCTGGAAACTAATTGCCGAAAGGTATACAGGTACTGTTGACGATTACCTGGAGGCTGTAGTGCAGCCAGATAAATGGGTAACCCACTTCACAACACTATATAGGATGTATGTACAAGGTGAACAGAATGGGGGAGCCATAGGAACTTCTAGCTGATTCTATACATACTGAACTTCCTAGCGACGCACCAAGCGAGTCCTGTTCAATAAGGGTTTCCCCCTAAGCAAAACTCAGCACGCACTTAAAACAAATTAAAAAAAGGTAAGGCGCAGGGCTCGGATGGTATCTCAGGTGGCTTGTTTCTAAACCAGAGTTCTGGGTTCCTTACCTTAATCAATTAAGTAGTGCCATTATGAGTGGTAGTAAAATTCCACCGTCGTAGCAGGGCGCGCGCCACTATTGTTCCAATTCATAAAAAAAGGGGCGAGGGACAAATTATAGGCCTATCAGCTTACTGGATACAACCCAAAAGATGTTTTCTAGGCAGATACTAGCTAGGCATGCATGCATGGCTTGCTGACAATCACGTCCCTGAAGATGCCCAGGCAGGGTTCAGGAAAAAATAAGCACCATAGACCAGGCCTTCCTCTTTAACGTGTTGTGCTGGAAGTACGTAACCTTAAAGAAAGAACATCTATATGTTGCTTTCATTGACCATCAGTTTGCCTTCGATCTAGCCCCAAAGGATCTGCTATGGAGGGTCTTGGGAAATTACGGGATGCCTAAGGACCTACTCTGGATTCTCAGAGTATTACATACTGATACTTATGCACAAGTAAGGTGGAACAATACCGGTGAACTGACAGATAAGATTCCCACGAGAAGGGACGTCAAACAGGACTGCTGGCTGGCCCCAACCCTATTCAGTATGTTCATCAATGGTGCTGTGAACTGGGTCTCTGCAATCAAACATGATGCCCCAAAACTTGCTGGCACTCCGGTCCCTGTCTTAATGTTTGCAGATGACACCTTACTCATCTCCAGAACCTCGGTGGGTCTTCAGAAAGAACTGGACTCATTTGCAGCCTTCTGCAAAATTAGAGGCCTAGAAATAAATCCGAATAAATCTAAATTCATGGGGATTAACCCCATAGAACTTTCAGAGGCAAAATGAGATTAGAAGGAGCACTGATAGAACAGACTACATCTATTCAATTCATCATCTTAATTTGGTCAAAATATATTTAGACTATAATAGCACATCAAAACAAGTACATATGTAAAATACAGAATACAGTACAAAAAAAAATCCCATTTCATTTATCAATAATACATATTTTAAAACAGCTCATTTAATACTGGTCTAAAATTTATCTATACCATATTTTTTAATCCTCCCCACTAAAATTCTATGCGTGCTATCGATGGTGTACATTCCGGAAAATAACCTTGTCTAAATTCACCATATAATCCTAATCAGCTCTCTTACCTTGAATCATACTAATATATTTACTTTATTAATACAATTTATTAATGTTTTCCATATACCAAACACGTTAAACTTCCTTCATAATTCATAAAAACACTTTTCCCCTAGCTGGCTGAATTATTCATATACTCTATCGTAATGTTCTTCCTGACCTATAACACACTCCATAAAAAGGATGCCATTCTTACACAAATATCAACAGTAGGCAGTGTCTGTAAAAAAAGATACGCCGGTCGACATTTAGTAAACGATAAATGTTTTAAAAGACTTAAAATATAATGCTTCCTCCACTTTTTATAGAATTTAGCAAAGAGAACAACATGCATTGTACTCTGTGTCTAGGTACTGTCACAAGGACATTTACATAAGTTTGAGGACCAACCATTCAGTTCGGGGAAGGTGACCATACGATGATAAATGTCCATTCTCCTATCTCGTTGGATGCTTTTCTTCTCTCTCTACAGAGTATTCATACTTTCATCGTTTTACACCGGCCAATGATTGTAGGTGGCGATTTTTTTAAACCTTTTAAAAATTAAATAAAATATTTAAACCATAAAACTCAATTTGATTACCTGGGTATTAGAATGTCAGACTCTCTAAAATGGAGGAAGCAGATTGATAAAAGCAAGGGCCGTCTCCCATTAGCATGGACTTTTAATTAGTAGGAAGCATAAGTCGACTGCTGGTGGAGCCGTGTCTCCGGCTATAAAAATCTTTTTAGCCACAACAGTGTTGGCTGCCCTCTATGGATGAGAGAGCTGGAGGTACAGAGATGCATCTACATTAACCGTTGAGGAGAATACACTTTTTAAAGGCCTTTTTTTAATTTGCCGTAAAGCGCATCATTGGTGCCGGTAGGATTTGATCTAGCCCTCTATCCCATCCATCTGGTGTCCTTTCTTAAACCACTGTTAGACTGGGTGAGGATATGGACCACCCCGGAATTACCCAGCACTTGGGGATCTGGTGAACTGTGACACAGCCACCCATACCCCTTGGTGAAAACACGTTAACAATTTGCTTGAATCACTTAAATTAGGAAACATATGGGCTATACCGGATGTTTCCAAAGGTGATAAGCTGCTATTAAATAAAAATTACTTGGAACGCAACCTGACCAGAATCTGGGCTGAGCATAGGGAGAGCTCACTAACAGGGCAATTTCTACTTCATAAATGCTTGCCTAGCTTTGAGCCCTATTTGGACAGAATATACCCAGCAGGGGTGAAGCGAGTGTACCTCCAGTTCTGATTCGGCACCCTTACCCTAAGAAGCCGTTCATCTACATGGTGTAAAACAAATTGTGATCTGGAGAGTTGTCCCTTCTGCCCATTAATAAAGGAAACCAAGGCTCACTTCATGCTATTTTGTCCCATATATTCCATTCTGTGGAAAAAATGGATTTTAGCATGGTGCAAACTAAAGATATAAGGCTCTACTGGGAGACAATTCATATTCTGAAAAGGGATACGAACGAGCCATTAGTAATTGCAGCTGCATGATTTTTAAAGGGGGCCTTGGACATTGCGCATTTAAAGTTTAATACCGGTGAACCTGTAATTATCATTGCTGCTATGTAAATATAGGTCATGTCTTTATGAACACAGCATCATTAGCTAAAATCGTTTTATGAATTGCTTCTTAGGTGTTTTTCTTACACACAATATATTTTATTTCTTTTTAACACTTTTTACTCGTAGAATAGGACACTTACTGTTGAGGGTTGGAATGAATGGTGGAATACCTTTGTTATACGTTCCAGATAGCGTAGACTGGGCTATCAAACAAGGCGTTGACATGAAATTAGGTCACTATGGAGGTTTATGTTGATAGGGGTAATTGTTTCCCCTGAGGTCTCCCATCATGCACATCCTATGGATTACATGCTACTGTAATATTTGTATGCATTCTTCCCTTTTTACTTTTACTCTTAATATGTATTTTATCATTATGATGTATTTATTGCAATTGCACTTTAGTGATCTCTGGCTCTAAATAAAGTATGTGTGTATGTGTGTGTGTGTGTATATATATATATATATATATATATATATATCTCACTGCTCGCTGTGCATCAGCCTGGCGCACTCGAACGGTGCCTGTCACGGCGGGGTGCTCCCGCCTTCGTATCCAGCTGACACTGCCACTAGGTAATCGTACCTTCCCACAGAAGACAGCACTCACGGGGGAGAGTTCTTCACAGGAACTCGGGGCGCACAGATGCGTTTCGGCAACCGCCTTTATCGATGTTTGCACAAAACGCCAGCGTCGCTATTTTTTCCTCCTCCTCCTCCTCCTCCGTGAATTGTGGTGTACCAAAAACTCACCTCAGAACCCCTATCCGACTAGCATCAGTGTCTCATTCGTTCTCCGTATCACCTCGAAGCTACCAATGATTAGACAACCCAGAACATGCAACTTAGAATACTCTCAGGAATGGTGGGAATCAGAAACACCTTTTCGTTATTATTCTCATATCAGTCCACAGCAAGAGTAATCAGAGACACGATAAAGTTTAAAATGTTTATTTTTAACTACGTGCTCTAAGGTGCAGTACTTTGGCTAATACAAGCAGGCAAATGATTAAAAATAAACCATCAGCATTGTTACAATACCATAAAAAATGAAGGGAGAAATCATATTACAAATGGTAGTGGAAAACAAGTTCTATAATACTTTGTGAACTACCCTCCCTTCGCTAGTAAACTAGTTTTATAAAACTAATAGAAGGTCTCTTGGTTTGAATGGGGAACCCCATACCTCAAAGATCAGCTTAGGTGAATCACATCACAGGATCAGCTCTGCTCTCTGTGTCTGGAAAGGTTTTCTCCAAGTGAATCATGCATGCAAAATGCAATATTAAAGGCACCCGAGTTTCAGATATTTGCAGCTGTGTGCGTGTTGTCTAGAGCGTGGGCCGATCAACCTGAATTAAACAGCATACATTATTTGACCTTGACGGCTTCTGCACACAGTGTTCAGACTAAGGTCGCGGTGCACGTCTAGGATGTGAACAACAGACCGTTCTCATGTGGAAAAAAAGCAAGCAAGCAGTTTTACTTGTAATAACAGCTACCTGCAGTGTGCAAAAGCAGCAAAGTGTCAAGATGGCGTTTTACATCTAAAGCGCTTATGCTAACATAGCAATGTGTCTATATAGAACCCCATCTCCACTACACCCTCCCTTGATCGGACCACGAACAAAAAGGGAATCAATGTAGGAACGCAGAGTTCAAGTTCGAGTGAGACAGAACCAAGATCGTATATTGCCAATCCATATAATTGGTAGTGAAAGTTCTAAAAAATTGTTGGGAAAAAGACAAATTAAAACATCTCTCAGGGACGGTATACATCCCAATGTGGAGTGAAAAATAAAAATAAAAAATCTGGATTAGGACGTGCGGAAGATGGACAACTGCCAATTCAATCCATCAACGTGTTGGCACAATAAGTTGCAACTGCCTCCAAGAGGAAGTCATTATAATGTTCAGTAAAAGAGTCAGCCATCCAGTCAAGTAAATTAAATGAACATACATGTTCTTCGATAACTGGAGCCTCTAGCACAATCAGAGGACAACTTGCGTGTTCTTCAAGATAACTTCTCGCCAAGAAGTCATATGCTGCCGCATATATATCCCAATTCCCTAGGACTCCATGCTCTGCTCCACAGGCCATAATCCCGATACCAGAACAGTCCAACTCATGAGCCACTAAGGGACTCATTAGTCGATCATAATCCGGAGCAGGAGACACAGAGTTCGACGGACACAAATCCAGAGCCCATTCGAACGGACAATCTAGGCAATGGAAAACAGGTTGCACGCAAGTAAAGTATGAGAACCGGAAGGATAATCCATAGGCTACGCTTAAAGTGGCCAGTGGTAATGTTCCATAGTAATCAAGCATCCGGTTGTGCAGTTGAAGCAGCCCGGACAGACTGTCGTGTGATACAGATCGTACAACCATTGCAGGGCAAGCAAACCAACAGCAGCACACCAGCAGTCAAGGCAAGAATCAACAGAAGCCCGCCGAAGACGCTGGAAAAAATAGAATGAAAAAATGCCGGTATCACACCTAATATTGTTTGGAAGGAGGTCACAAGGCCAGAGACACAACTTTGAAAAAATGCACCAAGCCAGTTGTTGACGCGGCATTGAATATAGTATGAATTAGA
Organism: Triturus cristatus; assembly: GCF_964204655.1. Classification (NCBI taxonomy): domain Eukaryota; kingdom Metazoa; phylum Chordata; class Amphibia; order Caudata; family Salamandridae; genus Triturus; species Triturus cristatus. The sequence goes on along the minus strand of NC_140593.1, from coordinate 379,181,598 downwards.
GCACCGAAATGAAGGGGGAGATCAGTATTTAAAAGAGCATGCTCCTCGTTGCGGGTGTTTGCTACGTGAAGGACAAATGTTTCACAGAGAAAGGTAAAGGTTCCAACTTTTCGATATGCAATAATGAGTATGTTGCATCCTTCATGGACATGAACTGTTGGTTAGCAGTCAGATTAAACGGCAAGAATAAAGACGATGTGTTCATGTAGTCCCAGGGAACTTTCCCAGCCTTCAATGTTTGCAAAGTCCATGCAAACTGCATTATAGAACGCAATTGGTTTTGACCATGGTATAAAACAGACATATCATCCTGAACAATATCCACAACAGATGAAACAATATTCTCGAACGTGTAAATTCTGGAAGAAAGGGTGTTAATGCTATTATCGATGACAGCACTTTTTCTAAATTGGCTTGATCAATAGCCCTTAATCTAGAAGCAGCTTCAATATGGGATAATTTCCAAACTTCGTTGTAAACAGCATACACCCACCTTTTGGACCTGCCACCCACAAGGCCTTTAACAAAATCATTTAAATCTACCTTGTCATTCAATTTTGATAAATGAGGTTTAACAGATGCCAAGGTGGAATGTTGCAGCCAGGTTTCACATAACTTTCCTACTGAATAGGTAGTAACAGAATGGGAAGATTCAAACCGGGGGTCCACCCTAACCTGTGTATAGCCGGGGTACAGACCCAGAAAACGATGTTGACAGGAATCTGAGTTTTTCTGTCATATTAACAACCCTTCAGGGTCTAGGTTGGAAATGTTGAAGGATGTATTAGTAATAAATGACTGCAATGCATCAAGGGACAGATCTGTGTGATTATCCCATCTTGGATAAGCGCCCAGATCAGGAATAGTAGGGGAATTCATTTTTTTAGAAGTAGCCAATCCAAAGCAGGTGGTTTGAAAAATGGTAGAATTCAAATACAACATGTGGTTTGGGATAAGGCAAGCACGATGCAGAACTTCCATACCTTGTACCTGCCAGGCTTTAGAACCCCAAACAGATTTAAGATCAATGGTATCTTTCCACAGCTTATAGCCCCCTATAGCTAATTCATCCATAAAGGACTTGTAATACAATAATTTAGTGTGGGTCAGTCTAACTTTGGAAGCTGACTCTGCAGCCAATTTAAAACAAAAGGATTCAGGTTTAGATACGCTGAAGTCAGTAAAATATGTACATTTGTTCACTAGAGTTTTGGAGCTGCCTTCAATGGGCACTGAACAATGTTCCCATTGTGTAAAATTGACGATATTTCTAAATGTATTTGCTTTATGCAGAAAATGATTGCCATAGTGTTGGTAGCAAAACAACTCTCCATAATTTGCTGTATCTAAATACGAATGTTCAGCATCAAAAGCAGCATAATATTTCAAATCAGAAAAAAGAGCCTCTACGGCTTGGACATCCCAATCATCAGAGCGAATATTTTGTTTCACAACATCCCCCATAGAAACACAAAGTACATTGGGAACATTTATCACCTCTGTGGGACCATGAATTTGAAATTTGACAGCATCCCATACAATCCCATCCAACACAGGCCAGGCAGTAATATTCACAAAAGCCTGGTCCCTTTGCATGATGTGTGATGAGTAGTGGGGTGCCAAAGTTCCATCAATTAATCTAATTGTAGATCTTTCGGTGAGATAGTGTCCATTTAATAGACGAAAAAATACAACCACAAATCCAATTGACATAAACAAAAAAATAGATATGAGCACCAGCCAAATGGAAGTCCAAGGGGGAATCAAAAAATTTCTTTTAAACCAAGCAGCAAAAATAGAAATTTTCGATGGGGCTTTGGAAGTCATAGAGTTAGTGTCAAATGAAAAAGTGACTGGTCAACTGCACTTGATTGTAAACCAGGCAATGACACATCTGTGAGATAAGTATACTCAGTATCTTCAAAGGATTTACAAAAGAGGTCTAGGATATAGGTACAGCACTTATCCCTGTTTCGGGAATGTCAGTAAATTTATGGTGCAAGGATCAGAGAAGCAAGACCCCTCCGCTTCCCAAAAAGTGAAAGAAAACTTTCACTTCAAAGCAATAAAAAAGATTTTGATCCGCACTCATACGCAAAATACAAGTCCATCCAATTTGTTTGTTTTAAGATTGTTCTTTATTCTTTCTTCTAGTAGCCAACGCGTTTCGTCCTGTTTCGTCCTGTTAAAGGACTTCTTCAGGGCTCAGCAGTTGATTTCCTTATCAGTGTTTGCGCGTGCATTAGGATGATGGAGTACCGGCTCCCAAAGGACTAGACGTACGATCCAGAAAATAGCGATGACCTAAAGGCTATTAAAGGATACATCCCCCCACATATGGGATATATAGGAAAATCACCAATTCCAACACGGATTTAATAATACCACCGAACAGGTCTCAAGAAAGAAAAGCGAGGTAGAACCAACGTACTGAAAATCATTTAAACACTGATAAGGAAATCAACTGCTGAGCCCTGAAGAAGTCCTTTAACAGGACGAAACGCGTTGGCTACTAGAAGAAAGAATAAAGAACAATCTTAAAACAAACAAATTGGATGGACTTGTATTTTGCGTATGAGTGCGGATCAAAATCTTTTTTAATACTCAGTATCTTCAACTGGACCACCAGCCAGTGGAGGCAATAAAGGATTAGTAACTGTATGCATCTCGATGGCAATGTCAGGCCTGTTGGTAGTCGCCGGAGCCAAAACAGAATTTCTCAGCATTGCTGGACAAGAGACCGCTGGAGTAATACTAAGAAGAATCGGTCACTCGTTGTAGTTTGACATTGTCAATGGAGATGTACCTTTTCTCTTTGCGACCAGGAAGTGGAGGTAAAATGACTGTTCTTGTACCCTGCATGCCAAGCACTGGAACTGGAGCACGATAAGAGGGGCCGAACTCCTTCTTGTTCTCCACCTTCTCACGGACCAGGTCACCAACTCGAGGTAGCCAGTCAACTACCGGAATCTAAAGCGCCACATCAGTTGTTGGGGGCAAGTGTTCCTTTGCAAGACTGTCTCTGGTCTCTTGTAGATTCTGTAATATAGCAGAGTGATCATCTACGTCAAAGGGTGCGGCCGACGCCGCCATGTCTAGACCATCAAGGTCCGGGTCAAACATCTTTATGCCAAAGAGCATTTCGTATGGGGTCTGCCCACCCAGAGACCTTCTAGGGAGATTATTAAGTGCACGGTATACAAATGGGCCAACCAGTTCCTGCCAGTACCTAAAACCCTAGCTGTCAGGGATTACTTTAGGTCACGATTCATTCGTTCCACAACGCTATTGCCCTCAGGCCGGTATGGAGACAAAAATTTGACCTGGACCCCCAAAGATCTCATGGCATCTTTGTACGCCTTAGAGGCGAACGCTGGACCTTGGTCAGAATGGAGGGTACCACACGCAAAAATTCCCACAAAGACACACAAATCCCTGGTGACAGTTCGAGCATCAGCACTCCGTTGTGGCCAGACCCATAGAAAACGTGTGCACGAATCCACTGCAACTAAGATGTACTTATACGCAGTATCAGAGGAGAAAGGACCGCAGTGATCTAAATAAACGCATCCAAGTGGTTTATTAGATATGCACAACTGTGTTTGTGGTGATCGCGCAACAGTCAAAGGTTTAATCTGCTGGCAAATGTCACAATTAAGGACATAAGCCCGAGTCTGTTTATACAATACGCGCCACCAGTAACGTTGTTGTACGATAGTAACAGTAACCGAAACGCCGGCATGGGCAGAAGCCATACCTTCGTGAGCTGCTCTTATCAAAGAAAGTCTGCAGTCCGCGTTGGGAATCAATCTGTCACCAACGTCAATTCTCACATAGGGAGCTTTATCAGGACTTAAATGATAAGAGTATTTAGAAGGGAAACCCCAAGGGTAATTATCACCCTTCTCTGTTGCAGCAATTGCTGCCAAGATGTCATCATCAACCTTACTTTTGGATCTTGTAACTGCTGCTACTAGATATGTTGCCACTGCTGTTTTTGCTGCCTCGTCAGCTAAACTGTTGCCAACAGCGTGGACACCTACGCGCTAGTGCCCAAGAGTGTGAATTACATTCATGAGCGGCAGACGTTGTTTAAGTTCTGGGACTTGAACCCAAAGCATTTTATGCTTGATTGTGCTACCTTTGGAATCACAATACTCATTTTGAGACCAAAAGAATAAATTGTCGTTGTAAGACTGAACACAGTAAAAAGAGTCACTCACTATAAGTGTAGTCACACGAGGATCAGCAAACTCTAGTGCAAGCACCAGAGCACGAAGCTCTGCCAACTGACCCGTACAATCACCCAGTGTCTGCGTGTGCACGACATCAGATTTGAATTCACCATTCACGAAAGTACCAGCCACAATTGCGCAGGCCGCCAAATAAGCATGCTTAGAATCTGTCGCCGGTCGCGCCGAAACGTCAGTGTAAATGACACAATGGTAATCCTCAAGCGGGCGCAAGGGCAGAGGAGCTGGATGACCATTTCATACTGCAAGTACTCCTGAGTCTGCAATGAGGCATCAAAGATGTAAGTGACATCCGGCGATGTCAAAGAAGTGGCCCATTGTACCCACGCGGATGCAAAGCTTTAGAATTTGGTACACTGGCTTTCGTTACTGCCTCTAGGGCAGGATATGGTGTGACAACCAACATGCGTTTCCCTTGCGACACCGCTCTCTCTTTCAGAATCGCCATCTGCACTGCAGTCAAACTTTTTCGACAGTGGAAAAGCGCATTTCAGCCGAATTGTACAAGTGCGACTTGTAAGCAATGGGGACTGTGTCGCCTTCATTGAACATTAAGTACCTGAAACCCACTGTGCCATTCACAATTCTTATTACCATTTTAGTGTGGTTATCACGCGTCAGTAAGTATTTAGAAGCAAGAAGATCAGCCTGCAAAGATTGCAGGATAGCTGTATGTTCTGGCAGCCAGCTCGATTTGGAAAAAGTAGGTTGTACCAAAGCATATATTGTGGCTTGATACGGAAATTCAAAAAACCCAGCAAAGATTGTAGTTTTTTCAGGGTAGTGGGAGCGAGCAAACCTGCGCATTTCTCCAGGAAGTGAGGTGCCAAACCTCGACCTTCGTTGTTGAGTTCATAGCCCAAAAACAACACTGTATACTCTGCAATGTGTGATTTTGCAAAGTTGAATTTGTAACCGAAGTCCGCAAACATAACAATGATGCGGTCAACGCGACACAGATGCGGCCATAATTCGTCATCTGTGAGATAGATTTCATCAACATACGAGTACGCATCAGGATCAATGCTCTCTAACAGAGAGACTACACGAGCGGCAAAGACACCTGGACTGTTTTTATAGCCCATGGCTAATCTTTTAAACTGTTTCTGTTTGCCGCCTGAAGTAAAGGCTGTCCATTGACTACTAATAGAGAACAGGTTATGGCTATAAAAGCCATTGGAGGTGTCAAGTGTGGTCTTAAACCTTTTTCTCACGAGACTATCAACGAGGGCACAACTGTGGGTATTCTGTACGGCACAGGTCCAACAATGAGAGTTCAAATGTCGGTAATCCAAAACCAGGCGGTACGACCCATCAGGTTTGGTTACAGTGAAAAGAGGATTATTCATGGGTGACACACATGTTTCAATTACACCTTGATATTCCAATTGTTCAAGGATTTCTGCGATGTGAGATCTAGCTTTGCGGCGCATATTGGGGTTGTGGCTGTGGCATAGATCGTAATGGAATCTCATGGCTAGGCGACAATTTATGCCACCCAACCGGAGTACGGTACAATGCTGGAGCAAGCACTTGTGCCCCCTCTTCTGCAAAGTTTTGAGCTTGCTCTTTTGGCACAGTGTGCGCGAAAGATGGGAGGATTACTGGGAGCTGCCAAAACTAAAGCTGGGGGCCAGTCCGCCACTGCTAACAGAATGTCATATGCAGAGGTCAGATTTTCCCAAAAAATCCCTTTTATGGTACGTTGTATGTCACCTTCTATTAAAAGGACTATGTCATATAGTCTGTCAGGGGCAGCCACTCTAGTGTCAGCAGTTTCTACAGTAATGAACGTATCGGTTGCTGTTGCCTTCAGATATGGACGCAGTACTTGCCGCACTATTGTAACTTCCGCCGCGCTGTCTAGCAGCGTTAGTGCCCATGTCAGGTTCCGAAGCTGGGTTCTCACTATCTGTGGCATACCTTGCTGTTAGTGCAGCAACCTTCTTTTTCTGAAATGGGGGTCGCTGACGTGCAAACTCTTCCTGCTTGCCTTTACCGTCAACCGGGCGGGTCTGCTCACGTCCTTGTTGGGCACCCCAACCTTTGCCACGTTCTCCTCCACCGGACTGTGAGACCGATGTTTCCTGTGAAGAACGAGGAGAACGTTGTTCAGGAACCTGAAATCTATCAGGAGACCTAATTCTAGTGCGATCGCGCAATTCATATGTGCGTTCAGCAGTCACTTGTACTGGTGACGTGGGCTGAGACCCCTGTTTCTGTTGCTGCTTCCCCCGTTTCTTAGTTTTCCTATTTTGTTTAGGAAAAGCTGGACGGTCGTCTTTAGGAGGCGTAACCGTCTGAGTTTGCGGTTGCGCTATTGTTTTAGTAAAAGGCTTAAGCCCCAAACTATTGCGGCCAATGGTCTTATAAGCCTCCGCAATAATTTTCGGTAACTGTCGGGGTTTATCGACGTCTGCGACGAGGCGCAGTTCATTCGACACTTGAAAGTTAACCGCATCTCCCTTGACGTTAGCAAGGATGAGATCAGCAACTATGTCGAACACACCGACGAGCCTCATTCCTAACTCGACCGCAGCCTCCGGACCGTGTTGATCTTGAACACGCTTGATCACGGAGGGCAGTACAGTCATAGACGGTGTGCCGAAGCACTTAGAGTAGACTGCTGCAAACACTTTACCCCAGTTCTGACAATCATTAACCTCTGAGACGAAGTCTTTCTGCAAACTAATGGTAAGGATCCTGTGTTTTTCCACAGGAGTAGAATTTGGAAATACTGCTTCCAGCTGGTCAAATTTCTCAGCAAGCCAATAAGTCATATCGTCCTTATTCTGAGGGCGCTTGCCCATTACCGAATTAACCATGACAGGACTATTAGTAATCCCGGCCGGGCCAGTTCGTTGCGCCGCAACTCAAGGTGCTGCCACCTGGACATTGCGAGAAACGTATTGCACTAAAGCCCTATGTACCGTAATCAAGGCGGTATGGAGTTGACGTAAGTCACCCAGGGGGGTTTGCAAATAACGTGGATGTGGTGTAAACCTGGCCAAGTGGCCCCTGGAATGGACAAGGGACCCAAACGAATCGGTGTAACCGTGTGGGGGAGGGCGCCATTGAACCAAATATGATGCTGCCAAGCGGAAATAGGAATTTCCTGCGTCCTATACGGCGTGTAATTAGCTGGGACCGCCGTAGGAGTGTGTGTGTGAAACGTCTTATCGTCCGCATTCACCTCTGGCAAAGTAACCCAAGAGTAAAACAACTCATAAGGAAACGATGCATCGGCCCTCACTACAAAGATAATCACCATCCCATCGTCCGGTACCCCGAACTGCGTCAAATGTCAACGGAAAGGTGCCCGACTATGTGTGCAATAGCGACTTCAGCCATAAGGATACAGAGAAGAAAAACAATCTATATTAACTGTAGCACAATTGGGTAGAATTTAAAATGAAACCTTTTTAATTGTCAAGCCTGAGAGAACCGAGATATGGCAAGACACGGGTGATGGACACGACGGATGGAGCACCGCCCCCCCCCCCCCCCCCTCAAGCCACTAGCACCGCACTAGAGGTGACGCCGCAACTATCGTTCGCTCGGACAGACCTGTGGGTGCCAGCAGAGCAAGAGCCACTAGCGAGTGGACTAACCTGTGGTTATTACAGACGACCTCGCCGCCGAGAGAGAGAGTGACGAGGACCCTAACAGGGAGGGACATTTCTGTGTGAAACGCCTGGAGGGGGTCGGAGAGACTGAGGCAGGCCCGCTCGGACTGGGAGAGTCATGGGGAGCCGCTGGAGGATCAGGCCTGCGAACTGGTAAGGTGGGACTCACTGGTTGATTGACGAGTCAGACTAACCGTCTCCCCCCCCCCTCTCCCCCCCCCCCTCTCCCTCCCGACCCGCGTCCCCGCATGTCTGCTTGACCCTGGCTAGTTCCATCTCAATGCCGGGACACTGCATCCTTGAGGAGGCGCCCGCCGGTGGACACGGCGCGCGACCGCCACATGCCCTGCAGGCGATCTGGCCTAATGCACACGCGAGGGTGGAGGCTACCTACCATCTGCGCCTGCCCAAGCTCACCATGGGTAAAGACAAAGATCCGAAGCCGCCGCGCAAGGCCATAATGGACCAGTACGCGAAGGTTATCACCCTCCCCCCAGGAGGAGCGCCCAGGCGCCCGATCGGATACGGACACCCTTCTACAGGCAATCCAGGCATCCAGGACGGCGCTAGAGGGCCAGATCGGTGCAGTGGGATCGGAGGTGGCGCTCTTGCGCCAGGACCTCAGGAGCCTGGCTGGACGGGTCACGGAGGCAGAGACGCGACTGGGCAAGACGGAAGACTCGGTACATGATCTCCGCAAGGAACTGCGGGAACTCCAATCCTCTCATAAAGACCTGCTGTGGAGAGTAGATGATGCGGACAACAGGGCCCGACAGAACAATCTTCGTTTTGTGGGCTTTAGAGAAGGAATTGAAGGGACGAATATGCCGGACTTTCTCTATGACTGGCTGCGGAACACCTTCCTGGCGGACAAGTTCTCCTCCTGTTTCGTCATAGAAAGAGCCCACCGGGCACTGCTGGCCCGACCACCGGCGGGGGTGCAACCCAGGCCCGTAATAGCACGCTTTCTAAACTTCCTAGATAGGGACATGATACTTAAAGAGGCCCGGAAGCTGGGGGAAATACGACATGAGAATACCCGCATCATGATCTTCCCGGATTACAGTAGAGAGGTGCAAAGGCGCACTTTTGACTCCGTTAAAGCTAAACTGCGAGAACGCAAGATACAATACATGCTGCTTTTCCCTGCGAAATTGAAGGTCCTTTTCTTGGGCAAATCCCACTTCTTTCAGACACCGGAGGAGGCTTGGCAGTGGCTGGAGGAACGTCCCCCCGAGGCGCCCCGAAACACAGATAGGTGGTGAGTCGCCCCCCGGTGCAATGGGCGGCCAACCCCTGAACTCGCATCGCATGCTTCGGCCCCGACACCGGCAAAAGGGCCGCACCTTGGAAGCCACTCTGTATGCCCCTAAGGGTGAGGGCAGACGAAGAAGGCGCACAGGTGGATCTCTCGATTCCCGACTTACGGCGAGCGCCCGTGCTCTCCCTCCCGATGGACGGCTTCAGATGGGCAATGATACTGAGAGGGACGCCGGAACTAAAAGTAGATACTCATCCCCCAAAAGGGACGAGGTGGTTGATCCTTCGATGCACCCATTGGCGGCTGAAATATTGGCATTGGAGCAGGCAACATTGACTGAGGCGGGGGCATCACAGAATGAACCCCCAGACTCCAACTCTTGATCAGGGGACTGCAGGAATGACCGTGGTTGGGACTAATTCTGCTGGAGCAGCCACACTAGACATGCAAACCCTCTTTTTCCTCATATTTCTCATCTTTTTCTGTGGATTTTGACTTTTTTTTCCCTATTCTCCTTTATTCCCTTCTTTTCTCCACAACTGTCTTTGCTGTAACTATTCTTTCGATTTTGTTTTGATGGTTTTGGGATAGCCGCAGGAGTTGGTGTCTGTGGCGTAGGTTGGGTACGGGAGGGTGACAGACCTCCGCCTACCCTAAAGTCCACTCCCTGACATATTGCCAGGAAAGGGTCATGGGGGAGTGGGGTGGGGGGAGAGGGGCAGGGGGAGGGGGATGTGCTTGCTTTCTGGTTGGGAATGTTTTGGTTTAGGTTTTGTTTTATGGTTGTTCGGCACACTGACAGCAGGTTCACACGGGTAGGTACATATACCGTCCACCCCCCACCAGGGATGACCTGGACACGCACCACTACATGGCCTCCATGACGATGCATAGGACCCCCGAGCATGGACTAGTGACCGGCCCCTACAAGGTTCTCACGTGGAACGTGAATGGTCTCTGGGACAAAATTAAGAGCGGACTGGTGATGGCATATATTAAACGGTTACACCCTGATGTGGTCCTCCTCCAGGAGACCCGCCTTAAAGGGACACAGTGCGGATTTCTTTCAAGGGGAGCTTGCAAGGTATTGGCGCATGCAGGTTACACGATGGGCTCCCGGGGGGTGACTATTTTGATTAAAAAATCCCCGCCTTTTGCAGTGACCCGGACCTGGACGGACCCCCAAGGGACTTACGTAGGGGTGTCAGGAACATGGGGATGGCAGAGGGTCACGATAGCCTCGGTCTACGCACCACCGAAACTCCAAGCCAGAACTCTCTCCGGGCTGGCCGGAATCCTGATGGATACACAGGACACGCTACACATCATAGGTGGGGACTTTAATGACGTTATGGCCACTCCCTTGGACGGCTCCGGGACCCGTGAAGACTGCTCCCTGACTACGCCCATGGCCAGGGTTATGACCACACTTGGCCTAACAGACGTGTGGCGACGGCTGCACCCGACCCCCAGAAGCTACTCATATTACTCAGGGGCACACAAGGTACATTCTAGACTAGACTATGTTTTTCTCCCCAGATGTGCACTTGGGGCTGACGACGAAGCAGAATATCTGGCGAGGGGTCTTTCGGACCATTCGCCCCTACTGGTTCGGCTGGGTGGGAGGCCTCGAGCCAGTGGTAGAGGTTGGAGACTGACGCCACGGGATCTACAGAATGGTGAGGTAATGCATGGCATCGGGGCTGACACAAAAGTGTACTTTGCAGAAAACGTGGGCTCGGTGCAGTCCGGAGTGACCATTTGGGAGGCCTACAAGACTGTACTCCGCGACAGAGCTCAAAATCGAATATCCTGGGTGAAACGGAAAGCCCAGGAGGAGTTCAGTTCCCTGGAAACCCAAATACTCGACTTAGACCGGCAGTACCTATCGGAACTTGACCCTCAGGTGCTTCGACGCCTGACGGATACCCAACAGCAATATAAAGACCTAGCGACAGATGAAGCCAGGGCACAGGTGCTTGCGACCCTGCATAGGATATATGACGTTGGGGACAAGTCCGGGAAGCTACTGGCCTGGCTAGGCCGTAAGGAACGGGATGCCAGACGGATTGAAGGGGTAATGGATGGGCAGGGACATTTACAGAGAGGGGATGCCCAGATCGCCCAGACGTTTGCTTCCTACTTCCGGGACTTTTACAAAGCTAGTGAATTGGGTGGACTGACAGAAACCATGGCCTACCTGTCTACAGTCCAAACTCCGGTCCTAACGGACAGGACAGGGAGACCCTTGAAACTGAAGTAACGGCCACGGAAATTAGGGAGGCAATAGCCAGACTCAGACCGGGGAAGTCGCCGGGTCTGAACGGGCTCCTGGCAGAATTCTTTAAAAAGGTGCAGACCTATTGACGCCCCACCTCCTGGCACTCTTTAATGATGTAGCCCAGGAGGGTCTCCTCCCGTCAGACCTACGGATGGCCACGATCGTACCTATATATAAACAAGGCAAGCCTCCTGAAGACTGCGTGTCCTATAGACCAATCTCCCTCCTGAATGTGGAGGTTAAGCTCTTGGCGACGATCTTGGCCCTTCGCCTGCGTCAGGTGATTTCCAGCCTGGTCCATCAGGACCAGACGGGATTCCTGCCAGACAGAGCGACTAGACAAAACTTACGACGCACATATAACTGGCTCATGGAGGTGAAGGGATGGGAGGAACCACATATGTTCCTCTCCTTAGACGCTGAAAAAGCGTTTGATGCTGTACACTGGCCCTTCTTGGAGGAGGCAATGGTCAAATTTGGTATCGGCCCAAACTTTAGGAAATGGGTGGGACTACTATATACAGATCCCAGAGCCCAAGTGAAGGTGAACGGGATCCTATCGGAAGATTTCCCTATCAGGAGGGGGACCCGGCAGGGCTGCCCCCTGTCCCCTCTACGGTTCGTTCTCATCATTGAAGTGGTGGCCTGTGAGGTCCAGCAGACGGCTAAGATACGGGGATTTCATATATCACAAGCCGACGTACAGGAGGAGAAAATGTTGCTATATACGGATGATATTCTTCTATATGTGGCCCACCCGGCATTCTCGGGATATACGATAAACTGGCATAAATCGGTCCTGTATAGCCCGCGCGAAGAGGAGGAGTGGCCCTCTCTGTCTGCCACACTCCAAGTTACCCAGACGGGGTTTACTTACTTGGGGATCTATCGGACTACGGACCAACACGTCTCCTATCAAAAAAACATCCAACGGGTGATTAGGAATTTTACAGAGGATGCTCTGAGATGGAAGGCACTCGCTCTCACGATCCTAGGCCGGGCTGCAATGTTTAAGATATTCACGCTGCCCCGTTTCCTGTACGCCCTACAGAATGAATATTTCCCCCTCACCAGGCAGATGTTCAAGGGGATACAAGCGGAACTACGCTCTCTACTGTGGTTAGGGAAACAGCCGAGAATAGCCCTAGATACATTACAGAGAAACCAGTACAATGGTGGGATCTCTTTGCCAGATGTGGAAGCTTATTACTGGGCTGAACACTTGGCACCGATAAATGACTGGCTTCACGCACCTGCAGATCACCCGACGTATAGGCTAGAAAGAGATACGATGGCACACCGCACTAGTCTCCACTACTTCTATGGGGTTGGTTGGGGCTGGGAAGAGGCGATTACTCCCAGCTACGCAGATAACCATAGAGGACTGGGACAGGGCGACAAAGATGATGGGGTGGTCACAAAAACCTACCAAACAGACACCGATATGGACCTGTTCATGGCTAAAGGAGCTTCACAAACTCACAGGTTTTAGGGGATGGGACAATATCGGGATCTCCGTATTAGGGGACCTGGTAGCAAGAGGGAAATTTAAACCTTATGGATCCCTGGTGGAGGAATATGGTCTGCGTCCTACCCAGTTCCTCAAATACGCGCAACTACGCCATGCATGGAGGGCCGAGGTGACGCTGACCTCTGCGCTGACAGACTATGCCCCGCTGGAGCGCCGTCTGTTACAAGAGCGGGTGCCCAGTAAACTAGTGTTACTGACCTACAAGACCCTGAATAATAACACGCCGGACAGATTGGGGAAACTGAGAGCAACATGGCAACAGGACCTGGGCGAGATGGACACAATAGACTGGGAAGTAGCCTTGATGCATCACAGAGAAGTTGCGATTAAATCCAGACTCCGACTCATACAATATAAGATACTACATAGGGCGTATTAAGATAGGGTCAGACTGCACCACATGGGTAGAGCTACTGACTCCTGCTGTCTCAGATGTCGACACCCGCAGGGGGCCTTCTACCACATTATCTGGGACTGCCCTTCTACCACACTTATTGGACAAACATACTGGGGGAACTTAGTGAGGTGCTAGAGGTGACGCTCCCAATGGAGCCAAAATTTGTTTTACTTGGAATATCTACAGATACAGATTTGACCCGCCCGCATCTGATCTTTGCAATGTTGGCTTTGGTGGTAGCGAAACGAGATGTTGCACGAGCATAGGGTGCTCCAGCCCCCCCCCCCCCAGGTTGGGGAATGGAGGAGGGGGATGGATATGTATATGGTGGCCGAGAGGGTCACATACAAAGCTAGAGGATGTCTCCAAATATTCCGTAGAGTATGGGGTAAATGGAGAAGGTATCATGGTCTCGATGGAGGTCTGGGGCTGGATTGACACGCTAAGAGCCCTAAAGGCTACAACAGGGTTACGGGTGGTCGAGGGCCGAGGGACAGGGTCGAACATTATGGAGGATTATTGGGGGATCACAGACTATAGAAGAACTATGTCCTGTAAGAAATGGCTAGAACTCATGGACTTAATGCTCAAGATGTCGTTCCTGCGGGTGGAGGGAGGGGGAGATGTCTGGGTGAAGGGTTAACTATCTATGACTTGTCAGCTGTGCTTATGTTGGTTGAAAATGCAAATAAAAATAATTTTCAAAAAAATAAATAAATAAAACCATCAGCATTGTTACAATAGCATAATTATCATATTTTACAAATGATAGTGGAAAACAAGTCCTATAATACTTTGTGTACCACCCTCCCTTCGCTAGTAAACTAGTTTTATAAAACTAATAGAAGGTCTCTAGGTTTGAATGGGGAACCCTTACCTCAAAGATCAGCATAGGTGAATCACATCACAGGATCAGCTCTGCTCTCTGTGCCTGGAAAGGTTTTCTCCAAGTGTCTGTATCATGCATGCAAAATGCAATATTAAAGGCACCCGGGTTTCAGATATTTGCTGCTGTGTGCGTGTTGTGTCTAGAGCGTGGGCCAATCAACCTGAATTCAACAGCATACATTTGACCTCGACGGTTTCTGCACACAGTGTTCAGACTAAGGTCGCGGTGCACGTCTAGGGATGTGAACAACAGACCGTTCTCATGTGAAAAAAAGCAAGCAAGCAGTTTTACTTGTAATAACAGCCACTACAGTACTTTTTCCATATTCAAGCATTTATTTGATGCCACTTTTTGGTCGTCCTCTGTGGTGGGATAGGCGTTTTTCAGCTGTTGTGATTTGGCCTGTTTATCTAGTTTTGATGCACAGGTTTAGTGTGTCGATTTTCCCAACAATAGATGGCGGGCTCTTTTGCATTTCCTGCAGCATTGGCTTGAGTGCTGTCGCACCTGGGAGTGCAGGATCCTCCTCCGAGTCTGCCGGGTCTTCATGCGGGGGCTTAGTGGCATGTTTGCCTTCAAATGTTAGGCGATTTTGACCCTTGTCTGTCTTCCCCATGTTGACCTATGCCCTCAACCCAGCGCAATATAGAGCAGGTACTCGGCGCATGCAGCCAAGCCTAAGCTTCACCCAAGTGGCCCAGGTGCGCAACACCAATTGGGCTCACCGGGCTTCAATCCCCCCCCCCCCCCCCCCTCCCCCGTCGTGTGTCTGCCCGGGCTTAGACAGCCTCGCGGGCTGGCGACCGTCTAATTGCAGCCGCACCTGAGTACTTCACAGGTCTTTAAAAGTACTTGCTACTGAGGCTTTTGTTGTGGTTTCACCCCTTCTTAGAGGAAGTCTGCCTATGGCTGGAAGAATTATCCCCCCTCCCCCCAAGAAATCTTTATCGGACTCCCCCCCCCCCCCCCCCCCCTGAAATAGAGGCCTAGTAACCCCAAGCGTTATCAGTAGGGTCACCTGAAGAGCGCAGCAATGTCGAGGCAGTCTGCCGAAGGTCAGGGACACTGCAAATCTCCTCATGGCACCTCTTGGAGGACTCTTGCTATGGGAGGCCCAACCGGGAGGCCTAAGCAGCCAGGCAAAGTCTGCTGACTCACCACGGGGCAGGGCACACAAAGCATACTACCTCACCGCATCGGACGACTTGGCTCATGCCCTTGTAGCCCATCCGACACTCCAGGTCAGTCCTCTGATGGGCCACTGCAGCACACTCAGCCGGTTCGGGACTCAAGCTCTCCCTCTGTCTGAGGTCCACTCTGCCCAGCAGGCGCAGAGCAGGTCGATCGCTTCTCCTTCTAAGTGCGTAGCCCGCGTGGCTCACCACACGCCACGCAGTAGGCCCAGGCCGGCGCAGCAGCCCCCTTCACAGCCCCAGGCTCACCTCCCGGTCGGTCAGTCTCCTCTCCCTGATCCGCAGCACCGGGTAATCAGCGGGGAGCATAGGCGTTCGGAGAGTGGGCCCCGCCAAGGCATCCTCCACACAATGGCTTCTGCCCCACCCTTCAGCCAGTGGTGCAGTCACGGGCTGTGATCTTCATGGGGGTCCTGTAAAACCCAGAAAGTTCAGGGCACTTAGACCCCTGCTTGCTCCTCTCACACAATGTCACCCAGAGGTAGGGTGTCGATGGGCCGAATGGCAGGATAATTTGTGGATATCATTTCCCGGCCGGAAGAGCAGCACTAAAGTGCAGCCATTTTTCTGCGGGCTCTCTAGCAACCCCCTGTATGTATTTTTTTCTTTTCATTTTGTCAGTGTTCTAGCAGAAGTTTGTCACGCCCTTTCCCCCTCCTGTGCCGGGCGTTACATTAGTGGGCAGGTTTCATGACGAGATAGTCTCGTCATGGGCACAGCGCGACCGTGCTCCATGACGAGACTATCTCGTCATGGGCACAGAAGAGGTTAAACGGCTACAGCTAACCCTAAAATAACAGCTCCTAAGTCTTGGTTAGCTTACTTTTGGATGATAATCTTCTTTTGCCCCCCAAAACCGAAGGTCAAAAATGGACTCTTGGGATCTGTGTATGAAGTGTTTTTGGATGCATCATGACCGGAATAAATTTCAAAGCCCTTTCAATTAGTCTTTAAAGGCTTGGTTCTCAAGTGAAAGAAAACTTTGATAGCAACTACCTAAGAGTCAAGATTATGAAGGAGATAAGGTCCTCCTCCTTCCCCACCTTCCTTATCCTATTCCTTCCTCCCTCCTCTTATTTCCTCACTCTTCCTCATCCTTGCTTCATCTCCCTCCCTTCTTCTTCCTTCCCCTACCTCCCTCCTCCTTTCCTTCCCAGTACTTCCTTCCTCCTTCTTACTGCCTTCCTTTCTCTTTCTTCCTCCTCTCCCTCCTTTTTTCTTTTCTGCTTCTTCACTTACTGGAAAAGGAGAAATGCCCCAGCCGCTCAGGGAGAACACTTACTGCTCTTTATACACATTTGTTTTTGGTAGTTAGAAACAAATGTCTAAATGTTGGCAGGAGAGATGTTGTGAAAAAAAACAGCCAAAGCAGCAAGGAACTCAGAATCTGGTGGGCTATCCACTGCCAGGCTGGTGGAGTGGGTCCGATGCTTCTGAAGCACATTGGCGGTCCACATACTATATTCTGAATGACCCTGTGAACATATTCAAAAATGCTAATGTTTACAAATATATATTTTCTTCCTCGCTGATTCCGAAGTTAAATAATGGATGACTAGGTTTATGTTTTTGGGATGTCTTCAAAAGATTTCATAAGCTATGCATATGTAAGTGTGGCCTCCAGGTCTTGTCATAAATATTTTTTTTAACTAACCACATGGTCTTTAATGTGCGTTGGGAAAAATACTCTGCTTAGACTTACTTGTTCTGTTTCATTCCATTTTGATTCTATCAACACCTGTGATTGAGGGGGTTTCTGATTTAAACTAGGAGCGAAAGGAATAATACAGAGCATGTGCTAATAATACTTAGCTAGACAAGTATTTTGTTTGTGTGAATTCTAGGTTCATATATCTTTAAGATTTGTTTTGTATTTGAAACTAGTGGCAGAAGGCGAACTGGGAAAGCGGTGGGACATAATAGTCTTTCTCAGACTGCACCCAAGTTGCAATCTCAACTTTCCTTAGAGCTCCCCACCAACACCAATTAAAGGCTTGAAACAGCACTCATGAATTAATTAATTAATTAACTGAATAATCTAGTAAGGAATCCCGGCATGCCTGTTGTGAGGTTCCAGCTCTGAAAATGTTCAGAAACATTATGATAAAAACTATTTAGTTCTTTTACTTTCACAGTGTAAAAGGTTTACAAGAAAATTATTTTGCAGGCAGTTGAAGGTATGCGTTTTGATATGATCTATCATTTTTAAAGATGTTTTCAGCATGTTTCTTCACTTCTGCTTGCCTCATTTATTTTTCCATCTTCTTCTACACAGTCCCCTTTTTCCTAAGCTGGAAACAGATGGCCTGTCACTCATTAAAGAGGTTTTACAGGCTCGGACACAGGGGTTACCTCACAGGGGTTACCTCACAGGTTACAGAAGCCTTACAGCTTCTGACCACAGTTTTATACCTTGGTTAATACCAGCCTTTCATGGCGAGGCCTCAGACACCAGAAGTGGTGATAACATCAGAAAAGCTCAATTAATATGGATGATGAAATGTGTCTGAGTCTATCACAAGATAACAGCCATCTCCGTAATGGTTGTATGGCACCAAGTAAGTCACATTAGCAATAAGTATGTAGCATACAAATGCAACAATTTATGCCCCAAATACTACCTTGTAATGTTCTTAAAATATACAAACTTCAGCCTCGAATACTAGCTTTTTGTTTTCGAATAATGTATGTTTCTGCTTTCAAAAAAATGCAATTCCTTATGCGTAAATACACCCGCTTCCCTAAAAGTCATGTTTTTGGAGGTCTGCAAATAACCAGTTTGGTCCCAAATGCCACCTTTTTTATTTTTTGTCAATATTTGTGTTTTGTTTCCAAATATCATCATGCCAGTTTCAGCAATTATTGACATGTATAGTATTTCACAGATATTCCACCGAAGTTCGAAAGTGAGGTGTTTTCTTTTGAAATCAAACTCAGCCATACATACTTATTAAACAGGCTTCTTTTCTATCGCCTTCCAGGCCCTAGAACCAATTTTACACAAGCTTTTTGCCAGCTACTAGAATTTAAGGTCAACTTCCAGGGTTACTCTGTACTAGGCGATTTTAACTTTCACTTCGATAATTTACAGGATAAAGAGTCAAGTGATCTCCTGGAGGTAATTACCAGTGAAGGTTTGGAACAGGTCATTAAGGGCTCCACCCATATGGCAGGGCATCTGCTTGATTCCATTTGTACAGATAACCCAATTCTACAACCTATGGGTTTACTCAAATTATCCTGATCAGATCACTCTGCTGTTTTGTTTAACCTATCTGTACCTAAAGCCCCCTGCAAACCGATTATATCAGTCAAAAAGCACGAACGTCGCCTGTGGCATAATACTGATGCCATTTAATTTAATTTAATGCTTTGCTAGCAAACAGTAGACCTGTAATCTCCAGTGATCTGGAGACTGCCATCCTGGATTATCATGCCTGGATTGGCTCTGTAGTAACTACTTTAGTACCTTCTAAAACCGGTAGGGTGAACAGAGTTACTATGTCTGAACCTTGGTTCTGTGAGGAACTTAGGCTTGCAAAACAGGAACGACGTTGGAGGCACAATTATGCCACAGCCGAGAAAGAAATCTACAGGAAGATGATTTCAGAATATAAATAACTGATCCATAGCACGAAAACCATCTACATTTCAGACCAAATTAAATCAGCAAATAGCACTAAAGAATTATGTGCCACTGTTCAGAAATTAAGCAGGATTCCAGAGAAAAAGAATTTGTCTATTAATCAAACCTTTTGCAATGCTGTAGCATCTATCTTTCGAGGAAAAAGAATGTGATATCTATGACGCGTTCTCTATGAACCAGTCTTCTGAAACTTGCACCCCCTCCATTGATGGCACCTTTTCGCCCACCTCATATGAGCAAATCCTTAAACTCATCACAGTGAAATCTGGCTCTCCAGCTGATCCTTGTCCAACAAGAATAAAACATCTGGCTTCAGATCTCATAGGAAAGCATTTCACCTGCATGTTTGATCTTATTTTTAAAACCGTAGTATTCCCTAAACCATGGAAAATGCCTACCATTCTTCCTCTTTTATAAAAACCCAATCTGGATTCTCTGGATTCCAGTAATTATTGCCCGATTTCCCATCCGCCCTTGCCGGCAAAAATGCTTAAAAAAAATGGTAAAACGAGAATTGACCACCTTTATTAATAATTATAATATATATATATTATAATAACCATCTCTTAGATTCGAGTCACAGCTTAAGGAGGGAGCACGGTACGGAGCTAGACCTGATTACCCCTACCGAATAGGTCAGACGTGCGTTAGATAGAGGACATAATGCTGCATTCATTCTTTTAGACCTCTTTGCAGCATTGGATCACAGTTTATTGATAAGTCGTCTCCAACATTTAGGCATAGGTGGTTCAGCTCTTTCTCTCCTAAAATCTTTTTTAGCTGAGCGAGAGCAATCTGGGGAACTAGACAATTGTGCGTTGCATACCTTCCAACTTCCTTGTGGCGTTCCACAGGGCTCCTCGCTCAGCCCCTCTCTGTTTAATTTATATATCACCCCCATGGCAAGTCTCATCAAATCGTTTGGTTTCACCATGGTGTCCTACGCTGAGGACACTCAGATCAATGTCTCAGTGACCAACAATATTCAGGACACAGCTGCCAGGTTTCAAAACTTCATGCAATAGTTTAGTAAGTGGATGATGGAGAATTGCCTGAAATAAAACTCCAAAAAGAACAATTGATGGACAGAATGCAGAATAATGTTATACATTCACCCTAGTACAGAGATCTGGGCCTAAATCCATCGTTGTTTTGCTCACCATGCCATTCCAGTTTGGACCCAGCCATATGCAAATCAGTCTTGACCCTGCACGGTGAAGGTGAAACTGAAATGAGCAGATCGGCTCATTTCAGTTTCAGTTTCTCTGAAATAACGTCCGTACGTCATGCGCACTGATCGTCTTTTCAGAGAAACCAAGGATACCGCCTCAGGAGCGGGGGAACCTCTTCCACAGCTCCTGAGTCTGTTGGGGGGTGGGTGGGGAGGAAATCCCTCTGGTGCGTGCACCAGAGGGATTTCCATTGCTATGTGCACAGATGGAGACGGCTTGGAGCTGTCTGACGCACACGAGGGGTTAAAGTATCTAAAAATAATTTTGTTGGCAAAGTAGCTGGATTTAACTGCCATTACTTTTTATACCTTATAAGTGCATCTTTTAGCTGAATTTTCATGACCAGATCATGCCACGGGTGTTCAACTTCCTTACATTTCAATGTCCCTATCTTCAGCTTGTCAGTGTGGCAAGGTCAGGAGGGCCACTTGCAACAAGTAAGTCTTGGGTGTTACCGATGCTTATGTGTGCTGAATTTTGTTTTGTCTTACTTACGAAATGCCAATAAAAATTTGATTATCAAAAACAAAAAGTCTTGGGTGCAAGAAATTCAGTTATTGTACTTATTCACCTCTTGCTCAAATTCTGAACCTCTAATCCCCGCTCAGCGAATGTACCTCAGCACAGAATGTGCCATACAGGCTTAGCATTTTTCCTATGAATAAAATTAGACCCCTAAGAAGCATAAGCTGGGGTCTAATATAAAGAGAATTACATGGTGATCATTCTATGCTTGGGAGGATGGGCACCTCACAGATAATCAAATTCGATGTAAAAAATTAAATCTTATGAGTGCCCTCCAATATGGGTGGTATCTGTGACCAGTTGTGACCGATCCAGACCTGCCAATGACTCAGTAACTAAAGGCCCTGCAATATTTTCCACTTTATTTGCCCCACCATTAAAGGCAGTCAGAAACCTTAGAGCAGAATGAGATGACTAGTGGGTATAGAAAATCTGCCAAAGCCTGACCAAAATTGGGGTAAGCTCCCGGGAACCATTGACCAAGAATGCCTGAGGTAGTACAGTTGAAAAGACCAGTTTATGGAAAAGCCCATCAATTATACTTTTGAAAAAGAATCCAGCTGTCATAACTTTAGCTTGAGCTAATTTGTGAAAACAATAGCAAGGACTTCACATTTTTTATTAAGTTGTGGCACATGAAGACTTTTGTAACTAATGGGGCAGGTCAAGGTAAAATGAGGGCCAGATCCTGTATTAGTCCAAGATTCAGTAACAAACAATACATGTAATTACAAGCTTATTATAGTATAATGAATCTCAATTGAGTGTTTTGATAATGGCGAGCGTATACTTGTGAGCATTTAAAAGATCACCCAAAATTGTTATTTCTGTAACCTTGCATAAATGCTAAAGAGTTTGAATTCATATTTTATTTATTTATAGGTTTTATGCCGCGCCTGAATCTGTGCTAAGGATTTGCACTAGCCAGGTAGACAACCTTAAGGAAATAGGGCAGTTTTAAGAAGTTTTCTAAAACGCAGATAGTCAGGGCATTGTGTCAGGTCGATTGGAAGGTGGTTCCAATAGAAGGGAGCGAGGTAGGAGAACAACTTCCCACCTAACCTAGTTTTCCTCACCCGAGGGACCACAAGGAGAGCCTTGTCTTCCGACCTGAGTGACCTGATAGGGACATAAGGTTTAAGTTTCTTGGCAATGTAAGAAGGACCCTTATTATTCAAGGCCCTATAGACAATGCCGCAAACGTAAAATTTTGACTGCTTGTGGATGGGCAACCAATGTAGGCGTTGAAGCAAGGGGAGAGAAGGAGTTCTTGGCCGCCTTCTCCCCCCCCAAAAAAAGAGAGCAGATACTCGCAAACAAAGTAGACGTAGTCCCTACCACCAGGAAAAACCAGTATGTAAAGTGTGAGAGCTGGAATAAGAAAGTTACTGAGGAAAAATGAACAAATGATGTGCGCAGATAGATCACAACACAATTCGTGCTAAGTAAAAAGTAAAATTAATAAATATTAAAATATTAAATAAAAAAGCAATTTCCTTAATTCTCCTGGAATTTACCGATATCCTTCACTGGTTTTCATGCTTCATATCCGGCCAACACGATTTTGTTCACATCATCTACAAAGTTATCTGTCCAGTTTTCCTAAATATATTGCCCTGACATAGGAAGTTTCCTGTTCTATTGTTCGTTCATGAATTCAGCAAATATTCATATAACGGGGAATTGCAAATATGTTCCCCAAGAAATCATTTACCCTACTTGTTTCGGCTTAATGTCATGTTCTCCTTTATGAAAGGGATCTAGCTTTTGAAATAGGACTTCAATATTTCAATAGAGGTGCACTTGCATCTCTCCAGAGAATACGTTTAATGGACTGTAATGTGTATTTCAAATGTTTACGGTTAAGCATTAAATGAGTGCAATGTGTGTGTTATCCCTTTTTGATGCTTTACTAATGAGCTTCGCTGCCACAAGCCAATGGGCCTGCAGAACATAAATCTCAGAAAAAAGAGAGGAACACTACCCCATTAAAAAACTGAGTTAAGTTACAAGATAGTGTTATGGACATACATTCTTTTGAACATACTATTGGCATTTTAATTTACTTATTTCATTTTCTCATACATAATTCTACTGCTACATTACGCATATAAAACCAAAATTAGATTTTTATTGAACACAGTGGAGCATATCTGTCCCATTGGACGCTTGCTTCACGTAATCTAATAAGTTAAGAAATCCTGAGAATCCTTTTTCAAATTAGTAATAGTTTCTTAAGCTGTGTTAGCAAAGTCAGCCCTTTCTCAATATGTATTTTACAGCATCCAGAAATTTCTGGTAGCTGCTCAGCCGAGGACTTCTATTGGTCACCAAAAATGGTGCCTGTGTAAGAGCGGTGCAGCATGCACTTATTATTATTATAAAGCATTTGTATCGCGCATGGATACTCAAGAGTATCCCGGCGCGGAAGCCAACTGCGAAAAGCACAGCTCATGGAGCAAGGGGGGGAAACCAAGTTAGTTAAAAAGCACGGTCTTTAACTGCTTTTTAAACAGTCTGATATCCTGAGTGTTTCACAATTCATAGGGAAGGGCGTTCTATGGTTTAGCTGCCCTAAAAGACAAAGAGCTGCCCCCCATCCGTGTAAGACGAAATCGGGGGATGACTGCAAGACACAGTGCGGCTGATCGCAGTTGTCTTCGGGGGACGTAAAAATCAAAGCTTCTCCTGAGATAAGGGGGCCCAGATTTGTATCGGCCCCCGCGGGCAAGAGTGAGGGCCTCAAACTGAACACGTTGCTCCACGGGAAGCCAGTGCAGATCTCGAAGATGTTGCTTTATGCTAGATCTGCCAGAGATGCCCAGCAACACTCTTGCTGCCGCATTTTGAATAATTGGCAGCTTTTTTAGCTGGTATCCCGGCAGACAGATATATAATGCATCAGCGTAATCTATACGCGACAGAATGAGGGCACGAGTCACCGTTTCCCTGGCCGGTCTAGGCAATAATGGCAGGAACTTCCTGAGTGCCTTCAGTGTGCCAAAGCACACTCCGGCTAATTTTTTTATCTGCACAGAGAACCGGAGGTCCTCACAAAACCAGACCCCCAGATCCTTGACCGGACTACCAACTGGGGAAGTCTGCAGGCCAGAGTTCTTCCCTAAATTGAGGGGGAAAGAGCCATACAGGAGAACCTCAGACTTGTCCTCATTGCATTTGAGCTGAGTCCTTGCAAGCCAGTTAAAAACGGCTGAGAGTCCGTTCCTATCTAGATCAGGGGACAAATTCCTCTCCTTCCATGTAAAGAGGAGCTGGGTGTCATCTGCGTAAGCTATAATCTTCACTCCCAGCTCCTCTGCCAGATAAATTAGAGGTGTAATGTAGACAATAAAAAGGAGGGGGCTCAACATGGAACCCTGCGGAACTCCCGTGATCACCTTTCTAGGGGCCGAGGAAAACGGGGGCAGCCATACCTGCTGTGTTCTGTCCTCTAAGAATGATTTAAGCCAGTCCCAAGCTAAGCCTGAAATTTCAATGTTTGAGAGAAGGGCCCAGAGTTGACGGTGAGGCACCATATCGAAGTTGGCAGAGAGATCCAATAAAATCAAGGCTGCTCTGCCGCCTGCATCCAAACATTCTCTTATAGCCTCCGCCATCTCAACAAGGGCAGTCTCTGTGCTGTATGTAGCCCTAAATCCCGACTGGGCTGGGTGGAGGGCACCAGATGATTCAACAAAATTGGAAAGTTGTTTAAAAACTGTCTTTTCACACACTTTTGCCACAGCCGGGAGGAGAGAGATGGGCCGGTAGCTAGCTAGCGTAGCAGGATCTAAGGAGGGTTTTTTTTAACAGCGGAAGCAGTTTAGCCTGTTTCATTCGAGTGGAACTGTTGCGGTCTGAAGTGACAGATTAATGATTTTGTTGACTTCAGAATTAACCACCACGGCCGCTGCTGCCAATTGTTTAGCTAGACGGGGATCAGCTGGTGAACCCGATTTCAGGGATTTGAGAATGGCCAGTGAATCACACAGGGGAATGGGTGAAAAATCTGTCAGAGACCAGGGCATTCTGAACTGGGAACCCCACCTGTCCATCGGTGCTAGTCACAAAACTGTCCTGGATCTTTTGGATCTTATCTATAAAGAAACAGGACAGCTTCTCACACCAGGAATTGGAAGCAGGGAAGGTATCCCGCTCCGCACAAGGGTTCAGAAAGCTCTGGACAATCGCAAAAAATTATTTTGAATTATTTTTGGACTGAACAATGCGTTCTGTGTAGAAGTTGCTTTTAGCCTTCTTAATGGCAGCGTAGTACTCTTTCTGAGACTTCCTTAGCACTGTTTTAGCTAATGGCAATTAGCCATTCTCCAACTGCGCTCCAGTTTTTTACAGGATTGTTTTAACTCCTTAAGCTCGCTAGTGTACCAAGGTTTGGAGGGGACGCTTCTTACTCGCTTATTAGCGAGAGGGGGGGAAAGGTGATTACCCCCCCCCTCCCCCCCTCCAATTGTTAAAACATCCTTAGGGCGCAGACCAAATCCTTGGAAACTGAAGGGCGAGTGTCAGACAGGACTTTGCAAAGCGCGGAGGGCTCTATTCTTTGAGATGGTCTACTTTGGAGGGAGCGCGTGGCAGAGTTCGACACCTGAATGGTCCATGAAAAGTGGATTAAGTAATGATCCAACCACGAGACAGGGAGAGGTTCCTGAACACGTAGAGGGAAGTTGGAGCATACAGGATCTAAGATATGTCCACCCCTATGTGACGGGGCACTGTTCCATTGAGACAGTTGAGCCAAATTCAATGAATCACTAAACTCTTCTCATTTCTTAACCCAAGTTAGGTGTATTGTTGGAGGGAGGGTGTAAGGGGTTTGGGATTTAATTAGGTTGAATTCTGGCCCTACATCTTTATTCGTAGAACATAAGGGTATTCTTAGATGGTGAATTTTTGTGGTTGTTTTTAAATCTTTGTCATGTTGTCTGTTACATTTTTTGACATGGCAAGGGAGGTGTGTTTGATATTGAGAAGTAGTGACAAAGCAGACATTTCTTTAAGGTGTATGGAGTCAGGGATTGCTACTATTGTCTGAGTGAAAACTCATGTTGACAATGTGTTTATTGTACAAAGTAGTGTGGCGTATCTAGGCATAGTTTGTCGACAGGTCAGTTTTCTGTAAATTGTATTTCATTGTTAAGAAGACCAGTGAGGGTATGAAATTTGTAACTTCTTTGAGCAAATGGTATTGGTACCGTAAGGTCTCTAACATAATCGTACCATCTTATATGTGATTGAACGGGTTGTTGGGCATCGGGGGGAGAAAGTGTATCAATGCAAGAAAAATTTAATTTGTCTCTTTTGGAGGCTATTTTGGTGATTTCATTTTATTTTTAGCTATTTGTGCATAACTGCAAATCTCTAGCTGCATTTGTTTGGTCTGTTAAGAATGTGTGTGTGGCTTAGCTTGAGATGGTAGCTATGTTCAGGCTTTGAAGACTTTCATTGCTTTGTGGAAATTTGTAAATGAAGTTGTAGCCTTGGTTTATATTGTCTAATCTGTGATCATGCGGTCTTTCCCCCTTATCCTTAACATTCTTTTTATATTCTTAGTAAGCCCTCCCAAACTAATCCGGTTTCTCCTCCATTTTGCTGGAAACCCTAAGGCACACTTCTACTTGTGCACTGTTACTCCGACATGCTCCTCAAAATGGTTTTCCCTTCATCTGTTCATGGAGATCTAACTCTGACTTAGTGATCTTTCGAAGGCACTCTTCCACCATTACTGCCCATTCCAAATTGTTATGTGTAGTCTCCCATTTTATTAGTTAGCTATTGTTTTTGTATGTCCATATTATTGATTAGTGAATTGCTTAGACTTTGTACTGAGTATATTAAATGAAAAATGTAAATCTGGTGTTGGGATTGCTTTGTAATCGTAGACTCGCTTTTGTTATAGGGTTATTTTAAAATGGTGTACCTCTTTAGTCCTTTGGTGGAAAATATGTATAATTGACAAGCTAAAATGAGCACATAGTTTATGAAAGCACATTGTAACGCCCTGAACGTCTCAGGATCGTTTAACAGACACGATAATGAGAACGCAACCACTTGTGAAGGTTTAGTTATTTTAATGAAGGCAAAAATAATACAAGGAATAAACAAAGGTTATAGTCACTGGAATCCTCCAGGCTAAGTACGTTACCAGCCCACAGCACGGATGGTCCTAACCGTCCTCTGCATATACGCCGATCCCGGCGTATGCCAACAGAGGGCAGAAATGAAATAGCCGACAATGCCAATCG
Organism: Triturus cristatus; assembly: GCF_964204655.1. Classification (NCBI taxonomy): domain Eukaryota; kingdom Metazoa; phylum Chordata; class Amphibia; order Caudata; family Salamandridae; genus Triturus; species Triturus cristatus. The sequence continues at coordinate 379,154,501 of NC_140593.1, read as the reverse complement.
GTAGGCTGTGAGGGGCACGAAGAGTGTTGGGGAGAATCGAGGAGTCAGGGAAACACCCAGCCGGGGTCTCTACCTGAAGGGAGCAGCCGCTCAACCTCTTCCTCAGACTGCACCGGGACGCGGAGTCACCTCCTGGTGATGCGTCACCGATACCCCAATCACAAGCAAAGAAGACTGAACCGAGAGCAGCCGCTCGATCGATCCTGTGGACTTCCGAGTCTGTAACGCGGCAAACACCTCCTGGTGTGCGTTACAGCTGGCAGTCCCTGTATCTCTGGTCGGGCTGGGAGTTACGACTCCAACCAGCAAAAGCGCCACTGCGCTTTGACTCAGCCGAGTCAAAAAGCGAAGCTCAATGGTTATCCGGTAGAGCTTCCGGGTCCTTCACAGGTGACGATGGGGCAAGACACGGCCCAGGGAGTAACGACTCGACCTACCTCCGTTCTTGCCTTACTGGAGCACCACTCCGGAACACTGCTCTTCACTAAGCAGGTACGTCGGTGTAAACACAATATCCGACAGCGTTGTACCTCCCGGTTCCTCCCTTTATAGGGCGTGTTTTCCTTGAGTTATGTAACAGCTCTCCTGTTTACATAAGGGCGTGTTTTCCTTGAGTTATGTAACAGCTCTCCTGTTTACATAAGGGCGTGTTTTCCTTGAGTTATGTAACAGCTCTCCTGTTTACATAACCTCTCAACCGCTAAGCATCCTAGGAGATGTAGTCCGTTTTCGCTGGTTACCGTTTTCCTCCCCTCGCCTGACAGGAATTCTTGACACACATGCACTGATAATAATAAATCCAGCAGCTGAGCTCAAATCTCCAAACTCTTTTATTTTTTATTAATCTTTTTATTGTGCAGCTTGTAATAGCAAAGTAGAAAGCCCCAGCGGGACCTAGCAAGTTAATGACAAGAAATAGGCAATACAAGCGTTTTTAACGTGAAAACCAATGCCCAACCATAAAACAGCCCCTCAACCTTCCCCACCCTAGCACCCGGCACTGTTTGAGTTTCATGAACCTGACTTTATAAATGACCTGTAGACCCAGAACCCACTAAAAGACCTCCCAATCCCGTCATTATGAATAGGCTGTCCGTTATTTCGACCGTCTATGACAGATCTGGGTTGCTGAGTGGGTACACTTTAAATGGGGCCCAAAAATCCTCTGGCCTCAGGCAGCGCCTCAGCATAGATCCCCAATTGGTCCATACAATACAGCAGATCACGCATCCCTTTTTTCACTGTGGGGAGAGTTTTAGCCCCCCAACATTGCGCAATTGCCCGCTTGGCAAAGAGAGTGGAGATTTTATTTATTTATTTTAAATCTGTTTTATTGAAATTTTGAAGGTTACAGATACTTGTAAGGCATCATTAGCAATGTACACTCCATGCATGGTGGCACTGAATCGCTATAGGTACCAGTTCTCATCGCACACATGTGTAGCCTCGTACCCATCCATGGCACAACCGCCGTACCAGATTGGATACAAGAATAGCATTCAGTTCTTGCCCTGTATGGGATGCATACCCTACTCAGCAACTGCATAGTTTCGAGAGTCCCATGTAGAAGTCCTTCTGTTATTTCCTCATGGACTGTCAAACAGACATAGCAGAATAAAAACAGTTAACACTCAACAATCCCAACTCAGACCGGCGCTAGTGACGATGTCCCCATTCCACCCCCCATCTTGTCTTTCCCAGTAGCCTTGCCCAGCATTACAAATAGGCTATTATCCCCCTACAATGGCACTTATCATTTTCTCCACTGATGATGATGCGAAATGACACATATATGGAGCATGAAACCTGGAACAACACGGTCACACCCGATTATAGACTCTGGCGTCTACCCTGGACCTACGTCTCTCCCCTCAGGTTGTCCCCTCATATGTTCCTCCTCACCCCTCTGGAGTGCCTGGAGTAGACCTTCCCATTGAGCCGCTATTGGCTCCTTCCTTAATCCCAACGTTCCTTCCTTCTGATGGGGGTCCCCTCTCCCCTAGCCCATGCATAGAACAAGTGTCTCCATGCCTGCACGTGGGGTGGGTCCTGTGCCTTCCATCGTCTGGTGAGTAATCATTTGGCAACCGCTATTCCCAGATCCAGAAACTGAGATGTCACCTTCATGGCTGGGGTTCTGCGAAACTGGTGCAGCAGATACACCTCCCATTCAAAGGGCAAGTTACGACCAGTACTAATATGTAGCAGTTCACTGATCGCGCTCCAGTAAGTGCGTATCCTGTGGCAGTTACATAGCATGAGGACAAGACCCACCCCAGGCTCCATGCATCTGGGGCACACCGCATCTTCACGGTGGAAATACCTATTGATAGCCTCCGGTGTGAGGTATGCTCTATGTACTATGAACAACTGAATCAGTCATATTCCTGGGAATGCACACTGGTCCCTTCAATACCCGTTCCCATTCCCTGTCTTCTAATGGCCTCCCCAGATCAGTTTCCCACTTGTGTCGGAGTGGCTCCTGTGTAATCGCTGCATGTGTGCATAAAGACGCTGCAAACCAGCGGACCAGGTGTCTACCGCGCCCCATAACGTGGAGGTATTGTATGGTAAGGTGCTGGTTTGGCTCCGTGGTCATGTCCACCCATTTAGCAGTCAGAGTTGCAACTAATGAGCGGTGCATGAGGAATTGCCCTGGCAGAAGTCCCTCTTCCTCCACTAACGAGTTGTACGTTGCCAGCGAGCCATCTCGATACAGGTCTCCTAAAGTCTGTATGTCAGCCTCCCTCCAACGCGCCAGGGCTAGAGGGGTAAGTGTCTGTATCCTGCTGGGGGAGCCCTCTAATGGTAACACGGGTGCATACGGGATCAGAGTTCTGGTGAGAAATAGGCTTCTGCGATAATATTTATATGCCACCTTCAGGAGGAGTGGTGTTGGCGTCGTGCGTTTGACAGCTGGAAAAGCATAAGAAGCCGTTCCAGAGAGTACGGGGCAGCACAGTCGCCGTGTCATCCCGACCCTTATCTGCAAACCAGCGAGCGATCCATTGCAGCTGCGCTGCTAAGTAGTAGTGCTCTAAGCAGGGCGCCGCCAGCCCCCCTTGATCTGTGGCTAGATATAATTTCGCTAGTGACCGCCTGTGTCGGCTACTCCCCCATATGAAATCCCGGAGCAACTTAGAGAACGTGGCAAAAAAGGCCGGCGGTATGTATAATGGCAGGTTGGCAAAGTAGTACAATAGTCTGGGAAGGATCACCATTTTGGACAATGCCACCCTGCCCGTGACAGTCAGCGGCAACGTGCCCCAGAAACGCATCTGTGACTTAATAGCCGTAACAGCTCTACCCACATTTCCGTCAAAGAGGTCCAGTGGAGATACTCTCGCTGGTCTGATGATAGCCAACCTAGTGCTACGTTCTCCAAGTAGGAGTCCACTTCAGCAGCTGGGGCGGAAGGCCGCTTCTCATAAAGGGCGGAGTAAAAATCTAGTACCACTTTACTTAATGCTGGCGTGGTGAAATGCGCCCCCTGTCTCATCTAGCATTTCAGTGATGGACTCCTGACTCCAGGGCGCTGCCAGCTTCTGCACAAGAGAACGGCTGGGCCTTTCCCCGTAATAGCGCGCCGTACTTGGGTGTGATCTATGGGCCATTTCCTGATCCACAGTTTCAGTGTGCTCTGAAACCAGGTCTCGGATCGCGGCCAGTGTCCCTGTATTGCGGTTCATTTTGTAGTCCTGTTCCAAGGTGAATATTTTGGTGGCCAGCTTACGAATTCTACATTGCAGATCTTTCAGGACCCCAGCCTGCGTGCCTATACACACCCCCCGAATCGTAACCTTGAAAGCTTCCCACAAGACGCCCGCGCTATCCACAGTGCCCTTGTTTTCTTTAAAAGAAATCCCAAATGCCTCGCCTACCATGCACCTGAAGACCTGGTCAGTCAATAAAGACTGTTGCAGTCACCAGGAAAATGGGTGATGGGTACACTCAGGGACACACATTTCAGGCAGCACAGGGGAGTGATCCGATGGCGTCTTTGCCAAATGGCGGACGTCCACCACCCAAGTGCACGCAACTTCAGTGAGGAGCCAGCAGTCCAAACTAGACCACTTGCCATGCACGGTAGGGATCAAGGTGCCTTCTCCCACCTCATCCGCCAGATGTCATGTATGTTCCCGGCCTCTAAAAGGGCAAGTAGAGTATCTGTCACCAACCTGTGTCTCGGAACCCCACTTCCCAACTTATCTATAGTTACATTGAGATAAGTGTTTAAGTCCCCCTTCCCCCCCCCCCCCCCAAGAGAATTTCAGAAGGAGGGAACTTAGATATACGGCGCCACACATCAGCGAACGAGTGGTCATCCACATTTGACCCATACACATTGACTAGCAACACTCCCGCACCTCCAAGCTTTCCATGCACTAGAGCCAGTCTTCCCTAATCATCCGTCTCTGAGCTTAGAACCGTAAAGCGAACTCCTTTCTTGACACGTATTAGCACCCCACGGGAGTAGGAGGAAGCCATCCTAACACTAGCCCACCGTGTGCCCCCTGTTTTCTCAGAGAGTTGGGTAAGATGCATTTCCTGCAGGAGTGCTACCTTTACATCAAGCCTGTCCAGGTAGGCCAGTACTGATCTGATTTTCTTGGGAGTGTTTACTCGTGCATGTTCCATGTGAGGAACTTTATATTACCACCAGTATCTTACTGTTGTGAAGATCTGCACAGTAGTGTTTTGACGGTCTAAAGTGGTACGGTGCCTGGGATTAGAGTCAACATGTGGTCTAAGTGCCTTCCATCGCCCCCCTTCTCCCCTCCTCCCCTCCAACCTCCCATCCACTTCAGCGGCCCCAACTTGCCAAAGCCATCCCTTCCCTGAATAAGCAATTCCAAACACCCGGAACAGAAATTGTATAACATGTGGGGAACTCCCATATGGGGAACACCAGAGGGCTACTAACCTCCCACGAAGTAGGAGGTGGCTGATCAGGTCCAATTACTTTGCAGGATAAAGGAACATAAAGCTCAACACATCGTATCAAGAACATTTGACACCAGAGAACCAGCGCCACTGCAATAAATCTGCTGTGGGGAGTCGTAAATGATTATACGTGAGTTTGGGGCACCTCCCGCGTGTGGTATATTTAACTAGGAAATACAGCTCGTCACCTCTCTACTAGCTGGCACCTGATTGAGGGATAAAGTAACACATGCTTGAATATGGTACATCATAAACTTCTGTTTCAGACAATAACCTCCATCATGACAGCCTTCTGGGGAAAGACATAGGTCACCGACTTCAAGTCCGGGTCCGAGTGTGCAAATGGGACAAGGGACAAGGAACAATAATACTACTTGGTGACAAGGCCTGACCCACAGTACAGAGCGCCATTTACAAATATCGTTCGTCACCACTCGTTCAGCTACTGTGCCTCCTCGTCTGACTCCACCTGTGTCTCGCGGCGCCGTCTCCTCTGCTTTTTCACGTGCTCCATCGCTGCCTTGGGGGTTGTGAAAATTTTAAAATTTCCCTCTGGACTAATCCGTAAGCGGGCAGGGTACAGCATGGCGTAAGGGATGCCCTCGGATTGCAGGAGTTTCTTCACAGCGCCAAACTCCTAACGTGCCGACTGAACTGCAACAGTAAAGTCAGGGAAGAAAGACGGCGAGTTCCCCTGATGGGTGATAGTACCCTTTTCCCTGGTGAGTCTCAATATAGCATTCTGGTCCCGGTAATTTAAGAACCGAGCTATTATAGGGCGAGGTGGAGCGCCCGGTACCAGCTTTGCAGCCAAGGTAGCGGTGGGCCCGCTAGACTATAAACATTGCGAACAAGTTCTCAGTACCAAGGGTGTCCTTGATCAGAGTCTCGATGAAAGTCTCCATCCTGCCAGTATTAGTGGACTCCAGCAGGCCCATAGTTCGTATGTTGTTGCGACGGGACCCAGACTCTAAATCTTCATTTTTCGCTTGTATAAACGCCAGGACTTTTTCCATGTTTTGTCTTGCCCGCAACCTCACCAATACCGTCCTCATTGGTGGAGACCCTCTGCTCTATCTCCCCTATTCTCGCATTTTGCTTTTCCAGCTGGGAGGACATATAGTCAAATCTGTGGTTTATGGCCTACATGTTCCCTTCTATAGCTTGAAGACCTTTCTGCATGGTGATTAGCGTTGTCTCAAGCGTGGAGAGACCATCACCCGGAGTGTCCACTTCAGAGTCAGAGGCCGCGTTTTGATGCATTTAATATTTTTGCGCGCCTCAAACGTGAGGCGGGGCTGTGATCTGTCAGTTCCCCACGTAGCCGAATAATCAAGGCAGGTTTTCCAGCAGCAGGCTGTGATGAGGCACGGCACAAGTGTGAAGGTCCCTGGGCCCCGTGCTATTAGCGAGTTCCAACAATCAAGCATTGTCGTGATACCGGGGTCCAATGCAGCAGTCTTACAGGGTGCCTAGGTCTATCTAGCGCTACATGTGACAGCCTTCAATGCTATTAGCACCTCCACTGTGATGCTGCCCGATGGCACCAGCGTCTCCCAGCTGCCAGTTATTTTGTGCAAGAATCCTTTTTCGAAGGGTGCCCAATATGGAGGGGCGCTCTCCGCGAGAGAGGGGCTCGCACAGCCACTCCAGTATGGATCCCCTGGCCGATCGCTGCGTGTTACCAATGCAGGCCCTGCGACCCCCGCAGACCATGGCGTAGGGGGAGTGCAAAGTCGATGTGGGCAATCTGTCCCAGTATTCAGTTGCAGGCCCACCCCACACGGGCCCGATGGGATACGGCCCTCACCGCCACTCACACCACATGCAGGCCGCAGCTCGCAGAGCATGGCCCAGGCCCACACCCGCTGCCGCAGGCCATAGCAGGGCCACACCACACTCACCACAGCCTGCTGCAGACGTTCATAACCTCCAGGGCGGTGATCCAGTCTCTCCAGGGATCCAGCGGCAGCGAAGCTCCGTCCCACCTCTCTCCTGGTGTCATGGCAGGTGTGTCAACAACACGTGGGGCGCCAGCCTGCCGCATAGCCGAGATCCCGGGGCCAGCCGCACAGTCCGGCCCACGTAGTCACCAGCAGCCAAATGTCACCACTGGACCCGCCGGCCCCCTGCCAATGTGGCAGAAACACGGGTCGAGCACTGCTGGCAGTAATAGAGCTCCAACACCAGCGGTAGCCCCGCGGGGGCTCGCAGCCAGGCACATATACCTCCAGCCGGTATCTGGGAATCGCAGTCAAGCAGCCGCTGCAGCCTCAGTTCGGGAGCCTTCCCCACGACAACACTCCGCTGCGATTTCATGTCTCCGGTCCCCCGCACTCCGGCCAGCCGGCCGATTTAGCTCCGGACGCTGGCGGTCGCCATGTTTGCCGCCAGTAGGGACTTTTCTTTGCCGAAAACGGTCGCCGCAGAGGCCCCCAGGTACCCGCTAGGCTCCCACTGGAGGTAGGGATATTGAGGCCTGCAGGGCGATCGTTTTTTTCTAAGGTGATACGTTATATTGGTGCGGATACTGGCTGGATGAACGATCAGCCAGGCAGAGCTCCACTAATGTGTGGCCATCTTGCCTGGCGCCCTCTAGCGCCCCCCAAATCTCCAAACTGTTAAAAGCAAAAATGACAAAATGGCGAACAAAATTAAGGTACAAAACAGCACTGTGATTAAAGGATCTTAATATATCAAATTTGTCAAATTCAGATTATAAAAACTAGTGCCAAATGGCCCAAGAATAAAATGTCCTTGTGTGATACCTGCAATTACATGCACAAGACAGAGTACTAAATTAAATGTAATAACTAGTATTCCGAAAGAGTGTGCCTGCATGTTTACTTTACTCCTGCTTGTCAAATAATTTATGGACAGGTTGGAACAAGTGTTCCATCATGCACCCAGAGGTAAGTTGGAAACTCTCTTGGTACTTTACCCCAAATGCGGTTTTGACTTTCAAGTTTTTTTTTTTAATTTTTTTTAGAGAATATGGTTGGAATCAAAGCAAGGAATTGGTGTTTCAGTGTTTTCTGTGTTGCATCTAAAATAGACAAAATTCACTTTTGGCCTTCTGACAAATGTTGGCCATACCTCCTTTGACACAAAACTCTTCTTTTGAGTATCTCAAAAGATGGGACATGGCCTAAGTCGTATAGCATGTCAGCAAGGGCCCACGTTTTTTTTGACTCATGAGAAAGGCTCCAGCGAAATTTCTTAACATTTCGTAGAATCGGATTCAGGATTTCACTGAAAAATAGACAAGTGTGAGAGTGCTGGGGAGTTGGAAAGGGGGAAAATGGCCTTATCACAAACAAATGACTTTCTCCCTGATCACTTCTGTGAAGAACAAATGAGAGCCTGTCTCTTCCATATTAAACCACGCCTTGATGAAGATCCTAAAAATACTTCTCCCTTTTTCCTGAGAATGAGGGCTTGATCGTTTTTTACAGGAATATGTTTAAAGGTGCCCAGGAGAGTGGTAGATTCCGGGATAGAGGGCTTTGATAAATGCCAGAATTTTAAGATTGAGCATAGAAAGGAAAGCAATCATCATCCACAGTTAACTAACCTTAAATGGTTGCAGGAGGAGCAGTGTACTGACAGACCTATTAAATATTGTAGAGATCACAATAATGGAATTGCGGATTATCAGACAGACTGGAAAAGTAGTGGGAAAATCCTTTGATTATATCTATTTTACTAAATATTACTGAGGGTAGCTACAACTTGAATGCAGTGAAATGGGAAAGTGTTTAACTTTCCTTCTATTAGGATATCTAGTTTTAACAAAAGTAGTCCACCTGATAATTATTGGTCGAAGATTTTTTTACACTTAAAACAAAGCTTTTAAAGCAGATAATATTTTTATAATTAATGAGATGCAACTGTTAAAAAAAGAACAAAGTGCTGCCTTTTGAGAATTAAAACGTGAACAGCAACAATATCTCTGAACGGAACTTCATGACTCTTATAACAAAAAAATAAAAAAATAAGTTCTGATCTCTAATAGATTGTGGTCAAGATAAGAACTACTATTTTGGGGGCCCATCATCTAAATTCTAATACATGGAACCTTTACCTTACTGGATTGTAAGGTTTTGGTGATCAATTTGTAAAGAAGGCAGTTACTTAAAATGTCACGTGCCCCTAGCCCTAATGGGATCTCAAATGCTATAATAATGAAACAATGTAGCAAATTGGTCTATTTTTCAATATCCACTTTTAACTGTTTGTAGTTCCGGTATTATTCCGCCATCGTGGATAGGCTCTTCTTTACAACCCCTTTATAAATGGTGTCCTAAATCAGAACGCAGCAGTTATCATGTGATTACATTACTGGATACAGACGATAACATTTTTAGAGAATTATTGTTGGAGGCTGGCTTAGTTTATGGTGCACACTTATTTAAGTGAAGCACCCTGCACTAGTCCAGACAACCCTTATGTTGATTTTAGTGGTTTTGGACAACCATAGAAAGCTCTCTAAGTGGTACCTGTGGAGATCAGCCTTCAGGCTTAGTCCAGAAGGAGTGTAAAGCAGCTTGTTTTACCAGTACTAATCATATTGTGTAGGTTAAGTGAAAAAGAACCACACAGTGTAGTTATAAAAATATGTACTTATTATAAACACTCACTAACACATTGGTATATCTCCTACCTGGAGATATAATCACAATACACACAATACTTCAAGAGTAGAACAGGTAAGTAGCCCAAATACACAATGGTCTCCATGGGGAGACCAAACCATATACTAAGAAAGTGTAATGCGATCCACGGCCATGGTCAAGACTGGACCCAAAAGACTTAGAAGAGCTGGGGACCCAAGGAGCACCCAAGGTAAGTACCCAGGAACCGCACAGAGGCCGGGTGCAGAGTTGAAACGCGACCTTGTACTCAATACAAGTCAATTGAGAAGTCGCAGTTGCAGTTTTCAAGAAGGATCCTTCCCAGAGGACCCTGAAGAAACCCCATGGAAGATGGACGGTTGGAAAGTCACCCCACCCGTGGATACCCCAGAAACCAGGGAAGCTGCGTGCATAGGTATGACGTCGGAAACCGCCGAAGGCCACAATCTAGGACTTCAGTGAAGATGCTGCTGGTGAAGAAGGTAAAAGAGTACGGTAGAATCCAAGGGTGGATTCTTGAAGAGGGTTACCTGCAAGCATAGGGGACAGAGTCTATGCCACTCAGGAGTGACCAGGAGGCACGGTAGACCAATGACCACCGATGAATGAAGATGCAGGAGAGTTGACGGTGACCTTGTTGCTGCAGCTGCGAGGACCAGGCGATACTGTGAAAGACCGGTTATTGTAGCCCAGCAGGACCCACCCAATACATAGTTGAAGTAGTGTCTGTGCTTTTGGGTTACTAACAAACCCTTATCAAGGATTCGGGGGTGTTGGGGTAGTTAGAGAAGCCCAATTTTGCTCTTTATAATATCTTTCTCACAGACTGCACTAAGAAAAAAACACAAGCTACAAAGCATTTATTTTTTTATAGTTTCAGCCTGTCACTTAGTACATCTGTAATAACCACACAGAATATTATTAAAACTGCACAAATGTTAGTTGAGAATAACAAAAATAATAATATTTCTACCATAGATAAAATGTTCTAAAACCTGCTGGTGTGCGATACACTAGGAGATCATGAAGCAGCGTAACCTGCATCTAAAGTTTCTTAGGGAGAATTAACGCACTGAATACCTGTTTACAACAAAATTTTGTAGTTGCAGCAGTCTTGGAGAGAGAGTTCCTCGAAAGGAGAACACACATCTCGTCAGCTCCTCTCCTCCTGGACTTGGCTCGGTATCAGCTCAGTATCAGGTGTTCTTATCAATGTCATTGTCTGAGAGGCTTGACCCTTTCGTGGGTTCTTGGAAAGAAAAGGTCAGACGACATCTGCGTCAAAGGCAGACTTGTCAATCATTCTGCAAAAATAGAGAAAATAGAGTGTCAGTCTGCTCAAGAAAGAGTCGGATCTAAGAGACTTTACATCAGGGAAGGGTCTTGGGTCCTGTGCCAGGAGGCACTTTGTCTCTGAAGCTGGCTCTGAATACCAGGGCTAGTTAACTTAGTGATGCCATTCTGGTACTGACCACACCTCTTCACCAAAGGCTTTCCCAGACACTCCACCAGACCTGACTACTGATCTGTTAAAGAAAGTGAGAGTACCTGATCAAGCTCGTCCTAGCTGGTTCCAGATGTAAGGTATAGCAGTGGATGCAGGGCTTCAGAGTCTTTTTGGGTGTAATTCAGATCTTATTCAGCTGCCCATTATCATTTATCATTTCAGTGATTACAGTAGGCAATCTCCATCTCTCTCTCCCATAATCACAGATAGCAGTGACTAGCACTGCAGAATGCCAGTTGTGTGGATACTTCTCCTAAAGTGGACTTGTGACCTTTGGGCCACCCCACAAAGGAAGTTGCCTCTTTCATGGGTTTCCTGTGCAAGGTAGTGGTGGTCCTTTAATAACTATTAATGGGGAGGTAAAATCACGCTGACCTGATAGAAACCCTGCAAACGGAAACCTCTAAAATGGAGCCACAGCTCTGCTTTTATGAAGCTCTGATGGAGCCACTTTTAGTCGCCTGGAGCCAAACCAGCTTCTGCTCTTGTGTTGAACCACTCCTGGGGACCTGAAGTTGTTGATATCTCACCCCTCTCCTGAGAGACTTGTTGTTTAGACTGCTTCTTCATAAAAAAACAGAACCCTGATTCTTAATACTACCTCTACAGATAGGTAGTTGAAAAGGATTGAGGTAATGGGGAAGGTCTTCTCATCAGGTAGCCTTTACCATAGTTCTGGGAAGGTGATTTGCCTTCTGGCCTGTGGTTACTTCATGCCGAAGTAGGGGATGATGCAAATGGTCATTTCAAACCTCATCAACCACCTTTGTAACCCTTTTGCAGAGGTCATCCGGATGGCCAAACCGATCCTCTGCTCAGGTCTGGGCAAAGTGGACTTGGTGACATGGTCCATGGGCTCCTCTGTAGCCATCTGCTTCCATTCCTGGATGTTTTCCATCAGTTTTTTTGGGTGATGTCCACGCTAACCTTATGGACATGGCTTTTGGTGGAGCTCCCATATTTTATCAGTAGGCTGTCTTGGTCGGTTATGACTCTATCCTTGAGAGTGGCTTCCCTCTTCTTGCCAGCAGCACCACATGTTCAGGAGACACTCAAGAGGCCTCCTCTTTCGGTGGTGCCAGTCCTTGTATTCAGTGCAACAGCTCAATGAGTTTTGTCACAGCTCTTCAGGGCATGGCTTCTCCAGTGGTTGGTAAGGGCAGCAGTCTTCTTTCTCCTCCTCCCCATATTCTTCCACAGAACTACTATAACTCTCCTTTAATTCAGCACTTTCATCCTCTAGGAGGGTGTCCGTCCTTGCCTTTACATCACCATGCACCATTGGGTCCGCCAGGTTGTTGAGCAAGGCTGCTCCCTTCCAGGATGTGTCCCCTGTGGCCTCAGCAGCCATGGAATTAGTCCCAGAGAAAGAGATCGGCCCGGGATGCTACTCCTGTTATTTTCTTCTTGCAGTCCATCCCATTTCCATACTTGTGTTCTCAATGTCTTCCTCTGAAAACAGAAGTTGAATTCTTTTTTCCTTCTGCTGGTCCTTTTAAGTGGCGCTGGGAGACTCCATGGTATCCCTTGAGATGCAGGGCGTGTCATTTCATATCCTGATGTCACACAGGAATTACCTGCATTTAGTGACCGATTTCTCCGACTATCAGCTGTCAATTTATGGTACTTTCATTTGGGCTAATATCAGCCTGCCCCCCGCCGCCCCTTTCCAAATCTTCACAAAGTTGGTGGCGGTGGCACATTAGGTTGGAAATCTCAGACTTTCCATACTTCGACGACTGATCACCACATCTAGTGTTGGACCAGCTACAGTTTGTGATGTCCCTGCAGATTGACCTCATATTTTCAACAACCCGGAGTAACAATTTCTGCCCTCCCAGTATTTTCTATTCTTTGGGGTACAGCTGAATACTGTCTCCTCATGGCCTTCACACCTTCTGTGTGAGTTTGGAATATTCAGGCTATGATCAAAATGTTTTGGAAGTGAACTCTTCTCCTGACTTGACAGTCCTCCGCTCCAACAGTGTTTGTTTTTTTTCAGTGCTCCAAGCTCTATTTAATCCTGTTGGGCAATGTTGAGGTTGTCTGGTGATCAGGCCCCCAATGCCTGGATGGTCTTATGGACTCACTGAAAGTTCATGCCAGTGATGACCATAACTGCTAAACTAACTTGCAGATTACCCGGAGGTAGTTCATTCCATTTTAGCTCTGAATCCTAACTTGGAGCTCACTTTCTTGATGCGTTCATCTTTTGGGCCTATGCTCAGTTGTCCTTTACAGCTGGCTTACCTTGAAGACTGTGTTCGTGATTCCTGTTACCATCGCACATTAACTATCTGCAGGCTTAGTCTGTTGATCCTCCTTTTACCATATTTTTCCACAACAAATTAGTCATTTGGACTAAGTCTCCCTTCCTGCTGAAAGTAGTTTACATTATTCATGTTATCGCTCTAATGACATTCTACCCACCGCCTCATTCCACCAAAAAGGAGAGACTGAACTGCCACTACAGTGACGCATATAAGAAGGTCTGGTCACACCTATGGATTCACGAGTCAAGATATCCTCCAACCACTGCTCTACATGCTAAACCCATGACAAACAGTAATCTACTGTCAGTAAACGAAGGCACGTTTGGTGCACCCTTCCAGATCACAGAACAGGTCCATAACCACGCTCATTTCAAAGGACAGGCCAATTCATGGGGGTGGGGGGACCAACCACACACACACACCCTGCCCATCCAAACCCCCCCACCCCCTGTTGGGCACTTGTGGCATGGAAGCATGACTGTACAGCATGCAGTGGATATTCCCATCCCAACACAACATCTAAAGCTTAACAAGAAGATAAAATATTAAGTGAAAGTATGATACCCAACTAGTAAGTGCAGACTCACTTGATGTTACTATGTATAAGAACCAATTCGTATTGTAAGCCCCTATTTTATTAGTTCTGCCTATACAAACTTAATCAGCTTCTCATATGAACCCCCTACTTTATCAATGTTATTGCTTACTCATACACAGCTGATCCATAGCCTGAGAGATTCAACAAACTTTAATGCTTCTTCTGCGACTTTGAAAAAATCTCTTTCCTTCTATATCAATCCTTTAGCTTAGAAAGATCCTGCAGTGCATACATGATATTCTTACCTTGGAATTTGTTTTACATTATCTTATGTTATCCTCCTTTTCTGTGTTTGCATTCTATAGTCCAGATCGAAGAAGATTCTGTTTCCATTTTAATGGATTTCTTTCTGCAGATAGGCCAATTTCAGGAGTTTTGCTTTGTCCCTGTATTGTTGCACACGTATCATTGTCATATTTGAAGGAACTCCAAGTGGTAGTCTCTGTGTTGGCGTTCTGTGTCTGCTCGTTTCCTGCTGTGTTTCGAGAGCGTCCTGGCCATGGAGTTGTCATGAATGATGTAATGTATGCGGTTATAATTCGTGCATTGCAGGGTCGTAAGTTCTAGTTAGCGCAGGTAACTATAACTGCTAAATGTCTATGGGTTTTTTACGAGTGAAATCTGAGTCTAACTATAATGTCCCTGTAACCTTTGTTTTTTTCAGTGAATATACACACACACACACGCGCACACACACACACACACACACACACACATACATATTTATATATAAATCTAACAGCGATGGGGATTGTTTAAAAGCGGTCTCTCTTGCCTCGTTACTCTATTCTGGGACGATTAAGCCGTTTTTGCTATGCCTTTTATTCCGTTGTGTGCATATATTTGCAACACTGTGTACTTTTTATGCTTACTCAACATCAGAAGAGCATTGTAAATCTGTGTAGTCCACTTTATACTTATTTCAGCCGAGCCAGGGCCTGGTTCAGCGACTAGTCTCTTTAACACAAGTTGGGGAAGCAGTCCAATTCCGTGCAATTTATATTCTTCAATAAGCCATACCAAAGATCATTCAGCTTAATTAATTAAAATCTCATATAGTTTGCATTTCCATTTGTTCCATATTTGTGCGAATGTTCAGTTCAACTTCTTGTGTGTTTCCTCCTTTACAAAATATTTATCTTGTGGGTTTCCTTCTGGTTATTCATATGTGGCTTTTATCTGCCTCCTACTTTTTTCTTTATATTGATTGGTGGGGGTTGTTCCTTTGACGCATGTCCCTGCTCACAACCCTGGTGCCAAGATGTTCTTCCTGGTCTCCAGACACCTTAAGGGTTGGGGCTGTCATGCACCCCAGTCCCTGACTTCACCCAGACCATCACACCCTAAGAGCAGGCCTGGGCGTCTTCATTCCTCACTCAGGACTTGTAATCCTGCAAAAGCGGCCTCTGCCCTTGGCTGTGGGAATCAAGTGATTTTGTGTGTGATCAGTTGCAGCTTGTCCCACTCTGAGGGTCCATCCAAGCCCCCCCCCCCCCCCCCCATCCCCCCAGTTTCTAGCATCTGAGGCGAGCTACCAAGCCTCATAAGTGATTTTCACTCCCCAGTTGCTTGTTTCAACAGATTTGAGAACTTATGTGTAGTGGTTTGGCAGAGTTTCTCCTCCGTATGTTTGTTCAAGCCGCCATCGTGATAAACTTTCTTGTTTTGTGCACGCAGTCGTCCCATTTAGGAGAGAGTAAAAGGCTCTCCTCTTTAAGGATCACTACCTCAGGGGAGTGACCTGTCTGGGGATGGGGAAGGACACTGTTCGCCCGAGCTCCATATCCCTGTGGGCCCTAAAGCATTGTACAGCTGGACACGACCTCTTGTCGTGGGAGGAGGTTGGCTCTGTTGATTGACTGTGCTTCAGTCTGGAGGCTGCTTGTGAGAGAGACGAGTCAGCCGTTTTCGTCTCGGAGCCTGCAGCTCGAGACCAACTGCCATCTTGTGGGGTAGGGCTGTGACTAACTCCCTGAGGCCCCGGCCACGCTAAGTGGTGAGCCGATAGCCAGCAGTGGTATCCTACTGGAGGGCAGCATGGAGTTGGCCCAGATCTACCAGGTGACTCCAACTGCAGAAGAGAGCGAGCGCTTCTACCCCCGAGTCCAAGCACCTGTGGGCCGAGGGTGCAGAGAACGTGCAGTGCATGTTGCTACGGTGCAGCCCTTGCATTGCGGCTGATTGTACTCAGGGGGGCCTGGACCTCTGCTGTGGCTGCTGCAGGGTGCTAAATGGAAGAATCCGATCTAGTGTGGCCCCTCCACTCCTGCAAAGTGTGTGTAGGGGTGGACCAAGGGTGACCAGTAGTAGCGCAGATTCTGGGGTGGGGGCTCCTGGACCTGACGCAGCACACAGCTCTGGGGGACCCAGAGAAGATTGGGTAGCCCAAATACATTCCTGCTTCTCTTGCCAGACAGTCCTCTGCCTGGTGACCTCTCAACTAGAGACTTCAAGCCTGCCCTGTTAACTGTCAGCCCTCTCTTAATGCAACAGCGACCTCCTGCGCACAGAGGGCACTACTAACCCACCCGGTGGGGCTCTTGGTGGACTGGTATAAGTGGGCTGCTCTCTTACTTTGTTGCAGGGGGGTTGCTGGCGGTGAGAGGGTAGTGACTGCCATAGAGTGAACTGTGATCAGAGACCTAAAGAAGCCCTGCCCTGCACCCTAGCCGGGCACCCTGGTGTGGTTGTGTGAAACGACTGCCCGACTGTGCTAGGAGCGACCCCTACTGACACCGATTCTCCCCCACACACACGTGACCGGAGCCTTTGGACCATTGACTGCCATCCTGTGTTGCTTGGGTCCCCATCACCCCTCATACCAGTACACCTGGCTGAGACCTGAGGTCCCTGTAGAACTATTGCCTCTAATAACTCCTGAGCGGCTCGAGAGAGATTTATGGTGACCCACACATTCCAAGTGCTGAGGACTCGGCTGGCTTGGGAGCCCCCCCTCTCAACTTGGTATGCCCAGTGGCAATGCCTCCAAGTATAATTTGGTTACCTCCCTCTGGGCTAAAATCTCACACGTGACTTTAGGAGCTGTATTCAGGATCTTCACACCAACATCACCTCCGTAGGCGTGATAGTGGTCGATCTGGAATGCACAATGGACTTACTTGCGGAGGCCCAGGCTCTGGTGCCTTGTTGCCGCTCTGGAAGAGTAATAGATCACATTGCAGGCCAAACAGGAGGACCCTGAGAACCTCAGTCACCGTAACAATATTCACACCCAAGGAGTCTCCCCCAGGGTGCTGAGACAGAGGAAATCATGACCTTTACCTGGGACCGGCTTCGGCCATTGGGGGGTGGGGGTCGAAGGAACTGCCACCCATCTTGGACAGGGCACATGATATCACATCTCCTGCTGGCCGTTCAGATGGAACTCCCGACATCCTCACCAGGGTCCACTTCTTCCAGTACAAAGATCCCCTCCCCGCTGATGCTCAAAAAGAGGAGAGACTTTAAGCCTGTGACCGAGAAACTGCATGACCTAGGGCTCAAGTAGCAATGGGCGCACCCCCTTTGGACTCCCCGTCCAATGGAACAGCAAGCTATGCATGGTGAGATCGCTGACTGAGACTAAATGTTTGCTGAGACTGCCTGATGTATCACCTAGTCAGAGCCCTCGCCAACCACCTGAGGCCAGATGGGTGGTGTCCAGCATGGTGGACGGTCCGAGGACGGACTGAATTGCGACTCCAAAGTCTCAATTCAAAGATATTTTCTCGCATCTGCAAAATATGAAGCAAGAATGTTTGCAGGTATCCTCTGATGCTCCATGCTGATTGCCGAACTTCTCCTGTCCAAACAATCACAGCACACATGGGTTGTTATATCCTGTTAACCTGATGTCCCTTCACTTTGCAGGGTCCACGGACACGGAGCCTGACGCTTTTGAACATTTTTTGCCTTGTCCAAAACATTGCCCATACTAGCCCTGCCCACATACCACTACACCCTTTCCCACAAGGTTTGGTTGTTGTGTTGGCAGTCACCACTTCCCCCGCCTTTATTGGGCCTTACTCTATCGAGGGTGATGGCTCTTTGGGAACGGATCAGTCTTCTTGCCCGTCTACCAATGGAGAAGTCCATTGCATTGGGCCCTGTTGTCCCGCTTGTTTCACCCTAGTTTAGTTCCCGCTTTCTCCCCCCACCGCCTAGCTGTGTTCCTCCTGTGATTTGGAGAGGAGGCAAATTCCTGGTCTTACATTTAATGGGTCATGTGTGGTACCTACTCTGACTTCTAGCAGCGCCGCCCACACCCTGTAGACCATGTGGTTCTTGACCAACATTTACCTTTTGTCTCTAAATGTCAGAGGGCTCATTTCTCCCAGCAAGAGGAAGCGAATCTGGCGCTATCTTCAGCGGGACCCTGAAATCCTTTTCTTCCAGGAACCCCACCTGCTTAGGGAAGACGAAGACTGCCATCATATGGATCATCCACATTATCCCTGGCAACACTGGGCGTATGCCGACTCCAAAACAGCGAGGGTAGCTATTTTCTTTAAGAAAGGTTTCTATTCCAAGTTACTGAAAGTTTCCCGGAACCCAGGAGGATGGTCCTTAACCCTAACGGTTGAAAGTGGGAGATCAATCTTGACCCTACTCAACTCATATTCCCCGAATCACGCTCAAGAAGCGTTTCTACGCTGGATACTTAAGAACCAATTGGGCTCAACTAGAACGGACTTAATAGTGGGCAGTGTCTTAATCTAGTTTGGGATCCTGACTTAAGACAGTGCCACAGCACACTTTCAGGGCCCGGGAGCCATATCTGGACAGCTCCAGACTGGGAAAAGGACAAATGTAGTACCCTACAGGACCTATTTCACAGGTTGACCATTCAGGGGTTGATCATTCTGAGCAATGTAAACTTGATTTCGCAGTCTCTAACAAAACCTGCCATCAGTACTTTCAGCTTCATCACTGGACCCTATTTCCCCCTAACGCAGCAGGTACCACTCGGTCTCTCACCCCGTTCGAAATCCTAGTGCACGTTTTTTTTAGAGATCTATGGGTCTTATTTCCTAAACTTTTAGTGTTTTACAACAGTCCCTCCTCCTCCCACAGCACCCCTATCAAACTTTTTTATTTTTTATTATTTGCGCTAAATCACAGCTGATTACAATCGTGTTTATCTTTTGTTTATTATAAGGTCTAATTTTATCCACATCGGTGCCACAGAGTACATCATATACATGCACTTTCGTTCCTCCACAGTACCTATGACCATTAACTTTCCAATACATAAAAACATCCCCAGTAGAGCAACCTCTGTGTTTGTCATTCGCTCAGTTCCGGATCGGATTCCTCTGGAGGTGGGGCGCATAGGTTCCCTCAAAATGTGTTCCATTTCCCCCACACTCTCATCCATTTACGTGGACACCCTCTATGAATGAATACTGCTTTTGCCGCTATCATAGCGCTGTCTAAGTCACGACACCACTGTTGGTGAGGAGGGACCGTCTGTGCCCCCCAGTGCTGAGCAATATTCCGTTTGGCTAGTGTGATACCCAGGGTCGCCCAGTCCTGCTCCGCATGGTTGAGGTCTGTTGGTTCCGACACATTGAGTAGGCATCTCCTCGGTTCCGGGGAGACATTGAAGCCACTCACTCGAGTGATCGTAGCCATGACCGCCCTCCAATATGGTGTGATGCGGGGACAATCCCATAGTATATGATAAAAGGAGCCCGCTAACCCGCACCCCTGAACGCAAAGCGGTGTATCAGTTCTCCCTATTTTGTAAAGTGTAGTTCTGGTGTAGTACGTTCTGT
This sequence comes from Triturus cristatus, assembly GCF_964204655.1. Classification (NCBI taxonomy): domain Eukaryota; kingdom Metazoa; phylum Chordata; class Amphibia; order Caudata; family Salamandridae; genus Triturus; species Triturus cristatus. The sequence goes on along the minus strand of NC_140593.1, from coordinate 379,134,768 downwards.
GCAATATTTTAAGTTGCATGAGCTTTAGTCTAGATGGGATCGCCACCTCCCGCGGGGACGCCAGTGCCTCCTGCCAGTCCTGCTCGTCCATCTCACCCACCTCGGCTTGCCACCTCTCTCTAAGATTGTGTGTGGTATCTTTTTGGTTATTGACCAAATTGCGATATGTTAAAGAAATTGACTGTTTGCTGAGATAGTCCGTTAATAATCGATCCTCAAGTGGCAAGGACTCGGGGAGGTCAGTTCCGGGAGGTATGGCCTTTGTTAGTGCGTGTTTTATTTGAATGTATCCGTATTGCTCCGTCCCTCCGTCCCTGCCATCTGGTATGTTGCTTGTAGCTGTGCCAAAGGGACTACTCCCCCTTTTTCCACAGGTCCCCAACCGTGGATATGCCTATTAGATCCCATCGGGAGAAACCTTTACTAGTGCGCAGCTTGCCCAACCTAGGGGTGTCCCAGAGTGATGTATATTGTGTTATTACTCCCTCCCAACCAAGCACGAGCTGTGCTACAAACCAGACATGCACCGTGTGTGTCGTGGGGCCGATCAGTGCACGTTTCTGCAATTTATTGTGCAGGGCGCCCAGGATTCTGTCTGTGCCTAGAGTGTGCCTGTTCATATGTAATGCTGGTTCCTCCTGCGGAGGGTGGAGCCACTGATGGATCACTGTAAGCTGAGAGGCCCAATAGTATAATTGAATGTTGGGCAGGGCAATTCCACCAGCATACTAACTCCGTGTAAGTTTACACATTGCTATTCGTGGGGGCTTCCCCTCCCACAGGAGGTGTCCCACCTCAACAAACTTGAAATATGAGTTAGAGACTGGGGCAGGTGTGTTTTGTAGGGCGTATAAAGACCTGGGGAGAGCCATCATTTTGAACAGGGCCGCCCTCCCCAGTAGTGTCAGCGGAAGGGAGTGCTACCATTTCACATCATTGCGGAGTCTCTGCAGGGGGGGCAGGAGATAGCGCTCGAAGAATTGTGCGGGTGTGGCGTGACGTGTATGCCTAGGTATTTAAACCCATTTTTTGCTATTGGTATCTCGACACCCTGGGGCAGGCGTGGAGGAGGGCCCTTAAGTATGTATAGCACCGATTTTGCCCAGTTAATGTGTAACCGGAGACTCTGCTGTAGGACTCGCAGATGTCAAGCAGGCAGGAGAGGGACCGTCGAGGGTTCGCCATATATAGCAAGATGTCCTCTGCATAGAGGGAAATGCGGTCTTCCCAACCCTCTGCCCACCTTAACCCGCGTATTACTGGATCCCTCCTTATCCAAGCCACCAAGGGCTCGAGCACTAAAGCAAACAGGAGGGGGATAGGGGACATCCCTGCCTGGTCCCACGCCCAAAACGAAAGTCCTCTGAGAGCCGTCAGTTGACTACCACTTGCTCCAGCGGTTGTGCGTAGAGCAACCGAATCCAGGCACAAAATTTGGGCCCGAAACCAAAGTGCTGCAGCACCGTGAAAAGAAAGGGCCAATCTACAAGGTCAAAGGCCATACTGGCATCCAGCAAAAGAATAACCGCATCCTCCTGGATGGTGGGTATTCTGGCCAGCACGCCATGGAGTCTCCGGAGGTTCATTGGCGTGTTTCTACCCGGCATAAAGTCTGATTGGTCGGGGTGTACCAGGGTCGTGAGATGGGGCTGTAGCCTGGCCGCCAGTGCTTTCGCAAGGATTTTTGCTTCTGCGTTAAGGAGCGAAATCAGACGGTAGGAGTTACACTCCTGTGGGGGTTTACCTGGTTTTGGAATCTCGATAAGTGTTGCTACTCGCTGGTCTCTAGGGAGTGTTCCTGTCTCTAGGCTGGCCTCATACATTCTCAACAGGTGGGCACCAGCATGTCCGCCTCATTTCTATAAAGGTCCACGGGAATACCGTTGGGACCCAGTGCCTTCCCTGACTGAAGCCCCTTAATGGCTGCAGTGATTTCATCTATCGTGAGATCTGCCTCCAGCGCCTGAACGTCCTGTGGTAACAGCCTATGCAGACGTATGTCGTTGATATAGGCCAAATTTTCTTCTACGAATGTCGTTGCCACGGGGTGTATACCGTTTCGTAGTGGTGTGCAAGTAATGTGACTGTCGTTTGGATCCGTTAATGTCCCCCCTCGAGGGCAGGTAGAGCTGGCTCGTTCTTTTTTATCTAACCAGGCTAGGAGTCTGCCCGCCTTGTCCCCAACTTCATAGATTGTGTGTTGTGTTAATGTAATTTTCCCCTTAGCTTCCTCCCATACGTGATCCCTATAGGCTTGTTTTGCCAGGTTGAGGGAGTGGGCCGTGTGGTCAGTAGAATCTGCGGCATGCATGCTCTCTGCCTGGCTGACCGCCTGTTCAAGTTCCAAAATCTGCCGTGTTTTGCCCCGTTTGTGGACTGTGATTAGGGAAATAGCTTGTCCGTGGAGGACTGCTTTATATGCTTCCCATAAGGTGATGGGGGAGGTCACTGATTGCATATTTTCTCGAATAGTATTCAGAGGTCTTATGTAGGCGTTTCCACATTTTTGGCTCTTTGAGGTACCCAGGGTATAGGGGGTATGTGCGTCTTCTTCCCATGAGGTGTGATGTATATGTCATGAACACGGGGGCATGACCCGATATATCTCTGGGGAGGTGTTTGATCTCTAGCATGCTTTACGTACTTGTGGGGGAAGTAAGTTTATAGTCAATTCGCGATAAGCTATTATGTGCCCCCGAGTGGTAGGTGTACTGGCGTTCTTTGGGGTGGCATGTGCGTCGCATGTCCACCAGCCAGAGTGCGTCCAGGAATTCCCAGAGGGGTGATGAGGTCGTCCCTTGTTCCCTATGTGGGTGTCTGTCCATTGTGGCATCTATTGTGGCGTTAAAGTCGCCCCCTATTAGCAACTCCCCAGGCGGTAGTGCTAGCAGAAAAGTACCAAGGGCCGGGAGGGCGAGATTGTGGAGCACTGGAGGAATGTACACAGTGACAAGATTATATGTACGCCCTTCCCATTGACAGGAAGGAGAGTGCTGCGAAGCGCCCCTGATCGTCTGTCCATATCTTGGTTATTACCAGAGGGCAGCTTTTCCTGATCAGGATCCCCACCCCTCTGGAACCCGATGTAAAGTCGGAATTAATCGCCATTTTAAACCCCCATCTATCCAACGCCTTAGTGGCCGTGCCTACTAGGTGTGATTCTTGGATGAAAGCGACTGACGGAGTGTGTCTCTTGAGGTATTGTAATACTAATCCCCTCTTTATTTTGTTGCACAAACCATTCACATTCCAGGATATTACAGTTAGGGGGGAACTCAGTGTGTGCGGTGTCTTCAGGCTGTGAGTGCGAAGGGCCAGGCGTTCTGGTCCCTTGGGCATGTGAGTGATCGATCGACATTGGAGTAGTTTTGGTGGGGTACCACCTCTGTGTATCACCGTCCATGTGGCAAATTGCATCAGCTGTGAGTGATCTCTTGTAAATAGCTTAACATCAACAAATTCAAACTTGAACTGCAACCCTCCCTCCACCACCATCCCTGCTCCCCTGCAAGACTGATTCCCAACTACCCGCCACCCCAACAGTGCAGAGTGCTTCAATCCCATGAACAGTACTTGCGTGTGGGAGGGAGTGAAGTCCGAGACGCCCCTTGAACTCCCCCATTGCCCAAATATGTGTAGTACATAGCAGGACGTGTGTCAACGAATTTCCATTCTAGCGCCCCAGTCTCTGACCCGAACCAGCCGACCTGGTTTAATTGCTTGGTGCTGTTCATATTTGGACATCAAGTCTCGCCACCCACTTCCAGCAGATCCCTCTGTTGATGTGCGACCTTCACTGCTGGATGTGGCCTAACTTCATCTTCCAGCCTCCTCCTGTGGTGGGTCTCGTTCCTCGCCGTCGTCTCTCTCATTTAGTGGGGCCTCCCCCATCGGACGTCGTTGTTGTCTCGCCAGTCGTCGCAAGCTTCCCACCTACCGCCAGCCCTCCAGCCAGCCATGGGCCTCCTCAGGCGCATCAAAGAACCAGGTTTTGCCCTCAGCCACCACCCGCAGCTTTGCTGGGAACAACATTGAGTAGGTGATTTCTCTGCGCCTGAGTTTTTTTTTCACTTCAAGGAAGCTCCTGCTCTTCCTGGTGACTGCTGCTGTGTAATCCAGGAAGAATGAGACCACCGAGTTCTCTATACGCAGCGGAGGGGCCACCCGTGCCGTTTGCAGAATGGCATCTCGGTCGTGGAAGTTAAAAATACGAGCCAAAACTGGTCTGGGGGGAGCCCCTCGCTTGGGCCTGCCCCCAGTTACTCTGTGAGCCCTCTCGACCACCCCTATCAAACTTAATGGGAACTGGATAGTGCCCTGGGCATCTCCCAGAAACAATGGGAGATCCTTTGGCGTGAGATCCCCAAGACCCACAGGAGCATCTCCCAACAGGAGCAGACAAATAAACTAATGCTGCAAAGGTACTATACTCCTGTATGCTTACATACCATGTTCCCTGCAACCCCAGCTACTAGTTGAATGTCTTGCATGCAGGTCGTGGACTTCCAGCATATCTGGTGGTCATGCCCTTTCCTTACTCTATTCTGGAAAGAAATACTGGGGCATATCAATAACACACTGGATTTTCCCATACCTGCGGATTACTGCACAATTATTCTGGAGGACAGACAGTTCACACTTGATGCAGTGGCTCATGCGGACTGTTATCTTGTCTGCCACATGACTGGGACAGCGAAGCAGCTTATACCCTTGGTCTGGAAAACCACATCCGCTCCCTTGGCAGTGGCCTGGTTTACTTGGCTGTGGCATACCATGGCTATGGAGCACAAGCTGGTGTTTTACTGAAAAGAAATTCACTCACCTCTGGCAGCCTCTGATTGATTATTTGTCACACACATAATATCTATGCTTCTGCCCTTAAAAATTACGCGCCCTCCATCTATCCGATTAAAGGCCTCCCCTGATAATATGGTGAAACCTTAGACGTTGATGGGCAGCTGCAGGGATTAGGCAAGGGGGACTTTTCATCATAGAGTGACTCACATGATACTGCCAATGATTAGATGCATAGACTTCCCACTCCTTGAATTTAACCTGCAGATAAGGAGTGTCTTCAGTTTTCTTCTCTTATTTGATCTGATGCCTGATTAATAGAACACTGTACTTAAACTGGTATAGGACTTTGCATGGAATTTCATTTCTTTCTGTTTTGTTTGTTCTACTATGTACCAACCAGTGTTATGAACAGTCATAAATAATTTGCCAAAAAGAAAGAATTGTGAAAGACAATTTCCCTCATTGGCAGATGTGAGGACGGAGACATTTAAATGTCTGCAGTGTCCTGATTGTTACACGTATTCAACCAGAAGTTATAAGATTTAAATTATTATTAGTGTATTTAAAAGAATATATAAATCATAATTACAGTGATACCTTCCATCTCTAATCTTGGTCTACATAGGTCATTGATGGCCTAAAGGCTCCTCCTTGAACCATGTGTGAGATACTGTATATATATCCATTAGGATAATGTTACCAACATGTTAAAGATAACTTAATATAGATTCTGATTAAAGGTGTAAAAACTGGATCTTCACTGCACATGGAAGTCATTCCTGAATAACAAATAGAAATTAAATGTTCCATCTTTTTTAACATTTAAAGCAGCATTGTCTCCTGTTAATTTTGTAATTTTCACTGTTTGGTAATTGTAGATTGTTTTGCAAAAGTATGTTTTGTGTATTAATTTATTATCAATGTCCATACTATCATGTGTTTTTTTATTATTCAGGTACTTGAACAGAGAATGGATAGTCGAGAGGAAAGTGTACCTGAAAGTCACAGTATTCGGGGACCTCCACATGGAAATAACTTTTTCAACCCCTACTCAGTTGAAGATGGGATGATGGCACCAGTTCCTAATGTACTACCTGAACTAAAATTTGGAAATCCATATGTGACAACTGAAACCAGAGGTGTGTACATAATTATCTTTATTCATTTTACTGTAGAGGTCATCAAAAAATGGAGTGTATCACTGTTTACAAAAAAATATATATATATATATATAATGTAAGATCCAGGGAGCTAAAACCTTTCCAGAATGGATTATAAAAAGAGAATCTTACTAGATAGCTGGACAGACTGACACAAAAGGTAAACAGAAAGCGAATGAAATGACAATAGGAGAAACAGAAATGTGTGAAAATATTTAAAACCGGACTTTAAGCATACAATTGACAGAAATAATCCCATATTTCATCATACATATCTTTCAAAGTACATTTTGTTTTTTTATTTAATACATTCTTTGTGTGCATATTTAATAGTGTACAAAAAAATAAACAATACAAGATGCAGCTCTACAGTTGTCCATAATGACATAATCAGGGGTTTGGAGACATGCAGACTCTACGAGTCTATGTAACATAGAGTATAAAGAGGCTGTACCCCAACGCTATAAGCCGATAGGACCTTGCGTCCTAGGTCAGAGCCTGAGCCATTTCCTGAGGGGGCTAGGCATGGGAGGAGAGTGGAAGGGGTCACTAAACCCTTTTGAATACCAGTTAGAATGTGATATGGACTGGTGTGAGGAACGCCGGGTAAACACTAGTATGCTTTCTCCCCCTTCCTTGGCTATTGAGGAGGGAGCATCTTATTCCATGGTGAAAAAGGCAGCTGAGGTCCTGGATGTTGAGTTGCCCTCTGTGGCATTCAAGAATAACATCTTGACAGAAGTGCTGCAGCTAGGAGCTTCCTTTTCAGAACCCTTGCTCCCTTTTTATGAATCACTGATGATGTCCTACTGGGAACCTGGTCCAAGCCCAGTACAGGGACTCCTGTAAACATGACAAATGCCAGCCACCACCACCCTGGTGACCTGAGTTTCCTTACTTAACATCCCACCTTGAGAGCTTGGTAGTCCAAACCTCTACGTCCCATGGCGCATTCCTTGCTGCACCCCTGGACAGAGAATTTAAGAGGCTGGATAGTTTGGGGAAGAAAATGTTTTCTTCCATCAGCTTTGCATTGCAGCCGGTAAATACTGCATGCTTATTGGGCTGCTACTCCCACAGTCTGAGGGACACGTTACACAGGTGCTGCCACAGAAGCTCGGCCGTCCTCTCCCAGGCAGTACAACGTGGGAGAGATGCAGCAAAGTTTACCATTTGGTGTGGTTTGGATACTACCGACTCACTGGGCAGAGCTGCTTTGACGACAGTGGCGCTTTGCCGACACGCCTGGCTGAGAATATTTGGCTTTTCAGGTGATGTCCAGGCTTCCCTCATGCACATGCCCATTGATGGCAATCATCCCTTTTGAGACCAGGCAGACTCGGCGCTGGAGTGCTTTAAGGACGCTAGGACTATGTCCAAGTCTTTGGGCCTCCCAGTTGCCCCCCATCAACCCCAGTCTGCCCATTGCCCCTTTCATTGCTAGGGAAGGTGTTTTTTAACCACACCAACCCTACTCCAGGCACCGCCCCATGCAAGCTGCCCAGTCTGTGCGGGGGTGAGGACGAGGCTCATACTGACTCCAGGGCTCGGGTAGCAGGAGGTCAGCAACAACCATCAATCCCCCTGCAGCCGCAGCCTCTAAGCCCTCCTAATCTTGCCCTACAATATCATGGGCAGCCAGTTGGTTGCAGAATTGGCCATTATCTCCCCCACTGACCGTCCATAACATCGTACAGATGGGTGTTACAAATTATTCGAAAGGGCTACTCCCTTCCCTTCAAATCCACCCCTCTCCTTTGCCTCCTACTCATGATCGGTTGACGGAGCATCATTTGGCCTTGCTCTGCAAGGAAGACACAGCTCTCTTAGCTAAGGGAGCCATAGAGAGGGTTCCGGTTTCAGTAGTAGGCAGGGGTTGCTATTCACGCTACCTTCTGATCTCCAAAAAGAACAGAGGGCTTTGCTCTGTTAGATCTGAGAACCCTCAGCCTCTTCCTCTACAAGGAGAAGTTAAAGATGCTCACTTTGCCTCAGGTATTGTCTGCCCTGAACCCAGAAGACTGGATGGTAGCGTTGGACTTGCAGGACACTTACTTTCATATTCCCATCCTGCCTTCCCATCGGCGTTACCTACAGTTTACGGTAGACCACAAGCACTTTCAATTCCTCGTGCTCCCCTTTGGCCTTACCAAGTGTTCACCAAGGTGAGGGTGGTGATCCCAGCTCATTTGCACAGATCAGGGGTGCCAATCCTCCCCTTTCTGAATGACTGGCTGCTGAAGTCAGGATCTCTCCAGGCTGTTATCTCCCACCTCAAGACTACTCCAGACTCCTGCATTCGCTGAGGTTCACGATCAACGTGCTGAACTCACATCTGACTTTCTTTCAGACACTCCCATGTATCAGAACTGTTCGGGACACAGTGCAGTTTCGGGCTTATCCTCCCGAGCAGCGAGTCTAGGATATTCAGGCTATAATACCTATGTTTCAGCCTCTATCATGGATTTCATTGAGAATGACTCTGAGGCTGCTGAGCCTCATGGCTACCTGCATCCTACTAGTGACTCATGCCAGATGGCATATGTGGGCTCTGCAGTGGGACCTGAAGTTCCAGTGGGCGTAGCATATGGGGAATATCTCCGTTTTGGTCCAGATCTCGGAGGGAACTGCAAAATATTTGCAGTGGTTGCTAATGAACCACGATTTGGTCAGAGGCAGAATGCTCTCCCCTTTCCCAACCAGATCTCACAGTTGTGGCAGATGCATCACTCCTGGGATGGGGCGGCCATATGGGAGAGGTGGAGATCAGAGGACTCTGGTCTCTGGCGGAATCCGGACTCCAAAGCATCTTGATGGAGCTCCAAGTGATTCGCTTGGCGTTGAAAGCTTTTCTTCCCTCCATCAAGGGAAAGCTGGTTTAGGTGTTCACAGAAAACACCACCGCCACGTGGTACTGGAACAAACTGGGCAGGGTGAAGTCCTGGACCCTTTGTCAAGAGGCCCTTCGTCTCTGGACATGGCTGGAATAGCAGGGCATATCCCTGGTTTTGCAACACCTTAGAAGTTCTCTGAACACCAGGGCAGACAAACTCTGCCGTCCATGCCTAGCTGATCACGAAGGGCTTCTCCATCCTGAGGTGGCACAAGGTCTCTTACAGAAGTGGAGAGAGCCTTGGTTTGATCTGTTCGCCTCCACCAAGAACACACAATTTTTTTAAAAAAAATTTTAAACAGACTTTTATTAAATATCAGAAGGTAATACATTCAAACCCCCTGCCCGCTAACTGGCTACCCTGATAAGCCAGGATGTAGGATAACGACCAGCCCGCCAATCGGGGCACAACGGCATACCTCTCTTCTCATAAGGCGTCCGTGCAGTAATGCAGCCCGTCCACAAGGGTGATCCATTACCACGGTGTAACACAATCAAAAGACCCCTCTCCCCGTCAAAACTCCCCCAACGGAACCCCCCACCCCAACCACCCTCCCAAAAATGTCGCCAGTGTTTAATGTAGTCAAGTGGACAATGAAGCCTCCCGTACCACCTGTCTGATTCCCCTCGCACAGGGCACAGCAGTGAGTGTATCAAGAGCACAGGAGGAAGCTGCTTATCCCGGGTCCAGAGTCCTCCCCTCGCCCTGTATTCCCATGAACATGGAGAAAGTCTCAAGGGTATCGTGCCATATCCCCCTCCTCAGGATCCCCCTCGTCGTCTACAGCTGGCTGTTTGAACAGTTCCAGGAGTCCCACCCATGCCCGGGCCATTTCTTGTGATTTCTCACTTCCGTTACGCCGAGCCATACACAGTCTATAGTTCCCCTCGCTTCCTGCCCACTTCACCATTTCCCTATTCCAGCGCAAGAGATAGGCCCTTGCCTCGCCTTCCAATGGGAAGTAAGTTCCCGTTTGGCCAGGACCAGCCCCAGGTCAATGAATCGGCTGGTGACCTTAGTCTTAGTAGTGTGCGGGAACCAATGAAACAAGCAGACCCCCGGTACCACCTCCAGCTCCCTCTCTGTCACAGTCCACAGTGCAGTCGTCACCTCCCGCCAAAAGTCTCCCACCCATGGGCAGTCCCAGAACATGTGGAGAAAATTCGCCCCATCATGGTCGCAACGGGGGCAAGCATCCGACCCCCCAAAATACTCGGCTATTTTACTAGGCGTGAGGTATGCCCTATGAAAGACATAGAACTGGATGAGCTGGAAACGCGCATTTCGGGAACATTTCCATGGCCGCTCCATGATTTCTTCCCAAGTTTTTTCCGCAATGGGTTCCCCCAGATCCGCCTCCCACTTGAGTCGCAGTGCAGTCAGGGGTTGACGCATATCACAGGTAATTCGCCGATAAAGGCAGGTCACCGCCTTAAAAGTCCCCGCCGCCATCACTACATAATGACAAGCGAGAGATGTGTCCGGCTCCACCAGTCCCTGTCGCCAGTGTTTCCTGACAGCCGCAGTCAGAGCTGCATGCAAGAGGAAGTCACCCAACGGGAGATCGTGACGCTCTCTAAGGTCATCAAAAGGGAGAAGATTAAAGGTCACCTAGTGCCATAACTCCCGCCTCTTCCCAGGCCAACAACCGGCTCCAATCTCCCCCGTGAGGCAACGCCTCACACATCTGCAAAGGGATCTCGGGCGCGTAAGGAACTGCGACATGCGTCCTCCTGGCTAAGCGCACCACCAAGAACACCCAATGTCAGCAGTTTGGAGTGTTGGAGTTTCCAAGGCAGTACTCGCTCGGCAATGCGTTTCGTCTCCAGTGGAGCTCAAGCATCCTGTATGCCTTTCCGCCAATACCACTCCTGTCCAAAGTGCTCAAGAAGATCAGGAGCGACCAACATCAAGTCATTCTTATAGCTTCGAACTAATCACGGAGAGTCTGGTATCCTGAGCTTCTCCAACTGAGCATTGATCCTCTGATCAGGCTGCTCCTTCGAGAGGATCTTGTGTCACAGCAGCAGGGGAGGGTCCTCCACCCAAACCTGTCCACTCTACGCCTTTTTTGTGTTGTAATTTTTGTTATTGTAACAACTTTACATAACAATTGCACAGTGTGGTATAACAGTTTGAGAGCATCAGACAATATAATGCAATTTAGGAGCATCAGTCAGTATAATGCAATACAAGTCAATCAGGGAGAAGGGGAAGGGGGAGGAAGAGGATACGGAGGGGAGGTATGGTACCCGTAGTACATAGCAAGCCCCCCTCACAACGTTGTGATGCGTCCCTCTAGATGTGAAGGGTCGATGAGTCATCTGCCTGGGCCTGCTATGAAGGGGGGACAATGGGAGCCAAGGTTTCCAGTCTGGGTAGGGGTGGGGGGGTAGAGGGATGTGCTCCCTTTGGTTAATGATGGAGTTAAAGCGGGGCGGGGGGGGGGGTTTACGCTAGATGGAGGGGGTAAGGGAGGTTGGACCCAGATGGCTGGACCAGCAGGGTCCCCTGCTGTCTAGCGGGAGGGATATGATAGACTCTGCTTCGCACAGTAGAGCAAAGGGTGACTAGGGTTGCCTTGGTGGTTCTCCCACAGAAGGAGTGGTTTGTGTATATTATAGAGTATCAGGGCGGGGGCATGAGGAATGGAAGGAAGAGGGATGGCCGCGATGAGGAGGAGGGGTGGGGGGGGAGAAGACTGAAGCAGGGAAGGGGTCCGACAAGGCACTGACTAGTGGGCAGTGGAGGATGGGGAGGTGGGCCTCCCATGGGCGTGTTGTGGATTGGCTGCTCGGTGTGCAAGGACGCCTATCGTGGGGCACTGGGGGGCATGCAGAAAGATAAAAAAGAAGGGCGAAGGTGATATCCAATGCTTCAGGGATCCACTTGTAAGAAAGGAGTCCATGTCTGCGTGAACACCACTGCCTGGTTTTGTAGGTTGTAGGTAACTAGTTCATGTGACGCTGTTTGCATCATTGCCACCGTCCAGTCCTCTGGGGATGGGGGCACTGACAGCCTCCATTGGCGGAAGATATGTATCTTGACTATGGCCAAGGCCACATGGAGGATGCGATGTTGCAGGTGGGATAGGTCTGTGAATGTCCCGGTGTCGTGGAGGAGGATGACCGTAGGGAGAGAGGGAGTCATATTGGCATGGATGCTCCAAGGTATCCCCAACATATGACCAAAAGGAGCGGATTGAGGGACACTTGCAAAGGACGTGAGAGATATCGCAGCGAGTATCCTCTCATCTCCAGCAGCTCGCATGGGGAAGGATTCCTACCCTGTTCAGTTTTGTCTGTGTGCGGTGCCACTCATGGTTTGTTTGAAAGAGGCAGAATTTCAATCAGACCCTCCAGGGTGCCCCTGTCTAGGGCGTCCAGGATGTCCGACCAGACCTCCTCCTCCAGAGTGATCTGGAGAAGGGCTTGCTATTTGATGCGGAGGCTGAGTAGAAGAGGTTGGCAGAAGAGGTGTCCTAAGAGTATGCCATATTGCCCCGATATCGCCCCCCCCCCCTCACCCCCCTGTTGTCGGCCCCACGTAGTCCGCTATCCCACCAGAGGTGGTTATAATAGGGACCAGGGGTGTGGGCTCAAGCAGTGCCACAAGCAGGACTGCAGATGCAGGTAGTGCCATGCTTGCCGCGGCTGGAGACCGAATTACTCCCTCAGCCGGTCGAAGGATTTCAAACCCTTGTCATGCAGAATTTGGTCCAGGGTGTGAATGCCCTCTTCCATCCAAGAGGTCCAGTGTAGAGGTCGCCCATCTATACGTAGACCCAAATTGTCCCACAACGATGCCTTAGCATGCAAGTGGGGGTCCATGCCGAAGAGGCATAGGGCACGTAGCCAGGCCTTTTGTGTAGCTTGTATTACAGGGTGTGGGGGTGCGGCTGAGGGGTTTGACACCCATAGAGGAGGCTCCCTCCCTCACCGCTAGAGAGGAGCAATCTCTCCGTAAGGGTCCAGTGTAGGGGATCTGGGGCTCTGGGAAGCAGGTATGCAAGTTGTGATAGGTTGATGGCTAGAGCGTAGTGCTCTACGGATGGTAGATTCAAGCCTCCACATGAGCGGTGTGCCATGAGCTTGGATGCAGCTAGCCAGGGCCGCCAGGAGCACCACACGAAGGACCCAATCAGCAAGTCAATGGTGCGGAGGGAGGCTAAATCACCAACATGGGGAGCATGCCCAGTGTGTAAGTGAAGCATGGTAGGGTGACCATTCTCACTGCTTGTACCCTGCCCCTCATGGAAAACCCCAGAAGGGACCATTTCTCAAAATCCCTTTTCATCTGGGCTATCAGGGGGTCCATATTGTCCGACTAGCCCTTTATTGACCAGGATCCCCAAGTATTGGAAATGTGAGGGCTGCCAGCGGAAAGGTTAGCCGTGGATTGGCGCTTTCATGGTGCCGGAGGAGAGCGGCAGGGCCACGCTCTTATCCCTGTTTATTTTGTAACTGGATAGTGCCGTGAAGCCGTCTATCACCTTCAGGAGGGCCGGCAGGGAGTGTTGGAGGTCTATGAGGGTGAGCAGTACATAATCAGCATATAGGTACATTTTGGGCAGACTGCCCACAAGGGAGATTCCTGTAATAAGATGTGATTGGCGAATAGCAGAGGCAAGGGGTTCCATAGCCAGGAGGGAGGAGAGTGAGTGCCCCTTTGGATGGGGAAAGGATCTGAGATGAAACCCCCGCAGTTATCTTGTGATTTCTAGAGGAGTGGCCCGGTCCAAAGCCAACCTGTGTTGGCTTTGGACCGGGCAAAATCATACCTTCAGGAAAGGTATGACTTTGCAAAGGCATGACGCCAAGACTCTGGCAAGCATTTTAATATCGCCATTCAACAGGGAGAAGGACCTGTAGCTGCCACATAATAACGGGTCCCTCCCTGGTTTGGGGAGGACTGCGATCATCGCTCTGTTGGAGAGAGGTCCCAATGAGGCGTCTGTTCTGCCTCCTGGAACACAGCATGCAGGGAGTCGACTCCCTCTTTGCCCGACCATCCATAGAATTCCGTGGCTGAAGCCTTCTTCACCCGGGGCCTTGTTGTACGGCAATTTGGAGATGGCTAGCTCTATCTCTTCTTTGTTAATGTCCCCAGTCAGTAGTTCCCTAACCTTGTCCGATTAGCAGGGGAGGGCACGCTTTCAAAGAAGGCAGCCACGCGGTCCGCAGTCGCCGGTACCTCTGGGGAGTACAGTGTCTTGTAAAACGAGGCAAATTAATTGACGATGTCCTGTGGTTGGGTGAGGGTGTCTCCATTCTTCGAGCATATGGCCTTGGCGGCCTTCCCTTGTCTCAGTTGGGCCGCCAGTAGGCAACCCGCCTTCTCGCCTTGCTTGTAGTGTTGCCCTTTCAGGCGCTGAAGAGCGTATTCAGCCTTCAAGGTGAAAAGGCTATTGATGGCTATGCGCGCTTGTTCCAGGCGTCGGCGGTTGGGCAGGGTGTAGTGAGAGGAGTAAAGGCGGGTAAGTTTGGCTATCTGCCCCTCCAATTCGGTCAGACGGAGAGTCGCTTGCTTATTGGATTCCGCAGCATCTCTCATAAGTTGCCCCCGTATTGTTGCCTTCGCGGTAGCCCACAGGGTTCAATGGGAGTCTACCGAGTCCCTGTTGTCTGACATGTAGGTGGAGACATGGGCTTTAAATTGAGATTTGCCACGGGGGGTGCAATAGCGCCGTATTTTCAGGCGCCTTGGTTTGTGTCCTGGTGAGGCTAGGCCCACATCAAGAGAGGAGAACTGGGGAGTGGTCAGACAGCACAGCTTCTAATATTCAGGACTCTGACGAGAGCCACTGTTCCTTCTTTAGGAGATGAGGAAGTAGTCCAGCCTAAATTGTGTGCAATGGACCGGTGAGAGAAATGTGTACTCCTTGTCTCCCGATTGACACAGATGCTAGTGGTCCACCAAACCATGGTCCGAGGTCACGTCTCCCAGGATGACTCTGTCCAAGTCATTGTTTCTGTCCAGGGGTCCTGTCCTGTCCAGAACAGCGTCTAGGGTGAGGTTCCAGTCCCCTCCAATGACATACTGCGAGGCCCAATCTCTACAAGCAGGCGGTTTATTTGGAGAAGGAGGGGGAGTTTTTTCTCCGTTGGAGCGTACACCGAACCTACACTGAGGGACCTGTCCCCAAATTGCGATTTGGCGAACGCATATCTGCCAGCCTGATCCAACAATGTTTTCTTGACTGTGATAGGTAGGGATTTCCTAATGAGGATGGCTACCCGCGCTTATGAGGCATACCACTCTCAGTAGTTGACGACGCTGTAATGCTGCTGTGTATCACTCTACCCACCCAATCACGCCGCAGCTTTTTGCATTCCAGGCTAAGTGGGTCTCTTGAAGGAGAGCCACAGCCACCCTCTTCACCTGGAGATGAGAGAGCACTTTTTTCCAATTGATGTAGTGTGTGAGGCTGTTGACATTCCACTAGAGAATGCTTAGTGGGTGGTATGCTGGGGAGACAGACATAAGTGTTCAGAAGGTCCATAGCAATAGTGGGTTACGGTGGGACACCGAGGGGTGGGACCAGGCACGAAGAGTGAAGCGGGAGAAGCATGGGTGGAGAGGCGTTCAGGGGTGTAGAGGGTGTGTGTGTGGAGAGGCGAAGTGGTCGTTGGGCGGTATCAGGGTGTGGAGGAGTGTGCAGGGGGAGTTAGGACTAGATGGAGCCCTGGGGATGGAATCGGGTGGGTAGATAGTGATGGTGGGGAATGGATAAAGTCTGGGGGGGGAGGGCTTTTAGGTGAGGGGGGAGGGCGGACAGTCAATACACTGGCACGCATGGGGGCTCCCATAAGGGTTCCATCCGACACGGGTCGCGTATTGCTAGTGCTAAGTATGTGAGCTACAATGGGGCGAGGTGGGGTGGAGAGTGATGAGAGGTAAGGGGAAGGAAAGGCTGATACAATGAGGCGCAGTATAAGGAACACTGAGTGTGTACCGTGGGTCTAGATTTGCAGAGACGGTGCATCAAGGGAGGGGGCCCCTTCTGGCAGGCAGGGCAGTCCGGCCGGGAGCCGGATACATGTGTGGGTGGGCGGGGGTATGGTGTGCTCGCTGATGGAAGAGAGCAATGATAGTTAGATGCTCTACGGGAAGACCCTGGGTGGGGGTAGCAGGTATGCGCATGGCCAGTATGCCGTGGGTGTGCTAGGATACGAAGGTGCACTGTCCTTGTAGGAGATGGGGCTGCACAGTAGAGCATGGCTCCATGGCCAGAGGGTGCTTTGGATCAGATGAACAGGGCACATGGCGGTTGCTAGTAGCAGGATTGCAGCAGTGTGGGTGAGGCATCCCCGACAGTGGGAGGGTAGTATGCGCGGGCAGGCTCGAATGGGGGGGACGGGGGAAGTGGGGGTACTCGGGGTCTGGACGGATGCACGGTTCCAGGAGCCAGGGACTATGGGACAGCAGAGCTCCCAGCAGGAAACAAAGCGACAGTGTGGCCAAGAGCAGAGGAAGCAATAGCAGGCTGGCCGAGCATGTAGGGTGGTTGGAGAAAGGGGGGGCCTTAGTGCCGCCCCGGATTGCCAACCTGTCCCTGCAGCATGCGTTGAAGGTAAACATTGCACTCGAAGGGAGGGCTGTGACTAAGGGGTGTATAGCACATAGCGTAAATGCAGAATTAATCAACAGTTAACACATTTAGAAAGCCCCTATAGCCTTGGCAGCGTGCCGCCCTGTCTCGATCCCAGCCCTGGTGTCGAGATCCACTGTTGGTCCGCCGTTGCCCACCGGGGGGGTCGGATAGGAATGCCTGTGCCGAGTTGTGGGTTCTAGTGGCTATGGTTGAGGCAGAGTCCATGTCCTGTTGAGAGAGTCTGTCGAGGCAGAGGCGCAGATCCTCTGGGTCAAAGAATTCCTTTGAGGCCCGTCCTTAGCTGGAGGGAGAGGAAGGCCTTGTGGCGGTTATTGGTCTCTTATGAGAAATCCGCTGCAATTCGAACCTCTTGGCCCTTGTGGACATTAGGACCATGCGAGCCGGCAGCTGACAGTAGTTGCTGGGCTTGTGCGTGCCACAGGAAGCATGTGATGTGAGGTCAAAGGCACGTAGAGGAGTCCCTGTGTGGTAGGCCGATATGGTGGGCCTGTTGTTTCTCGGGGGAGGGTGGGCGAAGACGAGAACAGTGAGCTTCGGGAGAGTCTCTGAGGGAAGACTTTGCATCAGGCCCCTCTGTGTTCTCAGGAAGCAAAAAAAACCTGGCATTGTCCCCCAGCTCCGATTCTCCAAGTTGATGAGTTTACTATGCTTGATAGGAGTTCTTGGTCCCGCTACGGTAGGGTATTCAGGCGTTCTTCAACTACCTCACTACACTGTTCCAGCCGCACTGCGTGTGCCTAGAATCCCGCAATGTCCATGCAGAAATGTTCACGTCCATGCCCTCCAACCGGCGTGCCACTGCTTTGGTTTCCTGGAGGATGCATTCCATGGTGGTATCCTGTGCACTGCTTGTGGGGGGGCTGAGGCTGGCTGGCCTCCGGGAGCGCATTTCCCCTTGGGTTAGCCATAGGCGAGTCTGGAGGAGGGCTTCAGTGAAGAGGAGTTGTTGTGCTGGTTTGCCCTTGGACTTGCCTGAAGACATCCTTCCACAGTTGGAATGTACCTCCTGGTTCACCCGTGTGCCAGATCCAGCCGGGGTGGGGGGCTTGTGGGCAGTGCAGTGCTGGCCCCTGCGACGCTTTCCTCGTCTGTTCCCAGTTGGCCGACGCACGTTGGCTTGCAGAGACTGTATGACAGTATGCCGGGAAGAGACCGGAGACCTTGCAGTAGAGGGGCTCGTTAGTCGGGGTGTTCAAGTAGTGTGTGGCGCAAGGAAGAAAGGTCAGTCTGATCAAGCACAGTGTTAGGTCTGAAGCGTGACCCGGGGGAGTGAGGGTGAGCTCAGTGACCAAGCAGGTGACGGTGTAGAGGAGTGGGGTGTATCCAGTGAGCCGTAACTCTGTTCAGAAAAATTTGAGGCGGCTCAGCCTCACTCCAACTTGGGTAAGCAGGTCCGGGAGCTGACCAGGGGACTGAGTGGTCCTGTCGGGCTGGCGCAGACAAGACCAGACCATGGAGACTCCATGTCGACCAGGCCTGACCCTCTAGGCCTTCCTGCTGCAGTATCCGGAGTGGACCGCTGCGTCAGGGAGTGTCATGGGGCGGCCATGGCATAGAGTTAAGTGGTGCCCACTTGGCAAAGGCCCCGGTTGTTGCAGGTGATGAGGTAGTCATGTCACGTAGGCAGGCCAGCGAAGCCAGGCGCTAGGCCCGTCTCATCCAGAGACCCAGGAGGGGTCAGGAGGCAGCTGTGTGGTGGTTTCCCACAAAGGCCCCTGGAGCCGGGGACACCACAGCTCCGTTGGCCGGGGCTTCACACAGGGCTCCAGACCCAATGACCATGCGCGGATTTCGCTGTGCTTTGTTTTCCAGGGACTTTGGCTTCCCCTGTAGCCAGCGTTGCGCCGGTTGGCAGCTGAGGAGGAGAAGTGGTCCGGGGGCACCGCAAGTGTGATAAAACCCCTCGGAGGCCCTTTGTGTCTGATGCACAAATAATTCTGTGGGCTGGGGCTGCACAGGTGGCTCTAGGCCCGATGGCAGTGCACCTGGATCGCTGCGTCACGGGTATCCAATTGCCCTTGTCGTCAGAGTACGGCCAGCCGTTGGCCAAGGTGTAGGTCACTGCAGGGGTAGAAGCAAATCGAGAGCGCTGCGTACCACAAATCGTGGCTCCTCGCCCACCTCTAGGCCTGCAGCGGCACACCACTGTGAGCCATGTTGGGAGATACTGGTACTGCCATTTGGGCTTCAGTGGCTGTCGAGGGTCAGGGAGCAGGATTCCCACGCTGCAGGTGAGGCAGGGAGGCAGGTCATCGAGCCCCCGCTATGCTATTGGTGCCGTTACCGCCGTGCAGGACCCGTCTCCGCGCGGAGCTCTGGGATCAAGTGGCTATCTTCCTTCGTGGCCAGACCATGCCCCCAACTCAACGCCTTCTTGCATGGAGATTGAGTGGCGGCAGTTAACAGCATTCGATTTTCCTCCCAAAGTCTGTGATGTAATTTTACCAGCCAGGTGTCCCTCTACCAAGACTTGAACGTGTGCCGGTGGCAGAAATTTGTAAAATATTGTACAGAACATTCTATTGATCCTCTTTCTACTTCCCTCTCTCAAGTCCTTCTCTTTATTTTGACCCTTGCCCAGCAGGGCTCTGCGCACTGTGAAAGGGTATCTTTCGGCCTTGTCTGCCTTCTTAAGGGTGCCAGATCAACCCTCTTTATGTAAATCCCTTATTGTAAACAGATGTTTGAGGCATGTTTGCTGTAGATACACATGCTTTGCATACTCATGCCATCTAGCGTTGGGTCCGGATGTTTGCAAGTTGTTTTTCTTCAAAGAAGTCTTTTCCAGTCACAAGGTAAGGTGACGGACTCCTCCTTTCGGTGATAGTGTGCATGGGCATCGACTCCATTGTTAGATTGCTTTCTTTCCGCCATCGGGTTTGGACGTTTACTGCTGCGCACCGGTTTAAAACCATCCTTTGGGTTCTCCTTGGTGCGCAATCCACTGTACCCTCGATGGTATTGTTACTATACTCATTTCCCTAGCCTCCGCGTATCGAATCGATAGGGAAACTCTCTTTCTTTGGCCAAAGACATCGTGGGTGGCTTTCGGGCCTAGCCGTGTCATCCAGCCTTCTGCCGATGGAACGGACTGCTTTTCAATTTTGTCCTCTGTGCCACTCCAAGTACCTTTGCACCAATCTACATAAAGTCTGTAACCTGTGCCTCTCACTGGAACACAAGGAAGAAGATTGTGAGGCTTCTCGGTCGTTCCCATTAAAAAGACTAAGGGATCGTCCGGCTCAACGAAAAGAAATGCAGCGACAAAGCATCCAACATACTCTGGGTATCTTTGGAGAAGAAACCGAACATGAAGAGGTTGAAGTGTCGGCAGCGGAAGAAGAAAAAGCCTTCTCTATCCCAGAACCGGATTGCGAGCTGGAAATTTTGTTGGAGTCCGAAGACCTTTTACCGGGACTGGGTACCGTGAGTACTAAAGCCCCTTTACCCGACAAACTCCCTTCGACCACCGATATGTTTCCGACGCCCCTCCCTCGGACCCGGCACCGAAACAACCATTCAAGCCTTCTGGCTCGGGACCGAGTCGAGAAATGTCGTCTTCGGAACTAAAACATTACACTCCAAAAGTCAAGTCAGGTTCTGAACCGAAACCTTCCGCTCCGAAGGACAAAAAAGAAAATTCTGCTTCGGCACTGAAATTCTGTGCCGAAATTAAAGAAAAGGGCCTCCCAAAGCCACCTGAATCGATCCTAGACCTTATGAAAGAGAAATTAGACCCTAAGCAGAAGAAAATCTACATCAATCCAGATACTGGACATATTTTAGCAAAAACACCTTCCAAAAGGAATTTTAGTTCAGAGGACCCTAGTTATAACATTCCTCTCAAGAAAAAGTAGGACATGGCTACGAGCCCTTTTCATCCTAATCCACAATCACCTCCACCATCTTCTCCACTACCACAATTGCCAGTCTCAGATCCTGTAAGCATAACACCTCAGGGGTCTCCTCATACACAGCATGATATAGGGGATGATGATGACAATGGCAATAGTCATTTACAGGTAGATCAATGGGATGACTATAATATTGATCCACCCATGGATAATGATCCTGATTTGTACCCTGCAAAGCAATCACCTCCAAATGACAATGTAGCTTATCAAGAGCTGATTTCAAGAGCAGCAGCTTATCATGGAGTTACATCACACAAAAATATAACCCCCCCCATTATCTGATCCCATGTTTTCTAAGTTACAGTTGCCTTTAGACTCACCAGTAGTCTCTAATGCTCGTAAGAGAGCAAACTCACAGACCTCTGCTGATGCACCTCCCTCAGACAAAGAGTCTAAATTGATCAGTGCATTAGGTAAAAGGGTGTTAGTACAAGAGGGCAAACTCCTATCTAATTCCTCCATTAGATGCTGCTGAAACTGCAGCAAGGGGAATTAACATCAGCATTCTCCTAAGACGACATGCTTGGCTTAGAATTTCAAGTTTTAAACCGGAGGTTCAGCAGTCTATTTTAAATACCCCTTTCAATAAACAACATCTCTTTGGACCGCAAGTAGATGAGACCCTATGAAAAATGAAAAAAGACACAGATGTGGCGAAATCCATGGGAGCGCTACAGTCCCCATCAAACAGAGGCTCCTTTTGCTGCTCGTTTTATAGTGGAGGGTCCAAAAGTTCATCCCCAGACCCTAATGCTTCCTCTTATGAATCAAACACACAACCCTCTCCCTCTAGAGGTTTCCATAGAGCAGGGTACAGAGGAAACAATTTCAAGAGTAGGGGTAAGAGCATTACAACGCGCAACTCCCCTTCCCCTAATAAGCAGTGACTTGCCTACATTTCCCCCGATCATTTAACACCTGTTGGGTGAAGACTTCAAAAATGTTTCCCCATTTGGCAATCCATAACATCAGACAAATGGGTACTAGACTTTATCCAACATGGTTATTGCCTGGAGCTCACCAGCAATACTCCCAATTTTCCACCTCGCACTCACAAACTCTCGTCGTAGCACCTACAACTCCTCAGACAGGAGGTACTAGCTCTTTTAAGAAAGGGATGCAGAGAACAAGTTCCATTACAGTACCAAGGTTCAGGGGTTACTCTTTGTACTTTCTAATCCCCCAAAAATACAGGTCCTTAAGACCAATTTTGGACCTAAGGATGTTAAACCTCTACATACTGTCAAAACATTTCCATATGGTTGCGCTTCAACAAGTGCTTCCTTTCTACAACAAGGCAATTTTATGTCCACACAGGACTTAAGAGGTGCATACTTTACATTCATGATCACCCAGCACATCGCAATTATCTCAGATTTGTGATGGCAGAAAAACACTATCAGTTAAAGGTACTCCCATTTGGAGTAACTACTGCTCCCAGAGTGTTCACAAAATGTCTAGCAGTAGTGGTAGCTCATCTCAAAAGACCATAAATTCATGTCTTTCCATATCTAGACAATTGTTTTGTCAAAGCCAGCACACACCAAAAGTGTTTACAGCACACTCAGACTTAATTAGACCTATTCCACCAATTGGGTTTTACGGTCACCACGCAAAAGTCTAATCTTCAGCCTCTGCAGATACAGTCCTATCTGGGATCGACTCTAAACACTCACACAGGTCTAGCCTCTCCCAATACAGACAGATTTCGAAATATTCAAACTCTGTTACTACAGTTTCAAACCAACCAATACTTGGCAATCAAGACTTTCCTGCAACTATTAGGAATGATGGCATCATGCATTGCAATAGTGACTCATGCAAGATTACACCTGTGTCTCTTACAAGAGGAGAGGAGTTGGCCTAACGGCTAGCGCAGTCGACCCCTGAATCTGGGGAACTGGGTTAGAGTCTCGGCAATTGCGCTGAACATCCTGTGATTCTGGGCAAATCACTATTTCTCCCCCTGCCTAACAAAAAAAATTTAATGTGTTCTCATGAAACGCAACTGGTGCTATGTAAAGCGCTCTGATACCCTATACTTTCGGGTCAAGTTTGCGCTATATAAAACTGTTTTAAAAAAAAAAGTGCTTAGTACGTCATTGAAGTCAGTCTCAGGGTCAATTAATAGATCTAGTGTTGGTAGACAGCCGCACTCATCGCTCTCTGCAGTGGTGGAACATGCAAAACTTATCAAAAAGGCCCTTCATCAACCCTGTTCCACAGATCGCAGGTTGGGGTGCCCATGTCCACAATTTAACAATTCGAGGTCTATAGCACAGCAAGTACAAACATCTTCAAATCAACTATCTAGAGCTTCTAGCTGTGTATCTAGCACTAAAAGCTTTCCAGTCGTACCTCAATGAGAAAGTTGTCTTCGTCCGCACGGACAATATGCGCGGACAATATGACTGCTATGTACTGTGTACGAAAACAGAGGGGACACATGCTCTGCAACTGTCCCGCCTCTCTCATACCATTTGGCGTGGGCAATCCATCTTCTGGCAGAGCACCTCCCAGGAGTGAACAATCAAATTGCCGACCTCATCAGCAGGATGCAGCAACAAATAAACGAGTGGGAACTTCATCCCCAAGTTCTCCTTCCATACTTTCAAGAATTGGGATTCCCACAAACAGTTTGGGCATTTTGAGTTGTCCACCACAGGGGGACAACTCAAAATGCCCAAACTTCGTCTCTAGGTTCCCACACCCTCTATCCAAACAAAGGCAATGCCCTATGGATTAATTGGTCAGAGATATTTGCCTACGCTTTTCAGCCTCTCCAACTCCTTCAATTTCTGGTTCGTAAGCTCAGGCAAACATCGCTCACACTAATCTTAGTGGCTCCCACATGGCCCCAGCAACCATGGTTGACCACACTATTGAAACTATCAGTGGTTCCACATCAAAAGCTGCATCTCAATTCTAACCTTCTCACTCAGAACTATGGAGAAATCAGACACCCAAATCCCAAGGAACTCAATCTAGCAATTTGGCTCCTGAAGTCATAGAGTTTGGAAACGTAAATTTGCCACCAGATTGTATGACAATTCTTAAAGAATCAAGAAAGCGTACCACTAAAGCATGTCATGCAGCAAAATGGAAAATATTTGTTGTATATTGTAAAAGCAACAATATTGATCTGCTAGATGCCTCTATCCTAAATATTATTTGTTACCTTTTGCATCTACAGCGAGCTGGCCTAGCTTACACATCCATTCGATTGCACCTTGTGGCAGTAGCCACATACTTGCAAAACAGACCACATTTATCTTTATTCAAGGTTCCAGTAGTTCAAGCCGTTATGTAGGGCCTTAAAAGAGTAATACCACCCAGAGTACCTCCTGCACCAGTTTGGAATCTGAACATTGTGCTTACAAGACTCATAGGTCCAACTTTTGAGCCATTACACAATTGTCCATTACAGTTTCTTTCTTGGAAGGTTGCATTCCTCATTGCTATCACTTCATTAAGGAGAGTTGGTGAAGTACAAGCATTAACCTTAGAAGAAACCTTCTTTCAGCATAATAAAGATAGAGTAGTTCTTCGCACCAACCCAAAATTCCTTCCAAAAGTGGTTTCTGCTTTTCATAATCAATCAGTTAAGTTACCAGTCTTATTCCCTCATGCCAACAACAGATGCTTACTGGGTAAGCAACATAATACTTCTTAAGGGGCTAGTAATAATGTTCCTACCTGCCCTATTTATAATACCTCTGTTTGTGACTGGGGGTGAATGTTTGCATTGTCCAGCATTCCGTCCATCAATTGTTTCTTTTGAATATGTCACCCTAAGTGGGAAGGGTATGCCCAGACGTGGGTCCTGTGCTCACTACACCACTGGATTCAAGCTAGCCTGGCTGATGACGGGTGATGCCCAGAAACCGGTCCCAGGATGCTTGTTTTCGGTCCAGGGAGGACCTGGATTGGCAGTTCGGGCTGGACTGTTGCCACAAGGACCAGGGTCAAGTCTGATTTGCATATGGCTGGGTCCAAACTGGGGTGGTGTGGGGAGCAAAAGAATGATAGATTTAACCCAGATCCTTGTGACTGGGGGTGAATGTTTGCATTGTCCAGCATTCCGTCCATCAATTGTTTCTTTTGCATATGTCGCCCTAAGTGGGTTGGGTATGCCCAGACGTGGGTCCCGTGCTTTCTACACCACTGGATTCAAGCTAGCCTGGCTGATGACGGGTGATGCCCAGAAACCGGTCCCAGGATGCTTGTTTCTGGTCCAGGGAGGACCTGACTTGGCAGTTCGGGCTGGACTGTTCCCACAAGGAACAGGGTCAAGACTGATTTGCATATGGCTGGGTCCAAACTGGGCTGGTGTGGTGAGCAAAAGAATGGTGGATTTAACCCAGATCCTTGTGACTGGGGGTGAATGTTTGCTTTGACCAGCATTCCGTCCATCAATTGTTTCTTTTGCATAATACATCTGTGGGACCTTCATTTGGTTCTCCCCTTCCTGATGTGCGCTCCGTTGGAACCTCTGCACAACTGCCTGCTCTGGCTGCTTTCCATCAACACAGCCTTTTAGTGGCAATAACGTCTACCAGGAGGGTGAGTGAATTGCAGGCTCTGTCATCCAAGCCTCCTTACTTGACCATATTCCCTGATAAGTTGGTGCTTCACACTAGGGCTTTATCTTTACCAAAAGTGATAACACCATTCCACATGAGGCAATCAGTCACCTTGCCCGCTTTCTATGCCTCTCTGCACCTAAAGAGGAGTGACTCCTCCGTCTTGACCCAAAAAGAGTGTTGTCGTTCTACCCTGACCGCATTAAAGAGTTCCGGGTGGACTACCAACATTGCGAGGGGTACATTAGATCAAAGAAAGGTTGTGCAGTGCAGAAGCGATCTATCTCGTGATGGGTCGTCCTTTACATCCATATTTGCTACACTCTTGCCAAGAAACAGCCTCTTAAAGCTTAAGAGCTCATTCCACCAGAGCTAAGGCTGCGACCACAACATTGCAACGTGGCGTTCCAGTACTTGACATTTGTCAGGCAGCAACTTGTGCATTTTTGCTCACGTTCACTAAGCATTAGTGCCTGAACAGTCCAGTCCGCAGGGACAGACTTTGTTTGACTGCTTTGCCCTGCAGGACTTCCTGGTCTAAACTTGTCCGCAGTCCCTCCTCCACAGATTGTATTTCTGGGGTATTTTTTCTAATGTAAGGAACCCGGGGCTAGATGTCTGAATCAGATTAACAAGTTACTTACATTTGGTAACGCATTATCTGGTAGAGACGTAATCTAGCCGCTGATTCCTCACTGACTCACCCAGCCTCCCCGCACTGCGTACAGGATTTCAGGGGGCCTAGCTGTTCTAAACGCACAACTGTCAGTGCACTTCATGGCTTCCCGTTCCTGGTGGGAAAAGTTGTGAAAAGCAAGTGACGTCAGCACGCCGAGGTGGTGCCTATATAGGTGATGCGGATGTCACTATGGCGCGTACAACGCTGACAAGTCACGCAGAGCCGACCGACGCCACCTATTGGCCCGCAAAGGTATTGCTCGAGTAGAAGTCTTTCGGATCCAGCCGTATCAAGCCTGACGCCTAAGGTAAGGAACCTGCGACTAGATTATGTCTGCGACTAGATTATGTATCTACCAGATAAGGCGTTACGGAAGGTAAGTAACTTGTAAGTAATCAAAACTTCTGCGTGTTGCAGTTCCCAAGAACATTCTCTGTGGGAAATGCATTCAGGCTCCTGTATGACTTTCTGTCCCTACCTCTCCAGCCCTGAGTTCTGAAGAAAATAAGGATCCACTGGACCCAAGTCATCCTAGAGGCTCCGTATTTATTGGGCCCGTTGAGTGTGATACCGGAACGTTTGGGCATGAGCATCTTTCCTCTAATCAGTCTAGTTCTTTGGGAAGATTTTTAGCTGCAGCAGCAGGGCACGCCCCTGCAACCGGACCTGCACAATCTACATCTGTATCCGTGGAGATTGAGTGCAGACAGTTGAATACATTTGATCTACCACCTGAGGTTCTGAATGCCATCCTTAAATCCAGGCATTCTTCTATAAAGTCCATTTATACTTGACACTGGGACAGATTTATGGCTGGGGTGGAGTTTGCAACGAAGAACCCTTACAAGCCAAATTGTCGGATGTTTTACGATTTGTTTTGTCATGCAGTGGGCATCGTTAAAGGATATTTGTCTGCCGTCTCTGCCTTTTTGCATTTGTTGAACTAGCCTTCCTTGTCACCTGTAGTGAACCATTTTATTGATGGGTTAGGTGTTGTAGAAAAGGACATTGTCAAAGTGGATAAGACACTGGGATTAACATTAACAATATGTCTCGTATCTGGTTTGACACTCTAATATGGTGCCCAACCTGATAAACTAAGTCAGCGGACTTATACTGGCTTCCCGTCACTTGTCTGTAATTTCAAATAGATGGGCGCAACAGTCTGATGTCAGGTTACTTAGGCGCGTAAGACGCTGAACCCTGCGATGAGTGTTTTTAACTATGGCTGTTAAAGCAGGTCAGTGAGGCCCCAGTGTCTACTAAATCGATCGTTATGTATGATAATTGTGGTTCAAGACACCGGTCTGAATGTGACATATTCAATGGTCCCCGAGATGCGGATGATAATTGTCAGAGTGTTGAAATGTTTCCCCAGGGGCATGATGAGCACCGATTGGGAAGGCACTTCACTGTATCCCGAGGTGTGGACAGTAAGTACAGTATGGATGGGCAGGCACCCTGTTGATAAAGAATATCTATATGATTGTGAACAACGTAGGTTGGAGGGCCCTAGGGTCTTCTAAAACGACCAATTTGTATGTTAGTTCCAGTTACTGGTTTGAATTTGACAGGCATTTATAATGTGCCCCGATATGTGGAAGGTAATTGCAAATTGTTCGAATGTTTCCCCGGGGACATGATAAGCACCCAATGGGAGGGCACGTCATTGTGCCCCAAGGTGCAGACATCAAGCTGAGAACAGATGTGCAGGCAGGTGTGGGTTAATGTGCACAAGAAAAGAAAAACCCTTTACCTTTTACTGAGCAACTTCTCAATGATAAACATGGGCCGTTAAGCTCTAAACTTTGCATTGGCATTTCATTTTCTAGGCACCTGAGTGTAGACTTCTCCCTGTGCTCCTGCATGTGACCTGCTGGTAGGCGCCCATCTGGGAGCCACATGATAACTGTAACATACATTATGTGAAGTAACCTTTTGGTGAAAGAACGTTTCATATTTCTGTAAAGTTTGTTCTCTTGTTCTACTCTTTTCATTCTCTATTCTACATGTTTTCCCCTCTTATTCCTTTTAACCTGCAAGCCTGGTGCATTTCAAAGGTGGAATGGGGTTCCCCGTGCCCTGTTGAATTTGCCAAAAAGTGAAGTGGCAATGAAACATGTCGGCAGTTCAGCTTAAAATGGTCTAAACGGGGTATTGTGTTTATTATGAGTGCGGCCCTACAAATTAAAGACAGCTGCTGGGTGCTTTTCCGTAACTCTTTTTTCACATTTTGTAGCACTTGTGAGGAAGAAGCTCTCCTCCCTTGATGGGGATCTATAGGGAACACATATGTTCAGATGTGTACCATACACAGTTAGTAGTTAGTTTTAGGTCACATACATATTAGTTTTCCCACACAAGTTTTGGGTGTTGGTTTTAGTTGCTTTTTGGAAAAGTGCCAATGATATGAGAGAGAGCAATTTGGTGAGAACCTGCCGATCGCTCCTTGATGGTTGCTTACATGAGGCACTTCCTAAACACACGCTTTTTATAATTTTTCTCCACACGTGTAAGAATCACCTATTAACACAAGATCTGCTTCTATTTCCAAATGCACACATGGTTGGGTTCATAAGTAGGTACTAGACCAGTGATACTCAAAGTACGGCCCGGAACCGCTTGCGGCCCTCTTGACCTTTAAATCTGAAAGAGACACGTTAGTAATAGATTCCTTACCTTAGAATATCCCCAGGCGTCAGACTGGATCCAGAAAGTTATGCTAGCAGTACCCCTGCGCGTCAGTAGGTTGCGTCGTGCGGCTCCGTGTTCGACGCTGGCGTCGTAAGCGGCAAGATGACGTCACGGAGACTACATAGCGGTACAAAAGGGGGTGGTGATGGACGGAGCATCAGAACCAATCAAACACTCACACCCAGTCAACAGATCTGGGTTTGATCCATCACCGTTCTTTAGCCCACTCTACCACCCCAGTTCAGACATGGCCATATGCAAATCAGTCTGACCCTGTGCCTCATGGGAACAGTCCAGCCCGAACTGCCAAGCCATGCCTTCCCTGGACCGGAAACAAGCTTCCTAGGACCGGTTTCTGGCATTTCAGCCGTCTTCAGCCAGGCTTACTTGATTCCAGTGGCAAAGTGAGCAAGGGACTCACGTCTGAGCATCCCCTGCCAACTTATGGCGAACAAAGCGGTACAAAAGGGGGACTACATAGGCGCCACCCATGCGCTGACATCAGTTATTTCTTTTTCCGCGCCAGACAAGCGCAGATCCGGTTAGAGCACGTACCTTAGTCACTTTTTGACTACACTTTTGAGAATTTTGTTTCCCTTTTTCTCCTTGGTGCACGTAGGGATGCCTGGATTAAGTCTTGTGGGGTCTGCTGTCGCAATATGTCGGTGGCGGACCTCCACGATGTTTGCCTCTACTGCCGGGAGACCGACCATGACTCCCGCTCCTGCCGGGACTGTCGGGCCGTGGCCCCGAAGGCCTTGCGAGAGCGGCACCGGAAGCTGCTGGAGGTCTGGCACTCGTCCCAATAGCGTTCCAGGGACCGTTCCCGGGAACGCTCGCGGGGCCGCAGTCGTCGCTCCTCGGGCTCCAAGTCTTCGCCCTCGGATTCTGGTAAGCGACGACATAAAAAGAAGTCGAAGAAGCGTGTTCGCTCTCCGACGTCCCCCCATCGGTCCTCGGATGCAGACGAGGGGGACAGGGTTCTGCCCCTGCGGCTCCTTTGCAGCCTGGGAGTCCCGCGGCCTACCCGCCTTACCCGGGTCCGTCGGTGACTCCCAAACAGGTGCAAGAATTTCTCGCCACCATGGATCGCCTTTTTAGGCCTTGGGCTCCCGCCGGCGCACCTTCGGGCCCGTGTCCAGATCCTGTTGGGCCGTCGGCGCTGCTGGTGGATCCAGCTTAGGCACCACAGGATCCTGCGCCATTGGCTCTGGCCCCAGCACCATCCTCAGCTCCTCCTCCGGCGCCGCAGTGGGCGCCGTTTGTCCGGTTCCAGGATCATTTCGTTCCTACCTGGGATCCTCATTGGGACACAGCGCCGTATGTTCCTTCTCCAGCTCTGCCGATGCGGTCTGTTCCCCCTGCAACACAGAGGTGGAGGATGACTGGGAGGGGTCCGAGGACCCTCTTGCCCGTCAGTGTGACTCCGAGCAGGACTGGGTGGATGACTTGGAGGACGCCGGCGACCTCGATGTCTCTTCTGACCCGGGCTTTGAATCTCCCCCGCCTACCATGGAGGAGGGCGCCTCCTACACGATGGTGCTCCGTTGGGCAGCTGAGGTCCTCAACCTCTATCTTCCTACGGTGGCCCTTAAGACTAATATCCTCACTGAGGTGTTCCAGACGGCGTCCCCGTGGATAAGAATGTCGCCAGGCGTCACCGCACGGTGCCTGGTGACCCCGCGTTTCTGACCACTCATCCTACGCCTGAGAGCCTGGTCATCCAGGCCTCGATGTCGCAGATTGCTTTTCCCACGGCTCCGCCGGATAAGGACTCTAAGAAGCTGGAACAGTTCGGAAAGCGGTTGTTCTCTTCGGCCAGCTTGGGGTTGCGGTCGATGAACACCGCCTGCTTATTAGGCAGCTATTCCCACGCGGTGTGGGATACGGGTGCTCAGGTGTTGCCTCAGTGTCCTGAGGAGGTCCATGCTGTGCTGTCCCAAGCAGTTGCTGAGGTTAAGGATGCGAATAAGTTCGCCATTTGGTGGTGGTTTGGACACCGCTGACTCTCTGGGCAGGGCGATTTCTACGACTGTGGCGCTTCGTCGCCACGCCTGGCTGAGATCCACCGGGTTCTCGCCTGATGTTCAGAGCTCGCTCATGGACATGCCCTTTGATGGCTCTCGCCTGTTTGGTGATAAGGCCGACAGTGCACTGGAGCATTTTAAGGACTCCCGTGCCACGTCCAAGTCCTTGGGTCTTTCTGCAAAAAGCCCGGCCACTCCTGGGTTTCGTTCCTTTCGTGGCCAAGGCAGAGGCGCCCAGGCCGGTTCCTTCAGCAAGCCTGTGCAGAACCAGCCTCAGCGCGGACTCTGCTTCCCCAGGGGTGGGTCTGGGAATCAGCGTGGGGGTCAGTCCACCTCCGCCCCCGCTGCTTCTACCTCCAAACCTTCCTATTCCGAGCTTTGTGGAGCAGCCCACGCCGGTGGGTGGCAGGATCCGCCATCACCTCCCCCACTTGCGCGATATCACATCAGACAAGTGGGTGTTACAGCTCATCCGCAGAGGTTACTCTCTTCCCTTTCAGTCCTCCCCTCAAGCCATGCCACCTCGGTGCCACCGCATTTCGGGAGATCACTTGGTACTTCTCCAGCAGGAAGTCACGGCCCTCTTGGCCAAGGGTGCCATCGAGTGCGTTCCTGGGCCGGAAGTAGGGAGTGGTTGTTATTCCCACTACTTTCTGGTCCCCAAGAAGGACAAAGGGGGCCTGCGCCCCATCTTAGACCTCCGGAACGTCAATCACTTCCTCCGGAAGGAGAAGTTCAAAGTGCTGACTCTGGCTCAGGTCCTGGCTGCTCTCAACCCTGGAGACTGGATGGTAGCGTTGGACTTGCAGGATGCATATTTTCACATCCCCGTCCTGCCGGCCCACCGGCGTTACTTGCGGTTCACGGTAGGCCAGGAGCATTTTCAGTTTGCTGTGCTCCCCTTTGGCCTTACCAGCGCCCCTCGGGTGTTCACGAAGGTGATGGCGGTGGTCGCAGCTCACCTGCTCAGGTCAGGGGTGTCAGTCTTCCCTTACCTCGACGACTGGTTGCTCTAGGCGGGCTCACCCCAGGCAGTCGTCAACCACCTTCAGACTACGGCTGACTTCCTGCATTTGCTGGGGTTCTCCATCAACGTGCCAAAGTCGCACCTGAGTTCCTCTCAGAAGCTCCCCTTCATCGGAGCGGTTCTGGATTCGACGCGGTTTCCGGTTTATCCTCCTGAGGAGCGAGTCCGGGATATTCATGCTATGATTCCGATCTTTCTGCCTCTGTCCCGGGTTTGTCATGATGACCCTCTGGCTCCTGGGCCTGATGGCCTCCTGCATCCTGCTAGTGCAACATGCCAGATGGCATATGCGGGCTCTGCAGTGGGACCTGAAGTTCCAGTGGGCGCAGCATCAGGGATACCTGTCCGATCATGTCCAGATCTCGGAGGGCACTGCACGACAATTGCAGTGGTGGCTCACGAATCGCGTTTGGGTCAATGGCCGATCTCTCTCCCTTCCCCAACCGGAACACACAGTGGTGACTGATGCGTCCCTCCTGGGATGGGGAGGCCACTTGGGAAAGGCGGAGAAAAGAGGACTCTGGTCTCCGGCGGAGTCCCGGCTCCATATCAACCTTTTGGAGCTTCGGGCGATCCGATTTGCACTGAAGGCATTCCTTCCCTCTGTCCGGGGCATTGTAGTGCAGGTGTTCACAGGCAACACCACCGCCATGTGGTATTGCAACAAACAGGGTGGGGTGGGGTCCTGGACCCTATGTCAGGAGGCTCTGTGCCTCTGGACATGGCTGGAAAATCATGGCATTACCTTGGTGGTTCAACACCTGGTGGGTTCTCTGAACGCCAGAGCGGATGAACTCAGCTCCCAGTGCTTGATTGATCACGAATGGCGTCTGAACTCTGACGTGGCGCAAGGTCTCTTTCCGCAGTGGGGAGAACCTTGGTTAGATCTATTCCCCACCGAAGAGAACGCGCAATGTCATCAGTTCTGCGCGTTGGAATTTCCAAGGTGGCACTCGCTAGGCGACGCTTTTCGTCGCAAGTGGAGTTGCGGTTTGTAGTGCGCCTTTCCGCCTATACCACTTCTGCCCAGAGTGCTGAAGAAGATTCGGCGCAACCGGGCCCAAGTCATCCTTGTGGCTCCGGATTGGGCACGAAGGTACTGGTATCCTGAGCTACTCAGCATGGCGATCGATCCCCCCGATCCGACTGCCTCTACGGGAGGATCTTCTGTCGCAGCAGCAGGGGACGGTCCTCCACCCGAACCTGTCCTCCACCCGAACCTGTCCAGCCTCCACGTCCATGCGTGGAGATTGAGCGGCTACAGTTGACAGCTTTTGATCTTCCTCCCGAAGTCTGTTATATCATTCTGGAAGCCAGGCGTCCCTCCACTACAACTGTATACGCCTGCAGATGGAACAAGTTTGTGGCATGGTGCACAGCTAAGGCTGTTGATCCCCTTTCTGCTCCTCTTTCCGAAGGCCTTCTGTTCCTTCTTTCTTTGGCCCAGCAGGGCTCTGTTCGGGCACTGTCAGAGGTTATCTTTCGGACATCTTCGCCTTTTTACGGCTTCCAGATCAGCCTTCTCTTTTTAAGTCCCCGGTTGTTAACCGTTTCCTAAAAGGCATTACGCACACGTTTCCTCCCGTGCCGTTCATAATGCCTCGATGGGACTGAAATCTTGTCTTGACATATCTGATGTGCGCTCCCTTCAAGCCCCTTCATACCTGTCCTTTGCGTCTTCTCACTCTGAAGACGGCTTTCCTGGTAGCTATCACCTCTGCCAGAAGAGTGAGTGAGCTCCAGGCTCTTTCTTCTAAACTTCCTTTCCTTTCTGTTCATCCTGACAAGGTGGTTTTAAGGACCCGTCCTTCTTTCTTGCCAAAGGTTGTCACGCCCTTCCACATCGGGCAGACCATCACTTTGCCTACCTTCTTTCTGCCTTCGCATCCTTCCAAAGAGGAAGAGAGGCTCCACCGTCTTGACCCAAAACGTGCGCTCTCGTTCTACCTGAAGCGCACACAACAGTTCCGGGTGGATGACCAGCTCTTTGTTGGCTATGTGGGCGGCAAAAGAGGTCGGCTGTGCACAAACAGACCATTTCTCGTGGGTCATTCTCTAGCTCAAGGCATGTTACTCGTTGGCTAAGAAGGATCCTGCTGTGGGGCTGCATGCCCATTCTACCAGGGCAACGGCAGCCACTACTGCCTTGGGACGCGGCGTCCCCTTGCAGAACATTTGTCAGGCAGCTACGTGGGCCTCGAAGCACACGTTTACCAAGCATTACTGCCTTAACAGTCCGGTCCGGAGAGGTAAGGAATCTATCACTTACTTGTCTCTTTCAGATGCACAAGTTATTACTTGTGCAACGATATATCTGTAAGTGACATTAGTTAGTGATCTCCAACTTGATGTGTGACGTGCAACAAGGGTTTTATGTATAGGATATGGATAAAATAACCATAGATTTCTCATTGCCCTCCCAACTCCCTGTTCTGTGGAGTTGCTTTTTTTTACCATCTAAAAAGTCTTCAAATTGGAGGCCTACATACTACTACCTCTGATTGTTTTTGTGCTCCCCGTCCTATAGCAGGGAAAGAATCAAGCAAGAAACTACTGTCAAGGTGCTGCAATGACACCAATAAGCATCTCTACTCTATCGCTTCTGCTGCAGACTGAGGCCACCGCTGAGCTGCACAGCGCCACCTAGCGGTGTGTGGTAACTGCTGTGAAAATTTCTGGATCCGCCCTCCTGCCTGGGGAGCTTTTTAGGTCTCGCCTAGCGACACAGCGCATGCACTGCTTGCCATGGCGAGACCTATTGTCGTTGGTTTGGTGAGCAAAGGAGGACAGGAGTTGTGCACGCACGCGAGCAGAGGACAGGAGTTGTGCGCGCGAGCAGAGGACAGGAGTTGTGCACGCGTGCGCAATGTTAATAGCTGATAGCGGTGGCTGCTGTCTCAGGGCTCTGGAGCAGTGTCCTCCCATCGCGGCTTGGCTGTTGCAGTCGTGAGGAGAGACTGCCTGTTGGCTCGAGCCGTGCTGCTGACATGACGTGCTGGCTCGTCACTGCAGAGCAACACGTGTATTGTGGGCAAAACTCCTCAATGTGGCACACCGACGCTGGCTCCAAACTTTTAAACCCCATAATGGTAGGCTCAGATTGACTATTCTTTTAGGAGTACTCTAGTGCGACACAAAGCAGAACAAACACCAAAGTCGAGCAATTTTCAAACAAAAGAGAGGTTTTGCGATGGTTTGGAGGGGGAAAAAAGCAGAAATACGCTCCGGGATCGAGGAGCGTGACCGCCAACTTGAGGGTAATCGCAGGTCAGCGGTATAGTTGTTAGACCCCTGACACTACTAGTGGAGGCACAGACGCGTCCGCGTAGCGGGCGCGCCGAAGGCGTGCCAAAGGCAAGCCCCTCTGCGTCTGTCCGGGCCGTCGCTAGTCGCCAGAACCCCTGCCCATTTCCCGGCTGATCCTCTCATATTCGCGTGCTCTTGAAGTTGGAGATTAACTGCCCCTCTTCACCATGGGCTCCCCTGGACCTAAGTGCCGCTTTTGACACTGTCTCCCATGAGATGCTTCTAAAGCGCTTACAGGATATTGGACTTGGGGGGTTTGGCTCTGACCTGGTGTCGGTCCTTCTTGGAGGGTAGATCTTTCCAGGTCCTGGTGCCTCCTTTTCTGTCGCAGGAGTTTGCCTTGAAACAGGGGGTGCCTCAGGGCTCAATACTGAGCCCCCTACTGTTCAATATTTATAAGCAACCCCTTGCGTTGGTGGCTAAAAGAAGAGGGATGTCATTGGTGTCGTATGGTGACGATACCCAATTGGTGATCGCCTTCTCTAAGAGAAGTAGTGTCAACCTGGGAAAGTTTAAGGAGGACCTGCTAGAGGTTGCGGACTGGATGGCTCCAAACTGCTTGCAGTTGAATGCCAGTAAGTCGGAGGTTCTGCTGTTCGGGAAGGACCGGGATATGTGGTCCGAGCAGTGTTGGCCGGATAGTCTTAAACCGGCTCCCTTGCCCAAAGAGGAAGTAAAGAACTTGGGTGTGTGGATCGATAGTGGTCTCACCTTCGATACACAATCGAAAGCTGTGGCAGGGACCTGCTTTGGGCATCTGCAAGGCTTGAAACCTCTTCTGGGTTTCTTTCCTCCCAAAGTGCATCAAACCATTATCCAGGAGACAATTTTATCTAGACTGGATTATGGTAATTCTCTTTATCTTGGGGCCAATAAGTCCAGCATTAGGCACCTGTAGAGAATTCAGAACGCTGCCACACGTATTTTGGTGGCACTTACGAAATCTTGCTTTGTTTCCCATGTTTTGCCTAAACTATATTGGTTGCCTGTTGAAAAGCGAATCCAGTTCAAAACACTTTGTGTGTCGCACAGGATTCTGACTCACCAGGCACCTCTGGGGTTGTCCAACCTGCTACAGTTCTATGTGCCGCGGCGCACTCTAAGGTCTGCTGACCAAGCCTTGGTTAGCATCCCCGTGTCTTGAGAGCTAGGCCGCTCTTTCTACAGTCTTGCAGCGAAACTCTGGAATTCGCTTCCTGTCTCGATCAGAGGGATCCAGAACCACTTTGCTTTTCGCAAAACCATAAAGACCTGGCTTTTCCCGGTCAAACTAAGATTCTTTCCTCCTTGGTCACTCTCACTGTCTTTGTAGGCGCTGGGTCGCCCCGTCGCTGGGGCAGCCATGCGCAATACAAATCCGACAAATAAATAAATAATTTGAAGCAAAATGACTGGCTCTGTATTGCATAGCAGCAAGCCCCCTCTTAATGTAATACAGCGGGGACATATCAGGGCGGGAACAGCGTTTACATGCAGAGGCAGATCTACTAACCTAGCACAACGTGGCTTTGCGTGAAATCCTAGCAACAATAAAAAGCAGTTGCATGAAATGGCAAAAGAAAAATCCTGTGCTTTTTCTACATGTAATATGTGTAATTTATGAAAAATGACAAATATCGTGCGATTAACCCATAGGTGATTGCTTGCCAATACAAATTTGTACTGGAGGGTGTCTCTTAAATATAAATCTCATCTCATGGTGCTGTAGAAAGATGACTTATCTGCATGAGCGCTGTAGGTGGCATCAGCAATTTTTTTTAACTTTTCGCACAGGGCAGTACTGCAAATGTTCATGCGTTGCTTGCTGTGCTGCGTGAATTATGGTAAATCTGCATTGAAGCTTTCTTAAACTAACCTTTGGTCACAAGACTGCGAATGTTTCGGTTATACAAATCTGAAACCAGGGGTATAGACAAAACAGACTTCGTTGACCAATGATTTTGACCTAAAAAACAAGCATTTGCAATGCAAAAGGTCTCGCATATACGCAAGTTTGAGCTATTGGCATTGTAAATGACAATTCCTTTGAATTATGTTTGGTTTTTAAAACACAAATAAAAAAAGGCATTGCCATTTACAATGCCATAACTTAAACTCGTGTGAATGCGAGACCTATTGCATGGCAAATGCTTGTTAAAAAGGTAAGGAATTTGTGGTTAGAGTTACCACCAGAAAGAACATTACCAAAGGTAAGCAACCTGTTCTTTAGTTTTATTTATGTATTTACCTACTAAAATGTGGAATTGGGGTTCAAGTGCATACAAGCTATGAATGCTTTCAAGAATAATTTTGAGACTGTTCTGTTTTAAAAAACTTAAATATTGGGTAGGTGTTAACCTGGCCTGCAACTTCTTTCTCGGGACACTGTTCATGGTTGCTGAGGTCTTGAATGGTGATATGCTTGTATTATTGCTTGATAAAATATTTGTTAATGAAATGTTTAAATCTAAAGCTGTGCAGTTAATGAGCGTGTATATTTTTTAACAGAAACAGAATATTTCCAAATTTAAATGAAACCTATTCCTTTCACTTCATTAGAATTTTAACACCATTTCCTAACATTGCTATTCGTTGTTTTTATCATGAAATGTTATGGTTTCTGTGCCTCTGTCTTATTGTTAAATAAGTACTACACCTATCGATGCTCCGAGAACATACATTTCACTTAAAAAAACTGTTGGTGTGGTCCTATTCCAAACAGTTTTTGGGGATGCCCGTAGTGATACAAATTTTACATATTTCTTCTTTCCATTAGGTTTCCAGCCCCATATTGAGATCATGAATATTAAGCACACAGGTATTTTTGTCATGTAATATGTTTTATGCATCAGCAGTCTCTCAATATCCACAAATTCTGTACGAGTAATATTTCTATAGCGACACAAGCTAACTAAAGTGTCACTCCCACACCACCTAAATTTTAGAACGTGTGGATTTTGAAATGAGGAATATGGCAAGTCTTAATAGCACAGGGTATTATCTTGTAGAAATCTCATTGTCTTTCGTCCCTAGTGGTAGGGCTGGGGTACACATTT
The DNA here is from genome assembly GCF_964204655.1 of Triturus cristatus. NCBI lineage: Eukaryota > Metazoa > Chordata > Amphibia > Caudata > Salamandridae > Triturus > Triturus cristatus. The sequence goes on along the minus strand of NC_140593.1, from coordinate 379,097,037 downwards.
AAGATGGTACAAACTAGTTTGTATACAAGAACATTAGGTAAGAATGATTTATTTTTCACTGCTAGGTCTTCAAGTTCTACCCTGCTACAGCACTCCTGACACATAAGCATCTGCTAGGTCAGCACAAAGGGCTACTATGGAAACAGATAAACCACGTAACTAAACCATTGTTTCTAAGTGCAGAACAGAACTACCCATGAGTAGATATTGGTTCATGGTGCCTCTGATGTCATTATTTTAGATTTGTACACTGACTTGCCTCATCTGGGCTAGAAAAGATGTTCAGAATTAAGTAACTCAACTGCTGCCGCATGGAGCATCTAAACTCGCCCTGTTTGCTTTTTCATCTAGATGGAGCAGATGGGGCATTTTACCCTGATGAGATTCAAAGGCCACCAGCAGGAACAAACGCATGGGGCTTGGAAGACAATGTAGTCTGCAGTCAGCCAGCCCGCAATCTCAGCAGACCTGATGGTTTGGAAGACCCTGAAGAGAGCCATGTAATCTGCATGTCCTTCATTTTACTTTACTTTCTGCACGCAGCATGTTTTAATCAGTTGTGTAGCTCTGGCCAAGTTTCTAGGTTGATGCCTACCAAACAGCACAGCTGTCTGTTTACAACAACATATTTAAGACATACGGAAAACTTGCCTTGGAATGCATGCCGTCCGTTACTTACCATTGTCTTTGCATTTAATAACTCATATTTGCTAGCATTCTGTTTGATGGCTTTGTTTTTTAGGCCGTCCAGTATATCTTTGTCTGTCCCGTGGAGCATAGCCTCTTAACCCCGTCTCTGACTGGCTGCTTGTTTTCTTACACGAATGCTAGCTTTTCAGTGTGGCACTACTTGAGGGTAATTGTATTTTGAGCTATCTACCTTGCATACTAGTTCACGGAGTAGCTGTTGCAGCTCTGTGGGTTGTAACAAGTGTACTATATTTCTCTGAAAATATTTCCTACATCCTATGTGTGTTGCTACACTTTTGGCTACAAGGATGATTTAATATCCATCCCACCACTCATGGCAAGGCACTTAAAGTTTCTGTCCACCGTACATACTCATCTCGGTTGTGTTCAAGCAGTTCTCTTTTCCTTGGAGAATTATCTTTCTGCATGACTGATTATACTTATGTCTGGCACTGCTGGTTCATCAATCAGACATGCTTGTGACCATGCTGGAGTTCAGAACGTGAATGAGCAGTAAAGAGCCCTTTAAATTTTGTTTTTATCTTGGCATATTTGCTGTGCGATGAAAGACAGAGGTCAAGTGCTAGGCGATAACTTATGACTAATTGCTTGTTATTCTTTTAAAAGGGAGGTTGTTGTTCCCTTTTGTGTCTCTGACTGCAAAACGAGAGAATTTTGTAAAGTGAGCTACGCAACATTTTTGATGGGGATCAGGTGGTGTGAAAGGAAAGGCTGCAGAATGTAATTTTTTTCTAGAACAAAATGTAAATACCTGTAAACGAATTGTACAGATATTTCGGAATATATTAGCAGTTATGAAAGCATCCATTTTTTAATAGGATCAAAACAAATAAATACGCTTGGTGATGCGGAAATGAAATATTAGCTATAACCTGATTTCCACCCATTCTCATTGTGTGCGCCGCATAGTTTTATTGGTAAAATTTTGACCGTGTAAATTTAGTGGCTATTTCCGTGTAAAGTGTGTTTCCTGTAAATGACAGTGTGCTACCTCACTTTCTCTTGTAATATATTTGCAACAGTGTGGGCAAAATGTACCCCCAGCTATATACTACATACTTTCCACTCTCCTACTGAAAATATTTACTACACTTGTTCTTTGTATGAGAAATGGATTCTTCACAATCCCTATGACTTCAGTGATGTAACATAATGGCAACACCCTTTTTTTTTTTTTTTTTTTTTTTAAAAAAACCTTTATTATTTGCAGTTGCTTCATCTTACAATGTACAGTCACCGTCCAGGAGGCGAATCAGTTAAACAAAGCTCACGTTTCCTGATGGTGGGACACAGCCATTCAGCCGGCAACCCGGAGGTCCGGCGGCGTTGTGCAGGTTAACATGTGTACAGGAATGAGATGCGTACATTGTTAAAACAACAGATACATGTTTTTTTTTTCCTTTTTCCGGTGTAGTTTTGTGGTGTTCCTGATGTGTGCGACAGAGGATGGCGCTGTGGTCCAGCCCACTCCGCGGCTATGTCGGTGGCTACCTAGGCCCTGACCTGGAGTCTTACAGGACATCGCTATTACCCCAAAATGTAAAGGCCTCCGGGCTGCCTAGCGTCAGCGTCGTGCTCATAGTGTAGGCTGAAGCGCGACAAGGATGCTGTGGTATAGCTCACTGCGACATATATGACTACGTGTAGGCCCGGCGAGTCTAGTGTGCAGCTTCGTAGCCCATGGTTATGAGTGTGCTACGCGGTGCGCGTCCGTCCCTCCAGCGCCGCGCCTCCCAAGCCGCCAAGTGTCGGCGTACACCCGGCATGGCACATAGTGCGCCTAGGGCAAGAGTTTGCCGCGCTCTCCGGGCGTATCCGCCCCAGGTAGGGAGTGCGTGTCTACGTCGCTTTGTCATCTGTAAGCGGGGGCGCGCTAGGGAGGGCAGCTCCCCGGGGGTGCCGCGCGACGCATCCATCGTTTGTTATCTGTGGTGAAATGAGGATTCGATCCGGGAACTTAACCTATATATAAACTATTCCCCATGTATGTGTGGCAATAGGGGGTGTCAAGGTTAGGGTCGTAAACTCAGGTGGGGTCAAGGGGAAGGGGAGAGGAGGGAGGAGGAGATCATTTTGCGATAGAGCAGGGGGGCCATCATCCGCCAAGCGGAGCACAGTGGGACCGCGCAGTGTGTACGGGGAGCCGCAGGCCGGGGGGGGGGGGGGGGGGGAAAGAGGGCCGTCGAGAGGGCAATAGTCCCAGAGCTGCCGCCATCCCGCTAGTAGGGAAGTGATAAGCCCCAGAGATTCATGTTATCCCTCGGTCCTGGCAGGTCCTCTGAAACGCTGCGAGGAGGTTATCCTAAAGCTGGGCGATGGGGAACTTCCGGAGCCCTGCAGTCTCCTCACGATAATGGCAACACCCTGACTCTGAAAATCATTCCAGCACCTCCGATGCAAGACCATTACAAAATATAATTTGCACATGAGCCATTGCTGGTCCACTTCTTTTCAACAATCCTGTTTCTACGCGGGTCTTGAAGAAGCAGTGTACTGTAATTTGAATCTGATTTTCTCATCTATCTGATGCACACTTCTCCTTTTTTACTTCAGTATTAAGTGTTAACTCGCAGTTGCTGAAAAAGACTAGTCTTCATTATTAAGCATATATACAAGTTACTGTATTAACATCGGTAATTCCCATCTCAACAAAACATAACATATGTTAATTGAACCACATGAAAACAATGCAGTGGCACATTCAAAGGACTTTTCACAAATACATACACAGTGCTATTATAAAAAGCAATAAAGGTAGTGTTTTCACAGACATTACAAAGAACAATTAGAAGAATCACCCAATATGCTCCTTTCACGAGCAACGCTAAAAGTGCAAGTCTTGACAAAGGAGTGTCCTTGTCAAAGAGTTTTTTAAAGCACGTGCTACCTTAACTGGGCCTGTGCCTAAGCATTCTTTTTTTTTTTTTTTTTTTTTTTTTTTTTTTTTTGAAAACCTTTATTGACAGTTCAATCACGAACAGGTATGGGCCTACAACCCCCCGGGGCCGGCCGCTAAGCAATCAGAGCAAAAACAGGCAAATGTAAACACAGGCAGCACTTCGGGGAGGAGAATCGTAATGCTAATAGTGTGAACAGCGTAGGTAGGGCACCAGGAGAAAAAGGTTTTCATTTTATGATAAAACAAGGCAGAAGGATCAGGTGCCAGACAATTTTCAAACAGCAATTACAGTTATGCAGGGTAATAGACAGAAACGATTTACAGCAATCTGTTAGGTCAATGGCGCAAACACAAGAACGTCAGGATGGGGAAGAATATCGTAAGCAGTGGCGCCTGCAGTCCCCCGCCAGAACTCCCGGAAAGCACCCCGGAATTTGTGGTACACATGAAGCGGCAGCGAGTCATAGCAAAGGAAGTGTATCACGCTGATCCCAGAAAAAGAAAAACAGAAAGAAATAGAGAAGAAAAAGGAGGCCATGGAAAAGGAGAAAAAAGACTAAAGAATCCCCTCCCCCAACCCCCCACCCTGCACCTCTGCAGATGAGTACGGCCCCCCCCCCAGCAGTGTGCCTGTCGCCCTGGAACCAGACCCGAAATATAGGAGAATAGGGAAAAAGAAGTAGGAAAAGAACCCCACCAGACGGGGGGGTAGAGAGGGTATTAATAAACTGGAGGAGGGCCTTCAAAACATACCCCCGGCTTCTCCCTCCCGCACGGCAAGTTTCCCCCAAGGTGAACAATAAACAGCACAAAATCGATCTTCTCAAAGAAAGATGGGGAGCATTATGCACCTATTATGCTGTTAGCTACGCCAGGAGAGCACGCAACCCCTAAGCCCGCCCGTCCACTAGATGACCACCCCTGAAGGATCAGCCTTATCCCTGACCACTCTTTGGAATTCTGCCCATGCCTACCCCTCGACCCAGCACCATATCCGATGTTCCGAGGTAGAGGATTGTCCAAAGACGTCCGAGAAGCGACGCATACAGGTGGGATGGAAGTCTCTGAGCATCAACACAGTCCGCAGCGTGGAGAAACAGGCTTCCCAGTGCTGCCCCAGGATATGCACTGCACTCAAGGTCCAGGAAGGCAGAAGCAGCCAAAGCAGACAATAGTTGCTGGAATTGTCCTTGGGTCGCAGGAGGGCACGTACGGGACGAGGCTACCACATCCCACTCAGGGCCAGCGCCTCCGGGACAGATCAGGCCCTCAACTGGACGAACACACTGTAGCATACTGGCCGGAGTGTCCAGCTGTGCACTAACCTCAGGGGTGGCCGCCAAAGTTTCCTCCTGTGCGCAGTGTGAGTAGTCCCTGTGTACGTGCGGACAGGCGGGTCGCCATTGCTCCAACGCCGACGCCACACCGTCGAGCTTACTCCCCAAGACCCCGACACCATGCATCAAGGAGGAGTGAAGAGCACCAAGGGCCTCGAGGAGGTCGCCGTACCCCAGCACAGCTCTCTGGGATCGCGCCGCCACACTCCCAAAAGTCGCACTTTCACAAACCCTCTGCGACCCAGCGGACAGGATGGTAGGCTTCATCGCAACAAGATGGCTGCCAAGTATGCCCGACCCTCACCGGGGCCGGGACCCCGGGACAAGCGTCTCGATGTCCACGTCGCCGGCGACCTGGTTCCGGGGGCAGGCAAAGATTATCCGTTGCGTGGTCACGGGCAACAGTCGTCCCCACCACGGACCGGCTCCCGTAGAAATCCGGGGGCGGCCCGCAATGATCCGGGCAGGATACGGGCGACGGCCGGGCAGCTCACTATCAAAGGCAGGGTCAGCCACCGGAGGATCTGAGAGCTGCACCCCCGGGCCTGCACCCGGTCCGTTACGCTTGACAATAGAAACGACCACGACGAAATGTAGGCCGAGTTTGGCACCGCTCCGGTGGACCGACTCCACCCAGTCACAACAGACCGCTGTTGTTGACCTGCCACCCGGCCACGGCGTCCACTCGAGGTCCCGGCCCCGGGGCCGCACAGGCCGCAAAGTTCAGATGCTCATTTCTCCGGCGGTACCGCAGCCAGAAACCTCGGAGTCACTCAGTCGGGGGCCACTCTCCTTCAGAAACACGACCGCGTAGCACAGGGTGAGGATCTCGTGCAGGATATCCGTGCGGGATGCGGAGGTTCACGGAGCCGGGAGTCTACGCTGCCGTCCCGGTCGCCATCTTGGCTCCTCCCGCCTAAGCATTCTTAATATAAACAGATAAAAGACTAAAGGAATAAGGAGATTGTGAGGACTAAGATTATGTTACATTTCAATTCAGTAATCAAGTTATTTCCTTTGCACACTTGACTTACTAAAGGTAGCAATTGCAAGCAGAGAAGGCTTACCCCAGGGTGGGGTGGTCGGATAGCAGCTAAGATACGGCATGACACAGTATTGTCAAATCTTTTTCTAGGCACATAGTTTAGTCGGCAGCATGGGATGAAACCCTTAAAATAAATCTAGAAAACTGTACATGCTTCGCTCCAACTACGTCCACCGTACATCCACCTCTCCCTGACCCCCACTCTGTTGGCATCAGTGCGGCTTCGGTACACCACAGACCATATTCTTTGGCCCCCGGTAAATTATGAATGACCATGGTGTACAGCAGTGGTTCTGCTTTTGAATTCTGTTCCATTTAATTATTACTGGAATCTGAGGATCCCCACTTAATCATTATTTCATTCAGAGGACCCCCACTGAGTCATTAATTGATTCAGAGGACTCCCACTGAGTCATTAATGGAAGCTGTGGACCGCGCCTCAAGCAATTTTAATGATTTGAATCTCAAAACAATACACAAATATTCCATTTAAATTCCAAACAAATATAAAAAAAAAAAATTACTGGAAGGCTGGAGTTTTTCTAAATTCAAATGAAGTCACCTATCGTCCATATTATATTCTGTTTGATTCACTTGCACTGCTCCCACCAATGACGCTGAGGATACTAACTAAATTTTTCGGCTCTAATTTTAAATTCTTTCAAATTTACAGAACGTTTAAAAAATTTCAATTTTGCTTGTCTTTTTATCTACACTTTATTAATCTGTTGATATTATTTAATTTTTGGAAGCAACCGCGGGCCCCCTGAGTAAGTGTTGCGGACTCCCAGGGGTCCCTTGACCACAGGTTAAGAGCCCCTGGTGTACAGTATCACTAACCATTGGCAAAGTTCATAGGTCCCAAAGGTGAAAACTGTTAGCTTTGCCAATGATTGTTGTAATCTGCTTTTAAAATTCTGAAGTATTGCTTGAAAACAGGGAACTTATTCTATTTGCATGCAATTTATTGTCTATCCTTTTTGCTATGTAAATTTCTCACTGAAGCCAACCCATAATCATGTAAGGAGAGCAAACTATATTTAAGAAAAGTTTAATAACGTAGTAATATGAAACGTATTTCTATTTAGCGATATCTTCCAGCCCAGCATACATCTCTTGACATTGGCAGGAAATGTTGTTATAGCAGTTACTGTCTATGTATTAAAAGTTTCACGGATGACACAATTCATCAAAATTGTAACATTTTTTGTATTTTCAAAAACAAAGCCTTAATGGGGAATTTAGTTTTTTAAAGTACAACTAAGATCGCTCATCATGATAGTTGTCTCCCATGATATGGGGTCATTTTGCCGTTTTCACTGACCCTTACCAACGGGTTTAACCTGTCAGTAAAGGGTAATGAAAACTGGTCATTTGACCACACGCTCTAAATCGGGTGGACAGCCGACGCCAAACCTCTGATGGCCATTACTCTGTTGGCCATTGGAGGAGTATATCACTGACTGCAAACCAGTCAAGCAGACCTTCAGTTTGGTGCAGAGAGTACTTTATCGATGTTGCGGCGGAGTACTCTCTTTGCAAAACTGTAAATCAGCCCTGAAGTGTTCTTGGTATCCCATGATCATCTTAAGCAGTAACATTCTGTGGCAGATCTGCAAAGGGTTAGACAAATCCTATGTACATTTCTGAAGAAAACTGTGATATTTTTAGGTCTGTCGTTAGCCAAGACCTTTTGATTTTACTAAAATTATGTGTATAATGTACTTAAAAGGACTTTCAGCCACCTCTCATTCACATTTTGATTACACCAACTATAGCAGACCACATGAGGCAATGGGTTAATCTACTTCAGCTACTCGTTAACTTCACTTTGAGTGACTACATTTTGCACTCCCACAATGAGCACATCTGTACATAGTTCCCTTCAGTGCCCATGTTTTTGTTTTTATTTAATAATTACTTTAGTGTTGCCTTTGTGTTTAGAGCCTAAGGTGAAAGCAGGATGCTTTATACCAGATGATAGCAAAGGCCACATTTTTTAAAAACTGTTATTATTTTCAAGAAAAACATACGGTCACATCAATACAGTTACATATTAGTGAGGTCAGCGGTAGTGTATAAATGCAGCAGTGGTGCAAAGTAATACACAATAGCCTGTAAACGACAATTCATTAGTAACCCCATAAGTAGGATCCGCACTTCCAATAGGGCGATGGCATAGCAGTTGTATACGTGCCTTGTGCTTGCAAGTCTGAGAGCGAAACTAGGAAAAAAAACAGAAGCACTAGAGGGGGGTGTACGTTGGGACCAGGCATGCGAGGTTGAGGATTAGCGTTGGTGGGGTGACGAAGGCTGGGCTTTGGCGTGAGATGTCACTAGGGTCCCAGGCACCAGGCAGGGGACGGTAGGGAATGCATCCTACTTGGGCACGATGGTGGAGGATTTGCCATGTGCCAGTTATGTGCAATGTGGGACTCTTATGACATCAGAGGCAAGGTCGGGATGACAGTGGCTGGGGCCTTCCGATGGAGGGGCAAGGACTCTATGGTATGCCGAGGGGGGGGTGTGTCGGAAGAGGGACGCATGGGTGGGGCAAGCTGGTAAAAGTGGTCAAGTAGGGTGTCACAGGCATCAGCAATTGGAATTTTGCTTAATCAATGAGCTTCCTTAGTGCAGGGCATCACCCTCAGCCCTCCCTCACTTGCACACCGCCTGTGCCATGCCTCTGGCGCCCTCCAGTGCATAGTCAAGGTTCTTTTCGCCAAGCTGGCCTAGTGGGCATGCACCCTATGTCATTTCCAGCAGTTCAAAATGTTCAATGCACTGGCATCCTGTGTGGAAATATCAGGACGCTCCGTGACATCGTGAAGAGTCACGTGTATGAAAAGCCAATATGAGAAGAGGGAGGCACAGGACCAGGGCATGTGTGTACAGATTGGCTGATGCTGATTGGCATTGGGAGCAGCACAGACATGCATGAGAGAAATAGCAGTTAAGTTGGTCAAGTGCAAGGTAGGCCCAATGGAGGATGGAAAACTGCATGTTTTTAAACTGTGCGTTCTGGGAGACTATCTGGACGAATTCCTGGGCCTGCCCCCCCTCCCTGTCGTGTAGCACCCTTCCAATGTCATCCTCCCACTTGCGTAGTGCAATGAGTGAAGTCGGAGCATGTTCCCTGATCACCTTGTATATCCAGGTGATGAGGTGCCTTCAGGCTCCCATTTGGAGCAATGCCTGTAGAAACGCATGTTTGGGGGGGGGGGGGGCTCATCGGCCACTGTATACCAAAGAGTTTGGCATGTGTTGCGGAGTTGTCCATATGTAAGAAATTGGCCTGGGGGCACACTGTACTTTGCGAAGAGTTGATTAAAGGCGAGCAGTCGCCCATCTGCAAAAAGGTCTCCTATCGTGTCTAAGGAGCTCTGGTACCATTGTCATAGGTCTAGCATAGTGTATGTCCCAGGGGGCGCGTAATGCCTTGTAGTGGAAGCAGTGGGGCGTACAGCATGATGGGACTCATGAGGAATTGTTCCCTGGCCATACAGAGTTGGGCTAACTTTGTTTGTATGGACCATGGGGATGAGGGTAACTGTCTTGGGAACAAAAAAGCCTTAACTGCGGTTGTGAGAGTGTGCATCCCCTGACCTGTTTCGCCTAGGTTCAGTCCCGCCAGCCAGTGAGACAGCCACTACGGTTGAGCTACCAGGACGTAAGCATTGTAGGAGAGAGCACCTAGCCTGCCCATGCTAGTCGGTAGCTGCAATTTCACCAGTGCCATGCGGTGACGCTTGTGACCACATATTAGTTCTCTTACGAGAATGTGTGTCTCCAAAGAAGGATCGGGGAGGTACAAAGGGGAGATGAGTAAAATAATACAGGAGTTTGGGAAGGATGACCATCTTTGACAGGGAAATTCTCCCCTTTATGGCTAAGGGGAGCTGCTTCCAGAATCGCGCCAGTGACCGCAGTGATGACTAGGCCCTCCCCAGGTTCCCGTCAGAAACATCGGTGTTTGAATGGTAGAGGTGTACCCCGAGGTACCGGACAGTGTTGTCCCGGCAGCTAAGTATGTCTCCAGCCAATGATGCTTCTCGAGGAGACACACCTGGAAACTAGATTTGGCCCAGTTGACGTCGAGGCCCACCACCCAGGCAAACTCGTTCAGCGTAGCTGCAAGGGTAGTAAGATTTGAGCGCACATCGTGGAGGTAAATCAGCAGGTCGTCTGCGTAAAGGGACATCGCATGCAAGTCATCTGCCAGGGGAATTCCCCAGCCCTGTCCCTCTCCACGAAGGTGGACAGCAAACGGCTCCATTGCGAAGAGGAGGGGCGACTGGGTGCATCTCTGCCTAGTCCTCCTGCTGACTGAAAAGGCTGTCGAGATGAGCCTCCCAAGTCTCACCTGGAAAGGGGATTTTGTGTAAAGAAATCTTGTGTACTGTTGGAGACGGCTGCCTACTACAGTGAAGGTCAATACCTGAAACAGGTAGACCTACAATAGCGTATCAAGCACTTTTTCATGGTAAACTTAAGCAGGCCGCATGTGGTAGGCGGCTGGAGACTCTGTCCTGCACGTAGTAGAGACGCCGAATATTTTGGGAGGTGCTACGTCCAGGCACAAAGCTGTTCTGGTCGGGGTAAGTGAGTCTTGGGAAGACTTGTGCGTATCTGTCTGCTAGGATTTTACCCAATATTTTGTAGTCTGCACCAAGGATAGCGATCGGCCAGTAGGAGGACAGTAGGGTGGGGTCCCTGTCACACTTGGGCAGGGAGACCAGGTAGTATTCGCGGAGGGACGGCGGTTGCTTCCTCATGGTCATGGCCCCATTATATATTTCCATTAAGCGGTGCATAAGGCTTGAGACAAAGGTGACATAATATTAGACGGGCAGGCCATTGATGCCAGGGGTTTTGTTCCTGGCTCTGTCATGGATAGCTTGTTTCACCTCAGTGGTTGAAATGGGGACACCAAAGGCTTCCGTAGGTCACTGCTGCGATATGGGGGGGGGGGGGGGGCTAGACTATACAGAAAAGCATCCATGGTGCCGTCGGCAGGCGGGGAGGATGTCTGGTACACAGGAAACGCTCCCAGGATGTCGGACTGTGTGTACAAAATTCCCCAGGCTGTGTCAGAAATTTCCAATATAGACCTAGGGAGGGAGTCGCAGCGGATTAGCCAGGCTAGCAAGCGGCTGTACTTTTCATCCTTATGGTGAATCTTGGCAGCATAGGCACAGAAGTTGAAGTATCGTAGGCACTCAAAGAGAACAGATTTTTAGCAACATGCGAAGGCCCCCCGATTTCATTGCTGTCCACTTTCCGCTCCAGTGCCGGAAGTTTGCGCTCTATAGCTTTGGTCTCGCTATATAGGGACCTATGCACTCCTGTCACCTCTTGTAGGCATATCCCCAGCGTTACCACCTTGAATCCACTGCCCTGTAAGATGCGAAGTCATGATTTTTGGTTAAGTTTTGGCGAATATGGGATTCTTGTGAGTCTCAAAAGATTGGGTCCTCCATGCCTGCCTAGGGAAACACCATGTGTATGTTGGGGGAAGTGTGGTATTCCATCGCATGTCAACCTCATGGGCGTCATGATCAGAAAGCACCCGCCCCTGGTACTCCGCGTGGTGCACCAAACTGAATATGGTTTGGGAGCAGAGTATGGTGGTCCAGGTGCACATATAAAGTACAGAATAAAATGAGTAGACTCGAGAATGAGGGAGATCCCTCCCGACCGCACCCCCAAGTTTCGTGGCTGAGGGAGCAGGTGAGAAGAACATATTCTTAGGCCTAGATAGCCCACCGGCGTTTGGTATGGAGGTAGGGACACGACCTCATCGCTAGTGCCACATGCTCACCAGGTGTAGGGGTACTGTCTGGCGATGTCCTGTCTTTTCCCAGCCTGTGCGGCCATGTCAGTGCTAGACGATCAACTGGTGTTTTCCACGAGGGGCTGAGGTCTTGCAGCTAGCATCGCTGTATGCCAGACCTGGAACACTGATTTTCAGGTCGACCCACCAGGCCTCGCAAGTCAGACAGGGTACTGCCAAGCAGGGGGTGCCCTGTCTGTGGCCCTGATGCTGAATCCCCCACTTCTGCTGTTGGTCTCAGAGTCCCCCTATCCGCTTGACCGTGTGTCTCTATGCCGGGATCCTCTTACCTCAAGGGTCTCCGGTGTCAGCTCAGACGAGGCAGTAGAGCGGGCGGGTCATCGAAGCTCCTTGTCGGCTGTGTGGGTGTCTCGCAGCCCGGTTGTGTTGCAGCCCTCGCTGGACTTCTCTGGGAGTTGGAAGGACCGGTTGTTTGAGTCACAAGCCAGTTCCTTCCTCTTACCACTGCCGTTTTAAATTTCTTTTGGAGGATCCTTTGTTTATCTGACTGCTGGTATTTCACAGCATAACAAATTACATCCATGTGAAACAGTTCTAAATTAAGTTATTTTCTTTTTCTAAACATGCAGTACACGAACTGAAAGCTTCAATATTATATGTATGAATTCATATGCAGACAGTTCTTAGGAACAGACTTATTTTGGGCTCCGTTTCACCAACGGTTCTGTAATAAACGTTTCCCAGGAAAAAACAGCCCTTATCCTGTTTAATTTGGAGCAGTTGTAACACTTTTTTTTAAATGTATTTCCTTCTTTCCTTCCTTCCTTTGTTCCTTTCTTTGCTTCCTTCATTCCCTCCTTGCTTGCTTCTTTATTCCCTTCCTTCCTTCTTCTTTGTTTCTTTCCTTCTTACATTTTTGCGTCTTTCTTTCTTTGTTTCTTTGTATCTCCCTGGATTTCTTTCTTTCTTGCTTTTCATTTTTCTTTCATGCTTTCCATCTCTCTGGCTTTCTTTCCTTTTTCTCTGGATCTTTCTTTCTCAGAGGCAAGAGGCTATCAGTCAATGGCAGAAAGATTGCCTTTTTTTAAAGTCTGTAAGCCAAGACCCTTTGTTTTTACTAAAATTATGTATGGCATAATTTCTCATAGGGGGTTTTAGCCACTGTTCATCTATTTGTCTGTTGTTGTGTCATTTACACTTTTCTCCAACCCACTTGATCATGCACCAGGTTATGGCAAGCTGCCCTTTCACAAAGGGTGACAACTGCAACAACAGCTAGGTGATGGATGGGGTGCTTAAATTAATCTCAGCCACTGGCAATCGCTCGGGCTATATCCCAATGCATCGTTTTTCACCCAGCATGCCACCGTTGTTTGGCCCCAGTCATATGCAAATCAGCCTTAACCCTGCGGTAATGGCAACAGTCCTGCCCGAACTACCAGGCCAGGACCTCTCTGAACCTCCATCATTTTTCGAGGACCATGCCACCTCAGTTTGGATCCAGCCAAATAAAAATCAGTCACTGGAACCAAGGTATACCTGGCTGAAGAGCTCATAACAAAGGCGAAACCGGTGATCCAGTGGAAGTGGTGTAAAAATTGTGAAACATAAATCAATAACCAGTTCTCAACAAAATTAAGTTTGGGCTCATAGAGCCTATATGAGGTCCTCCGATAGATCTTTGTAAGAGCTAATAGGGACTCAGATAATTAGAGATGGAAGCCGCTCCTTCATGAGGAGCTGTAATGAAGAAATGCCTATCTAACAACAATAATCAATAACCATACACCGTCAGTAATATTATCAATAAGAAAGACAAACTCTTAATACTTATCAAGGTATCTTTAGCTAAACTTCAAGATGAAAAGGTCAAATGGGAAAATACATTGGAATTCATTCATTACTTGGTTATTCAAATGCATACAAGTAGATCACAGTTCCTTTCCATACAGTTAAATTTTCACTTGCTGTGTATAAAAAGTGGCAACCTTGTTGCAAGTCAACTTGGAAGCGGGCGCATGGACGTGTTCAGTTGCCAGTGTGCTTCCTAGTTCTGAGGTGAACAGATATTTCCATATTCTTAGAAAATAAATAGACAAAGGACAATGATGTTATGTGAGGTTCCAGACGATAAGAATGATCATTCCACGATCACACCATAAACTTAACCAATAGAATCTGTACAAACTGTGCAAAGGATACATTGTGGGCAGGAACTAAGAACATTTGAGGTATAATTGCCCCGTGGGAAAAGGATGTGTGCCAGCTATTTTCCTTGCAATTCCTGGGTATGACATGCTGTCAGTCTGAACTCGGATTTCCCTCGAACTGAACTCTCCTGATTTCTCCTGCACTTCATTGGCTGGTGAAGTTGAGCAGGTTAAACCTTTCGGCTGAAGGGTTGAATACTCTGGCTATTGCATGCTGTGCTCTAGACTATCATGCGTCTCGGTCCTGATAAATCTACAACCGATTTTGGTTTGTATGATTCCTGAATTGCATACTGTAGTTGCAATATGTGGTTTTCTATCTCTCTCTCTCCCCTCTCGCCAGGCATTTGATTTATAATGTATCTCGATTTTAAACTGTGGTTAAACTTCAGTTATAACATTCATTGCTAAGTAATCGAGTCAGCCTTTCTAGTACATTGAAAGAAATAATGAAGGACAATATACATTTCTGAGGCCTGCATGGAAAGCCACACAAAATCACTATTTTTTTTAAGAAAAAAAGCTTACTAACTTTAAGGCATTTTGGAGAAAAATATAAATACATAAGAAAGTAATGCTCTTACAAGCACTGTCAAATTTCTTCTCATATTTCATTAAATAAGCAAAACAGCAGTCTGCCGTTTCATATTTTTACTGAAAGAAAAACATTTTAGCAGAAAACATTATTAAGTTTTCTTCTCTCCTTTTCACAAGTGACTCAAGCTCAAACCGAATTTGCAACCTTCTGCATGCTTTTACGATGCAGTTTTTAAACTCTGTGTTCAACAAATTTTAGTCAGGTGTCTTAAGTACATTTAGTAATATCACACACAATGACCAAGTAGAATCATACTCAAATAATCATGCTCCATCACCGGTCTTGGTTTGCTTGTGTTCTGGCTGAGGCTAGACCTGGCCTGGTAGTTTGGGCTGGACTGTTACCATGAGGAACAGGGTCAAGACTGATTTGCATATGGCTGGGTCCAAACTGAGGTTGCATGGTGGGTGAAAAATGATGGATTGGGATGTGACCCGAGTGAATACCAGTGGCTGATATTAATTCATCTGACTCCTTGAGTGTGCCGGGTATTCTCAGATGTGGGTACAGGGCTCACTGTGCTACTGGAACCAAGCTATACTCAGCTGAAGAACGCATAACCAGGCCGAAACTGGTCCTGGGTTGCTTGTGTTAAAGTTCATGGAGGACCTTACCTGGCACTTCGGGCTGGACTGTTAACATGAAGACCACGTTCAAGACAGATTTGCATATTGCTGAGTCAAAACTGACGTGGCATGGTGGGTGAAAAATTATGTATTGGGTTGCAGCCCGAGCGATTGCCAGCGATGGAGATTTAATCAAGCTTTCAATCTATCACCTTGTTGTTTTTACGTGGAAAAAGGTGTCCATCTTTCCCCTTCTAAAGATACCTTCACTTGATTGTTCTGTGGTTTAGAATTACAGCCAATCTCGCAGTTCCCTCTTCCTGCCAAGATCCTCGAAAAAGGCATGAACCTAGAGACATGACTTTTTTTGAAACCATCAATCTCCTCGATCCGTCACAGCATGGGTTCAGACCCAAACATGTGGCAAGGCGTCCTTGTTCTTCCTTGATCTCTCGGCCACCTTTAACACGGTTGACCATTCTACTTTGGTTAACCGTCTTGAAATCATCGGCATTAAGGGTATGGCTCTAAAATTCTCTCCAACGAGGAGCACGCGGTTGCTCTGGGAGATATTACCTCTGCCCATTTTAGGTCTCACTGAGTCAGCGCGCAAGCGCTGCTCGGAGAGACATTTTGTATGTGAGATTTCAAAAGTGCTGCTGGCTGGCCTAGCGCTTGCGTGCGCCTGAGCGTGCACGCGCGCAGCCGCCATGCGCAGCCGCCATGTATCTTTCCTCCGCCCGAGGTGCCATCTGGAGCGCAATCACTTTCACTTCTCCACTTTCACTTTCGCGTGCGCGCACACAACTCCCGGTCGCGGCCGCACGTCTTGCTTGCTCTCTTTTGCTCTGTTTATCGTCTCCATCCCTACCCTTCACTGTTTCCATTCCTTATCTTCTTGTTTCTGTTGATCGTACTCTTTCATTTTGAGTCTGTCTTTCTCTATTCTCTTTCTGTTTTCACCATCTTGCACTTTGCCCACTTTGGATTTTGCTCTCATCCCCGTCTGCCTATCGCACACCACAGCTCTTCCACATGTTTGTCCTTCCTGCTCTTTCTTTCCCCAATTGACTTACTTGCATTATTTTGCTTCCACCACCTTGCCATTATTATCCATTTGCCTCGGATCGGGTCCAATTACAGTTGTGTTTTGTTTATACATGCATATAACTACTTCAATATGGCGGATTTGTAATTTCTAAACCGCCGTCTATTTCTATGATCACGCCGCGTATGCAGGTTACGTGACCAATGACCGCCATTAAGTTTATCATACCGCAGTTTGAACTGTTGGGCGGCAGGAGAACGCCACCTACAATGCAGCATTGGATTATACGATAGCAAGTAAGTGGTGCTGTTTGCACTCAGGCGGGCTCCCTGGGTTGCCTTTATGCTGCACTAAGATGGGCATTAGACGGGACAAAGGGATTTCAGCTTTTTCAGTGCATTGTATGACCCAAGCGCCCATTATACCACTATGGGCGCAGCGTATGTGCCTATAACGTTAACCAGCATTGGCATAGCCAATAGGTCTCACTTTTGGGACCTTATATGTTTAGCTATGCAACAGTTGCATAACTAAATACTTATAAGGTCCCAAAAGCGAGACCTATTGGCTATGCCAATGCTTGTTTTCCTTCCTTGTGTGGTTCCTCAGGGCTTCACTTTGAGCCCTATCCTTTTTAATGTGTATGTCACTTGACACCTTTGATCAAACTTATTCAAGCATACTTGATCGAAGTATTTTCCTCTGCATACGACCCACAAATAGTGGTGTCTGTCTCCTAGGAACCAGAGAAAGTAGCCAAACAATTCAATATCTGCATGAGTACTATCACTGACTGTATGCAGAAGAACTGTTTAAAACTAAACTCAGAAACAATTAAGTGTTACTCTTTGCCAATGACACATCTTATTGGAACACCACGTGGTGGCCCTCTAATCTTGGACCTCTCACACTGCCTGTCCAGAAAGCTAGAAACCTGAGGGTCATTTTTGACACTTAGTCAGTGTTCTATGACCAACCAATCAGGTAACTTCTTCCTGTTTTCTCTCTCTGGGAATATTTTAAAAATATCTTCCCTTTCTCCGTATTGAGCTAAGAAAAACTGTTATAATTGCCCTAGTTGTGTCCAAATTAGACTACTTCAATGCCTTGAAGTAGGCTCCAAAATTTGTGTACAACATAAACTGCAGACTTTTCAAAACACTGCAGCCTGGTTACTGATGAAAATCCACAAATTCTGTTCAGTTTTGCAAACCCTTAGGAAATTGCACTGGCTACCAATTAAGTTCAAGGCCTTATGTTGGGTCCATCAAGCCCTTCACCAGGCTGGGCCCCCCTTTTTACAAAGCGTTTTTAAATGGTGTGTGCCTACTCGGTCTCTGCGGTCCAGCGCAGCAAGACAGGTAAACATTCTCCGAATCAAAAAAGCGCATTGGGGAGGGAGAAGTTTCTCCCATTCCACCTGTAATTGGTGCAACTTAATGCCTGACCATCTTAGAGCATAGCCTGATTTTCTAAGGTTTAGGAAACAACTGAAAACTTGGATTTTTTGCTCTCTGTTCCCTGCATTTGTTCTGTGTCATCACATTTGACACAAGCACCAAGACGCCTATAGGCCCATTTGCGCGCTTCATAAAATTATTAACATTTACATTTTTTGCATTTGTCGCTCTAAGTGCGCCGAATATACCCAGACGTGGGCCCCGGGCTCACTGTTCCTCCGGAGCCAAGCTAAACCAGGCCGAAGACCCCATAACATGGGCGAAACCGGCCCTGGGTTGCTTGTGTTCCAGTTCAAGGAGGACCTGTCCTGGAAGTTCGGGCTGGACCTTTCCTATTAGGAAC
This sequence comes from Triturus cristatus, assembly GCF_964204655.1. Lineage (NCBI taxonomy): Eukaryota > Metazoa > Chordata > Amphibia > Caudata > Salamandridae > Triturus > Triturus cristatus. The sequence continues at coordinate 379,079,026 of NC_140593.1, read as the reverse complement.
AGAGTCAAGACTGGTATGCATATGGCTGTATCGAAACTGAGGTGGCATGGTGGGCGAAAAATGATGGATTGGGATGTGGTCCGAGCGATTGCCAGTGACTGAGATTTATTCAAGCATTCTATTCATCACCCTGTTGTTTTTTCCATTTCACTAGGTCTCTTCCCTTCAGTGTCGGGAAGAGACCTAGAAGCATTTTTGTGTTTAGTCAGTGCTTTTGTTTTTCAGATTAAGGAATGCCCGGCAGCTTCCTGAACAATAACGTTTTGCAAAAACCATGACAGAACAAGAATTGCCAAAAGGCTGGCAGATGACGCCAGACCTATTGGCTTTGCGAGTGCTTGTTTAAAAAAAAAAAAAAAAAGGTTTTGTAAAGTTGGGTTTATTAAGATTTTGCAGTAGATCGAATCTGTATGCTATTTTGATTGACAGTCATTGATTCAATGAAGGAGTTAGAAAGGCCTTCCCCCATTCTTCTGGAATATGCTCAAACACACACCTCAAACAAAACGGGGATTACTTCCGATAATTTTTATCAGACCGTGGTTTGTTGGTCATGTATAACAAATCTAATCACAGTTGCATTAGTGCTGTAGGATTATTGCTTGACAACAAATTGTTTACAACTACTAGAACCCACCAGTATGTTTTACATGATTTTTCATAGAATGCATATTCTGCTCTGCAGACACTCTGCAAACTATTACAGAGGGACTAATGCTGTTGGGCTGAAGTCATGCATGATGATGACCCGGACTTTTAGTACATTATTACTCTGTGATTTGCAATGATGGCATATGCTTTCCATTTGTAAGCATGGCTCCTGCCACTTTGCAAGAACATGGCCTTAGTTGAGCTATACAGCTGTTTGCATCCTGATGTCTGTAGGACTAAAGAACATGACATTCTTCTCCTTAACTTTCTAAATTAAATATTTAGCTCAAAGTTAGATGTAAAGAGTTAGTAGATTTATGAAGTCAGACTTCCAAGATATGATGATCAAAAGCCAAAAGAGTAGAAATGTTAAACAAGGGGCAACATCTGTTTTTAGCTTTCGTATTGCTTACAGAGTTGTTTGAATCGCAAAGAGTCTTATGTGTCTCCATCCAGGATAGATTGAAATAAAAAAGTCTCATGCTTGTTAATTTCCTTATTGGGGTTTCAAATAATTTATACATGACCGGAATCTGTAGCCCTCTGTTTAACAAAGCAGCGACAAATCCTCTTTAGTTCTTGGCCTGTAGACAAAAATGATAATGGCGTCTTGGCTTAGGCTGAACATTAAGCCATACCCTTTATGTTGAATAAAAAGAATGACATATTCAGCTACATTTTTAATGTTATGGGTAGTTTAGTTGCTTCCTCATGGTTTTCATGGTGTTCAAACCTTGGTCTTTGTGACTTTGAGACTCAGTTCATGAGAAACACTTATCTGTAAAGTATTGTGCTCTTTACAAGTGAAGTAGGATCATGACCTGCTTCTCACTTAACCTAGTTTGTTGCATTTAATTAATACTAACCTTTGAAAAACAGCATTGCTCAGGCAGGTATGGATTGAGCTTTGGTGCGAAGAACCCTGTAATGGAGAAACATTTATTTCTCTATCCTTTTCCATATGCTTATCATGTAGACTAATTAGGAACAGAGTCAAAACTTTCTCATCCTACTTAGGACTGGAAAATTCACTATTTGTCGCACTCCACCATTACTGCATATTATGCCATATCCAATTAAACTCTCACAAACTTGTGACAAGCTTTTTTCCCCCTCTTCGATTGTCTGCAGTAGTTCTTTTAGCAGTGTTTTTCGGTCTCATCTGTATAGTACTTCTCCCACCATCCTCTACATGCAAACTCAAGACAATATGCCTTATGCTAAATTGCTGAAGCTGCTTGATTTTGTTTAATGAGGGAAGTTTAGTATTCTGTCCTTTTAAGAAGAAACCGAGCTTGAACATCTCGAGAGTATGTTTTATCTGGAGCCAAGGTCCTTTTTTAAAAATCAGTTAAGAGGTTTGATTTTAGATATTGCTTTGTTTCTGATGAATACGTCTAACTGCAAATTCCTTACCTTGTGAATACCCCAAAGTGTGGCTAACCTTCATCTCACCCTAGAAGTGACACTGAAGCTACATATGGGTGACACCCTTGCATGCTAATGTATGTTCTTTACTTTCTGTGCCTTTGGATGTGGATCTGCGGCTTGCAGCCTCAATTTCTTTCTTGTCATATTGCTGAGTTTTTAAAATATTGTTCTCTACAGTGTGCAAGGGACCATGTCCCCTTTGAAGACTACATGGTTCAAACCTTGCAAGGTCTGTCGAAAGCAGATGTTTTTTGACAGATCTCTCCCTCCACGCCACTAACAATTGTGTCTGGGGCCTAGGGTCTTCTCATACTACGAGACTTCCGGGCACCGTGCCATCCCAAGGCAACCCGGGACAGCAAAACTCACTGAACAGTCTTAGACAGTGCATAAGTGCTGGTCCCGGTTGACGGTGCAGACCCCTTCCCATTCTCTAGGCTGTTTTCACAAATTGTTCTCTTCCTATTCTATATCACCAGGTAACTCCAAATCATAAAAGAAAAATAAGTCATCAAAACGTAACTCTTTTCCCAGCACTCATCAGGAAATTTTGTGTTGACGTTAAGGTGCCTCTTGATCTCAGGCCTGGTATCCTTCCATGGAACTGGTCCCACTGCTTGTACGGGACGAACCCGAATTGCTAGGTTAATCAACAATGCTGCAACAAGTTGAAGTCTTCAAGGACACCATGTTGCACATCTTTGGCTCTGTTCTGGCTCTCTCTAATATGCGTTTGGACCCCATGTTCTGAGGAGGCCTTCATTGAGATCGGTCTTCAGTGCGGTCTGTGCCTCTTGACCCCTCTGCCGGGTCTGCCCCGAATCCAGGACGGATGCCCAACCTGACTTAAAACCTGGCCCCCTGATCTTTACTCGTCTCCCACTTATTAGCGCTGGCACTTTCGAAGGAAAAACCCATTGTTTATCATACTCTGAAGCGAATCTGACATGACCAAAGTTGCCCACAACAATCTTCGACGCAACCGGTTCAGTCTCATTCTGACTCAGATGGAACTCTTCCTTTGTCCAGAACACTCCACCTGCCTTCTAATTCCTAGCACAGTCATGATGATGAATCGTTCCACTATTATATAAATAGACATAAAAATCTCTTTATGGATCTTCAACATGCAAGTGGGTTAGACACCTGCCCAAACACTTGGTTGAACTCTCCCCCCTGGCCCTTCCACAGAGGAATCCACTTTTGTTGCTGTGGTTATATGGAGGGTTGCTTAAGTTTCAGACCTCCAACTTCCGTCTGTCAAGACTAATATCCTGAGGGAAGTCCTGCTGCCTGGACAGACTTCCACAAAACAAGTTATTTCATTTAATGAAGCCCTGACAGACAAGTTAACAGACAGATTACCATACAGCAAAGACCTGCTGATGGGATCCTGGCATTCTTTCTGCAACACCCTATGCCATGAAACTATGTGGTCCAAGTGTCGACAAGCAGACTCCACTCGAACTCATTGTGTCCAACGCCTCTCGATAGGGGGTCCAAACGTATAGAGGCATTTGGAAAGAGAATGTTCTCCTCAGCTAGCCTCCGCTCAGTGTATGCCAATTGCGTCTTGGACACTATTCACTTATGTTGTGGGATCTGATCACCGAGATCTTACCCACAGTCCCCAAGGAATTTAATGCCAACATTGTGCACATTATACAAGACATAGAAGACACAGCGAAATACTTGATTTGCTCTATGCTGGACCGACTGCTTGGGCACAGCAGTTGAAACAATTATGGTGCTTCTTTGCAACGCGTGGATGAGATCTATGGGCTTTTGAAGTGATGTTTAGGCTTCAATAATGAACATGTCATTTGATGCCAACCGTGTCTTCGTAGACTAGGTAGACTCTGCCCAGGAGCACCTCAAAGAAAGCAATATGCAAAGAAATTATGTATTATATGCTTTAATAAATCTTAGCCACTGGTAATTATGCAGGATGCATCTCAGTCCATTGTTATTTTGCACGCTAGGCCACCTCAGTTTGGACTCAGCCATATACATTGACTCTGCTCCAATAGGAACAGTTCAGCCACAACTGCCATGCCATGTCCTCCCTGAACCGGAATACCAGCAACCCAGGACCGGTTTAATCTTAGTTAAGACTCTAGGAAAGCAAGGCCACTGTTCGCCCCTTCTGCCGTTCTGCGCCCATGCGGAAGTATCCCCAGCAGTTTTACCTCTTTTGAGATTTCAGAAGAGGATTAGGAAAAAGACAAGACCAAGATCCGCCTCCACAAAAATAAAACTCCCCAGTCTTTTTGAGACTGGAGTCTGGGATCGGCTGACATTGTCCAGGCCTTCAGGGGCAAATTACTGCTCAGTCCCCTACCCCTCCGTAGACCGCCACTAAACCACATTAGCTTGCCCTTTGTAGCGTATGGAAATCCTGTTAGAGGCAGAAATAAGGGATCTGAAAGAGACTGTAGTTATAGATTCCTTACGTTAGAATTACCCCCAGGCGTCAGACTGAATCCGGAGAAATGTTTTCGTAGTAGTACCCCTGCTCGTCGGTAGGTGGCGTTTGTCAACTCCGTGTCTGTCTCGTGGTCGCCGCAATGACGTCGCAGTGTCTACTTGGACACCACCACTGCGCGCACATGTTAGTTTTTTTTTTCCGCACCAGCCATTGCAGATCCAGAGTGAGTGTGCCCCCGAGTCTTTTTCGACTCCTCCTGGTGCATGAGGGATGTCCCATCGTCAGACCGGCTTCAAGCCCTGTGACTTCTGTTACAAGTTGGTGTTGGTCACCGATATGCACCTCGTGTGCCTTTGGTGCCTGGAGCGCGACCATGATCCAAATTCGTGCTCCGACTGCTGGGCCATGAACCTGAAGTCTTAGTGGGAGCAGTCCTGAAAGCTTTTGGAGGCCCGGCAGTCCACTCCGTGTCGTTCGAGGTCCCGTCGAGAGGAAGGTCGCTGGACCGGTCGCGGACTCATCACCATTCCTCCTCGAAGTCTTCGCACTCCTCCTGTAAGTCGAAGGACAAGAAGAAGGCGCAGAAACATCGTCGCTTTTTGCCTTCTCCCCGTTCATTGGCTGACGCAACGCCGGACCCGGAGCGTCATCGCTCTCCGGCTCCATCTTCGGAGCCCACTGAGATGGCTCCGCCCTTCCCTCCCTTTCCCAGAGCCAGTCCTCTGCCCAACTTCATTACTTTTACGAAGCGCTCCATAGCATTTTTGAGCAGCCCGACTCCGCTGGTGCGCCGCCGTGCCCCGTGGACTCGGATGACGGCGGCTTCAGCCTCGATGCCGGAGGGCACCCATGGATCCATGCCTTGATCCATATCTGCGCCGGTCGACCTCACGGTACCTTCACCGGCGCCGATTCCAGTGACGACGCCCCTGATGCCGGTTGAACCCCCAACCGTCGCCAGCCCCAACCTCACCCCCGACTTAGACCCGGTGCCGGACCGACATCGGTACCGGAGGGCACTTTTGTAACGCTGTTTTTTTGGGTTTTTTTTACAGACTTTTATATAGTGCGAACTTGACCCAAATAGGGTATCAAAACGCTTTACATAGCACCAGTTGCTATGGACACAATTCATTATTGTTAGGCAGTGGGAGATTAAGTGTTTTGCCCAGAATCACAGGATGTTCAGCGTCATTGCAGAGACTCAAACCCAGTTCCCCAGATTCGAGGTCGACCGCCCTAGCTAGTTAGGGAACGCCAGGGATGAACAGAGGAGTTGGCCTATCGCCCTTAGTGGCAGCCAGAGGAGGGTGAGGAGGACTCAAGGGTGGGGGGGGAAGGGGGGGGGGGGGGGGGTTAGTTGACTCTCTAGCAGACCAACTTGAGGAGCCGGACTGGTGAGAGGAGTTGGGTGATGCCAGTGGTCTGGATACCTCCCCAGACCTTGGTATGCTTTCTCCCCTTACCGTGGCTATGGAGGAGGGGGCTTCCTATGCTGTGTTGTTGTGTAGGGCAGCTGAGGCCTTGAGCTTCCTTCGGTGGCTGTTAGGTCTAACCTCCTGACTGAGGTGCTTCAGCCAGCAGCAGCCTCCTCTGAACCCTGCTGCCTTTTAATGAGGCTCCATTTTTCCTCTCCCAACCCCTACCCCTGAGAGCTTGGTGGTCCAAGCCTCATCCTCAAAAGGCGCGTTCCCGACTGCTCCCCCAGATAGGGAATCCAATAAGCTGGACCATCTTGGGAAGAAGATATGTTCGAGGCATAGGAGCTGCAGATTACACACTATGCTTAGATCGCCATCTGGTGTTGGGCCCAGATGTTTGCACTTGTTTTTGTCCTGGAAAGTCTTTGGAAGTCACAAGATAGGTGACTCCTCCTTAGGATCATAGTGCGCATCGGCTTCATCCTCAGATTGTTTTTTTCCGCCATCGGGCTCGGATGTGTTTCTCGCGCTCCAGTTCGGAACCGTTACCGATTCCTGTTTCGATGCGCAATCCTTCACCCTTTCTACGGTATTGTCTCGATTGCGAACCCTAATCGGCGCGCATCTCTACAAGTCTTCGATTCCGGTCGTCGAAGAAGGCCTTCGGGCCGACCTGAGCCTTGGCATCTGGCTCATGGAAAGGACGCCTTTCAAAAAGTGTCCTCGATGTGGGTCGAAGTTTCCCCACACCGATCTGCATGAGGTGTGTAACCTCTGCCTCTCTCCGGAGCACGAGGCCAGAGACTGTCCAGCTTGTGCCTCTTTCTTCTCGAAGAAGACCATCCGGGATCGACGAGCTTGAAGGACCATGGCTCGCTCGTCGACTTTGATCCCCGACGACATCTTCCAAGAGGTCGTCGATGTGCCAGAGGAGCGGGTCTAAGAAGGCCTAGTCAGCGCCTCCGAAGCTGATGACTCCGTCGTCAAAGAAGTGACTCCGGCATAACGGATCGTAAGTAGAGACGTCGACCCCGACCCACTCCCTACAGCAAAAAAGGCTTCGGTCACACCTTCACGATCAGGTGCACACCGACACACTGCTTCCCAAGCCCCGCCCTCGGGCCTGGCAAAGAAGCCTACCAAGCCTTCCGGTGACTCTGGCTGGAGTCTGCCTGTCACCGGCGCTGAAACCCAATCATCGGCACCGAAAAAGAAGCCGCACCCATCCTCCGGGCCGACCGCTACTTCCACCCGAAGCCCTCCGCACCGAAGACACCAAGCAGTGACTCCCCAGCACCTAAAAAACACTCTGAGCCGACGAAGAAGCTACTCCCCAAAAGTTCGGACTCACACTCTTCGGAGCCAAAAAAACCATTGACACCGAAGAAGCACACACAGACTGGTAAATCACATGGCTCCAAACCCAAAACCGCTCCGGAGCCGGCGCCGAAAAAGCCCTCGATATCAACACAGTCGACACTGAACACCCAACCTTCTTCAGAAGAGCTTTTTCGACCAGACCCTCAACAAAAAACTCTAACTAAAGACCCTAAGACTGGTCAATTGACTCTGAGTTCCAGAAAAAGACCACTGGACATGCCTGCACCAGCTCCTCCACCTAAAAAGAGGGACATAGCCACATCACCTCTTAGAGTCCCTTCTCCACCTTCCCCTCCCCCACCACCTCGTTCTCCTACGCCATCCCCTACACCAGTAGACGATGACGACACATATGATGACACAGGGGACGGTGCGGACGACCTGCCACTAGGGGACCCCAGTCCACCAACTTCCCCTGACCCCTGGGATGACTATAATACGCCTGATGTCCCTAATGTCCCGCAAGATGACATCTACCCCTCTAGGCATTCCCCACCAGAAGACGCCATGGGTTTTAATCAGCTGGCACACCGAGCTGCCCAGTACCACTGGGTCGACCTACATACTGAACCAGTTGAAGACGATTTTTTAATGGACACTTTTGACACCACCCAAAGGTCCACATTCACTTTACCCACGCTCAAAGGGGTTATTAAACATGCTACAGAGGTATTTAAGGACCCTGTTAGCGCTAGAATCATCAATCCTAGAATTGAGAAAAAATACAAAGCTGCCCCTACAGACCTAGCTTACATTAAGGGCCCTGTTCCATTAGACTCTATGGTAGTCTCAAATGCTAGAAAGAAGGCTAACTCGCAAACATCAGGTGATGCAGCTCCGCCCGACTAAGAATCTAAACTCCTGGACGCCTCTGGCAAAAGAACAGCGTCACAGGCAGCTAACATTTGGCACATCGCAAACACTCGGGCCCTGTTAGCCCGATACAATAGGGCTCACTATGATGAGTTGGAGTCCCTACTACAACACCTGCCGGACAAATACAAAAATAAGGCCAACGACCTCATACAGGAGGGTAAAATTATCACCAACACCTCCATCCGGTGCGCTCTCGATGTGGCAGATACAGCATCCAGAGCAGTAAACACAAGTGTCCTTCTCCGCAGGCACGCGTGGCTACGCATTTCCGGTTTTAAACCTGAGGTGCAAAGCTCTATCCTCAACTAACCATTTGACCAACAACACCTTTTTGGCCCTAATGTTGACACATCCCTTGAAAAGATGAAAAAAGACACGGACACAGCCAAATCAATGGGAGCCTTGCAATCGCAAGCTCCCAGACGTTCCTTTTGTCGCTCATCCTACAAGGGCAACTCCAGGGGCTACTCGTCTGATAACCAATCCACCTCTTACAAGGCTCCCATCCAATCCACCTTCACAAGAGGTTATCAGAGAGGAGGATACAGAATCAACAATAACAAGGGCAGAGGCAAGACTAACAACACCCGCTCTGCCTCCACCCCTGCCCAATGACTTCCCTCCGCACTATTCCACTGCTGTCTACAACAGTTCCTTCCTGTCTGGATCAACATCACCACAGACAGGTGGGTGCGACAAATAGTGCAATCAAGTAACTGTCTCGAACTTACCTCTACCCCCAAACATTCCAATCCAATCCAAAATTTCTTTATTTCGGCCGATTAGGCCATAAAAGATAGAATCACACAATACATTTAAAACGGTCACTAAAAATACAAGCATGATAAAACCAGTAAAATCAATATACAAATGTTACGGACATCTAGACAATGGAATTCATTAAACAACACAGTTCTTATTTATATTAGACCTTATGTGCCACATAGCCGTTAAAAATTTTGCAACTGCAAAGACTATGTGCGGATCAGTGTTCGTTTTCAATATTCTGTACACCTGCTGATGACTCCTAATGCCCAGATTTCTGCATAGCGGGACTAGCCAGTATCTTCTTGGTCTATTGTAAGCTGGGCAAAAGAACACAATGTGGGTTTCTTCCTCATCATGATTGCAGCAGCCTGGACAGATTTTATCATTCTTTATTGTCCAGTTGTGGGTAAAAATTTTGATAGGGAGAGTCCCTAGCCTCCATTGTATGAACAATTTTCTGGATAAGATGGGAAAAATAATATCCATAAATCCCTCAAACTGGTAATGGTCCTTGAAAGTCAGAAATCGATCAGTCAAGGACCCTTTGTTAGATGCAGAGACCAGGGAGGCATAACGTTGCTCCCTATATATACCCACAAGGCATTTGCGGGAGACCCCAAGACAGCCTTGCTCGGGCGATTCCCATAATTCGGGGAGCCCCAGCCGATAGAGTTCTTTCTTAATCGAGGCTAGCCAGGTAATTTTATCGCAGGAATTCAGATTCATAACATGTACAAGCTCTTGCCTATAGTGTAGAAGCTCAACAGTGGACCAGAGCCTATGCCAGAACCTTAATGGCATAAGTTCCAGGTCCTCTTTTATAGAGGGTAGACCCATATCCATTCTTAGGGGAAGAAGGGGTGTGCACCCAAACAGCATCCAATGTCAACAGAACATTTGACACTCCTGAAACAAGAGGTAATTTCCTTACTACAAAAAAGTGCAATAGAACTGGTTCCCCTGCATCAACAAAACACGTGAGTTTACTCCATGTATTTTCTCATACCAAAGAAAGACGGCTCTCTGAGACCTATTCTAGACCTCAGGCCACTAAACCTATACATACAATCAGACCATTTCCACATGGTCACACTTCAGCAAGTCCTCCCTCTGCTTTCACAGGGCGACTTCCTGGCTACCTTAGATCTCAAGGACGCCTATTTCCATATTCCCATTCACGCAGCACACAGAAAATATCTCAGGTTTGTAGTGGACGGGCAGCACTATCAATTCAAAGTACTCCCTTTCGGAGTCACAACAGCACCACGGGTATTCACAAGTACCTAGCGGTAGTCGCAGCCCATCTAAGAAGACAACACATTCACGTCTTCCCATACCTCGACGACTGGCTCATAAAAGCCAGCTCGTACAACCAGTGTGTTTATCACACTCACGCGACTATCCAATTACTCCACGACATGGGGTTCTCAATAAACCACACCAAGTCTCATCTGCAACCCTCTCCCACGCAACAGTACCTCGGTGCCACAATAAATGCCTCAAAAGCGCTAGCCTATCCCACTCCAGCCAGGATAGCAAGCATTCTCGCTCTCCGCAGCAAATTTCAGCGGCATTACTCTCTTCCAGCTCGAGTGTTCATGCAGCTTATAGGGATGATGGCCTCTTGCATATTTATAGTGCCTCACGCAAGACTCCAGATGCGTCCCATACAAGAGTGCTTAGCACGTCAATGGAACTAGGCTCAAGGACAGCTAACAGATCTGGTGTTGGTAGACTGTCGCACTCATCGCTCTCTGGAGTGGTGGAACAGCAAAAACCTACCCAAAGGGCAACCATTCCTCAAATTGTCATGACAGCGGACGCATCGCTCTCCGGCTGGGGAGCTCACCTATTACATCACAGCATGCAGGGCAGGTGGATACCTCAACAAAAGTTGTCATCAATCACCTGGAATTACTGGCCATATTCCTAGCCTTGAAAGCATTCCAAAAACAAATATGAGGCAAGACTGTCCTAGTCCGCACGGACAACATGACAGCCATGTACTACATACAGAAACAAGTCGAGACACACTCTCTGCAGCTCTCTCAGCTAGCACAGAACATATGGAGATGGGCTATACCTCAGAACATTTTTCTCCTAGCCCAACATGTCCCAGGAGTTCAAAACACCATAGCCGATCTGTTATCAAATGCAACAGATCCACGAGTGAGAACTTCATCCACAAGTTCTTCAACCATTCTTTCAGATGTGGGGGCAACCACACATAGACCTCTTCGCCACCCACAAACGCCAAATGCCCAGGCTTCGCCGCCAGATACCCACACCCATTGGCCAAAGGCAATGCGATATGGATGAACTGGTCAGGCAGATTTGCGTACGCCTTTCCGCCTCTCCCACTCATACCACTGGTGGTGCGCAAACTACGGCAACACTCACTGACTCTCATTCTAGTTGCTCCAACTTGGGCCAGACAACTGTTGTACACCACAGTACTGGAACTGTCTGTAGTTCCGCCCCAAAGATTACACCTCTCACCACGCCTCTTAACCCAGAACCGTGGAGAGATCAGACACCCGGACCCAGCTCAGCTCAACCTTGCGATCTGGCTCCTGAAATCTTAGAATTCGGTTACCTTAACCTTCCTCCTGAATGTATGAACGTCATTAAGGAAGCTAGACGCCCTACCACTAGAGCCTGTTACGCAGCCAAGTGGAAACAATTTGTGATATATTGTCGTAACAATAACATCAGTCCCCTAAATGTGTCTATTCAACACATCATTGGCTACCTACTACACCTACAAAGGTGCAACTTAGCCTATACGTCTATTAGGCTACAGCTTGCTGCCATAGCAGCATATCTACAAAATAGACAACATTTATCACTATTCAGGGTACCTGCCATCAAAGCCTTTATGGAAGGACTCAAAAGGAAAATTCCTCCCAGAGTTCCACCATCACCTGTATGGTATTTAAACATCGTTCTCAGAAGACTAATGGTGCCTCCCTTTGTGCCTCTACATAAATGTGAGCTACAATTCTTGACATGGAAGGTTGCTTTCCTAGTGGCCATTACTTCTCACCACCACACAAAGGCAATCCCATATCAAAGTCTGGGATAGCCAGATGGATAGTTAAATGCATACAAATTTTCTACCACAAAGCAAAACGTACTTTAACTGTTTCTCCTAGAGCCCACTCTACAAGAACAATAGGGGCTTCTATTGCATTTTTAGGGAACATTCCCTTAGATGACATCTGCAGAGCAGTTACATGGTCTACACCGCACACGTTCACAAAACACTATTGTGTAGATGAGCAATCAAAACAACAAGCTAGTGTGGGCCAAGCTGTACTCAAAACACTAGTTCAGACTACTGCAACAGATACTGGTGACCGCCGCTAAGAAGGGAGACCACTATACAATCTATGCATAGTGTGTAATCTGCAGCTCATATGCCTCGAACGGGAAATGCTACTTACCAGTATGCATCTGTTCTTGGCATGTAGAGCTGCAGATCTACACACGCCCACCCGCCTCCCCGGCTTCCTTTATCTGTTCCAGTTTTATTTAGATACAGCATACAAGGGCATCTTCCTGTTTCTTACAAAGCTCCATCATTTCCCTGCTGGCGAAAAACAATCTGAGGATGGAGCCGATGCCCATGCGCACTATGTTCCTAAGGAGGAGTCACCTATCTCGTGACTTCCAAAGACTTACCAGGACAAAAACAAGTGCAAACATCCGGGCCCAACACCAGATGGCGATCTATGCATAGTGTGTAGATCTGCAGCTCTACATGCCAAGAACAGATGCATACTGGTAAGTAGCATTTCCCTTTCTTCCGCCTACTTAGGACTGCGATCGGTGAATACGGCATGTCTCTTGGGCCGTTATACTCACACGGTGTAGGGTACGGTCGCACAAGTGCTGCCACAGTGCTCGGAGGAGGCCCGGGCCGTGCTCACCCGTGCTGTTGCTGAGGGTCGAGACGCAGCTAAGTTCACAATCTGGTATGGGCTGTATACCGCCGATTCGCTGAGTAGGACAGTTTCCTCGTCTGTAGCCTGGCTGAGAATGTCTGGCTTCACTGGGGATGCCCAGTCCATACTTTTGGACATGCTCTTTTATGGCCGTTGCCTGTTTGGTGACAGGGTGGGCAATGCGCTTGAGCGCTTCAAGGACTCTGGGGCCACAGCCAGATCCTTGGGCCTCGCAGCAACTTCTCGCCCCATGCAGTCTGCCTTTCGTGGTTACGGAAGGAGTGCCCCACCACATTCTACCCCGAGCCACAGCCGCAGGATACCCAACCTATGTGTGGCCGGGGAAATGACCCAGCCCACCAATGCCCCCCCTGCAGCAGCCTCCAAACCTTCCTAGTCTGATTTTTCAGAGCAACCAGTTGCCAGTGGGCTGCAGGATCCGCCGTCACCGCCCCCACTGGCACAACATCACGTCGGACAGGTGGGTTTTGCAGATAGTCCGAAGGGGCTACAACCTCCCCATCGAGACTACCACTCCCTCCATGCCTACCCCTCCCTCCATGCCACCAACACTCCATCGCATGTCGGAGGATCTCTTAGCCCTTCTCCGCCAGGAAGTTACGGTTCTCTTGGCCAAAGGAGCTATCGAATGAGTCCCTGTGCCAGAAGTGGGTTGTGGTGGCTACTCTCACTACTTTCTGATATCCAAGAAGAAGAAAGGCCTGCGTCCTATCTTAGACCTCAGGGATGTCAACTGCTTCCTCCCGAAGGAGAAGTTCAAAACGTTAACCTTGGCTCAGGTCCTGTCTGCCCTCGACCCCAGAGACTGAATGGTAGAGTTGGACTTGCGGGACGCTTATTTTCACATCCCTGTCTTGCCTGCCCACCGGCGGTACCTACGGTTCACGGTAGGCCATGAGCATTTTCAGTTCACCATGCTCCCCTTTGGCCTTACCAGTGCTCCTCGGGTGTTCACGAAAGTGATGGCGGGGGTCGCAGCTCATCTGTGCAGATCAGGGGTTCCAGTCTTCCCCTATCTCGACAACTGGCTGTCGAAGGCCGGCTCGCCCCAGGCTGTCGTCTCCCACCTCCAGGCTACGGCAGACCTCCTGCATTCACTGGGGTTCACTATCAACATGCCGAAGTCACACCGGATTCCCTCTCAGAAGCTCCTTTTCATCGGAGCTGTTCTGGACACAGCATGGTTTCTGGCTTAACCTCCCAAGCAGCGAGTCCGGGATATTCGGGCTATGATACCGATGTTTCAGCCTCTATACCGGATTTCGGAGAGAATGACTTTGAGGCTCCTGGGCCTCATGGCCTTCTGCATCCTGTTGGTAGATCATGCCAGATGGCATATTCGAGCGCTGCAGTAGGACCTGAAGTTCCTGTAGGCGCAGCATCAGGGCAATCTTTCAGATGTCGTCCAGATCTCGGAGGGGACTGCGAGTCAGTTGCAGTGGTGGCTAACGAACCAAGACTGGGTCAGCGGCAGATCCCTCTCCCTTCCCCAACCAGAGTTCACAATGGTGACGGATGCGTCACTCCTGGGACGGGGCGGACACATGGGAGAGGTGGAAATCAGGGGTCTCTGGTCTCCAGCGGGGTCGTCTTGCACTGAAGGCATTCCTTCCTTCTGTCAAATGAAGAGTAGTGCAGGTGTTCATGGACAACGCCACCTCCATGTGGTACTGCAACAAAAAGGGCGGGGTCGATGACCCTATGTCAGGAGGCTCTTCGGCTTTGGACATGGCTGGAACATCCGGGCATATCCCTAGTGGTTCAACACCTGGCAGATTCCCTGAAACAAACTCAGCCACCGATGCATGATGGATGACGAATGGCGTCTTCAATCTGAGGTGGTTGAAGGTCTGTAGTGGGGAGAGCCTTTGTTAGATCTATTTGCCACTGAAGAGAACGTGCAATGTCAGCAGTTCTGCGCGTTTCGAGTTTCCAAGGCGGCATTCGCTCGACGACGCCTTTCATCACGAGTGGAATTGCGGCCACCTGTACGCCTTTCTGCGTGTACCACTTCTACCCAGAGTGCTGAAGATGATCAATCGCAACCGGGCCAAAGTAATTCTTGTGGATCCGGACTGGGCACGAGGAGTTTGGTACCCTGAACTCTTGAGCATGGCTATCGATCCTCCAATCAGACTGCCTCTTCGGGAGGATCTTCTGTCGCAGCAGCAGGGGATGGTCCTCCACCCTAACCTGTCCAGCCTCCACCTCTTTACATGGAGATTGAGCGGCGACGGTTGACCGCTTTCGACCTTCCTCCCGAAGTCTGTCATGTCATCTTGGCACACAGGAATCCCTCCGCAAAAATGGTATACTCCTGTAGATGGAACAAATTTGTGGCATGGTGCACAGCAAAGGCTGTGGATACCTTTTCTGCTCCTCTTTCAGAGGTTCTCCTCTTCATTCTTTCTTTGGCCCAGCAGGGCTCTGCTCTGGGCACTCTTAAAGGCTATCTTTCGCCCATTTTTGCCTTTCTTCGCCTTCCTGATTAGCCTTCTCTTTTCAAGTCCCCTATTGTAAACAGATTTATGAAGGGCATTACTCATCTCTTTCCTCCTTCTCCTTTTGTAATGCCCGAGTGCGACTTGAATCTTTTCCTTACTTATCTTATGCGTGCTCCCTTTAAGCTACTACATAATTGCCCCCTACGTCGTCTTACTTTAAAGACTGCTTTCCTGCTTGCCATCACTTCTGCTCGCAGGGTGAGTGAGCTTCAGGCTCTGTCTTCCAAACCTCTCTTCCTGTCCATCCGGACAAAGTGGTTCTTCATACTAGGCCCTCTTTTATGCCCAAAGTGGTTACTTCTTTCCACATGGATCAGACCATCACATTGCCCACCTTCTTCCCACTCCCCTCCAAGGAGGAAGAGAGACTCCACCGCCTGGACCCAAAACGAGCGCTGTCCTTCTACCTTGACCACATTAAAGACTTCCGGGTGAACGGTCAACGCTTCGTGGGTTATATGGGTGCCAAGAAAGGTCGGGCCGTACACCAATGTACCCTCTCTCGATGTGTTATCCTGTGCATCAAGGTCTCCTATTCTTTGGCAAAGAAGAAATCCCCGGTAGGACTGCACGCCCACTCTACCAGGGCTACGGCAGCCACTACTGCATTGGGACGTGGAGTTCCCCTGGTTGACATCTGCCAGGCAGCCACTTGAGCATCCCTGCGTACGTTCACAAAACATTACTGCCTGGACAGCCAAGTCCTGAGAAACGCCTTTTTCGGCCACTCGGTTCTCCAGGACTTTATGGTGTGAACTTAGTTCGCAGACCCACCACCTGGGTTGGCATTGCTGGGTTATCTATTCTAAGGTAAGGAATCTATAACTACAGTCTCTTTCAGATGAACAAGTTACTTACCTTTGGTACCGATGTATCTGTAAGAGACATATGTAGTTATAGATTCCTTACCGCCCCACCCAAGCTCCCTGTTCTGCTAAATGACTTCTAGGGATAGGGACTCTCTTACAGGGCCCAAGTTATTTGCACCAGTGGTCAGTGTCTTACATGGCTCTGCACTTCTGGCGTGGAAAGTTGTCTCAGAACTGACGTCAGCGCGCAGGGGCGGCGTCTAAGTAGACACCACGAGTTCATCCCGGCGACCCGACACGGAGTCGACAGACGCCAACTACCAGCACGCAGGGGTACTGCTATGAAAAAATGCTCCGGATCCAGCCTGATGCCTGGTGGTAATTCTAAAGCAAGGAATCTATAACTACATATGTCTCTTACAGATACATCTTTACCAAAGGTAAGTAACTTATCCATTAGCTCCATGGGTGGCATTACTTATGACAATTGGTTGTTTCAAATAGTGCAGCAAGGATATGCCCGATCATTCCTTTGCTGTTAAAGAACCATTTGTTCATCTGACAGCAAGAAGCCCAAGCTCTTATGGACAAAGTAGCCATTGAGAGGGTACCAGCAGGGAAACAGAAACAGGGACTGGATGTTATTCCTGTTATTTTCTGGTTCCAAGGAAAAATAGAGGCCTTTGCTCAATTTTAGGTCTTTGCCCTCTCAGTTTCTTCCTTAAAAAGCAAATAAATGATGTTCACATTCCCCAAGTTCTGTTTGCCCTGGAACCAGGCGACTGGATGGTAGTACTGGTCCTGCAAAGTGCCTATTTCCACTGTCCTGCTGTCCCACAGACGTTAAATGCAGTTTAAGGTGGGCAAGAAGCATTTTCAGTTTTCCATGCTCCCTTTCATCCTTACCAGTGCCCCTTATGTGAACACAAAAGTGATGGCAGTAGTTGCAACACATCTTCAGATGTTTGAGATACCAGTCTCCCCCCTACATCGATGACTGACTGTTGAAGGCGGACTTGCCACAGTCCATCGTAGACCACCTCCATATGATGTCAAGCCTCCTAACATCTTTAGGATATTCGATTTAGTGTACTGCAATCACACCTGACCCCTTCACAGGGGCATCTATACATCAGAACTGTTCTGGATATAGTGCAAATTTGAGCCTTCCCTCCAGATCATCAAGTTGGAGCAGATTCAGCATTGATCTCGATGTTTCAGCCTCGGTCCTGGGTCTCCGTTAGAGAGGTTCTGAGACTTTTTTGCCTTCAGCCATAAGGGAAAGAAGCAGAAGACTTTTCAGGTATATTTTAGATTATATGCAGTGAGTAGCAGAGTTGTGCTTGGGCTGTAGGAGTAGATTTAACTGGTTATTTTGTGGTGTGTATATTGTCGGTGTTCAAAACTCATTTGCTGCATCTTTATAGTATCAGTTTATTGCTTGTACTTTTATCGTCTTGCAGATTCATGTCTATTTACCACTCTCCAAAGATTGTGCGAGACTCAAAATGTGTATATATATAGATATATAGATATAGATATAGATAGAGAGAGCAGCTCTACTGGATCGGGAATCCAAGAGGCTGGATACCTTAGGAAAGAAGATGTTTTCTGACACCGGGTGTCTTTTAGGCCCACTATTCCCACACTCTGTGGGATACAGTTGCACAGCTGCTGCCAATGGTCCCGGAGGATGCTTGAGCCGTATTCTCCCAGCTTGTTTCAGACAGGTGGCACACAGCAAACTTCACAATATAATGTGGACTAGACCCAACCTACTCATTGGGCAGAGCAGTTTCACTGACATGGCTTTACGCCACCACGCCTGGTAGAGGATGATTGACTTTTCTGGTGATGTCCAAGCATCACTTATGGACATGCCCTTTGATCGCTCCTGTCTCTTCAGCGGAAAGGTGGATTCAGCGGTGGAGCACTTTAAAGATAACAGGACTGCGTCCAGGTCTTTGGGCGTATTCATGGCCCCTTGCCACCCCCAATCTGCCTTTTGCTCCTTTTGCCCCCCCCCCCCTTCCCCCAGCTACTGCACCGCACACTCTTCTCAGCCTCTGCGTGGCCGTGGTACCTACAGGTCTGTGGATCGGCAAGCCAGTGGTCTGGTCAGTTCACCATTCCCCCCCCCCCCCTCCTCCAACAGCCTTCAAACTCTCCTAATCTGCCCTCTTACCATCATGGGTAATCAGTTGGCAGCAGGATTTGCTATCATCTGTCCCACTAGTGGACCATGATATCGAACAGGTGGATTTTGCATGTTGTCCGAAGGGGCCACTCCTTCCCATTCATGACTACACCACCTCCCAGACCACCATCTTGCGACAGGCTGACGGAGGATCACCTCTCTTC
The DNA here is from genome assembly GCF_964204655.1 of Triturus cristatus. NCBI lineage: Eukaryota > Metazoa > Chordata > Amphibia > Caudata > Salamandridae > Triturus > Triturus cristatus. The sequence goes on along the minus strand of NC_140593.1, from coordinate 379,060,429 downwards.
TCTACCAGGAAGTGATGGCCCTCTTGGTCATTGGAGCCATAAAGAGGGTGCTGATTTCAGAATTAAATAGTGGTTGTTATTCCTGCTACTTTCTGGCGCTCAAAAAGGTCTGATGCCTTTGTTGTGCCCTAGACATGCACCCTTTCAATTTCTTCCTCAAGTAGTTAAAGTAGTTAAAAATGCTCATAATAGCTCAGGTCCTGTCGGCCCCAGATCCGGAAGACTAGATGGTAGTGTTAGACTTGCAGGACGCATACTTTATCCGTCCTGCCTGCCCCCAGGCATTAACTGTGGTTCACGGTGGGGCACAACCACGTACAATTCACCTTGCTCCCTTTTGGCCTTAACAGCGCCCCTTGGGTGTTCACCAAGGTGATGGCGGTGGTTGCAGCTCATCTGTGGAGATCAGGGGTGCTAGACTTCCCTTATCTCAATGACTGATTGTTGAAGGTGGGCTCACCCCAGGCTGTCATCTCTCCCTTCCAGACAACAGCAGACCTCCTGAACTCGCTGGGATTCACTATCAACGTGCAGAAGTCACACCATACTCTGTTTCAGACGTTCCCTGTCATCAGAGCTGGTCCGGGAACTGTCCTTTTGGGCTTAACATCCTGAGCGGTGAGTCCAGGGTATTCAGGCTGTGATATCCATGTTTCTGCCTCCGTCCGAATTTCGGTGAGAATGACTCTGAGGCTGCTGGACCTTATGGCCTCCTGCATCCTGCTAGTGTATCATGCCAGATGGCACATGCGGGCTCTGCAGTGGCACCTAAGGTTCCAATGGGCGCAGCATCAGGGAAATCTCATAACCACGTTCAGATATCGGTGGGCACTGCGAATGATCTGCAGTGGTGGCTGACAAACAGCGATTGGATCAGAGGCAGACCCCTCTCACTTCCCCAGGCAGATCTCACCATGGTGGCGGATGTGTCGCTTCTGGGATGGGGCGGCCATCTGGGAGAAGTGGATATCAGAGGACTCTTGTATCCGAAAGAATCCAAGCTCCACATCAACTTGTTGGAAATTTGTGCAATCCGATTGGCATTGATGGCCTTCTTACCATCCCTCAAGGGGAGGCTAGATCTGAAAGAAACACGTTAGTTATATTCCTCACCTTAGAATATCCCCAGGCGTCAGACTGGATCCGGAAGATTTTTCGTCGGCAATACCCCTTGCGCGTCGCTAGGCGTCGTCTGCGGCTCCGCGTCCGTCGTCGGCGTCGTGCGCCGGAATGATGTCGTCGGAGTACTTAGACGCCGCCCTCGCGCGCTGACGTCAGTTCTTCTTTTTTCCGCGCCAGTAAGCGCAGATCCGGGAGAGCTACCCCTTTAGTCAATTTTTGAATAACTTTTTTGACTCTTTATGGTCAACTCTCGACTCTGGTGCCGGTAGGATGCCTGGTTTCAAGGCCTGTGACGACTGTCACCGACTGATGTCGGTGACCGATCATCACCGCCGGTGCCTGTACTGCTTGGGCCTCGACCACGACGCGGCGTCGTGCTCCGACTGTATGGCCCTGACCTCGAAAGCTAGGCGGGAGCGGTCCCGCAAGCTTCTCGAGCTTCGCTACTCGGCTCCGCGTCGCTCTCGATCCCGGTCTAGGAGGAGGTCCAAGGATCGGTCGCGGAGCCGCACTCGACATCGTCACATGGCTCGAAGTCTTCGGGTAAGTCGAGGCACTCCAAGAAGTCCAAGAAGCGACACCGCTCTTCGGACTCCCCTCGCCGGTCGCGCGACTCGGCCGAGGGTCCGGGTGGTTCCACCCCCGCGGCTCCGCAGGAGCCGCAGGCGCCGCGCAAGTCCCCATACCCGACGGTCCCTGGGACTGACGCGACGCCGGCGGAGGTCAGTGCCTTCCTCTCGGCCATGAGGAACCTGGCCCCGCCGTCGACGCCCGCTGGCGCGCCTTCGGGCCCCGCGGACTCGACTGGGCGACCTCGCATGCCGGCGGCTCCGTCGCCGTTGGAGGCTCTGGCCCCGCAGGTCCCCGAGGGGCCCGAGCCTGGGCTCCCATCGACGCCGGTCGACCTCGTTTCGCCTCCTCCGCCGACACCGACACCACCCCCGACGCCGGCTCCGGTCGACGTCGATCCCCGGTTCAGCCCCACGCCGATGCGGCGCCGCCCGACGCCGCATCTGACGCCACTAGAGACACATATTGTCTATCGACCGGCTCCGATCATTCCTCCTGTTTACCAGGAATCGGATGACGGGGGCGACTGGGAGGGGTCTGATGACCCTATGGCCCTTCAGAGCCAACTTGCACAGGACTGGGCAGATGAACTGGGGGAGGCCAGTGGGTTGGATACCTCACCAGACACTGGATTCATCTCTCCTCCGACTGTGGCTTCGGAGGAGGGTGCAGCCTTTTCTGTGGTGCTGCGCAAGGCGGCCGAAGCCCTTGGGCTCGAGCTGCCTGCCGTGGCTGTGAGGACTAACATCCTCACTGAGGTGCTTCAGTCTGCCGCATGCTCCACTGAGCCTCTGCTGCCATTCAATGAGGCCCTCACTGATGTTCTGCAGGGCACCTGGTCCAAGCCCTCCACAGTCCCTCCTGTGGATAGGAACATTGCCAGGCGCCACCGCCCTGTTCCGGGCGACCCCAGTTTTCTGTCCCAACACCCCACCCCCGAGAGTCTGGTTATCCAGGCCTCTACCTCCCAATCCTCCTTCCCGTCCGCTCCTCCGGACCGGGATTCCAAGAGACTGGAACAGTTTGGTAAGAAGCTGTTCTCTTCGCTCAGTTTGGGCCTGCGGTCTTTGAACACCGCCTGTCTCTTGGACCGTTATTCCCACTCTCTGTGGGATGCGGTGGAGGACGTGCTGCCACTGTGCCCGGAGGAGGCCCGGGCACGGCTTTCCTCGGCTCTGGTCGATGGGAGAGATGCAGCGCGCCATGCAATCCGATGTGGGCTTGACACTACGGACTCGCTGGGTAGGGCGATTACTACCACGGTGGCGCTTCGACGTCACGCCTGGCTGCGGTCCACGTCCTTTTCAGGGTATGTCCAGAGCACTCTCGTGGACATGCCTTTTGATGGCGCTCGCCTTTTTGGTGAGAAAGCGGACAGTGCTCTGGCTCGCTTCAAGGACTCCCGGGCTACGGCCACGTCCTTGGGCCTCTCGGCCCCGCGGCCACAAACTTCCGCTTTTCGCTCCTTTCGTGGCCAAGGAGGGGGCACCTCCTCACGTCCGCCTAGCCTCCGGCCGCAGAACCAACCTGCACGCGGTCGCGGACGTGGTTTCCGCCGAGGCGGTACTGGAGGACGACGCGGTCAGTCCACATCCACCCCGGCAGCATCCGCCTCAAAGCCTTCCTAGTCCGAGCTTTCAGGCCCATTCCACGCCAGTGGGCGGCAGAGTTCGCCATCACCTGCTCCACTGGCGATCCATCACATCGGACAGGTGGGTGCTGCAAATCGTCCAAAGGGGCTACTCCCTCCCCTTCGAGACTACCCCTCCAGCCATGCCACCGCAGCACCACCGTATCTCGGTGGATCATTTGAATCTGCTCTACGAGGAAGTTTCGGCCCTCTTGGCCAAGGGGGCCGTTGAGCGCGTTCCGAGCCCAGAAGTAGGTCGTGGTTGTTATTCCCACTAATTTCTGGTTCCCAAGAAGGGCAAAGGGGGCCTACGCCCTATCTTGGACCTCCGGAACATCAACGCCTTCCTCTGGAAGGAACGGTTCAAAATGTTAACTTTGGCTCAGGTTCTAGCTGCCCTAGACCCTGGAGACTGGATGGTAGCGTTGGACTTGCAGGACGCCTATTTCCACATCCCCGTCCTGCCGGCCCACCGGCGTTACCTGCGGTTCACGGTGGGTCAGGAGCACTTTCAGTTCACCGTGCTCCCCTTCGGGCTTACCAGTGCCCCTCGGGTGTTCACGAAAGTGATGGCGGTGGTCGCAGCTCATCTGCGCAGATCAGGGGTTCCAGTCTTCCCCTATCTCGACGACTGGTTGTTGAAGGCGGGCTCGCCCCAGACAGTCGTCTCCCACCTCCAGACTACGGCGGATCTCCTGCATTTGCTGGGGTTTTCCATCAACGTGCCGAAGTCACACCTGAGCCCCTCTCAGAAGCTCCTTTTCATCGGAGCGGTTCTCGATTCGGCGCAGTTCCGGGTTCATCCACCGGAACAGCGGGTCCGGGATATACAGGCCCTGATTCCCATCTTTCGGCCTCTATCCTGGGTTTCGGTCAGGCTAGTGTTGCGGCTTCTGGGGCTGATGGCCTCCTGCATCCTACTAGTGCATCACGCCAGGCTGCGCATGTGGGCTCTGCAGTGGGACCTGAAGTTTCAGTGGGCCCAGCATCATGGCAACCTGTCCGACCATGTCTTGATCTCGGAGGGCACTGCACAGCAGTTGCAGTGGTGGCTCACGGACCGCGATTGCGTCACGGGCAAGAGCCTCTCCCTACCGGAGCATGTCGTAGTGACGGATGCGTCCCTCCTGGGATGGGGTAGCCATATGGGAGAGGCGGAGATCAGAGGCCTCTGGTCTCCGGCGGAGTCTCGCCTCCACATCAACTTGTTGGAGCTGAGAGCGATCCGACTTGCACTGAAAGCCTTCCTTCCCTCTGTCCGGGGAAGTGTCGTGCAGGTGTTCACGGACAACACCACCGCCATGTGGTATTGCAACAAGCAGGGGTCGTGGACCCTTTGTCAGGAGGTTCTGCGCCTCTGGACATGGCTGGAACACCAGGGCATCACCCTGGTGGTTCAACATCTGGCGGGCTCTCTGAACGCCAGAGCAGACGAACTCAGCCGCCGGTGCATGATGGATCACGAATGGCGTCTGAACTCCGAGGTGGCGCAAGGTCTCTTTCAGCAGTGGGGAGAGCCTTGGTTAGATCTATTCGCCACCGACGAGAACGCCCAATGTCAGCGGTTCTGCGTGTTGGAATTTCCAAGGCGGCACTTGCTCGGCGACGCTTTTCGTCGCGAGTGGAGTTGCGGTCTGTTGTACACTTTCCGCCTATACCACTTCTGCCCAGAGTGCTGAAGAAGATCAAGCGCGACCGGGCCCAAGTCATCTTGGTGGCTCCGGATTGGGCACGAAGGTACTGGTATCCCGAGCTACTCAGTATGTTGACCGATCCTCCGATACGTCTGCCCCTTCGGGAGGCTCTTCTGTCGCAGCAGCAGGGGACGGTCCTCCACCCGAACCTGTCCAGCCTCCACCTCCATGCGTGGAGATTGAGCGGCGGCAGTTGATGCCATTTGACTTGCCTCCTGAAGTCTGTGATATCATTCTGGCAGCCAGGCGTCCCTCCACAAAGACGGTATACGCCTGCCGGTGGAACAAATTTGTGGCATGGTGCACAGCAAAGGCTGTGGATCCCCTTTCCGCCCCTCTTTCTGAGGTTCTCCTCTTTCTTCTTTCTTTGGCCCGGCAGGGTTCTGCCCTGGGCACCTTGAAAGGTTATCTTGCTGCTCTCTCTGCCTTCTTACGGCTTCCAGATCAGCCCTCTCTTTTCAAGTCCCCTGTCGTGTCACGCTTTCTTAAAGGCATTACTCACACGTTCCCTCCTGTCCCTTTCGTAATGCCTCAGTGGGACTTGAATCTTGTCTTGACATTCCTGATGTGCGCTCCCTTTGAGCCTCTTCACAATTGTCCTCTTCGTCTTCTAACTCTTAAGACTGCTTTCCTGGTAGCCATCACCTCGGCTAGACGGGTGAGTGAGCTCCAGGCTCTATCGTCCAAACCTCCTTTTCTATCTGTTCATCCGAACAAGGTTGTCCTTCGGCCTCGTCCTTCCTTTCTACCGAAGGTGGTGACCCCCTTTCATCTTGGGCAATCTGTCACCTTGCCCACCTTCTTTCCGCCTCCGCATCCTTCCAAAGAGGAAGAGCGGCTCCACCGTCTGGACCCAAAACGTGCGCTCTCCTTTTATTTGGACCGCACTAAACAGTTCCGGGTGGACGACCAGCTTTTCGTTGGCTACGTGGGTGCAAAGAAGGGTAAAGCTGTACACAAACAGACAATCTCCCGGTGGGTCGTTTTGTGTATAAAAATCTGTTATTCCTTGGCAAAAAAGGAACCGCCTGTTGGGCTGCGCGTCCATTCTACTCGGGCCACAGCGGCTACTACTGCTTTGGGACGGGGGGTCCCTTTGCAGGACATCTGTCAGGCGGCAACGTGGGCTTCGCTGCACAAGTTTGCCAGGCATTATTGCCTGGACAGCCAAGTCCGGAGGGATTTCTTCTTTGGCCGTTCTGTCCTCCAGGACTTTCTGGTGTGATCTTGGTTTGCAGACCCACCACCGGGGTTGGTATTGCTTGGGTATCTATTCTAAGGTGAGGAATCTAACTAACGTGTTTCTTTCAGATGAACAAGTTACTTACCTTCGGTAACGATGTATCTGTAAGAAACATTAGTTAGTTAGATTCCTCACCGACCCACCCATCCTCCCCGTTCTGCGAACTGACATCTAGGGTTAAGGCTATCCTTTTCAGGGCCCTAGAATTTTTTGGCACCAGTGTCGGTATCTTGCATGGCTCTGCGTTCCTGGCGCGGAGGGCTATGTACAAGAACTGACGTCAGCGCGCGAGGGCAGCGTCTAAGTACTCCGACAACGTCATTCCGGCGTGCTACGCCGACGACGGACGCGGAGCCGCAGACGACGCCTAGCCACGCGCAAGGAGTATTGCTGACGAAAAAACTTCCGGATCCAGTCTGACGCCTGGGGATATTCTAAGGTGAGGAATCTAACTAACTAATGTTTCTTACAGATACATCGTTACCGAAGGTAAGTAACTTGTTCTTCAAGTGACCACACTACCGGCATGTGGTACTGCAACAAGCAAGGTGGAGTGGGGTTGTGACCCTCTGTCAAGATGCCCTGCTTCTCAGAACTTGGCTGGAACAACAGGGCATGTCCCTGGAGGTTCAACATCTGGCCGGTTCTCTGAACTCTAGGATGGACAAACTCAGCCGTCGGTGCCTAGCGGAACACAAGTGGCGTCTGCATCCGGAGGTGGCGCATGGTCTTTTTCAACAGTGGGGAGTGCCTTGGAGAGATCTCTTCGAAGGCGTACAGAACGTGAAACGTCATCAGTTTTGTGCGTTGGAGTTTCCAAGACGGCTCTAGTTCGGTGACGCTTTTTGTCTTGAGTGGAGCACAGGCCTTTCTGCCCTTACCACTCCTGTCCATAGTGCTCAAGAAGATCAGGAGCAACTTGGCCCAAGGCATTCTTGTGGCTCCGGACTTGGTATGGAGAGTTTTGTATTCCGAGCTTTTACAGATGAGCATCGATCCTTCGATCAGGTTTCCCCTTCGGGAGGATCTTCTGTCGCAGCAGTAGGGGAGGGTCCTCCACCCGAACCTGTCCACCCTCCTCCTTCTTGCATGGAGATTGAGTAGCGACAGTTGACAGTTTTCGACTTTCCTCCCGAAGTCTTTGACATTATTTTGGCAGCCAGGCGTCCCTCCACAAAGTTGGTGTATGCCTGCCAATGGCAAAGATTTTGTAAATGTTGTACAGAACGGTCTATTGACCCCCTGTCTGCCTCCCTTTCTGAAATTCATCTTTTCATTCTTTCCTTGGCTCAGCGGGGTTCTGCTCTGGGCACTCTGAAGGTTTACCTTTTGGCCCTTTCTTCTTTTCATGAGTTGCCAGATAAACCGTCACTTTTTAATTTGCCCTATTGTACATAGATTCCTGAAGGGGCTTCCTCATTTGTTTCCCCCTTCACCATTTATCTTGCCCCAGTGGTACCAGAACTTGGTTCTCACCTACTTGATGTGTGCACCTTTCGAACCATTGCACGATTGCCCCCTCCAGCTGCTTACTATCAAGACAGCCTTCTTGGTGGCAATAACTTCTGCCAGGAGGGTGAGCAAATTGCAGGCTCTATCATCTCTGCTTCCTTACCTGACCGCCTTTCCGAACAAAGTAGGGCTCTGCGGGCTTCTTTTTTGCCTAAGATGGTGACAACTTTTCACCTAGGGCAATCTGTCACCTTGCCCACCTTTTATGCTCCTCTGCATCTTTCTAAGGAAGACGAACGTCTCCATAGTCTGGACCCAAAAAGAGCGTGAGCATTCTCGTTCTACCTTGCTCGCACTAAAGATTTTCGAGTGGATGATCAACTCTTTGTAGGGTACGTTGGAGCAAAGAAGGGACGTGCTGTGCAGGAGAGAACCATCTCACGTTGGGTCATCCTCTGCATAAAGATATGTTACACTTTGGCGAAGAAACAGCCTCCTCAAGGCCTTAGAGCTCACACAACCAGGGTTAAGGCAGCCACCACGGCTCTTCAGCATGGTGTACCGGTTCTTGACATCTGCCAGGCGGTCACGTGGGCATCCCTGCACACGATTGCCAAGTATTATTGCCTGGGCAATCAGGTCTGCAAGGAGGGCCTCTTTGGCTGTTCTGTCCTACTAGACTTTTTGGTTTAACACTTTACTGCAGTCCCTCGTCTGGGGATGGTAATGCCTGGGTATCTGTTCACAGATGAGGAATCTGTGGCTAGATGTCTCTATCAGATGTACAAGTTACTTACCTTGGGTAAAAAATGATCTGGTAGAGACATGATCTAGCCTCGGAATCCCTGAGCGACCTATCCATCTTCCCTGCACTGCGGATCAGTTTTTAGTGTCCGGGGTGTTCCTCTTCAGGGCCCTAGTTGTTTTTTAACACACCATGGTCATTCACTTCATTTGTCTGCGCTTCTGGTGTGGAAAGCTATGAAAAATGCTGACATTCGCGCGCCAGGATGGTGCCTATCTAGACGACGGGGACGCCACGATGTTGACAAAACAGACGCCTGCGATGTGAGGTGGAGTCGACCGACACTACCTATCAACACACAGGAGTACTACTATGAATAATCTTCGGGATCCAGCCTGGCGCCTGGAAGTTAACAGGTAAGGAATCTGCAGCTAGATCATGTCTCTACCAGATACGGTGTTACCGAAGGTAAGTAACTTGTCCTTCATTTACATTAAATACCGCAAAGTAGATTACCCAAATCTTATACTTCTGTTCCGCAGCTTGACATTCTACCCCACTCTCTACAATCTCTCCACTGCCAGCTCCTAAATGCACCCTTGGTTTCCAGCCGTCATGTTGACTTACTGTATTTCACCACATTAGACAGGCTGGTCACCTATATAATCGCTATACTTGTTGGCTCACTGTACCATATCGTACTATACATTACCAGACAATACAATACTATACAATAACAGGCCCTATCATAGAAAAGTTATCAGTTAATCATATAATATATAATAATCCTTTTGGACAAATGATGTATAATATGGCTAAAGAAAAGGCAAAATCAAAAGATCTCACATAGTCGAGACCTATTGGCTTTGCTAATGCTTGTTTGAGACTGCACCCAAAGATGATTGTTGTTTGACAGCAGTAGTTAGCAGACCCCAGTGATCAGTGCCAGTCATCTGCGCTGTCTCTAGGGGTGAAAGGAAAACTTAGGAGCAATATTTCAAAGGAATGGTGGCCAACATGATGGGAAGTAAAGGTGAAGAGACTACACCTAGTAGAATATATCACAGACAGAATAGACCATTTCATTGGCTGCATGACTAATGTAAACATTCTTTAAGATCTAATTTGTACATAATCTAATTGACATTATCTACTAACTAATAGGAACAGTCGGCGAGGCTCATTAAGAAGGGCTTGGTGATGTTGCAACATTGTCTGAAGCCAAACTTATTGCGATACTACTACTGCTGTTGTATGCCTGGTATTACTTAGACCATTAAGAGGGTTCTTTTGTCTTTCTAAATCACAGCACTGACACCTTTCGCTTCTTAAACAATGTGTAAGGGTTATCACATCCAGTTGTGTCAAGGGACTGTTACTTCCCCTTTAGTTTAACATGTAGGGATATTTTTGGGCTTATTTAAGAGCAGTACATGTATGTTTCATAAGAATATGTGGCAGTGCAAGTGCTATCCGTAAAACATAATGATAATTTGGTATCTGTTATTTCCCGAGTTTTGTAAAAGCCATTAAAATGGGGACTGTCCTAGTCATGGGATATTTTCCGATATACTTAAAGACTCAAAATTACTTTTCCCCCAGACCTTTCCCATTGTTGTAGCAGGGGCTTGGCTATGCGTTTTTTACCCTAAAGCTGCTCTAAGAGGCAGCTATATTTGCATGTATGTATATATGTGCTATTTGTATAGTGAAAATACAGCTGAAAGGAAGCAATGTATTTTACAGGGTCAAAGAGTATTTTAAGAAGTAGCAAAGTTGTTAGAGTGGAAGTGGATTGTGACAACACTGTGAAGCAGTGTTCTTTAAAGAGTTGTTTCTAAATTTGAGCAGGGATGGACAGTCCTGGTGGATATGGTGTTGTCTTTCCAGATCCTGGGTGCATAGGTAAAGAAAGGGCAGTTGCATTTGTTTTTTTAATATATTTGTTGGGTTATAAACTTTTTTTGCATTTCTTAGTCTCCCATCTAATGGTGTCCTGCTGGCTCCAGATTTGCTAAGAATGAATGCAAAAGAGGGTTGGGCCCTTGTAAGCAGGAGGGGCGCCCCCCACTCCCCCCCCCCCCCCCCTTCCCCCCAATGTTTTGAGACTATGGAAAGAAACTCTACCTGGTAATGATCTAAACCTACCTAGAAAGCACTGCTGTAAAAAAACACCAGCGCTAATGCATTTAATGCAATGACGTGTTAAATGCTTATCCCTGTGATTGTGAGAGAGTTTATACTGCCCTCGCCCATATTTTTGAGTTCCTTCAACTTAAAAGGGTTGCATCTTTCCTGAGATTAGTATTGACGTGTTTACAACTCTTCTCGGACTTTTAGGTTCTCGTCAAGACTTAAACTTGGGAGTAGGTATTCATGACCCTTTGAGCACATATTTCTGTTGGAGTTCATTGCAAGTAGTTTTGGAAAATTTGATTTTAATAAGAGGTTATGTTTTTTACTGCTTCTTGTATCTTTTCGTCTTCATTGGTCCACTGTAATGGGAGCATCTCTTGGTCCATGGAGCAGGACTGGTCTAATCTGTTGCGTTGCAGGCTTTTCTTCTATGCATCAGCAATGTTCATGTGACCCTGCATCACCATGAAATTTAGCAGAGGCAATGTTGTATACTTGTCAAAGAGCACCCATAGTACTTAACAAAGTGTCACCTGAATGGGCCCTTGAAATGTGCCTCAAACGAAAGCATAAGATGCCCCAGACAACCCACCAGTGGTCAAAGGGACTCTGGAAGTGACTCCCTTCTCTGCATAGATGTGAGAGAACGAGGGCTTGAAAAGCGGTTCCCTATCATGGGATTTTCTCTGATATCGATAAACAAATGTAATATCCCCATACATGTGCAGCCTCCCCAGAACACAGTTGAAAATCCAATCTAAGTATACAAAGCATGCCTATAAAAGGCAACATTTTCTACTGCCTGTCCTTTTTTTAATTTTAAAAAGGAGAGTCTCAGCTGAAAATGAAAGTATTTTATATTTGCCTGAATTACTCCTTTTTTAAAGCCCACAACTATAGGGAAAGTGTTGTCTCTAATACGTGCAGCACAAGCCGTGCCAAACTAGGACACTGCACTGTTAAGAATTCCAGAGTGCGGGGAATTCCCATCATGCAGTGCAGACTGTGAGACTGTCCTTTTTTTTTCTGGCTCACCAGAAAAGGATGCCTGAACACTGTTGCTTTTTTTCAGGCTTATTTTGGCTTAACATCTGTGATTTTTATGGCACGGGGTATGACTTCACTCAACATTGTTTAACGTCTTCTTTACATTCTTTTTGTAAAATGTATTTATTGGCATTTTCATAGTTGCAGTACAGAAACAATACTCAACATAGGTTAGAAGACGTTTCAATACTAATATCTCGACATCAGATTTTATACAGCTGTAGATAGTAAGACGGTGGCTGCCTGTCCTTTTGGCTCCCTTCAGGCCCACCCCCCCCCCCCCCATCTCCTCCTGCCCCATCCCAGGACATCACTGGGAGTCAGTAAGCGTAAGTCCAAAGTGTTTAAGCCATGGCTTCCATATTCTCCAGAACTTTTTGACACATCCCCTTGCCTGATAAGTCGTTTTCTCCCCAGCATATACATATCCATGTTTTTCTTCCATTCAGTCAGTGTTGGGCATAGCACTGCCCCCACGTCTTGGCCAGATCACGCTTCGCCACCACCAGCCCTAGCTGGAGTAGTAACACTTTTGTCCTAGGGAGGTCAACTTCCGTGGAAATTCCAAGCAGAACTAACTGCGGGTTCCTGGGAATCTTCCCCTCTGGAATGGCCCTTAGCTCCTCCAGCAAGTCTCCCCAGTATCTCTGAATCTGGGAGCACTCCCAAACCGTGTGGAAGAATGTACCGTCCAGCCCTCAACTTCTGCAGGGAGTCTGGCTTGTTATTGATGATGGTCCTATATGTCCAGGAGACTGCCTTGTCTCCAATCTCTCCCATCAAGAGGCGACCCTCTAGTGGTGCTATTCCGGGATGTCTGTCCTGTCAATACGTTGTGCCCGACACGCATGTGCCAGCTGTAGATATTTATAATGTTGGGATTTGGCCATAGCATATTCAGTCTGGAGGTACGAGAAAGTTACCAGTTTCCCTCGACACAGTTAATCTTTCAATTGTGAGATGCCCAGCAGGTCCCATTTCCGGAAACCTCTCAGTTTCGCAATTTCTTTGAGTCTGTTGCCTACCCATAGTGGGGTTTCCCTTGTTATTTGACCTGCTCATTTAATCTGCCTTTCTGCCTTTTTCCATATTGCTATTACGATCTGTGTGGCTGTTAGGAGATGTGTGGCGCCCTTTCCACCATAAATATAATGTGTGTAGGGGTGTTCATTGAATTGCGTGTGCTCAAGCGCATTGGTGGAATGGTCCCTATCTACATGGCCCCATTCGGTCAACACAATGAGGTGGGTTGCCCAATAGTATGCCCTTAAGTCAGGCAAGGAAATACCGCCATTATATTGGTTGCGTTGTAATGTCGCCAGCGCTATCCTTGGTGGTTTCCCATCCCAGAGGAACATCCTTAGTGTACCCTCTATGCTGGTGAACACCTCGTCCGGGATCCATTGCTATGTATTTTGCAGGACATATAGGAACTTCGGGAGCACTATCATTTTATAGAGTGGAGCCCGGCCCAGCAGGGTAAGTGGCAAGGTCTGCCACCTGTCAACATCTGCTAGGAATTCCCTATGCACCCTATAGAGGTTTTGTTCTGGTGTCGCCGTTGCGTTCGTCGTAACATAAATTCCTAAGTATTTAATACCCTCTGGGCCAATTGGAGTTGCTTCGGGCACACATCACACCCACTACTTATGCCCACCGGGTAAAGACAGGATTTCTCCCAATTAATCTTATATCCCACGTGTGCTCCGTATGTTACGCAACTGTTAATTATATTAGGGATTGATGTCTCCGGCTTTGTGACGTACATCAGTATGTCGTCCACATACAATGAGATGCGTTCATCTGGTCCCTCCTCTCCTGGGCCTCGAAGTGGACAGTATCAAACGCTTTTTCGGCGTCCAGAGACAGGATATGTGTGTGTTCCTTAGGTTTGCCACCTCTAACCAGTTATGTAACCTCCGGAGGTTGAGCCTTGTCGACCGCTTGGGCATAAAGCCAGACTGGTCCTGATGTATGAGTCCCGCTATCACCCCCGTGAGTCTGTTGGCTAATATTCTGGCCAGTATTTTAGTTTCCATGTTGATAAGGGAAATGGGTCTGTACGAGCTACACTCCTGTGGCGGTCTGCCCTCCTTGGGGATCACTATGATTGTGGCAGTCCTCAGATCTCCAGGGAGACTGCCTGTCTCGTGCGCCTCCCGGTATAATTGGGGGAGATGTGGGCAAAAAAGTGTCACATTCTGCTTAAAAAATTCTGGAGGGAGCCCGTTGGGGCCTGAGACTTTGCCAGTCTTCAGTTGGCCGACGGCTGTGACAATTTCCTCCATGGTGATTTCCCCATCTAGTGCCTGCAAGTCAGTATCTGTCAGCTTTGAAAGTTGTGTGAGCTGGAGGTAGGCCTTTATCTGTTCAGGTTCCGCCAATTCGCGGTGTGTGTAAAAGTCTTCATAATAATCTGCGAATGCGTTGGCAATTTCTATAGGGGTGTCATGTTTGGCCGGTGTCTGTCTGAATCTGTGTCACCCACCTGCTTTCTAGCTCCCTCTTATTAAGCCATACAAGCAAACGGCCCGTTATGTCCCCTGCGTCATATAACCGTCGGTGCATGGCTTGTATTGCATGATGCGCATCCCTTTTAGCCAACGCAAAATATTCCCATCTGAGAAGTTGCATTCTGCGCAGCAATGAGGGGTTACTACTTGTGCTGACCTGTGTTTCCATTTGCAGTAGCTGGGATTCAAGCCCCGCAATCTGTTCGCCCTCCTTGCCTTCTTTACATTCTTATACTTTTTTTGATAGGAACTGCCTTTTCCCCTCTTTACCTGAAGTGTGAATTTTTGCACCTCTTCAAGAGAGTGTCATGCCTCCTCTTTTTTATTGATGCCTTGTGCATGTAGGAAGTGCTGGAAGGATGAATACTAGGTTTGTGTTGTCTGCCTTCCAGATTCTCACTCATCATGAAGTGTAGTATCTGTCGGGAGATGCCTTACAGGCACCTCGAGGATAAGGTGGGAGTTTGCCTCAGGATGAAACGGGAAGTAATGGGCAAATCTGCCTAGAACTGTCCCTCCTCCAATGGGGGACAAGGGACCTATCAATCTCCTCTTCTGCCACTAATGTGATCGTGTCTGATTATCTCTCAGGACCCTAAGGCCACTCCCGTCGCTCCTGATGGAGACGGTCGATGTTGAGATGCTAGTCACTGAAAAGGTCAACCTCTAGAAGGTCACCATTAAGGCCCTCAAGATAAAGGATTTGATGGGTCTGCCTCTCAACATCTAGCCGTTCACCCTCGGTGATGTCTGTCCCCACATCTGGTTTCACTGGCATGATGATAGAGCCTCCTATTACACCATTGGTGTCTTGAGGTTTTACACCAGCCTCCAGCAAGAGGATCAGAAGCTGACAACGCATCCTCAATGTCCCAACTTAGCTGGAGCTGCAAAAATTCAGGTGAAGAAATTCTTCCTCATCCTGCTGAAGCATGATTCCATGATGAAGGGAATAATGCTCATATGCCACTAACGTCTGCCCCAGTTCGGAGTAATTAGCAGAAAATAAATGGCCATTGTGCGCCTCCTCAGCTGGGACCTTGCAAGGAAAACAGGAAGGAAGAGTGTGACTACAGAAATTTAGGGGGCAGAAACTCAGAAAGATCATCCAAGCATATATACTTCAGACCTGCAAGAAGAAGAAGCAACAGCCCTTCCTCATCTTCTAATATGAATTTTAGCGGCCTCTCTGCCAGATCTTCACTCTTCATCTCCTTGTATCCCCCCAGTGGATGATGTTGTTGCTTTTTACAAGATAACAACAAAGCAGCAACAAAGCAGCCCAGGAACCTAAGATGGAGACTGTGACTTCTGTTTATGAAACATCTATCATCTTTATACCATTAATTCTGAAGCCTTTTGACTGACCTATGTTGGCACTGATTCCATCTCTGATCGAACCAACAATGCACACTTTTCCGACACTGGCTTCTTTTAAAACATGCTACAAACCTCTTGATCAACCTCATATACACCTCCACAAACCGCAAGCAAAGGAATTGAGACTTGATTGGGAAAAAGTTTTGTTTGCTTCACCTACTCAACAGCGCTGAGGGTTGTCAGTTCCACAGCTGTTTTTAGCTGATACAGCAGGAATGTATGTGCCTGATCTTGGACAAACTTCCTGCAGAAGAGAAAGCAAAATTCAAGATCAAATTTGAAGAGCTCACTGCTGTTTCTTCATGCTCAACAAAAAAAGTTTGGCCATGTCTCTTGCTGGAAATTTTCTGTTCAGCTCACATGCTCCAACGAATAAGACATGAGTCAGAGTCCCTCAAGTCAGTTGGGTTGAAAAAGAAAGATTTCCCAAAAGTTCTGCTTAAGGGTTATGGAAAAGGTCAAATGCATTCTGATATACCTTTTTAAATAGGCAGCAACAATTTCAGCCTCATGAACAACAACCGCAAAAACAGTATTTTCAAAAGAATAGTAGTCCTCAACAAGCTCTCCGAGCGAAGCTGGTTACACTCCATCTCATTTAGACCAGAGGAGCAAAGCAGGATTCTAGAAATGCCCTTTGACGAAGAGTCCTTGTTTGGGTAACACGTTGGCTAAGCTCTCCAGTCTTAAATCAGACATGGACACAGCAGGATCTTGAAGAATCCTTTAGCAAAGGTGACATGGGGTGTGGCCAAGCGGCGAATCACGATGGCCGCAGGTTAGGGTCTCTCTGCAACTAACACTTCCTTCCCGCAATCATCCAACCTACTAATCCATGCCCTGAGGTGGGAATCAGCTAGCAGAGACACTGTGGAGCAGATAGAGCCCAAAATCGAGTCCCAAGGACCGGGGACCCCGGTGTTTCGGCCGCGAACAGTACAGGCCTACAAGTCCATGTAAGCCAGGACCTCGAGTGACTGGGCGGCCCAAGGTAGTGCAGCGACTGGTGGACTGCGCCCCACACTTGCCCGGGAATCGGACAGGAGGCCTACCAACTGATACAACGGGACTTGGCAGCAACGTGCCGAGTCCTCAACTCACCGTGCGGGTGGACTCTACTGCCTGCATCGGAGCAGCAATTTACCCAGGATCTGCTGCGACACGATCAGGGGGTGAACTCCGTCACCGGGAGGTGTAGGCTGGAGAGTTGACCAACTTAGGAAGACCTGAGCCCCGTAGGGAATATCAGCTGGTATACGCGCAGCGGGAGAAGGTGAGCCCAACAATAGACCTGCCTGCTAAGACGGACTGAAATTTCGGCAAGGGCGATCCAAGGTCTGTAAGAGCCTGGTACGCGGAAAGGGCCCGGGGCGGTGCAGAGACTGGTGAGCGACTCACTGCGGCTTATCCGGCGGCCAGAACCGAGATTCCCGGAGAGCAGAAAGGGGGGGACTGGGAGCGGCGCACCCATATGCGATCCCCTTAGAAAGTGCAAGAAACATTACCTGACTCTGCATCATTACGGAGCGGTGGCCTACTGAGACAGGGCAAACACCGTGCAGTCAGACACCAACGTGAGCGTGCCGGTTGGTGGGGCCAATAAAGTAGAAACTTTGGTTGCGGGGCAGGAGGCCCTACTTTACTGAGACTTCCTCAGACAAGTGCCACACCGGGGTCCGCAATTGAGAAGGGACGTTGAGGAATCGCACTCCCCAGCGACGAAACACAGCCAACAGGAGAGGCCGCCATTTTAGATCCGCCCTCCCTTAGACATGCCCGGCGGCCGCAGCGCTCATTCAGAGAAGACCCTTTGAAGGGACAGTGACAGTATCACGTTAGTACACTCGACAGGAGGAGACAAGGACCCCTGTAGTGGGTTAAAAGTGGAACTGAATCGCGGGACCTACCGGCACGGATTTACCTGGTCCTGGGAAACCACAATCAGCATCCAAACGCCGGTGTGCAGGTAATAAAATCGCGAGACCATGACGCATCCAATATCTGCCATTATGTCGAACGTTAGAGGTCCCATGAATGCCCAAAATAACAAATTGGACAGATACACCTGCCCGAAGACGGCCCTGACCGAACAGCAACCGCCCAGAGACAAGTCGACGGGAGGACCAGAAGGGGGTGCCCCAGAACATACCTTGAAAGATGTCCTAGATGCGATTGGTGAAATTTGCACGTCCCTGGAGCAGAGGATGGACACAATCTCCTCGGAGGTCATGTTAATCAGGGCGGACCTTGCTACAAATAGGGAGAAGGTTAAGCAACTTGAGGTTACTACAACGAGCCTTGTAGAGGACACTAACCAGTTACAAAACGAAGTTAGGGAGCTGCAAGCATTCCGTAAGTTCGCCGAAGGAAAGCTGGATGACTATGAAGGTCACACTAGACGGAACAACGTACGTATCCTTGGAGTGCTTGAAAAAGCAGAGGACCAAGCGGCGGATCTCTTTGTGGAAAACCTAATCACCACCCAACTGCAACCGAAAGGCCTGTCCAACATCTTTGTGGTTGAAAGAGCCCATAGAGTGCCGGGGGGACGACCGATACCAGGGTCTCCCCCCCCCATCCCATACTGGCCAGACTCTTGAACTATCATGATAGAGCTGTCATCCTGCAGACGACCAGAGGAGCACCCCCAATACGATTGGAGAACTCAGTGATCTCATTCTTTCCGGACTTTACTCAGGTGGTTCAGAAACAGCGCAGATCGTTCTTAGCGGTCACGAAGAGAATGAGAGACAAAGGCCTGAAGTATGCTATGCTGTTCCCGGCTCGGCGTCAGGTGGAGGCCGGGGTAGAGACCAGGTTCTTTGATGCTCCGGAGGACTCAGCCGAATGGCTGGAGGGAATCTGCAGAACACAGCTCCCAAAGAGACTAGGAGGTATGGAGGCACCCAAGATGCTTGAACTGAATTTGAAGTCCTTGCAAACCCGAGTCCCGCATGAACCGCCACTTGACTTATATGAAGGACAGATAAAGCATGGTTGGGGCGCAGTCAGCCTTGGGGGCTTAGATCGGACACCACATACCAGTATGAGTCTGGTCAATCCCAGGGTCAAAACTTAACTGTGTATTTGGGAGGGGGTGGGGAGGGTGGAGTGACATTTTCCCCCCCCATTTTCTTCTCTTAGTTAATTTTCGGGCGACAGGCACTCTGTATTGTGTAAGTCATGGGCAGTTCCAAGCCCAGACTGCAGGGGAGCAGGGATGGGGGGGAGTTGGGAGGGGTTAATGTATTGTTTGTTTTTATTGAATCAACAAGGTACCATAGATCCGTTGCGAGAAAAGATTGGTAACACATAACTATTTATGAATATGCAATGGGATCAAGGGTTTAAACTGATGAGCTGGAACGTAAATGGTCTGGGGGACAAAGTGAAGTGAACTGTGGTAATGCAACATATCAGGAGGCATGCCCCCGATGTAGTGCTGCTCCAAGAAACGCATCTGGTGGGAAACACTTGTAGAGCCCTTAACCGGTGGGGATACAAGCTTGTAGCGCATTCGGGCTTCACCTCGGGCTCGAGAGGTACAGGTATATTGTTGAGGAAATCCTTTCCCATGATGGTGAAGTCCACTTGGGTGGATGCATGGGGGAGGTTCATAGGCGTCACGGGACAATGGGAGGGAAACATGTTGACTCTTATGTCATTGTATGTGCCACCGGGCCTTCAGGCATTCACAGCACTGGGCTCTATACTACTGACGGTGCCAGACTGTCTCCTGGTAGTGGGGAGGGGATTTAAACGCAGTGGTTTCTGGGGCCCTACATAGAAACCCTCTGCGAGAGCTCCGTCCCTTTAACCGTTGGCTCCCGGATTTTCTGGAGGCTCTGGGGTTGCTGGATGCCTGGCGATCATATCACCCTGACACCATCTAACACACCTATCACTCGGGCGCTCACAGCAGTCAGTCGAGAATAGACTATTTGCTGGTCCCCCCAGACCAACTAACGCACGTTCGTGAAGTCAGACACATGGCTAGGGGTATCTCTGACCACTCCCGCTGTGGGCCCAATTTGTGCTGGGCCAACACAGAGTGGGAAGGATCACCTTCATTAGCCCCTGGCATCTCCGAAATCCGGTGGTTCGCGAAGCATTGCAAACCTCAATAGAACAATACTTTCAAGACAACGAAGGATCGATGCGCTCCCATCAGACACTGTGGGAAGCGTTCAAAACAGTGGTAAGGGGACAAGCGCTCTCCCAAATAGTGGGAGTGCGGAAGGAGAAAGTGAAAGATGAGATTGCACTAGAGGAATAAATACTCTGTCTGGAAGAGGAAACAGCAGGGAGACCCAATCAGGATACGCTTCATGTCCTACAGTTGAAGAGGGACAGCTACAAAGCTTTAGTGACGAACAGGACTAAGGAAATGGGAAGAGAGACACAGGGCAGAGTGTATGATCAAGGGCACAAAGCGGTTAAACTGATTGCATGGTTAGATGAACGGGAGCTTGCAAGCAGACTGGTGCCTGAGTTGACAGATAGGGCGGGACGCACGGTCTCTGACCCCCAAGAGATTGCAGACACATTTGCAGCCCACTTTGAGCAGGTATACTCCTCAAAAAAAACCTACACGCTACAAGACTCCCTTGATCTTCTACACGATATCACACTACCAAAGCTTTCAGCTCCTGAATTAGTTCTTAGAGGGTGCACTTACAACAGATGAGATTGCTCAGGCAATCAGGAGCCTTAATTCTGGGAAGGCATCGGGACCCAATGGCTTACCAATTGAACTCTACAAACTAAGGCCAGATATACTTGCCCCTCACTTGCGTCCGATGTCTGAGGAGTGTAAAGAACAGGGGAAACTGAGAATAGCGACTCTAGTGACGATACACAAGGAGGGCAAGACTTGGACGGACTGTGCCTCTTACAGGCCAATCTCTCTCTTCTGAATGCTGAACCTAAGATTTTGGCTAAACTCCTTGCCACTCGACTGGTCATGGTGATCAACAACTTGGTACACCCGGATCAATCAGGATTTATGCCTCAGCCTAACACTGCCTTGAATTTGCACAGAGTACATGGGGTATTAGTATGGGTGGCCTCCATACAGGAGGCGGCAGTACTGGTGTCATTGAACGCCACAATGGCGTTTGATATGCTCGAATGGCCATATCTCTTTGCTGTTCTTGAGACAATGGGATTTGTCCCCCGATTTATCAAGTGGGTACAGCTCCTCTATTCGAAGCCTCTAGCCCAGGTAGTTGTAAGTAATAAAAGAATCGGAAGTCTTCAACCTGAGTAAAGGAACTCGGCAGGGATGCCCTTTCTCCCCTCTACTGTTTGCGTTGGCCCTAGAAACCTTGGCCTCCTGGGTGAGGAGGGACCCGGTGATATGTTGACTAAAGTGGGCAGACACGTGGGAAGACCGTGTCTCGTTGTATGCGGACAACATTCTTCTGTTTCTGGCCTCCCCAAAGGCATCCCTCATAGCTGTACTGGATATTTTAAAAAATGTTGGCAGGTACTCCAGATATTCGATAAACTGGACTAAATCTGTGCTGTACGTCCTTCAGGGCCTCCTTCCTGATCTCCCCAGGAACTGTCCGGTAGGACACCACATTGGGCTTTACATACCTGGGTATCTATATCACAGCTGACCCTGCGAGTAGATTTGCCCACAACCTCCTCCCACCCCTGCAGAGATTGAAGAGGGACTCAGAACGCTGGAAGGCACTCCCACTTTCATTGTTGGGAGGGCGTCCTTATTTAAAATGATGTCCTTACCTTGTTTTCTCTATGTATTGCAAAATTCATTGGACCCAGTCCCTGCGAGTTATTTTAAAGAAATTGGAAGCCTGCAACACAGCTTGCTTTGGAGTGGGAACCCATGCATAGCGCTTTCCAAACTGAATCTCACCTGGTAAGATGGGGGTATTGGTCTCCCTGACCTCAAAAAATATTACTGGGCAGCGCATCTGGCAGCCATTAATCATGGCATGTATAGACAAGCGGACGACCCGGGCAATGCAATGGATAGATGGCTATTGCCAGGAGGGAATTACAACAGGGTGCAAGTTTGGCATGCGGCTAATAGAAGTCTGGGATGGGAACGCAGAGCAACATTGGCCACCCCACTGTGGGATTCGGACCTGCTTGGCAACTTGTGGACATCTAGAGGCTTTGACAAATGGGACCTTATAGGTACCTCAAAGATTGGTGACCTCTGGGTGAAGGGGGAGGTTAAATCATCTCCCACCTTGCAACAGGAACATGACCTAGCCCCCACAGAACACTTTAGATATACTCAGGTTTGACACGCACTGCAGACATGTCTCCAGAAGGGAGAACCCCCCCCCCCCCCCCCCCCTTCCCCCCCTCCCGCATCCTCGCCTCTTGAAGACAGAATTTTGGATGGATATTTTCCAACAAAGGCCATTTCACTCACTTATAAAAAGCTGGTGAATCACTCCGGTGAACCCCTTCAGAAGATGCGGGAAAAATGGGAAAGGGATGGCATTATACTTGATGAGGAAGATTGGGTAATAGCAGTCACCTCACCTCAGGAAGTGGCTATCTCAGCTAGACTGAGGCTGGTGCAGCTTAAAATACTGCACCGTATCTATATTACAGGACCCTGTTTAGTGAAAATGGGGAGAGCAGAGGATGGTAAATGCAAAACGGGGCTGTGGAAGTTAGGGAACATTCCTTCATATACTCTGGGAGTGCACATACATACAGAGATACTGGAAGAAAATACACAAGGTAATGGGCGAGGTACTTGCACACAATATCTCCTTGAAGACCAAACGCTGTCTCCTGAATGTGTGGGAACCCACTGATCTGAACAACAAACGCATCACATGGGTTACGCTGGGATTAATGATAGCGAAGCGAAATATTGCACAGAGATGGGGCGCAGCCCAGGCACCGTCTGTGTTCGCTTAGAAGAGGGACATGGATTGGTGCATGTTCCGTGGGAAGACTGTATACGTGGCCAGGGGAAGTCCGAAAAAGTGGTCTCAAATCTGGAATGACTGGAATGTATATAGAGTTAATATCTGTACCCCACCAGCAGTACCAGCTCAGGTTGAACACATGATACCAGCTACCAAATAATACGTTATTATACACATGTACCTGGAAACTATTGTATCGCGCTGAAAAGAAGAATGTATTGAGACATGCCTTGTGATGTTGATTTTTATTGGTTAATAAAAAATAAAAAAAACAAAGGTGACATCAGCCCATTCTAGGTGCCCATGGATGAAGCTAATAATGTTATGCAGGATTTTGCCAACCATATAGGTACCAACCATACCAGCTGTCTCAGCAGACCTACCGCCAAAGTTATGCGCAACTGGGTTGGGCGCCACCACCAGCATCCTTTCACAAACAGGTTCCTTGTAGAAGAGCTGGAATTCAGTCACTGGGCCATGAGGGCTCAAAACAACCGAGAAACTACAAAGGCGACAGCTATGAGCAATTCAGACATCCCTGTATGTGGGAAAATCTCATCTTGTTACAACAACGGATTGTTGGGTATTGCATCTCACACAGTTTGGTCATACACTTGTATTCATCCAGATACCACCATCTACACCACCACCAAAAATGCACCCATCCATATCTTCATAGTTATAAGCTTAGATTTTCACCATGTTCAAGAATACCAAGATGTAAGAATTCCCTCTTCTTCCAAGGCCACATCACTGTCTACCCGAGACTGTCAACAGCTATTCAATAGGTTGGGCATTGTTCTAAACAGGGACACATCATCTCTAATTCCTCAAAGAGAAAGACAATTTATAAGAGCTATACTAGATAATGATATAAACAAATCTTTTCCACTCAAAGAGAGAATAACTAATTTAACTATGTTGTCCAAACAGCTGAAGAAAAAACACTCACCATCCGGCTCTTCAAGACTTTTTTATGGATGATTACGTCCTGCATCCCTTTGACCTCCACATTGCCATCTTCACATGAGACCTTTTCAGGACGGGCTCGACTAACAGTGGCTACAACCCTAAGGATGATTCGACAAACTTGTAACAGTCACAAGCCTTACCTTGGTGGACACAAAACAAAAACATCAGCAGAGGATTGTCTTATACCCAAAAGCTAGCAAGCATTGGCAATTGGTTTCCTAATGAGGCAGAACTTGATCTCAATGTCTTAAAATGAAGAGCTAAATGAGTGGGCCTGCCCTCCTTCCTTCCAAGAATAAAAATAATCCTCAATGTTGGTACGTACATACAACATTGAGTATATACTACGTCAACAAGCAAGGAGAAACAGAAAACACGTTCTCGCCCACTTTCGAAGGAGGTGCATCACAAAATGGGACTGGCTATACAGAACCATATCCAAATAACTGTGGAGAATTTACCAGGCATAACCAACTCCTGGACTGACAATCTCAGCAACACTCCAAAAGAGTTCCATGAATGGGAGCTGGAACAAATGCAACAGGACCACATCCTTTATCACTGGAGCAAATCTTGTCTGTATTTGTTCGCAAGAAATCAGAACCGGAAATGCCAATATTAAGTCAGCAGGCATGTCCATGCTGGTTCTTGTATTTTTAGTTAGTTGTTCAGAAACTTTTCCAAACATTTTTCCTCCTGCCATACTGAGGAACATGTAAACCCATCACTCCTTCTTCCAGTTAATGTCATTGAGGAGTACGATTTGACACCAGTCTCTCCAGCAAAACAGTTTGGCTCTCAGGCATCCAGTCCAGTTTCAGCAGCCCAGCTCTTTAGGACACAGTCCCCTGTAGTTGTCTATCCCCTATAATTTGTGGGCTCCATAGTAGAAAAGTTAGATTAATGTGATCCTTCAGACCAGGATCAACTGTAAAAGAAGTCACCTCCCTTCCAGACTGCAGGGGTTTTCAACATGTGTTGATCCTTCACCTAGACTTTCTTGGATATTCTGCGTGCACTCTACTTAAAGGCTAGGCTTTATTTTTCATGTTTCTAAGGCATGTGCTTTTCAGTGAGATACGCTGGTCAGTTTTGTAGGCTGTGGGTGCTCCTGTGTTTTTTCTGACGGCACAAAACTTTTTTTTTTTTAAACAAACTGCTCAAATTTCTTTCCAATATATATGTTCGGAATTCTTCCCCCCCAAACAAGTTCTACTAAATTAACCCAGAAAGTACTGTACTGTAAAACATTTCTGCCTAGACTCCGGTGCCGAATGCTACCTTGTTTTTCCGTTTTGCGTTTTCTTTTCTTACTTTTAACTGCTTTGTAATCTGATGAGACTAGGAAAGTGCCTGGGCATATGACTTCGAATGGTGGCTCAGTACCTTTAAGTCTGTAGGCTCTTTCCCAGTATCAAAACCCTTACTCTGACCCCTCTGTAATCAGTCAATGCAATCGCACTGATTAACCACTGTTTTCAAATTAAAGGTATGAGAAAACAAGCTTTTTGCCCCCTTTTGGAGTACTATCTGCTGGTTTTCGACTTTGAGATTGCACTGCTGTCCAGACCTCAGTGACAGTGTTCTTTCCTTTTCAAAATGGTATGTTTAATTGGATGTAAGATTGGCTGTCCTCTCAAGAGCTGCAGCACTGGTTGTGCCAAAGTGAAAACATGACTTTCAGCTGCCATTGCAGATTTAAGAGGCTGTGCATGCACTGCACCCATGACTATGCCACTACCACTAGTTTCAGATTACACAAGTCACTTAACTATACATATGTGTGTGTGTACACACACACCCACACACCCACACACCACCACCACCACCACCACCACCTCCTCCTCCTCCTCCTCCTCCTCCTCCAATGTGTCTAACTAATGACAGAGGCTACCTGACCATGCCATGTAAGGTATCAAATTAAACGGAACTTGCCCAACTAGTCCAGTGATTTGCATAGGCACTGGGACTGAAACAGGGTTCTGCCCACCTTGAGAGATGTGTGAACAACTCCCAGTCCGAGAACAAAGGCTGTTGCCACATTGTAGGTATCCCCATCCCCACAGGATGGGCTGCAAAGGGTGTTTGCCCAAAAGGCTGGCATTAAAGGTCATGCCGCCTTGAAGGACCGCTGAGATAAAACTCCGGCACAGGAAGCCTTTTGTTTCCCCTAGACAAGGTTTGGCCAAGGAAGGGAAAACGGGTTTCTGAGCCAGTTTTCCGTGGGCGTGCAGCCCATGGTAGTCACACCCCCGGAAGTGGGCTACCAAAGTCCTTAGTCCTAAGGAAGACTTAAGCCATGTTGTTTGTGGCATTCAATTTGCACTCTGAGATAGCCAGATGCCACACATCACTGTAACTGTGTCACCAGATAGAAGGGGGCCTACTATCTCATTGACTAGTGAACGCATTGTCCCCTTGGGGCACATTACTAGGATATAATGGGCACCCTTGGCATGCAAGAAGTTAGTACTTGCTGGATTTGGAATAAGGACAAGAAGACTACTACTTTGCACCCATTGGAAGTGCACAAGAAAAGGCTGCGATGTGTGTGCAACTTCATCTGCTGCACTTTAGGCTAGCGGAGTTTGGACCCTGGATCGAGGGAAAGTTGACTCCCAGCCCCAATTCAAAGCAGAGACACCAAGGATTAGTTGCTGGCCCCCCAGAATGGCACTGGAGAAATTAAGGCTGAAAGAGCCTAAACCCCATGTCTGGTAGTCACTCATCTGTTCTGCTGCTCCTGGATGCCAGGCACTTTGACGGACAACTTGGAGAGAGACAAAAGTTGCACCCAAGCGGGCTGGACCTATGGGTGTTGGTTGTGACCGGATTCATCCACAGTGGCCAAGGTCACACCCACTCACCTGTGGACCCAGAACTCAACAGGACTACACCTCCGTGGACCACAAACCATCTGGAGCATTCCTTGAGCATCTTTAAGCCTGCATCCCTCAGGATCAGGACCACTCTGTAGAAGTCAATGGCAGTTGTCCTGTAAAGTTTGAAACTCGCTCTAAAATACTCTGGTGGCAAGGTAGCTGTCCAAAGATTTCTTTTAGGATCCTAGACCTCGATTCTGTCTGGTTTGGTTGCCGAACTCAGTGTTACAAACCCTCACAAACTTTTTTAAAGTTTACAAACTTTTGCCTTGCCAGTGCTTGTTTGCAGATGATGTCGAAGTTTTTAAATGCTTTAAAAATCATATCTCTAGAACCCTATGGTGGATTTTGGTCACCAAGGACGCTAACACTTTATTAAAATGTGCTCAATTTGTATAAATTGTTGTCTCTTTCTTGTTGTGTGACTTTCTTTTGCTTTACACATTGTTCCTTTGCTCCGAGACAGAGCTACACAGGT
Organism: Triturus cristatus; assembly: GCF_964204655.1. Lineage (NCBI taxonomy): Eukaryota > Metazoa > Chordata > Amphibia > Caudata > Salamandridae > Triturus > Triturus cristatus. The sequence continues at coordinate 379,033,642 of NC_140593.1, read as the reverse complement.
TGAGCTTAAAGTTTTCAAATGATCCTTACTGGACCCAACTCAGATTTTGTGAGTGTTTTGCACGTTAAGGCCTCACAGCCATATCATATAGTACGAGCAGATCATCACAAAAGAGAACTAGTGAGGGTGCACATAGGTTCAGAGATGAGGCTGTGCTGCATATAACATACCAATGTGTACATAGTACCAGTGCTCAAAAGCACTATATTAAAGCACGTGGCAGTGATGCTTATACATATTAGGCCTAATGACTAAGAATAAAGGAATTCACATAAAGATAACATCTTTTCTATAGCACATTGCTATTTCTTCAGTATCTTCTTAGTGCTAAATTCACCAGTTAGGAGGATTAGGTCTTAGAAATGCGTAGAAGAATTCCTGCCCAAGAAAGTTAGGGGGTAGCAGGATTTGGCCAGCCTTATATACTTTTCCAAGGAATGCACTACTACAAAAATGATGGGGAACATTGAAGCTGTCATAAAATGATGGCATGAGCAAGAGTTGCATCGAGCTTAAGGAGAAGAAAGAAGAGGAAAGACCAACATTGATCGCTCGCCTATCAATAACCTCTCTGATTTCTCACTGTATAGGAAATGGAAAAGACAGACCAAGGGCAGGATCGTTCAGTGTCTCCAAAGATCCTAGGCAGAATTAGAGCTCCTAGTGGGGTTTTATGCTTTAAAACTTCTCCTTTTTGGTACTTTACTCTGGATTGTACTAATGAGCACAAGTCTAATTGGAACAGAAAGATTTTGGTGCAGAATACACATATTACTTTACATGAACCACATAGAATAGTTTGAAAAACAAAGGCAAAACATATGCACTCATCATTAACCTGGCTCAGTTTTGATATGCGACACATTGGGCTACGGTTCCAAGTAATTAAACACATATTTGAAAATTCTGCTACAGTTGCTGGCATTTTGAGTCCCATTAAATTCTTAGTGGTAACTTCATCATGGTGAGTCATTAATTACACAAAATGGGATAACTTGTATGGTGTAGCAATTATTTATCATGTTGGGGAAAATTGATAAATAGGAATATGTTTCTGATTTTTCTAAAAACAAGCACCATGGATCCTTACCAAAATTGGATGTTTACGAAGATGGTCTTGTTCCATTAGATGTGCTTTGAGTTCACATTTGAATATCTAGAACAAGTTTAAGAAAAGGTTTTCTAAAATGTGCATTCCAGTAACTCTGAAGACCACAATATCAATAGGGTGCACAAGGGATCATTTGGGACAGAGGGGAGACTTCATTTAGAACAGTTTGCTGTAAGGGACTGGGTGCAGTACGTAATGAGCTGTGAATTAAGAAAGAGTATCTTTTTTCAAGTAACTGTGTGAGTAGTTTGTATTGTGGTCCTTATTTGTTTGAGAGACAATTGCTATGTTTCTGTAGAGGGAGGTGGGTGTGTGGCTGAAAAGGGTCCTGTTTGCAAAATTGATTATACTCTTTAAGGGAGAGAACTATCGGGGAAGGCGGGGCTGAATAGTAAAAGTTACAAGTCTTGAGTGTTTCAAAAAATGGTTTTGAAGGGATCAAGGAAGGTGTTCACAACTCCTGGGGAGCAATTAGCATCACCCCAGGAATCCTTGGAGATGTGTTAAGTGTACTGGGGGTAAAAGATAATCGGAAGAATGATGCTTTGGGGTTTGCTAAGTAGATGACCTTTTAATGTGGTGAAATAAGACGAGGGACCAAAGAGAAATTTAGGGTCGGATTGCTCTAAAGCAATTAGTGGTTTTGACTGTGTTGTGTGAATGAGGCCTAACAAAGTAGAATCGGTATCATCTGCATATATAAGGAAGTAAAACCCAAAGCAAAAGATTAGACCTCAAAAAGAGTTGGAGATGGTTGTGATTGTGGAGAGAGAGAAAAGAGGGCCCAATAGACATCCTTCAGAAATGCCTGCAAGGAAAGGCATAGGTGTAGACAGAGATGAGCATCAGAAAGCTGACAGTGACTGCAAGAGATAAGAGACAAACAATTTGAGAACAACCAAGAGAGGCGAGAGTGGTAAGCAGAATTTGGTGCTATGTGTTGTTGAATGGTGCATGCAAACCATAAGGATGAGTACAGAGGATAGATAATTTTGATAAGCAAAAGTTATACATTTTAAAAACATGGCCATAGTCTGACTCTGTCAAGTAAAAGTGGCAAAGCCGGAATGGATTGGTAGGGCTGTGGACGATAGAAAGTTTACTAGGATGTTACAAGAATTGTCGAAAAATAAAGGGGCTAAAATATAGGGCAGATATTGGCAACACTGAAATAAGATCATGACTGGAGGAGCTTATAAGGGCAGGCAGCCCAGTGTCACAGCTCAGAAGAACTGGGTGTCTGCAGTGTTTTGCAATCTGATTGACTTCTAGCTCCAGATTCCTTACCTTACAATTATCCCCAGGCGTCAACTACTGGAACTGGAAATTTCTTGTGAGCAGTACCCCTGCATGTTGGTAGGTGTCGTCAATCAGCTCTGTGTGGCGTTGTCTGCGACACAAATGACATGTGGTTTGACTATACGGGCGCCAATCCTTCACGCTGATGTCAGTTCTTTTATTTCCGCTCCAGTAGCGCAAATTTGGAGAGAGCTACCTGCCAGTCACCTTTTGACTGAGCTTTTCCCCACGCTTTGTCGAAGGTTTTTTTAGAGTTATTCTCCTGGTTTGGCAGGGATATCCACTAGGAAGACCAGCTTCAAGCCCTGCGGTGTTTTTCATCGGCAGATGCCGTTGATGGACCTGCATCTTGTTTACCTCTGGTGCCTGGAATGCGACCAAGACACAAAGACCGATTGACGCGACATTCACCCCTAGGCCTTGAGGAAGCGGTCCTTCAAGCTCCATGCTGCCCAACAAGCGCTGCTGCATCGGCCTCTATCCCGGTCGAGAGAAAGGTCCCGGGATTGATCGTGGAGTCCAAGATCTTCGTCGCATTCCAAGTTGCCGTGCCACCCCTGTAAGTCCCACAAGAAGAGAAAAAGTAAAACGTCAAAGCTGTCTTCGACTTTACCTCATCCGGTGAGACGAGGAAGCATTTACATTTGATGCCTGAATTCGACCGGGTCGGCTCCGCACTTTACCAAGCCAAAGCGACCCCCTGCTCACCTCCAGGAGTTTTATGAGGCTTTGTGTCACATATTTGCGTGGCCCATCCCCACGCCTTTGGGTCCCATGGGTTCGGGAGGGGCCCAAACTGTTTCCATGCCAGCAGCGCCCGTCCCGATGCCAATGCTCCTCGTGTTGCCCTCATTCTGATCCCCGACTCCAACACAGCCAATGGGACATTGTCTGACACAGACTCCGGCACCAACTGAAGCCATGCCTTCCAGGCTGGAGCCTGAGCCCTATTCCTATGGGCTAGGACTTGGGGAGGACTGCGAGGAGTCGCTCGATCCTGAAAAATATCAGCACTTTGATCTACAAATGGACTGCTGTGAGGACTTGGTGGAGGCCAGTGGTCTGGACACTTCTCCAGATACTGGCAAGCTTTCTATCCCTACCGTGGCGACACAGAAGGGAGCGTCCTTTGCAATGATGGTGAGGATGGCGGCTGCAGTGTTTGACCTTAGCCTGACCTCAGTGGCAGTCAAGACGAGCATCTTGACAAAGGTTCTTCAGCCTAGATAGAACCCCTCAGAACTGCTTCTCCAATTCAATTAAGCTACTACTGAAGTCCTGATTAGGCCCTGGTTCAAGCCCAGCACAGGGGTTCCTGTGAAGGTGACGATTGGGGTCCCCTGGGTCGGGGAGTGGAGGGCAATTTCCTCACACAACACCCCACCCCAGAGAGCTTGGTTGTCCAAGTAACTACCTCCCACGTAAATCCTGGCACATTCTCTGCTGCTCACCCTTTCCCAGGAGACTAGACACCGTAAGAAAGATGTTTTGTTCCACCAGCCTAGACTGCGGTTCGTGAACACTGCGTGCCTTATGGGCAGTTACACCCATGCTCTATGGCTTTTCAGGGGATCGCTTATGGACATGCCTTTTGATGGCTTCCTTCTCTTTGGAGACAAAGCGGATTCAGCGCTATAGTATTCAAAGGGCAGCAGGGCTATAGCAAGGTGCTTGGGCCTTTCCAAGGCCTCTCGCCACCCCCAATCCACCTTTCATGGCCACAGACGGAGCTTCCAGCTGCGTCTATACCTGCACTGCCACAACAGCACGTAATATCTGAGCCTCTGCGTGGCCGAGGATGTGGTACCCACAGACCTCGTGGGTTGGCCTGCCTGAGGCAAGGCAGTTGACCACCCCCCTGGCAGCCACAACCTTAAAACATTTATAGTTTGCCCCTTCCTATCATGGGCACCCAGTGAGAGGCAGGATAAGCCATCACCTGCCCCAGTGATGGTCTATAACGTCAGACCAGTGGGTTCTTCAAATTGCCAGAATGGGCAACTCCCTCCCCTTTGACTTCCCCTCCACCCATGCCACCTGCTTGCAACAGGCTGATGACGGGGCCTTACTCTGCCAGAAACTGATGGCTCTTTTGGTCATCGGAGAGATAGAGAGGGTGCAGGTGGCAACAGTAGGTCACGCTTGTTATTCCAACTACTTTCTGTTGCCCAAGAAGGACATAGGCCTTCGTCCTAACCTAGACCTGTGCCCTCTCAATTTCTTCCTCAAAAAGAAGTTCAAAATGCTCACGTCCTGTCTACCCTGCACCCTAGAGACTTGATGGTAGCATTTGACTTGCAGGACACATACTTCCACATTCCCGGCCTGCCTGCCCCCAGGCATCTCCTGCGGTTCACATTGGTCCACAAGCACTTGCAGTTCGCCGTGCTCTCTTTTGGACCTACCAGTGCCCTATGTGTGTTCACCAAGGTGATGGCAGTGGTTACAGCGGAGATCAGGGGTGCCGGTCTTCCCGTATCGCAACGACTGGCTGTTGTAGGCAGGCTCTTCCCAGGCTGTTGTTTCCCACTTCCAGATTATGGCAAGTCTCCTGCATTCATTGAAGTTCAGTATCAATGTGCCGAAGTCACACCTGACTCCCTCTCAGACACTCCCCTTCATCAGAGCTGTAGGTGCAATTTTCGCCTCATCCTCCTGAACTGCGAGTCCAGGATATTAAGGCTCTGATTCTGATATTTTAGCCTCTAACTTGGATTTTGGTGAGACTGACTCCGAGGCTGCTGCGCCTTATGACCTCCTGCTTGTGACACATGCCCACTGGCATATGCAGGCTCTGCAGTGGAACCTCATGTTCCACTGGGCACAGCTTCAGGGAAATCTCTGACATGGTCCAAATCTCAGAGAGGTGCCAAGATCTGCAGTGATGGTTAGGGAACTGTCATTGGGTCAATCAGATCTGACATTGGTGACAGACGCATCACTCCTTGGATGGGGTGGCCATCGGGAGAGGTGACGATTAGAGGCCTCTGGGCTCCGGTGGAATCTGGGCTCGATATCAACCATCTGGATCTCCAGGCGAACTGGCTGGAACTAAAAGCCTTTCTACCTTCCATCAGGGCATTTCCCTGGTGGTTCAACATCTGGTTGACTCTCTGAACACCAGGGCTGACAAACTCAGCCAAAGATGCCTAGTAGATCATAAATGGAGTCTCCATCCGGAGGTGGTGCAAGGTCCATTTCCACAGTGGGAAGAGGCTTGGTTAGATCTGTTCTCCACCGCCGAGACTGTGCAATGTCATCTGTTCTGTTCGCTGCAGTTTCCAAGGCGGCTCCTGCTTGGAGACTGTTTTCATCTCGAGTGAAGCTCAGGCCTCTTGGACGGCTTTCCCCCATATCACTTCTGCCCAGAGTTCTCAAGAAGATCAGGAACGACCAATCCTAAATCAGCCTTGTGGCTCCAGACTGGACTTGGAGAGTTTGGTATCCCAAGCTGGCAAGAATGGCCATCGGTCCTCCGATCAGGGTGCTCCTTCGGGAGGATCTTCTGTTGCAGTAGAAGGGATGGTTCTGCACCCGGACCGGTCTTCTTGTGTTGAGATTGAGCAGCGACAGTTGACCGCTTTTGACCTTCTGCCATGCAATGTTATTCTGGCAGCCAGGCAGTCCTCCACCAAAACTGAATATGCCTGCTGTTTAGGCTAGTTTGTGGCATGGTGTGCAGAAAAAGCAGATTGACCCCCTTCCTGCTTCCCTTTCTCAGGTTCTTCTCTTTATTATTTCCTTTGCCCAGCTGGGCTCTGCACTGGACACCTTAAAGAGCTACCTTTCCGCTCTATCAGCCTTTCTGCGGTTGCCTAACCACCTATCCCTTTTCAAATCCCCTATTGTACATATGTTTTTGAAAGGTTTGTGAAACGTTTCCTCCTTCTCTTTTCATCGTGCCTCAGTGGGACCTTAATATGGTCCTCAACTTTCTTGATGTGTGCTCCATTTGAGCCCTTGCACAACTTAGCATCAAGCCTCCCTGGTGGCTATAATATCTGCCCGAAGGCCAGTGAGCTCAGGCTTCATCATCCAGGCCTCCCTTCATAAACATCTCCCCAGAAAAGCTTGTTCTACGAACTATAGTTTCCTTTCTGCTGAAAGTCATCACTCCCTTTCATGCTGGCCTGTCCATCACCTTGCCTACTTTTTACGCTCTGCTACATCCCTCTAAAGAAGGGGAGCAACTTCACCGACTGGACCCCAAAAGATGTTTGTTGTTCAACCTTGACCTTTTGAGAGAGTTCCGTGTTGATGACTAACTCTTTGGGGGTATGTCGGAGCACAGAAGGGAAGGGACGTGCAGAAGAAGACTAGCTCCCGATGTAACGTGCTCTGCATTAAAATCTTCTACACAATGGCCAAGAAGCAACCCACTGAGGGATTGCATGCACATTCCACTAGGGCTAAAGCTGCGACCACTGCATTAGCACCTAGAGTACCGGTGCTGGACATCTGCCAAGGAGCAGCATGGGCTTCTCTGTACACATTCACAAAACACTACTGCCTATACAGTCAGTTCCTTCAGGAATGGCACTTTGCCTGTTCAGCCCTGCAGGACATTTTGTTAGGAAAGTGTTTTGCTGACCCACCTCCAAGGAGGTATTGCTTAAGTATCTATTCTAAGGTAAGGAATCAGTGGCTAAAAGTCTCTATCAGATGAACAAGTTACTTACCTTCTGTAATGCCTTATCTGGTAGAGACTCTATCTAGCTGCAGATTCATTACCGATTCACCCACACATCCTACCCGCTCTGCGAACGGATTTCTAGGAACAGGTTTCTCCTTTGCAGGGCCCTAGTTTTCCACAACAGTGGTCCGTGTTCTTCTTGAGTCCACGCTTCTGGTGTGGAAAGTCGCTAAAAGAAACAGATATTAGCTCTATGGGGTGGCGCCTATAATAGGCACCTCACATGTCACACCTAGCACGGATGACTCCACATGGAGCCGATTTACACCACCTTCCAGCATGGAGGATAGTACTCATTAAATATTTCTGGATCCACTCCAACATCTGGGTATAATTCTAAGGTAAGGAATCTGCAGCTAGATAGTCTCTACCAGATAAGGCGTTACCGTAGGTAAGTAACTTGTTTGTAAAGTGTTTGCCAGATTGTAGACCCCTGACTTAGCTGTTTCTACTATTTGAATCTCAAAACAACACAGAAAATACAGAAACAAGTATACATTAAACAAATGCACAAATGATAAAATATTTTATTTAATTAACAAAAATTGCAGGCAAAAATCGAAATTATAGTTTTAATGAGAGGATTGCAGCTTTTCAAAATTTACTTTAATTTCCAAAAGATGAAGTGATATGCTAGACTCTAGCTCCTAATGTGTTCTCTCTTTTTGTCTGCACACACCAGTGCTTCAATGTGGTGATATCACATCTAGCCTGCCCCTTACCGCCCTCTTTAACCCGAAGTGTGAATTTCTCCTGTAGACAGAGCAGTGTTTTTTAAAGCTGGAGAAATTCAAATGTGACTCATAAGGGAATGGTCTAGCTGTGATCCTCACATGGCTTCCTCTGCAGTGGAGGGGACTTTTTCGTAGCATTAAGGTGCTGGTCATTTGCAAAAATTGATTTTGTTTACCTAGCTGAGGCCAATATTTTTGTCACCCATGGCATTTAAATCTTTGCACTGTCACTAATTATCTTTCAACTGCCTGTGCACGGTGTAGCAGTATTTCCCCTTCTGTGTTCACTGCCTAGCCTTCAAGACAACCCCAAAGAAAATGATTCTTCCTTCCCAAAGTACAATGGCTGCCACAAAGTGAGACCTCTCATCCTTCCCTGTGTTAGTAGTTTCGGTTCACAAAAGCGAGATTTAAGATTTTTGTGATTATATTCAGTGGGATATCAAATGAGTGCCTCCATGAGCCAGAGTTTCATTTTTGTTGTGACTGAAATGTTTTTTTTATTTGAAAGGCTTTTTTGGGTTTTTTTAAGAAACCTTTGTATTGACGGAGCAAAATTCATTTTGTTGATGGAAAAGGTTTTACTTAGGCAGAATAGGAGCAGTGTTGGCCTGATTAAATGAGTGTGTCCCTCTGTGGGCATGAGAAGGATCTCTTTACATGCTGATTCATCCTTTACTTTGTCTCCCACCACAGTGCAGTTCAGTGTGATTGGTTTAAGAGAGGCAGGTGATTGTACACTGGGACAGGAGTACACTTTTGGAAGTTGTCCTGGATGACCTTGCTTTCAGAAATTACTTTAGGGACATTCATTATCCTATAAAATGTTTAAAAATGATGTTTTATATCTATTTAACTAGGATGATGATGACAACATACCTGCAACTCAAAATCCTCCAAGCATACTCCTGCATGAGCATGGGACAGGGTTCTGCTTTGATTCAAGGTAATGTATAACCCAGTTTGTATAGTAAATGTGTTGTTTGTATCATTATATTATAATTGAACACGAGAGCAGCAAATTTGATTTAGATCAGTCCGGTGGTTTATTCCAGAGTAATTCATTACTCTTCCACTAAGGAGGACTGTTAGTACTGCTCCTCATTCCAAACAGCTCAACTGCATCTTAGCGAACTTTAAAAGAGAAAGAACTATTTTTAATTTCCAAAGTTTTAGAGTGACACAACGCTTGCCAAGAATTAATAAGTTCGGAGAAGTGAATGACCTTACAAGAAATTGCAAGAGCATTTAGAGTATGTGCCTTGTGTGATGGATGTTAAATTCAACATGCGTGTGTGTGTGTGTGTCCATGTGTGTATTCCCACAACCCCAAGGAGTGAGTGACAGTCAGGGGCTCTCTTTCATCATATCCATAGTAATTTTGCCTAGTGAACTCATTGCTCAACTGTTATAGATCCCTTATATTTGACCTGTTTCTCGTCTTGGCAGCACATTGTAGTGATTTTCTTCTCCAATTTGAGATGCCACTCTTGGAAAGTGATTCATAAAAAGACAGAATACTTTTTTTTATAGTTCACATAGGTCAAATGTAGCTCCAAAGAGAAGCAGCGCACTTTACAGAGAAACATTTTATTGCAGCAGGTGTCTCTCTGACAAGAATGTTTGTATGCCATGCTGACCTAAGTGAGGTGACACATTATTCTCTTCTCTTATGATGAATGCAAACTAATAAAAATGGAGTTCTGCATTGTTAGGTCGTGTTCATTGATTCTCTCCAGAGGAGTGCCCTATTTCACCCTATTTTACCCTCTTATTTTTGTGTGTGCATAAATATTATGGTGGACTTTCGCATGTGTACCCATCCTGATATTCTACTCCTCTCTCTTCTTGGCTGTCACAGAAAACGCTATTCCCTCCCGTGCCCGCCATATCTCTTTTTTGATTTCTTGTAGGTTTTATTGGTTGCTTAAATGGGGAAGATTGTCCATGCACCCTTTTTTGTCTACAGTCTTAGCTCTACCGCCCTATACCACATCTTCTTTCTCCTTATGCAGCACCCACTCTTGCTCCCTTCTTTTGTCTTTTTTCCCCCCTTCCATTCCTTGCCCCCCTATCTCTTATACTACACTACTATTTTTCACTTTTCAAACCTAAATCTCTTAACACTCCCCTATCATTACATCCCCTTTCTTATTCTGTTTCACCTTTTTATGTCGAGCCTAGTGCAGCCCGCATGCGCTGCTCTAGGAAAACGACTTCTTGGAATCGCTCTGGGCTTTCCACATGCTTGTGTGTGTGTTTATTTTTTTCCATTATTTTCATTGGTCTTTGCGTGTGTTTGTCTAAAAAAGCACCATGCAATTGGTCAAAGGTGTCTGCACGTATCAGCCCACGGCCTACTCTTGCGGTTACTATTTTCTTGTTCTTTTATTTCCATAAACGCGCCCTACGCCTTTAAAAGTGAATGAGAGGCAGGAAGGGCAGGGCAGCCTTCTCAGGTGTTTGCCGAGCGCCGTGCATTGTGCTTACTCAGCTCCCGTTTCATTCTCAGGTGAGTCCGTTGTGAGCCGTGCCCAGCGCGTGCCTGCCAAGCCGGTTCCCAGGGAGCAGCCGCTATTTCATCGCTCCCTCCCCTCGGCGGGGAGCCAGTTCACCTAAACTCGCGCAGCAATAACCGCATTACATGACGCTTTTATCACCGCCCCACAGAGACTCCTGTCTGTTTGTGATTAATAATCGATCTGCAGCTGTGAGAAGGTCAAGGGGTTGATCACATGCAGCTGATTTGCGTGGCCGGGCACAGTTTTTTTATCTTTTATTTCCACAAACGCGCCCTGCGCCTTTACGAGTCAGTGAGAGGCAGGAAGGGCGGGGCAGCCTTCTCAGGTGTTTGCCGAGCACCGTGCATTGTGCTTACTCAGCTCCCGTTTCATTCTCAGGGGAGTCCGTTGCGAGCCGCGCCCAGCGCGCGCCTTCCAAGCCGGTTCCCAGGAAGCAGCCGCCATTTCATCTCTCCCTCCCCTGGGCGGGGAGCCAGTTCACCTAAACTCGCGCAGCAATAACAGCATCACATGACGCTTTTATCACCGCCCCATGGAGACTCCTGTCTGTTGGTGATTGATAATCGACCTGAAGCCGTGAGAAGCTCAAGGGGTTGAGCACATGCAGCTAATTTGGGCCTGTATGGAGGCCGGGCACGCATAAGTAGCGTGAGATTTAAACCTTCCAATGCTCAAACAAATGAGGAAAAAATACCTATTAATGAGCTCCTGTTTCATTCTCAGGTGAGTTTGTTGCGAGCCGCGCCCAGCACGCGCCTTCCAAGCCGGTTCCCGGGGAGCAGTCACCATTTCATCGCTCCCTTCCCTGGTCGGGGAGCCAGTTCACCCAAACTCACGCAACAATAACAGCATCGCATGACGCTTTTATCACCGCCCCACAGAGACTCCTGTCTGTTGGTGATTAATAATTGACCTGAAGCCGGGAGAAGCTCAAGGGGTTGAGCACATGCAGCTGATTTGCGCCAGTAGGGAGGCAGGGCACGCAGGAATAGTGCGAGATGTAAACCTTCCAATGCTAAAAAAAAAAATGAGGAAAAAAATAACTATTAATGAAAAAAGATCATTTAGTATGGAAGGTTCTGTTCACAGATGTACAACTAACTGGTCAGACAAGAAAAGCGTAGTAGGTACCAAGTGAATCTTTAGCTGCACAAGAGTACACTATCAAAAGAGTAGGTAGTTTGACGGTTTCCACCAACCGACATTTCCAAGGTTCCAGCTCAGCCAGTCATATACATTCCACATGACATACATTTCACAACAAAACACAGAATTAACCACAATAGAAGTTCTATTAGACTAACATTGAAAGTTGATAAAATCACCATTTAACGCTGAAAGACATTGGACCGCATTAAGAGTTTCCCATAGGCCTGTCCTTCTAAACGGCATGTAGCGATGGGGAAGAGTGTCATAGTAGTAAGGTAGTGCAGTGCCCCCGGTCAGAGTTGGTGGGCAATTTAACGTCAAATGCAAAAGTGGTGCAGATAAGCCTGACCATGCTTTAATCCATGGCGGCACAACACCCACGATAATGTGGTGCATGACTAGCCACTTATAAGGTCCCAAAGGCGAGACCTATTGGTTATGCCAATGCTTGTTAATCTTCTGTTCTATCCTTCTGTGCAGATCCCCTCCACCCCCCTTCATTTAACGAGGCACTGTTGGAGAAGTCAAAGAAGTGTACTCCCCACCCATACTCCTAAGAGTCAGATGTAACTTTGAGTTGTGGATGTGGGAAGCAGCAGGGGCATTCCACCATAGGGTTAGGGATTAGATGGTCACCATTGCAATTCGTGAACCTTGGCGGTGCTGCAAACTTTCACCCTTTGTGTCAACCATTGACTTCCTAAACATTGATGCAGATGTCGGTGACACTGATGGATTCTTCAAAATCTCAGTGTGTGACCGCTTATAAATCTATTGAGAAGATAGCGTCAGCAGCAGCAGGATTAGCACAAGCCATCCCACTTAAAGTATTGACTGACACTGTGCTGGGAATGGCAATAAAGAGTGTCTGAATATTTGTTAGATAATGAAGGCCCAAACGGAAAGATGACCACTGTTGGTCTTTTCCCATTTTACACATCATAGTTCTTGTTTTATAGACCTTAAGATATCACAGCCTATCCCTGTAATAGATGCGGTTTCATGAGAGTGAAGATTATGAATTGTTGCTGCCAGTGAATTCAGACATAGGTCTGTATTTGGACGTTTAGAATGTAATGGAAGCATGGTTGGAGTTATTTCAGAAGGGGGTTTCCTTTCTGTGCATGGTTCCTCCACCTAGGAAAATGCTTCATTTCCATCCTATTGTACTTACCTTTTTACTCCTAAATCCAACCGCATTACATTGATACTCTCAGAAACCTAACTCATAACCGCCTTAATGACCATAATTACATTTTCCTTGAGGCAAGCTGAAGTTACCTCCTTTGGTTTACTGGCAAACAGCTGGAAAACATCGGCCTGCCCGCAAATGACCCAAACTTGTTGGTGGCCCTTCACCCTCCCCCCCCCCCCCCTCCCCCCCCCCCAATAGTTGAATGTTCAAGGCTTGTTCCACAGTATGACTTGACAGTAAGGCAATGCAATTGGGGTTACAGGATCTTTGCCAGTGGTAGCTTAGTCAGTAGAACTTGTAATGCATCACGGACGCCTGACACTATGCCCCAAGCATCTTTTGCAATGGACAATAAACCGGCCTAGACATATCTGAGTTGTATTTTAAATGATGGAATACTTGCCTCTAAATAAGAACGGTTTACTGCACTTGATACAGTTGATTAGGTATATCTATGGGCAGTTACATTGTGTTATGGAGACATGCTTGGGTATGGTTCACCAGGTTTTGTGGTGATGATTAAGATATGCATGCTTTTCAATGGTCCCAAAAACTCTCTGGAGAGGTTTCAACAAGGCAATGCCTCTGTTCTCTCATAGGGTGTAGCTTCTCAATTTTGCCGGTTTCATTAGACACACTACACATTTTGTACTTATGGAAGGGCACCTAATAATAGTCTTATTAACTGCCACAGCAGTGGTACATGTTTCAGTGAAGATTCCTATGATGTAGAACTGGTACATGGTTCAGTGAAGATTCTTATGATGTAGAACTAGGACTGCAAGTAACCTTGTTTGCTGGTGCATTTAGTGCCAATGCGCTCTCTGCTCAACTAGGAAACCGTACCTGTCCCTGCACACAGACTCTGGCTGTGTTTAATGCCCTTCATAATACCACCAGGTTATCTGTGTTTTGAATATAATGCAAATTGGGCTTGATCGTAAATATAGTTGAAGTCAGAATGATAACAAAGCAACCAGATTTTATAATGTCAATTAGATGTGTCCTTAACCTAGCAGAGCAATATTTCACTTACAAAATTACTATCTCGCTCTCTTCCGACATCTAAGATCCAAAATTATTTGTTATGGGATCTCATTGGTTTTCATAAACAAGCATATTTTTTTCAAGGAGGAATATCTTACCCAAATGCATTTCAGAACTAATACATATGGGAAGACATTTCTGCATTTTGCCTAGCAACTTTTTATTATAGGGATATGAACAATTAAGAAACTGAAAGCAATGAGTCTCATCTTTGGGCTAAGATGAGTCCGCTAGGAAGGTTCACATCAAGAAGATGCCCTGTTCTATCAGTTGCATTGTCCCAACTCAGCACTTGTTGACACCTACCCAGCTATATCCAAAGTACTCTTAAGAGATGGGGTGCCATCTCTGGTCTGATCGCTTCAGACCAGGTCTAGTTTTCTAGAGCTGAAGAGCTTGGACAGTGACATGCTCATTAACAATTTGTCCTTCCAGGGTGAAGGCTTCACAACTATGACCGACTCCTACATCAAGATGTTAAACATTGAGATAATGAACAAAATTGATGGGCTATGTTCTCTGTGCCTAGCTAGAGCCAAGGATAAGGATCCTCCTGAGATGGAGTGGAGATACTGTTTATACTGAAACTATCCGACATGTTTAGGTACTTGGGCCTGATTTAGTTCTTGATGGATGGGATACACCATCACAAACATTACGGATATCCCATCCACCATATTACAAGTTACATAGGGCATAGTGCACTTCTGATAAAGCAGACGTGATATCCATCATGTTTGTGACTGAGTATCCGATCTGCCAATATCTAAAATCAGGCCCTTGGTAACAAACCGAATGATCAAACTATGCAAACATGCTGGAGTGAGAGCTACATACCTGGTCCACAAATCAATGCTGCTACCCTCCTCATCATCTTTAACAAAAGCAAGAACGGGATCCACTATCCTCTCTAGCAAAGCACAGACAATCTGCCTCTGGCTTCTAGAGCAGAGCATATACATAATAGCAATCCATCCCCAAGATGTGAAAAATGTGCAAGTGGATTACTCATGAGGTTCTAGTAAAAACATGTGTAACTTTGGAAAAAGCATCCGTTCACCACATCAGAGAAGGCAAATATGTTATGTATCCTGATATCCAGAACCCTTTCAGCTAACAGTCAGATACTTTTTTCTGTGCCCCCCCCCCCACCACCACTAAATGCCATCATTAAAATCAAACAATCCAACACCAGGATGTGTTTGTATTGCTCTATATGTTGCATGCTATGATAGTATTCAGGCCTAAATCTCTTATTGGACAGACCTCACAAGAGATTGATATGCAAACCAAATCTTCTATTCAGAATGGCTGGCTGAATCCTTAATCCCAGCCTTATACCCCTGTCTTGGGTGCCTGACTCCTGAATACCTCTAATACATTATCCCACACACTGCATAAGCATCCTAAAAGAATTGAAGAATTCAGTGTCAAGATCTCCCTCTAACTTCAGATCAATTATATTCCATTTTAAGCATCTAGAAAAATAAATTGACTCACAAATGTTTGGAAGCAACAGTACTACGTTCGCTTCCATTTATGCCTGAATCTGCCTCACAAATTTCCTCCATAGTAGTTCTTCATATAGCTGCTATCACATGATAATGTCCCTCTGAAATATCATATTTAATTAGCTCTGTGATAAATTATATTCAGAGGGTGAAAGGAAAGTCTGCTTGACCCACTGAGAGCTTAATCTTATTTTCTTCAACAGGGCTTCATATTATACTTTAGCATGACAGGCTACATTTTTGTGCTCTGTGTTTATCAGATATTGCTCTTAATTACAGCTGAAAAGTAAACGCTCCTGCAGTGGCGCACAATAATTCCTGTTATGTGAAGTCATCGTATCTTAGTAAGGGATAAACTGATACCTTCCTCATTCTTAAATATGTTAGCAGTCTAACTTTTTCGGCTTTGATCCAGCTGCTCATTAACATTGTAACTTGACACAATCTGATAGACTTCTAGCCGCAGATTCCTGACCTTTGAATTTTCTCTGGAGTCAGACTGGATCTGGGAGATTTTTCGAGCAGTACTCCTCGCACCGTTAAGTGGCGGAGAGCAGCTCTGCATCCGTTGTCATCTGCGCCAGAGTCACGTTGCTTTAACTATATCAGTGCCACCCAGGTGCTCTGACGTCCGTTCTTTTCTTTCTGCACCAGCCAGCACTGATCCAGATCCCTCTGTTGTGTTTTTACAGGAATTTAGCAACTTTCTGGCAACTTTTTTTTTTAGGTTTCCTCCTGGTGTGTCGAGGATGTCATCACGTAGGACAGATTTTAAGCCCTGTGGAGCCTGTCACCGGGTGATGTCTGTGACCAATGACAGCTGGCATGGATCTGGGGTGGCGGGGCGGGGCGGAATTGGGTAAATCAAAAGAAAATTTCACCTACCTCCTCACCGCGTCTCTCCTCCTTGTCCCTCTGCTCTGGCCAGAACAGGAAGCACCCAGTGTGAGAAGTTGGCCTGGTATATGCTGTTCACTAGTTCTAGTGACCACCTTGTACCATGCCAAGCAACCCTTATGGTGTGGTTGTAAGTCAACCTTTTCGGACTAGCTGCCCTAGTGGTAGCGTAGGCTAAGCAGTCTTTGAGGCTAAACTCGTGAAGCGTGTTAAGCCAGCTGTTTTACCAAATGCAACCCCCTTTTATACCAATGAAAGGACACCACACAGATATATATTCAAAATATATATGTATTTATTTCTCAAAGTAACCCCTAGTCTCTTTATGAGCACAGGAGCACAAATCGTCAAACAAGATTATCACAGAATACACAGAAGTTGCACTTTATATGGATAGGCCCTGGTGGCCACTCAAACCATATACTAAAATAGTGGTATAAGTACCACGAACAGAAAAGGGAAAAGGCCTAAGGCCTCTAGAATCGCTGGGCCTACAAGGAGCTAACGTCAGTTAGTGACCAGGAGGTCCACGGGTGGCGTGTGCAGAGCAAATAGTCACACGCGTGCTCCCATAGGTTTCAATGGGTGCGTAAAAAGTACAAAGTTACTGCAAAAGGAATCTTCCGGATGGACTAGGAACTCAAGATTTGGAACACAGGCACTAGAGATGTAATACTACACTTGGGCACAGGTGTGCCAGCTTTACCTCACCCACAGGAAGCGGGTGCATAGGCCTCGAAGTGCGTCGGGTTGCTTCTATCTGTTCCGTGGAGCTTGAAGACAAAGATGCTGCAGGCGGTCGGTCCGGGAGAGATGCAGTGGATCCAAGAGTGGATCGGAGATGTTGAAGACCTGTAAGCAGAGGGGACAGTGTTCACAGTCACTAGCCAGTGACCAGCGTGGCACCAGGTGGGTACCAGGCGATGTCGGGTGCAAACAGGTGATGAGGGGTAGCTTGTCTCCGCAGCCACGTGGTCCCTGAAGGTCGACGACGTCCAGGAGTCGGCTCACGAGCTGTCCCACGCAGGCTCTCGCTGTCGGCGGTGTCGGCGACTTGATCGAAGCAAACAAGCCTTGGCAAAAGCAATTGCAGGAGGATTCGGAAATCAGCTGTTGGTTCTGACCAGCAAGGTCAGAGGGATTGCTCCTTTGGAGGGGAGCAAGGGCCAGTCTGGAGCAACCAGACCAGCGGTGTTTGTCGTAGATTTCGTCGCCAAGATGGCCACTAGCCAGCGGGCCAGCAACCGGTTAGGCGCGTCGAGTGGCAAAATGCAGAAGGGCCCCACGCAGATCGTGGAGATGCTGGAGGGCTCACCTTTGGTGCAGATGCTGCTCGAGGGTTGGGCTTCTCAGGACCCAAAGCACAACTTGGAGGGAGCCTCGGTTGTTGCACTGGTCAGCTTGTCGTAGTCGTTCCAAGATGGCTGGCTCCACGTGTCTCGGTGCCTCCACGGGTCTCCTCTTTTCAGGGACTGTGGATCGGGCGGTGAGAGGTCTGGAGGTCCAGGTCTTGTCAGTCTCTGGGCTCGGGCTCCGGCGGGAGGCGGCGGCAAAGCAGACGTTGATTCGCTGGATGGTGCTTGCGTTAGCAAGGTGGTCACTCCCTGACCACAGGGGAGATTTTCTTCAGTCTTCTGTGCAGCAGAATGTCGAAGTTCCCGTCTTCTTCTTAGTTTCAAGTTGATTCCAGGATGTCTGAAGTCTTAGGACACAGCTCCTACCTTTATTCGGATTCTAGGGGCCGGACTACCTGCTAGGTCCCTCCCTATGGGTGGGACCAGGAAGGGGTGTGGTTACACCCCCAATCCTTTGTCCAGCTCGCCCCAGGCCCGGGACTGGTGTGCCCCAGGACCGGTTTGAACTGGCATATGCACCGAGGCTCCTTGTGAGCCACAGGCATGTCTGGTTTCTTTCAAGCCCTACCTGACCAATACACAAAATCCTGTCTGGGGTGGTGCACGCACCTCCCCTGGCAGGAAACCCTTTGTCCACACCTCCCAAGCTGAAAGGACTCCCAGCAGCAGGAGGGCAGACTTGTGTCTGTGGTGGCAGCATCCATTTTGTGGAGCTGAGGCTATGTCTGATTTTACCCGGGTTTCAGGCACTGTACATGTCGTGTCCCTCTAGAAGGGTGGAATGCTAACCCCGTCGCCAGAATTGGCGAGGGGTTAGTATTCCAATTCGTATGACACCTTACTCGACATGTTTTGATAAAGCCAAACCAAAGATAGCATTTAACCGCGAGGTTCATAATGCACTTAAGAGTATATGGTATGACGATATCTGGAAACAGTAGAAGGAAGTTGTTCCGACCACTGCAGACAGGCTCAGCTCATGCCAGAGCACCATCTCACATGGAACCAAGCACTCTGCCTTCAGGATTGTTAAGGCCTGCCATAGGAGTGACTTATAGGTTACCAGGTGTCCCATTTAAGGTTAGGTATAGGTATACTACACCTAAGTAAGAGGTGATTACACCAACTTACCCCAGCTGAGTGATCAGCCAGTTGTGTCAGATTGTTAGGCCAAGCCTGGGGTGGCATAATACATGCTGCAGCCCTTGGCAGGCCTTGGGTACACCAATGCCCTGGGTACCTAGTGTACACTGGTACAGGGGCTGACAGGGTGATCCAACCAATTGGGTATGTACCTAGGGTACATGGAGTCCATTTTAAAGAGAGAACAGCCAGGCTGAGATCCTGAATAGCAGGATCTCAGGCCAACTAAGTCGAAAAACCAGCTAGACACTAGGCAAAAATTTGGGGGTAACCATAGTCAGATATCCACCTTCCTACACAACCCCCCCCCAAACGAAGGGAGATAAGGCTGACCTTGACCAGGTAAGCCTATATTGCCCAAGTGGCCATATAAGGAGGAACCAGCACTGGCATGGTTACCCCCTGTCTCATGGTCCACTAAGCAATCCCTCACCCTAAGGGTATCAGAGGGTCTCCACCATAGGGAATCTCTACCTTTGGTGTGTCTTGGCAAAGTAAAAGGCTGGTGTTGAGATGGAGTACTGAAGTGAGTGTCCTCAAAGTGAGGCCTCAGCTTCCTCCAATCCCCCTCCACCATGGATGCCTTTCTTTCCTTAACTGAGTTGCACTGTGCTCTCAGGGTCAGCCTCTGGCTACCTAAAGCTGGAGGCTGGGTCCCTTTTGTGGGCTTACTGGAGGGACAGGTCAGGTTTGGGGCCCTAAGGTCCCAGGTTTGCCTGTGCCCAACAGAATCCCTCTGGGGGAGGTCCCTAACTACCTGTAAAGGAGATCCCTCAGGAATGTTTTTACCCATCCCCTGACTAGGGCTACTAGCCAGGCAATCCTCATTCTTTTGATGGGGGGGTTCTTGTGGACAGGGGCCCTCTGGGGGTCCACTGGCCTCCCTGACCTCTGCAGCCCTGGGCTGACTGAGGCAGGGTAGAGAGAGGCAGGCTACCTGCACCAGACTGGGTCCCACCTTGGAAGGGGCCACTGACATCAGAGGCTCTGCCAGGCCAGGCCTGGCTACCTCTGGGGCAGTTCCTTCACAAGGGGTGAGGTCAGATCCCTGAGGAGGCTGACCTTTTCCTAATGTCTGGGGAGAGGGAGACTTTTCTTCCTCCCCACTACTCTCAGTTTGTGTGGAGTGATCCATTGTTTCAGGCTTCACTACACCTATGTCAGTCTGAGTATAGGCTGAGACCATTACAGCCTTGCCAACCTTTTCAGGGGGGCACTCAGTTTGTGTTTGAGCTGTGACTGTCACAGCTCTGCCAGTCTCTACAGGGAAGTCTGTCTGTGCCTGGGCTGTGGCTACCACTGCCCTTCCAACCTTTTCAGGGAGGAAATCTATTTGGACAGGGGTTGTGAATGGCACAACCCCCCTACCCTTTTGTGACAGGCCTACCATTTTAGAATGGGTGTCTTGTTCAACTCCAGCCCAAGCTGAGAGTTCTAAGTCATTCCCCAGTAAGCAGTCTACAGGCAAGGTTGGGGACACTGCCACCCTTTTAGGGCCAGTGACACCTCCCCAGCTGAGACATACCTCTGCCATGGGATGACTGTTCTGTTTGCCATCAATGTTGGTCACCTGGTAGGAGAAACCAGGCAAAAGCTGCTCAGAGGGAACTAGCCAATGGGCCACCATTGTGATGCTAGCTCCAGTGTCTCTGTAGGCCTCAGCTTTTGTACCATTGATGTAGGGCTCCTGTCTGTACCTACCCAAAGTGTTGGGACAGGCAGTGAAGTTGGCAAACCCCATGCCACCATCACAGACAAGAGTATCTGCTGCAGGGGAATTGGCTAAGCCAGGGTCCCCCTGTGTTCCCCAAGTAAACCCACCCAGATTTCTGGGGGCACTCCCACCACCTGGGGGATTACTGCTGACAGTAATAGGTGGTGTGACAGGAGTAATTGGAGGAACAGTTTTGTTTTTAGCCCTTGGGCAACCGCTGTCAGTTTTCCAATGCCCAGGAGTTTTACACTCATGGCAGTAGGGCTTTTTGGCTGTGGTAGAGGAGGGAGCTTGGGACCCACCACCCTGTGTGGAGTTTTGGGGCCCTGAGGAAGGTTTCTCTTTTTCTTTATCCCCACCCTTCTCTTGAGGCTTGGTGGTATCTTTCTTTTGGTCACCACCCTGGTTTTTAGGCCTGATCCTGGTCCTGACCCATTTATCTGCCCTCTTTCCCAATTCTTGGGGAGAGGTCAAATCTGAGTCTACCAGGTGTTGATGGAGAAGCTGGTTTTGACAATTACTTAAAATCTGCTCTCTCATCATCAAATTGTACAATCCTGTATAATCAGACACCTTACTTCCCAGCAACCAACCCTCCAAAGCCTTAGTGGCACATTCCACATATTCAGACCAGTCCTGAGTCTGTGTCTTCTGGGTGTCTCTGAACATTAACCTGTACTGTTCAGTGGTTAAGCCTAACCCATCAACTAGGACACTCTTCAGGACTCTGTAATTTCTGACATCCTCTTCTCTAACAGTGAGGAGTCTATCTCTGCCTCTCCCCTCAAAGGAGAGCCATAAGATTGCTGCCCACTGGTCTTCAGGAACCTGCTGCACTTTGCAGGCTCTCTCAAGAGCAGTCATCCATTTGTGGATGTCATCCCCACTTTTGTAGGGGGGCACAATCTTGGACAGGTTCCTATTGTCAAAGACCCTATCTTTGTCCCTAGGGACATTGCTGCCACCAGTGGGTATAGACCCACTCTCTCTATGCTGCCTAGCCTTGCTCAGTTTTTCTTCCATCAGGGCTACTTCTAGCTCCTGCTTCCTGATCCTCAGCTGGGCTTCTTGCATCTTGGCCTCATGTTCCCTCCTCTGAGGGGTGGTCAGTCTCCTTCTGGAGTGACCTTGAGAGCCTCTAGAGCCATGGGAAGCATTGGAGTCACCTGAGCGATTCCTTTGCCTTCCAAGCCCTGTGTTAAGTCCACTGGGGAGATCCAATGGGGTGAACCCACTGTCAGTCCCCAATAGCCTTAGTTTAGCTGGGCCAAGTATAACACTTGGCACTGGGCTAGTTCTCCCTTCATCCCCACTCACATCTGTATCCCCATCACTTTCTTCCTCTGTGGTAGGCATCCCATCTAAGGGGTGACTATTGGGAAGGGGTACTTCAGTGGCATCTTCAGAAGGGGGGCCTCCTGTTCCTGTCCCTAAGGGGGCTAACTGGGAAGCTTTCTTGAGTGCTCTCTGATTCTCATCATTCTGTAAGAGCTCTCTGAGCTCAGCAGAGTTTGGGTTCTTGGGCTGTTTAAGGCCTCTAAGAGTTGCCAAATGCCTGAGCTCATTCTGATTAAGGGTAGCAAAGCTGGTTGGTGCCCTCTGGGGGTCACTCTCGACAGAGATGGGTACAGTGGACCCCTCTGCCCCGGCCATTGCTCTTAAGTGTGGGTGGATGTGTTGCAATCTACCTACACTTGGGTTTACCTACTAAACCTATCTAGTAGTTGTAGTCAGGGTGTGCTACTCCCTTTGCTCTACAACAACTAAGTTCAGTAGAACTTAAGTATATCTAATCTTGTTTTATATGTACCTACAGGTACCTATGTGATCTTTCAATTGGTAACCAAGAGATTACAATGGTAAAACACAGCAAGCTCAAATCCAACCGCTGCTCACCAATGTGAGAAGTTGGCCTGGTATATGCTGTTCACTAGTTCTAGTGACCACCTTGTACCATGCCAAGCAACCCTTATGGTGTGGTTGTAAGTCAACCTTTTCGGACTAGCTGCCCTAGTGGTAGCGTAGGCTAAGCAGTCTTTGAGGCTAAACTCGTGAAGCGTGTTAAGCCAGCTGTTTTACCAAATGCAACCCCCTTTTATACCAATGAAAGGACACCACACAGATATATATTCAAAATATATATGTATTTATTTCTCAAAGTAACCCCTAGTCTCTTTATGAGCACAGGAGCACAAATCGTCAAACAAGATTATCACAGAATACACAGAAGTTGCACTTTATATGGATAGGCCCTGGTGGCCACTCAAACCATATACTAAAATAGTGGTATAAGTACCACGAACAGAAAAGGGAAAAGGCCTAAGGCCTCTAGAATCGCTGGGCCTACAAGGAGCTAACGTCAGTTAGTGACCAGGAGGTCCACGGGTGGCGTGTGCAGAGCAAATAGTCACACGCGTGCTCCCATAGGTTTCAATGGGTGCGTAAAAAGTACAAAGTTACTGCAAAAGGAATCTTCCGGATGGACTAGGAACTCAAGATTTGGAACACAGGCACTAGAGATGTAATACTACACTTGGGCACAGGTGTGCCAGCTTTACCTCACCCACAGGAAGCGGGTGCATAGGCCTCGAAGTGCGTCGGGTTGCTTCTATCTGTTCCGTGGAGCTTGAAGACAAAGATGCTGCAGGCGGTCGGTCCGGGAGAGATGCAGTGGATCCAAGAGTGGATCGGAGATGTTGAAGACCTGTAAGCAGAGGGGACAGTGTTCACAGTCACTAGCCAGTGACCAGCGTGGCACCAGGTGGGTACCAGGCGATGTCGGGTGCAAACAGGTGATGAGGGGTAGCTTGTCTCCGCAGCCACGTGGTCCCTGAAGGTCGACGACGTCCAGGAGTCGGCTCACGAGCTGTCCCACGCAGGCTCTCGCTGTCGGCGGTGTCGGCGACTTGATCGAAGCAAACAAGCCTTGGCAAAAGCAATTGCAGGAGGATTCGGAAATCAGCTGTTGGTTCTGACCAGCAAGGTCAGAGGGATTGCTCCTTTGGAGGGGAGCAAGGGCCAGTCTGGAGCAACCAGACCAGCGGTGTTTGTCGTAGATTTCGTCGCCAAGATGGCCACTAGCCAGCGGGCCAGCAACCGGTTAGGCGCGTCGAGTGGCAAAATGCAGAAGGGCCCCACGCAGATCGTGGAGATGCTGGAGGGCTCACCTTTGGTGCAGATGCTGCTCGAGGGTTGGGCTTCTCAGGACCCAAAGCACAACTTGGAGGGAGCCTCGGTTGTTGCACTGGTCAGCTTGTCGTAGTCGTTCCAAGATGGCTGGCTCCACGTGTCTCGGTGCCTCCACGGGTCTCCTCTTTTCAGGGACTGTGGATCGGGCGGTGAGAGGTCTGGAGGTCCAGGTCTTGTCAGTCTCTGGGCTCGGGCTCCGGCGGGAGGCGGCGGCAAAGCAGACGTTGATTCGCTGGATGGTGCTTGCGTTAGCAAGGTGGTCACTCCCTGACCACAGGGGAGATTTTCTTCAGTCTTCTGTGCAGCAGAATGTCGAAGTTCCCGTCTTCTTCTTAGTTTCAAGTTGATTCCAGGATGTCTGAAGTCTTAGGACACAGCTCCTACCTTTATTCGGATTCTAGGGGCCGGACTACCTGCTAGGTCCCTCCCTATGGGTGGGACCAGGAAGGGGGGTGGTTACACCCCCAATCCTTTGTCCAGCTCGCCCCAGGCCCGGGACTGGTGTGCCCCAGGACCGGTTTGAACTGGCATATGCACCGAGGCTCCTTGTGAGCCACAGGCATGTCTGGTTTCTTTCAAGCCCTACCTGACCAATACACAAAATCCTGTCTGGGGTGGTGCACGCACCTCCCCTGGCAGGAAACCCTTTGTCCACACCTCCCAAGCTGAAAGGACTCCCAGCAGCAGGAGGGCAGACTTGTGTCTGTGGTGGCAGCATCCATTTTGTGGAGCTGAGGCTATGTCTGATTTTACCCGGGTTTCAGGCACTGTACATGTCGTGTCCCTCTAGAAGGGTGGAATGCTAACCCCGTCGCCAGAATTGGCGAGGGGTTAGTATTCCAATTCGTATGACACCTTACTCGACATGTTTTGATAAAGCCAAACCAAAGATAGCATTTAACCGCGAGGTTCATAATGCACTTAAGAGTATATGGTATGACGATATCTGGAAACAGTAGAAGGAAGTTGTTCCGACCACTGCAGACAGGCTCAGCTCATGCCAGAGCACCATCTCACATGGAACCAAGCACTCTGCCTTCAGGATTGTTAAGGCCTGCCATAGGAGTGACTTATAGGTTACCAGGTGTCCCATTTAAGGTTAGGTATAGGTATACTACACCTAAGTAAGAGGTGATTACACCAACTTACCCCAGCTGAGTGATCAGCCAGTTGTGTCAGATTGTTAGGCCAAGCCTGGGGTGGCATAATACATGCTGCAGCCCTTGGCAGGCCTTGGGTACACCAATGCCCTGGGTACCTAGTGTACACTGGTACAGGGGCTGACAGGGTGATCCAACCAATTGGGTATGTACCTAGGGTACATGGAGTCCATTTTAAAGAGAGAACAGCCAGGCTGAGATCCTGAATAGCAGGATCTCAGGCCAACTAAGTCGAAAAACCAGCTAGACACTAGGCAAAAATTTGGGGGTAACCATAGTCAGATATCCACCTTCCTACACCCAGGTTTTCCTAAGCCAATCACAACAATGCAATACAGCATTGTGATTGGTCTGAGTGCCATGGTTTGGTGCACAGACTGGGAATGGGAGCCTGAGCATGTTCTCCAGCCAGGCTGTACCAAGTTGTGCTCCGATTGCCAGACCATGGCACCAAAGGCGTTGAGGGAGAGAGTCCCTGAAGTCTCTAGCAGCCTGACATGCAAATCCACAGAGTCGAGGTCTCGGTTGAGAACAAAGACCCGGGACGTTTAACAGAGTCCAAAGTCCTCTTCGTCCCATTCCAAATTCGTCTGGACAGTCCGGTAAGAGGCACAAGAAGAAGAGTAAGAAGTTGAAGTGCTCTTCGACATCCCTGCCGATGTGACAAAGAAGGCCCGGCATCCGAAGATTGTTTTTTTCTGAAACTGTGCCTGGGTCGGTTCCTCGCCTCCCCGAATATCATGGAGCCGGAGCGACCCCCATCCAACTTAGTTTTATGAGGCCCTGTGTCTCATATTTGGGTGGTCCAACCCCGTTGAGGACCCTTCGGGCCACACAGGGTCAGATGGGGGCACCCATCTGTTTCCGCACTGGCTGCTCCGGCTCCAGTGGGTGGGCATCGAACTGGAGGGGTATCGCCCAGCGCCGATTCCTACGCCGGCAGGACCTTCAGGTCCTAGATCAGTTCCTGAGCCCTATTCCTATGGGCTAGGCCTTGGGTAGAAGTGGGAGGGGTCGCTATACCCTCTAGAATACCAGCAATATGAGCCTCCAATGGACTGTTGTGAGGAATGCTCGTGGGGCCACCATCATCACTTCTCGGGCTCCAAGTCTTCACCCTCGGATTCGGGTAAGAGACGACACAAAAAGAAGTTGAAGAAGCGTTGTCGCTCTCCGACGTCCCCCCGTCGGTCCCCGGATGCGGACAAGGGGGACAGGGGTTCTTCCCCTGTGGCTCCTTTGGAGCCCGGAAGTCCCGCGGCCTACCCACCTTATCCGGGTCCGTCTGCGACTCCCGCACAGGTGTAAGAATTTCTTGCTACCATGGACCGGCTGTTTAAGTCGCGGGCTCCCGCCGGCGCGCCCTTGGGCCTCGCGGTCCCGTGTCAGGATCCTGTCGGGCCGTCGGCGGGTCCAGCCCTGGAGCCGCAGGATCCTGCTCCCCTGGCTAAGGCTATGGCGCCACAAGGTCCCACGCTGCCGGCTCCGGCCTCAGCGCCACCCTCTGCTCAGCCTCCGGCGCCGCAGTGGATGTCATTTGTTCCGCCCCTGCCCAAGTTCCAGGACACTTTTGTCCCTACCTGGGATCCGCATTGGGACACGGCCCTGTCTGGCGCGTTCCTGGGTCTGTTTGTTCCTTCCCCGTACCTTGCACTGCCGCCGCCGTCTGTATCACATATGGAGGTGGAGGACGACTGGGAGAGGGGTCCGAGGAGACACTTGCTCGTCAGTGTGACTCTGAGCAGGACTGGGCGAACGAGTTAGAGGAGGCCGGCGGCCTTGATGTCTCATCTGACTCGAGGTTTGCCTCTCCTCCGCCTACCATGGAGGAGGGCGCTTCTTACACAGTGGTGTTCCGTCGGGCAGCTGAGGTCCTCAACCTTGATCTCCCTACTGTGGCCCTAAAAACTAATCTCCTCACTGAGGTGCTCCAGGCGGCATCCACTTCGTCTGAGCCCCTCCTGCCATTTAATGACACCCTCACTGATGTCTTACTGGTCACTCGGTCGCAACCAGCCACAGGGGCCCCGGTGGATAAGAACGTCACCCGGCGTCATCGCCCAGCGCCGGGTGACCCTGTGTTTCTGACCACTCATCCTATGCCCGAGAGCCTGGTCATCCAAGCTTCGACGTCCCAGAGTGTCTTTCCCACGGCTCCACCGAATAAGGACTCTAAGAAGCTGCAGCAGTTCGGCAAGCGGTTGTTCTCTTTGGCCAGCTTAGGGCTGCGGTCAGTGAACTCCGCCTGCCTCTTGGGCCGCTATTTCCACGCGGTGTGGGATACAGTTGCACAGGTGTTGCCTCAGTGTCCTGAAGAGACCCAAGCTGTGCTGTCCCAAGCTGTTGCCGAGGGTAAAGATGCGGCTAAGTTCGCTATTCGGTGTGGTTTGGACACCGCGGACTCACTAGGTAGAGAAATTGCTAAGACTGTGGCGCTTCGTCGCCACGCCTGGTTGAGATCTACCGGGTTCTCACCAGATGTCCAAAGCTCACTCATGGACATGCCCTTTGATGGCACTCGTCTGTTTGGCGATAAAGCCGACACTGCGCTGGAGCGTTTTAAGGACTCGCGGGCCACGGCCAAGTCCTTCGGTCTTTCCACAAAAAGCCCAGCCACTCCTAGTTTTCGATCCTTTCGTGGCCATGGAAGGGGTGCCCACGTTCCTTCAGCAAGCCTGTGCAGACCCAGCCTCAGCGTGGCCGCTGATGCGGTTTCCGCAGGGGGGGGTCTGGGAATCAGTGTGGGGGTCAGTCCACCTGCTTCTACCTCCAAACCTTCCTAATCCGAACTTTGGGGGGCACCCCACGCCAGTGGGTGGCCCGATCCGCCATCACCTCCCCCACTGGCATGCTATCACGTCCGACAAGTGGGTGTTGCAGATCATCCACAAGGGTTACTCCCTTCCCATTCAGTCCACCCCTCCAGCCATGCCACCTCAGTATCACTGCATGTCGGGGGAACACTTGGCACTTCTCAAGCAGAAAGTCACGGCCCTCTTGGCCAAGGGGGCCATCGAGTGCATTCCTGGGCCAGAAGCGGGGAGTGGTTATTCCCACTACTTTCTGGTCCCCAGAAAGGACAAAGGAGGTCTGCGTCCCATCTTGGACCTCCGGAACGTCAATCGCTTCCTCCGGAAGGAGAAGTTCAAGATGTTGACTTTGGCTCAGGTCTTGTCTGCTCTCGATCCAGGGGACTGAATGGTAGCATTGGACATGCAGGATGCCTATTTTCATGTTTCCGTCCTGCAGGCCCATCGGCGTTACCTGCGGTTCATGGTAGGCCATGAGCACTTTCAGTTTACCGTGCTCCCCTTTGGCCTTAACAGCGCCCCTTGGGTGTTCACGAAAGTGATAGCGATGGTTGCAGCTCATCTGCGCAGATCGAGGGTCTCAGTCTTCCCCTATCTAGACGACTGGTTGTTGAAGGCGGGCTCGCCCCAAACGGTCGTCTCCCACCTCCAGACTACGGCCAACCACCTGCATTTGCTGGGGTTTTCCATCAACGTGCCTAAGTCGCACCTGAATCCCTCTCAGAAGCTCCAGTTCATCGGAGTGGTTCTGGATTCGGCACAGTTTCGGGTCTATCCTCACGAACAGCCGATCCAGGATATTCAGGCTATGATTCCGATCTTTCAGCCTCTATCCCGGGTTTCAGTCAGGATGACCCTCCGGCTCCTGGGCCTGTTGGCCTCCTGCATCCTGCTAGTGCAACATGCCAGATGGCATATGCGGGCTCTGCAGTGGGACCTGGAGTTTCAGTGGGCACAGCATCGGGGAAACCTGTCCGATCACGTCCAGATCTCGGAGGGCACTGCACGTCACTTGCAGTGTTGGCTCACGAATCGCGATTGGGTCAATGGCAGATCCCTTTCCCTTCCCCAACCGGAGTTCACAGTGGTGACGGATGCGTCCCTCCTGGGATGGGGTGGCCACATGGGAGAGGCGGAGATCAGGGGCCTCTGGTCTCCGGCGTAATCCCGGCTCCATATCATCCTTCTGGCGCTGCGGGCGATCAGACTTGCTCTGAAAGCCTTCCTTC
The DNA here is from genome assembly GCF_964204655.1 of Triturus cristatus. Classification (NCBI taxonomy): domain Eukaryota; kingdom Metazoa; phylum Chordata; class Amphibia; order Caudata; family Salamandridae; genus Triturus; species Triturus cristatus. Next base: position 379,004,884 of record NC_140593.1, on the reverse strand, counting down.
CCTCTGTCCGGGGACAGGTAGTGCAGGTGTTCACAGACAACACCACCGCCATGTGGTATTGCAGCAAACAGGGCGGGGTGGGGTCGTGGACCCTATGCCAGGAGGCTCTGCGCCTCTGGACATGGCTGGAACATCGGGGCATGTCTCTGGTGGTTCAACACCTGGCAGGCTCCCTGAACGCCAGGGCGGACGAACTCAGCCGCAGATGCATGTTGGATCCCGAATGGCGCCTGACCTCGGACGTGGCGCAAGGTCTCTTTCTGCAGTGGGGAGAGCCTTGGTTAGATCTATTCGCCACCGAAGAGAATGCGCAATGTCATCAATTCTGCGTGTTGGAATTTCCAAGGCGGCACTCGCTCGGAGACTAGGGTGACCAGATTCTCAAAACAAAAAACGGGGACAGGTCATAGACATAGAAGTAGGACTAAGGTTTGCAGTAACCATCGACCTAAAAGTAGGACTATTTGACAGCTGTCATAGACATAGAAAAGGGACTACAAGGACAGCTCCCTCCATAAGACCGAGATGAAGCATTACAGACGACAAATCAGAGGTCTTTTACCGGCAGTAACCATTAATTCCATTGAAACAGACTTTGCCTCAACATTTGCTATAGTTGGTGACCACCCTGTATTACAATATATCTTTCACCCAGGTCTCCTCTAGCAGAGCTAGTCAGACTTTATTACGATCACTTTCTCAAAGGTGCGTGCAGGATGTTTTCGGGTCCACAATAAACATGTAAAGTTCTACAGCAGTAATACTTGTCTAGAGACAGTCTAACCGAAGAGCAATGCACCCCTGGCTAGTCGTACCTCTGGCACCAGCCTAACTCTTGTCCAACACCATTACATAAATATGAGGCATGCAATAAGTGTGTGAGAGGGGATATATTGCCTTTAATGACTTATAAACTCTAATTGACAAATAATACTTTACACTAATAAAACAGTTTCAGACGTCTAAAATGGTAGAATGAATAATATTAAACTGTAATAATAAAGCACATGTGTATGAAAAGTTGCAAGGATTCTTTAGGTTAAGAGATGGTGAAGAGACAATTTTTAAGGTACATCAGACACTTGACATTCAAAAATGATGTGGAAAAGATTATCTAGGGGAGCTTTACACCTTTAGCAAGAGGAATTCTCTTTACGAGTCTATTTTAGTAACTTTAGCAGAGTTCAATATTATTTCAAAACAATTCTTTGTTGAATTTAAATTGTTTCAAGATTCATATTAGTTTTTGTCATACCTCATGTGGGCTACATAATGACAGAGATTGTCATCAGACTTGCAATTATACATCTTGGAAGATCATGAGGGGCCTAATTCAGAGTCCTGCGGTTAGGGTACTTCATCAGAAACTTGACTGACTACCTTGTCTGCAAAACCCTCTGCTTGCCCACTCTATTTTGATTAGGGCAGGCTGCCTGCGCTCCAACGGCATTGCCCCTTCAGGCTCTGCTCACGGAAATTTCACTTCGACCGCCCAGCAGAGTATGGGCAGTTAGAGTAAAGGCATCAGACGGTCTCAATTATTTCGAGTGAACAATATGATGTGCCCTTTTTTCCGTCCATCACTGCCCAATAGAATCTGGTGGTCACAAACAGAAAAACAAATAATCATACCCAACACCAAGATATAAAACACTCAGGGTGTGGGGGCATTTTTGTATTGTTTAGAATAATCTTCCACTTTAGAAGTTTGTTTCGAATAAACAAATATGTTTGGAGCGCGGTCATCAGAAACATGGCGGGCATGCACCAAACTTTTTGAGCAACAAAGATCACTGCAGGGCTGAAGGTGTTCTCTTGATAAGGTGTCAGGCCAGACTGATGGAGCAAATGACCGATGGCTGCCACGTCATGATGACGTAGGTTGCGCTGCGTGAACAAAGAGAAGGGAAATCCCGAGAGAAGATGTCTCTCTTCAAAGGATTTTCCTTCCTGCTACAGCGCTCACCAGGCGCGCAACACCCATTGAACTCAAATGGCTTCAGCCCCCCCCCCCCCCATCATGTGTGGCAGCCCGGGATGAGACCGCTTCCCGGGCAGACACAAAGCCGTGCCAGAGCACTTCACAGGTCTTTAAAAAGACCATTTGCATGTTAATGAGGCCTCGCTGTTGTTTCACCCCTTCCAAGAGCCCCTGCAGCTCCACTCTGCCTAGATTCAGCCCCCCCACCCCCGAAATCAGCGCCACTCTGCCTACTGTTTGAAGATTCAGCCCCATCCCCCCCGAAAATTTTACATACCTGGTCCACAAATCAATGCTGCTACCCTCCTCATCATCTTTAACAAAAGCAAGAACGGGATCCACTATCCTCTCTAGCAAAGCACAGACAATCTGCCTCTGGCTTCTAGAGCAGAGCATATACATAATAGCAATCCATCCCCAAGATGTGAAAAATGTGCAAGTGGATTACTCATGAGGTTCTAGTAAAAACATGTGTAACTTTGGAAAAAGCATCCGTTCACCACATCAGAGAAGGCAAATATGTTATGTATCCTGATATCCAGAACCCTTTCAGCTAACAGTCAGATACTTTTTTCTGTGCCCCCCCCCCCACCACCACTAAATGCCATCATTAAAATCAAACAATCCAACACCAGGATGTGTTTGTATTGCTCTATATGTTGCATGCTATGATAGTATTCAGGCCTAAATCTCTTATTGGACAGACCTCACAAGAGATTGATATGCAAACCAAATCTTCTATTCAGAATGGCTGGCTGAATCCTTAATCCCAGCCTTATACCCCTGTCTTGGGTGCCTGACTCCTGAATACCTCTAATACATTATCCCACACACTGCATAAGCATCCTAAAAGAATTGAAGAATTCAGTGTCAAGATCTCCCTCTAACTTCAGATCAATTATATTCCATTTTAAGCATCTAGAAAAATAAATTGACTCACAAATGTTTGGAAGCAACAGTACTACGTTCGCTTCCATTTATGCCTGAATCTGCCTCACAAATTTCCTCCATAGTAGTTCTTCATATAGCTGCTATCACATGATAATGTCCCTCTGAAATATCATATTTAATTAGCTCTGTGATAAATTATATTCAGAGGGTGAAAGGAAAGTCTGCTTGACCCACTGAGAGCTTAATCTTATTTTCTTCAACAGGGCTTCATATTATACTTTAGCATGACAGGCTACATTTTTGTGCTCTGTGTTTATCAGATATTGCTCTTAATTACAGCTGAAAAGTAAACGCTCCTGCAGTGGCGCACAATAATTCCTGTTATGTGAAGTCATCGTATCTTAGTAAGGGATAAACTGATACCTTCCTCATTCTTAAATATGTTAGCAGTCTAACTTTTTCGGCTTTGATCCAGCTGCTCATTAACATTGTAACTTGACACAATCTGATAGACTTCTAGCCGCAGATTCCTGACCTTTGAATTTTCTCTGGAGTCAGACTGGATCTGGGAGATTTTTCGAGCAGTACTCCTCGCACCGTTAAGTGGCGGAGAGCAGCTCTGCATCCGTTGTCATCTGCGCCAGAGTCACGTTGCTTTAACTATATCAGTGCCACCCAGGTGCTCTGACGTCCGTTCTTTTCTTTCTGCACCAGCCAGCACTGATCCAGATCCCTCTGTTGTGTTTTTACAGGAATTTAGCAACTTTCTGGCAACTTTTTTTTTTAGGTTTCCTCCTGGTGTGTCGAGGATGTCATCACGTAGGACAGATTTTAAGCCCTGTGGAGCCTGTCACCGGGTGATGTCTGTGACCAATGACAGCTGGCATGGATCTGGGGTGGCGGGGCGGGGCGGAATTGGGTAAATCAAAAGAAAATTTCACCTACCTCCTCACCGCGTCTCTCCTCCTTGTCCCTCTGCTCTGGCCAGAACAGGAAGCACCCAGGTTTTCCTAAGCCAATCACAACAATGCAATACAGCATTGTGATTGGTCTGAGTGCCATGGTTTGGTGCACAGACTGGGAATGGGAGCCTGAGCATGTTCTCCAGCCAGGCTGTACCAAGTTGTGCTCCGATTGCCAGACCATGGCACCAAAGGCGTTGAGGGAGAGAGTCCCTGAAGTCTCTAGCAGCCTGACATGCAAATCCACAGAGTCGAGGTCTCGGTTGAGAACAAAGACCCGGGACGTTTAACAGAGTCCAAAGTCCTCTTCGTCCCATTCCAAATTCGTCTGGACAGTCCGGTAAGAGGCACAAGAAGAAGAGTAAGAAGTTGAAGTGCTCTTCGACATCCCTGCCGATGTGACAAAGAAGGCCCGGCATCCGAAGATTGTTTTTTTCTGAAACTGTGCCTGGGTCGGTTCCTCGCCTCCCCGAATATCATGGAGCCGGAGCGACCCCCATCCAACTTAGTTTTATGAGGCCCTGTGTCTCATATTTGGGTGGTCCAACCCCGTTGAGGACCCTTCGGGCCACACAGGGTCAGATGGGGGCACCCATCTGTTTCCGCACTGGCTGCTCCGGCTCCAGTGGGTGGGCATCGAACTGGAGGGGTATCGCCCAGCGCCGATTCCTACGCCGGCAGGACCTTCAGGTCCTAGATCAGTTCCTGAGCCCTATTCCTATGGGCTAGGCCTTGGGTAGAAGTGGGAGGGGTCGCTATACCCTCTAGAATACCAGCAATATGAGCCTCCAATGGACTGTTGTGAGGAATGCTCGTGGGGCCACCATCATCACTTCTCGGGCTCCAAGTCTTCACCCTCGGATTCGGGTAAGAGACGACACAAAAAGAAGTTGAAGAAGCGTTGTCGCTCTCCGACGTCCCCCCGTCGGTCCCCGGATGCGGACAAGGGGGACAGGGGTTCTTCCCCTGTGGCTCCTTTGGAGCCCGGAAGTCCCGCGGCCTACCCACCTTATCCGGGTCCGTCTGCGACTCCCGCACAGGTGTAAGAATTTCTTGCTACCATGGACCGGCTGTTTAAGTCGCGGGCTCCCGCCGGCGCGCCCTTGGGCCTCGCGGTCCCGTGTCAGGATCCTGTCGGGCCGTCGGCGGGTCCAGCCCTGGAGCCGCAGGATCCTGCTCCCCTGGCTAAGGCTATGGCGCCACAAGGTCCCATCCCCCCCGAAAATTTTTGCTTAGTCCCCCCCACCACCACAGTGAAGTCACACGCAGTGAAAACAGAGCATGCGCGCAACCAGAACAGTAAAAAACCAGGACATTTCTGTGTTTAACCCGGACACTGTTCTAAAACGGGGACATTTGACTCACTTTGAGAGAAGTGTCGGGACACAGGGACACTTCTCCAAAAACGGGGACCGTCCGGGGAAAACCGGGACGTCTGGTCACCCTATCGGAGACGCTTTTCGCCGCAAGTGGAGTTGCGGTCTGTTGTACGTCTTTCCGCCTATACCACTTCTGCCCAGAGTGCTGAAGAAGATCAGACGCGACCGGGCCCAAGTCATTCTTGTGGCTCTGGATTGGGCAAGAAAGTATGGTATCCTGAGCTATTCAGTCTGGCAATGTGTTCTCCGATCCGACTGCCTCTTCGGGAGGATCTTCTGTCGCAGCAGCAGGGGACGGTCCTTCACCCAAACCTATCCAGCCTCCACCTTCATGCGTGGAGATTGAGCGGCGTCAGTTGACAGCTTTTGACCTTCCTGCCGAAGTCTGTGATGGTATTTTGGCAGCCAGGCATCCCTCCACTAAAACGGTATACTCCTGCAGGTGGAATATATTTGTGGCATGGTGCACAGCGAAGGCTGTGGATCCCCTTTCTGCCCCCGTTTCAGAAGTTCTTCTGTTCCTCCTTTCTCTGGCCCAGCAGGGCTCTGCTCTGGGCACTATCAATGGCTATCTCTCGGCCATTTCCGCCTTTTTAAGGCTTCCAGATCAGCCTTCTTTTTTCAAGTCCCCCTGTTAGTCGTTTCATGAAAGGTATTACACACACGTTCCCTCCGGTCCCCTTTATAATGCCTCAGCGGGACTTAAATCTTGTGTTGACTTATTTGATGTGCTCTCCCTTTGAGCCGTTTCACAACTGTCCCTTACGTCTTCTCACCTTAAAGACTGCTTTCCTGGTTGCTATCACCTCTGCCAGAAGAGTGAGGGAGCTCCAGGCTCTTTCTTCTAAACCTCCTTTCCTTTCTGTTCATCCGGACAAGGTGGTGTTAAGGATCCATCCTTCTTTTCTGCCCAAGGTTGTCACGCCCTTCCACATCGGGCAGACCATCACTTTGCCCACCTTCTTTCCGCCTCTGCCTCCTTAGAAAGAGGAAGAGAGGCTCCACCTTCTGGACCCAAAACGTGCGCTCTTGTTATATCTGAAGCACACACAGCAGTTCCGGGTGTATGATCTTTGTTGGCTATGTGGGTGCCAAGAAAGGTCGGGCTGTGCACAAACGATCCATCTCTCAGTGGGTCGTTCTGTGTATTAAAGCCTGTTACTCCTTGGCTAAAAAGGAGCCTCCTGTGGGGCTGCGTGCCCATTCTACTCGGGCGACAGCAGCCACTACTGCTCTGGGACCGGGAGTCCCTTTGCAGGATATAGGTCAGGCAGCTACGTGGTCCTCGCTGCATACATTTACCAAGCATTATTGCCATGACAGCCAAGTCCGGAGAGACAACTTCTTTGGCCGTTCTGTTCTCCGGGACTTTCTGGTGTGATCTTGGTTCGCAGACCCACCACCGGGGTTGGTATTGTTAGGGTATCTATTCTAAGGTAAGGAATCTAACAATAACGTGTTTCTTTCAGATGAACAAGTTACTTACCTTCGGTAACAATATATCTGTAAGAAACATTAGCTAGTGTTAGATTCCTTACCGCCCGCCCATCCTCCCCGTTCTGCGAACTGATTTGTAGGGTTAAAGTTATCCCTTTTAGGGCCCTAGTTTTATGCACCAGTGGTTAGTGTCTTGCATGGCTCTGTTCCTGGCGCGGAAAGTCGTGTACAGAACCGACGTCCGCGCGCATGGGTGGCGCCTAAGTAGTCTCCGTGGCGTCATCTTGGCGCATACGACGCCAGTGACGGATGTGGAGCTGCATGACGCCACCTACTGACGCGCAGAGGTACTGCTAGCGAAAACATTCCGGATCCAGTCTGACTCCTGGGGATATTTTAAGGTAATTAATCTAACACTAATGTTTCTTACAGATATATCGTTACCGAAGGTAAGTAACTTGTTCAAATAGCTAAAAAAGATCCTTTGGCTGATCCCCTTCACGGCACAAAGAACTGTGATTCAAGCTCTCATTATCTCCAGATTGGATTACGGCAATATGTTATACCTAGGAGCCGATAAATCTGCTATCCATCAGTTGCAGCTTTTGCAGAATGCAGCCATTAGGCTTCTCTAACGTTAACCCAAATTTGCTTCAGCCTCTAACCCTCTCGGCTAGCTGCACGGGCTTACTGTCTCCAACCGCATTAAGCTCGAAGCTCCATGCTACATGTTTAAGGCAAAATCCAGAGTTGGTCACAAATATATTTTGGACTTGGTCTATTCATATCGTCCATCCCGTCCTCTGAGATATTCTCAACAGATTCGGTTTATTGTACCAATTTTCTGCCTGTCCTGTATGAGAGGCCATTTGTTTGCCTATTTAGGCCCTCATCTGTGGAACTCCCTTCCAGTTCCTCTGAGAAACTCTGCGTCTCTCTCTCTGCTTTTTGTAGAGGTTTAAAGACCTGGCTCTTTTAACTCTCTCACTTAGCTTTTGGCATCCCCCTACTTCTGCCTTGTGCCGTGAAACTCCTCGGGGTAGCTGTGCGCATTATAAGTCTCTCTTAATAGTAATAATAGGCTGTGTTTGTTCCAGCTACTTTCTGGTCCCCAAACCGGACAAGAGTCTTCATCCGATCCTAGACCTCGGAGCCCTGAACCTGGTCCTCAAAAAGGAGATGTTCAAGATGCTCAAGCTAGCTCAGGTCTTGTCTGCCCTGGATTCAGAAGACTGGATGGTAGCGGCAGACTTGCAGGACGCTTATTTCCATATTCCCATCTTGACTGCCCACCAGCATTATCTGCAGTTCACTGTAGGCCACAAGCACTTTCAGTTCACGGTGCTCCCTTTTGGAATTACCAGCACCCTTTGGGTGTTCACAAAAGTGATGGAACAGGTGATTGCAGCTCATCTGTGGAGATCAGGGTTGTCAGTCTTCCCTTATGACTGGCTATTGATGGTGAGCTCGTCCCAGACTGTCGTCTCACACCTTCAGGCTACGGCGGACCTCCTGCATTCACTGGGACTCACTACCAACGTGCTGAAGTGGCACCTGACTCCCTTCCAGATGTTCCCTTTCATCATAGCGCAGCATCAGGGAATCTCTCCAACCTGGCCAAGATTTCAGAGGGGACTGCAAACGTTTTGCAGTGGTGGCTAACAAACCGCGATTGGGCCAGAGGCAGACCTCTTTCCATTCCCCAACCAGATCTCACAGTAGTGATATATGCATCACTTCTGGGATGGGGTGGCTATCTGGGCGAGAGAGGGATCAGAGGATTCTGGTCTCGGCAAAGTCTGGGCTCCACATCAACCTATTGGAGCTCTGAGTGATCCGATTGGCATAATAGGCCTATTTACCCTCCATCAAGGGAAGGCTGTTCACGGACAACACCACCTCCATGTGGTATTGCACCATATAGGGTGGGGTGGTGGTGTGGACCCTTTGTCAAGAGGCCCTGCGTCTCTGGGCATGGCTGGAACAGCAGGGTATTTCCCTGGTGGTTTAACACATGGCAGGTTCCCTGAACTACAGAGCATACAAACTAAGCCATCCATGCCTAGCGGTTCACAAATGGTGTCTCCAACCAGAGGTGGTGTAAGGTCTCTTTCAGCAGTGGAAAGGACCTTGGTTAGATCTGTTTGCCACCGCTGAGAACATGCAATGTTTGCATGCTGAAGTTTCTAAGCAGCACTTGCTCAGACGCTTTTCGTCTCGAGTGGAGCTCAGGCCTTGGGTACGCCTTTCCGCCCGTACCACTCTTGCCAAGAGTTCTCCAGTAGATCAGGAAAGACCAGGCCCTTGTCATCCTTATGGCAAGGGCTGAACACAAGGAGTCTGGTGTCCTGAGCTAGTGAGCTTGGTCATCGATCCTCAAATCAGGATATTCCTTTTGGATGATCTTCTGTCGCAGCAGCAGGGGAGTGTCATCCACCCAAACCTGTCAACTCTATGCCTTCTTGCGTGGAGATTGAGAGGCGGCAGTTGATAGCTTTCGACTTTGCTCCTGAAGTCTGCAATGTTATCTGGCAGCCAGGCTTCCCTCCACCAAGACACTGTATGCCTGCCTTTAGAAGCGATTTGTATTATATTGTACAGAAAAGTCCATTGATCCACTTTCTTCCTCCCTTTCTGATATCTTGCTTTTTATTATTATCATTGCCCTGCAGGACTCTGCTTTGGGTCCTCAGAAGGGTTCTCTTTCTGCTGTGTCTGCCTTCTGGCAGCTTTCGAATCAGCCCTCTTTATTTAGGTCTCCTTTTGTAAATAGATTTCAGAAGGGCCTTGTACATATGTTCACCCCTTCTCCTTTTATTATGCCTCAGTGTGACCTTAATTTGGACCTCACATTCTTGATGTGTGCTCCTTTCGAGCTTCTTCACTATTTTCACCTCCGGCTGCTCACAAAACAGCCATCTTTTAAAAAAATAGTTTTTTATTAATAACAAAACAGCAGCAATGATGACATTACAGAGGCATCTCAGCAGAGAATACAATTTTTAGCATCACTTTGCGACCCACAAACCAACAGGAGCACATAAGATAACATTCTGTGAATGGGTACATGGACACTCTGAGGGTTACAACTATATCTTCGGGTCAGGAAGCATCACTAATTATCAAAAACAGCCATTCTTGTGGCAATTACATCTGCCTGGACGGTGAGCGAGCTGCAGGCTTTGCCATCCAAGACTCCCTTTTTCTCTGTTTACCCTGACAAACCGGTGCTGTGCGCTAGGGCCTCTTTCTTGCCAAAAGTGGTCACACCGTTTCATGTGGGCCAATCTGTCACCTTTCCCACCTTCTGAGCTCTTCCACATCCTTCCAAAGAAGAGTGAGTAGACTGTCTGGACCCAAAAAAGCGGTGTCATAATACCTTGACGGCACACAAGCGTTCTGTGTGGATAACCAACTCTTCGTGGGGAATGTTTGCCCAAAGATGGGTCAGGCAGTGGAGAAGCGCACAGTCTCTTGATGGGTCGTGCTCTGCATCAAGATCTGTTACGCATTGGCAAAGAAGCAGCCTCCTGAAAGCTTACGAGCTTATTTCACCAGAGCTAAAGCTGCAAACACTGCATTAGCCTGCAGAGTTTGGATCCTGGATATCTGTCATGCAGCAATGTGGGCATCCCTGCACACGTTTACTAAAAATTGCCTGGACAGTCCGGTGCAAACACAGTTGATGGACAGAATGCAGAACAATGTCATACATTCACCCCAGTACAGAGATCTGGGCCTAAATCCATCGTGTTTTTTGCTCACCATGCCATTCCAGTTTGAACCCAGCCATATGCAAATCAGTCTTGACCCTGTGCCTCATGGGAACAGTCCAGCCCGAACTGCCAAGCCAGGTCCTCCCTGGACTGGAACCAAGCATCCTAGGACCGGTTTCAGAGTTTAACCCCTCTTCAGCCAGGATGGGACAGGTTGGCAAGGATGGGCACTTCACCTGTTTGGTCCTGCAGGACTTCCTAGTTAAAATTTGTCCTCAGACCCTCCTCCGGAGGGTGGTATCGCTTGGGTATCTATTCAAAGGTAAGGAATCTGCTGCTGGAAGTCTCTATCAAATGAACAAGTTACTTACCTTCAGTAACGCCTTATCTGGTAGAAACTATATTTAGCTGTAGATTCCTTACCGACCCACCCATCCTCCCTGCTCTCCTGACACATTTCTAGGGTCGAGGTTGATCCCATTGAGGGCCCTAGTCTGGACACACCAGTGTTGGTTCACTTCACGGCCCTGCGTTTCTGGCATGGAAAATTGTGAAAAAGTAATGGACATCAGCGTGGCTGAGTGGCACCTACATGGGTACTGTGACGTCACTCCGGCGCAGACACGACGGACGCTGAGACGATCGATGCTACTAACTGGCGCGCAGGGGTACTGCTCGAAAAATCTTCCCGATCCAGTCTGACGCCTGGGAAATTCAAAGGTAAAGAATCTGCACCTAGATATGTCTCTAACTGATAAGGCATTACCGAAGGTAAGTAACTTGTTCTTTAAAATGTGCATAGAGTGATGCAAGAAGCAAAATACACCATCTTAAGATTCAGTGGATTTACATATCTGAAAGAAACACGTTAGTTAGATTCCTCCCCTTAGAATTCTAAGGTGAGGAATCTAACTAACTAATGTTTCTTACATATACATCGTTACCGAAGGTAAGTAACTTGTTCATTACTATGTATATCAGATATCCATGAGTCCGCCTCTAGACCTCACCAAGTCCGAACGATGATTAAATCTATTTTTTGTGATAAATAACACACAGCTTTCATTATATATAGTGCTGCAATATTTGAGTGGTGTTCAAATTTGTGTGAAAATTATGCCACAAAATTAACTATTTGACCCAATTTTTCAAAGATTTGCTGGGGTGGGGGAGGGGGGGGTTGAGACCCAGCAACCCCTCCCTCCTTTCTGCCTTGAGGAAGATGGGCTCACTCACCGCAGTCTGTGCCAGGGTATTGTGTTAGTCAAAGAAGAAACAGGCGAGGTGTAAGAGATGGGCTTCTTTTAACTTGTGTGTCCTGGCTCCTTTTCTCAGTGACTGTGGTAAAGACTTAAGCTGGAAAAGGACAAGGCAGTTCACAAGAGGTGCGAGCTAGGAAATGTACCTGTTTAATCACTGCCACTGTGATGTCTTCATTCCTATCCCATTCTCATGGGGTGCATCAAAAGAATGGCTTTGTCTCTTCTCTATTTGTATTTCTTGACTGATAAATTAAATTATATGGCGCCAACATCAAGTCCTGCTCTACTGGTGGCACAAAACCTTTTTCAGGACACAGCCCTCAGTTTTATTTTCTTTGCCGTCCAAGTTTCGTGAGCTCCCCAATACGTGGTTTGAGAAAGCTAAGAAGCTGAAAGACAACCTAGAGCCATCTGCGTATTGCACTTTGGAGGACGGTTTGTTGTTTTTCCTTAGTTTGAGATGCTTGTTTTTTCTTTCTATTCACACGCTCTTAATTCTATCTTTGTCGGTTTGCTTTCTAGTTTTGATGTGCGCAAGAAATGTCCTCTGTGCGATGTGATGTTCCCTCCCAACTATGATCAGATCAAGTTTGAAGAACATGTTGACAGCCACTGGAAGGTGTGCCCCATGTGCAGTGAACAGTTCCCGCCTGACACCAATCAAGAAGCTTTTGAAAGACATGTTCAAACACACTTTGACAGCAATGTGTTAAACTTTGATTAGTAAAGTCATTTTAATGACAACTCCCAGGGCGACACTTCTCTCCCTTCAGTTCCCCTCAAATCCCTCCTCCCCCTTTGGAGGAAAATTGTATTGTAACAAATCTACGTAATGCAGTTTAAATAAAGTCTTTCTGGAAATTTCAATTACAATGCTTTCTTTGGTATATATGTTGAAGGAAGCAATTAGGTTTTCTAATCTGGTGTAATCAAACAAGAAGCATGTTAATAGATTATAATCAAGCACATGAAAAGTGGCATTTCCTGTGCATGTATTTGTAGTTATTTTATTGAGAGTGTAAATTGTAAGAGAAAGGGAGATGGATTATTTTTTGATATATAAACAGGAAAATGGATATAATAGAAATCTGGTTCGTAGTGCTTTGCAATTACACACGTTTTTTGGCTATTCTCTTGCTATCAATATATTATGAGTATGACATGGAACAATTGACATTTTTGCAATCTCTTTTTAAAATATCATACATAAACTGTTTTTGTTCAGCGTAGTTTCAGACAAAATTATGTAAATTCTTGGAAAATTTGTTATAATCTATTTAAGGAATGTAAGGCATGTTTTGTCAGACTACCTTCCACAAAAACACTATCGAATTCTCAGATTTTAAGCAATTTGGATGAAGCTGAAAAGAAAGAGCAATATATACTTTAAGTCTAAAATTGCGCCATCTTAAAGTAAAAGAAAGCCATTTGGATCATTAGTAGCTTGTGTGAGGTCAGTCTAAAATCTCCTACCCAGCGGCGGCCTGTGTTTCAATCACACCATATTCTTAGCACCCTAAATAGTGGAATGGCCTATTGTCACTGTTAATGTGTTGCCTGCTGCTGCAAAGTAATCACAAGTTGCTGTCTCCTCTCCGACAGCCATATATGCAACCCTTATAGAGGAGGTGTTTGAAATACAAAATATATGCATAGGTGCTGTCGCTACTCACCTCTATCCACTTCTTCTAGCTATAATGTTGGAGCTGGACAGCTGTGTTAAACTGGGGAGTTATTTCTAAAATACAAGAGTAGTGGAGTACGTCAGGTTTCCCAAGATACAGCATGTTATTAAACTTAATCTCATTAGATTTACAGGGAATCGAAATCAGAGAGTATGATATTCTGATCAATCATACAAATACTTTTAATTAAAGTGAACAGCTGCTAAAATATACTGAAAATCACCCAAATGAAGTATATGAGACAGATTGATTGCTATTGCCATGCTTTGTGGGATGGTTTCTTGCAGTTGGTTTCCAAAAGTAGCGATGCGAATGCCATGCGCCTTCATTTATGTCTCGAAACTCCATTAAAATCTGTTAAATGTGGTTATATATGTTATTCATTAGTTCAAAGTAATTTCCTTTCATTCTGTGTGTCCAATTAAATTAAAGAAAAATAACATTCTAGTTCTGTGCATATCTTTTTTCTACCATAAGATCTGTATTATGTGAATTCAATATTTTGTCTGATTATCCGCCACGTATGAGTTCCGCAAATGTAAAGAATGGCACCAGAAAGTCTCTCAAGAATATTCACCGGAACAACTTGTTTCCTATCAAACATGTGAAAATGATTTGTCTTCTCATGAAGATAATGATGATGTGAGTCCTGTGCAAACCTTACTTTATAGATTCTTGTGGCTCATATTTTCCATATAATTATGTTTTACACAAGGTTGATTGAACTTTCATCTTTGATACAGTTTTGAGGAGAATAGTAATATGTGGGGGTTAATATCTTGTTGCTCCTAATAAATGTTACCAATAACTTTTACTGACCTTAATTAGCAATTTATTAGACTCCATTTCTTCTAACTATTTTAGTTACTGTAATCAGCAGTTATAAATGTAATACAAGTATGATCATAGAAATACTAAATCTCCCAAACTCTGCCTTTTCATATTTTATTAATCACTAAATGCTCCTATCTCCATCATCAGTACATCCTTCATCATACAACAGCACTCCCACTACCGCAGTCGATACCTTATTTTGCCTAATTTATCTTTCATGTTCACTGTACCATCAAAGCTTTCATTCTACATTTTGTGCTTTCTAGAGGTGATCAGCCATGCAGCTTCCATTCATAGATCAGGTTCGCTCTTCTTAATCAGCACAGACCAGTTTCTAGGTTCTGCAATATGGAGACAAGTCAGGGGGTTAGTCAAGCAGCATGTGCTATCACAAGAGGTACATACACAGAAAAGTGGGTTTGCTCTAATGCTCACGTGGGAGCACTTTCAAGTGAAGTGAAATTATGTGTTTGATGTGAGAGAGGAAGGGTCAGAAGATAAGTGAGTTAAAAAATACCTGTCTGCATGGAAAACTAAACGTTGATTCTCCCTATAGCTGGTATTAAAAAAAGTGGGGAAAAGTGCTATAATGGGAAATTTCCTCACGGGTCTACATGTTTTGAAGCCTACCCCTAAACTTCTCTTCAGGACCTAGGATGTTGATCCCTTTTACCACTCTGACTGTTACCTAGTGTGGTCAGCCTAGTCAATGTCAAAGGCTAATATGCATCTTTGTCAAAAATGCATTCATCCAATACCTACTTGGTATTCTCTTTAAAAACGATCTGGAAGGACAGAGGAACAAAGTTAATAATCGTAGTATATACTCTGATCTACTCGAAACACCCCTTCACCACACTTGTGAGAGGTTTAAAAGGTGATATATTTTTCACTCCATGCACAATAGTTGATCGTAATTTTTACATGTATATCGTGCTGTCCTTTTGAAGTTCTGTTCAAGGCAATACAGTACATATAGCAAGAAACACACACTCTAAATGCACTCAGTTTGCAGAGATCGGTGCCCTTTGATAATGCATTAGTGCTGTGTGCCAGTAGTCATCTATACAGGAGAGAAAAAACATGATGTGACAGTTTCTCAGCATTTTATAAAAACTGACTGGGAACATACACATAGGTTGCCTAATTAGGGTCCCATGAGCTTCAGCACAGGAGGGGAGGAGCGCTTGTATTCAAACACTGTGGGTAGAGGAAGGATTCAGACACAAAGTAAAAAAAAAAAATATATATATATATACATGTACAGAGTAGAATGGTAGTATGTCTGGACATTTCGCTGTAGTCTACTTTGTTGCAGTTGTCTTTAAACTGTTTCTGCACGATGGCTACTCAGAAGAAGGCTGGTTTCAAACCCTGTATGGAATGTGGGGGCCATATGTCTGTCACGGACCCCCATGAAGGCCGCCTTTGTTGTTTATCGTCTGACCATGATGTTGAGGGATGCTTGTCATGTCGTCGTATGAATCCAAAGACCCTTAAAGAGAGAGAAGCAAAGCTTTTTATGGCCTGGGTGAGCAAAGAGAAGAGAGGTCGGAAGAGGACTAAGTTGAGGTCGAAGTTGCTGACTCTGCACACCTCGAGGACATCCAAAAAGCATAAGAAGTGGCGACATAGATAGATCCAAGCTTCACTCTGTGAAGGAGAAGTCATCAAAGGCGGCGTCCCCGGTTCAGCGGCGTCATAGGAAGGATGACATCTCACCTTCTCCTTCACTGCCAGTGACTCTGGAGCTTTCTTCAACGCCAAGGGGCTCTCCGGCACCCAGAGAAACGTCTCCTGTGCTTCGGACCTCGCTGATCCCACATCCGGTGTCTCTGGCGCCACAACCAGAACCCGCCTTACGACCTTGATCTGTCCCAGATAAGGCGGTTCCAGGTCCGTACCCGCCTTTCCCGGCTACAGGGGCAGATCCCTCGCATTTTCTTAATGCAATGTATAGCCTGTTTGCCAGGGCAGTTAACCCATCCAGCACGCCGGCTGGCCCGGTGGGTCCACTTTCCTATAATTCGGGTCTTCCCAAATATTATGCCCAGGTGCCCTTCATGCCGATGGCTCCGTCTTTGGTTCTCGACACCAATTCCAGGAGGGAAGGATGGACTACTCTCCGGGGCTATCGGGCTCCGGTATGGCACCATCTCAGCTTCGTGCTGCAACTCCGGCAGTGCATGATGGACTTGCATTGATGCCAGCTCTAAGGTCACTAGGGCCGTGTCTCGCGCCACCGACATAGATTCCTTAGTTGCGTTCAAGAAGGGAGTCTCAGAGGCTTCTGGAAGAGGAGGAATTCTTGGAGCAGTAGGAGCAAGCTGCGGAGGTAGAGATTCTTGATATTGTGGATAACTTTGAAGGCCTTCAAGAGGCCGGTGGGTTGGCCATTTCTCCAGAGTGGGAGCTCTCTTCTCCCAAAGCTCTTCCTTCTCAGGAGGTGGCCTCATCCCACTCAGTAATAAGGTAGCTGACCTTCTGGATTTACAGTTGTCTACTGCGGTCAAATCTAACATTCTTACTGAGGTTCTGCATGCCCCTTCATCAGCTGTAGACCCTTTGCTTCTGTTTAACGAAGCTTTGACAGAACCAATTTTGGAGGTCTGGCAAAAGTCAATGTCTGCCCCGGCTGTGTCCAGAATGGTGGTAAGGCTTTATAAGGTTGCTCCTGAGGATCCAGCATTTTTGTCGTCACACCCTTCAATCAATCAATCAGGGATTTGTGAAGCGCACTGCTCACTCATGAGGGTTTCAAGGCGCTGTGGGGAGGGGGGTTTCGAGCAGCTCTGTCTCATCCGAACAGCCAGGTCTTGAGGCTCTTCCTGAATGCTTGCAGTGTAGGGGTTTGTCTGATGCTGAGGGGGAGTTCGTTCCAGGTTTTGGCATCGATGTAGGAGAAGGCTTCACCTGAAAGCTTGGTGGTTCAAGCTTCATGTTCCTCTAAGCAGTCAGCAGGTTCCTTCCCCTCCATTCCAGGATATAGGGATTCTAAGCAGCTGGAACAGTCTGCTAAGAAGGTGTTTTCAACAGCTAGAATGGCTTTGAAATCTACAAATGCCACTTGCCTATTAGGCTGGTATATCCATGCTTTGATGGACACCACTAAGGAGGTGGCTCCTACGCTGCCAGAGGATGTTCGGGGTCACTTAATGTAGGGGCTGATGGATACCCAGGCGGCAGCCAGTCAGGTGATCCACTCTGGTCTCGATACGGTGGACTCAGTTGCCAGGGTGATGGGCTCTTCTGTGGCAACCAGGAGGCACGCCTGTTTGAGAGGATCAGGATTCTCTCTGGATGTTCAAACCACGCTGCTGGATCTTCCCTTTGATGTCTCCAGGCTTTTTGGAGCAAAGCCGAACTCTGCTCTGCAACTTTTTAAGGATAGCAGGGGTACCGCTAGATCCTTAGGCTTACAGTCCCAACCTAGGGGTTTTGGTTTCCGGAGATTTTGTGGCTTTGGTAAGGCGGGTCCATTTCGAGGCCATCTGCAGCAGCAACAGAACCTTCTGTATAAGTCATACAGAGGGAAGGGAAGAAGTCGTCTGCGAGGGGCTGCTTGCCAACAGGTCTCTAACTCCTCCCCCTCCCCTGTCCCTACCCCTCCCCCCCACTGGTTCTGTAGTAAAGCAGCTCTAGATCCCCCATCTTTGAGCATATTGGAACCATAGGAGGCTGGGTGTCCCATTTTTTATAAAAATTGGAAATCTGTTATATCAGATCTTTAGGTTTTAATCTTGTAGAAAATGGATAGGCCCTTCCTTTCCAGGAATTTCCCCCTTTTTACCCTCCTGGCTGGTGTTTGGAGAATCATCTATCCTGTCCTTGTTACAGAAAGGTGCGATAGAGATGGTTCTGGATCAGGAAAGGTCTCCGGGATGCTACTCCCGATATTTCCTGATCCCCAAAAAGGACGAACGATTGAGGCAGATCCTAGACCTCAGGATCTTGAATTTTTACCTCAAGCAGGAGAAGTTCAAGATGTTGACCCTAGCTCAGGTTCTTCTGGGGCTGCAGCAGAAAAACTGGATGGTGTCTATCGATTTACAGGATGTGTATTTTCACATTCCCATCCTGAAGTCACATCAGAAGTATCGCCGTTTTATGGTGGGGTCTCAACATTATCAGTTTGCAGTCCTTCCGTTCAGTCTTACATCCGCGACTCAGGTCTTCAGGAAGGTGATAGCTGTGGTTGCAGCGCATCTCAGAAGGTCGGGGTTTCCTGTTTTTCCCTATCTGGACGCCTGGCGCTTAAAGCAAAGTCACCAGAGATGGTGCTGCATCATCTGCAAATAACAACTCAACTGTTGTTCGACTTGGGTTTTTCGATAAATGTACCCAAATCTCATCTGGTGCCCTCTCAGCGCAACCTGTTCATAGGGGTAGTACTGAATACTACTCTGATTATTGCTTTCCTGCCTCCTCAGAGGATTCTAGACATCCAAGCTATGGTCTCAATGTTTCAAGATGGAGCAGGTGTTCAGTCCTGAAGGTTTTGAGCCTGCTCTGTCTGTTCGCTTCCTGCATACTGATTGTCAACCATGCATGCTGGTACATGAGGGCACTACAGTGGTGTCTCTGCAGGCAGTGGTTTCAACACAACCGGGAACTCAGGGAGGTGGTCAGGCAACATGTCTCAAGGGAAGCAGTTTCTACCTCCTTCACCGGTTGCCACAGTGATAACGGATGCCTCCACTATGGGGTGGGGTGCTTATCTGGGGATCTGGAGATCAAGGGCCTTTGGTCTCGAGAGGAGAGATTGCTTCACATCAATCTTCTGGAGCTGCGGACTATACGTTTGGCTCTCACGGTCCATCAGTTCAGGTCCTGACAGACAACACTACTGCGGTGTGGTGCATCAACAGGGAGGTGTAGGGTTGTATAGCCTCTGCAGAGAGGCTCTGTGACTCTGGTCCTGGGCTCAGGACCACCAGTTTTGCCTAGTTGCAAATAATCTGGTCGGGGTGCTGAATGTGCGTGCGGACAGTCTCAGTTGGCAATACTCGGCCAATCACGAGTGGCTGTTTGCCACTCACAAGAACACTCACTGTCCGTCGTTCTGCAGTCTCCAGTATCAAATGCGGGCAGCATTGGGGGACTCGTTTCAACTAGATTGGAGCTTTCAGCTTCTTTACACGTTTCCTCCCATACCCTTGATTCCTCGGGTTCTGAGGAAGATTCACCAAGACCGGGCCCCAGTCCTATTTATCGCCCTGGATTGGCCAAGAAGGGTGTGGTACACAAACCTTCTTCACCTCTCATCGCACCCTCCGCTCTGTCTCTCTCTCAGGGTAGACCTGTTGCAATCACTGGGGCACGTTCTACACTCCCACCTCCAGAGCCTGCACCTTCATGCCTGGAGATTGAACAGGGCAACCTGAGGTCTTTATCTCTCCTACTGGATGTGGTGGATGTTATTTTATCGGCCAGACTCCTCCACCAAATCTGTCTATTCCAGTAGATGGGCCAGATTTGTTAAATGATGTGGGGAGAGTTCAGTTGATCCTTTGAAGGCTCATTTGTCTGGTGTACTTGGTTTTTCTCTCTTTTGCTCATTAGGGTTGTGCCCTGGTGACTGTTGAGGCTAATTATCGGCCTCTTCAGCCTTACTTTGTTTGCGAAAACAGCCATTGTTGTTTAAATCTCCCAAAGTCATGAGATTCATTAAGGGTCTCACTAATAAATTTCCTCCCACTCCTTTTATTATGCCTCAGTGGGATTTAAATGTAGTCTTAACTTTTCTAATGGGGGTCTCCTTTCGAGCTTCTACATAGTTTTCCTTTGAGGTTTCTTTCATTAAAAACAATTTTTCCAAATGTGATTACCTCTGCCAGGAGGGTTAGTGAGTTACAGGCTCTTAGTTCTAAGCCTCCTTTCACCATTATCCATGCAGATAAGAACATTCTCAGGACCAGAGCTGCTCTCCTGCCTAAGGTGTTTACTCCTTTTCATCTAGGGCAGTCCATCACTTTACCCACTTTCTGTCCCCACCTTACCCTCCTCTGAAGGAGGAGAGACTTAATCACCTGGACCCTAAGAGGACAGTCAGCTTCTACCTGGACAGAACCAAAGATTTAAGGCTGGACGAGCAGCTCTTTATTGCTTACATGGGAAAAATGAATAGCAAGGCTGTCCACAAGCGAACGCTGTCCAGGTGGATCATCCTCTGCATCAAGATCTACTATGCCTTGGCTAAGAAGGAGCCGCCTGAATGTATTAGAGCTCATTCCACTATAGCTACGTCTTCTTCTTTGGCTAGAGGTGTCGCTGTTGTAGACATCTGTAAGGCAGCAACTTGGGCCTCCCTCCACACTTTTGAGAAGCATTACTGCTTGGTTTCGGAGGTGAGGAGGGACTGCCATTTTGCACGATCTTTGCTGCAGGATTTTTTGGTATAGTTAGGTGGACACCCTCCTCTGGTAGTGGGATTGCTTGAGGATTCTAATCAAAAGGTGAGGAATCCACAGACCGATGTATCCATCAGAAGAACAAGTTATTTACCTTTGGCAGCGCTTTTTCTGGTGGATACAGTATCTGCCTGTGAATTCCTCACTGACCCACCGCCTCCCCATTGTCTACTTACTTATACCGAAAATAATTTAGGATATGACTGTCTTGTATTTCTATTTCATTTGAAATATGATGCTTGTCGCTAGGAAATGTCTATATTTTGGAATTTCCAGTTTCCCTTTCTTGTTTGAATCATATACTGTGATATATTGTATACTGTGTGAAAATACTTGTGAAATGTTGTTGATTTGCCAATTTGCCTCGAAGGCACGTAAAGAATGGGTGGAGCTGACGTAAGCACGTCAATGAGGACTTCTTATGGCTCTGATGACGTCACGCGGAGTCGCAAGCGAAGCCGTGCTATTGTGACGTCCTCATCGACGTGGGAGAGCTAAGAAAAAGTTTATGTGGAATGCTGCGCCAGGGGTAATTCAAAAGGTGAGGAATCCACCGGCAGATGCTGTATCAACCACAAAAAGCGTTACCGAAGGTAACTTGTTCAAACAGAATACAGTTATTCAAAGGACACATATATACATACATTATGTACAATATTAAACGGACAAGACGGCAATTGTGCACTGTGTCCTAGTGTGAAAACACACAAAGTGTAAGTGTGATAGTCCTATATACAGCAGAGACTTCCCAATATGTGTTTCTGTTTGCACACATTTATTGTCCAGTATAATGGCATCTTGTCTGATAGACCCATCTAGCTGCAGATTCCTTAACTTTTTAATTCTCCCCAGGTATCAGACTGGATCTGGACATTTTTTGCTGTTCCGCTGTATGCCATGGGATGGCGTTGTACGGCTCCTTGATGATGTTGACTCAGGTTGTGACGTTAGTGGAGCCATAGAAGTCCACTCCTGCATGCAGATGTCAGTTTCTTCTTTTCTGCGCTGTAACGTGGATCCGGAGAAGCATATCTGGCAGTTTTATCCGCCTGCTGGGACGATTGTTTGTCAGAAATAGTGTGCTAGGGATCTATGCCTTCTGAGTTTCGATCTTGTGCTCGACAGATGTCTGGTACGGATCCTCATTCCATATGCATATGGTGCTTGTGCAAGCACTACGACACGAAGAGTGCGACACCTGCCAACAGTTGAAACCAAAGGCGTTGTAGGAGGGACGAGTAGAGCTCCTGACGGCACGGTTGTCGAGGACTTCCAGTTCTCCTAAATGTCAGTTGACTGTGGTTCGACAACAGAGCCGCTTCAAGGGCTGTTCTCGTGAATGGCAGAAGGGGTCCAAGTCATCGTGCTGAGGACTCCACGCAGGAGTCGCTCCTTTGCTCCCACACCTTTCTCTTGAGATGGCCACTCTGGCCCACATAAAAGAGAATTATAATGGTCTTCATATCATATTTGGGTCCTCACCTTCCCCTGGAGTGCCTCTGGGTCCCAAAGAGGTGATGATGCAATGACTGCATTCTCGGCGACAGGTTCATCCTCTACTGCAGATAGGCCCCTAGACTCGGTGACGCAGGTGCGCAGCCCTTCAGGGTTCACACCTGTGGCGCTGACTGGCTCTAGAGCGATGATGTTGTTCCTTCGGGATATGTTTCAATTGCGTCAGAAGGCTCCAAACCAGAGTTGGTGCTCGACCCCGCTGAGTTTTGAGACGTCGACATCCCCTTGACTTGTTTTGTCGGCGCCATCCGACACCCTTCCACTTTCTCATCCTGAGGTCAATACTTTGCTGTGTCGGCGTTGATCGATGTTTACGGAGTCGATAATTCATGGTTCTGTGGATGCTTCACACGAACAGTTTGTGAAAGGAAATGAAGGGGATCTTATGCATTCAGTGCTTACAGATCCTCCTATGATGGATAGCTAGATTTCTGAGTTAGGTGGAGCAAGCGGGTTAGAATCATCCCCGGCGTCTGGCCTTCGGTCTCCTCCTGGCCTTTCCTCGGAAGCGAGCTCTTCCTTGGCGGATATGGTAAAATTGGTGGATGATGTTCTACATTTGACTCTGCCTTCGGTGGAGAAATTTATAGACCCCCCTCATTGAGGTTCTTCACCCAGGTCAGTCGTGGATCGAGTCAGTACCACCCTTTTGTGAGGCACTATGATATTTTACTGGGAGCATGGGCTTGACCTGACACTGGTTCACTTGTGGACCATACTATTGCCCATAAGCACCACCCTGCCCCTGATTATCCTGCTTGCTTTTTTCGTCAACTGACACACCACACTTTGTGGTTCAGGTGCCACAGCTTTGCACGATGTCGATAGCCTTCCTCATTCTCCGATTGAAAAAGATTCCCAAAAGCAAGACTCTTGTGGAAAACGTATATGTCCTCTTTCAGCAATACGGCGATACGTTCCATGAACACAACTTGCGTCCTTGGACGTTTTTCTCATGTTTTATGGGATTCGTTGAGGCAGTTACTGCCATTGTTTCCAGAGGCTAATAGGAACAAACTGAGTCAGTTGATTTCGGATGGGCAACAGGCGACTAGGTTAATCGTTAGATGTGGAATGGACACTACTGATTCGATTGGTCGAGCCATGGCGTCTTCTGTGGCGTTACGCCGGCGAGCTTGGCTTTGTTCTACTGGATTTTCAGAGACAGTCCAGTCAGCTTTAATTGACATGCCATTTGATGACGTTCATTTGTTTGGTGCCCATGCAGATGCCGCTTTGCTTACGTTTAGGGGCAGTTGGGGTGACTCCGACCCTTAGCCCTGTTCCCTTCTTTCAACTTTTACTGTATTATAAGAGTGATGTTTATGTGCAGAAGGCTCCTTTTGGTTTGTAATTTGGCACAAGACTGCATTATGGTATGCTTTTTGCAGTGTAACGTCACCAGATGCGGTGTTCTTGCCTTTGCAGGCCTTATTTCTTATGTTATTTTTGCTGTTGATGACTGGTTGTTTTTCTTTGAGGCCCTACATGGGTTTTTTTCCTACCCGTACGTATGTTTCTTGGTTCTCTGCTGAGAAGATTCTCACTCAAGAGGTTTGGATCTATGGTTTCTTTCTCATGTGAAATTGATTACCTGTGTTACCTGCTTGTGGAAGCATTTGCAGTAGGTTTATTGCCTTTCCGTTTCACGAAAGGTGGGTCTCTGTTGGTACAGGACCTGACCTGTTAGTTCGTTGGAACTTCTGTTTCTTGGATCACGGTTTTCTTTCGATAACTTCTCGCCTTTTTTTCAGAAAGTTGTATCCCTTAGATGTGATTGTACACAGCTTTTAGTTCCCTCCTTTTGGAGTGTTTTTTCCTACGCTTGTTTCAGGGTGGTGCATTCTTCAATCGTTGCAGATTGCAATGTATTTATTTTTTATAGCTTCCAGTGTATGGTATCAAGGTATTTTTATTCCTTCAGGTTTACCATGCTACATCAGTAGGATAAAGGGTGTATCCATCTTTGTGGATTATTTGTGTCTCTTACACCCAAGTTGTTTGTGTTTCATTTTTCATCTTTTCTAGTGTTCTTCCTTTGAAATCACGTTACACTTATCTTACTCTTAAGTTTAAAAGGTTAGGTTGGGAAGTACTGCCATTTACCTTTTTTTGAGGTGGTAGGTTTTCTTTTTCCCCCCCATTCTTCTTTGAGTGATCCTCATCTGATTTACTGACGGGCTAAAGCCATTAGTCGGTTGAAGGAAGAACTCTTTTCGGTCCCTCCCTTCAGTGTTCTGTTATTATATCCTGTCTATTTGGGAGTGCGTATTTCTATTATGTACAGGTAGGTTTTCTGGTTGTACATTTTGGATATAATTCTGCGCTTTGTAAAGATACAGATTCTGTAGCAATATTTGTTTTTTACCATCTCTGGTTAGGAGACAGTGAGTATCTTCTTCACTGGTCCTTTTATGTATGGGGCCCAAATATTGATGTACACATTCATTGGCCAATGAATATGCAGATTTGCATAGGTGTTTTGTATTTATGTGTATACACATATTTATGGCAGATGTATATCTGTATGATTGTTACCTTTCTGTTTGGAGACAGTTGGTATTGGATTTTAGATTCTTCTTTTCTAGCTTGCAATGTATTTATATTTGCTGCTGTTCTACTTGTTCACCCCTGTGGGGTTACATGGTAGGTGAGCCTCTAAGTTCACTCTCTCGGTCATCCTTTTTATTCAAGGACAGGTCTTGATTTTAGCAGTCCTTGTTCTTATTTTTAGTCTGTCAGTAATTTCCATGGATAATTCTTTATCCATGTTCCACTATAACCTGGTTTAGAAATCCCTTGTGTTGGGGCCTTTCAGACTCATGGTCCTTTTATACTGTCAGTGATTGTTACATATGACCACATATGATTATTCTTCTTCAGCTGTGATTAAGTGGATACTTTCATTATGATACATTTTTGTGACAGTTCACAGTGTATATATACATTACATGTAACACATATCCATAAATTAGGAAAAAGGAAAGGAAAATAAAACACACCCAAGCGAAATTTCAATCGGTATTTTATTTTTTATTTTTTTAAAGGAATAACGAATAAACTAGGCTACAGTGATGCAATTGAAAGACTTGTGAAGAAGGAGTGACATGTAGTGGTAAATACAGACGATACACTTTGTATATGACAGAGAAATCAAATTTTTTGGGAGGGTACAATTTTTGATTATATCCATATGATTGTTCACATACGCTTCATGATCCTGTGTAAGTTAATTTGTGAACTGAGACGTTGTGTAGACTCCTAGTATGCGTCGACGCTTCGACCATGTGTAAAGCGCAATATTTAATAAGCGTCACGGCGGGTCTTCCTCGGGACAGTGGGGTAGGTATGTAGCCCTGCGCAGAATGTCAAGAATCACTGCGCGTGCGTTGGGCTTCTTAGTCCAGCAGAAATCAATATGATTTGACCTCAAAAGATACAAGAATCGTCGAGGTATAGGAATATTTTTCAAAAGTTAATCCTTGTGGGCCAGTCGGGTGATTTACACGATCTGGTTATGCACGTCTCTCCAGTTCTCAGTCCGATGCATCGTTGACGTGCATACACCAGATCGTGTAAATCACCCGACTGGCCCACAAGCGTTAACTTTTGAAAAATATTCCTATACCTCGACGATTCTTGTATCTTTTGAGGTCAAATCATATCGATTTCTGCTGGACTAAGAAGCCCAACGCACACGCAGATATTCTTGACATTCTGCGCAGGGCTACATACCTACCCCACTGTCCCGAGGAAGACCCGCCGTGACGCTTATTAAATATTGCGCTTTACACAGGGTCGAAACGTCGACGCATACTATGAGTCTACACAACGTCTCAGTTCACAAATTAACTTATACAGGATCATGAAGCGTATGTGAACAATCATATGGCCATAATCAAAAATTGTACCCTACCAAAAAAACTTTTTTGATTTCTCTATCTGTCATATACTAAGTGTATCGTCTGTATTTACCACTACATGTCACTCCTTCTTCACAAGTCTTTCAATTGTATCCCTGTAGCCTAGTTTATTCGTTATTCCTTTTTTTTGTTGTTTAAATACCGATTGAAACTTCACTTGGGTGTGTTTAATTTTCCTTCCCTATTTCCTAATTTATGGATAGGTGTTACATGTAATGTATATATACTGTGAACACACTAAAGCAATTTAAAATTCCCCGACAGAACCATTGTATCTATATAATACGTATACCCAGGTTCTGAGGGACACCGGGTCACCCCATTATTTTTTCTAAACATTTTTGTGACAGATATCATTGGTTTTTGAAGAAAATAAAAGGGTGACTATGGCGTCTTTCACTTTGTTCATTTTGTTCCTTCTGATTTCCCTTTAGATCAGCGGTCTGTTATGATTCCTTAGTTCTCACTGACTTGCTGTCAGGAACTTTACATTGGAATGGCATTCATTTCACCTTCCGTCTTCCTAATTCATGGTTTTACTTCATCCTTGGGGTCATGTACTTGTTGGTATGACTGCTTGTGTTTGGATGAACTTTCATCTCCTTCACTAGAGTCACATATTGTTTGCCTTCAGGAGGTTTCACTTTACTTTCCTGGACTCCTTGCCACGGTTCTTATAAATAGTCTTTTCTACATGTGTCTGGTCTCTTTTTAGTTCAGACTGGCTGGTCTTCTCTGAGACCTTTTGTAGCATTTGGCATTCTCTGGCCGGATTTTGTCCTGTTTTCCTTGAGGCATTGTTGTTTCTGTGCCTGCAGGGTTGTTTCTTATTTACATTGTGGTCATTGCCATGATTTTTATTAGGAGCCATTCTCTTTTTCATCTATTCCTACGTATGTCTGGTCTGTGGCTAATTTCGACCAGTTAGTTCTCTTTCGGGAATTTCGTAGGATTAGTTCATAGGCCTAGTTGGGTATAGCGATTGTACTGAATTCAAAAGTTAAGAATTCTGCCACTAGATGTCTCTATCAGATGGAAAAGTTACTTACCTTTGGTAACGATATCTGGTAGAGACATAGTCTAGCCGCAGATTCCTTAATGCCTCCCCATTCTCCCCACTCTGCGGACAACATAAGATGTAGGGGTTATTCTCCGTTTCCGTACTGGTTTTATACTCCAGTGATCACTGTTTCGTGTGGTGGTATGACTACACAAACTTCTTAAGTCTTGCTTCATTGGTCTTATTGGTCTTGTTCTGGTTTTACTATACCATTCATTTCCATTTGTGTCTGGTAGTGAGAGAGGTGTTTTCTTCTGCAAGGCTGGTTTATGCACCAGTGCGCAGGATTTCATGTAGCTTGTGCTTCGGTGATTCATTTGGTCTTTTCCTTAAAGTCCTTGACTTACCACTTATTGTTGCTTTCTAATTATTGTTTCAAAGATTTTTTTATCTTTATGGCACAATGTTTTCACAGCCAGTTTCTATAGTGGCTCCGTGTTCTGGCGTGGAAGGTTTTACAGAAGAAACTGACGTCCACGCGCAGGAGGAGACTTGTATGGCTCCACTGACATCACAACCGCAGTCAACATAATCAGGGAGCCATACGATGACGTCCCGTGGCACGCAGAGGCACTGCTGATTGAATTTCCAGATCCAGTCTGATGCCTGCGGAGAAATCAAAAGTTAAGTAATCATCGACTAGACTGTCTCTATCAGATGCATTGTTACTGAAGGTAAGTTACTTTTCCATTTAAGCTACACGATTTTGTGTATTGTGTTGTGTTATAATGTTGATTGTTTTCAAACTCTTTTTCTAATATTGAGTTCTCATCCAGACTTGTATAGGGCAGTCACCTACATGGGAAAATAGTAATACTAATTAAAGTTGGGCTAAGTAGTACAGTAACATTAAGGGCTAGTTTTGCTGCAGGAGTATTACCTGAAGGGTAGGATGGGCTCATGGTTGGATAAGAGGCTCAAATGATGCATGCTGGTGCAGTGTTGGGGTAATTAGAGCCATTGCTGCAAATGGTGATAATTTGAATGTCTTTAGAAGGTCAAACACTCACCTAAGTGTGTGAAAAAACGTGACACCTAATGTGAATTGAGGAAATGTACTTACTCAGTGGGTCAGAAAAACCTATAAAATAGCTGAGCATTTAATGAAACGCTTATGCCTGCCATCACATAGTTACAGCAGATTACTTGTTAATTCGGTATAACACTCTCCAAACGAGCAGTGTCATGTATGGAAATGGATGTCCCATGGGCTCCTCAGTTCTGCGCTTGCAATATAAATGTTGTTCTCCTGCGGAAGAGCAGTATCTCAATGGCATAGTTTGTATTGAATATCGAGATGGAACGTTCACCTGGCTCGCGCATGGCTGACAGTCTTAGTCGCGGTGCAGAGATCATCGCACCATCACGCTCGGAGTAGGAATCATCCACATCCCCCACAAGGAGGGTTAAAAAATGGTGGCATCCCAGAATGAGGCTTGAAACACGAGATTATCTCTGGTAAATTTAAACCCAGGCAACTATTTAAGTTGGATTCTACTTCATCTAAAGTTGCAATGTAATTAAAAAAATGAGTAATATCGGTGAAAACGGAGTCAGCAGTAGATATGTAAAAAAAGACTATTGGTATGTATAGGGAGTTCACCATTCCAGTATTAGATTATTCAGTGATTCAGTTAATGCATTCCAAACAGTTATTTAGGAAATAAAATTGATTGTAGTATACAAAATACAATTGGATAGCATCACAATATGACGATAATCACATTAGTAATCCAGTAATTATAGTCCTTTCATTGTTATGGCTCTGTGTATGCCCTTAGCCAATTAACACATTTCAGTTAGGATAGTCATAGCCCATCAATCACAAAAAGAAATGCAGCTTCTCCACTCCTCCATTGAGGTCATACCTCTTGATATAGTCACATTGTTCAATCCTTTGACATTCCAGTCATTGCCAGATCACAAGGTTACTCCTCTCTTTGGTAGGCAAGCCAACCCGATCACTTGCCAACTTATATCAGCACCATGGTTGTTCTGAAAGTGCAACACATTTGTATCCTTGCACTACATTCTGCTCCTATGTTGTTCTATAAGCAGCTTCACTCGCTGGTTGTTTGCCCAATATAGGTTAGGTCACAGGAGCACCGAGTGCAATATACCACTTTCGTGGAGTTACAGTTGGAAAAGGATCTCAACTACTGGTGAATTTAACAATTTATAAATGTATTGTGTTTGTAGTAAACCTTACAGGCAATATAGTTTGAACACTCAAAATGACCCGCTACTGGCCGCAGACCCCAACTGTCGTATAATGTGTGTCTCTATTGGATGTTTCTGCCTGCTGTGTGAACCAAAATAACTTTTATGTTCCTACCCCTTGTATGAAAATAAGGGAGGGGGCAAGAGCCAAAATTGTTAGTTTGTAGGATTGGTCAATGTTTTTTCTACATTTACAACTTTCTGGTTATTTTGTGGCGTGAAAGTGGTTACATATACAATTTTTTTATGTCTTCCCCAGTTTCAGTTTTAGAAGTTGCTTCCTAGTGGAGAATCAAGCCCTCTTCATTGTTGTCTTAATAAGTTTCCAAGGATAACTTCTCTCCTTTAATTGTTTTCCACAGAATATTGGCTTCAAAATTAGTCTGATGCAGTTACGACTTAATATGAGAAATTCTTCGAAAGATAGACTGTCTTTCAGTGCCCTTAAATGAAAACTGATATTTTAATTGAAATCTCTGTGCACTTTTTATAGAGGTTAGTGATCAATTTACCCACTTCTTGTCTAAAGATCTGGTCAAGAAAGGGTATTTTTCCAGTGTCCCAATTGTAGGTAAAATTACATTTTCTTGACTAGTATTGATATTCAATAAAATTGCATAATATGGGAGCAGAACTTTGTCAAAAATGTAAAATAAAATATAATTGATCTATTTTTTCCAGCATTTCACATGAGGTCTGAATGTATTACTGTCAAAGAATACAAATAGTTGTTCAAAGTGGTCAACATAGAGGGTAGCCAAATTTTGGCAAAAAGTGCCACCATTGAAGTCTCTTTATACTGTTGGTAGTGTTCACCTACAGACAAAAAATATTTCTCATTGAGGGCAACCTTTAGTTGTATTAGAGACTGTTGGGACCTGTACCAGATATGGTCTAGTGTCTAGTAACCTCTGAAGGACTTCTCTGCTCTCCATCTAGGGAATGTTTTTATACTGTGACTCAATGTTGAGTGTTACAAGGATGTTGTGTTCAGGGTTGAACTCCATATTCTGTATTAAGTTGATAATGTATGTACTGTCTCATACATAGTTAACTATTTCTGGTACAAAGTCCTTAATAAAGAGGTTGATGTATTCCGCCAGTGGTTCCAGTATGGAGCCGCAACCAGAGACTGTAGGTCTTCCTGGGAGATTTAGAGAGTCTTGGTGAGCCTTTGGTAAGGTATACAGGACTGGTGTTCTGGGGCTCATTTTATTAAAGAAAATGTAATCAATAAGAAATTAGAAAGCCCTCTTTGTTGCTGAGTTAGCCAGAATTTTATGCCAAATACAGATGTATAAAGGTATTTTTCTGTATGTCTTCATAGGTTATTCAAAACTGACTAGCTGAAATGTCAGAATCTGAAAGAAACACGTTAGTTAGATTCCTCACCTTAGAATATCCCCAGGCGTCAGGCTGGATCCGGAAAGATTTTTGTAGCAATACCCCTTGCGCGTCGGTAGGCGTAGTCTGCGGCTCCGCGTCCGTCGTTGGCGTCATGCGCCGGAATGCCGTTGTCGGAGTACTTAGACGCCGCCCTCGCGCGCTGACGTCAGTTCTTCTTTTTTCCGCGGCAGTAAGCGCCGATCCGGGAAGAGCTTACCCCTAGTCATTTTTTACTAACTTTTTGACTTCTTTTGGTCTATCGACTCGACTCTGGTGCCGGTAGGATGCCTGGTTTCAAGGCCTGTGACGCCTGTCATCGCCTGATGTCGGTGACGGATCACCATTGCCGGTGCCTGTATTGCCTGGGGCCCAAACCATGACGCGGAGTCGTGCCTCGATTGCAAGGCCTTGACGTCTAAAGCTAGGCGGGAGCGATCTCGTAAGCTTCTCGAGCTTCGGCACTCTGCTCCGCGTCGCTCTCGGTCCTGGTCCAGGAGGAGGTCCAAGGACCGATCGCGGAGCCGCAGCCATTGTCATCGCTCGTCGGGGTCTTCGGGTAAGTCGAAGCACTTCAAGAAGTCCACGAGACGACATCGCTCTAAGGACTCCCCTCGACAGTCGTGCAACTCGGCTGAGGGTCAGGGTGGTCCCACCCCCGCGGCTCCGTCGGAGCAGCAGGAGCCGCGTCCGTCCCCATACCCGCCGGTCCCTGGGACTGACGCGACTCCGGCAGAGGTCAGTGCCTTCCTCTCGGCCATGAGGGGCCTGGCTTCGCCGTCGACGCCTGCCGGCGCGCCTTCGGGCCCCGCAGGTTTGACTGGGTGACCTCGCGTGCCGGCGGCTCCGGCCCCGACGCCTCAGGTTCCCGAGGGATCCAGGCCTGGCTCTCGGTCGGCGCCGGTCGACCTCACGACGCCTCCTCCGCCGACACCGGTTACACCGCCGGCGCCGTCTCCGGATGACGCCGTTCCCCGGTTCAGCCCCGGTCCGGACCAGACGCCGGTACGGCGCCATCCAGCACCGCACCCGACATCGATGGATGACCAATTCATCTACCATCCGGCTCCGATCGTTCCTCCTGTTTATCAGGAATCGGATGACTGGGGCGACTGGGAGGGGTCTGTGGAACCTTTGGCCCTCCAGGGTCAACTTGCACAGGACTGGGCAGACGAACTGGGGGATGCTAGTGGCCTGGACACTTCGCCGGACGCTGGCTTCATCTCTCCTCCGACTGTGGCCTCGGAGGAGGGTGCAGCTTTTTAAGTGGTGCTGCGCAAGGCGGCCGAAGCCCTAGGGCTGGAGTTGCCTGCTGTGGCTGTGAGAACTAACGTCCTCACAGAGGTCCTTCAACCGACAGCTCCACTGAGCCTCTGCTGCAGTTTAATGAGGCCCTCATAGATGTTCTACAGGGCACTTGGTCCAAGCCCTCCACAGTTCCCCCTGTGGACCGGAACGTTGCCCGGCACCACCGCCCTGCTCCGGGCGACCCCAGTTTCCTCTCCCAACACCCCACCCCGAGAGTCTGGTTATCCAGGCCTCAACCTCTCCTCCGGATCGGGAATCCAAGAGGTTGGAACAGTTTGGCAAGAAACTGTTCTCGTCCCTGAGTTTGGGGCTGCGGTCTTTAAATACCGCTTGCCTTTTGGACCGTTATTCCCACTCTGTGGGATACGGTGGAGGACATGCTGCCCTTGTGCCCGGGCACGACTCGCTCAAGCACTTGCTGACGGTCGAGATGCAGCACGGCATGCCATTCGGTGTGGACTTGACACCACAGACTCGCTTGGTTGGGCGATTTCCACCACGGTGGGGCTTCGGCGTCTCGCCTGGCTGAGGTCCACGTCATTTTCGGGGCATGTCCAGAGTTCCCTCATGGACATGCCTTTTGATGGCACTCGCCTTTTTGGTGAGAAGGCGGACAGTGCGCTGGCTCGGTTCAAGGACTCCCGGGGCACGGCCAAGTTCTTGGGTCTTTCGGCCCCGCAGCCGCAAACTTCCGCCTTTCGTGGCCAAGGAAGGGGTGCCTCCTCACGTCCGCCGAGCCACCGGCCGCAGAACCAACCTGCACGCGGTCGCGGACGTGGATTCCGCCGAGGCGGTACTGGAGGTCAACGTGCCGGTCAGTCCACATCTACCCCGGCAGCATCCGCCTCAAAGCCCTCCTAGTCCGAGCTTTCAGGCCCATTCAACGCCAGTGGGCGGCAGGGTTCGCCATCACTTGCTCCACTGGCGCTCCATCACGTCGGACAGGTGGGTGCTGCAAATCGAGATGACCCTTCCAGCCATGCCACCGCTGAACCACCGTATGTCGGGGGATCATTTGCATCTTCTACGAGAGGAAGTTTCAGCCCTCTTGGCCAAAGCGGCCGTCGAGCGCGTTCCTGGTCCGGAAGTAGGTCGTGGTTTTATTCCCATTACTTTCTGGTTCCCAAGAAGGGCAAAGGGGGCCTACGTCCGATCTTGGACCTCAGGAGCGTGAACTCCTTCCTCCAGAAGGACCGTTTCAAGATGCTCACCTTAGCTCAGGTTCTGGCTGCCCTAGACCCTGGAGACTGGATGGTAGCATTGGACTTGCAGGACGCTTATTTCCACATCCCCGTCCTGCCGGCCCACCGGCGTTACCTGCGGTTCACGGTGGGTCAGGAGCACTTTCAGTTCACCGTGCTCCCCTTCGGCCTCACCAGTGCCCCTCTGGTGTTCACGAAAGTGATGGCGGTGGTCGCAGCTCATCTGCGCCGATCAGGGGTTCCAGTCTTCCCCTATCTCGACGACTGGCTGTTGAAGGCGGGCTCGCCCCAGCAAGTCGTCTCCCACCTCCAGACTACGGCCGACCTCCTGCACTCGCTGGGGTTCTCCATCAATGTGCCGAAGTCGCACCTGAGTCCCTCCCAAAAGCTCCTTTTCATTGGGGCGTTTCTCGATTCGGCGCAGTTCCGGGTCTATCCGCCGGAACAGCGGGTCCTGGACATTCAGGCCCTGATTTCCATCTTCCGGCCTCTGTCCTGGGTTTCGGTCAGGTTGGTGCTGCAGCTTCTGGGGCTGATGGCCTCCTGCATCCTGTTGGTACCTCACGCCAGGTGGCGGATGCGGGTTCTGCAGTGGGACCTCAAGTTTCAGTGGGCCCAGCATCGAGGCAACCTGTCCGACCATGTCTTGATCTCGGAGGGCACTGCGAACCAGCTGCAGTGGTGGCTCACGAATCGCGATTGGGTCAGCGGCAGATCTCTCTCCCTACCCCAACCGGAGCATGTCGTAGTGACGGATGTGTCCCTCCTGGGATGGGGGGGCCATATGGGAGAGGCTGAGATCAGAGGACTCTGGTCTCCGGCGGAGACTCGGCTCCATATCAACCTCTTGGAGCTGAGGGCGATCCGACTTGCACTAAAAGCCTTCCTTCCCTCTGTCCGGGGAAGTGTTGTGCAGGTGTTCACGGACAACACCACCGCCATGTGGTATTGCAACAAACAGGGCAGGGTGGGGTCATGGACCCTTTGTCAGGAGGCTCTGCGCCTCTGGACATGGCTGGACCATCAGGGCATCACCCTGGTGGTTCAACATCTGGCGGGCTCTCTGAACGCCAGAGCAGACGAACTCAGCCGCCAGTGCATGATGGATCACGAATGGCGTCTGAACTCGGACGTGGCGCAATGTCTCTTTCTACAGTGGGGAGAGCCTTAGTTAGATCTATTCGCCACCGAAGAGAACGCGCAATGTCAGCAGTTCTGCGAGTTGGAATTTCCAAGGCGGCACTCGCTCGGAGACGCTTTTCGTTGCCAGTGGAGTTGCGGTCTGTTGTACGCCTTTCCGCCTATACCACTTCTGCCCAGAGTGCTGAAGAAGATCAGGCGCGACCGGGCCCAAGTCATCTTGGTGGCTCCGGATTCGGCACGAAGGTACTGGTATCCCGAGCTACTCGGTATGTCCATCGATCCCTCGATACGACTGCCTCTTCAGGAGGACCTTCTGTCGCAGCAGCAGGGGGCGGTCCTACACCCGAACCTGTCCAGCCTCCACCTCCATGCGTGGAGATTGAGCGGCGGCAGTTGATGCCATTTGACTTGCCTCCTGAAGTCTGTGATGTCATTCTGGCAGCCAAGCGCCCTCCACAAAGACGGTATACGCCTGCCGGGGGAACAAATTTGTGGCATGGTGCACAGCAAAGGCTGTGGATCCCCTTTCCGCCCCTCTTTCTGAGGTTCTGCTCTTTCTTCTTTCTTTGGCCCAGCAGGGCTCTGCTCTGGGCACCTTGAAGGGTTATCTTGCTGCAATCTCTGCTTTCTTAAGGCTTCCTGATCAGCCTTCTCTTTTCAAGTCCCCTGTTGTCTCCCGTTTTCTGAAGGGCATTACTAGTATGTTCCCTCCTGTTCCATTCGTAATGCCTCAGTGGGACTTGAACCTTGTTCTCCCTTTCTGATGTGCGCTCCCTTTGAGCCCCTTCACAACTGTCCACTTCGTCTACTGACTCTGAAAACTGCCTTCCTGGTGGCTATCACCTCCGCTAGGCGGGTGAGTGAGCTCCAGGCTCTGTCAGCTAAGCCTCCCTTCCTTTCGGTTCATCAGGATAAGGTTGTCCTCCAGACATGTCCTTCTTTTCTTCCTAAAGTCGTGACTCCCTTTCACATCGGGCAATCTGTCACGCTGCCCACCTTCTTTCCGCCTCCATATCCTTCAAAAGATGAAGAACGGCTCCACCGTCTGGACCCAAAACGTGCGCTGTCCTTTTATTTGGACCGCACAAAACCGTTCCGGGTGGACGACCAACTTTTTGTTGGATATGTAGGTGCTAAGAAGGGTAAAGCTGTGCACAAGCGGACTATCTCGTGATGGGTCGTGTTGTGTATTAAGATATGCTATTCCTTGGCGAAAAAGGTCCTTC
Source organism: Triturus cristatus (assembly GCF_964204655.1). Classification (NCBI taxonomy): domain Eukaryota; kingdom Metazoa; phylum Chordata; class Amphibia; order Caudata; family Salamandridae; genus Triturus; species Triturus cristatus. The sequence continues at coordinate 378,969,347 of NC_140593.1, read as the reverse complement.
CTGTTGGGCTGAGAGCCCATTCCACCCGGGCCACAGCGGCGACAACTGCCCTGGGATGGGGAGTCCCTTTGCAGGACATCTGTCAGGCGGTAACGTGGGCTTCACTGCACACGTTTGCCAAACACTATTGCCTGGACAGCCAAGTCCGGAGAGATGGCCACTTTGGCCGTTCTGTTCTCCAGGACTTTCTGGTGTGATCTTGGTTCGCAGGCCCATCTCCGGGGTTGGTATTGCTGGGGTATCTATTCTAAGGTGAGGAATCTAACTAACGTGTTTCTTTCAGACGAACAAGTTACTTACCTTCGGTAACGATGTATCTGTAAGAAACATTAGTTAGTTAGATTCCTCACCGACCCACCCAGCCTCCTCGTTCTGCGAACCGACATCTAGGGTTAAGGTTCTCCCTTTCAGGGCCCTAGATTTTTTGGCACCAGTGTCGGTCTCTTGCATGGCTCAGCGTCCCTGGCGCGGAAAGCTATGTATAAGAACTGACGTCAGCGCGTGAGGGCGGCGTCTAAGTACTCCGACAACGTCATTCCGGCGCACGACGACGACGACGGACGCGGAGCCGCAGACGACGCCTACCGACGCGCAAGGGGTATTGCTACAAAAATCTTTCTGGATCCAGTCTAACGCCTGGGGATATTCTAAGGTGAGGAATCAAACTAACTAATGTTTCTTACAGATACATCGTTACCGAAGGTAAGTAACTTGTTCGTTGAGCAAAAGGGGTCTTTTCAAACCTTGCGGGAACTGTGATAAGAAGAGGCTGCACTTTGAGAAGCCTAGCAAGGACTGCATTTACTGCCTCTACCCTTGTCATAAGGTAAAGGACTGTAAAATTTGCCATACATTTTCCTCAAAAACCTTAAATGATAGAGAGGGGAGGATACTATTACTGCTTCAAAAGCTCAAGACCATAGATATTCCTCTATCTGAAAGGAGGGTGAGAATTCTCCTAAATCAGGTAAGTCTCAGAAGAGAGGAAGAGAGAGGGCTGAGGGACCTATGGTCTCGTGAGGCACCTAAGAAAGCTCATAACAAGACTCCTCATGGGTCATCTGAGGAACATGCTTCATCCTGTGAACACTTGCATGAATATTCTAAAGAGGATATCTATTAAAAAATCTCAGTCTGAGTCTACAATACCTTGTACAAGACTCTACTTACAGTTTGAAAAGCCCTTATCAGTGCCGTTGGCAGAGAAATCTGCTGTACAGAAGAAACCATTGACGAACCTGGTGACGACAATACTGTAGATGAAGGTGACTCAGTTTTCTCCAGCTATACTGTCGTCAAAATTAGGCCCAACAATAACACTGTCTACAACAACTGGGGTGACTTCGTCGGCGGTGATTGTACCATTGTCGTCGGTCATGCCTAGAATCTCGCCTACGGGGCTGCCATCGATGATGAAACCGTTAACAGCTTCATCGGCAGCGAAAATGCAACATCATTGACAGTGAAGACATCCATAGTGTCGATAAGGCCATAGTTGACACGAGAATCACTTCTTCTGTCATTAATTCCAGTAATGCCTGAACAAACATCTCTGAGCAAGGTGTCACGTCTTTCACCAACTCACTTATTAAATGTGGAAGATTCAGAACATGATGATCCTTGGGGCACAGTGCATAGTCCTTCAGAACCTCATGTCAGATATCAAGAGGAGAGTGAGGAATATGGTGAGGAAGATTATTATTCCTCAGTAACACAATTTATGGACATGTTTACTTCATATATAGAGCATTACCATCCCTATGAACATCATGAACCCCAAAAGGAGTTGTGCAAGTAATAAGAACTTTGGTTCACAACTTGCAGAGCACGCTACAGGACTACTATAGAAGATTTCCTGAGCCCTCTTGGGGAACATCACCACCACTAACAATTCAGTCTCCTCGAATTCAACCTGCTACTCGCACGCGACAACATTTACCAGCAGTGCTCACTCCAAAGAGAATGTCAGCTTCAAGCATTGCGGTTCCGCCTGCCTGTGATGTGCCATCCTCAGATAGCGATAGAGAAGAGGGGGAGGTACCGGATGACCGCAGTGTATCTAATAAATGGGATGATTACCTTGTTCCAGCTCCTTCACCACGAGATCCTCATCCGGTGGACTCTCCTCATGATGATATTGGGAGTTTGCATACTCTAATGGAGCGCGCAGCAAAATGATTTGATTTGCCAAAGCCAGTAAAACAATCAGATTTCTTTCTTTATGATTTTAAAGAGCTAGCTATAAAATCCGTTAGTGCTATCCCTGTGGTAGGCTATATCTGGGAAGACGGTGTGAAGAATCCAGCAGCAGTGTCTGCTGTCCTACCCAGGTTGGATAAAAAATACAAGGCATCAAAAAATGCACCAGCCTGTTTGATAGGGCATCCTAAACCTGACTGTATTATATTGCAAGCTGCTCAGTGCAGTTCCAAGAACAACTCTATGCCTATATCAACGTCATTGGATAGGGAGGGTAGACATCTTGATAACATAGATGTAGGAAAGTAGGATCTGCTTTCATGGTTACCCCCACTTTTAGCTGGTGTCAGTAGTTTTTTTTTTTGTTACTAGTCTGACTGGGATCCTGCTAATCAGGAGCCCAGTCACTGTGTTTACTCCCTAAATTGACCATAAGTACTGGTGTACATCCACAATTGGCTACTGGTGTACCCTTGTAAGTCCCTAGTATTGGTACCAAGGTTCCCAGGGCACGGGTACGCTAGGGGTCTTCCATGGGCTGTAGCAGGTATTGTGCCACCCATGAGAGACCACTCAAATTGTGAATACACGTCTGCAATTGCAACCTATGCGAGTTGGTGCTTGCACCTCTCACGACAGCTATGTTTTCTCATATCTGAGATCACTACACTTAAAATCTATAAGTCACCCCTCTGGCAAACCTTTCAGTCCTGAAGGCAGGGTGCTTGGTTATAAGTGTGAGGGTGTCCGTGCATGAGCAGGACACCCCTGCAAACCCCGGAATCAGTTCTCCAGGCTTTGTAAGTGTAGTCCGCTATGTTAATACATATAGTAGACATCAGTCATTACAAGATGTCTAATTATATAGTGGCCGCACTGAACCCGGTCATGTTTGGTATCAAAGATGTTGGAATCGTACCCCAACACAGATTCTAGTGTTGGAAATAAGATCCCATGTACTGGGGGCCTCCCTTGGGGTACCCCTGTGTACTCCCGGTTACTGCCTTTCAGGGTCTTGACTGCAAGTTAGTGCTGCTGCCGCCCACAGACAAATTCTGCTGCTGAGCCTAGTTGAGCAAGGGAAGCTAGAAAAAAAGGTTTCCTGTCCCAGACAGGACTTAGTGTATTTGGCTAGGGTGGGGGCGCCTACCAGCGCCACCGGACTGCTTTGAAGGGCACATTTAGTGATCTCCTTGCATACTCCAGTTCGAACCAGTTCTGGGACCCCTTGGCTCCCGCTCTGGCCTGAAACTGGACAGAGGACATGGGAGTATCCTCCCCTCTGTCCAGCCCCTCCTCTGCGAGGGACGGCTGAGTCATTCCAACCCTTTCCCTAGGGTGCTTAAGGGTTTACCTGTGGGTGGCTCTTCAGATTCATCGTGGGACAAGGTTAAGACTGAAACCACATCACTCTTCGACCGTCTGGACAATTGGACTTCTCCTGGAACCTAGACTGCGTCAAAGAAGACTCCTGCTTCTCCTGGTCTCGCTGTTCTGCCAGTTTTCTTCATCATCTGTGTCTATGCTTCTTCCAGGAAATTCAACAGACCTGTGGGCATCAAGGACACCCAAAGTAATCTCCCTTGGAATGAAGGAGTCACTCCCCTGCATCTGGAGGCATCGCAACAAAGTTGACCGGTCTGCTGCCTCTGCCGTCCCTCAAACGTCGAAAAGCTCCACAACACAGGTGGTGGTTCTGCAACTCTCTCGAGGCCTGACCTGTCCTCTGCAATTTTGAGGCCAGTATCCCTTGTCCGAACCGCATGGACCAAACCCCTGTGCACCACACCCCTGTGCACCACGTTGACTTGCCATTGCCAAGGCTTGTTGGCTCTGCACTCCAGAGTTCTTTGGGCTACAAGAAGCTCCAGCTTCGAGCATCTCTTCCTGTCAAGTACAGCATCCTGTGCACTGTGGGCCTACGTTCTTGGTGAGCTGCTTGAGGTCCTCTTGTGACTTCTATGCCTTTGGTCTGTGGGTCCTCTTGAGGATCTTCTGCTCCAGTGGACTCCTATGCTTGCTCGGGGCCTGCTTTGACTCCCCTGCATGCGGTGAGTCCCTTGAACCGTGCTGGTCCCAACATTGTTCCTTCTTTGCTTTCCACGCCTGCTGCAGCTGCCATGGCTTGTTGGTGCTCCAGACGGACACCAATCTCCTAGTTCTCAACTTCCATTGTGGGACAGCTTGTGCATGGCTCCTGGTCTTCCTCAGCATCACTTGGTCCTCCCAGCTGCAGCGACAAGGTCACCTCCAACTCTCCTGAACCTCCCGTCATCTGTGGGCATTGCTCTACCGTGCCTCCTGATCACCTCAGAGGGGCATAGACACTGTCCCCTCTACTTACAGGTTCTTCCCTTCAAGAATCCACCCTTGGATTCCACTGAACCCCTGCACAGTTTTCTCCAGCAGCATCTTTCCTGAAGTCCTCCATTGTGGTCTACGGTGGTTTCCAATGTCACTTCACACCTGTGCACCTGGGTTCCCTGGTGTCCGTATCTTGGTGCCTGGGGTATCCACAGGTGGGGTGACGCTCTAACCTTCTGTCTTCCATGGGGTTTCTTCAGCGTCCACTGTGACGGGCCCTTCTTCAAAACTACAACAATGACTTCCCATTGACATCTATTGGACATGCGGCAATGTTTCCATTCTGCACATGTTCTCCTTGGGGTTCCCTGGTGCTTACCTTGAGTGGTTCCTTGTGTCCCCAGCTCCTATGAGTTTTCTGGTCCAAGGCCCTACTTCGGTCGCAGTTCACATTCCTTTTTTTTAGTATATAGTTTGGTCTCCCCCTGGGGACCACTGTGTTTTGTGCTACTTACCTTATTGCAACTGAAGTATTGTATATTTGTTTCGATATCTCTGGGTAGGAAGTATACCGATGAGTTAGTGAGTGTTGTGTAATAAATAGACATATTTTATATATACATTTTATTGTTCTTTTTCATTTAGCCTACATTACATGATTACACTGGTAAAATAAGCTGCTTAACACTCCTTCAAGATAGTCTGAAGGCTGATCTCCCTGTTTACCCCTTTGAGAGCTTTTAAAAGGTTATCAAAGACCACTAAACACACCATAAGAGTTGTCTGGGTTAGTGCAATGTGCTTCACTTAAAGTGTGCACCATATACAAAGCCAGCCTCCTACAATGGAAAAGAGATTATCCTCAATTTTCCCGATAACGGTAAAAGCGGCAAACTCTTTGGCAATGCATGGCAGTTACGACTGGCAAACGTGGTCCGATATCGCGCCTTAGAGAATGATAGAACAGTGGCTAAAAAATGTTTGCAAGAAGGTGAATGAACCTCTTCAGAAATTATCCACTGTGCAATGAGTATCACCTCCACAGGTTTTCGGCAATTGACAGGTGTTGCTGTTCTTTGCAGGCAGGGAGGGCTTAAAGCTACGTCCTGCAGACCTGAAGTTGAGTAAAATTTTAGACATGTCTCTTGATGGAGATTATTTGGAAGACAAATTTATGAGGCGTTGCAATCCATAAAAATAGACACGGACACTGCTAAATCATTGGGTTTGCTACAAATGAGGCAAATTCTTTTTCACGGTGCAAGAGGCAGGGGTATGTTTTAATATAGAGGAGGATACCAACCTTATCGTTCACAAAAATACCAGCACTTCCAGCAACAATATAGGCGACAATACCCTCAACAACAGCACAGGCAACCACCATCAGCAGCTTACAGCAAGCAAACCACAAAGAGGAAGCAAACTGCCCAGGGAAGAGAGACCAGTATGAAACAGTGACAGGAAAAACTTGCCGGTTACTCAAAAGTATGTACCAGAAACAATTGGGGGCCGAATAACAAACTATCTGCCGCACTGAAAATTAATCACAGCAGCCAAATGGGTTTTAGATCTAGTTTCCAATGGCCATACATTGGACTTTACAAGAAGGCAACCACATATGCCTCCAACAGGCTCATCTTCTTTCCATCTTACACAGCTACAAAAATAAATCTTTAGGATGCTCAGAAGGGGTGCAGTAGAAAGCATACCACACAACCATAGGTGAAAGGAATTTTATTACTGCTTCTTCTTAATAAAGGAAAAGTCAGGGGAATGTAGATCCATTATAGACCTGCAGAGGTTAAGCAAGTATCTGAGAAAAAAAGTCATTTTCTATGGTCACTCTCAAAGACATCCTCTAGCTCCTGAACCACAGAGACAACATGACAACCCTCGACCTTCAAAATGCGTTTTTTAACATTCCCATTCGCCTAAAGCATCGAACATTCTTAAGATTCAGAGTAGCCAGCATTCATTATCACTTCAAAGTCCTCCCATTTGAACTCAAATCAGCCTCCCATATTTTCACAAAATGTCTAGCTCCATTGACAGTTCACTTAAGGCAGAAAGGGTGGGGAAACCCTGGTGAGTGAGGGGACTCAAGAAAGAAAAAATCTTTTTCTTTCTCTCTTTTTGGTGGACTTCAGAATCCAATAGATTTCTGACACCATTCTCTCTTCGGTTAGGTTCTTTTACCTGATAAATTCAGGTTGTTTATGATATATGTACTGTTGGAGGGTGAACCTAACCAAAAAACCTCTACTTCCCCCCCCCATTTTTTTGATAACCATTCAGGACAAAGCATATCTTACAGAACACAGACAAACCAGGCTAATGCTATGAGCTGAAGGTTATTGCAAAGATAATCAATTTTAGTTCGCCTATTCAAGTCCCTTCTAGGTATGATGTCATCATGCCTTCCTCTAGTACCATTTTGTCTGCTCCAAATGCAACCTCCTCAAGAGGAATTGGACAAACAATGGGTCCAAACTCATGGCTCTTTCGATGACCTCATACAAATTATGCCAACCATGAAGGAGTCTCTCCCTTGGTGGTCTGGAAAGGACAATCTTGCCATAGGAATGACCTTACTGCCTCAAATAGCAGATTTTGTGGTGATGAACTATGCCTCACTAGAGTGATGGGATGCACACCTTCGGGATTTACAAATCAAGGGGAAATGGGCTCCACTTAACAAATATCTTCACTTAAATCTGTTGGAGCTCAAGTTGGTTGCATTGAGTGTACAGGCCTTCCTTCCCGGAATCAAGGGAGTGTCAGTACTAATACGTTCAAACAATACCACCACGCATTACATCAATAAGTACAAGATCTCAACCGCTGTCTCAAAATGCTCAGAAGATTTGGAAGTGGGCACTAAAGCATCAGGTTCAATTGAAAGCAGAGCACGTCCCTGGAATAAAAAAATATTACGTCCCTGGAATAATTTTTTTTATAGTGGACACCTTAAACAGGACCAGGAAAAGATGCCACAAATGGGAGCTCAATCAAGTTGCCCTTGACAATATCTTCCATGTTTAGGGCAATCCATATCTAGATCTTTTTGCAACTAGTCAGAATCAAAAATGCCTACTTTACGCAAGCTGGGATCCACAACCGGGATCATGGGGAAATGCTTTTTCGATAAGATGGTCAGGGATCTTTGCTTATGCCTTTCCCCTGTTCCCATTAATTCCACGGATTCTCAGCAAGATTAATCGAGAACCGTGCAGGTTAATAGTAATCGCTCCAAAATGGCCCAGGCTATATTGGTTCATCGAACTGAACCTGCTCTCAGAGAAATATCATATTCAACTAAAGCCAATGACAACTTTATTTTCAATGAACATGTAGGAAGCTGGCTCTCTGTATAGTGTACTAAAACTAAGTACACTGTGTAGAGAGTAACCCTGGGCATAGTGTGCGTAGCAGGGCTATACGGAGGGCCACAGTGTTGGAAACAAACTCCATTGAGTTCCGCTACGCCGCCCACCTCCACCCCCTATTAAGATATGTTACCAGGTGTAGGAGAGTGGGATCTGCTTCTTATGGTTAGCCCCACTTTTTGCTGATGTTTCACTGTTTTTCGACTTTAGTCTGGCTGAGACCCTGCTATGCAGGGCCCCAGCCTAGATGCTGCTTCTCTAAATGTATTGCATGTACTTTAGGTACACTCCGGATTGGATTCTGGGGTACCCTTATAAGTCCCTAGTATATGGTATACTATGTACCCAGGGCATAGGTACCCCAGAGGCCTACCAGGGGCCGCAGCATGTATTGTGCCACCCCGGGAAGCCATCTAAAATGACAGCAGCCTGTGTAAGGTGGTGTATGCACCCCTTACTGAGATATAGGCTACCTATATCTCTCCATATCACTGCACATGTAAACCTATCAGTCACCCCATGGCAGGCCTTAACAATCCTGAAGGCTGGATGCTGGGTTTCATGTGAGATGGTGCCCTTGCATGAGCAGAGGCAGAGCCCCTCTGCAGCTTTCGGAACCTTTATTCCGGGGTTGTTTGTGATGCAGCTAAACCATATACTCTTAAGTGCATTATAACCTCGCGGTAAATGCTAACTTTGGAATGGCTGCATGGAAACATGTCGTGTTTGGTGTCAAACACCTTGGAATCATACCCCCACACCAGTAACTGGTGTGGGAGGTATGATTCCACCCTATTAGAGGGAGAAACATAACAGACCCGGTCTTACACCATCTATATGACCACTTCCGGTGGGAAGTGGGCATACCCTAACCGGCTAAATTTTTCCAACACAAGATGGAGGATTCTTAAAAGTGGCATTCACATCAGCTGTCCCACCTTAGGGGTAGAGCTGGCTAGGTATGGGCCCACCTCCTAATCTAACTAATTTTCCCACCTCTCCTCCTGTCAAAAAGTGGTGTCAGGACAGTGAGGTTGAAATCTTCCACTATCTGGAGAGGCATGGGTCACATTTCAAATTTGACATGGCCTTTGAATCTTCCCATCCTGGAAGGCGGTTCCTGCTTGGACTAGGAGCGAACACCTCCGCCCAGAGCAGGCTTTGTTCCTGGCATCTTGAGAGCAAAGGCTCTCATCCTAGGAAGCCAGAAACGTATCTAGTGATGGCAGGCTGGCTTAGACCAGTCAGCAACCACACTAGTAGTCGGTAGGGTTTCAGAGTGTTCCTTCATTAATAAATCTGACACTGGCATCAGTGCAGGTTAATTAAGATGAGATGTTTTGTCCAGTAAAGCCATTATAGAGCTGGGGAATTCGTAATGACGAGAATCCAGTCCATGTACTGGATATGGCTTCCTTGTTCACCTACAATGTCTCAGAATGACATTGTCTTTTGGGTGAGAGCAAGACTTCTCTGGAACAGTACCAAGCGCGTTTCTGGGCACTTCGAACCAGGCACTTCGGGTAGCCACGAGCTTTGAGTTTATCCGAAAGAACAGAAGCCTCTAGGAAGTAGTCTTCCTTAGAGTTGGAATTGCGTCTGATACGTAAAAATTGGGAATAAGGTAGAGAGTCCCGCAGGGCCCTGGGATGGTTACTCTCATACCTCAACAATGTATTACGTTCAGTAGGTTTTCTGTAGAGTTTTGTAAGGAGTTCACCATTGGAATGGTATATGGTGAGGTCAAGAAAGGGAATCGAGGACTGAGGAGTGTAAACTGTAGACCCAGGCAGTTATTGTTAAGTCAATGTAAAAAATGGTGTAGCGTGACCTCATTGTTATGCCAGATTAGAAAAACGTAGTCAATATATCAACGCCATAATTTGACCCCAGAGTAAAAGGGGTTGTTGGGTGCCAGGTCAGTGCACAGTTTTACCGGAATTTCTTCACTTTGGGCAAAGTTTAGATTTGTGAATTGCTTTACAGCTGTCTTCTCTGTTTTGACAGGCGTTCTGTGTTTCTTCAGGATTTTATAGAAGGTACCCCTTTGTTCGACTCCTTTTTTTGTACACCCGTTACATTGTTAGAGCACTGGTTTTACCACTGCGATTTATTCGCTCAGTAGCTTGTAGTCAGCTGTCTAAATACGCAGGGCATCGATATTTCTTATGGTTTCTAGTAAGTGGAACTTTTGATTGGTGTCGTTGAAGTAAGATGAGGTGCATGTGTCCTCTTTGTGTTACAATCACATTAGCATGATTACACCACACACTCGGGTCCAGTGGCGCTTCGGAGTGTATTGTTACAGTCATTCGGTTATTCCTTCTTTTTCTCTTTTTCCCTGCACTGGAAGAGCACGCTTTGTGATATACCGGATCACTTTACTAACTTGCAGTTCTCCCGTGTATTCTTTTTGCTGCAGCTCGCAGGGGTCTCGCTGGACGCGTTGGCTTTATGAATTTGTCTTTGCATCATTGTTTTAATCTTTACTTGTATTTGCTTACATTTACTTTCAGTGGCCCCTGAGGAAGGTACACGAGGTCCCGAAATGCATTGGGCTGAAGGTCACCAATCGCCACTTTCTATCTCAACATCGTAACAATGTTATAATTGTGAAACCATTTTGTGTGTACAAATTGTCATGATGCAATGATTTTTGTACTCAATTCAATGACATTATGAAAACTATTGCTGTTCGAAAGCTAATGAAAATTCATGGTGAAACCAATTTGAGTATTTTTTGGTTTTTGTTTCATTGTGCATAAAAGTTGGTAATATATTTAGCAGAACTTTTGGTGCAGTAGGTGTAATATTCACCAGCTGTGCACATGGTCCATTTCAGGCTATCGTGCTTGAATAACCCTATACATTAATGTTCACATGAGGGACGGGCAGCACTCTTACACCATGTAGCACGCTGCAGTTAGATGCATTCGTTCACATAAACATTCCATTCCACCAGATCAGTTTTTTGTACCTTTTGGTGTGCAAGTGCCAATCTTTTTCTTTGCACACAGGGTATATGCCATGTCGACTCTTCGTTTTTTTCTGCACCAAGACTCGCAGTCTGCAATGGCAGTTTGCATGATCCTGGTGAGGGGTCCTTAGGGTGACAAAATTCGTGCTGTAGCTATAGTGGACCCTCTTCAGTCCCAAGGCACCAGGGGTATAATTTACTAGGGACTTACAGCAGGCTGAAGTCGTGCCAATTGTGAAACAGTTTAGGGAAAGATCACTGGTGTTGGGAACCTAATTAGCAGGAACCCAGCACACACTCAGCCAAAGTTGCACAAGATACCAGGCAAAGAGTTGGGGGTACTGCAACAAAACCCCAGTTTCCTACAAAACCACAACCAGATAATTCATCTGGATCGAGCCTCCTTGCACTTGTCAGCATAGCTCCTGGACACAATGAATTTGAGTCTAAATATCCCACAAGACTGTAAAGAAATTCTTGCCAGAGCTGATTCTACTAACAGGAGTTACAAACTCCAGTGGAAACTCATTTGGTTGTGGTGCCAAAGATAACAAATTCATCCTCTTTCAGTCCCACCAGAAAGTATCTTGCCATATTTACTTAATCTAGCTAAATCGGGATTGGCTCATACTCGGGGCGGCTGGTACCCTTTGAAAGTGGTGGTTGAGGCAAGTATCCCACCACTTCCAAAAAAACAAAATCAAACAACCCCTCTGTCTAAAATCCCAAACTAAAACAGCCCCTCCCTCCAAAAGCCCAAATACAAACAAACCCTCCAAACACATGCATTGCACATTTAATAGAAATAAAAGTAAGTTATACTTACCCACAGGCTATGACGCGTCCTCCTCTGTGTTCTCCTACAGTCTGTGGCAGAAAGAGCTCCCGTAACCATGATAGTAACACCAGAATTGGATAGAGCGGGATGCACAGACGCTCCTTCAGGCCCTGGAAGCCTATGCTTGCTTTCCACCAATCTGTCTCAGGCAGCTGAATGGAGAGCTACAAAGGGCGCATGTCAAGCTGGCCGTCGTAAGACAGCCGGACAAACTGACATGCGCATTTTGCAGTGTCTGGCCAGTCCTCCATACTGCCAATTGGCAGCAGAGGAAGCCTCAGGACGCATCCATTTCTCCTTGCTTGGGGGCAGGCTGGCGGCTGCTGCAAGCCGCACTAAGTGTTAAAAAAAGAAAAATGGCAATGAAATCATTCCATTGCCATTTTATTTTAACACCTAGTGTGGCTCTCAGGGGGAAGGGGTGATGCTCCCCCACCCTCACAAAGAAATAGCCGCTGCTCATACTTCAATGAAAGTACACTTGTATCCAGATTTAGGAGATCTAGTTAATCATCCCTATAGTCAAATATACTTATCAGTTTCTTAACAGGCTTTTCTGAGTCTTTCCTCCAATAAAGCAGACTCCTCCATCTTGACAGCTCAATTTGGTCCTTTCACATTTGATGAAGGCTCCATTTGAGACAATTCATAGAGCTGATCTAAAGTTTCTCTCATGGAAGTTGGCGTTATTACTTGCCATGACATCTGCAAGGAGAATAAGTGAATTTCAAGTGTTCACAACTAAAGAACCCTTAAACAATTTAAAGAGGACAGGGTAATAATTTGAAATTAACCCCAAATTGATCCCAAAGGTGCCGACAGACTCATTTGTATGAGCGTATCGTACTCAAAATGTTCTTTTCCAAATACGCAGAACATAGCGGAAATATTATAAACACATTGGATGTTAAAAGATGTTTAAAATTGTATTTGCATCGGATGAAGACCTCCGCTGGCTCCCTGTCAACATAAGAATAACCTTCAAACTGCTCACACACGCCTACAAAGCCCTCCTCAACACTGGATCCCAATACCTCAATGACCGACTCCCATTCCACGCCCCCAAGAGAAACCTCCGCTCAGCCGACCTCGCCTTAGCCACCGACCCTTGTTTCTACAGGACCAGAGCAGGTGGAAGATCTTTCTCCTACCTCGCAGCCAAGACCTGGAACAAACTCCCCCTACACCTCCCACGAAGTCCGACACTGCACCGACCTGGCTCTTCGAATGACCCCAACCGAGCTGCTCACACCCCCCTACATCAGCACCTTGAGACCCTCACGGGTGAGTAGTGTGCTTTACAAAACCCTGATTGATTGATTGATGAAGCAATTTAGATAATCTGACAAATTGCTAGTGGTTTGTGATAAGTCTCAGAAAGGATCATATATCCAAACAAAGCATTGCTCATTGGATTGCTGCTGCTATCCAGTTTTGTCATTGTAAAGCTGGAAAACCTCTCTGTAGAGCAGCTTTGTGGGAGAGCAGACACACGTTTACCTAGCACTACTATCTGTATCCGGAAGTACAGAGGTGTGCAGCAGTTGGACCGGCAGTCCTTTGTCATTTATTCCAATAAGATAGGTAAGCCTTTATTTCTTTTATTATCCCACCGTCCTATTTGTGTGTGTGTGTGTGTGTGTGTGTGTGTGTGTATATATATATATATATATATATGTATGTGTGTGTGTGTGTGTGTGTGTATGTATGTGTGTGTATATATATATGTGTGTGTGTGTGTGTATGTGTGTGTATATGCATGTGTGTGTATATATATGTATATGTGTGTGTATATACATGTGTGTGTGTTCATTGTAATTAAAACCCGCATCCCGGTGGAAACTTATTTTATGAGGCTGGAACGTAAGGGGACCTAAGGAAGCGCTTTGGACATATACGGCAACCAGGACAATTCCATTCAGTCACCCATGTTTGTCCTGCACAGCACCAGTTTATGTGGATGGTTTTCATCTAATCCAGCTCCGAGCAACTTCCACCCAGGCAAGAAGAACTCTGTGAGATGTAGTGTTCATAACATTACGTCGTGAGGGGCGCTCGCATAATCAAGAGCTCTGAGTGCTCCCACCAATGGGAGGGATGCAGGACTGATTAAAACAATGGGTGGGGCAGCATCCTGGCAAGACAGCGGCACCTGAGGGGGGCTGATAAAGCCGAAATGCATCGTGCCTGACAGCTGCGTGAATAAAGGGCTTCCGAAGATATTTCCCCGTGTGGCCTTTTTCCTTTCAGCATTGGAGGAGTTTTTTTGCACATGTGTATATATATATTCACTGAAAAAACCATAGGTTTCACACACGTTATAGTTAGGAAATAGCATTTAAAAAACCTTGCAAATTCACTGAAAAAACCATAGGTTTCCCACATGTTATAGTTAGCTGGACATTTTACTGATAAAAAACCAATGAAATTCCCCCGTTCTAGTTAGTGCAGGCAACTATAACTCACGCGACCGCAATCTTCTGCTGATGCTAATACTGTATTCAGACACTTATTTGCCCATGTCTTCTTCCATTAAATTTTAGCTATACATATATTACAAATATTTTTTTTTCATAAAGACACATATGTCATCAGCAGAGGATTGCGGTCGCGTGAGTTATAGTTGCCTGCACTAACTAGAACGGGGGAATTTCATTGGTTTTTTATCAGTAAAATGTCCAGCTAACTATAACATGTGTGAAACCTATGGTTTTTTCAGTGAATTTGCAAGGTTTTTTAAATGCTATTTGCTAACTATAACGTGTGTGAAACCTATGGTTTTTTCAGTGAATTTGTACGGTTTTTTAAATGCTAAGTTACTTTACGCCATTCGTGGCGTGCGCGCCCACTTAACGCAGTTCGTTCCGTGCGCGCACGGTGCGCTTCGCGCACCGTGCGCGCACAGTGAGCACGCGGTGCGCTTCGCGCACCGCGCGCCCACTTTACGCAGTTAGTGCCGTGCACGCACGGTGGGCACCGCGTGCCCACGTTACGCTAGATGGGCCATGTACGCACGATGCGCTTCGCGCACCGTGCGCACATGGAGGACATATGATGCGCTTCGTTGTGAAAGGTAATATTTAACTTTTTCATTAATGTGATATGCTATGCACAAATGGTGCCCTTCGGGCACCATTTGCACATGGGGTGGGGAGAGTATGGTTATTTTTTATTTTTTTATTTTTTTTTACCGTACGCGTATGGTAAGCGTAATCGGCGAAATTATCGAAAAAATTAAAATTCCGTTTTTGGCCTTGGGGGATCTTTGAGGACTCCCTCAACATGGCTAGGTGCTTAGGAGCTGTCTAAACAGCCCCTTTACATGTTTTGGGGCTTTGTTTTTTTATCCCCTCTCAGACTGCAAGAGAGAAAATGGTGGCCGCCGCTTCCTGGTTTCGACCGATTCGAATGTTTACTAAGATCTAACAGCCAATCAGAATCGCGCTCGCGCACGGCGGCGTGCGCGTACGGTAAGCGCACCGTAAGCGCACCGTAAGCTGGCTCAGATATATATATTGATTTAAAGGCTATTTTCTCAGAATCTACTGAACAGATTTACACCAAACCTACAAAAGGCACTTCCTTGACCTGTAGACTACCTCTCTGCCAAATTTCAAGGAACTCTGTTCAGCCGTTCGGGCTGTAGCTGTGTCTAAAGGTCCTATGGAAAAATGCATGGGAAAAACGTGTTTTGGGACCCCCCTTTTATCTCAGCCCTCGCTTGACGAATCCCCCAGAGACTTTCAGGGTAGGAGCGGAGCGTAGCGCCCCATTAGTTTGGAAAATTTCGCGAGGATTCGTCGACCGGCGCCAAAGTTATTCCAAATAGAATGTTGCGGTTTTCCTATGGAAACAGGGTCCTAACTATAACTACCTACTGGCGACCGCCAGTAGGTAATGTGTGTGTGTGTGTGTGTGTGTGTATATGTATATATATATATATATATATATATATATATATGTGTGTGTGTGTGTGTGTGTATATATATATATGTGTGTGTGTGTGTATATATATATATATATGTGTGTGTGTGTGTATATATATATATATATGTGTGTGTGTGTATATATATATATATATGTGTGTGTGTGTGTGTATATATATATATATGTGTGTGTGTGTGTATATATATGTGTGTGTGTGTGTGTGTGTGTATATATATATATGTGTGTGTGTGTATATATTACCTACTGGCGGTCGCCAGTAGGTAGTTATAGTTAGGACCACGTTTCCATAGGAAATCCGCAACATTCTATTTTGAATAACTTTTGTGCCGGTCGACGAATCCTCGCGAATTTTTCAAAATAGGTGGGGCGCTACGCTCCGCTCCTACCCTGAAAGTCTCGGGGGGATTCGTCAAGCGGGGGCTGAGATAAAAGGGGGGTCCCAAAACGCGTTTTTCCCATGCATTTTTCCATAGGACCTTTAGACACAGCTACAGCCCGAACGGCTGAACAGAATTACTTGAAATTTGGCAGAGAGGTAGTCCTCAGGTCAAGGAAGTGCCTTTTGTAGGTTTGGTGTAAATCTGTTCAGTACATTCTGAGAAAATAGCCTTTAAATCAATATATATATCTGAGCCAGCTTACGGTGCGCTTACGGTGCGCTTACCGTACGCGTAAGGTGACGTGCGCGAGCGCGATTCTGATTGGCTCTTAGATCTTAGTAAACATTCGAATCAGCCGAAACCAGGAAGCGGCGGCCGCCATTTTCTCTCTCGCACTCTGAGTGGGGCAGCATAAATGAAGCCCAAAAATGTGTAAAGGGGCAGTATATTGAGATAATAATCACCCAGCAGTGATATTTTTTTTTTTTTTCGAAAAATCGCCGATTACGCTTACCGTACGCGTACGGTAAAAATTGGTTGAAAAAAAAAAATTATCCACCCCCTTCCCTACCCCATGTGCAAATGGTGCCAGAAGGGCACCATTTGTGCATGGCATATCAATTAATTGAAAATAATAAACAAAACATTTCACAACGATGCGCATAATATGTCCCCCATGTGCGCACGGTGCGCGAAGCGCATCGTGCGTACATGGCCCATGCCGCCCATCCCGCTGATATGCACACCAGCAAAGGAACCGCTCAATATCGCGGCGGTGCGCCTCTCAGCCGGGTCGGCCGTAGTGGTGTGCATATCAGCGGAATGAATCAGTCAAGCTCATGTTTTGAACTGGGAGGTAATGGAATGGTGCTCCCGTGATAAAGCTGATGATTTTACTGAATTGACTGCCTTCCAGCCCACTGGGGTATTATTTGAGACTACCGGTCCCAGAATGCATCTTGCTATAACATTACTCACCTGAGTTTGATTGTGAATAAATATGGGGTGAAATACCGTTTGTCTCTATGGTGGCCGTGATTCAGCAGCAGAGAGCCTTTGAGGAAGGGCGGAGCCCGAAACGCGTCAGGCTTTGCTGGCGCAGGTGGCACTTGATTTCTCCCCTACCTGGAGCGAGTTGACTGGGAGTGAGCCTCGCATTGGGGTGCTTGTGAAACTTGATATAGTACGGCCGACCCGGCCGGGAGGCGCACCGCCGCGATATTGAGCGGTTCCTTTGCTGGTGTGCATATCAGCGGAATGGATCAGTCAAGCTCATGTTTTGAACGGGGAGGTAATGGAATGGTGCTTCCGTGATAACGCTGATGATTTTACTGAATTGACTGCCTTCCAGCCCACTGGGGTATTATTTGAGACTACCGGTCCCAGAATGCATCTTGCTATAACATTACTCACCTGAGTTTGATTGTGAATAAATATGGGGTGAAATACCGTTTGTCTCTATGGTGGCAGTGATTCGGCAGCAGAGAGCCTTTGAGGAAGGGCGGAGCCCGAAACGCGTCAGGCTTTGCTGGCGCAGGTGGCACTTGATTTCTCCCCTACCTGGAGCGAGTTGACTGGGAGTGAGCCTCGCATTGGGGTGCTTGTGAAACTTGATATAGTACGGCTGACCCGGCCGGGAGGCGCACCGCCGCGATATTGAGCAGTTCCTTTGCTGGTGTGCATATCAGCGGAATGGATCAGTCAAGCTCATGTTTTGAACGGGGAGGTAATGGAATGGTGCTCCCGTGATAACGCTGATGATTTTACTGAATTGACTGCCTTCCAGCCCACTGGGGTATTATTTGAGACTACCGGTCCCAGAATGCATCTTGCTATAACATTACTCACCTGAGTTTGATTGTGAATAAATATGGGGTGAAATACCGTTTGTCTCTATGGTGGCAGTGATTCAGCAGCAGAGAGCCTTTGAGGAAGGGCGGAGCCCGAAACGCGTCAGGCTTTGCTGGCGCAGGTGGCACTTGATTTCTCCCCTACCTGGAGCGAGTTGACTGGGAGTGAGCCTCGCATTGGGGTGCTTGTGAAACTTGATATAGTACGGCCGACCCGGCCGGGAGGCGCACCGCCGCGATATTGAGCGGTTCCTTTGCTGGTGTGCATATCAGCGGAATGGATCAGTCAAGCTCATGTTTTGAACGGGGAGGTAATGGAATGGTGCTCCCGTGATAAAGCTGATGATTTTACTGAATTGACTGCCTTCCAGCCCACTGGGGTATTATTTGAGACTACCGGTCCCAGAATGCATCTTGCTATAACATTACTCACCTGAGTTTGATTGTGAATAAATATGGGGTGAAATACCGTTTGTCTCTATGGTGGCAGTGATTCAGCAGCAGAGAGCCTTTGAGGAAGGGCGGAGCCCGAAACGCGTCAGGCTTTGCTGGCGCAGGTGGCACTTGATTTCTTCCCTACCTGGAGCGAGTTGACTGGGAGTGAGCCTCGCATTGGGGTGCTTGTGAAACTTGATATAGTACGGCCGACCCGGCCGGGAGGCGCACCGCTGCGATACTGAGCGGTTCCTTTGCTGATGTGCATATCAGCGGAATGGATCAGTCAAGCTCATGTTTTGAACGGGGAGGTAATGGAATGGTGCTCCCGTGATAAAGCTGATGATTTTACTGAATTGACTGCCTTCCAGCCCACTGGGGTATTATTTGAGACTACCGGTCCCAGAATGCATCTTGCTATAACATTACTCACCTGAGTTTGATTGTGAATAAATATGGGGTGAAATACCGTTTGTCTCTATGGTGGCAGTGATTCAGCAGCAGAGAGCCTTTAAGGAAGGGCGGAGCCCGAAACGCGTCAGGCTTTGCTGGCGCAGGTGGCACTTGATTTCTCCCCTACCTGGAGCGAGTTGACTGGGAGTGAGCCTCGCATTGGGGTGCTTGTGAAACTTGATATAGTACGGCCGGGAGTACGGCCGGGAGGCGCACCGCCGCGATATTGAGCGGTTCCTTTGCTGGTGTGCATATCAGCGGAATGGATCAGTCAAGCTCATGTTTTGAACGGGGAGGTAATGGAATGGTGCTCCCGTGATAAAGCTGATGATTTTACTGAATTGACTGCCTTCCAGCCCACTGGGGTATTATTTGAGACTACCGGTCCCAGAATGCATCTTGCTATAACATTACTCACCTGAATTTGATTGTGAATAAATATGGGGTGAAATACCGCTTGTCTCTATGGTGGCAGTGATTCAGCAGCAGAGAGCCTTTGAGGAAGGGTGGAGCCCGAAACGCGTCAGGCTTTGCTGGCGCAGGTGGCACTTGATTTCTCCCCTACCTGGAGCGAGTTGACTGGGAGTGAGCCTCGCATTGGGGTGCTTGTGAAACTTGATATAGTACGGCCGACCCGGCCGGGAGGCGCACCGCCGCGATATTGAGCGGTTCCTTTGCTGGTGTGCATATCAGCGGAATGGATCAGTCAAGCTCATGTTTTGAACGGGGAGGTAATGGAATGGTGCTCCCGTGATAAAGCTGATGATTTTACTGAATTGACTGCCTTCCAGCCCACTGGGGTATTATTTGAGACTACCGGTCCCAGAATGCATCTTGCTATAACATTACTCACCTGAGTTTGATTGTGAATAAATATGGGGTGAAATACCGTTTGTCTCTATGGTAGCAGTGATTCAGCAGCAGAGAGCCTTTGAGGAAGGGCGGAGCCCGAAATGCGTCAGTCTTTGCTGGCGCAGGTGGCACTTGATTTCTCCCCTACCTGGAGCGAGTTGACTGGGAGTGAGCCTCGCATTGGGGTGCTTGTGAAACTTGATATAGTACGGCCGACTCGGCCGGGAGGTGCACCGCCGCGATATTGAGCGGTTCCTTTGCTGGTGTGCATATCAGCGGAATGGATCAGTCAAGCTCATGTTTTGAACGGGGAGGTAATGGAATGGTGCTCCCGTGATAAAGCTGATGATTTTACTGAATTGACTGCCTTCCAGCCCACTGGGGTATTATTTGAGACTACCGGTCCCAGAATGCATCTTGCTATAACATTACTCACCTGAGTTTGATTGTGAATAAATATGGGGTGAAATACCGTTTGTCTCTATGGTGGCAGTGATTCAGCAGCAGAGAGCCTTTGAGGAAGGGCGGAGCCCGAAACGCGTCAGGCTTTGCTGGCGCAGGTGGCACTTGATTTCTTCCCTACCTGGAGCGAGTTGACTGGGAGTGAGCCTCGCATTGGGGTGCTTGTGAAACTTGATATAGTACGGCCGACCCGGCCGGGAGGCGCACCGCTGCGATACTGAGCGGTTCCTTTGCTGATGTGCATATCAGCGGAATGGATCAGTCAAGTTTATGTTTTGAACGGGGAGGTAATGGAATGGTGCTCCCGTGATAAAGCTGATGATTTTACTGAATTGACTGCCTTCCAGCCCACTGGGGTATTATTTGAGACTACCGGTCCCAGAATGCATCTTGCTATAACATTACTCACCTGAGTTTGATTGTGAATAAATATGGGGTGAAATACCGTTTGTCTCTATGGTGGCAGTGATTCAGCAGCAGAGAGCCTTTGAGGAAGGGCGGAGCCCGAAACGCGTCAGGCTTTGCTGGCGCAGGTGGCACTTGATTTCTCCCCTACCTGGAGCGAGTTGACTGGGAGTGAGCCTCGCATTGGGGTGCTTGTGAAACTTGATATAGTACGGCCGGGAGTACGGCCGGGAGGCGCACCGCCGCGATATTGAGCGGTTCCTTTGCTGGTGTGCATATCAGCGGAATGGATCAGTCAAGCTCATGTTTTGAACGGGGAGGTAATGGAATGGTGCTCCCGTGATAAAGCTGATGATTTTACTGAATTGACTGCCTTCCAGCCCACTGGGGTATTATTTGAGACTACCGGTCCCAGAATGCATCTTGCTATAACATTACTCACCTGAATTTGATTGTGAATAAATATGGGGTGAAATACCGCTTGTCTCTATGGTGGCAGTGATTCAGCAGCAGAGAGCCTTTGAGGAAGGGTGGAGCCCGAAACGCGTCAGGCTTTGCTGGCGCAGGTGGCACTTGATTTCTCCCCTACCTGGAGCGAGTTGACTGGGAGTGAGCCTCGCATTGGGGTGCTTGTGAAACTTGATATAGTACGGCCGACCCGGCCGGGAGGCGCACCGCCGCGATATTGAGCGGTTCCTTTGCTGGTGTGCATATCAGCGGAATGGATCAGTCAAGCTCATGTTTTGAACGGGGAGGTAATGGAATGGTGCTCCCGTGATAAAGCTGATGATTTTACTGAATTGACTGCCTTCCAGCCCACTGGGGTATTATTTGAGACTACCGGTCCCAGAATGCATCTTGCTATAACATTACTCACCTGAGTTTGATTGTGAATAAATATGGGGTGAAATACCGTTTGTCTCCATGGTAGCAGTGATTCAGCAGCAGAGAGCCTTTGAGGAAGGGCGGAGCCCGAAATGCGTCAGTCTTTGCTGGCGCAGGTGGCACTTGATTTCTCCCCTACCTGGAGCGAGTTGACTGGGAGTGAGCCTCGCATTGGGGTGCTTGTGAAACTTGATATAGTACGGCCGACTCGGCCGGGAGGTGCACCGCCGCGATATTGAGCGGTTCCTTTGCTGGTGTGCATATCAGCGGAATGGATCAGTCAAGCTCATGTTTTGACGGGGAGGTAATGGAATGGTGCTCCCGTGATAAAGCTGATGATTTTACTGAATTGACTGCCTTCCAGCCCACTGGGGTATTATTTGAGACTACCGGTCCCAGAATGCATCTTGCTATAACATTACTCACCTGAGTTTGATTGTGAATAAATATGGGGTGAAATACCGTTTGTCTCTAAGGTGGCCGTGATTCAGCAGCAGAGAGCCTTTGAGGAAGGGCGGAGCCCGAAACGCGTCAGGCTTTGCTGGCGCAGGTGGCACTTGATTTCTCCCCTACCTGGAGCGAGTTGACTGGGAGTGAGCCTCGCATTGGGGTGCTTGTGAAACTTGATATATATATATATATATATATATATCACAAAGAAGCACAAAGCGTTCCCCAGTTACCGGAGCTCCTGGCCCTTCGGGGCGGCCTCACAAATGGGCATGGGGCAGCCCATTACCTTCTCTCAGCAGAAAACACACGAAGTGAGGCCAATACATTTGAAGACGCTTTATTTCATAATTTTCAAGCGCCTGCTTCCATTTGCCCAACGTTTCGGCGTGATGGCTTGTTCACGGACTGGAAACACAAGCGCCCAGGTACGCTTGAGCAGCTTTTAAAATAGTGCAGCACGTGACTGTAATTGTAAACTACTAATCCCATAGTGCTTTGTGCATATTAGTATAATACACGGTGAATGTCACAAAAGTTCTGATCCTTGGTGGTAATATTTATCACTTTACATAAGCACGATGTTACAGTGGAATTGCTTTCCCAAACAGTCAGGTGAGTTCGCCGCTGTTCTCAAGTGATTATTAGAAATTAGAAAAGACATCTTCAACTGCACGATCTCGACAGCCTGTTATGCTGCCAGAATCCCTTCCACGCACCAACCTTATTTGCACAGTGGCGATCCTTTGTAGGCTGGCAGGTGCGAGTGAGCCATATATATATATTCACAGAAAAAACCATAGGCTTTAGGGGTGTTATAGTTAGCTGCCCATTTCACTCGTACAAAACCATAGAAATTCCTCCGTGATGTCATCAGTGATGTCACTGACCATGTCATGAATGATGCAATATGTGACATCATCAGCAGTGCATTGCGGGCGTGTGAGTTATAGTTAGCAGAACTAACTATAACGGAGGAATTTCTATGGTTTTGTACGAGTGAAATGGGCAGCTAACTATACCACCCCTGAAACCCATGGTTTTTTCTGTGAATTTCTAAGGTTTTTTAAATGCTAATTTCTAACTATAACGTCTCTGAAACCTATGTTTTTTTTCAGTGAATTTCAAAGGTTTTTTAAATGCTAACTTTTAAGTGTGATAGTAGTTATATCTATTTTTTTGTACTGATTTTCCACAGTTTTTTAACTGTTTATTTATAAATATTTTATTCATTAAATAACATTATATATTTTTGTGAAAATTGCAAAAAAAAAAATTTTTTATTAAAACTGAAATATTGATTAATTTTCTTGCTTTCCTTTTTTATTTTAATATATTTATATCATTTTCTTTAAAAAAAAAATCCAATTTTTTCCGCAGTCGCACACTCAAAGTGTACACATCATGGTGGGTGCGCGCATTCTAGCCGCCATTTTAGAAAAGTCATGAAGGATCCGCGTATGGTGTGCGACGGCTGCGTGTTTTTCAGTTACATCATATACATTTAATATCACGTGATATGCGCGATTGGTATGCGACCAGTCTGCGACTCCTGCTCCCGCGCATTTGCGGAACATGCGCATTACAGTACGAGATGTTTGCGCGCTTGCTGGTCCCGTGTGACATCATATACGTGCTGGGGCGCGCTGGGTGCGTGACTCCCGCAAAAAAAAACATATTTGCCAAAAAGAAATGTATGTGTCTTTAATATACATATTAAGGCAAGAGATTATGTAAGATATTCATCAAAATAATATATTTGTACTTATAAGAAACTTATATTATTTTTAAATATATTTTCGCGAAGTCGGGTGCGTGCGTCGTGAGTGCAGAGAACCATGTCAGCAGAACTGCTTCAGAGCCATAGAACTGGGTCAACGGAGCTGCTTTAGAGCCAGAGAACCAGGTCTGTAGAGCTGTTGTAGAGCCAGAGAACTAGATCAGCAGAGCTGCTCTGTAGCATAAGAACTAGGTCAGCAGAGCTGCTCTAGAGCCAGAGAACTAGGTCAGCAGACCTGCTGTAGAGCCAGAGAAACCAGGTCAGCAGAGCTGCTTTAGAGAGAGAGAACCAGGTCAGCAGAGCTGCTTTAGAGCCAGAGAACCAGGTCAGCAGAGCTGCTCTAGCTGACACTGACTGACTGACACTAACTGACTGACACTGACTGACACTGATTGACACTGACTGACACTGATTGACTGACACTGACTGACTGACACTGATTGACTGACACTGACTGACACTGATTGACTGATACTGACAGACTGACTGACACTGACTGACTGACATTGACTGACACTGACTGACACTGACTGACTACTCTCTACTACTCTACTACTGACTCTCTACTACTCTCTACTACTCTCGCTCTACTACTCACTCTCTACTACTCACTCTCCACTACTCTCCACTACTCACTCTCTACTACTCTACTACTCACTCTCTACTACTCACTCTCAACTACTCACTCTCTACTACTCTACTACTCACTCTCTACTACTCACTCCCTATTACTCTCTACTACTCACTCTCTACTACTCACTCTCTACTACTCACGCTCTACTACTCTCTACCACTCACTCTCTACTACTCTCTACTATTCACTCTCTACTACTCACTCTACTACTTTCTACCACTCTCTACCACTCACTCTCTACTACTCTACTACTCACTCTCTACTACACTCTCTACTACTCTCTCTACTACTCTCTACTACTACTCTCTACTATTCACTCTCTACAACTCACTCTCTACTACTCTCTACTACTCACTCTACTACTCTCTGCTGCTCTCTAGCACTCACTCTCTACTACTCTATTACTCTCTCTCTACTACTCACTCTCTACTACTCTCTCTCTACTACTCTCTACTACTCACTCTCTACTACTCTATCTCTACTACTCACTCTCTACTATTCACTCTCTACTACTCACTCTCTACTACTCGCTCTCTACTACTCACTCTCCACTACTCACTATCTACTACTCGCTCTCTACTACTCTCTACTACTCAGTCTCTACTACTCTCTACTACTCTCTCTGCTACTCACTCTCTACTACTCACTCTCTACTACTCTACTACTCTCTACTACTCGCTCTACTACTCACTCTCTACTATTCTCTACTACTGACTCGCTACTACTCTCTACTACTCACTCTCTACTACACTCTCTACTACTCTCTCTACTACTCTCTACTACTACTCTCTACTATTCACTCTCTACAACTCACTCTCTACTACTCTCTACTACTCACTAAACTACTCTCTGCTGCTCTCTAGCACTCACTCTCTACTACTCTACTACTCTCTCTCTACTACTCACTCTCTACTACTCTCTCTCTACTACTCACTCTCTACTACTCACTCTACTACTCTCTACTACTCACTCTCTACTACTCTCTCTCTACTACTCACTCTCTACTATTCACTCTCTACTACTCACTCTCTACTACTCGCTCTCTACTACTCACTCTCCACTACTCACTCTCTACTACTCGCTCTCTACTACTCACTCTCAACTACTCACTCTCTACTACTCTCTACTACTCTCTCTGCTACTCACTCTCTACTACTCACTCTCTACTACTCTACTACTCTCTACTACTCGCTCTACTACTCACTCTCTACTATTCTCTACTACTCACTCTACTACTCTCTCCTACTCTCTACCACTCACTCTCTACTACTCTACTACTCACTCTCTACTACTCTCTCTCTACTACTCACTCTCTACTACTCACTCTACTACTCTCTACTACTCACTCTGTACTACTCTCTACTACTCACTCTGTACTACTCTCTCTCTACTATTCACTCTCTACTACTCTCTCTCTACTACTCTCTACTACTCACTCTCTACTACTCACTCTACTACTCTCTACTACTCACTCTCTACTACTCTCTCTCTACTACTCACTCTCTACTATTCACTATCTTCTACTCACTCTCTACTACTCGCTCTCTACTACTCACTCGCCACTACTCACTCTCTACTACTCGCTCTCTACTACTCTCTACTACTCACTCTCTACTACTCACTCTCTACTACTCTCTACTACTCTCTCTGCTACTCACTCTCTACTACTCACTCTCTACTACTCTACTACTCTCTACTACTCGCTCTACTGCTCACTCTCTACTATTCTCTACTACTCACTCTACTACTCTTTCCTACTCTCTACCACTCACTCTCTACTACTCTACTACTCACTCTCTACTACTCTCTCTCTCTACTACTCACTCTCTACTACTCACTCTACTACTCTCTACTACTCACTCTGTACTACTCTCTACTACTCACTCTGTACTACTCACTCTCTAATACTCACTCTCTACTACTCTCTACTGCTCACTCTCCACTACTGATTTTCTAATACTCGCTCTCAACTAATCTCTACTACTCACTCTACTACTCACTCTCTACTACTCTACTACTCTCTCTACTTCTCACTCTCTACTACTCTCTCTACTACTCACTCTCTACTACTCACTCTCTACTACACACTCTCTACTACTTGCTCTCTGCTACTCGCTCTCTACTACTCTCTAGTACTCACTCTAATACTCACTCTCTACTACTCTCTACTACTCACTCTCTACTACTCCACTACTTTCTACTACTCACTCTCTACTACTCACGCTCTACTACTCTACTACTCTCTACTACTCTCTCTCTACTACTCACTCTCTACTACTCTCTACTACTCACTCTCTACCACTCTCTACTACTCACTCTCTACTACTCTCTCTACCACTCTCTACTACTCACTCTCTACTACTCTCTACTACTCACTCTGCTACTCACTCTCTACTACTCTCTACTACTCACTCTCTACTACTCTCTACTACTCTCTACTACTCACTCTCTACTACTCTCTACTACTTTCTACTACTCACTCTACTATTCACTCTCTACTACTCACTCTCTACTACTCACTCTCTACTACTCACTCTCTACTACTCACTCTACTACTCTCTACTACTCACTCTCTGATACTTTCTCTACTACTCTCTACTACTCACTCTCTACTCTCTATTACTCGCTCTCTACTCTCTACCTCTCTGCCTCTCTCTCTACTACTCTCTACCTCTCTACCTCTACCTCTCTAGCTCTACACCTCTACCTATACACCTCTACCTCTCTACCTCTCTGTTCATGCACACATATGCACATATATATATGCATATATATACATATGCATTTATATATATGTATGTGTATATATATATACATATATAAACATATAAATATAATCTGCATATCTATATAAATATAAATTGATGCAAACCTATACATATACATATATGCATACATATGCATGGTATGTATATGAACGTTTGAAAAACTCAAATACAAGCAAAGCAGAGCTGCTCTAGAGCCAGAGAACCAGGTCAGCAGACCTGCTGTAGAGCCAGAGAAACCAGGTCAGCAGAGGTGCTTTAGAGAGTGACAACCAGGTCAGCAGAGCTGCTTTAGAACCAGAGAACCAGGTCAGCAGAGCTGCTCTAGCTGACACTGACTGACTGACACTGACTGACTGACACTGACTGACTGACACTGACTGACACTGATTGACACTGACTGACACTGATTGACTGACACTGACTGACACTGACTGACACTGATTGACTGATACTGACAGACTGACTGACACTGACTGACTGACATTGACTGACACTGACTGACACTGACTGACTACTCTCTACTACTCTACTACTGACTCTCTACTACTCTCTACTACTCTCTCTCTCCTACTCACTCTCTACTACTCACTCTCTACTACTCTCTACTACTCACTCTCTACTACTCACTCTCAACTACTCACTCTCTACTACTCTACTACTCACTCTCTACTACTCACTCGCTACTACTCTCTACTAATCACTCTCTACTACTCACTCTCTACTACTCACGCTCTACTACTCTCTACTACTCACTCTCTACTACTCTCTACTATTCACTCTCTACTATTCACTCTCTACTACTCACTCTACTACTTTCTACTACTCTCTACCACTCACTCTCTACTACTCTACTACTCACTCTCTACTACTCTCTACTACTGACTCGCTACTACTTTCTACTACTCACTCTCTACTACACTCTCTACTATTCTCTCTCTCTACTACTCTCTACTACTACTCTCTACTATTCACTCTCTACTACTCACTCTCTACTACTCTCTACTACTCACTCTACTACTCTCTGCTGCTCTCTAGCACTCACTCTCTACTACTCTCTCTTTACTACTCACTCACTACTACTCTCTACTACTCTCTACTACTCACTCTCTACTACTCACTCTACTACTCTCTACTACTCACTCTCTACTACTCTCTCTCTACTACTCACTCTCAACTACTAACTCTCTACTACTCTCTACTGCTCACTCTCCACTACTGATTCTCTACTACTCGCTCTTAACTACTCTCTACTACTCACTCTACTACTCACTCTCTACTACTCTCTCTACTTCTCACTCTCTACTACTCTTTCTACTACTCACTCTCTACTACTCACTCTCTACTACACACTCTCTACTACTTGCTCTCTGCTACTCGCTCTCTACTACTCTCTAGCACTCACTCTAATACTCACTCTCTACTACTCTCTACTACTCACTCTCTACTACTCCACTACTATCTACTACTCACTCTCTACTACTCACGCTCTACTACTCTACTACTCTCTACTACTCACTGTCTACTACTCACTCTCTACTACTCACTCTCTACTACTCTCTACTACTCACTCTCTACTACTCTCTACTACTCACACTCTACTACTCTCTACTACTCACTCTCTACTACTCTCTCTACCACTCTCTACTACTCACTCTCTACTACTCTCTCTCTACTACTCTCTACTACTCACTCTGCTACTCACTCTCTACTACTCTCTACTACTCACTCTCTACTACTCTCTACTACTCTCTAGTACTCACTCTCTACTACTCTCTACTACTCACTCTCTACTACTCACTCTCTACTACTCACTCTCTACTACTCACTCTACTACTCTCTACTACTCACTCTCTGATACTTTCTATACTACTCTCTACTACTCACTCTCTACTCTCTATTACTCGCTCTCTACTCTCTACCTCTCTACCTCTCTCTCTACTACTCTCTACCTCTCTACCTCTACCTCTCTACCTCTACACCTCTACCTATACACCTCTACCTCTCTGTTCATGCACACATATGCACATATATATGCATATATATGCATATGCATTTATATATATGTATGTATATATGTATACATATATAAACATATACATATAATCTGCATTTCTATATAAATATAAATTCATGCAAACATATACATATACATATATGTATACATATGCATGGTATGTATATGAAAGTTTGAAAAACTCTAATACAAGCAAAGCTAAAAAGCCACCTAATTACAAACAGAATTGCTTTAACTTAAACGAGGGTGAGACCTATTGCATTTTCAATGCTTGTTTACTTTGATTCCATCAAGAAGGCATTCAGATGTGTCACACATTTTCCATAAATTCTGAATGGTAGCACTCTAGTTGCTCATTAGATCACTGTAGTAAAGCTACTGCTCACCAGGGAAGTCTGCTGCTGGTATTGAAAGTGCATGTTTCAGTCTGCATGTCAGAATTTTTTAATGAAATAGAAGAGGATTTGAGAAATCACTCAAAATGTGCCCTAATTTTTCTTTTTTCCTCACTAATCATAATTTCTATGGCAAAATGAACCTCCTCATTGTGTTCCTTTTAAATTAAACTACTCACTCTCTACTACTCACTCGCTACTACTTTCTACTACTCACTCTCTACTACTCACTTACTACTACTCTCTACTACTCTACTACTCTCTACTACTACTCTCTACTACTCACTATCTACTACTCACTCTCTACTACTCTCTCTCTACTACTCACTCTACTACTTTCTACTACTCTCTACCACTCACTCTCTACTACTCTACTACTCACTCTCTACTACTCTCTACTACTGACTTGCTACTACTTTCTACTACTCACTCTCTACTACACTCTCTACTACTCTCTCTCTCTCTACTACTCTCTACTACTACTCTCTACTATTCACTCTCTACAACTCACTCTCTACTACTCTCTACTACTCACTCTACTACTCTCTGCTGCTCTCTAGCACTCACTCTCTACTACTCTACTACTCTCTCTCTACTACTCACTCACTACTACTCTCTCTCTACTACTCTCTACTACTCACTCTCTACTACTCACTCTACTACTCTCTACTACTTACTCTCTACTACTCTCTCTCTACTACTCACTCTCTACTACTCTACTACTCACTCTCTACTACTCACTCGCTACTACTCTCTACTAATCACTCTTTACTACTCACTCTCTACTACTCACGCTCTACTACTCTCTACTACTCACTCTCTACTACTCTCTACTATTCACTCTCTACTACTCACTCTCTACTACTCACTCTACTACTTTCTACTACTCTCTACCACTCACTCTCTACTACTCTACTACTCTCTCTACTTCTCACTCTCTACTACTCTCTCTACTACTCACTCTCTACTACTCACTCTCTACTACACACTCTCTACTACTTGCTCTCTGCTACTCGCTCTCTTCTACTCTCTGGTACTCACTCGAATACTCACTCTCTACTACTCTCTACTACTCACTCTCTACTACTCCACTACTTTCTACTACTCACTCTCTACTACTCACGCTCTACTCCTCTACTACTCTCTACTACTCTCTCTCTACTACTCACTCTCTACTACTCTCTACTACTCACTCTCTACTACTCACTACTACTCACTCTCTACTACTCTCTCTACCACTCTCTACTACTCACTCTCTACTACTCTCTACTACTCACTCTCTACTACTCCACTACTTTCTACTACTCACTCTCTACTACTCACGCTCTACTACTCTACTACTCTCTACTACTCTCTCTCTACTACTCACTCTCTACTACTCTCTACTACTCACTCTCTACTACTCTCTACTACTCACTCTCTACTACTCTCTACTACTCACTCTGCTACTCACTCTCTACTACTCACTCTGCTACTCACTCTCTACTACTCTCTACTACTCACTCTCTACTACTCTCTACTACTCTCTACTACTCACTCTCTACTACTCTCTACTACGTTCTACTACTCACTCTACTACTCACTCTCTACTACTCACTCTCTACTACTCACTCTCTACTACTCACTCTCTACTACTCACTCTACTACTCTCTACTACTCACTCTCTGATACTTTCTCTACTACTCTCTACTACTCACTCTCTACTCTCTATTACTCGCTCTCTACTCTCTACCTCTCTACCTCTCTCTCTACTACTCTCTACCTCTCTACCTCTACCTCTCTAGCTCTACGCCTCTACCTATACACCTCTACCGCTCTACCTCTCTGTTCATGCACACATATGCACATATATATATGCATATATATACATATGCATTTATATATAATTCACTGAAAAAACCATAGGTTTCACACATGTTATAGTTAGCTGGACATTTTACTGATAAAAAACCAATGAAATTCCCCCGTTATAGTTACTGTAGGCAACTATAACTCACGCGACCGCAATCCTCTGCTGATGCTAATACTGTATTTAGACACTTATTTGCCCATATCTTCTTCCATTAAATTTTAGCTATACATATATTACAAATATTTTTTTTTCATAAAGACACATATGTCATCAGCAGAGGATTACGGTCGCGTGAGTTATAGTTGCCTACAGTAACTATAACGGGGGAATTTCATTGGTTTTTTATCAGTAAAATGTCCAGCTAACTATAACATGTGTGAAACCTATGGTTTTTTCAGTGAATATATATATATATATACACATTATTTATAATTGTGATGCTATTTTGCTTACTGCTAGCTATTCTGATTTAGGTAGCACACAAAAAATGTTTGTCCGTTTCACTCAATATACATACAAAATAAACATTATATAAATATTCAAAAACACACACACGAGTCAAAAACCATCAATGACCGTTTATGGAAGTATTGCACCATTCAAATATACAGTTTCTGCTGAGGTGCTCCGTAATAAGTGCAAAAAGTTCTTGTGCAGTGCAAAAATAGGTGTATAAAATAGATACAATGGAAAAAGACAAAACAAAATTCAATTTATTTCATTCTGAAGGCCGGGTCCAAATCATCTCACGTATAAAGTCGCTATAGTTGGGACATTACTGATAAATTTCCAAGCATGGTATTCGTCCAACATAAGTCTTTAGATACAGGCCAAGTATATGGACACAAAGAAGTTTCGGCCCTCTGAAGAAGTGTGTAGTGGTGCATTACAGTGCGGTTTTCTTCAGAACAATAAAAAAAGAGCACCCTGCATGGCGAATGAACAGCAATCAATCTTGGGTGTGTGTGCTAACAAAATAGCTCATTAAAGGGGAAATATTGGAGGTTCACCAAATGATCTGAAAATATGACTCATTCAAGATTAAAATCTTTGTATGGGAACACCTAGTGCTGTCACATCCAGGCAATTCCTAAAGATAAAAGGAGGGACTTAAAAATCTAATGGCAGTTACAGCCATAAAACATAGGTGATTGGAAAAGTATCAGTAATGTCCCAGCTGTAGAGACTTTATATACAAGAAGATTTGGACTAGGTCTTCATATTGAAAGATATTGTATGTTGTTTTCTTTTTCAATCGTATATATTTCATACAACTATTTTTGCACTGCACAAGCACTTTTTGCACTTATCACAGAGTGAATTATGGTATATTTGAACAGTGCTAAACTTCCATAAACGGTCATTGATATTTTTTGACTACTGTATGTGTGTTTTTAAATATTTCTTTAAAGTATTTTTTACATATATATTGAGTGACAGAACCATTTTATGTGTGATACTATAATTAGAACCCAGGTTCTGAGGAACACAGGTTGATCCCATTATAAGTTGCAATTATTCTGATTCAAGCATGAGAATCTATGAACGATCCATTTCTGGAGAAGAAAATTGTTACTTACCTATAACTGTGGTTCTTCATTATTGGCATCTTTCATAGATTCACATGCGACTCACCCTCCTCCCCTATGAGGCTCACCTTCTCCTTGTATATTCAGATCTGATAGAGACATCTAGCCGCAGATTCCTTACCTGTGAACTTCCCTGGCATCAGACTGTATTCAGAAGATGTCTATTGAGCACCACCCCTGCGGGCCGATGGGTGGCGTTGTCCAACTCAGAGTGACATAGTTGACCGACTCCGAGTGATGTCGTTGACGTCATCCTGATGTCTGCATAGTCTATATAGGTGCCACCATGGCGAGCTAACGTCAGTTCTTTTCTTTCAGTGCCAGCTAGAGCAGGTCCGTTGAAGAGTGCTTACCCCTGTAATTTTTTGACAGACCTTTTTTCTACTTTTTGTCGAAATTTTTTCATTGGTGTGTAGATTTTACCATCATGTCCCAAAAGACCTCTGGATTCAAGCCTGTCACCGCACCATGTTGGTCACGGATCCCTACCGTGTGTGTTTTTGGTGCCTGGAGCGCAACCGCAACATGAAGTCATACTCTGACTGCTAGGCCATGGCTCCTAAAGCTTTCAAGGAGAGGTCCCTTAAGCTGCTTGCAGCCCGGCATCAGGTGCCTCAGAGGTCTCGTTCCAGCTTTCGTTCAAGAGGAAGGACCGAGCACCTTTCAGGAGGCTCCAAGTCTTCTTCATCCCATTCTAAGACCTCGTAGGGGTCAGGTAAGAAGCACCACAAAAAATACAAGAAGTCAAAGCGTGCTTCGACTTCACCCGACCGATGAGTCTTGACGTTCTAAGCCTCATTCTGCAGAATGTGTGCCTGGGGTGGCTCTGCGTTTCCTTCCCTTTCCAGAACCGGCAGCGACCTCCGCCCAGTTAACGGAATTTTATAACGCCCTGAGTGCCATATTTGGGAAGCCTGACCCTGCTGGCGTGACTTCGAGCCCCACAGACTCAGCAGTTACATTGGGGTCCGTGCCGGTGGCTCTGGCCCTGGCGTCCATAGCTCCTCATGGATCCGCCCCATGCTGGTCGTACCTCCCCGACCTTCCCTGGCGCCACATCCAATGCCGAAACTACTGGCACCGGCTGAGCCCTAAGAGTCTGTTGCATCTTCAGCCTTATTTTAAGAGGCTAGGATTAGAGGAAGATTGGGAGAGGACGCAGAATCCCTTAGAAGTCCTGCCTTATTCTGAAGTGATGGACTGGTATGAGGAACTGGTTGATGCCAGTGGCTTCGATATCTCTCCAGAGATTGGCATGCTTCCCCCGAAAGTGGCTGTTAGGCACCACGCCTGGCTGAGAATTTCAGGCTTCTCTGAGGATATCCTAGCCAACCATATGGACATGCCCTTTGATGGCTCTCATCTCTTCGGAGACAGGGCAGAGTGGCGTTTGAGGATTTAAAGGAGTCACAGGCTATGGCCAAGTCCCTGGGCCTCTCTGTGTCATCTCATCCTGCGTCCGCCTTTCGTGGCTACGGAAGTGGCTTCCAGCCACACCAGCCCTACCCTAGCCAGAGGACCGTGCAAGCTCTGCAACCTTCGTGCAGCTGTGGGCGTGGCTCACCCAGACCCCATGGGTTGGGCATCCGGAGGTCTGGTCAGGCTACAAAACCTCCTCCCTCCTCCGCCTCCAAATCCTCCTAGTACTATCCTCCCGGATCATGGTAATCCAGTTGGTGGCAGGATACTCCATTACCTTCACCACAGGTGAAACATCACCTCAGACAGGTGGGTTCTGCAGATAGTCCAAAGGGGCTACTCCCTCCCCTTCGAGACTACCACTCCCTCCATGCCTCCTACATACAATCGGCTGATGGAAGTTTACCTTGCCTTACTTAGAGGTTTACCTTTCGGCCCTTTCTGCTTTTTCACGGTTACCAGACCAACTGTCACTTTTTGGGTCTCCTAAATAGGCTTACACATTTATTTCCCCTCTCACCTTTTGCCATGCCCCAACTGGACCTTAACCTGGTCCTCATTTATCTAATGAGCCACTGCGCAATTGCCCCCTCCAGCTGCTCACCATCAAGAAAGCCTTTTTAGTGGCAATAACTTCTGCCAGGAGGGTGAGCGAGTTGCAGGCATTGTCTTCTCAACCTCCTTACCTGACCATCTTCACAGTCAAGGTAGTGCTCTGCACTAGGGCTTCTTCTTTGCCTAAAGTGATGACACCTTTCCACGTAGGGCAATCTGTCACCTTGCCAACCTGCTGTGCTACTCCGCATCCTTCTAAGGAAGAACGTCCCCACCGTCAGGACCCAAAAAAAGTGTTTTTCTACCTTAACCACACTAAAGAGTTCCGGATGGACAACAAAAACGTTGTGGGGTACGTTGGAGCAAAGATGGGACACGCTGTGCAGAAGAGTACCATCTCCCCTTGGGTTATCCTCTGCATTAAGATTTGTTACGCTTTGGCAAAGAAACAGCTTCCTGAAGGCCCCAGAGCTCATTCTACCTGAACTAAGGCAGCCATCACAGCTCTCCAGCATGGTGTCCCGGTCCTTGACATCTGCAAGGCGTCTACGCAGGCATCCCTGCACGTTTGCCAAGCATTATTGCCTGGACAATCCGGTCCGTAGGGAAGGCCTCTTTGGTCGTTCGGTCCTACAGGACTTACTGGTTTAAACTTTTCTGCAGTCCCTCCTCCAGGGGGTGGCATTGCTTCGGTATCTGTTCATAGGTAAGGAATCTGCAGCTAGATGTCTCTATCAAATGGACAAGTTACTTACCTTTGGCAATGCCTTGTCTGGTAGAGGCATGATCTAGCCGCATCAGTTCTTCATGTCAGGGCTTTCACCTTCAGGGCCCTAGTTGTCTAAACATACCATTGTCAGTGAGCTTCATGGCTCTGCACTTCTGGTGTGGAAAGTCGTGAAAAGTACTGACGTCAGCGCGCCGAGGTGGTGTCTACATAGACGACATGGACGTCACGATGACATGGCCAACCGATGTCCACTATTGGCGCGCAGGGAACTGCTCAAGAAAAATCTTTCGGATCCGGTCTGACCCCTGGGAAGTTAACAGGTAAGGAATCTGAGGCTAGATCATGTCTCTACCAG
The DNA here is from genome assembly GCF_964204655.1 of Triturus cristatus. Taxonomy (NCBI): domain Eukaryota; kingdom Metazoa; phylum Chordata; class Amphibia; order Caudata; family Salamandridae; genus Triturus; species Triturus cristatus. Next base: position 378,933,432 of record NC_140593.1, on the reverse strand, counting down.
ATAAGGCATTACAAAAGGTAAGTAACTTGTCTTTTATCACTAATGCTTGAAAATCTTAGGGAGTGGAGCTTCAGTGGGGAGTGTTCTAGAGGGTGCTATTGGCTTGAGTTTGGTTCTTGTGCATTGATAGAGATAAGTTAATGAAGGGTAATGATTCAAGCATGTTGATCAATGATAGATGTGAATACTGGGGAACACAGTTCGAGGTAAGTTACTTATTTTCATCCTAGACAACACCACCCATGTTATACCATTTCAATAAGTCATATACTGAATACTTGGAAATCTTCTTTGGCTATTTGGCCTCCTTTGTAAAATGGCCAAAATCCATTTTTGCACACACATTTACAGGAATCTTCCGCTAACCCTCTGTCTTTTCCCAGTCAGGAATAGCTATGCTTGCTCTCTACTCCCAGTGCACTGCCACTGAGGATTTTTTTTTTTAAACAAATTTTATTTGTCACTTTGCACATACATCGCAGAGCTCTGCACACCAGAGACATCGTCAAAATCAGACCATATATAGCCATGGGAGCAATCGATTTTAAAAAAGCATACCGTAAACATACAACCTATACAAATGATAGGTAAGCACCCCCCCAACTCCCTCCCACCCCCGCCCCTCCCCTGAGATCGCACACAGTCCGCATAGTCCTGTCCACAGCCCATAGGTATAACAAAAGAATCCTAGAATGCTAGCATACACCCCCCCGGGCCCCACCCCACCCAGCTTCCCCACCGGCCGACTGCCACTGAGGATTAACCTTACACTTTGTCCTTCTAGAAGTATGAGATCATGATAGTGAAAGTCTGTCAACAACCTCCTCGGACTCTCATCTGTGTTTTCTAACTAGTTATCATGAGAGTAGCCATGTCTTTTGTCAAATGTATTAGCTTTGTCTAGTACAAACGTCTTTCTCCACTGTTCCTTACAATCAGTTTATCTCTATGTAGTTTCTGCTACAATATTTGTAGGTGCCTCGTGAGCTGGACACAGGTCCACTGAACGCAGAACCAGGAGAACATTGCGTCTGGGTGGGGCAGAGGGTGAGAAAGACACAAAAAACTAGCATTGGCATAGCCAATAGGTCTCGCCTTTGGGACCTTACAAGTGTTTAGCCATGCAACAGTTGATGTTGTTGTACTAAGGATATTGTGCTGGATAACTAAACACTTATAAGATCCCAAAGGCGAGACCTATTGGCTATGCCAATGCTTGTTTGCCTGTAGCAACAGCAGTTCTTTGCCAGCAATATCCATGGCTTTTTGACACTGCCCCAGATTTTACGAGAAACCGTAAGTCTGAGGCAGCGCAAAAAATTCATACCTCCCCAGGGGAGGCGTAAGAGAGGCAGAACGAGGAGAAATATATTTATTTCTCTTCTTTTTTCCTCTTTCTATGTGTGCGGCATTCTACAGCACAGATAGAGGAAAAAGCTTCTTGAGATTGTTTTGGTGCAGGAAGGTTTACCTTCCTACACAAAAATAATCATCCTCGCAAAGCAGTCGCCCTTGCACCATGGTGCAAAGGTGCCTGCGTTGGCGCATGGTAGCCCATTGTACACCGGCACAGGGGAAAGGCCAGGAATGCGCTGTATCTAGTAGATACAGCACATTCCTGCCCTTTTCTTTTGACATAGGGTAGCACAGCAGCAAGGCCTGCTGCTCTGCTCTGCCCTACAGGCAAAAAACCCTTAAATGAGTCCCACAGGGTTTTGCGCCCTGTTTAATGTTGGCACTGCACAACGCGATCCAGGTGTGTGAGTAGCAAAAGTGGAGTATGCAACTGTATATAACCGCCTTTGCGGCTCATAGACATCAAAGCATAGACTGTGACGTTGATTTAGACCTAGCACGAACCAGAGCACAGTTCTTAGTAGCAGAAAAATGCAAGAGGAGTGCACAGCCACAGTCATAAGAGCACGGCTAGGAGTGCACATAGCAAGAGTACACAGAGGTTCGCACAACAGAACACACAACTCAAGAGCATGCATTGAAATAGCATTTAGTGCCAGCATTGAAGTAGGCAGTTGCGTGCAAAAAACGTAGTTTATTGGCATGAAAAGGTCGCTGTAAAACTCATCTTACGTGCTGCGGCATTGCTCTGATAAAAAGGAAATTAGATTTGTGCTGGCACAATCAGTAACTAAGAACATTTAATTAATATTTGTGAACAGTGATTACTAGAATAGAGAAACGTTGAGAACAAACAGAGGCTCTGGCGAACAATACAGCAATTATTACTGCACGGTTACAGTTAAAACATGCTAAAATGAAAATATGCATTAACATTGCGCTATAATGCTTTATGAAATCACTAGCAGACTTAGTTGTAAAGGAGAAAAGTAACATTTTCAGAACTCTTTTAGGTGGGTGGTAATTCCTGCAGCTGTTTTCCACATTGCTGTTTGTTCTTTACTGTGTGCATGGGGTCAGGAGATGGGCAGCGCAGGCCAATGAAACACACTGGACAAAATCTTTAGAAAAAAAAGCACACGAGTGGTGCATGCGCATCAGCGAGCCATGTGTTTTGAATTATCGCGCCCGTGTCTGGACACGATAATTCAAAACATATGGCGCCCGAAGGGACTTTCAGAAGCTCACCACACGCGGGTAACCGCAAGCAATAGGCGACGCTCGTGCGTGTGTGGCCTATTGCTTGCAGTTACCCGCGTGTGGTGAGCTTCTGAAAGCCCCTTACAATAAGTCTCGCAGGGCAGCGAATGTGCGCTGCTAGGCGAGACCTAAAAAGACTGAGGGGGGGGAGCTTGTCTTTAAGATTGAGAGCTTGCTGCGGCAGCAGATTCTTGTGCCTAGCATCCTCCACCATGTGCCCAAGAAGCCACCAACGTTGCTCAGAATCCTGGTTAGATCCAGAAAAAGTGGGACCCCCCACCCCCTCCATAACAGACTCACAAACAACCTAGGGTCAGGCTTAGAATACCAACAGATTAGGCAAGGCTTTCCTATTATCGAGTTCTTCAGTACAATTGGGAAGGCTTGTCCTTCAAACTGATAACCCCTACCACAAGGCATAAGGCTCGAACTCTCAGCCAAGGGAGAGTGCTTAGGTAGCATCTTGGCAACATTCCCTACAACTCTTTCTTCACTGACGGGCTCTCGAGGTAAATGTAACTATGAGGGATAAAAGCCAGGAAGACCTGTCCCTGTTAAGTGTTCATACGAGTGCTGGAAACTAACCCATACTGGGAGAGGACCTAAATTGAGACATAACGCACGTCTCACATGGTTCCACCAATTGTCAGGCAGAAAATGCACACCCCTCACTCACAGGGAACCCCTCTTCACTGACAGTAGGAAAGGAATTAAAAAGAATGTAAAAAAGATGTATGAAATACTATACTGCCTGTAACACAAAACGTATGCCTCACACAATGGCAACCCACCTACACTGACACAAAGGCAGAGAAGAAACATGTCTCTAGCATAAAAATGACACGAAACAAAAGATGCACTTTTGCGCTGTAAACAAATCAACACTGTCAAAGGTACCAGACTGACATTGGGAGTAACAGAGGCAGATATGCAAGTTGCCTATCTGGAAATCTTAATTGATGGTGGCAAACAATTAATTATCCCACCCATGTGTGGGATTCCAGATCACTTTCAAAGAGATTAAAACAATTCTGAACAGTGTTACATTTGAAGTTTTAATATCTGGCTATTTATTTACAGGCTTCATAACTGAAATCCATTTCCCCCAAGAAAACAAGCAAGTGCCTAGATGAGCTGAAGAGAATTAGATGGCCTACATGAGTCACAAATTAGACACTGTTTCAGCTCAGAGATCTGGTTTCAATGTTCGCATCTTATGTGCAACGACGCAGCGTGTTCTGAGGCCCAGAGAAGGGCACAGGTAAGGTAAGTCCACAGTAGCGTTGCCACGCTGCTTTTCAACAGTGTAAATAAAGTAAAAATAAAATAATAACTCAATGTTATTATCATTTTATTTTTTCCTGCTGCTGCAGCTTTGCGTGTTGGGGCTGCTGTGCTCACTGAGCAGGGGGAGGAGAGGTGGGCACTCTGTAAGTGCACATGAATGTTTGGCCGGCCGTCTTGGGCTGGCCAAACAGTCATGCACACTTTGCATTTTCTGCAGTACAGCCTGGGTGGAGAACATGCCCAGGCTTCCAGTTCCCATCTGAGCACCTCACCACGGCTCTCAGACCAATCACAACGCTGCATTGCAGTGTTGTGTTGTGATTGGCTTAGGGGAGCCAGGCAGGGTGCTTCCTGTTCTAGCCCGACGCAGAGGAGATACGCGCGATACAGTAAGTTTATTTTAATTTTTTTACACTCCCATAACCCTAACCCCCCCCCCCCCACTTGTCAGCAGCAAATTAGTTTCTCTAAGACAGGCAGACATGTTTAAATGGTTTCACACTCTTCTTTTCCTCTTCTTTTTCTCATCACACCCTCTTCCTTGTTTAACCCCGTTTCCCCTCATCCGCCTCCCTCTCCTAATGCTTCCATTCTTGTTTCCTTTCACTCTATGCATGCACAGCCTATTCCTGTACTCAACCCTTCTAGCTGTTCTCTTACTACCTAGTAGGACACTAAGGTATTTTTTTTTTTAAGTTCTTTTTATTGGCATTTATAAACATTACATACATTGGCACGTTTGGTAATGCAGTTGATGTGTAGGCTTACAAAGCAGGAACGCCCATTCGCACACTATGTGAACTCCTGATCTCGTGGGCCTATGGGGTGTGCGTCTCTGCTCTGTTTTTAAGCTGCAGACAGGTTTCCGGGGCCTGCGTCTGGGTATACCCTACTAGTACACGTGGTGGTCGCCGCGCCTTATGGGGGCCATGCAGTGTGCCTAATCCCCTGTGAGTGGTATCATAGAGGCTATGGGATTGCAGCCATGAACTAACCATCAACGAACTGGGGATATATAAACTGGGGGAGGATGCACTATGTCGCGGATAATGGGCAATAGTAATTTTGCGCCTGAGAGCTGGACCATCGTATGCTATGATATCGGGATTTTCGCAGGTGCGGGGGGGGAGTCGGGGCGGAAGGGAGGCTGGGGTGCTGATCACTGCCCATATGGAGGCATGATGATGGATCAGGCGTTGTCTACAGCTATGACCCGCCGGGTGCCTGGACTTCTCGTGTGTCTCCCTGGGTGGGCTCCTGGACCGTGGAGGTCCCTGGGGGATCAATCGTTCGTGGGCCCGCCACTGCTGTTGTTTCCTGCACGAAGGAATGCATTAACATGGCCCAGGGCAGGGAAATCGGGCGTTTGCGGATCCCTTGGGCCTCCTCCGTTCTGAGTAGTGTTTCCTCCGCCTTACCCCACTTTTTGACTGCACCTACCCATGCCGCTAGGGGGGGCCCCTCCGGTGCCTTCCAGTGCATGGTGATGCACCGTTTGGCTAGGAGAAGCACCAGGGAGGCATAACGTCTTTCCACCTTCTTATGCTTGTGCCACCTATGTATACCCAGGGCGCTCGCCTCCCATGTGTATAAGTCCTGTAACCCCATGACCGTGCGAAGGGCGGTGTGGATCGTGTGCCAGTAGCTGTGAAGTGTCGGACATTCCCAAAACATGTGTATGAACGAGGCAGCGGGCTCCAGGCACGCCCTGTGCAGGATGTACAGTTGTATATTCTTAAAGCGGTAATTGCGGGACACTCTTTTGGTATGCTCAAGGACCCTGGTCCATTCTCTGTCGTGTAGCGGTCTGTGGAAGTCAGTTTCCCAGTGTTCTCTGAGGGGTGCAAGTGTGGGTTGCCGCAAGGTCCGCATAGCTTTGTAGATCCAAGTGACTAGATGGCGTCCTGGCCCCATCTGTAAGATCGCATGGATGACCGGGTGCGTGGGGGGTTCCGTGTCAATCGCACGCCACTGCCTGCGGCAGTCCGTGAGGAGTTGCCTATGCCGTAGGAACTGTCCCCTGGGAAGTTCGAAGTCGTCGACCAATGCATCGAAGGCCTGCAAGTTTCCCTCAAAGAACAACGTCCCCACCTCCGTCACGGCATGATCCGTCCACGTCTGCAGCATTCGCTCCATATAATGCGTCCGACCCCTGGGGAATCCCACCAACGGCAGAAGCGGAGAATACAGGGGAGCATCCCGGCTAAGACGATGAACGCGCGCCAGACAGGCGCGCGCAGTCTTTACCTGGAGGGGCCTAGACGGCAGCGGTGCTGCACCTGGCAACAACATGCGGTGGATAATGGGGGTTTGGATGCGCCCTGTCACAGTGATCAGCTCCCCTTGTGCCCGACCCGCCGTCCAGCGTGACACCCACTGCAGTTGGGCGGCCAGGAAATACGCTTCAAATGATGGGGCCGCTAGCCCACCCTGGTCGAGGGGCAATTGCAGTTTTGCCAGGGCGATACGCCGGCGACCATTACACCAGATGAGGGTCCCTAGCAGGGTGTCTAGCTCGCGGAATAGGGATCGTGGGGGAACCACCGGAAGATTGGAGAAGAGATATAACAGGCGCGGGACTAGGATCATTTTTGCAACCGCTATCTTCCCCGTGACAGCCAGTTGGAGACCTTTCCAGAAATGGATCGAGGATCGAATGCCACCCATCAGTTTGCGGTAATTCCCCTCGTAGATATCTTGCGGCGTATGATATAGTCTAACGCCTAGGTAGCGAACCGCCTGGGAGCTCCACGAGATGTCAACATCCCCTATTCGTATTGGACAGTGGGGAATGACCTGTGTTAGGGGATAGACAGTGGATTTGGGCCAATTGACCCTGAGACCCGTCACCTCCGCAAAATCGTGCAAGATGCGCGATATAGGAGTCAAATCGGCTGTAATATCCCGGACATATATAAGTACATAGTCAGCGTATAATGAAACTGAGTGGATAGAATCACCTATTGGGATGCCCCACTCCTCGCCAGCCACGCGTAACAAGGTCGCCAGCGGCTCCATCGCCATTGCGAAAAGCAAGGGGGAGAGTGGGCACCCTTGCCTGGTGCCACGGCGGATTGGGAAGGAGTCTGAGATGAGGGGGCCTATACGTGCTCTGGAGCTGGGTGCGGAATTGCTGAGCCGAGTGTAGGCTAGCAGTTTGGGCCCTATGCCCATGCGTTATAGGACCCAAAACAGGTAGGCCCATGAGAGAATGTCGAAAGCTTTTTCGAGGTCCAGTACCAGACACGCTGCCCGGGGGAACCGCTCCCGTATCTGGTCCTGTACATGGAACAGCCGCCGGATGTTATAAGAGGTGTGCCTACCTGGCACGAATCCGCTCTGGTCCGGATGGATTAGTTGCGGGAGGATCGTGTTGTACCTGTCTGCCAGGACCTTCCCGTAAATTTTGTAATCTGCTGGCAGTAGGGCTATGGGTCAGTAGGAGCCCAGCTGATGCGGGTCTCTATCCGGCTTGAGAAGGGACACTATAACGGATTCGCGCATGGATTGGGGTAGGGCCCCCGCGCCTAAGGCTGCCTGGAATTGTGACTCTAGTTGAGGGACTAATTGAGACGCAAAGGCGTGATAAAATTCTAGTGGAATGCCATCTAAACCGGGAACCTTGTGGGTGGCTAGCGCCTTCATTGCATGCCTAATCTCGGTCGCCTTGATAGGGCTGTCGAGTTCTTGGCGAGTGTCATGATCTATGCGGGGGAGTCTGATGTGATCCAGAAACTCGGCGAGGACATCAGCCGATACCGGGGGGTGGGGGCTGGTATACAAAAGCGTGTAGTTCTCTTGAAAGGCCTTGAGGATCTGGTCCTGTGAATATACCAGGGTGCCTTCTGCGTTACGAATGGCCGTGATGGTCGGGAGGCTCGAATCCTGTTTAACGAGCCGAGCTAATAGCTTGCCCGCCCGGTCACCTTCTTTGTGGACCCGAGCTGCATATGCCGCGAAATTATACCGGCGCATACTTGCCAGCGCCTCTGCGTAGGCAGTCTCGGCGCTAGCTATCTTGGCCGGCGTGGCTTTAGTTGGGTTAATCTCTTTAGTAAGTTCGGCCAGCGTCTGTTCTGCCCTCTGGATATCCCTCTCTAGAACCCGCCGGACTCCCGCAATGTGGCGAATGCAGTTACCCCGCATTACGACCTTGAAAGCATTCCACTCCTGCGCACGTGTACTGGCCGTGCCTGTGTTCTCCTGGAAATAATGGCGGATGTGATCCTCCAGAGTTTGTTTAAAAACCGGGTCGTCAAGGCTATCCCTAGGGAGGTGCCAGGTAGGGACAGGAGGATGTGGCGGGCGCCATTGAATCGTTATCGTGTGGGCATCATGGTCTGATATGGTTCTGCCTAAATAATCAGTGTCTGAGACGGTAGGGAGGATGGTGGGGGAGCAAAGGAAACAGTCCAGGCGCACTCTGAGATCATGCGGTCCGGAGTGGAACGAATAAAGTTTAGTGGTTGGGTTCCGAGTTCGCCAGGCATCCGCCAGGGACCAGTGCCGCACCCACGTTGCAAACCGTTTTGCCTGCACCACAATGGGGGATGTTGGAGGGGGCGGGTGGGACCTGTCTAATGGTATGTCTTGCACACAGTTGTAATCGCCACCCAGGATCCAAGGTGCCTGTGTGTATGTGCTTAAGGGAGTGGACAGCACGTCCCAGAATTTATTTTGTTCTGTGTTAGGCCCATAGATGCTGCCCAGTAGTACTGTCTGACCGTCTAACCGGCCTAGTAGTAGGACGTATCGGCCCTCCGGATCTATTGTATGAGACAGTTCCTGAAAGGTAACCCCAGGGCGCACCCATATAAGGGTTCCTCGGGCGAATGCTGAATAAGTTGTGGCGTATATGGTTCCCCGCCATCGCCTGCGTAATTTCGCCACCTCCCCCGCTGTAAGGTGTGTCTCCTGCAGGAGTGCAATTTGTGCTTGGTGACGCTTAACGTATGCGTATGTGGAGTATCTCTTGCGTGCAGTATGCATTCCGCGCACGTTCAGTGTAAGAATGTGGTAGTAGGACACTAAGGTATGACAGGCACTTACACCACAAAACATTTTTTAAACATGAAAAAAGATAACCACTTGTTTTAAGCTAATACTCAATCATCAATGGCTGCTAGTCAGATGCGTAGTATAAAGGCTATCCCTGAGCAAGTCAAAACAACCTCATATGCCACATACACACTTTTCTCTGTTACCTGCTTTCTGATCCACAACACGCACGGGGGCAGATTTTCAAACAAGCATTTACAATGCAATGGTCTCGGCATTGTTAAAGTTAGAGCTATTGGCATTGCTCATGACATTATTTTTGTTTGTTTTTGTTTTTAAAACATTTAAAGAAACGGCATTGTTATTTACAATGTCAATAGCTTAATCACTCTCAAATGCGAGACCTATTGCATTTGCACCCACACACAGAGCCACACACCCAAAGCCACCCACACACACAGAGCCACCCACCCACACACACAGAGGCACTCACATAGAGGAACCCACACACAAATAGAGCCACCCATAGAGCCACCCACAGAGCCACCTACACACACACAGTTACCCATACACAGACAGACCCACCACGCATAGAGCCACCTACAAAACAAGCCACCCATACACACAGAGCCACACGCACAGAGCCACCCACACACAAACAGACCCTCCCCCACACACACACAGAGCCACCCCCACACACACACAGAGCCACCCCCACACACACACAGAGCCACCCCCCCCACACACACAGAGCCACCCCCCCCCCACACACACACAGAGCCACCCCCCCACACACACACAGAGCCACCCCCCCACACACAGAGCCACACAGTAACCGCAAAATTTGATACATATTTACTTTTTGCAGGATTAACTGACAAACCCCTCAACAGGCTCTATGAAGATTAAGGGAAACCTTCCCCCATCAAGGAGCACAGGGAACTGGGTTTGAGTCTCGGTAATCACACTGAACAGCGTTCTGATACCTGATAGGATTTGGGTCAAGTTCGCGTTATATAAAATAAAACTCTGCAATATAGGTAATCCAGACAATACTTTTGAAATCTATACATGCATCTTGCTTTTCTTAGGGTGACAGTTTTATCAGTCATAATATGTTTATTTTTTTTATGGTAACGCTCTAGTACCGTGCAGCTCGTTAAACTATTACAAAATAAGTCAAAAAGTGCCCAATCTAATAAATGGATTTCTATTGATGATAGATGATTAGATGAATAAACTGGGTATAACCTCGGCTAACTGAAAGAGAAAATCAAATTACTTCCAAGTCTATAAATCCAAGTTCCCAGATATAGTTAACATTTCCGCTGTATTTGCTGGGCCATATATAAACGTATGCAACATCACTCCAAAATCTGCTAATTCAGTATGACAATACCTTACTCCTGCATTCTCGGTCTTTATGTTGTGTCCTGCAGCCTCGAAAAACGGAGCAGTTCGCTGTGATCTCGCAAGTGAAAGCAGCTCCTGGCGTTGAATACATACCTTAAGAAACCTAGAAATGCCTGTTATGCACATTTCTTATGAGCTGGGAACATAGCTACACCTTATATTTACGAAGCTACAAAAGCTTACATGTGGCAGAAAGTACTGGAAAAATATACTATTGTTTGTAAATAAAGCGCACATAACCCAGCCGCAAAGTATGATATTCTCTATTTAGCCCTAATTACCCATGACGAGGCGTTGTTCCTCAACAGGAATTCCGGCACGGCTGTGGTAGGTTCAGTGGCTAAACCCTGCCACACAGTTGACCCTGCTCCGGACCTCCGTATTCAGAAGTGAACCTGCCGTACAAATTATTCTGCCAAAGCCCACGGCACGTTTAGAAACGCCGGTTTGTGTGTCACCAACTCTGCATCGATGACTCTGACGTAGAGGGCTCCAGTGATAAGGGGAGGAAGGGGGTCGACAGTCTCTGGCCAAAATAACTATTTTTGCTGAGAACTGTGTGTTTTCAGCCCAAAAACGCGTGGCACTAAGCCACTCTGTAAATGGCTATCGCTAACATCTTTTATCGTTTATATCCGGGGTAGCGGAAGGTGTCAAAAGGGAAGGCACTTCAAATCCCTCACCCCCATTCCTAATAATCACACTGTAGATACTTGTACATGTTAATAAGGCCTGCCAGTCCAGAACAGTATATTTGGCAAGCATGCATTTGAATGCGTTTTTTAAAATGATGATAGAACTTAACTACAATATTTAAATAAGTCTAGACCTATTTGGGGCGCGATGATTTATTTTTCTCACGGATGGGGAGGGGTGCGCATTAAAATGTCTGAAGTGCACTGGTCTGACGTTTCAGAGACTCTGTCACAGCTGATGCGAAAGAATCTGCCCTAATGCAAATGGCTTTTCAAAAAAAGACACCACTCCGTGAAACTGACTCTCCGCGGCCCAGCAGGCCTTTTCAATGTGAGGCCGAGACACAGAACGGATTCTGCCAGTCCCGCTGGCCCTTCAGAGGTCCATACTTGGCCGGCACTGTCCTGCCGTGTGACCGCCTCTGCCCTCGTCGCACTGTCCTTTCAGAGGCACTGGCGCGGCGCGGCATGACTGAACCAGCCCTGAAATCCATCCGAGAGTGACTGTTTGCTCGTGATAAGGGCAGTACTCGTCCGGTAAAAGTTGGCACCCTTGCTGAAAAAGGTGCGGGGCCTCTCCCTTTAAAAACACAGGAAATGCCGTGCTCAGCTCTTGCTCATTCAAAGTACCGGCACCTTCCAAACTCGTATACTCATAACCTGACTCTTTACCAGCCCAGTTGGAATTTTAGACACAGTGAGTGGTGCGATTCTCTCTGGCCGTGTCACTCCGCCTCTGCAAAAGATACAATAATTGGTTTCTGGAGCCGACAGCAGGGGGAGAGGACGCCATTAACGCTGCCGCCTTTCTCCGAGGCGAAGCAGAAATGCCTCGGAGAAAGGCAGCGGCGTTTCCGGATTCGGGGGCGTGTTTTGCTTTTCTCTCCTCTTGCCATTGGCTGGAGGAGATAATGAGAAAAGTTGAAAAAAACACGCCCCCGAATCCGAAAAGGACGGGGCCTGTTCGGAGTGACGGACCTCTTCTCCAATGGCTGGCCAGCATTCAAGAGGCCAGCCAATGGAGAACAGGGGAGAAGAGGGGCGGGTTCAAGCCCCTCTACTCCAAGTCATTATCTCTCGCGAGCGAGACTGCGCAAGCGCAGCCTTCGCTAGCCGAGACCTAAAAAGGCATGCAGCGCAGTCCCCATAGAGGCTGCGCTGTGTTGCATGACAGGGAAGGAGCAGGAGATCGACATAGCTACAGAGATATGGCTCTATCCTTCCCTTTCCCTAGCGCTGGCGCGTATTTCAGCTGCTGTGTGCCAGGCACACACCATAATGCCATAGCATTAAAGTGCGAGCCTGAGTCTAGCATAGGTTTTGTCAAAGAAAGGTATCCCTCCTACAAACTACTATGCCTATACAAGTTCAAACACTGTTTCCACTTTGTATGTGTGCTGCACAGTGCAGCACGCATGCATAGTAGGAAAAGAAAGGAGAAATTAAAACATTTCTCCTCATAGAGCCTCCTTTCATATGGCATTAACTTTTGGCGCTAAATCCTGTCTACAATTGTTTGTAGATAGGGTTTTGCGTCAAAAGGCATGGGTGGTTGCTAGGGAATGCCTTCATATCACCCATGTTGCTAAGCAACACAGAGCAGTGCTTTGCGTTACTTGTAGGGTGCTTTCTAATGCAAAACATGTTTTGGCCCGGATATTAAATTGTTAAAAAATATATTTTGTGCGGGTTTGGGCTAACCCTGCGCAAAATGTTTGAAAATCTACCCCACAGTTTCTTTCTCCTCTCTTTTTGTATGATCTTACATGCTGCCCCATCAAGGACTTTGTGGAGAAGGTAGAACGTTTACAGCATGCCTTGCTTGATTCTGCATCTATAGGTCTGCACAAGTGGAGGAAAGTAGGATCTGCTTTCATGGTTACCCCTACTTTTTGCTTGGTGTCAGGACGTTTTTGACTAGTCTGACTGGGATCCTGCTAATCAAGACCCCAGTCACTGTGCTCTCTCCCTAAATTGACCATGGTAAGTACTTCTGTACATCCACAATTGGCTACTGGTGTACCCTTGTAAGGGCCTAGTATATTGGGCTAAGATAACCAGGGCATAGGTGCACCCATGGACTGCAGCATGTATTGTGCCATCCATGGAAGCTGACTTAAACTGTGACTATAGGTCTGCCATTGCAAACCTGTATGAGTTGGTGTTTGCACCTCTCACGACAGATATAGGTTTCCTTATATCTGGGGTCACTACACTTAAAACCTATAAGTCACCCCTATGGCAGGCTCTTCAGCCCTGAGGGCAGGGTGCTTGGTTATGAGTGTGAGGGTGCCCCTGCAGGAGCAGGACACCCCTTCAAACCCCGGAGTCGATTCTCCAGGCTTAGTAAGTGTGGTCAGACATTTTAATACATACAGTGGACATTAGTCATTACAAGATGTCTAACTATATAGTGGCTGCACCAAACCCGGTCATGGTTGGTATCAAACATGTTGGAATCATACACCAACACTGATTCCAGTGTTGGAAGTAAGATCCCACGTACTGGGAGGCTCCCTTGGGGTACCTCCCGGTACTACTGGTAACACGGATTCCAGTGTTGGAAGTAAGATCACATGTACTGGGGGCTCCCTTGGGGTACCTCCCTGTACTACCGGTAACACGGATTCCAGTGTTGGAAATCAGATCCTATGTACTGGGTGGCTCCCATGGGGTGCCTCCCTGTACTACTGGTAACAGCTTTTCAGGGTCTGACAGCAAGCTAGTGGTGCTGCTGACCGCAGACACAATTCTGCTCTCCTGCTGCTGAGCCAAGCTAGAGCAGGGGAAGGTAGAACAATAGGTTTCCTGTCACAGGAAGATGTGAGCACCTCCCAGACAGGAGTTAGTGTATTGGGCCGGGGTGGGGCGCGTGGCAGCACCACCAGGCAGACTGCTTTGAAGGGCACATTTGGTGCCCTCCTTGCATACTCCAGTTTGAGCCAGTTCAGGGAGCCCTGGGCTCCTGCTCTGGCGCAAAACTGGACAAAGTACATGGGAATATCCTGCCCTCTGTACAGCCCCTCCTCCGGGAGGGACCCCTGAGTCATTCCAACCCGTTCCTTAGGGTACTTAAGGGCTTACCAGTGGGTGGTTCCTTAGATTCATCGTAGGACAAGATTCCATCCTGAAACCCCGTCACTATTCGACCGTCTGGACACTTGGACTTCTCCTGGAACTGAGACTGCACCAATGAAGACTCCTGCTGCTCCTGGTCCTTCTGTTCTGCAAGTCTTCTTTGTCGTCTGTGTCTGTGCTTCTTCCAGGAACTTCACCAGATAAGGACACCTGAAGTAATGTCCCTTGGAGTGAAGGAGTCACTCCCCAGCATCTGCAGGCACCGCAGCAAAGCTGACCGGTCTGCTGCTCCTGATGTCCGACAGACTTCAAATGGCGCAGCAATACAGGTGGTGGTTCTGCAACTCTCTCGAGGCCTGACATGTCCTCTCTGGAATTTTGAGGCCAGTATCCCTTTTTTGGAACCGCTGGGACCAAACCCCTTTGCACCGCGTTGACTTGCCGATGCCAAGGCTTGTTGGCTCTGCACTCCAGAGATCTTTGGGCTACAAGAAGCTCTAGTCTCCAGCATCTCTTCCTGTCAAGTACAACATCCTCACCACATTCTCTGCACCGTGGGCCTTCCTTCTTGGTGAGCTGCTTGAGGTACTCTTGTGACGTCTGTGCCTTTGGCCTGTGGGTCCTCCTGGGGGTCTTCTCCTGCTTTTGTGGGCTTCGCTGCTTGCTCGGGCCTGCTCTGACTCTCCTGCTTGTGGTGAGCCTCTTGGACCTTGCTGGTCCCAATGTTGCTCCTTCGTTCTCCATGCCAGGTGCAGCTACCAAGGCTTGTTGGTGCTCCCGACGGACACCGACCCCCTGGTCACTGACATCCGACAGGGAACATGGCTCCTCGTTGTCCTCGGTGTTGACTGGTCCTTACAGCTGCAGTGACAAGATCATCATCAACTCATCTGAACCGTCCGACATTGGTGGGCATTGCTCTTCCTTGCCTCCTGGTCACTCCTGAGTGGCATAGACTCTGTCCCCTCTGCTTACAGGTTCTCCTCTTCAAGAATCCACCCTTGGATTCCACCGGACTCTTGCACAGCTTCTCTGGTGACATCTTCGAAGTCCTCCATTGTGGTCTACGTCGGTTTCTGGCGTCACTTCCCACCTGCCCTGGTATCCTGTTCCTGTGGTATCCACGGGTGGGGTTACTCTCCAAACTTCTGTATTACATGAGGTTTCTTTGGGGTCCACTGGGAAGGGTCCTTCTTCTTAAAAACTGCAACTTTCCAGTTGACTTCTATTGGGCATGAGACTGTTTCCACTCTGCACACAGCCTCCGTGGGGTTCCTGGTTACTTACCTTGTATGGTTCCTTGTGTCCCCAGCTCCTCTAAGTCTCCTGGTCCAAGTCCCGACTTTGGTCGCAGTTCACATTCCACTTTCTTAGTATAGGGTTTGGTCTCTCCGTGGAGACCACTGTATTTTGTGTTACTTACCTTATTGCAATTGAAATATTATTGTGAATTTGTGTTGATATCTCTGGGTAGGAGATATACCAAAGTGTTAGATCGTGTTGCAGAGCCGGCTTTAGCACTGGTGGCGCCCTGTGCAACAATGTTTGTTGGCGCACCCCCAATGACCACCTTTACCACAGATTCCCTCACTACAGTGCCCCTCAAGTCTCCATAACCACTGTCTCTTAGATTCTTTTTGTTTTATAGCGCCACTCATGCCAGTTTAAGATGTCAAAAAACTTTACATTACACATGCATTGCACAGAGACAATCAATCATCGCTGAGAAAATCAGTATATAAGAAATGTTACATAAGACAGAGGCCTACAAGGGGTAGGAGACACATGCCATCCATACTGGTAGGCAGTATAATTTAAGAGTCCTTGGACAGGAAAATCACAAATTCTGAATTTAAAATTTAACACCATTGTTAGGGGTTTTCTTTAATAAAAATAATTGATTTCTACCGAAATGAACCCCTTTTGCAATATTAGGACAACGAAAGTCAGGGCAAAAAAAATATTGCTTTAATATTTTCCTTGCAGCTTGTGATGGCAGTTAATAGCTCACTGCTCTATATTAAGATTTTAACTTATAAACTGCAAGTAAGAAAAGGATCTCAGACAAAACCGGTAATCCATTGACCTATTTATATTATATTTATATTATATGCACTTTGTGATGTTAATGGGATACACTCTTTGTTAACCCTTTGCCCTATGATTAGTCAAATCTTTCAGTAGACAAAGCTTCGGACTCTCTCCAGGAAGAGCATTAATCACCGGAGTTGTCATTTTTATTGCGGGGACAAAGTACGCGGCATCCGGTGCTTTTAAAGCGATGTACATGGTGCCTCATCCCAAGTCAGCACCCGGTGCGGTGGCACCGATCGCACCGCCCTAGAGCCGGCTCTGTCGTGTTGTGTAATAGACATATTTTTATATAAACACTGTGTGTGGTTCTTTTTCATTTAACGTACACTACATGATTAAACTGGTAAAACAAGCTGCTTAATACTCCTTCAAGGTAAGCCTGAAGGCTGATCTCCACAGCTACCACTTTGAGTGCTTTTTATTGTTAACAAAGACCACTAAAATCACCAGAAGAGTTGCCTGGATTAGTGCAAGGTGAATCACTTACATAAGTGTGCACCATATACTAAGCTAGCCTACTACAACATGTTTTGATTGGGGGAGGGGTTCACTTTCTGCACCATGCTTGTGTTTGAACTGATCCAGCATCTTAAATGTGCTTTGGTCATGCCCCACACCATCTTCATCCTTCCTCCAAGCTCTGCCCATCTTTGCTGTAACTTTGATGTGGTAAGCCATTGGTTGCTCCTTCTCGCTTGCTCAACCAACTGTGATTACAGTGTGGAAGACAGTGTGGCTAGAGTCCTGTAACTATTTATTTGTTCCATATATCGAAAGCAAGCTAAACTTTTATATTTGCCTTCCACTTCTTGCTTAGTTTGAGCTCTTTGAATTTTTTGAGCTTCCTGCGTGTTAAACGCTGGTTATTAATGCTCTCCTTTACTTCCACCCTCGATCGGTGATATTTCATTCTTCTGATAGAGGCTTCGAACTGCAGGTTCCTCACCTTTTGAATATTCTCCACACGTCAGACTGGAACAAGAAACTTTTGAGGAGTACCTCTGCGCACCCGTAGGTCGCGCCAAGCAGCTCTGCACTGATGCCCCTCAATTAGAAATGACATGGGGGTGTATATAGGTGCCACTCTCGCACGCTGATGCCAGTTCCTTTATTTCTGTGCCACCAAATACGGATCCGGAGCTACCTCTTGTCTCAAAGACCTCTTTACCTCATGAAATTTGAAACATTCCAGTGTGCAAGGGTGTATGTCACGTCCCAAAACTACAGGTTTTTAACCCAGTAAAGGCTGTCGTTAACAAATGTCTGTGGCAGTTCCTCATCATGTTTGCCTGGGTGAAGCCATGACAGTAGTGTCTGCAGCTACACAAAGGCCACATGAGACTGCAAGACGAAACTCTTCATCGCCAAGCACAGTAAGACTCCGCAATGAGACTGATCCACGTCGAGAAGTCACAAGAGTCTTTCCCGAGGTCGGTTGTCGTCGCGCTCTTAAGTCTTCGGGTCAAGTTGAAGAAAAAAATCCATGCAGGACTCAGGCCCCTTCCTGCCACTCATGCACTCCAAAGAAGGCGCAAATTTGTTGCCATGCCTCTTGATCTCGCTCCTAAATTTGATCGACATCGGAACCTATCTTGCAAAGGGTCCCAGTACAACCAGGGTTTCCGGGGCCAATTAAAGCTCTGAGGCGGGTGAAAGAGTTCAGCAAACCCATTGACTCTTCAGATCCTTTCTGACTCCCTCTGATACGCCTTTGGGTTCCTTCAACTGGGCTACCGCCAGTGGCTTCATCTTTGTCCCCAGCTGAACTCTCTAAATTCACCACCTGACCTTCTCCCGAGGCTCGCATCCAGATTCCGACACCATGCTCCATGCCGTTTCCAAGAACATCGAGGCCGATTCCAACTCCATTGATGCCATTCAAATTCTGTGCCATTACAACCTCGACTGAAGTCGCACTGCTTCCATCGTAGCTCCGGCTCTTTCACTTGACTTGCCTACCACACAACAAAGGACACATTCCTTATTAGGCACAGCTTTGGGCAATGATGAAATTGAGGGACCATACCACGAGGAAAATTGGTAAGATGACCTTCAAGAAGCCAGTGGCCTTTATACTTCCCTGAGCTTCACCTGTTTGGTTCTGCCACTGAGGAGAGTGCTTCCTCATTGTCATGCGTAGGGCGACAGCACACATGGAAAGAGGCATTGTCCTCTAAGGTTTGTTTATGTGCAGTCATGCCGGTTACTCAGGCCTCTTGCTGTATGGTGTAATGGTGCCTGTATTGGCGCTAGGCAGCACACAGTGCACCAGCGCAAGGTGAGAGCAGAACAGCTCCATCTTGAGCATTTCGGCTCTCTCACTTTCAATGCTGTGCAACAAGTTCCCTTGCTACTCTGCGTTGTGTGAAATAATTAATGAGTCCCGTTGGTTATGGTACCACAACTGCTGAAAATCATACTAGGAGGAAACCAGGAAGGAGAGAGAGACGCGCAGGACCACAAGCTCTCTGAACCATCTGAGAGAACACAATAGACCTTGGATTTCTGATGCATTTATCTAAATACACATTCCTCACCTTTGAAATATCCCCAGGGGCAGGCTGAATCTGGATCATTAATCAGTAGCGCTCCTGCGACCCGATAAGTGATGCTGTGTGGCTACGCAGTGACTGTGTTCTGCCCTGGCAGTGACAGAGCAGAATCACATAAAAGCGCCAACCAGACGTGCTGACTTCAATAGCCTCCTTTGTGCACCATTTGATGCAGATCTGAAGCTTTACTCAACTTTGTCAGTCTTCAGATGACTTCAAACTTCTTAGGACAGTGTGCTAGGGAAATAATCCCCAGCAAAGACGACAGGACTGAAAACATACAGAGACTGCAGGAAGCAGATGTCAGTCATGGACCTCACAACGTGAGTTTGTGGTGCTTGGGTTGTGGTCACGAGAGCATATTTATCATTGACGTCATCCTTGCTGCCAAATGCCCTTCCTAATATTCAATCTGTGCTGGGTACTCGGAGAAATGAGTTGCCTGTTGTGGTGCTCTACTCAACCACCCTCTGCAGACCAAACTTGTGGATGTGTTCATGTTTGTTCTTGCGATGGTCCAGCAAGGCATTCCAGTGGACACAGTGAAAGTTTATTGTTCAGCCCTTTCCGCCATTTTGTGTTTACCTGACCAACTCTCTCTATTCATATCGCCAGTTGTGATGAATTTTTATAAGAAGTCTAGCTCAGGTTTCCTCCCTATGCCAGTTGTCATGTCACTATATAAATCTAACTTTACCATTTCAAACGAGAGCATCCTTTGAGCCGAGGCACAGCTGCCCATTGCGACTCTTGATGCTCGAGGCTGCCTTCGTCATTGCAATAATTGTATTGCGTCACATGAGTGAGCAGTAGGCACTTTCAGTAGCTCCTCCCCCCAACACAATCTTTTCCTTTACAAATTGGTGGCAGGGACCTGGGTGACCTTTTTTTTTTGACCAGAAAGTGTGACTCCTTTTCATGTCAGCTAACCTATTACTCTGCTAACCGTTTTCACACCACCTCACCCTCTAAAGAGGAGGAGACGCCCCTTCAGCTCGACCCTCAAAGGGCGCTTTGCTTCCATACTGACTTTACAAAAGATCTTTGCATGAATGGCTAGTTCTTTGTGGGATTTTCTAGAGCAAAGAAAGGAAAAGTGGTGCAGAAGAGGAAACTGTCAAGGTGGACAGGGTGCATCAAAATATGCTATGCAATAGTCAAGAAAGCAACCCTGTGAAGGCCTGTGGGCTCGTTCCACCAGAGCGAAGGCTGCTATGACAACGTTGGAGTGAGGGGGTACCAGTTTTTGACATCTGTCAGGTTGCGATGTGCCTGTCAGTACACATAATCAGGAAACACTACTACTTTGACAGGTCCTGCAGGACTTTCTGGTCGGAGTTCAACCCTAGACTCTCCACCTTTGAGAGATACTGCTACAAAATCTATTCTAAATGTAAGAAATCTGAAGTGTGTGTCAGAAGAACTAGTTACTTACCTTCAGTAACGTTGTTGCTTGTGGATACTCTAACCACAGGGTTTCCACTGGTTTGCAGTCTGGCAATTTATATTGTATTTAGCTTCGATCTCGTGACCCAGGTTGCAAATACATGCAAGATCTGTTTTTTTTTTTTTTTTTTTTTTTTTTACTTGAAAATGCTACAAAGCATTTTACCTTTATTTGAACTTAGTGTTCCTGTGGTCAACACACTTAATTGTATCCACCATTGATTATGGAAGTTCTTTATTCCTCGCTGCTCCTGAGAACGTTTCTGCAACTCACTAAACTTTTATGGCGAATGCGTTCCCATGGTGCAGACTCTCCAGAAACCTAAGATCCGAACAATTGTACTATCTTCAAATACTGAAAGTATGTACCAGAGCATTCGGCGAGAGATTTTTTTTATGGTGTCTGCTTCCCCTTCCTCTCTGTAAGCAATACTCTTTATCTTCTTTTACAAAGCCCTAAAAACATTTCTATTTATTTATTTACAATGATTTATAATTCATTAATATAAAGCTATCTAATAGTGACTTCTATTCACAGATTCCTTACCTTAGAATATTCCTCAGGCATCAGACTGGAGCTAGGAAAATCTTGAGCAGTACCCCTGCGCGCCGGTAGGCGGCATCCATGGGCTTCACATCGGTGTTGTCTGCACCGGAAGTGACGTATCCGGTGTCCATATAGGCACCACCTAAGTGAGTTGACATTAGTTATTTTCTTCCACTTCATCTGCACAGATCCGAAGAGAGCTACTCCAGTCGTTTTTTGGACTACCTTTTTTCACTTTTTGTCTAAAGTTTTTTTGAGCTACACTCCCTGTGTGCATTAGAGATGTCCACTAAAAACCTGTGGTGTTTAAACCCCGTGGATCCTGTTGCAGACAGATGTCTGTGACAGACCCCCTCCTGGTTTGCTTGTGGTGCCTGGAGCTGGGCTATGTTTCCATGGCCTGCCCGGGCATGTCGAGCGATGAACTCCTAGGTAGTCCGGGCACGTGCCCTGAAGCTCCTGGTCGTCAGACGAGTCCGAAGCGCTCCATGTTGCAAGTCATAAGACGAGATGCAGGAACGATGCCACAAATCTAGGCCAAGCTCCCACACCTCAGCCTCCCACGCCTCAACCGCGGAGTCTGGGTCAGCTCTGCGCCTCCCAGAATTTCCTGAAGGGACCCCCGTGCAGCTGAAAGAATTTTATGAGGATATGCACCTCATTTTTGGGCAGGCCGACCCCTCTGGAGTGTCATTGGACCCTACAGGATCAGCAGGTGCCCCAGTAGGATATTTTTTAGCGGGTTCACCCACTGCTCCAGTTGGGCCCTTTAGATCCTTACTTAAATCCAGATCGGCTCATGTCGCTAGTCAGCTGCATTCCCCCACACTCCATTCCAGTGGTGCGTTCCCTAGGCGACTGATACCTCTCGACAGCGCCAACCTGATTGTTATACCAGCCTCCGATACAGAGCCGGACTGTCACGTCCTACAGATTCCAGCATTGATCGGACGCAGAAACTCTGGGTCGGAGACAATGCTTCCTTTACAGACAGGCCCTGCGGGGAATACAATTGGGATGGGTGTGAAGATTCTTATGGTTATCCCAATCCCCTGGAAGAGCCCTTCGCTGAGGATAACTGGTGTAAGGAACTACTGGATGCTAGTGGTCTGGACACCTTTCCTGACACTGTCCTAGTCTCTCCTCCTAGTGTAGCTACAGAAAAAGGGGTTTCATTTGCCATGGTTGTGAGAAGGGTGGCCGAGGTCCTAGACCTTACGCTGCCCTCGGTAGTAGTCAAGAGTAACGTTTAACTTTTACTATTAACTTAATTTGGAATTTCAATTTTAAATGAATTAAATATATTAAGTTAAATCATATTATTTTTTGAGGTTTACATTAAAATATAAATTCCCACCAAAAGTTAAAGAAAATTTATGAATAATGTAAATTTATTTTAATACATCTTAATCTTACATGTATTTATAAATGTAAAAAGGTTATTAAAATATTTTATGAGATAATAAACCTTTTATTTTTACTTGTTTTCTACCTTACATTATATGTATCTACTCTACAACTAACTTAATTTAACATTATCTCCAATAGGGTTTTATTTCAAGTCACGCCGCCATTATTTTAAATGGGAAGATGTTGCACTACCAGTGGATGTGTGGTTGTAGACATACCCCAGCTCTGACC
This sequence comes from Triturus cristatus, assembly GCF_964204655.1. Lineage (NCBI taxonomy): Eukaryota > Metazoa > Chordata > Amphibia > Caudata > Salamandridae > Triturus > Triturus cristatus. The sequence goes on along the minus strand of NC_140593.1, from coordinate 378,911,065 downwards.
ATTTTCAGCCCCTTTGTGGCTCTCGTAACTTTAGAAGTGCAGTTTGTGAATAGCAATGGACTTACTCTTTTGTAAGTGGGTGCTTGTCCCTCCCTAACCATTCTCATTTAGTACTAAGTCACTCCCCTGGTCCCTCCCACATTTACTACTAAGGGGCCAATTACGATGTCAGGAAAGCATTCTCACTGAACCGGGTTAGGAATGCTTTCCAGACGATTCGAATTCGGGTAGTCCTACCGACCAATTACGATATGGCTGGATGCTTAAGGACTCGGTTCGGTCGGAATCCCATTGACTTCAATGGGAGCCTGTGTTCCGGACGAGAACACAGGCTTCCATTCAAAAAAGGGGTTGGTGGGGAAGCCTTGCACCCTGTAGCGGGCACCACATGGTGCCTGCCACACTGTGCATGGTTGGGAAAGGGGGTCCCTTGGGTACCCCTACGAGTGACGGAGGGGCCTGCCACAGGCCCCCGAAGTCCGATTCCCACAGCCGTTTCGTCTTGGCCAAACTGATTCGGAACAGCTGTCCGAATTGGTCATTGTACTCGCTCATTCGGAAACCATCTCCATTGGGCTGTTCGATTCAGCTCCGAATGAATCGCGCTGCCTGAATCCCATTCGGAACCGATTCGGACAGCCCGCATGGCTCCCTTGCATCATACTTGGTCGTCTGGAAAGGTGACCGATTCAGTCGGAAACAAGGCTTCTGTATCGGATCCGACCAAATCGTTTGCTGTTTGGAGCCTTTCCTGACGACATTGAATTCGACCCCTAAGTGGTAAACTTACATGTATGAGGATCTACCCAATGAAAAGATAAGAGAGATAGGGGTGAAGATTTACACTTGTAGGTTTGTGAATAGCTTTTTGTAGTACTTTATCAGAACTATTGTAGTACTACTTAAACATATTGCAAAATGCAGCTTGGGAATACTCACAAATGTTTTGCAATGCTAAGTTATGTTTGTACAGGGAAAAAGGCTCCAAAATATGCAATTAAAACAAATGTAAAGTTGCAACAAAAATGTTTCTGTGTTGAACAAACGTTCATGCCTATTTACTTTCACTAAGAGCGTTGCCTTCAGTTTCAGTCCCTGCATCCTCAATGCAAAATGTAACTCAGAACAAGCATTTGCAATGCAATAAGTCTTGCAGTTACCCGAGTTTAAGGTAATGGCATTGTAAATGACAATGCCTTTTATTTATATTTTTAAAACGAAACCAAAAATAAAAGGCATTGTTATTTGCAATGTCAATAGCTCAAACTCGCATAAATGCGAGACCTATTGCATTGCACATCACACGTGTTCTTTAACAGCGACCATTTTAAAAGTAATTTCTAAAATCAATTAGCCGCGTAACAAGCAGTAAAGGTATCACGCCAGATTACTGGTTATTTAAATCATCACGAGGGAAGGGCACGCACTTCTAGGCGCTTTCAAATCTTTTTAGTACGTTTTACTGCAGGTTCTAAGCACAGCATTCGAATGTTTGTCAACACTAATCCGTCACGGACTGGTGGGCACATACAACCAGTTACTCACCCCAGGATCCCTCCACTTGCGATCAAACGGCAGACTCTGGGATCCTTTTTACAAAGAGATCTGCCTTCTGCGTCTTTCCGGCCATTTATCATTTGCACTTTTGCTGCAGTATCCAGGGGCCTGGGTGCTTCCTCTGCCACTCCACAGAACAAAATTGAACTATTCTCAGTCTCGGCCCGGGAATGTTTATTTAAAACACTTCACTCATTTAGCTGAAAAGTCTGCCAGGCTCCTGGGAGGCTGTAAGCCAAGGCCCAGTTTAAGTCTTTCACTTAAAGATCGCTGCTAGGAGAGGGTACTGGGCTCCTAATGGGGACCCCCGTGTCACCGGGCAGATTACAGCGCAGCGTTCGACAACGGCGAGGAGGAAAGCGCCAAGCTGTTTACACTTGTTGGGGAAAGCTGGATACTCGTGCACAAACAGTGCAGCATCATACATCCTGTGTTCCTCTATAATCCCACGGACAGGGGAGCGGTACAGCTCTGTGTCCGCTTTTAATGGGCCTTTATCTGCACAAACGGATCTGCGTCACCCACCACAGTCCACTTTTAATGGGCTTTATACACCAGCAGAGTAGCGCAGTCTATTTTTAATAGTCTACCCACGCACAGAGCAGCAGTTCCTGTATAAGAACAGGTGTCTTAGTGGGCTTCCCGTTCACAAATAGGAGCACACCATCCATCTCCAGCTGTAACTGCCTCCCAGTGCACACATTGAGCTGTGACAAATATAACAGCACAATGTAATGAAAAGGTTGGCAATGCCCAAAGTGAACGCGATCGTGAAAGCGATCGCCATTGCTCTACTTACAGAGGGAGGCAGGCATGGTGCGCATGCGGGTTTAGTTGTGTGTAGGTGAAGATTGGCATTCATTGGGAAGAAAGGAGGCAGTCACCCACACACGGGGAGCCAGATCCCAGCATTAATAGATGCACAAAAACAGACGGACGAAAATGTGGGCATGTATATGAGATATGAATGTTGTGAAAAGGTTGGTAATGTAAAGTGGGGGCCACTCGGCCCTCACGCCCACATGGCGGTGCGGCGCCTTTCGGAATTGGGGGTGTGTCGCGGGGCGATGACGCGCGCGGCGCGCCTCCAACCCCGATAGGCTGATGCCTCCCCCGTGACCCAGAAGCAGCTCTTCAGCTTCCGGGGCAGGGGGGCCGGACGGCCAGGGGGTGGGCCCTCTGGGCCGATGTACTACCCCGATATAAGGCGCGGGGAGCGAGCTGGGCGCCCTCTTGCCCCTGGCTCGCTCCCTGTGTCTCCCGTGTGCCCCACGCTCGGGGCTTGCTCATTTTCTCCTTTTGTTTTTTCAGGTCGAGGGTCGACTGAGGTGATCGGCAGCTTTGCGCCATTGGAGGAATCAGGCTGCGGGCGTTTTTTGTTCATGGGAAACACGCGTTAACAAGGGGGAGTGGAGTGAACGGAGGAAGCAGAGAGGTTTCAGTAAGCCGGTGGGAGATCGAGCCGGATAATCTTCACGGAGCGCTGCAGGTGCCATTCAGGACTGGGGAGAGCGTTGAGTGCTTAAAAACGACCGGTAAGGTGTGGGAGCTGGTGCCGGTCGAGCGGCGAGATAGGCTGCAGGCAAATGATTTAAACTGATATTAATTGAACTGGTGTCTGCTTGGTTTGTGCAGGTTGCGAAGCAGGATACAGCCGGGCAGCCACTGGAGGGGAGACTAAATAGTAAATGCTTGATTTTTAAATAGTTTGAAGCGGTTTTTAAGTGATTTCTCCCGACCAGTGCTCATTTCATTTTTTCCAGGAAGGTCTATTTGCAGGGCGGCTGGTGTTGAACAGTTTTTAACCCGGTTTTGAAGTAATTTAATGACATTGGTGTGAATTGTGGGTCTCGATAAGGGTTTTTTTGACTGCTACGAGTTTATTCCAGCCACTGGGATTGATTTCACAAAGTGTTTGTCCAGGCTATTAATATTTGTTTTTTCATAGGAAGCTTGACTCTGGTGCTTCTTTCCGGTGGCGGTCATCAGATCACGGGCGCAGAGCACAGCAACGGGCTGAGGACACACGGGTCTTCGGTGGTAAGGGGAGTGAGGCGGGCCTGCATTTCATTGCTTCTGGGGGGCCGCGGGGCTTGAGACCTTCCTACAAGGGGTTGGCGCTCGCCCACACGCTAAGACTAGCTTGGTGTGTTTTGCGGTCACATTTGCATGGTGCTTACGGCCATCTTCACATCCTACATCTGAAAAAGGTACAATCGCTGGTGTTTGGCTAGGATTAGTTTGCATTACGATTGTAGAAACATGCCGGGGGCACGAGTTAATAGGAGTTCCCGCATGGAGCAAATGATGCAGGCTATGATGCGCAGGATGACGGCGATTGATAGGCGCTTGGGTAAGGTGGATGAGTTGGGTAGGAATGTGGCAGAGATTAATCAGAGGCTGGACGGGCCTCCGGGTCCACAAGGCAGGCCAAAAAGGATAGTCAACCCACCACAGCCTAGAGGTGAGTTTGTCACCCCTCCTAAGAGGGGCAAGTCTAAGAAAACTGCGCGCACAACGCCCAAGAATACAGCTGAGGGGGAGGGTTTGCCAGGGGGAGTGCCTAAGGATGCTCCCGTTATGCCCCCATTGGCACCGGCGGGGCCAGCTCCGTTTATACCAGCTTTGCCGGTCGCCCCTGTCGGGGTCATTCCCCCTGCCACCCCTGTGAGCATTGCCCCCGTTGGGGTCCCGACCCCCCCGAATAATGTTGTCCCGGCGGAATTGGCATCCCAGATAGCCGCTGTTTTGCCCTGGTTAGAGTTGGGGGGGGTATTGCCATCCTCTCAGGATCATTCAGCAGAAGCATTGAAACTGGTTGAGATGATTAAGGTGGCCAGGGCGGGGTAAGGGGCACCATTGGCACCAACTACTCCCCCAACAGGTTCCGCCAGCGGGCAGACGGCGAAGAAGGATGGGGCGATGTCGCAAGGCATTGACAGTGGTAAGGAGGTGGCTTTGCCATTACTTAAAGATGGTGCTATGCCCTCAAGGAAGGAGAATTTGGGGCAACATGTGTCTCAGGCTGTGAAAGAGATGATCTGGGCGGGCAAATATATCAACATTTTCTCATTGCTGCTCCATAATAGGGAACTTGAATACGCCAAGTCAAAAAAGGAATGGATGTTGCCCAGTGAATGGAGAACAGAGTTGGTTAAGTTCAGAGTTGAGGAGACATTTGTTAACTGGATGAGGGCCTTTTCCGTGTTTAGTGCCATTACAGCTGAAAGGTCGCCCAATTTACAAGCTGAAATGGCCTGCTACCAGAGCAGGATTGCCATGTGGAGCGAGACACAAGTGGGGAATGGGTGGAAAGAGTATGACATTTCATTCAGGAAGGCTAAGGAATTCAATCCATCTCTAGCATGGGATGTGGTGGATTCCTTGTCATGGTACAATCAGATATCTGGGGGGGCAGCAGCGATGGGGGCAACCCCTTCACAGAAAATATACCCGGCCAAGCCGCAACAGCCCTTTCGGCATGCGCAAGGAAGTGAGGTACCAGGAAAGGGCAAGGGTTGGGGGGATAAAAAGGGCGTATGTTGGGATTTCAACAAACGGTCCTGCACTAGGGCAGCGGGCACATGTAAGTTCAAACACGCCTGTTCCTTGTGCGGGCACCCCTCACACCCGAGACCTCCTGCAGATTTAAGGGTGGCATCCAGGGCTCCAGGGGGAGAAGGAAACCTGAGTAGACTAGAGGAGGGTTTAGTATCGCACACTCCCATTGATGTCATGGCAATGATTCCCTGGCTGAACAGATACCCAGATCACGCAGCGTCTAAATTACTTCAGGAGGGATTTTCTTGGGGTTTCAGGATACCGGCAGGAGGGTACACGGGTAAGACTGAGTGCAGGAACCAACTGTCTGTAAAGCATAACCCAGGGGTAGTGGCTGCAAAAATTGAAAAAGAATTACGCCTGGGTATGTTAGCAGGACCTTTTGACGAGGTGCCAGTGCCCAACTTTGTTTGTTCCCCACTTGGTGTGGTCCCTAAGAAAGAGAAAGGCGAATATAGACTCATTCATAATCTCTAAGCCCCAAGGGGGGCATCCTTGAATGATGCTATAGATGAGAATATCTGCAGTGTAAAATATGCCTCTTTTGACCAAGCGGTGGTGTTGCTTAGGGGCCTGGGTCCAGGGGCATTGATGGCCAAGTCTGACATAGAGTCTGCATTTCGTCTTCTCCCCGTGCATCAGGGGGATCACCACCTTTTGGGGTTCAAGTTTGATGGGAAGTATTACATGGACAAATGCATGCTCATGGGTTGTTCGATCTCGTGTGCCTATTTCGAGACGTTCAGTTTCTTCTTGGAATGGGTAATGAGGCAGGCAACCGGGCATCAGCAGGTCATGCACTACCTGGATGACTTTCTCTTCCTGGGTGCGGCTGGGTCTCAGAAGTGTGCACGGGCATTGCAGGAATTTTGCGTGCTCATGCGGGCTTTTGGGGTCCCGCTGGCGCCGGGAAAGACAGTGGGGCCAGCTACTTGCTTAGAATTTCTGGGCATTGAAATAGACTCTGTGGAGGGTTGTTTCAGGCTCCCAAAGGAGAAGGTGTGTAAATTCAAGGCGGCATTACGCGCGTGCCTGGCCAAAGAGAAGGTCTCGTTACAACAGCTTCAGGAAACAGTGGGCCAGTTGAATTTCGCGTTGAGGGTGATACCAATGGCTCGCCCCTTTTCTCGCTCAATTGCGCAGGCTATGAGGGGCCTGCCAGAAAAACACCACCGCACTAGACTGTCGCTTGAGGTACGCCAGGACATGCAGATATGGATGGCATTCCTGGAGGACTTCAACGGCAGGGTTGTGTGGTCCGGCCCCCCCATTACTTCAGCAGAGTTAGGTTTATGGACTAACGCTGCTGGGAGTGTTGGGTTTGGTGCCATCCTTGGAAACAAGTGGGTCACCCACAGGTGGCCGGACGAATGGGTGTACAGTGAGTTGACAACCAACATTGGTTTTCTGGAGCTGTTCCCCATTTGGGTTGCATTAATGGTCTGGCCAGAACGTCTGCGTAACAAATCAGTGATATTCTGGTCAGACAACATGACGGTGGTGGAGTGCATCAATCAGCAAGCGGCACGCTGTAGGTTCATACTCCGCCTCTTAAAGGAGATTGTGTTGAGATGCTTGCAATTGAATGTTGTATTCAGGGCAAAACATGTACCAGGTGTCCTTAATAATGCAGCTGATGCACTCTCTCGCCAAAAAATGCAGGTATTCGGGGAACATCTTCCATCAGCAGAGCCTACACCGACACACTTCCCGTCAGCGCTCTGGCAGATTGGTGCCCCAAATTACAGGACCTCGTGGCTGCTAGCCTAGCCCCCAAGACAAGGACAGCGTATGAAGGGGCGTTTGGTTCATATTGCACTTTCTTGGGGCGTGATTGGGAATCCAAATGGGCTCTAGAGAATAGCTTTACGGATTATTTGGGTAGTTTGCATCAGGAGGGTCGCTCAGTGGCCACAGCTAACAGGCATAGGGCAGCTGTCTCCTTCTACGCACAGGCAAAGGGAGTAAAAGATCCAACCAACAGCTTTGCGGTGCGGAAGGGTCTGAGGGGTTGGCGCCGCTTACAGGGCAGCACGGCTGACACTAGGAAACCAATAGGCTTGGGGAGGCTGACGGCATTACTGCCTGCATTGCATGTCGTCTGTAGCTCAGGCTGGGTGATACAATTGTTTAAAGCAGCTTTCACATTAGCCTTTTATGGAGCGTTGAGGCTGAGCGAGTTGGTGGCAGCCTCCAAGGCAGATAGGCAAGGGGGTATCCAATTCCTGTACACAACAATACAAGGGGACACATTGTGGGTGACAATTTTGAGATCAAAAACTGATCAGGAGTCGCGGGGGGAGACTGTGGTACTGCACAGGGCGAGGGATAATCCTTGCTGCCCGGTACACCATGTAGAGACTCATCAGGCAGCGAGGTGGACTGTTGGGTGGGTCGCTCCTCCTACACGCTGACGGCACCCCTTTAACCAAATACCAGTTCAGAAGAGTCATGGAGTTGACTATTGCCAGGGTGGGCCTGGACCCGAAGGAATTTGGCACACACTCCTTTAGGATAGGCGCTGCCACTGAGGCAATCACAAGGGGTCTGCATGTGAACAGTGTTAGAAGAATTGGGAGATGGTCACCCACTTCCAATTGCTACAAACGGTATGTGCGGGTACACATGTTGTAAAGTACCTAGAGTTTTCTGACATTGGGTTGTTTTTTCTGGTTTTGCAGTTCCTTCGCTCTGTGACGCAGGCGGAGAGCTTGCTTCGGGTCATCATCAGGATTCATCGGCGACTCATCGTGGCGTGAGCAGTCAGGAACACAGGACGCGGTCAGGCAGGGTTTGGATTGTTGGTCACTCATATGTGAATCGTGCTAAAAATGTCTTTTTTGCAGGCAAGGGTAGAAGGGAGCTAGAGCACGAAGATTGGTCCATCTCCTTCTTTGGGGGGGGGGGGTCTCTGTCTCAGTTAGTTTCGGGGATTCTTTTCAGAGTTGGTCGCCCAACATACACCCCCACCGGCGGTGGTGATTCTTCATCTGGGGGGCAATGACCTTGCTAGACTGGGTAGGAGGGTCCTCCTGGGAGAGATCATTTCAGCAGCGGGTTGGGTAAGGAGGGTGTGCCCTGACTGCACTGTAGTCTGGTCCCAGCTGATACCGCGGCTGCAGTGGCGTGGGGGTGATTCTGTCAGGGCATTGAATCACTCGGTAAAGAGGATCAATGCCAAGTTAGAAAAGCTTTTCCGAACCACGCACTTACAGACCATCCCACATGGGACTATTTGGGGGGATGATTTGTACTTACAGGATGGGGTCCATTTGACGGAGGCAGGGAATAGATTATGGTGTGATAATATCATAGCTTGGTTGAAGGGCTCTCTGAGGTAGGGATGACCTTTAGGCAGGAGTTGTGGGGGGGGCCAGATCGTCGGGAAACAATGCTGGCCTGTGGCAGTAAGGTCATGATCGGTGAGCAGCAATTTAAGGTCCTAAGGGGGGCGTCACCATCCACGGAGGGGGCGGCCCAGGGGGAGGGGCCACTGGTCCCTCCTAGAACTTCAGGAGCAGAAGCTGGGAGGGGAGGGTAGCCAGTCACGGACCATGTGCCGAAAGTGAAAGCGATCGCGATTGCTCTATTTACAGAGGGAGGCAGGCATGGTGCGCATGCGGGTTTAGTTGTGTGTAGGTGAAGATTGGCATTCACGGGGAAGAAAGGAGGCAGTCACCCACACACGGGGAGCCAGATCCCAGCATTAATAGATGCACAAAAACAGACGGACGAAAATGTGGGCATGTACACGAGATATGAATGTCATGAAAAGGTTGGCAATGCCGAAAGTGAACGCTATCGCGAAAGTGAAAGCGATCGAGTTTGTAAAAATAAAAAAAACCAGCCAGCGTGCACAAAAGTCTCCAATTACAGACGCAGGCTACAGCGAGAAAAACAGATGGCACACTGCATTCCGATGAAAAGAAGTGCAAACAAAGCAGAATTAAACTGTAGTTAGGCGCCGCTGAAACGGGACTACACGGAAGTAAGCAAATGGCCAACAACCAACAGAAAGAGAGATTACGACAACAGTACCACAAGTAAGCCAATAGGAAGCGGAAAAACAGATTACATGAAGTTTAAGCCAATATACAGATTACTTTAAGTCTCGCTGAGACGAACAAGTTACTTACCTTCGGTAACGCTTTTTCTGGTGGATACAGTATCTGCCTGTGGATTCCTCACCTTGTGAATATCCCCTGCGCCAGCATTCCACTGAACTTTTCTTTCCCAGCACTCCACGTCGACGACGTCGCAATGCATCGGCTCCGCACGCGACTCCGTACGACATCACCGGAGCCATAAGAAGCCCACGTCGGCGTGATGACGTCAGTTCCACCCATTTTTTCCGTGCCTTCGAGGCGAACAGGTGAACGAACAACAACTCCAAGCATATACAGTATACCAACATATATACACAGCATACAAATAAAAGGAATGCTAAACAAACCAGCATTGCCTACAAATGCACAAGAAAATATCAAAACATTCCCACAAGACCTCTTTCATGGTATACAAAGGTGGACAACGGGGAGGCGGGTGGGTCAGTGAGGAATCCACAGGCAGATACTGTATCCACCAGAAAAAGCATTACCGAAGGTAAGTAACTTGTTCTTCTGATGGACACATCTGTCAGTGGATTCCTCACCTTGTGAATAGATTCCCACAGCAGTCCCCACTCCCGGAGGAGGGTGTCCACCTTCCTAAACCAGAAAGTCTTGCAAGACAGAGCGCGCGAAGTGGCCCTCCCTCCTCATCTCTGAGTCCAAGCAATAATGCTTTGCGAAGGTATGGAGAGAGGCCCAAGTCGCAGCTTTACAAATGTCTGCCACAGGAACACCCCGGGCCAAAGCAGATGTAGAGGACTTAGCTCTAGTTGAATGAGCTCTAATGCCCTCAGGAGGGGTCTTACCAGCCAGGGCGTAGCAGATCTTGATGGCAAGGATAATCCATCTCGACAACGTGTGCTTGTGCACCGCTCTTCCTTTGGAATGTCCAACATAACCCACGAAGAGCTGATCGTCCAGACGAAAGTCCTTCGTTCTGTCCAAGTAAAAGCTTACAGCTCTCTTTGGGTCCAGGCGATGAAGCATTTCCTCCTCTTTGGAAGGATGAGGAGGAGGATAGAAAACCGGGAGAGTAATGGACTGCCCCAAATGAAACAAAGTGACAACTTTTGGCAGGAAAGCAGCCCTGGTCCTGAGAACCATCCTTTCAGCATGCAAGGTTAAAAACGGGGGTATAGAACTAAGAGCTTGAAGCTCACTCACCCTCCTTGCCGAGGTTATGGCTACAAGAAAAACCACCTTAAAGGACAACAGCCTCAAAGGACAGCTATGTAGAGGCTCAAATGGGGACCCCATCAGAAAGGTTAAAACAAGATTAAGGTCCCACTGAGGCATTACAAATGGAGTGGGAGGAAACATGTTTGTAAGGCCCTTGATAAACCTCAGAACAACCGGAGATTTAAAAAGTGACGGTTGATCTGGAAGGCATAGAAAAGCCGATAAGGCTGAAAGATAGCCCTTGACCGTGGCCACAGCACAGCCCTGCTGAGCCAGGGAAAGAGCAAACTGAAGCACATCAGAAAGATGGGCTTTTAAAGGGTCAATGGATCTCTCTCCACACCATTTAACAAACTTAGACCACTTGTAGGAGTAAATGGACTTGGTGGAGTGTCGACTGGCCGATAAAATAACATCCACCACATCAGGCGGGAGAGAGAATGAACTCAGGTTGCCCCGTTCAATCTCCAGGCATGAAGGTGTAAGCTCTGGAGGTGGGGGTGTAGAACATGCCCCTCCGACTGCGAGAGGAGGTCTGCCCTCAGAGGGAGACGGAGCGGAGGGCACGAGGAGAGGTGGAGAAGATCTGTGTACCACACCCTTCTTTGCCAATCCCGGGCAATCAATATAACTTGGGCCCGGTCTTGGCGAATCTTCCTCAGAACCGAGGAATCAAGGGTATGGGAGGAAACGCGTAAAGGAGCTGCGAACCCCAACTCAACTGAAACGCGTCCCCCAACGACCCCTGCATCGGATACTGGAGACTGCAGAATGACGGGCAGTGCGCGTTCTCGAAAGTGGCAAACAGGTCCACCCAAGGAGACCCCCACGTCCGAAAGACGTGAAGAACCACCTCCGGATGGAGCCTCCACTCGTGGTCGGCGGAGAACTGCCAACTGAGACTGTCCGCACGCACGTTCAACACCCCAGCCAGATGATTTGCCATCAGACAAATCCGATGGTCCTGAACCCAGGACCATAGACGTAAGGCCTCTCTGCATAGACAAAGAGACCCCACTCCTCCCTGCTTGTTGACATACCACATCGCGGTCGTGTTGTCTGTCAGGACTTGAATCGACTGACCGCGAAGGGAAGGGAGGAAGGCCTTGAGCGCCAAACGAATCGCCCGCAATTCCAGAAGGTTGATGTGAAGCAACCTTTCCTCTGGAGACCAAAGTCCTTTGATCTCCAGATCCCCCAGATGCGCACCCCACCCTAAAGTGGATGCATCCGTTATCACTGTGGCCACTGATGGAGGTAGATGGAAGGGCTTTCCTTGTGACAGATTGCCCTTTACGCCCCACCAAGACAGATCCGCTGCAGCTTCTCTGGAGATCTTGATTGACTCCCTGAGATCCCCGTTGTGCTGATACCACTGCTTGCGGAGACACCACTGGAGCGCCCTCATGTGCCAGCGTGCGTGGTTGACCAACAGAATGCAGGAGGCAAACAGACCGAGCAGGCGAAGGACCTTCAGAACTGGAACAACCGCTCCACTGTGGAATAAAGGGACCATCTCCTGAATGTCGAGAATCCTTTGAGGAGGAGGGAATGCTCGACACACAGTAGTGTCCAGTACTGCCCCTATAAACAGGTTGCGTTGAGAGGGCACCAGGTGAGATTTGGGCACATTGATCGAAAAACCCAAGTCGAATAACAGCTGAGATTTCACCTGCAGATGACGCTGCACTATCTCTGGGGACTCTGCCTTCAGAAGCCAGTCGTCCAGGTAAGGGAAAACCGGAATCCCCGACCTCCTGAGATGAGCAGCCACCACTGCCATCACCTTTGTGAAGACTCGAGGTGCGGTAGTAAGACCAAACGGGAAGACCGCAAATTGGTAGTGTTGCGACCCAACCGTAAAACGGAGATACTTCCTGTGCGACTTCAGGATTGGGACATGGAAGTACGCGTCCTGTAAGTCGAGCGACACCATCCAGTCTCCTTGCTGCAACGCTTGAAGAACCTGCGCAAGGGTCAGCATCTTGAATTTCTCCTGACTCAGGTAAAAATTCAAGATTCTGAGGTCCAGAATCGGACGCAATCTGCCGTCATTTTTGTGAATCAAAAAATACCGGGAGTAGCATCCCTGACCCCTTTCCTGCTCCGGAACCACCTCTATTGCACCCTTCTGAAGCAAGGCTAGAACTTCTTTCTGCAGGAGAAGCAGATGGTCTTCCGAACAATAACCTTGGCAAGGAGGGTAAGGGGGAGGAAACTCCCGAAAGGGAAGGGCGTACCCAGTCTCTACGAGGTTCAAAACCCAAAGGTCGGTTGTAACAGATTTCCAACCCCGTAGAAAGTAGGACACCCGACCCCCCACAGGTCTTACATGATCCGGGATGGGGGATCTAGGGCTGCTTCCCTGAAGCCTCATTTGGAGCAGAGGAGGAGGAGGAAGAAGAAGGGTTGCGTCCAGAACCTCTCCGACCCCTTTGCTTCCCTCTATAGGACCTATAGAGGGGATTCTGCTGCTGTTGTTGCTGCTGCTGTTGGGGCTGTCGGAAGGAGCGAAAGGATGTTCTTCCGAATCCCCTAGACTTTCGAAAAGCTGTACCCCTAGCAGGAGCCTGCAGACCCAAGGACTTTGCCGTCAATCTGCTGTCCTTAAATCGTTGAAGGGCAGAGTCTGCCTTTTCCCCAAACAGTTTCTGTCCGTCGAATGGCAGATCAACCAACGTGGCCTGAACATCTGCTGAGAATCCAGAGGAACGGAGCCAAGCCTGCCTCCTTGCGGCTAAAGACGACCCCATAATTCTCGCCACCGAGTCCGCCGTATCCAGCCCAGACTGGATCACCTGCCTGGCAGCTGCCTGAGTGTCCGCAACAACCTCCAAGAAGGACGACTTATCCCCCTCAGGCAACTTAGGGGCCAAAGATTTAATAGAGTCCATCAAGGCATGAACATAACGCCCCAGCAAGCATGTGGCATTAGATGATTTCAGCGCCATACTTCCTGAGGAGAAGGACTTCTTGGCCGCCTGATCAATTTTCTTTGATTCCCTATCAGCCGGAGACTGAGGGAAAGCACCCGAAACATGTTTTGAACATGAAGCCTGCACAACTAGGCTCTCCGGAGATGGATGCGTAGATAAAAAATCTGGATCTCCTGGTGCAACTCTGTACCTTCTTGCCACCTGTCTGCAAACCGCCGGAGATGAAAGAGGTTTCCTCCACACCTCCAACACCGGTTCCAAGATGGCCTCATTGAAAGGCAACAAAGGCTCCGAAGCTGACGTCGGAGAGTGCAACACCTCCGTAAGCAGGTTAGACTTGTACTCCACAGAGGGTAGCTGCAGATCTAACAATTCTGCGGCTTTCTTAATCACCACATGGTAGGGTGTCAATTCCTGTGGAGGAGAAGATCTTGCAGAAGTATGCTCCCACTCTGGGGTGGTATCCAAACCACTTGCTTCTTCTATCCCTTCAAACTCATCCGAAGAAGAGTCGACTTCACCTTCTTCCACCTCTGCTCGATATCTTCCTTCCTCCAATACCCTTTGGGCCTCCCGTCTCGACCGGATCCGGGGAGCCGGCGTCGTCGACGTCGTACGCGGCGTCGGTGGAGCCAGAGGTACCGGAGTCGGAGGCGCCATAGGTGGAGTCGGCGGCGCCAGACGTGGCGCCGATGGAGTCGGCCTCAGCGTCGAGGAAGGCTCCGAAGACTGATGGTCCATCCGAGGTCGTGTCGGATCCCCAGCCGGCGCCGGAAACTGCCAAGAAGGCGCCATCGGCATAAAGGGCAGAAAGGCAGCCTGAACATAATGCTGCGGCACCCCTAGCGTATACGCCATCGGACCCACGGGACCAGTTGGTGCTCCGGATGGGAAGGCCGCCCTATTAAAAATACCATACATGGCATTCAGAAAGTTTGAGGAATCTGAACCTGGAGCGGGAATTGGGGATAAGGGACCGACCCTGTATCCCTTTGTGGAGTCACCGGCGTCGGCTCCGCAGTATCATCCACCGGAGCCGCAGAGTCATCCAGCACCGGAGCAGCCTCTTCCTGTTCTTGCTCATCCAAAGGAACATCAGACTCCACTCGACCCGGAGTCGAAGCCTTAGACGGAGCCGGTGACGGCGTCGGTGAACGAGCTGGAGCCCGCTTCGGCGAGGGAGACTTCGGAGACTTAGAAGGAGAAGGTGACAAGTCCTTGCTCCGACGTCGACGGGGCGAAGCCGACCTAGACTTCCTGGACTTCGAGGACCGACGCCGAGAAGAATGCTTCCTCTTCTTGTGGTGTTTCTTCGACTTCGACGACCTCGAAGTCGATGACTCCCGCCTCGACTTATCTTTTTTTCTCCCTCTCTTCTCCTCACCGATCTTCTTCATGAAGAGCTTAGTCTTCCTCTCCTTCAGCGCTTTAGGATTCATGCTCCTACAGCACCCGCATTCTTCCATATCGTGGTCTGAAGAAAGGCACCATAAGCAGTCCTGATGCGGATCTGTCATGGACATCAGGCCTCCACATTCCCTACAGGGCTTAAAGCCCGACTTCCTCGTCGAAGACATACTGAATTTTACACAGTAACACAGCTAAACTACAAAGTAGCTAGAGAGCACTGGAAAAAACCGTTGCGCAAAAAAGGGAACTGAAGTCATCACGCCGACGTGGGCTTCTTATGGCCGATGCATTGTGACGTCGCCCACGTCGACGTGGAGTGCTGGGAAAGAAAAGTTCCGTGGAATGCTGGCGCAGGGGATATTCACAAGGTGAGGAATCCACTGGCAGATGTATCCATCAGAAAGCGCACGCAGCGCATGCGCTGCCAAGGAGAGACCTAAGAACGGAAAAGCAGAAACAAAATCTGTGGGGGTGCATATGACAAACTTGGCAATTTTATGTTTGGAAAACTTTACAGGTGGAAAAAACTATGCACATGCCTTTTGTGGAGTATAAGTAAAGGACATCTGCAAGTTTGCAAGTTAAACTGAATATCCTACTCTTATTCATTTACCAATTACATTTGTATGAAGGGTGCAGTTAGATGGCTGATGTACCAGGTAGTGGTGGAAAGACTTAGAACTAAAGTTTTACAAACTCTGCAAGTTTTTTTTTGTTTTTGAAAAGCGTCGGTCACGTTTTAGGTCACATTCTTTTAAACATTTATATTCTCGTTGAACAACATTTTGTTGAAGAAATACAGATATCTGAAAGAAGGCACAAACTCAGTAGTTTGACTTCATTAGCTGCTTCTTTTAGTATTGCGACCTGTTTATAAAAAGATACATCATTGGTAAGGTTGTGCAAAACAAAATGGAGACGTTCATGTTTGTGATAACTCAGAGGCTGTTTATTTTTATGTTGATTTACATTTATAAGCAGCATTATTTACAGGAGTTTTGATTCATTAAGTTGCCTTCAGCTGTCACCCTCATACTTAATGTACTTTCCTCCAACAAAACATATGAAAATATAATTTAAAGCACACTTTTTCACTGACACAGTACAATACATTCACTATACACAGTATAACAAAATAGTCCCATCCTTACCTGTTTAATAATACTGTCACGAAGAATAGGTAAATAGAAACTGGAATTGCAGGTTTATATTTGAAAAGAATTTACATGCAACAATGACATTATTTAATGACTGTTTAGCTGTTGAACTAACTTATCCTGTCTGCTGTTTCATGCGCTAGGAGGAACAGAGCCAATAAAGATAAATGCTGTTCTGAATTGCCGCCAAATCTCTAGCAGAGAGGAAACGGCCAAATAGGGTATTTTATGCACCAACCAACTCCATCTCATGTCTGGATCATTCCTAAAACTCAACCAGCAACATTGTATTACAAACCCCAGGCACTCACAGCAGACTAAATGGCATTGGTGTTTGTGGAACAGGCTGCAAACCTGCAAACCCACCATGCAACAAATAAGATCCCTAAGTGAAAGAACAGGGAAGGAAGGTTTTCAAAGTTTTGCTGTACAAGCTGCTCCTCATTTGTGTGCTTTTCTCTACAGCCTTTGGGGCTTTCAGGACATGCTGGAAGGTGGCCCTGAGATGAGAGAGAAGGGCTCGTGGTTTACAGCTCAGCAAACGGTAACGGAATGGGAGTCATGTTTTATTTTTGGAACCTCTGCTTTCTCGTGACACACATACAGTTTCTACCCATAAGTAGGCAGTAGGTAAACTCTTGAAACAATAGCACTTGTGATGAAGGAATGCTCAAGGCATGGCGGCATTTGTTTTATGTATGAAACTCATTTTGTACATACTTCTAATGCTGAATCTCTTAACACGTTACCAGATTTCTTGAGGCAATGTGGAGGATCTGGAAACATGATTATTTATCTGAACTTTTTGCAAAATATGAAAGAGTTGTGCATGCAGAACATTTCAATCTCTCTTTCTGAACCCTGAAGTCTGTTAACACTTAGATGTATACCCCTAATAAATTATCGAAGTTGTGACAGTGGGTTTCGAGTCACTGAGAAGTATAATCTCCCTAATAGTGGGCTAGGAAACTAAACAAAGTGGAGTTGGTTGCTAGTTCTTTCCATGCCAACGATTTTGAAAAAACAAAAGTTAGTAGTCCATTTTATATTTTTCCCCAAAATTTCCAAAGCATGAGGAACATGATATGCAACAGGATCAGGCAAATTTGAGGCTACAAAATGTGTGTAAATAATAAGCTTTTGGCAAAGAGGTTTAAGAGTAAAGTCTGACAGGCATAGGCAAAAATTCTGAGCATAGTTTACCCCATATGTAAGATGAATTAAATGTGTTACAAATGTGCAGATCTAACAAGCAAAGGCTCCCTCTGGGAAACTGATTTTTTTGTCCCATGCAATGAGCCCTGGTCTGCATAGTTAAGTGGCAATGTGTAGTTTATAGCATACACCTATTCAGACAATACAAGATAACACTATTGTCTTTTCGCTTCACTTACAACTGAGAGCAAAAAGACTAGTAGAAATATCAACTACTTCAGGCAGAAAGTTTAAACCATCTTGGTAAGAAAGAGAAGGCATGCCTTATTTTCTTGGATAGTGAGAAGTCTCAAATCATCATGGAGAGAAATATGATTGCCTCTTCATCGCGACTGATTAGATGTCAAAGTTGTGATGAAAGTAGTCCATACATCTCACCCAGGGGTTGACTGATAATAAAAGGCTGAGAATCACAGATTAGAGAGAGATGGGCCTCTCTTTTGCTGCACAGAATAAGTGATTCCAGAACTTTGAACAACCTTGTTACTTTTTGGATTATCGTGGACTACTAAATTCTTGGAAACATGACCAATAATTGCTTCAGCATGCCAGAAAAGCCAGAACTCAAATACCTAGCAAATGAATGGCACCCTAAAACTGCACTCCTATGGGGCTTAAAGCATTCTATCTGTGAAAAGAAACTTTATTTTTAAATATTGAAAGTGAGTTGTATTTAAACAGTAAATATTTAACTTTGGTAATCAACATTGGACGAAGCAAACAATTTTGAATAAACTAAAAGCAAGTTTCTGGGTTTTGCACTGATTACACACAGGCATTACTTAAAGGGCAGTCTCTGTTGAGTATATGGAATGGCATATGGACCACAAAGTTCATAGGGAGACGATACAACACCTAATTGATAGGGAAATATACTCTACCCTTGCCCGAGATCAAGGGAAAAGAGGCTTACTGAATAAATTAAAGGCTGGACTTGAATATAGCTGTAGAGAGATATAGACAGCACTGCAGGCAATTCAGATGAGCCATCGGCAAGGAGCATACCACAGAGCATAAACAGTCGCGTTCACGGAAAATATAGACTGTGCAAAGAGGTAGACATCATAGTTCAGTATCTATTTCTACTGACAGACAGTTGGTACCACACTCAGTTGGTAAACCCAATGGAATAGAGTTGGGCATCATCTCCGTACTGATGTCAATACTAGTTATCCAACTGTAGGATTTGGCAATGCAGAATCATAAACCTAATGAGGATGACGGAGTTCCATGGATGTATGGTGGGAATTCTTTGGGGGGAGTGGCACCAAACTTCACTTTCATTCAGGGATCTGTATAAGATGTTACCGGTGATTATTTTTTCTGTTGCTTAGGAATTTAAAAATCCAATGTGTTTGGAGAAGTGTAACCTAGCACTACCCATACTTAACTCCTGCACTATGGTTACGTACCAAAATATTCAATGGATTCACCACATCTGCTTGCCCAACAAACCTGTATCTAAGGACATCACCCAAACTGTTAAACAGAGTAGTCCCCGTCACACAATTGGGTAGGCATCCTAACTGAAACATCTCCCAGAGTGCACAATCTTCCAGGTGTTAAGAACCAACTATGTAGCCATCCATACTTTTAGGGGAAAAAGGCACAATGGGCCGCAAACTGCTTGGCTCTTTCTTGTGTATCCCTCTGTACTGTTAGTTAACAGACTCAATAATTGCTGTAACTAATTATTCCCAAAGAGGTTTCTCTTCATGATTCACAAAGCAAACCGTCCGACGTTGACCCAACTTGATTAGGAAGAAGATGGAGTACAGTATGTCTTTCAATTAATTTAACGCTGTCCATTATTTCACTTTGTGCAAAAATATGCTAAGGACAGCCCATTTGTGGGTGTCCTTGCCCAAATTAATGGTCCAAGGCATCTGAAAGAGCGTTGAGCAAACTGGATAATTAAATCCAGGATGAGGTATGTAATCCGTAAAGCACTTGGTGAAGCCTGCACAATGTGTAGTTAGATATCAAAAGAGGAATCAGAGGCTTTGATGCTGTGAGAAATGGCACATGGCATGAAAGACCTCCGTGCCAGGATTTTGGGTGGCAAAAATTGCTAACGGTATGAATGGTTCTTTAATGATCGGATTCCACAAACAGTGGTAAATCTACAATTTGTGAACTTCTGCACAAGTAACTGAAACATTTAGACAACGGTTCAGAAGTTGAACGTGGTCAGTACTGAAAGCAGAAAAACTGTGTGAGAGTGGGTTCACCATCCTCTTTTTTTGCAAACTGGTTGCTGAATAACTTAGACAATGAGTGCAATGGTAGTACTACAAGAGAGCTTTCAGAACTTTTGTACCTTCATGTAGTACATCTTGTAAGCATGGCAACAGGGTCTTTGGAAATCAGTCTATTTGGAAAAAATAATTTAAAAACATCTCAGCCTTTCTGTTGAACTTTCAACGTGTCAGCTCTTTGGCACAAGAACTAAACTAACCTTCTGCTGAGTACAAAAGCTGCACTCAGACAGTGAGAAAAATGGAACAGCTGACCTAAGTTTCAATAGTCCAGGGGTCTGTGTTTTGGGGTGGTCATATGACAGGCTGGTACTATTGACTGTAGGCCTCTGGACTCAAACTC
Source organism: Triturus cristatus (assembly GCF_964204655.1). NCBI lineage: Eukaryota > Metazoa > Chordata > Amphibia > Caudata > Salamandridae > Triturus > Triturus cristatus. Next base: position 378,891,340 of record NC_140593.1, on the reverse strand, counting down.
CATAAGTAGAAAATACGTGTGAACAGCTTTGCTCTTCTCCTAAGCTGGACAACTAGTTTGTTCATCCTGCACCATTGTACCGTACCACAATAATTTAATGGAAATTTAGAGAGATGCCTCCTTGATGGGCCACAGAAACTAAAGTAAATTTGAGAAAAACCAAATTCCTGCCTGGAAAGTGGAGGACAAAATAGGCAGTTTTATCTCATCCTTCCATGTTTGAAAAATCAAAATGCTGAGATTGTGAGAAATTTATAGTAGTGATTTGGAGGGAATTACAAGTCTTAAGCCTGTGGATCACAATCAATTTTCTTCATAGACGTCATGTTTCTTGGATTTCCAGTACTTGGGATAACTATGCAGTGATGGCATACAAGAAAACGAAAGGTACTATTTTTCACTACAGCCATACATAACTAGCTTTAACAATTCACCTGTAAGATACTGCTTAACAACCTGTTTCACATACCATGTATGTCTTCAGTTAGTCTCATATGGCAAAGTGATGTCAGGTGAAGCAAATAACTTTAACTGGAGTGCAGCAAACTGCTACAGAACAAAGAAATTGAAAGAAAAGTCCACTTATTTGGGCTGCAGAAATAAAAACATCCCATAGACACAAATGAATAGTCAATAGAACATCCATTAAAGGGCATCTCTCTGCGTGCCTGTCACTTTACTTCCTTGAGCACTGATTTCGCCATGATCAGAGCTTTCTTTCTTAAATTGACAAAACACACTTTGCTCTTTCGGGCTGTGTTTACAACTAGAAATTAATTCTGCATTAAAAGTAGGGTTCAAAGTCTAGCTAGCCCTTGACAACATCCTTTATCTTACCCCGTTTTTCCAGCATTCATGTGGGGGTAGTAGGAAGAGAGGGAGAATGTCATTATAAGGCATAGAACAAGAGACTTGTTCTGCTCTAGCCAGTAGAGCGCGTCTGATTGTAAACACAGCCTAAAAAGTATATTGGGTGCGCAGTCTAGGTCATTTTATCTTTTACCTTCTGTGACTCAAAAGTTAAGTTAGTAAAGAGATGCCCTTTAGCCCAAGTAACAATACTTCTTGAACCAAGCTTTTTTAATCATTTTGTGACGCCCCCAAAAAAACTAGAACAGTTATCATAATGTATTGTCATTAATAAAACATGAAACCTGTTGGCAATAGAGAACTACAAAGTGCTTAAAAACTCCACATTAAGCTAGGGAGTTGCGCTTCACGCACACATGGAATGGATAGCGATACCTAACTTTGCACTCAAGTGGAATTGAATAAACGTATCCCACTTTTTCATGAGTTGGTACATTGTAATTTGTTACTGAGAGCTTGGTCCTCAAAACTATTCTTGGGCATAAAGCGTAGAGTGACCATAATTCAGTTACAGAATAAAATTGTCGACATTCGTAACACTGAAGTAACCAATTACTTTCTTTGTAGATAGGTCAACGGTAAGATTTTCCAGCATTTCAACAGGCAAAAAATAATTTGCAAGATAATATAAAACAGTAAGCACACATCCTCTTTATGTATGTTATTTATGTATGAAAATATTTTAGCATATTATGTTAAACATCCTTTCTTATTTTATATTTGTAATACCTAGGACTTACCACATCGGAACTCCTATAACGTAAGGCTTGTTAAACAGGCTGAAAATGGAGGATATGGGGTGGGGAGTATTCGTGAATCGCTTATGACTTCTTTCAAGGACATCTGTCCTCTGGTCGGCTGCCACAACAAAACTAAATAAAATGAATTGTGCACAAATTCTCGGCGTTTGTGGTGAAAATGGGTTTTGAAAACTATATAGCTATTTTTTTGTATTTCTGTAGCACCTTTTTTTGTAGTAACGAAAATGGGTATGATGTGATTAGCATGTGCAAATGTACAAAATCATGAGCTCTACAAAGATACATCATTCCAAAAATGACTGAAACTTGTTTTAAGCATGCTTCTAGAGTCGTGGTTGATAGGGGAGCTGAACGTTTCCCCTGAAGAAAACAAAAGGTGGCTGTTTTCTAAATCAGCAGCTGCTGGTGAGGATTCCTTGGCACAGTTGGACCAGCTCTCCATCACTGCATCTTCCTGATGATCTCAGCAGACACGGGAGGGTGAAAATTGATTGTATGATGTCGCAGGCCCTGAGAGGTCTTGTAACTCTTCCCGCAACGACACTTGAAGGGTTTGCGAACGCGGATTTGTGTTCTGTGGCCATTCTTGGCATGGTACTTAATGCCATTGACGTTCTGTAGGTGATAAAGACACAAAAAAACTTGTAAAGTGCTACATATCAAGAATTTTTAAGTTTGTGGGATTTATAAACAAAATGCAGTAGGCAATTATCTATTTCCCTTGTTTTCTCGAACGACCACAAACTAGGGACATAAACAGAATGACACATTTTCACTTTCCATAAGTAACACCAACTTATAGTTCAAATGAAACCAGGCAATAGCTCTGATGGGTTCCATCACTTTAAATGAGACCGCAAGCCAAGAGACCTCAAGCCAAGGATGCTTAAATCTGGCGTGAATTTTTACTAGTTCATTTTGAAAAATTTACAGAAAATCAGTCTATGCTTTGAAAAGTAGTATTCTCTTATTTCCCACTTCAGGAGTACCACTATGGTAAAAAGTAGCAGAGAAGAATCATCGTCTCACACACAAAGCACTATGACGCAGCCAAGTGAAGGGTATAGAACTTTATAAAACCCTAAAATAAATAAGTGAAAACAATTCTTCATAAAAATACACTGTAAATAGACATTCAGGCCCAAGGACTTGGAGAATCACTTGGCACAGTCTACCCTCGTCACCACATGGTGTTCTGAGGATAAATTTATAGACCATTCCAAAATAATTCTAATCTTCCATCATCAATACTGCTTCCTTACATGTTTCTGGTCCGCTGTTCTCATTCCGCTAACACATTCTTTGAGGCCACTTGTTGAAGTATGACGCCCTCTAGTGGCTACCTGAAGTGGGGCCATAAGGCATCTGCCTACAGTGATCTTAATGAAGCACCGTCCATCCCAGGGTATTTTACTTTAGATTGTGTAATATAACTAAGGGCTGGTATTCACTTAGTAAGATGAGTACAGTAAAACACAAGCATCTGGCATCTATAGATTGGCGGCATTCACGTCTTAGAACATCACCCATCGTGGTTAAGGAGGCAAAAAATCTGGGGGTCTTTGTTGATAACTCCCCTTCTTTTAAACCACGTATCAACGGAGATACCTCCATTTGCTTCTATTATTTGAGGCTGCTCGCTAAAATTTTTCCACTCATCTGTTGCTTGTTAAAGAATTGTGGTTTAAGTGACCATTCGTGCAAGACTGGACTTTTGTAATGCACTATTCATTGGGCTCTCCAAGTATTTGCTTTCAAAATTGCAGCTGCTATAAAACTTGGCGACTCGGAGCATTCTAACCCTACCCAGAAGGACCCACATCAGTGGTTTTAAGGGTGCTACACTGGCTTGGTGATAAAGGGGTCAATTTCAGAAGCTTAGACATCAGGATCAGGGACCTTCTGCAACAAGTCCCTACACACTACAAAACTTGGCCGTTACCATCCACACAGAAATAGTCACTCTTCTACAATGCATTTAGCTAGAGTCTCAAGCTTTAAAAAGTGTAGGACAGGGGGCCGATGTGTTTGCAACTCACGAAAAAAGAATGGAACCAGCTCCAGTTAAGAGGCAAAATAAACCACCTTTAGTTCAGATAGGGTCTTTAAACTTGGCTTTTTCCTAAATGTTCATGGAAATGGCTCTTTCTCTTTTTTCTGTTTGGTTGGGACTACTGCAGCGCTAAGTAAGACACACTTGGGTAACAGTGAGCTTCAAAAAAGCATAAGGACCTGGTTCACAAAGGTAAACTTTCACATTTGTGTAAGTTTACTACTTTTTGGTATTCACAAACTACATGGGGAGTTTTACGACTCTGCACTCCTTATACTTGTGTGCTGAGTTCTTCTCACCCAGAGACTCCGCAGTCATGGTGGAGAACTTTGCACACATAAGTATACAGAGTGCGGAGTCTTAAAACTGCACGTAGTTTGTGAATACCCAAAAATAGTAAACTTACACAAAAGTGTACGTATAACTTTGTGAACCAGGCCTTAAGTGTCGTATCTGATAGAGACTTCTATCTGCAGATTCCTTACCTTAGAAATATCCCCAAGCATCAGACTGGATCCGCAATTTTTTCATGAGCTGGTACCCCTGCGCGCCAGTAGGTGGCATCATTTGGCTCCGCATGGCATTGTCCGTGGCTGAAGTGACGTGTGCGGGTCTTATATACGTGCCACCCCAACGCACTGATGTCAGTTCTTTTCTTTCCGTGCCAGAAGCGTTACCCCTAGTCTCTTTTTGACTGACCTTTTTTTTGGCCCTTTTGTCAAAGATGTTTGAGACATTGTCTCCTGGCGTGGTGAGGAAGGCTGGTTTCCAGTCCTGTGGCGCCTGTCACCGGCAAATGTTGGTGACAGATTCACACCTCAACTGCCTTTGGTGCCTCAAACATGACCACAATGCCAAGCCCTGCGTCGATTGTCACGCCATGAACCCCAAGGCCTTGAGGAAGAGGGTTCCCAAGCTCCTTGCTGCTCGACATACGATGCTACAATGGTCTCAATCCCGGTCGCAAGGAAAGTCCCTTGATCAGTCGTGGGACCATTCCAAATGCTCGTCATTGAAGTCGTCCGGCAAGTCCCACAAGCATAAGAAAAACAAGAAGTCGAAGAAGTCTTCACCCCGTCTGTGAAAAACATCTGATGATATGAGGGAACGTCAGCATTCAAAGCCTGGCTCCACAGTTGAGCCTGTGCCAGGGCCAACTCCATGATTCCTTGAGTTTCCTGGAACTGGAGCGACTCCCATCCTACTCAATGAGTTTTATGAGGCAATGCACCTCATATGTGGGTGGCCCGTCCCCTCTGGCATGCCCTTGGGCCTCGTCTGTTTGGAATGGGCACCTATGGTCTTACGCCGGCAGGCTCACCTCCAGCGCACGACAGGCCCCTTGAATCCAGGGATGGACCTGGACCGATGCCGGTTGAGCCACCTCAACCTTCCCTGGCGCCGAACCCGGTGCCGCCTCCATACTCATCCCCGACTCTGACACGGGTCCGGCTGGACGGCGTCAGATTCAGGTGCCGACTGAAGGCATTTCTTCTAGGTTGGAGCCTGTGTCTTATTCCTATGGGCTAGGACTTGGGATGATTGGCGGGAGGGGCACTGGACCCTGGTGAATACCAGCCTTTAGATATCACCGAGGATACCTGTAGGGATATTTATAAGGAAACTGCACAGTGTGGGGCAGGATGCAATTTATCAGTGCCGCACTGCGCCATTTAAAAAAACTCAGGGATTTTCTGTGTTTTCCCTTGCGCTGGCACTAAGAAAAGCTGCCTAGTGCCAACACAGACAGCCTTGTGCCATAGTGCAAGGTTGCCTGCGTTGCAGGGATGATTCTCTGCAACACAGGCACAACTGCACCATGGTGCAAGGGTGTCTGTGTTGCAGGAATAATTGTTTATGTGCAGGAAGGGGCACCTTCCTGCACAAAAACAATCTTTAAAGGCAATGTGCTCTTCTATGTATGCTGCAGAATGGAGCACACATAGAAAGAGCAAAAACGAGAAATACAAGTATTTCTCCTTCTTGCGCCCATCTACCTGGTATTCAGTGGCTTTAGGTTTTGGCGCTGCCTCAGATTTACAGATCCTTGTAAATCTGGGGCAGCATCAAAAAGCAATGGGTGATGCGGTGGAATGCCCACAGCAACACCGATTGCATGCCTTTTTCACACAGATACCTGTGTGAAAGGGGATGATATTTAGAAAGCGGCGTTCAGCCACCCAAAGTGGCTTAACGTCGCTTTGTAAATACAGAGCAGGGCATTGCACCACCGGAACTTCGGAAAAAGTGACCGTTTGGTGGTGCATTGCCCTTTTGAATATGCCCCCTGGAGTGAGGATCTGGCGTATGCCAGTGGCCTTGACACCTCCTCAGCTCCTGGATTTTGGTCTCTCCTCCTACTGTGGCTAAGGAGGAGGGAGCCTAATTTGCAATGGCGGTGAGGAGGGTGACTGAGGTTCTGGACCTTCAGCTGCCCTCGTTGGCTGTTAAGATGAACATCTTGATGGAGGTGATTCAGACGGGAGTGACCCCATCCGAACCGCTTGTCCCGTTTAACGAAGCCCTCACAGACATCCTTTTCTGGGCCTGGTCCAAGCCCTGCACAGGGGCTCCTGTTAATAGGACAAGTACCCACCGCCTTTGCCCCACCCCAGAGGATCCCAATTTCCTCACTCAGCACCCCACCCGGAGAGTTTGGCGGTCCAAGCCTCCACTTCCAGAGTAAACCCTGGTGCATTCCCTACCAAGCCAATGGACAGGGAATCCAAGAGGCTGGATTCCTTGGGAAAGAAGATGTTTTGCCGTCAGTGAACACTGCATGCCTTTTGGGCCGCTACTCCCATTTGCTCTAGGACTCGGTTGCGCAGGTGCTGCCTATGGTCTCGGAGGAGCCCGAGCCATGCTCTCCCAAGCTATTGCCTATGGGAGAGATGCAGCTAAGTTCGCCATATGCTGGGGGTTGGATGTAGCTGACTCACTAGGCAGAGAGGTTTCATTGTCGGTGGACCTTACACGCCACGCCTGGCTTTTCAGGGGTTGTCCTGGCCTCGATCCTGAACACACCCTCCAATGGTTCCCGTCTCTTCAGAGACAAGTCAGACTCAGCACTCAAGCGCTTCAAGAACAGCAGGGTTACAGCCAGGTCCTTGAGCCTTTCCATGGCCCCTCGCCAACCCCGATCTGCCTTTTTTCTCCTTTTGTGGCCATGGAAGGGACTTCCAGCTGCACCTCTACCTGCCCAGCCATCACGTCCCAGAGGTTGTCCAGCCCCTGCGTGGCTGAGGACACGGTACCCACAGACCTCGTGGGTCAGGTAGCCAGAAGTCGAGCCAGTCCACCCCCCGACCCGCAGCCTCCGAGCCTCTTTGGTTTGCCCCCCAACCATCATGGGCACCAGTGGGAGGCAGGATACGCCGTCACCTGCACTACTGGGGGTCAATAACATCCATCTCCTTGGGTTCTCCAGATCATCCTCAGTCACCCTCCTCACCGCCATTGCAAATTAGGCTCCCTCCTCCTACTGTGGCTAAGGAGGAGGGAGCCTAATTTGCAATGGCGGTGAGGAGGGTGACTGAGGTTCTGGACCTTCAGCTGCCCTCGGTGGCTGTTAAGATGAACATCTTGATGGAGGTGATTCAGACGGGAGTGACCCCATCCGAACCGCTTGTCCCGTTTAACGAAGCCCTCACAGACATCCTTTTCTGGGCCTGGTCCAAGCCCTGCACAGGGGCTCCTGTTAATAGGACAAGTACCCACCGCCTTTGCCCCACCCCAGAGGATCCCAATTTCCTCACTCAGCACCCCACCCGGAGAGTTTGGCGGTCCAAGCCTCCACTTCCAGAGTAAACCCTGGTGCATTCCCTACCAAGCCAATGGACAGGGAATCCAAGAGGCTGGATTCCTTGGGAAAGAAGATGTTTTGCCGTCAGTGAACACTGCATGCCTTTTGGGCCGCTACTCCCATTTGCTCTAGGACTCTGTTGCGCAGGTGCTGCCTATGGTCTCGGAGGAGCCCGAGCCATGCTCTCCCAAGCTATTGCCTATGGGAGAGATGCAGCTAAGTTCGCCATATGCTGGGGGTTGGATGTAGCTGACTCACTAGGCAGAGAGGTTTCATTGTCGGTGGACCTTACACGCCACGCCTGGCTTTTCAGGGGTTGTCCTGGCCTCGATCCTGAACACACCCTCCAATGGTTCCCGTCTCTTCAGAGACAAGTCAGACTCAGCACTCAAGCGCTTCAAGAACAGCAGGGTTACAGCCAGGTCCTTGAGCCTTTCCATGGCCCCTCGCCAACCCCGATCTGCCTTTTTTCTCCTTTTGTGGCCATGGAAGGGACTTCCAGCTGCACCTCTACCTGCCCAGCCACCACGTCCCAGAGGTTGTCCAGCCCCTGCGTGGCTGAGGACACGGTACCCACAGACCTCGTGGGTCAGGTAGCCAGAAGTCGAGCCAGTCCACCCCCCGACCCGCAGCCTCCGAGCCTCTTTGGTTTGCCCCCCAACCATCATGGGCACCAGTGGGAGGCAGGATACGCCGTCACCTGCACTACTGGGGGTCAATAACATCCATCTCCTTGGGTTCTCCAGATCATCCAAAGGGGCTACTCCCTCCCCTCTGTGATTGCCCCTCCGCCCATGCCACCTACTTGCATCAGGCTGATGGAGGACCATCTACTTCCTGGTTCCCAAGAATGACGGAGGCCTTTGTCCTACCCTAGACCTGCACCCTCTCAATTTCTTCCTGAAAAAGGAGAAAGGCTCAGGCTCGCTCAAGTTTTGTCTGCCCTGGAACTGGGAGACTGGATGGTAGTGTTGGACTTGCAGGACACATACTTTTTCACATTCCTGTCCTGCCTGCACACAGATATTACCTACGGTTCACGGAAGGCCACCAGCACTTTCTATTTGTCATGCTTCCCTTTGGTCTTACCAACACCCCTTGGGTGTTCACCAAGGTGAAGGCGGTGGTTGCAGCTCATCTGGGGAGATCAGGGGTATCAGTCTGGCCCTATCTCGCCCCAGGCGGTCATCTCCCACCTCCAGACCACGGCGGACCTCCTGCAGTAGCTGGGGTTTACTATAAACGTGCCAAAGTCACACTCTATCCCTTCTCAGATGCTCCTTTTCATCTGAGCTGTTCTGGACACAGTGCAGTTTCGGGCTTATCCGCCATAGCAGCGAGTCCATGGTATTCAGGCTATGATTCAGATTTTTCTGCCTCTATCCTGGATTTCGGTGAGACTGACTCTGAGGCCTCCTGCATCCTACTGGTGAAAAATGCCCGATGGCATATGCATGCCTTGCAGTGGAACCTGAACTTCTAAGGGGTGCAGCACCATGGGAGTCTCTCCAACAGGGTCCAGATCTCGGAGGGAGCTGCAAAAGACATACAGTGCTGGGTTACGACAACGATTGGGTCAGCGGCAGACCCTTCTCCAACCAGATATCACAATAGTGACAGATGCGTCACTCCAGGGATGGGGCAGCCATCTGGGAGAGGTGGAGATCAGAGGACTATGGTCTCTGGCAGAAACCAGACTCTGCATCAACCTTTTGGAGTTACCGAGTAATCTGGTTGGCATTGAAAGGCTTTATACTCTCCATCAAGGGAAGGCTAATGCAGGTGTGCATGGACAGCACCACCGACATGTGGTATTGCAACAAGCAGGGCGGGGTAGGGTTGTGGACCCTCTCTCAAGAGGCTCTTCTCCTTCTGGACATGGCTATAATGTTAGAGCATTTCCCAGGTGGTTCAACACCTTGCGGGCTTTCCTAATGCCGGAGTAGACCAACTCAGCCGAAGATGCCTTGTGGATCATGAATTGTGTCTCCAACTGGACGTGGTGCACAGTCTCATCAGTGGGGACAGCCTTGGTTGATTCTGTTCGCCACTGCCGAGAATGCGCAATGTCAGCAGTTCTGCGCATTGGAGTTTCCACGGTGGCTCTCACTCAGAGACACTTTTTGTCTTGAGTGGAGCTTTTGCCCCCCTATACGGCTTTCTGCCCATACCACTCTTGCCCAGAGTTCTCAAGAAGATCAAACATCACCAGCCCAAGTCATCCTTGTGGCTCCAGAGTAGGCTTAGAGACCGCTAGTATCTTGAGCTGTTGAACATGTCCACCGGTCCTTCAATCAGGCTGCCCCTTCTGGATGATCTCCTGTCGCAGCAGCAGGGGAAGAGTTCTCCACCTGAACCTGTCAACACTCCACCTTCATGCGTGGAGATTGAGAGGTGACCGTTGACAGCTTTCGATCTTCCACCCGAAGTCTGTAATATTATCATGGCAGCTCGGTATCCCTCCACAAAGACAGTATACGCTGGCCGGGGGAGCAAGTTTATGGCAAGGTGTACTGCAAAACAGGTTGATCCTTTATCCGCACCGCCTCTCTCAAGTTCTTTTGTTTATCCTTACCCTGGCCCAGCAGGGCTCTGCATTGGGCACGTTGAAGGATTATTTATCTGCTATCTCAACCTTTCTGCAGCTGCCAGATCAGCCTTCCCTCTTCAAGTCCCCTATTGTAAATAGGTTCCTTAAAGGTATGCAGCACATGTTTCCTGCAACTCCTTTCATCATGCCTCATTTGGACCTTAACTTAGTTCTTACCTTTCTAAAGTGCGCTTCCTTTGAGCCACTGCATTCCTGCCCTCTTAGGCAGCTCAACATCATGACAGCGTTCTGGTGGCAATTACATCTGCTGAGAGGGTCAGTGAATTGCAGGTGTTGTCATCTTAGCCACCTTACATCTCTTTTCCCCCAGACAAACTGTTCCTTCAGACTCTAGCATCTTTCTTCCTGAAGTTAGTCACCCCGGTCCACGTAGGCCTGTCCATCACTTTGCATACCTTTTATGCTCCACCTCTTCCCTCTAAGGAAGAGGGGAGACTCCACCAGCTGGACCCAAAATGTGCATTATTGTTCTACCCTGACCACACAAAACCTTTCCGGGTGGGCAATCAACTCTTCGTGGGTTATGTCAGAGGCAAGAAAGGAAATGACGGGCAGACACAAACCATCTCCCAATGGATTGTACTCTGCATTAGAATCTCCTACGCATTGGCCAAGAAGCAGGGCCCAGAGGGTTTGAGTGCTCATTCCACCAGAGCAGAGGCTGCAATCACTGCATTAGCATACAGAGTTCTGATCATGAACATCTGCCAGGCAGCAATGTGGGCCTCGCTGCACACGTTCACCAAGCACTACTGCCTGGACAGTCAGGTCCATCAGGATGGGTACTTTGCCCGTTCGGTCATGAAGACCTTTCTGGTCAATATCGGGTCTGCAAACCCTCCTCAGAGGAGGTATTGCTTGGGTATCAATTCTAAAGTAAGGAATCTGCGGTTAGAGGTCTCTATCAGATGAACAAGTTACTTACCTTCGGTAATGCCTTATCTGGTAGAGACTATTTAGCCGCAGATTCCTTACTGTCCTACCCACTCTGCAAACAGATTTCTAGGTACAGGACTATTCCCTTTTCAAGGACTAGTTCTACACACCATTGATCAGTGTTCTTGGTAGATCTGCGATTCTGCTGTGAAAAGTCGCAAAAAGAAACTGATGTAAGCGCGCTGGGGTGGTGCCTTAAAGGCACTGCGCACGTCACTTCTGGCTCGGCCGATGCCACCTAGAGCCAAACTATGCCACCAACTAGCTCGCATGAATACTGCTCCCGAAAAAAATTCCAGATCCAGTCTAACGCCAGGAGGTAATTCTAAGGTAAGGAATCTGAGGCTAGATAGAGTCTCTACCAGAAAAGGCGTTACCATAGGTAAGTAACTTGTTCATTAGTACAGTATCTACAAACTGCAGGCAAATTCCACTGGACAAAGTAAGCAGCCTGGAAGAGGCCACCAGTTGCAAACGTTGATTTCTATTAGAGGTAAATAACCTCCCTACACACGCAAAGGTATCATAATGAAACAATAATAACTCTTTTCCTCTAATCCTGTTTTTTCCATTTAAGGTCACGTGGGTGCGTGGACATAGATCACGATTACTGGGGTACTTGTAGATCATGGTATTTCCAGCTTTAGCTATGTTTTGGCCTTCGTATAGTGCTTCACCTAAAACTGGCAAAGTTTTCTTGTCCGTGTTAGTCGGTACTGAAACGGGAGTACCACTTAGTTGCAAGTTAACTTTAACACTGTTTTCGTCTTGACTTTGAAATTGGATATATGGTGGCCAACATTTTTTTTCACAACTTTAAAAGGGCAGTGAAAGTTCTGATTTTCACATGGAAATTAATATGCTGGTTACAATCGATTGGAAGTAAACAAAGTATTTGTGGGAATTACAAGACGTTTCTCAGAGTCTGCAACTAAACACGTCCTGGATGAAAAGGCCGTCTGTCGGCATATTTTTACAAGAGTGGATGTCTCAATTTTCTGTTTGGTGGGATTGTTCCCTTTCACTTCTTGTATCACGCGGAGCCAGTCAGTCGTTTGCAGTTATAGTTCTGTTTGTTCTCTTGTGGAACATATTTACCTCATTAAACAACTACTGGCAAAGCCGCTTAGCCTCGGCTTACTGTTCAGCATTGGAAAAAAATGAAAAATTAATTTTGCTAATGCTGAACAGCATCGGCAAAAAACAGCAACAGAAAAAAAAAGTCCATGATGTATACACGTGCATGCATCCTTACGCATGCGATTTGCATGTATGCATCAATCTGCTATGGTGACCCCATGCTCGCATATGTCATAATGCATCAGCCATTTTGGCTTTTGACTCCAGTATGATGTGTTTTTGTGCCCATTTAATTTTTTTTTATTTACTGTGCCAAGATGGTGAATGCCCATCCTGGAGAGGTGCATTAAAAAATAAAATAAAAGGCACACAAAAACACATTTAAGAAAAGGAGCAGCTCATCAGCAGATCACAGCTGGCGGGTCTTCCTAAACAAGCATTAAAAATGCAACAGATCTCGTCTTTGTCCAAGTTAGAGCATTTTTTTTAGCAAATGGTGTTTCTTTTTAGAAGTGTTTTTATTATTGTGCAGTTTTCAATGTACATAATATGCATATTTATCCATGCATTTAGAGGTTTCGTTATTTAGATATGCAGATGTATTGTATGTGTATATATGTGCATATACATGTTGGTCTATATATGTATATACAGATCTATAAATGTATAAAAGCATATTTTAGTGATATTGGGATGGATATATGTATATATAGTGATATCTTTAATAAAATTGCTTAAACTTTCACAAATGCGAGACCTGTTGCATTTGAAATGTTTGTTATTTAGTGTATACATATATGTATATATATGTGGAAAGATATATGCATATATATATATTGACATATGTATACATATCTATATATATATATATGCATATATATGTATGCGCATATATATGTGGAAAGATATATGCATATATATATTGACATATATATCTTTATATATATGCATATATATGTATGCATGTATATAGGTAAGTGTGTAGGCTTCCTTTTGTTTGAGTCTCTTGGTTGGGAGCAGTCAGGAGCCTCACACCTGATGCAATGCAGCAGGGAAAACAAAGGCTCACACTTTGTTAGCACTTCACACATACTTAAGAAAGGCAGCTTGTGGAAATTAACACAAGCCAATGAAAAATATGGGCAGAGAGTGAGCGGAACTTCAAGTCCGTACCTGAATACAGCATGCCTCGCAGAGCAGCGCATGTACTGCCCAGGCTCGACCTAAAAACAGTATTTGATGCCCAAATGCCTCAGCTAAGAAGCTTATAGGAGCAATTGGCTCTCCACCTGCTAACAATTGACAGTACCGATTATAAACTTTAAAGAGAGGTTTATCTTGCACAGAGGCACCACATAAGAAATGACCCATCACTAATCTCCTCAGCAAGCAACATTACTGGCATCCCACCAAAACCAACTTGAAAAGGAGAAGCCAACAAGAGGAGATCACTTCACTTCCCATCATTCATCTGCACAGGAAGTGACATCACTTCCTGCCTTCTCCTTACTTCAGTCAACTCCCCTGGGCACCCCAGCAAAGCGCGGACTCAGACAAAAACACTGACTGTTTGTGCCAGAAACCCCTGTGCGTCACCCAGCCTCGCATACCATCAACCCCCGCACGAGATACAGACAAGCCAGACACTCACATAGCATTGGCGCTACACATACACCACCTTGTACATGCCCCACAAACTACTGCACACACCTCTTTAACTACAGAACACACATTCCAATTCAAGCTCATTAACGCTCACTCCGCATACTCCATGCACCAGACGTCGCAGATCGCATCAGCTATGACAAGCTTGACACCCTCCTCAACACAAAAACATGGCGCACACCCACATAATTACACATCCTAGGAACCATCTCCACACAGGCTACAGCAGCCATCGTGTGGACTGTGTACAAAAGAAGGGAGGAGGCTTTGCTATCATCCGTAAATCATCCTGGTCCTACACCTTATGCAAGTAACACTCAACGCCAAAGCCTCCTTGGGCATATAAGATCATAATTGATGAATTCTCAGGTGGTCTCAACACCTCATCTTTCAGACACACCCACACCACCCTCTTGGGTAAGTTCACCTTCCCAGAAAACCAAAGCTCAAAAACACAAGAGGCACCCTTGCCTACCTCATCGACACAGTCAACGCAATACAACACATCGTTCAACCAACACGCTTCAAACGCCACAACTATGACCTCGTCTTCTCAACAGCACCAGCAATCTAACGCAAACCACACATGCTCCGGACCAGACCACCTCACCATCTCTATCTCCCTTCTCAGCATCTATCAACAACAGACTGCCTGGTCTGCAGTGGTTTCTACATACAAGAGAGCGCCTCGTGGCAGCAGAGTTCAGCCGCACAGGCACCTGGGGAGGATGTGGCCTAACACCCAGAGCGGACGACATTGGAGCGGAGGATCGGGTAGGTTCGAGTCTCGGCAATGTCTCTAAACATCCTGTGATTATGGCCAAATCACCTATTCCCCCATTGCCGAGCAAAGATGAATGTGTCCTCGTGTAACACAACTGGTGCTCATGTAAAGCGCTCCGATACCCTCGGATCGAGGTCACCCTATAGAAAACTGCAAATGTAGCACCAAGAAGCAGGAGCAGACAGCGCTTGTCCTGCCAGCCTCCTAGACGTGCGCTCTGTCCAGTGTGAGGGAGGGGGGGCACACAGCTCATGTGCCCCTACAGCTCTCACTCAGTTGTGCGCCCTTAAAATCACAAACGTATCAAGCATTGACAAACCCAACAGGCGGGGCTTTCGTTGCTTCTCTTTGTGTAATGCAAGCAGTTGCCACAAAATTAAATCAAATCAAATGCAGGTGTCTAAACTTGGCTGCCGCACGTTTGCAATAAACATGTTTACATTATAAAACATTCACTGAGGCGGCTGCTTTACTAGTGGGGTTTTTAAATAGCAAGCCCTTCGGTTGCACGGGACACTGTACGATTATTTGAGAAGGAGACGAGAATAAATAAACACCAAACCCTCTGATCACAGGGACCTCCGATGCGTCACTCACGGAACTTACTACAACAGCTTTAAAACAAGCGCTCGCCATGACGTAGACTTTTGACTTTTTCGCCCGTCCCATTTAGACTGCCTCGCCTGCTTTCCTTCTGAAGTAAAAGGTTTCTTATCTTTATGGGGCCATGTGTTTAGCCCCATAAAGATAAGAAACCTTTTACTTCAGAAGGAAAGCAGGCGAGGCCATCCAAATGGGACGGCTTAAAAAGCCGAAGGAAAACGTCACAACAAGCTCTTTTCCAATGGCTGGCCAACGTTTAGCATAAACGGTGACGCCAGCCAATGGAAAAGAGGGGCGGGGCTTAAAGCCCCTTACAGAATATACCTAAAAACATTAAATCTCGCCAGCAAGACTGCGCATGTGCGCAGCCCACGCTAGCCGAGACTTAAAAAGTAAAACAAGAAAAGAAAATGGGACAGGGGGCTGGGGGCTGTTCACCGTGGAGCCTATGGGGGTAAAAAGAAAGAAAGCTAAGTTGGGCGGAGAGGGTTGGGAGAGGCAGTGAATGAGCAAGCATGGGCGAGGGTGTGGAGGGGAAAATAGTTTTGAGTGGAGAAAGGCAGAGAACAAGAAAACTCATGCACTCCCACAGAGTGCTGAACGCAAAAATAACAAGCATTGAAAATGCAATAGGTCTCGCCTTTGATTAAGTTAAAGTCATTTGCTTTGCTAATGGTATTGCATAGCAAAGCAAATGGCTTTAACTTAATAAAAGGGGAGACCTATTGCATTTTTAATGCTTGTTTATGCAGGCATGCAGTTTGTTGTTATACATCTTAATAAGGGTGTACTGTCCCACGTGGTCTCTTGGCATGACAAACAAAGCTCTTACTGAAAATAAAATTGGCACCTTTGTTAAGTTTAAAAATAGAAACTAGTATTACATAATGGTCTAATGTCGTTTTCGTCTCTCTGGAGGCAGGCACCAGTTGACCAGCCGCATGTGGGGCTTTTGGCTTCGACAGGAAGACGTCCCGACCCAGCGTTAATGACAAACAAATTAACTAACTTAAGTGACTGACAACTGCTTCCCCAGCACTCTAACCGTCTTATGAATGAAATGTCAGGGATGGGATGAAGGCAAGCCAGTGAAACAAAATAGGTTACCCCAGAGGTGCCAGCATCTCGTGAGCCCCACCCTCACACGTTCCCTGGCTCCAGTCTGCTTGTGCCCAAATTCCAGAGACCCCACTAGAGATCAGTCTGTCACTGCCTGTGACCTTCAGCTCTAATGACAGTGGGTTTCCAGTCTGCTGCAAATATTGTGGAGGCAGGAGAACTGGCTGTAGAGCTTTCTCAGGGATTGCACCAAGGATCTGGAACTCCCTACCTCCAGTAGTTCGTGGAATCACTTCCCTTACCGCCTTCAAAAAAGAAGTAACAATACTACTAATGAACAAATTCATACCATAAGTCTGATTTCTGTGATGTCACCGAGTCATCTTTATGATTGGAATCCTTTTGCCGACCTCCAGTGGAATGGTTAGGTCCTCATTATGTATGACGAATATCACTACCCTTACTGTTCAATTACCGTATGTAGTGTAAAGCTTAGCTAGTGGTGGGTCTCTCTTGGTTTTATCTATACACTTCTTATCCATTGGGATCCGATCGTGGTTATAATATGTATGCTTGCTAGCACACTCATCTAATGTTCTTTTACTGTATATTGTACTACGTCATACAGGATCATGATCCTCTATGTTTGTTAATCATATATCTTCTATTCCTTTTGTACGAATTGACACTTTTAAATGTATGTATACTACCTCAACCATTTTTGCTCTTATACTGTCAAGTGCTCTGATACCCTAGTGGGTCACGTTCGCGCTATATAAAACTTTATAAATAAACTTTATAAATAAATAGGGAGGTGAACTGCATAGATTCTCCTTCTTGGCACCTTTGGATTGGGGCTCACAGATAGTAATCAACTGGGCCCTGTGTAAAGTAGCCTAATACCCAAAGCAGCCCGTGCCACCCTATTATCAATCCCCCCCTATTCCAAGCGCATAGCATGCCTGTCGCTCGTCTGTCTGAGAAAGGGTTGGTCCTGCATTTCTGTGAAGCAGAGTCCTCCTTTGGATTTATGTAAAGAAAAACAAAATTTTAAAATGTATTTATAACTAGCTCACCAATTTCAGCAGGACAATCGCAAATTCATCAAGGATGAATTTGCCATTACTTAATCGTAAATTATTTGGTTGAGTACCAAAAAAACAACTGTCTCTACATCAAATAGCAGCAAGTGATTAATCAACACCATGGATACACCTAACAAAAACAGGGTTGCTACGAACGGTTTGCCCATGCGAGTAAAATGTGCGATTGTCGTTGATGGATGTAAAAATCACAAGTAGCAAGAAAAAGTTCTGACCAGTTGCCATAGGAGTCAATTACTAGGGTGACCTCCAAATTCATGTTTTGTCCAAAAGTAGACAAGTTCATATTTCGACCTATTTTAAGAAATTTGGGGAGGGATTTCATCAGGAAAAGGTCTGGTGAACTTGAAGTAGCACCCCTGTGATGGTGTTATTGTCAAGAAACCTGTAGGAAGCATAAATCAGGAGTACCCACATGTAATTGAAATATTGTAGTAAAGCATAGACAATTTGACCAGTTGTGAGGCTTTAAGAACAGCAGCTCCAGTCAAATGAATGCTCTCTTCCGAAAGGCCAGCATGCTTCGTAGTTGGGAATTTTCGTTTGATTTCCCAAGCCCTTGTTGATACAGTTTGATACACATTTAGGCGGTTTTTAAACAGTACAGGAACTCGGCACTTCATTGGTGTATAGTAAGCTGTTGCTTACATCAGATAGTAAATGACCATACCCGGGTGGAGTTTAAAACCCCTGTGCCAGCCCCTGGTGCATATTCTGTACAGAAATAATTTATTTACCAGTTGACTGAATAGCAACAATCAACTGGACCAAATTTTATGGATCGCCATTAAACATCTATGGTCTGAAAGCAGCTTGGAGGTATTTTTTGTTCTTAAAATGATTATACTTAGTGTCGTTAAAATAACCATGATCCACAGAGTTAAGCTGTCTTCTAAATGCTAAAATCTGGGCACATTTTCTAGTGAATTGGACAATCTTATTTACGAAAGAAAAACACCAAACATCACAATCTGAGAAAGCGGCTTCAAACAACACATTGTAAACACTAAGAACTGAGCCAACATAGACCTAGAGCTTTCAAAGGCCAAATCTGAAGGAAACCTAGCCCGCCTGTGATGTTTCACACTATAATAAATATTATCCGATGTAATCTTTGAGCCTCTTTCACTTTAGCTTCAGCAAGAAGGTTCTAGTTGTTTCTGTTCTGTGGCCGACTGAGGTTCTTAAGATTTTTCCAGCATTGATCTTTCATATATTCACATGGTTTTTATTCAAGGTTTTTTGCATTTTCTGAAATAGCTTTGAATAAAACCCACCAATCGCATATACTGTACACATATGTGCTTGTCGGGTTTTATTCAAAGCTATCTCACCATAATAGAATATATATTATGCACACAGCTTTGCATCAGTGGACAGTGCAGACTGTCAAAGGCGCCAAGAGTCTATAGTCATGGTAGATCTAAGCTATTCAAATAGCGTACACACACTATATATAATATTATATTACAGTGAAATAGATGAACATTCTTTACTCTTGCGGGTTTCTATACAGCGCCAATCGCCCTCTAATGTAGCGTCTAGGCGCAGTGAGCTGTCCAGAGCGGAAATTGCCACGCAGTTGAAAGTACATTTCAAGAAGGTCTGGGACTCCTCCATTTAAGGGATATTCGAAGCATTAAAAGGCATGTCAAATTACAGTGTGCCAATTTGGGAGACTCCACGGAGTTCCAGGAGACCAGAGCAACCTACCAGAAAAGGGTCGCCAAGCACCACTAAAAAGGGAGCAAACTTCTGTCTGGATTTAATGCGCATGCATTCATTTAATGCATGGACAAGGAAAATGACTTTAATTTTAAATTCGAAGCATTGTGTAAAAAAAACAAAAAAGCAGTAGGACGGGCACCCAGCTAGGAGATCCCTCCACGGGCGCACGGGGGGCTGTACTGCTTCTCGGAGAGGGCGGCAGAGCGAAAAGTTACGTTTGTTTATCGTCAACTCACCAGAGATCTTGATGCTCCCTGTTCTTTTCTTGATTCCTTTTTTTTCTGTTCAAAGAAAGCCGATAATGCACACGCCCAGGGCCAAAACAGCAGAAGTGCACTGTCCCTATTCTCGCACGTGCCACATAGTCAAGCATTTAACACATACCCAAAACTCTGGAATTAGCAACCATTCTAAAAACCTAAAGGCAAATGAGATGCAAGACGGGGATGTGTTCTCCGGAAGCTGGAAATGCTTCTCCCAGGAACAGCACAGAAAGGCATACACAAGATAATAAAACTAAAAAGGGGGAAATAGATTATGAAACATCGAAAATAAGTAATACATTTCAAATGTGAAATAGACATTCTAAGAAAGAAACCAGCTTTGAGAGAGAGGGTGAGTTGATGATGCAGCAGAATTGCACATTTTGCGAGGGTGGGGAGCTGAAGCAGGAGAGGCTTTCAGAGCAGCAACAAGCGTGTGGACGGCGCTGCAAATGGAGAAAAAAAGTGCTTACTGTCCTTTAAAGGAAAGACAGTAAATCCGCCCGTAAACGATCCAATCTCGGTGGGCGGGGCAAACGCGGACAGGATGGTAACCAGGAGGGACTAAAAAGCCTCTTGAACAATCAGTACACCCCGTTTAGCATAATTGGTGATGTCAAATGACGCACACCAATGAAAACTACGCCCGGAAACAAAGTGAACTTCGCAAACCTTATCGATTCCAAAAGCCTCGCATGGCGATGCAGCGCATGCACGCTGCTAACGCCAGCCGAGACCTAAAAAGGAGTTTTCTCAATGTAAGCTGTGGAAGGATATAAGGCATCTAATCAAGAGGATGTCAGAGAACTTATGTGCCAAGGGAGGGACAAATGCAAGAAGAACAAGCATTGGCGCAGCCAATAGTCCTTGCCTTTGGGAACTTATAAATATTTAGCCAGGCAGCACATTATCCTCAGTGCTAGAACATCTACTGTTACTTCACATGCCCCTAGTGAACAGGCCCACCCCCCACCCCCCAAGGATGGGCTTCCGTGCTATTTAATGAAAATATGATAAAGTCTCATCAAAATTAAAAAAATTATATTTCTTTAACAAAGAAGCTTTGACATTAATAGGCGCGTTGAGGGTATAGTCAATGTGGGGGCAGAAATTGACATCTGGAAATATCTGGCTGTGTAGTATAGGGCTTTTGGTTTCTCTTTAATGGTGGTTATTTCTCCCAAACACACTCAAAAATAGAAAAAAAAGTTACATTTCCAGCAACATTCATAGAAAATCTTCACTGCAAACTACAGCACTGTAACCTGTGGTACTGACCACCAGTGCCAGCATTTTACCCTACCCACCAGCACAAGCTCTTTACTCTGGCCACCAGTGCCAATTCCTCACACTGTCTACCACTGCCTACTCCTCACACTGCCCACTCGTGCATTCTTCTCACAACGTGGGTTAGTACCAGTTCCTCGCCCTGCCCTGGAGTGCAAAACACTCACTCTGGGGAATGAAGACGCCTACACGTCCGTCACTCCATAGCCTATCCCCTGAGGCAAAAGCTACTGTGACAACAGTCCACTTTCTAAGCAAATGCTAATTATCTTTTACTTACTTGCCATGAACGGTCTCTCTCCTGTTTCCTTCTCTGTTTGCACAACACTATCCCCTCTGCCTTATCCTGCTCATCCATGTACTGCCATTCAATTTTACTCTCTTCCTCTATTTTCCCATCTTTCTTCAACTTACCTCTCCATCTTTTTTGCCCCTACTCTCATTGTCCCTCTGTTTCTCCTTTCTCTTTCCCTTCCTTGATCTGTTCTGCTATTCCCTGGCCATCATTTCTCCCTCACTTGATAAATGAACCTTGTGCTGACCCCTCTTACATCACCCACCTAGTGCATAACTGTCTATGCCACTGGTTGGTTGGCAGAGGAGCTGACGTGAGAGATGCATTGAGAGGGCATCCCAGGCTTGGTGCATCAATCAATTTATCACTCAGTGAGGGTCTCAAGGCGCTGGGGGGGGGGTGGTGGGGGCATTGGTGGAGCAGCTCCGGATCAGTCGAAGAGCCAGGTCTTGAGGTTCTTCCTGAATGTGTGCAGGGTCGGCGAGCGTCTGAGGTTCACAGTTAGATTGTTCCAGGACTTGGCCACGATGTAGGAGAAGGTTCTTCCACCAGTTCTGTTTCTGCGGATGCGTGGGACCTCTGCCAGGCGAGTTCGGCGGAGCGGAGGTTCCTCTTAGGTATGTAGAAGGATACTCTCTTGTTGAGGTATTTGGGCCCGATGTTGTAGAGGGATTTGAGGCGTGGGTGAGGAGTGTGAAGGAGACCTGCTTCTCCACGGGGAGCCAGTGGAGGTCTCGTAGGTGTTGGGTCATGTGTTCGTGGCGCGGAGTCCCGAGGATGAGTCTGGCTGCGGCGTTCTGGATGGTTTGGAGTCTGTGTAGAAGGATTCTGTTGATTCCGGCGTATAGGGCGTTCCCATAGTCGAGTCTGCTGGTAATGAGTGCGTGTGTGACGGTCCTTCTGCAGTTGGGGGGGATCCATTTGAAGGTCTTGCGGAGGATGCTTAGGGAGTTGAAACTGGTTGAGGCGACGGAGTTGATCTGGCGGTTCATGGAGAGGGTGGAGTCGAGGATGATGCCAAGGTTTTGTGTGCGGTCTGTAGGGGTGGGGGGGTTACCGAGGGCGAAGGGCCACCAGGTGGTGTCCCAGGTGGAGGTGCAGGGTCCGAGGATGAGGACTTTGCTCTTCTCTGAGTTGTGCTTCAAACAGCTGTCTTTCGTCCAGGCTGTAACGTTCTTCATTCCTTCCTGGAAACAAAGTCTGCTGTCTTCTGCTTCTTCGTGAGTGAGAGGATGCGCTGGGTGTCGTCGGCGTAGGATACAATGCTGAGCCCATGCTGTCTGACGATGGTGGCGAGGGGGGCCATGTAGATGTTCAAGAGCGTAGGGCTGAGCGATGATCCTTGGGGTACTCCGCAGTTTATATCGGTGGGTTCGGAGAGGAAGGGAGGGAGTCTGATCCCCTGGGTTCGGCCAGAGAGAAAGGATTGGATCCAGTTGAGGGCGGTTCCTTGTATCCCCGCGTCGTGAAGTCTAGCTGTGAGTGTGCGATGTGAGACGGTGTCGAAGGCTGCGGAGAGGTCTAGCAGGATGAGGGCTGCAGTGTGTCCCTGGTCGAGTAGCATGCGGATGTCGTTGGTGGCTAAGAGGAGGGCAGTTTCGGTGCTGCGGTTGCTGCGGAATCCAGACTGGGAGGCGTCAAGGATGGACTTCTCTTCGATGAAGGTGGTGAGTTGGGTGTTTACGAGTCTCTCTGTGACTTTGGCCGTGAAGGGGAGGAGAGAGATGGGCCGGTAGTTTTTCAGGTCTGTTGGGTCGGCCGTTGTCTTCTTGAGGAGGGATTTAACCTCTGCCCGCTTCCAGTCATCTGGGAAGATGCCGGACATGAAGGAGGCATTGATGGTCCGTCTTAGTTCGGGTGCGATGGCGGCGGCGGCTCTGTGGAATATGTGCGGAGGGCAGGGGTCTGTAGGGGCTCTTGAGTGGGTTTTCTTCATGGTCGTGGTGATGTGTTTTACGTTGGCGGGATTCCAGGTCTTGAAGGATGGCTTATCGGATGCGTAGGGGGGGGGGATGTCCGGCGTCTGTTCACTGAAGTTGTCGTAGAGGGCCTTGATCTTCAGATGGAAGTAGGAGCTGAGCTTGTCGCTGAGTTCCTGGGAATGAGTGACTTCTGTGGCTTCGCTGGGGGGTTTCGCAAACTGTTGTATGACGTTGAACAGTTCCTTGGCGTTGGTCACGTTGGTCTGAACTTTGTTTCTTATGAAGGTCCGTTTGGTGTCTCTTATGCGCTCGTGGTATTTCTTCAGGGCGATCCTGTGGTTGCTCCGTGCTTCAGTGGTTTTTCTGGTTTTGCCAGGTTTTCTCTAGGCGTCTGCAGGAGCATCTGGCTTCTTGCAATTCTGTGGTGAACCAGGCGGCCTTCAGGGGGCGTTGTTTGGCGGGGTGGCGGAGGGGTGCAAGCTTGTCGGCGCAGCAGGAGATCCAGCGGTGAAATTCCATGGCTTCGGAGTCGGTCGTGGTGCTGGGGGGGTTTTGGAGGAGGGTGGTGTTGAGGTGTTCCTCTGTTACCTTGCTCCAGTTCCTTCGTGGCAGGTGCGGGGGGCTTGGGTGCAGTGGTGGTGTTGAAAGTGAAATGGACGTAGTGGTGGTCCATCCAGAGGGGCTGGGTGGTGTGGCTGAAACAGATGTTTTTCCCTCCCGTGCAGATGGGGTTGAGGGTGTGTCCAGCATTGTGAGTGGGCGTGCTGACCAGCTGCTTCAGTCTGAGGTTGGCGAGGAGAGTGGTGGAGTCGGGGTCGTTGCAGTTGTCGAGGTGGAAGTTCAGGTCCCTGAGTAGGATGTAGTCCGCGGAGGTGATGGCGTGGCGGGCGGCGAGCTCGGCGATGGTGGATGCGGACTGGGTGCGAGGTTCCGGAAGTCTGTAGATGAGGGTGCCACATGGCGTGGGTCTGGGGCTGGTCTGGTCTGGATCTGGAAGTGGAGGTGTTATGTGTTGGAGTGGGGGTCACTTGTGCTCGATGTGGGGAGTCGGAGGGGGGTCTTGTGTGCGATGGCGAGTCCTCCTACTGGGCGGTGGGGGCGGTCCTTTCTCTGGATCTTGTAGCCGTCGGGGATGGCAGTGTCGATGTCGGGGCCAGAGGTGGCGTTGGTCCAGGTTTCTGTGAAGAATGCGACGTCGGGCGAGAGGGTGTCGATCAGGTCCCAGATCTCTACGGTGTGTCGGTGCTGGAAGCGCACGTTGAGAAGAATGCATGTTAGGGTTTTGGCGGCGCGTGCGTCAGGTGGGCCTTCGGCGGTTGTGGTGGTTTTGTTAATGGTGAAGGATTTTCGGCAGTGTCTGCACGAGAACTGTCCATGGGTGTTTTTAGGCGAGAATCTTTGGCAGTCAGTGTGGCTTCCGAGGTTGAGTGCATGGAGTTCGGCGGAGTTGTATCGGCGGGGTCCCGGAGATCCAGGGTCCTGGCACTGGCCGCGGTCGGGTCGCGGACGGGCTTGCCTTAGGCGCACCTTTGGTGCACCAGCGGTGCGACTACGCAGAGGTCGCCATAAGTAGGGATGGGGAAGGATGAGCAGCTGGGAGGTGGGAGCGGGGGCTGGAATACAGCAGGAAAAACAGTGACGAGGGCACAGTGAGGGGGGCTGAGAGGTGAGATGGGCACGAGCGGCGAAGGGAAAACCACAATACGGTAGAAATTAAACAGAAAGGCACAATAACCCACCTGGGGCAGGATTACAAAACAATACAATACAATGCAAAACACAGGGCAGAGAACAAAATGCCAGACGTGGCAGAGAGCAGTATCGAACCCTACCAGATTGGGGCTCACTGCGCAGCACAGTACAGCGGAGCTGTGGGGGAGAGAGCAGGCCTCGGACCGAGGGTCTGGGGTCTAGCTGCATGCATCTTTAGTACATGTGCCTGTGCAGGAGAGACTCTTAAGAAGAACCTGGGGACAATGATTCACCTTTAATTCAGAAATCTCAAGGGATTCCCTTTTAGTGTCTGATCTCTTATTATTATCTCATATTGTGCAGATTTTTTATTGGGGAAATAATAACTACACTAAGTGTTCATCCAGTCAGATTAACAAAATCTATTGGTTGGACAGACACTGTATAATCCAGGAAATCTTACAACTTTGACTTTTGCCCACAATGAACTGTGCGCTGCCTGTGCACTGTCTCAAGACCAGAACTATAGCACCGGTAGTGGAACACCTAAAACCTTTATCTGAAAAACAACAAACGATTGATTACAAGTCCTATTTGTAACCCACTGTCTATCTGTATCAAATAAAATCAACGGACTGAATCCCATAGCTCCCCTTTTCCTGGTTTGATTGGCCTTCTACTATGGATTGACTCTTGATGAAGGAACAAACTGTTACTTCATAGCTTTTTTGCCCAGAGTCAAGCTACCTCTCCTATCACTTGTTAGCTGCATGATTCCCTTTAACCAGCCGTGGCTGCTGCCTGGAAGCAACAGTCAAGGGGCAGTGGGGGGAATAACTCTTCTTTTTAAAATCACTTACGTCCCGGCCGGCCGCCTCTCATGCATCCTAGCTTCTTGTGAGAAACAGGAAGCACCAGGGCTCCCACGCTCCCGCAGCCAATCACAATGCTGCAGTGCAGCTTTGTGATTTGTCTGAGCGCCATGATTCGGCACTCAGCCAGCATAGAGAACACAGAAAGTGGGCATGACTGTTTTGGGCAGCCCGAGAGGGCCGACCAAACAGTCATTGCACACTTAGGAGGGTTGTACCACTCCTCCCCTGTTCTCCAGCCCCGACACCTCACGCAACCTGCTGCAGCAGGAGGACAAAATAAAACGATATTAACATTAGTTATTATTATTTTCTTTTGCTGCTTCGAGGCAGTGAGGCGAAGCTCCTCCGCCTTAGCGGAGTAGCCGCCACTGCCTTTAACCCTGTATAGCGCTCTTTACTAGGTTCACGCTATTGTAGGTGTGTATTTAATAGGCAGAAATAAAGGCTTAATTCAAATGTGTTTAATGCAGCATAAATAGGCATCAGTCAAAGACCAGGCCTCAGCAACATTTCATTGATATCCAATTAGAAAACAATTTGCACTTTTTTGTAAAATAAACGAGTCTTTCCACTGTATGTTTCGGCATGCTCAAAATGGAAGCTCTCTTCACAGCGTCTGCTTGCTGATAAAATACAAAAGTATTATTGTGCCTTCCTCACGAGGAAGCTGTGCCTGTGATGTTCTTGTCTCTGTAACAATTGCAAAGGCCTTTTACTTGAGGCTCTTGCAATGAGCCATTCATCTGTGTAAACATGTTTTAGTATTTGTGTTATGAAATACAGTCATCACCTCTTGTTCATATTTTGTTTATTAAAACCTAGCAAAGTAGGTGATCCTAAATGTTTGTTATTTTATGTATCATGTATGCTTCAATAGTGATTGGTGCTTTTATATGTATGTTTGTTAATCCAGCCTTTTATGTGATTTCACACCATGTTGAGTGTGTAGCTTTTCTTCCCGAAACCTTATAAAACATGCTGTGTTTTGACAATGTGCCAGAGATTTTTGACCTTGCTTACTTAGCAGACTCTGCACTAGTCTATCTTTTGGTCCAGCAGTCTCCAACCTTTTCTGTAGTAAGCGCTACTTCTGATCAGTGAAAATCATTGTGAGCTACTGAAGACCAAGCCACTCATGCATTGTTACCAGGCGCCCCCACACCCAGCTTCAGTGACTTAAAGCCTAATGTCCATTGAACCAGATGCTCTAGTTTGAACAAATACTTTCACTAGGGGCACTATGAAAGGGCAGCCATGTGTGTCAGTGAGAGCATGGCCTTTGCGGATGTTTGAACATGTGTGAGTATGAACGGGATATATGTGTACTAGTGACTGAGAGACTGTGTAATATGTACTTGTGGTGGAGGACATACCTTTTGACATATGTGGCACAGTTAGATGTATAACACAAATGGGACAAATTTTAAGTGCAAAAAAATGCTTTGCAAAAATGTTCAAAATATGGAACATTTTTCTGCACTTTAAATTTCTCCAACTTATAATAAGGGCTGTATTTTTCATTTATAAATATGGCACTGTATCAAGAAAATTAAACTGAAGAGTTAACTTTGTTTATGGATTCCATAAACTCATCATTTACATTTTCTCTCATTTCCAAGCATCACATTTAAAAACACCAAGCATCTTGTTCCCAGAGGCCTTTAGACAAGGAGCCATATTTATAACAGTATAATACAATTCTTTGAGTGGGAAGAATTTTAAGTGAATAAACATGCTCCATAAAACATTAAGACGTATTTGGCTTAATTGAAAGTGGAGAACGACATTGACACTTTATGTTTCATAGAAACAGTTTTCTTCACTTTAAATTTACCCCATTGGAAAAAAATGACTATTTTTCAGTTATAAATATGGAACAGTGTCTACCGGCCACTGGGCACAAAAGGCCTGTTACTTGTAAATGCGATACTCTAAATGGGACAAAATTAAAATGAAGAGTTAATCATTGAGGTAACTTTTCAGTTTCACCCCTTTAAAGCATTCAAAAACATAGTTTTGTTCTCATGCTTCAATACAATATTGAGTTGACAAGGACTTTTATTTAAGAGTTAAATACTTCACTTCTTCACCTCTGTGATTCAGTCTGGCTCATGAATCTGATTGAGCACTGCTGATTATCAGGCCCTGCTATCCAGTGGCGTAACATTAGCCCAAGCGGTGTGGTAGGAAGAGGGGGGGCTCTATGAGCTCCAGGGGGCCCCCTCCAACATTGTGCACAGGTGGCGGGCATCAGGCCCGAGAGCTCCTGACTTGTTCCAGTGCGCTGGCGCCCCCTCCATGTACTTTGCAGGTGGGACCCCCTCAGGTTTTGTTACGCCACTGCTGCTATCTGCAGTCTGATTATAATAATGTAAAGTAAACACTGCCTTCCCTTTTTTTTTTTTAACACATTTTTATTGGAGGATTGTAATACAGTACATCGTTGGGTTAAGCATTCCGCACGATCATGACATAGTGGTGCAATTCATACTATGGTGAAATATTATCATACAACCTTCGTCACAACTTGTCACTTGTTTACCTGGAAACATACCCATTATCATTCCTGCTTTCATTTTGTTACAGTATGAAGAGAAAACATCCCCCGTTATCTATAACTAATTTTCATGGAGCTCTGACAGGAGACATCCTGGAACATGGTATTCTGCCCAGTAAGCACTGTATCAACATATAGCTTATCATAAGAATTTTAAACAAAACAACTAAATCTTACTAACTTCCCCTCCCACTCCCTCCCCCCCGCTGGCTCAGCAGATGAAAGATTGTACAATCGTATACATAGTCCAATTCAGCGCATTGTCTCTTTGTTATATACATTCATTAGTATGCTGGCCTCCAGCACCCCCCCTGTGCATGTCTCAGAGTTCCGGCTCCCTCCAGTTGCTGCCCCCAACTCCAGCCTCCTCAGAATACACCCCAGGGACAGTATTCTAGCATGTCCAAAGCGCCAAGCTCCTCCATCAACAAATTCCATTCCATGGATATAGGCATCCTACGCAATCCGCGCTGTTCTTCTCTTTTCAATTCCGCGCCCTCAGCCCTGCCCCACTTCAACAGCTCGTCATACCAGTCCTTCAATGCCGGTGGTCTAGTAGCTTTCCATTTCATTGTAATATTACGTTTGGCCAGAATGAGCGCCAAGTTATTAAATTTGGTTACCGGACTACCTTTCTTCCCTCCGGGGCCCAGCCCCAACAGACAGTATTCCAGGCTGTCATTATTCCTCACTGGGACTATACTTGTCAGTATCCCACAGACTGTCACCCAGAAGTGTCGTAATCGCGAACAGCTCCACAGCATGTGTAGCAAATCCACTGCCTGTTGTTGACAACGCGGGCACACATCTGATGTGTCTGGGAACATGGTTTTCAACCTGCGCGGTGTCAAATAGGCTCTATGTAGGAGCATGAGTTGTATGAACTTGAATTTCGGGTTTCTTGACACCTTCCTGGGATATTCCACCATCACACCCCACTCCTTGTCACTAAGCACCCGACCTGTGTCCATTTCCCACTTGTCACGCAGAGTCTGAAGGGACACCGCTGCCACTGTGCGTATGCCTTTGTATAGCCACCTAGTAAGATGTCGACCATTACCCCTCAAATGCTGCATTGTGATCAATGCATGCGTGGCTGGTTCTACCCCCCCAGGTGCCCATGTAGTACGGATGTAATGAGATAGACTTGCGTGAAAAAGGAACAGTGTGTCCGATGCTCCATGTTCCCGTACGAACCCATCATGTGGCATCATGGTACCCTCCTTAAAGAAATCACCCACCGTGGTTACGCCCACTTCCTCCCATGCTCCTATCTTCCTCATGGTAGTCCTGACCGTCTGAGTGGGGATCCCCAGCAGAGGTATAGTGGGGGCATACGGGGTTGACATCTCGGTGTATCCAAGGAAATGTCTCCAATAGCGTAACGCAATTTTCAAAAGATGTGGTGCCAACGGTGGGATTTTGCTATTAGGCAACAGAAGTGTGTGTACTGCACCTCTTCGCCAGTCAGAATGCGTCATGTCTATTTCCTGCAAGTTTCGCCCTGCCAGCCAATACGCGAGCCATTGCAGTTGACTCGCATAGCAGTAGGCTTTCAGATCAGGGACTCCCATTCCCCCTTGTTTAGTATCTAGGTACAGTTTTGTCATCCCTATAACGCCGCCTGCCCCTACCCCAGATCAGTTCAATCAGCATGGAGGAGAGCAATTTAAACATCTTAGATGGTACCATTATACACTGCCTTCCCTTAATGTTGAAAGAAAAATGTGATCCTGTGCCTATTTAAAAATGAAGTCAAGGGTGCGAGCTACTTTGAAGGTGTCTCGGACTTACTGGTAGCTCGTCATCGGATCGCTGGAGACACCTGGATTTATGCTTAGACTTTTCCTGACCTTTTTAGGTAGCAGACTCCAATCTAGTGTTTTTACTCACTTTATGATTAGACTTTCAAATTCAACAGACATGTCAGTCTGTCTATTTACTTTATATTTGGTTCTAGCTATTGGGTTGTTTCAGAAATTACCTTATGTTACTCCTCTTACAGATTGTGACTGACTCGAGATAACTCATGATTTGACTAACAATCTTTTTGCCTTCTGCAATGACCCCAATTTTGAATAAACCTTTATAGTTTAGACTTTGGATTCTTGTCATGTGAAAGTTTTAATATAGGTCTTAGGACTAGTCTTACAAAGATGAAAGACTGCCCTGATTCTGTGTATTTACCCTCTAATTCTTTAATAAGAACGTCAACACTATACAAACACCACATGCACACAAAGAGGAGTGGGTGGCATGATATAGAGAGGCAGTTGTCCAATCCCAACTCTATGTACAATTCCATAGATATAAGGTGCTGTACCCGTGCTGTACCTTTCGTAGGCACAAAAAGCTTCTTTCTTTGCTTTAAGGTTCAACAGGAATACTGCAGAGCTTCACAATGAAACTGCAGACTTCAAAACTATCAAGGACAGAGATCCTTACTATAGAGATACCATTCCTACATTTAGCTACATCGCTGAGTTCATGTGGAAGGTATTTAACTTTTATCTAAGTTTACTCCTTCCGTGCTATGACATGAATATTATCTACATGACCATCTGGAATACTTAGCTAGACAAATGTAAACAGAACACTGAAAACACTTCCATGGTAGATTGAAACCATTGCTGCAGTTTGTCCACAAAGTCTTCAAGCACACGTGATACATGACAACAGTCGAAAAGTAGCCTAGTGCTTGGAAACCAATTCCATGCACTGTGCAAGTGTACAGACTGCTGACATCTAGAGGCATATTTACAAGGAGATATCGCCACCAGAACGCCACTTTTAGAGGCGTTCTGGTGACGATATCCCCTTCTCCTTGTTTACAAATCGGCGTTAAGCTACTTAACGTGGCTTAACGCCGCCTTGTAAATAATGCAAAAACAACAGTTGATGGACAGAATGCAGAACAATGTCATACATTCACCCCAGTACAGAGATCTGGGCCTAAATACATCGTTTTTTTGCTCACCATGCCTTTCCAGTTTGAACCCAGCCATATGCAAATCAGTCTTGACCCTGTGCCTCATGGGAACAGTCCAGCCCGAACTGCCAAGCCAGGTCCTCCCTGGACTGGAAACAAGCATCCTAGGAACGGTTTCGGGGTCTCACCCTTATTCAGCCAGGATAGCTTGATTCCAGTGGCATGGAGAGCACGGACCCACGTCTGGGCATACCCTTCCCACTCGGGGTGACAAATGCAACAACAACAGTTGATGGACAGAATGCAGAACAATGTCATACATTCACCCCAGTACAGAGATCTGGGCCAAAATCCATTTTTTTTGCTCACCATGCCTTTCCAGTTTGAACCCAGCCATATGCAAATCAGTCTTGACCCTGTGCCTCATGGGAACAGTCCAGCCCGAACTGCCAGGCCAGGTCCTCCCTGGACTGGAAACAAGCATCCAAACTGGAATGGCATGGTGAGCAAAAAAATGATGGATTTAGGCCCAGATCTCTGTACTGGGGAGAATGTATGACATTGTTCTGCATTCTGTCCATCAATAGTTCTTTTTGCCTTGTAAATAAGGCCCCTTTTCACGCTTCACTTAGCGTGAAAAGGGCGTGCAATGGGTGTTGCTGTGGGCGTTCTGCCGTAACACCCATTGCTTTTTGACGCTGTCCCATATTTACAACGCAGGGGCAGCACCAAAAACTTAGACTAGGGAATATATGGTCTTAGACTTTATTAATGTCTCCTCATTTTTTACTCTTTCCATGTGTGCTGCATTCTGCAGCACACATAGAAAGAGCAAATCGCATTTCAAGATAGTGTATGTACAGGAAGGTGTCTCTTCCTGCACATAAACAATCGCCCTTGCAATCCAGGCCCCCTTGCAACATGGCGCAAGGGTGCCTGTGCTAGCGCTAGGCAGCTTTATTAGTGCCAGCACTAGGGAAAACACAGGGGTGTGCCGTATTTATGTAAAGTGATTATAAACAACAGTTGTCCCTAGTCATAAGAGGAATAGGGTTAATAATAAATAAGGACCCGAATCAGTACTTATCAAAAAAAGACTTATCCAGCCGGACAGAGGTCATGAATTTTACTAATGTACAAAAATAACCAAAATTAAGAAGGTTGATGAAGTGGGACACAAGCCTGCGTCCAGTACACACATTAGGTCATAGAAACAAGGAGGTTCAGGCATGAATACATAGTTTGCTTATAGGAATCATCAATACTTGAGAAAACAAACATTTTAAACAACACCCTTATGTGTCAAAATCATGTTTTTAAACATTTCGGGTATTTATGATTGTCGACGGCGTTTCGATCCTATTAAACAAATGCAAGGATCATCATCAGGACAAGGAACAATAATGCCTGTGCGATAAACCTGAATAACCTTAAGGAAGTAAGGAAGGAGAGAGAGAAGGTATTTAAAACAATAAATACTTATTAGACATGACTGATTTAAGGACAACAGCAGGACCAAAATTCACTAGAAGTACCAAGTGCTCATAATGATACTAAAGTTGCAGGGCGAAAATTCATTGCTTCAGTAGTACTGAAGCAATGAATTTTCGCCCTGCAACTTTAGTATCATTATGAGCACTTGGTACTTCTAGTGAATTTTGGTCCTGCTGTTGTCCTTAAATCAGTCATGTCTAATAAGTATTTATTGTTTTAAATACCTTCTCTCTCTCCTTCCTTACTTCCTTAAGGTTATTCAGGTTTATCGCACAGGCATTATTGTTCCTTGTCCTGATGATGATCCTTGCATTTGTTTAATAGGATCGAAACGCCGTCGACAATCATAAATACCCGAAATGTTTAAAAACATGATTTTGACACATAAGGGTGTTGTTTAAAATGTTTGTTTTCTCAAGTATTGATGATTCCTATAAGCAAACTATGTATTCATGCCTGAACCTCCTTGTTTCTATGACCTAATGTGTGTACTGGACGCAGGCTTGTGTCCCACTTCATCAACCTTCTTAATTTTGGCTATTTTTGTACATTAGTAAAATTCATGACCTCTGTCCGGCTGGATAAGTCTTTTTTTGATAAGTACTGATTCGGGTCCTTATTTATTATTAACCCTATTCCTCTTATGACTAGGGACAACTGTTGTTTATAATCACTTAACTCCCAAGGTCCCTAGCTGACCCCTTTGGGTGCTCTTGTTGTTACTAAATATATGTATTTATGTAAAGAGCACAGCATTACCAATTGTGGCGTAACACCACGCTCCAACATTTTGTTGTAAATATCCCCCCCTAGTGTCACTAGCAGGTAATTTGATTCCAAAGGCAATCAGTCAAGATAAGAGTATCAACTGTAGTTGTAAGTCTCCTATTTAAAGCCTTGGTCTCAAAACAATAGGTCCCGTCTCTCTGGTGTTAGGGAACAACTCACAGCAACAAGTAGGGAAGATAGGAAGCGAGATGCAGGCACAGCAGCCAAGAACGCATATCTTTCATGCCCCCTTGCACATAGATAAAGAGGGCACCCAACCAGCCTTTCATGCCAAGATTGAGCTCTCCAGAGCAAGATTGAGACACGATGCAATCTATAACACATTAGCCATATCTCTGACAGATGACATCAGTAATCTGAAAATGGGACTAGCTTTAGAAGGAAGACGTTTTGGACACTAATTTGTATCTGAAGGTTTGCTGCCACATTCAGAGAGATACGTCAAGACGCCTTGAGTGTCTCCTTGCTGTTTGTGTCTGCAAGGGAAGGACTGGAACTGGACCATTTCTTTCTGTAGCACCTGGATCTTATCTCGTCCACTGAAATCCAACTGCTATATAAAATACATTGCCTGTCCTATCTAAATAAGGAATTCTGTTCAAACATGCTCAACATGTTACTTACACCTTGTAAGCAGAATCTCAGCCTCAGCCACACCAATGTAGGAGGGTTGAATTCATGTGGGGATTTTGGGGAGGCTGATGTGGGGTTTATGTCCACCTGACCCAAAGCCTCAGATCCCATTCTCTCATGGACACAGATTACCAAGTAAAGAAACTCTGGGAAATGAAGAAGGCACAGCAGTACGCAAACATGTTTCTCAGAACCGCTGAGCCAAACTGGGCATTGGCGACGTTGAGGCATTGTTCGAGTAACACTTACAAAAGACGCGCGCAGGCACTCAAGTGGCTGTCTCACACATATAGGTTAATCTATAAAGCTATTTATGCTGATTTAGTGCTGCTTGTCTGTGGCTGGGCTAGAGCACACAGACTTGAGGCTTGTCATTCATATAGAATCCTATCTGTTTGACAATAGTAGTAACTGGATTAGAAACGTGTCACTTTGGGGCATTTTAATCCCACTTATGAACAGATGGGCAGAGTGTCTCCATTTTGCAGTTCTACCAGGAATAAACCTGTTTTGTCTAACAACAAGCATTTGAAGGGCCTCTTTTCCCCTGCTAAACTGAGTCATCAGAAAGAAGAACAAGAAAAGTGTTTTTGCTGTGTAAGGTGAAAATCAAGGAGGCTCGTTGGGGTAAGCAGCATGTATACCGGAGTACTACAGCATCTCTGTTAAAGGCAGCGTGGAACTCAGACTGAGAGAGCACTGTTCTTATTTTAATACAGAAACCCAATGATGTACCAAATTGTATGTATATGTTACACTAATGGGAAAGTAATGCCAGATAATGAAGAAAAAAACTAACTTTTTAAACTGCCCGAATCAATATTATAATCCTATGCACTTATTCTGATATTGCGCCTCTGCTTAACTTTGTATTGCCTATTCCCAGGGCCTCTGAAATTATGCAGCGGGGGGCATAAATTATGCAGTGGACTTGGCTAAATTATGCAGCAGAAAAAGGCAAATTATGAGGCATAACGTGGCACATTTTGTGTTCGTGTTACCTCCTTATTTCAGAATTGTTATACATGTTAACACTATCTGAGCAAAGATTCACCTCAATAATATTACTTTGACAAACAAATACAGAAATAAGTAACAGAAGGGTGATCAATCAATCTTTGTGAAGAGCCTTCCACTGCCCGGCAACACGTGTCGCAGAATTTTTAGTAACTTTTGACCCGTTTCCACTGGAATCATTTTTTTGGTTGAAATCTGTAGACTATGTAGCAGATAATGAGTTATGTGGCAAATATGGCAAACCCATAATTATGCGGAAAATACTGCCGCCACAAAATCGCATAATTCCAGGGGCCTTGGCTATGCCATGTTACTGAAATCTGTATTGTATGCCCATGCTACTTTCGTGGCCTTGCAGTGCTGTGGGTTGACTAGAATAGGTTTCCCCACGCTTTGGGTATCTGTGCAAACTCTATACTAAGTTTTGGAGAACAGTAGTGGCTTGTGTGATTAGAGTAGCTGAATCCTTCTTGGCAGCACACATAACATACTTTGGTAGGTTCATCTGAGTAACACATCATTCAGAACAAACCAAGATGTTATGCCTGGCAAATGTACACAGATACATAGGTAACAACAGCAGATAGGTACTGCTAGGTACGTTTAGACTACCTGATTGCAGTAACACGATTATTGGGCATGTAACCAACACTCCATGCATGTGTGAGGGTAAAATCCAACAAAAAATATTATTCGGGTGTACCAGGTGGCAGGCTATCAATATTCATCCCGAGTCACACAAAAATAGTAAATATATGCATTATAGATTATTCTATATAATTTGATCAGACTAGCAATTTTTAATGATTCACAAAGTCCCAAAGGATTATGTACAAAAATCTATAAAAATCATAGATTTCCGGCATACTCCTTCAGAATCCGATGGATTTTCTGCACTGGGGCACTGCAAAGGGGCATGCATGTGGAAAAATTGCAAAAGCACATTTTGTATTTGTCTAAGGGGTTAAACAGGTTTATCCATGAAGAACTCCCCAATACTCTACAGCCTCAAAGAAATCATGGCTTTCCATTCTCACCCTGGAAAGGCACCCGCCAGGAAAATGTTGGTGAGTTCCCACAAAAGTGTGTGTCTGTGAGTGTTCAGCACATTTGGGGCCAGATGTATGACCATTCAGTATAGTGAGTTGCACATTGCGCAGAATTGTGACTCACTATTTGCGACTCGCTAAACTGAAGGTACAACAGTGTCTCAGACACTGTTTGCGATTCCCAATGGGGTTGCAAATTGCATGCTTCATCAATATTCATGTGGCTAGCACAATTTGCGACCCCATTGGGAATGCCTAGCACTCATAGGGATGGTGGCTTGCTGGGGTCAGCAGACCACCATGTCTGTGACTGCTTTTTCAATAAAGCCGTTTTATTTTTATTCAGCCCGTTTCCTTGCATTTAAAAAAAGAAAAATGAAACTTTTCAGTTTCATTTGTTAAGGGCAGCAATGGTCCCTGGGACCACTGCCTGCTCTTAAAAAATATTTTCGTACCTGTTCACAAAGGGTAAGGGTCCCCTGGGGGCCACTCCCCTTTGTGAGTGGCTTTTGAAAAGGGTGGTAAACTGCGAGTGTTTTGCAACTGCAAATGCGGTCGCAAAACAATCATACATTGCAGTCAGACTCGCTATTAGGAAGGGACGCCCTTGGCACGCCCCTTCCTAATTGCAAGTTGCAAACCATATTTTGCGAGGCGCTAATAGGTTAGCGACTCACAAAATATGGTTTGTACATGGGGCTGACCAATTTTGCAGTCGCAAACGGGCCGAATTCCTGTTTGGGACCGCAAAAAACGGTTCCACAGCAAACTCTACTATCAAGGCTGCGGACAATCTCATCTGCCGTACCGGTTGACTGTACACATTTCTAAGAGTGATGTGCGATTGAAAGTGCCCACTCTTTCTGACTGGAATCTGGAATTTCCAACCAAAAGAAATCTAGGTGCATGGAAGCGATACCTGCGTGTGCAAAATTATTTGTGAGTTGGTCCAAATGAAACCAAAGACTGAGAGGAAACGGAAAGCAGGGAGATGACACAAAAACGGACATTTGTATCACACAACTCATGAAAGTGATGCTCTTGAAGTTTTTAGCATTCTAGATGATTTTACTGAGGCACATGGAATAATTTACTGAAAATTGTAGCCAATGTAAATTGATTATCTGAATTAAAAATTATTAAAAACCTCACCAGTTGCCTCATACGTCTACGATAAATAAATGCCTATCAGTAGTGAAGCAATAAAAACCCCATCAGTAATCTGCCCAGTGGCAGCTCCTCCACCTTACCCCCTGCTTTTAAGCAGTGCAACAAAGGAAAAATAAAATGATCAGAACTGAACGTTATAATCATGTTATTTGTTCCTGTGGCTGAGGTGAGCGGGCTGTTCCGATGAAAGAGCAGGGCAGAGAAGGAGTGGTTTGCCCACTCCTAAGTGCACATAGTTGTTTGGCCTGCCCTCTCGGCCCGGACAAACAGTCATGCACACTTTCCCTGTTCTCCACACAGACTGCATTACAGCCTGCGTGGAGACCATGGACAGGCTCCCTGGTCCTGGCTGAGCGCCAAACTACGACACTCAGACCAATCACAACGCTGCATAATCAGGAGAGCATGGGTGCTTCCTGGTTCTAGAGTCTTGACAGAGTAGAGACGCGGCAGCAATAAGGTAAGTTTTCTTCCTTTTTTTTCTTCTGCAATGCCCCGCCTCCCTGATCGGTGCCGGACGCCACTGCATGTGTGCCGATTCTAGAGAGGTGCCCAGCATAGGTCCAGGTAGCTGGATCAATGCCAAATTTTCAGTGTGCTTGCTGATTAAGTAAATAAGATCCAGTTAAATTCACTGTATGTGCATTCATTTTACGTGTACATCCTGAAACTCTGACATGGAAATGGCCTTCCTAGACCTAGGTTAGGCACCCTTTTGCTTGTTATACCGACCCACATTGATGCATGATGACAGGACAGTAGGCCCCAGAGAACGAAAGTACAAAGAAAGTACACAACCAAAACTAGAGCCAATGAATGGAGTTTACATAGGGTTAGTAGATGTCTCCCTGATACTGCAGATGGCCTGTGTGAATCATGTGCTGCGGCAACAAATGATGGACGGTATGCTGAATAAATCAAACATTAACCCCCAGTCAGGACATTTGAGTTAAATCCATTCTTCTTTTGCTCACTACGCCACTCCAGTTTGGACACAGCCATATGCAAATTAGCCTTGACCCTGCTCCTCATGGGAACAGTGTGAGCATACCCGAGTGGGACGGGTATGCCCAGACGTGGATCCCATGCTCTCCATGCCACCGGAGTCAAGCTAGCCTGGCTGATGAGGGGCGATACCCCCGAAACCAGCCCCAGGATGCTTATTTCCGGTCCAGTGAGAACCTGACCTGGCAGTTCAGGCTGGACTGTTCCCATGGGGCGCAGAGTCAAGACTGTTTTGCATATGGTTGAGTCCAAATTGGAATGGCTTTGGAGCAAAAACACGATGGCCTTAGGCCCAGATCTCTATACTTGGGTGAATGTTTGACATTGTTCAGCGTTCTGCCCATCAATTGTTCTTTTTGTACAGTATGTGTCGTGGGCTGGAATAATTTCTGGGGTTGCAGTCCTGCAGCACGGCAATAGAAACCGACCTGGTTACAGGAAGTTTGCAAAAGAACTGAGGTACTGCATTTCTCTCAATTTATCCTAATTTGGAAGGTCTCCCTCTTTGAACTCTCCTTCCCTCTCCAAACGAGGGCCTCCCATAGATTTCAATAGAATCAAACACTCTAAAAACCTTCCTCACCTCCCAAAAAAATGTCAGGTGATCTCTAGTGATGTCAATGAACTCGCCCACCAAAACCACTCAATCTCAGCCTGCTTTGAAACTTCGAAGGTTAGGAAGTATGTTTTTGTGACACAGAATCATGAAGTAATCCTAAAGTTAAACACATACACGGCGGCGCAGAAATGAAAAGGACTTCAGTTCTCGTCCCTTTCGGGGATTTAATACACCAATTACTGCTGGACATGGAAGGTACCTGAAATCAGGTCTGCGCGCCTTTGCTCACCAGCGCTATAAATGTATGCTTCACTGTTGGAACTGCAGCTGACTTTTCTGCCATTTTCCACTACTTCAATGTAAACATTTTGTTGGGAGCGGATTAAATCTGTTGAGGTAGCGTGGATTAAAGGGCAGGCCAGGGGGCTGCTCGTGGCCACCTTTACGGTACTGGGGGGCACAATGTGAGCAGGCAGAGCTGTGTTCTCTGAAGGCACGCATCTGTGCAAAGTATGTGAGAGGGTCTGTGCTCACTTCAGCTTTCTCACTCGGCGTCTAGCCGTAGCATACCCAAGTCTTTATGTTTCTGAAGCGGTAATCCACGTGTGTGTGGAAAATGTTCGGGCATTTTTAGAGGCATACTTTCAAATTCTTCTGAAGTATTGGCCCCGGCCGCTACAGCTTCGAAGTCCAAGGGCCCCAAGCACTGCGCAGGCGGCGCCAGGACGGGCACTTCAATCCCTCTCAGCCATTTCCTTTATGGCATCGAATGAGGATAAAAGTACATGATTTCACAGTGTGCAGCTCAGCATGATATCTACGGACCATCAGGCGCTATAACCTGCGGTTTTAAATCTCCCTCGGTGATCATCCCCGCCTCACTTGTGCGCCCAAGACCTCCATTCCAAGATGACTGATGACTGGAGGTAGAGGTACCGGTCTAGAGACACCTATTCAGAATCCTGTTTCCACCCTAAATTACCGGCCTGGCCGAGTTTTTGGGCCAGAGTGTGAAACCGCATGCTACATCCGGATTTACTGGGTCAACATGCACGGGGTTAACAGCTGGGCCCAACTCCAAGCATTCCCCTTCTGCCTTAAGCAAGACCTAAGTATGCACTGGAACACGTTTGTTTACACGCCGCGGGACTACCATCATGTTCTTTATACCGCTGGCTGCTCCAGATGCTGAGTGCATGGTACGTGTTGCCGTAACTGATAGTGGCTTAGTACATCCCTTCCAGCTTTGGAATGGTCCATCATATATGGGTCTTGTTTAGGAATCAGGTGTAGAAAGTGACCACTTGTATTCTTTGGCTGGAGGTGGCTTGAGTCTTAGGTTGTAGGGATGCTGTGGGCAGGATGGTTTGCTGACACTGGGAGGTAGCACTGGGTTCTCAGCCGACAGGTTGGGCAATGCTTCCTCTTGCCCAGGGTCAGCCCTGGTGTTTGCTCTGCCAGTGGGTTAGGCATGGATCAATCCAGCCATCCTTTCCTACTGTCCACTCTGAACTACTCTCTTTCCCCACCTGAGGTCTCAGGACTCAGATGTAGGATGTCGGTAGCTGGTGGGATACCCCTGACCTATGAGATGTTTCTGGATACTACCTCCATCCCTCATTGAGCATTGACCATGGAGCTTTTCACTGCTGCTACCTTACAGAGCCCTCGCTCATAGGGAATGCAGAATTTTCATTCTGGGTGTCTGTCTCCTAGTAACACGTTGTCTGCTGACATTAGCACGGCGGTGTGTGGGATTATCATTGTTGGTTTCTATCTTTTGTTAACTCGGTTGGGCATCATACCTTTTCAGCTGCCATAGTAATGGCTTTATTCAGGGTGCACTCAAACATGATTACTGCTGGGGCATATCCTGTTGTGCAGAGGGGGGTGTTTCGGTATGCTCTTAGGATGTTTATGTGGCTCTCTCTGGGTCGTCCTCATGGTCAACCCCTATTCAACTCCTATTCGGAGTGCTCTGTTGAGGCTTTGCATAAATCACTCCACATCTCCGTCTGTCTGTGACCATCATGGCTTTATCTTTAGATGCCGCATGTTAAGGTGCAGCAAGTATTTCTGGAAGTCAGTTCTTTGGAATGCAGGCTTGTTGGCTTTCCTCACTTCCGGTGACAATCCATATGTGGCACGACTATCACAAGAGGAGAAAAGGAGGCTTCACTCACCACACTGCCTCGCATAATTCATAACCACAAAAAGATGCAGCATGGTTTTTCCAAGGAGAGGGGTCCTTTACTCCTCTCTGTCTACTTGAGTGTGATCACCTAATCTTAGAATTTTAAGATATTGGATGAGGTGGCCTCACACACGTAATGTGGCATGGTTCATCATCGGCCACCTCATCCAACCCTGCTAGGATGGTACTACCAAGGCAGACTCAACCTCATGATTGTTGAAGGAGTTCTACAGATATAGAAATCTTCTGACTAATACCTTGGGGATTCAGTTGTAATCTAAAAATACGTTAAGGCATACCATAAGGATCACCTTTATTGGGTGGCACCTTAGATATAGATAAAATTACTATAAAGTACAATTAAGGGATGCTACTGGGTACAATGTCCCTGGCATCCCTATGGTTTGCCAACATGTTTCTGTTTCTTTTTAGCCATACACTGGACTCGGGTATTCATTAGGGTTCTAGAAGGATCCCCTTCCTGGAAAAACCTTGCTGCATTCTTTGGTGTTTATGAGTCCATATGTGGCAAAAACCGTTTCCAACTTGGATTTCATGTGTTCAAATGCCATGGGTGATACTATTTTGACCACAGGAATTTTGGAATGATGTGTGCCTCCCATCTGGAAGTTATAAAGACAATGGGGTGACCCTGTGTCCCTCAGAACCTGGGTATAAATGATAAGAAAGACAATGGTTCTGTCGGATATAACCAAACAATCACTTTGTTTACGGCAATTAATGAAAAAGAATTTTTTGAAAATGATTACATTCAAAGGACCACATAAAGCCAATAACAAAAATATGGTATAAATCACAAAAACCTCCGATTGGCAGGGTGGTAAAGTGTTCTTTTTTATATATAAATTGCTTCATTTATATAAACACCCATAACAGTCTTCTTGCAAATTAAGGCTGCCAAAGTTATAAACATTGAGGTGAATTGGTGAATAAGTGACAAAGTGATCAAAGTGACAGGATTGTTGTGCAATATATACAAAGTGAATACAAAAGTTTCTATGTACAAGATAAAAGTCGGGCAGTATTTGAAAGAGTACAATGACGCCGTTTCTCGGGGATCTCTGGTTCTTATGGGAAAGCGAGTCTTGGACTGGTCCTAGGTACTGTCGACGTTTCGACCCTTTATGTGCGATCTTGTATCGTCACCTGGGTCTTCATCAGGACTTAAATGTTAACAATGGCAACCTATAAAAGCAAGTAAAGCACGTGTCAACAACTAATTGTACAAAAGTCACACGTATATGGTCCCGAATAGGCCAACAGAGGCCATGACTCACCTAGCCAAAAGGTCTAGGATGACCCAATATTCAAATTTGGTAGATCCGATGTGTACATCCACGGAGTATCTAAAAATTAATTAAAATGACGGTCAATGGATGGAATCATCAACCCATCACCATTGATTGCAGAGCTCATCACCCAAAAGTGGGACGTGAAATAACAACATGGACTCATTAAGTCTCAGCGCCAAAAATAGATCCAAAAGGATTCTAACGGTAAACATGGTCAAGCAATGGGACAAGAATGACCATGAAGCTTAACAGTGCAGGCCATGTCAGAATTAACGTAGTGGCGGTGAGATTTACAGCTTGTTAGGAATCAATTACGGGACCCCCCGTGAAATTCGTCCGAAAAACCGGTGGCACAAAACACTTGTTTGCAAGCTCTAATCGTGGCAGGCTTAGATATTCTAATGGCATAGAGAAAGGTATGCTCACCTGAGAAGTCAATTATTAGCGGAAATACTTGACGGTACGTAAACCGGTGATTCGGTTGGGAGCAATGGCAGTCGGGAGGCTCAGACTGCGTCTGCAAAGGAAGCCACACGGGCAAGCTTAGTTAAAAATGCCACGGGGCAAGAACGAAAAGGAAAATTATTCCGTCGCGCTACTGGGACGACTTACTTGGGAGGAGAGTAACAGACTTCTGTCCCCAGCGCGGTGCTAGTTCCCGCGTCTCAGTCCACCTTTCGTTGCTAATGGAAACCAGCGAGAGGCAGATCAGCCGGGATATATAGTGACAGCCCAGTTCCTCTCTAATGTGACGTAGAACGTATAGAAACGCCTGCGCGGTTGCTTAGCAACTAGAGAGGCGTTCTGGCAAATCAAGCAAGCCCGCCAATGGAAAGCGGTGGCTCTTTACTGACGTCAAGTGTGTTTAGCTATTAACATGCAGCGATAAATTGAAGGCCGTCAGAGAGGAAAAACAATTCCTAAATAAGTTCCCGCGTGTCATTGGTGCATCCCGTTTTTTATGCAACAAGCTATGGACACGAATAAAAATTGATGTCACATTGCAAACCGTGCCAAAAATATGCCAAAAAATAATAAATGGTCATGCGTAAAACTATTCTGCATTCTTCGTGAGACATACTGAACATTGTACACAACTATTTTCTTGGCAGATAAAATTGGAACATTGAAGCAATGGGTTACATGAAATGTAATGTTTGGAGAGCAGTACATATCGATATCACACGCAATCCTTAAGTTGTATCAAACCTGAACAGACACAACAATTTATCAAAGGATAGTCATGTGGATGTACAAACATGTTGCAAACGACATGGTGAATTGTTTTACAGGGAGCAAATAGAAATCGCACATTGTGTACAGCAACTTGAGCAATAAAAAAGGCTGTGAGCAGAATGGCAACCTGAGTTAGGAACCTGAATCAATCAGAGTGGTAACAGGTGGTAACTTATGGATAAGATGTAAAAAACCAACATGATACATGGAAAATGAGCCTTTCAATGAAGTTCAAACAACATGACATATAAGAAAGTGGATTTGAACTGAATCAGGCTGACATTCAAATGCACCACATTGCCTACTTAAAGGGAACGAGAGTTCAATGCCCAAAAACCTTTGAATTAGTTAGAGGGAGGAAGGAACCAATAAAGCCCACGGTTCCAGTTGAACCATCCGTCTAAGGATTTTCTCTAACCCAATCCAAACTGTTGTATTGTGTCAAAGGATTGTATCTATCTGTGTTATTTTCTTTTTGAAAGAGCGTGGAAAAAGAGAAAAGTGTTACAACCCTTGATTACAGTTGACCCATCTGTCTTGAAGTTTCCTCAAACTCATTCAAACCTTGTTGTACTGTGTCAAGGGAATGTATCCATTTACATTCCTTTCTTTTTAGATTGAGTGTGATTGAGCCCCCTCTTGGAGCCAGAGTAACCTTTTCAAGCACACCCCATTTAATGTCCTCAGGCAGGTGGTTATGTGTGAGATAATGATCGACCATGGGGGCCCCTTGCGTTTTACATCTGATGCGGCTCATATGTTGGAGCACCCTCACTTTTACCTTTTGTGTGGTTTGGCCCACATACAAAAGACCACAAGGACAAATTATTGCATAAATTACGTTACAACTGTTACAATTTGTAAAACCGTATGATTTGTAGGTTCTGTTATGATATGTGAATGAGGGACCTTCCAGTGTCAAAGGACAGGCTTTGCATTGGCCACACTTAAAATGGCCCACGAGGGGAGGCAAACCGAGGTAATCTCTGAGT
The DNA here is from genome assembly GCF_964204655.1 of Triturus cristatus. Taxonomy (NCBI): domain Eukaryota; kingdom Metazoa; phylum Chordata; class Amphibia; order Caudata; family Salamandridae; genus Triturus; species Triturus cristatus. The sequence goes on along the minus strand of NC_140593.1, from coordinate 378,847,014 downwards.
CCGGGGGTTTTGGGTGGTTCAAGATATGCCTTGACGACATTGTCTTTCACATTTCTCCCTCGTTTGAAGGCAAATAGGGGTTCCCCAGTGGTAGGAAGCTCACTCAAAACCAGGTTCCAATATTTTTTCATGATTTTCTTCATGGCATTGCTTTTACTATTGAATGTGGTGACGCATACAATACTCTCATTTTTGGTTGTTTTCTCCTTTACTTGCAGTAGTTGGTCCCTCGGGCAATACCAGGCGCGTTTCCGTGCACGTTTCAATAAGCCAATGGGATAACCCCTTTCCTTAAGGCGAGTGGTGAGGATGTCAGTTTCTTTAAAGAAATCAGTTCGTCTTGTGCAATTTCTTCTTAGTCTCAGATATTGGCCGTACGGAAGGTTATCCCTAAGGCTGCGTGGATGATGGGAATCATATTTAAGGAGTGTATTCCTTTCCGTAGGTTTGCAATATAAATTGCAAACTAGCCGTCCATCATCTGCTTCAAATGTGAGATCAAGAAAATCGATGGATTTGTTACTCTGTGCCTTGGTGAATTGGATATCAATTGATCTCGTGTTCAACCAGTTGTAGAATTGTTCAAGTTCCTCAACAGTACCCGTCCAGATCATTATGACGTCATCAATGTACCGTTTCCAGGCCGTAATCTGATTGATGAATAGATTAGAAAGGCTGTAGAGATGTTCCTCCTCATACGAATCCATAAAGATATTCGCCAGGCTTGGCGCATAGGTAGCGCCCATCGCGACGCCTTTACATTGATAATAGAACTGCTTCATGAATACAAAGTAATTGTGTTTCATTGCAATTTCTAGAAGGCCTATCAAGAAGTCAGTTGGTATCCAATGTGGTCTTGGCCTCTTATCTAGGGTAGCTCTAATGACATCCAGGGCCTTCACCTGTGGAATGGAGGTATAGAGCGAGGATACATCCAATGTGACCAATAATTGGATTTGTGTTTCGAATGGTTGTCCCTCCAGTAGCTGGATAATGTGCATTGTATCCCGCACATAAGATTTTGTCTCTGGTATCAAAGGTTGGAGGAAGTGATCTATAAACTGATTGAGAGGTTCCAGAACCGATTCGCATCCAGAGACAATGGGTCTCCCTGGTGGTTTGTCTAGGCGCTTATGTATTTTTGGGAGAGTATAAATAGTTGGAATCCTAGCTTCTTTCTTATTTAGGAAGTCACATTCTGGTTGGCTTAAAAAACCTTTTTCCACTCCATCCATGGTTATCTCCTCGATCAATGTTTTAACATCCGACGTGGGATCTTTTGGTATAGGGCAGTAGCTATCTCGAGCTGCCAATTGAAGCTCTATTTCAGCTATGTAGTCTTGTGTGTTCTGCAGTACCACCGCACCACCCTTGTCGGCGGCCTTGATCACGATGGCATCATTGTTTCCCAATGCAGATAATGCCAATCTTTCCTGTTTGCTGATGTTATATTTTAGGTATTCCCTCTTTTCCATCAGATCCATAATTTCTTCAAGGACAATTCTCTCGTAAGCGAGTATTTTCTCACTCATCATGTACGCACATGGCGTAAACGTTGAGGGTGGTCTAAACGGCGTTGCGGCTGTTGTTGGGGCATACACGTTTTTGCTAAAATAGTATTTCAAACGTATTTTTCTGAAAAACCGTTGTAGTTCAACCTTCACATTGAAGGAATCAGGGACAGATGTTGGAACGAATGTTAACCCTTTTTCCAGGACCAACCTTTCCTCGTTGGATAGTGTATGATTGGAAAGATTAATGATTGGATTTTGAGAGCTGACTGATCGTGGATTTGGAACGTCTTGGGTGTTTCTTGGATGAGTCATTTGAGGAGGATTCGATGCATTGTCAATCACTACAGTAACTTGGGGTTCCAAGGTCAGGTGACTCGTACATGGAATTTCCATCGTGGTATCTCTAGTTTGGTGCCCTTCAAGAGGACTGTCAGTGGTGGTTACAGCCAACGTGTCCTGTATGTTTATATTTGGGAGATTCGATGTAATGTCAATCACCAAAGAGGTTTGGGGTTGCAGAGTGGAAAGAGAGGCAGAGTCACCCGTACATGAAGTTTCGATCAATGTGTTGCTGGTTAAGTGATGTGCAGGAGGACTGCCATTGGTGGTTGAGGCCGAAGTGTCGCATGTGGGCACATGTGTAACGGGTCTACAGTGTGAGCCCATAGAAATTACAGAGTTAATGGTTGGACCTAACAAGATTGGAGTTGGATATGTATTTGAAACCACTAGGTTTATTGGGTGGCACCTTAGATATAGATAAAATTACTATAAAGTACAATTAAGGGATGCTACTGGGTACAATGTCCCTGGCATCCCTATGGTTTGCCAACATGTTTCTGTTTCTTTTTAGCCATACACTGGACTCGGGCATTCATTAGGGTTCTAGAAGGATCCCCTTCCTGGAAAAACCTTGCTGCATTCTTTGGTGTTTATGAGTCCATATGTGGCAAAAACCGTTTCCAACTTGGATTTCATGTGTTCAAATGCCGTGGGTGATACTATTTTGACCACAGGAATTTTGGAATGATGTGTGCCTCCCATCTGGAAGGCTTCCCAAGTTCGCACTGACTTTGGGCTATGGCTGTATACCCTGTTTATGGGAGCAAGGTGTTCAGCTTCACTAGTCAGCTGACAAGCGTAGCATTCGGTCACCATGGTTGAACCACTTGGTCTATATGCTAGAACTATACTTCCGTGAAATGTCGCGCTTTTGTCTTCACCACTCCCTGATGTCCCAGGGTCACTAGCAGATTCTGCAGGGTCTTGGGCACTACATGCCTGTGTCCTCAGAGAACTACACAGTCTCCTGTAGATTTGAATTCGTCTCATACTTGCCATAGCTGGTACAATGTTTCCTGTGCCCATGGATCTAGCACTTTTACCCTGTGCTGAAATATCTTGCAGGTGTGCTGACTCGGCTTCCTTTGCCTTTTGTAGGCATTAGTCTTGGAGGGTTTCAATGTTTGAGCATTTAGTTAATACTTGTTTCTGTATTTTTGTGTATTGTTTTGAGGTTTGAATCATAGAAACTCCTAATGCTGGGGGTCCCCAGTTTCCAATAGTAACTAATTGAGTGTCCCCAGCTTTCAGTAATGGTCTAGTGGGGATCCACAGAAGTCAAATGTTGAGGAACTGCTGGTGTAGAATGTGATAATTATGAATTAAGTTGCAGTCTGATCCCACGGCTGCTCCCAGGCCTCTCTTGCCAGTATAACCCCCTACCCCACATTCCAACTTACTTCTCCTCTTAGCTTCTGAGTAAGACTTGCTGAGTTTTTATTACCCATGAGTTGTCTTGTGAACTTCCTGATTATTAGCCCACCGTGTGCGGAGTTGCTTGATTTGGCTATGCCCTCGCATAGCATTATCTTGCGAGCTGGTGCCTGTTATTCTAAGAGGATTTTGCATGCGATTGCCTACCTTGCCTTAGCTCTTTCCCATGAATACTCTGAAACTGGCCCACACTGGCAATTTGCAATCATTTTTTGTTCATGTGTGTAGCTTGCTTAGCTTTTTCTTGCTAGTGACTCACTGCACATAGCAATGGAGCAAAAAATACTTGAGAAAGTCATGATTTTCAGGGATAAAAACCTCTCACACCAGTGCTTAATTTGAGCCGGTGGTTTCCGGTGCTGGGCACCAGTACTTAATTTTCAACACCAGTGCTTATGAAAGTCTGCCACAATGTGGCGCTTTCTGGCCAATTTAGAGATGACCACAACAACAGTTCATTATTAATTCAATATACATCAAAAATGACTATTACAGGCCGCCCAAGCCATTCTTATAGCTTTGGGGGCCTGAAATAGTCCAAACTGTCACACTTGTAGGAGTGTGATGGCTAGCAGTTGTATTGTTACCATCACTGGCAGTGCTGGCAGGGGCAACTGTAGTGCAAGCTGCAGTAGCATCCTGACGAGAGCCCTGGCACTTAATCTTTTTACAAATTAAGCACTGTCTTACCCAAATATGGGTCCTCAATTCGTTTCCTTTGCTTTTACCACCAATAATGTGAGCTCTGTGGGGAAAAAGTGATACACTGTTGTTCATCCTTAACTACAGAGGTTCTGCCCGAGGAACATTCGCCCACATACATCCAACACCAGGAAGTAGCGCCCTGGGGAAAGCCCAAAGAGCATCTTAGGTCCACAGTTACTAACGTTTGTTTGGGCACGCGCGCGCCACAACATAATATAACGCGAGTGCCCTTCAAGACCTAAGTAAATGCCCTATTGGCACTACTATTCCTCCCCATTGACTGGCTCAGGTCCCTTATTATCTTGCAGGGCCTGTTACCCCTGTTCATCCATCTACTTTCATGTCAGTATCCCCACTTTCATGCATCGCCTTTGTACCCTACATGACCAGGACCGTACGCACGCACCACAAAGCTCTCCTCCCCCCTCCCCCACACCAGTCTATTTCTTTGGTGCCTGCAAAGGTGCTATGTAAAATGCGCATGGTGCAAAATAAAACACATTTCAAAGCCCTGCTGTCTAGAGGCAAGGCATTAAACCCCAAAGCCTACACACACAAATAAGCTAAGAAACGGAAAAGTCCCAGCCGTGTTTATTCCTAGTTCTGCGTCGTTAGTTTTTATTTGCTGTTTTCTCTGTTTGTCTGACTCTCCTTTGGTTAATGTGCGCCCTGTCTGACTGTTCCAGCCTTAATTGTGTGCAAGGCATCCCCGGGACAATCCTGGTGCACCGAGATGAAGGCCCAGCGATGCCAAAAGCAGGCAGGAACAGCTCGCTTATGTGGGGCAATAAAAAGACAGAAGGCTGGCGCTCCAACGGAGAACAGACAGGATGTGGCAAATTATAGGGTTCTACACAAGCGTTTCTCCGCTCAAGAAATGCTCTCTGCGGTGCGTGGAAGCCCTCTGGGTGTGTGAGCCTCCTCACAATCACCACGGCATGTTTACTTCCTGCCCTGAAACATGTGCCTTTTTTTTCATTCTTTTACAATCCACCCTAACCTTTTAGGTTGCTAGACTCGTAAATACAATACTATTGTTTTGCCCTAGAAAGGGAGCTTTCACTTTTCCATCAGCCCTTAAATGTAGATATTTCTTGCAGCTTTCCCTCCTCGTAGCATACACCCGCTGTTCTGGAGCATCCTGGGAGCTGTGTAAATAACTATGCACTACCACTACCTGCAGTCCTTATATGCAAGGGTGCAGAGGCGCAACTAGAGCCAAATTTCGGGGGGGCTGAGCAAAAATTTCGGGGGGGGGGGCTGAACTTTAAGTAATAGGCAGAGTGGAGCTGCAGGGGCTCTTAGAAGGGGTGAAACAACAGCGAGGCCTCATTAACATGCAAATGGTCTTTTAAAGACCTGTGAAGTGCTCGGGTGCGGCTGCTTTTTTGCCCGGGAAGGTGTCTCATCCCGGGCTGCCACACACGACGGGGGGGGGGGGGCTGAAGCCCTGCGAGTCCAATGGGTGTTGCGCGCCTGCAAGGGTGGATTGGGATTACAAATCGGCCCGGACGCACGCTAAAAAAATTAAGTGCCCAACATTTGCATATTGCCTTTCCGCATTCTGCGAAGTTTTATAAAAAATAGGGGGGGGGGGGGGGGCGGGGGAGAGACTCTGATAGAGGCATGTTTTCTTAACTGTACTCGGATAAAACAAACAAGCATTTGCAATGCAATAGGTCTCGCATTTATAAGAGTTTGAGCTATTGGCATTGCAAAATTACAATGCCTTTTATTTATGTTTTGGTTTTAAAACAAATAAAAGGCATTGTCATTTACAATGTCAGTAGCATAAACTCGCCTAAAAGCAGTGTGTGGAGTGCAGCAGTGTGTGGAGTACAGCAGTGTGCGGCGTGCAGCAGTGTGTGGCGTGCAGCAGTGTTTCGTGTAGCAGTGTGAGGCATGCAGCACTGTGTGGCGTGCAGCGGCGTGCAGCAGTGTGCGGTGTGCAGCAGTGTCGTGCAGCATGCAGCAGTGTCGTGCAGCATGCAGCAGTGTCGTGCAGCATGCAGCAGTGTTGTGCAGCAGTGTCGTGCAGCGTGCAGCAGTGTCGTGCAGCAGTGTGCAGCAGTGTTGTGCAGCAGTGTGCAGCAGTGTCATGCAGCAGTGTGCAGCAGTGTCGTGCAGCAGTGTGTGGCGTGCAGCAGTGTTTCGTGCAGTAGTGTGCGGCGTGCAGCAGTGTGCGGCGTGCAGCAGTGTGAGGCGTGCAGGAGTGTGAGGCGTGCAGGAGTGTGAGGCGTGCAGCAGTGTGAGGCGTGCAGCAGTGTGCGGCATGCCGCAGTGTGAGGCGTGCAGCAGTGTGAGGCGTGCAGCAGTGTGAGGCGTGCAGCAGTGTGAGGCGTGCAGCAGTGTCGTGCAACATGCAGCAGTGAGTAATGCAGCAGTGTGCAGCAGTGTGTGCCATGCAGCAGTGTGTGGCGTGCAGCTGTGTTTTTCGTGTAGCATTGTGCGGTGTGCAGCAGTGTGCGGCGTGCAGCAGTGTGTGGCGTGCAGCAGTGTGAGGTGTGCAGCAGTGTTTTGTGTAGCAGTGTGAGGCATGCAGCAGTGTGCGGCGTGCAGCAGTGTGTGGCGTGCAGCAGTGTGAGGTGTGCAGCAGTGTTTTGTGTAGCAGTGTGAGGCATGCAGCAGTGTGAGGCGTGCAGCAGTGTGAGGCGTGCAGCAGTGTGAGGCGTGCAACAGTATGGCGTGCAGCAGTGTGAGGCATGCAGCAGTGTAAGGCATGCAGCAGTGTGAGGCGTGCAGCAGTGTGAGGCATGCAGCAGTGTGAGGTGTGCAGCAGTGAGGCGTGCAGCAGTGTGAGGCATGCAGCACTGTGTGGCGTGCAGCGGCGTGCAGCAGTGTGCTGCGTGCAGCAGTGTGCAGCAGTGTGCGGCGTGCAGCAGTGTGCGGTGTGCAACAGTGTGTGCCGTGCAACAGTGTGTGCCGTGCAGCAGTGTTTCGTGTAGCATTGTGCGGCGTGCAGCATTGTGCGGCGTGCAGCAGTAGGAGGCGTGCAGCAGTGGGAGGCGTGCAGCAGTGTGAGGCGTGCAGCAGTGTGAGGCGTGCAGCAGTGTGAGGCGTGCAGCAGTGTGAGGCATGCAGCAGTGTGAGGCATGCAGCTGTGTAATGCAGCAGTGTGCGAAGCAGTGTGTGGCGTGCGGTAGTGTGCGGCGTGCAGCAGTAGCAGTGTGTGGCGTGCAGCAATGTTTTGTGTAGCAGTGTGAGGCATGCAGCACTGTGTGGCGTGCAGCGGTGTGCAGCAGTGTGCGGCGTGCAGCAGTGTCGTGCAGCATGCAGCAGTGTCGTGCAGCAGTGTCGTGCAGCATGCAGCAGTGTCGGGCAGCATGCAGCAGTGTCGGGCAGCATGCAGCCGTGTCGGGCAGCATGCAGCAGTGTCGTGCAGCATGCAGCAGTGTCGTGCAGCAGTGTGCAGCAGTGTCGTGCAGCAGTGTGCAGCAGTGTGTGGCATGCAGCAGTGTTTTGTGCAGCAGTGTGTGGCGTGCAGCATTGTTTCGTGCAGTAGTGTGCGGCATGCAGCAGTGTGAGGCGTGCAGCAGTGTGAGGCGTGCAGCAGTGTGAGGCGTGCAGCAGTGTGAGGCATGCAGCAGTGTGAGGCGTGCAGCAGTGTGAGGCGTGCAGCAGTGTCGTGCAACATGCAGCAGTGAGTAATGCAGCAGTGTGCAGCAGTGTGTGCCATGCAGCAGTGAGTAATGCAGCAGTGTGCAGCAGTGTGTGCCATGCAGCAATGTGTGGCGTGCAGCAGTGTTTTTCGTGTAGCATTGTGCGGCGTGCAGCAGTGTGTGGCGTGCAGCAGTGTGAGGCGTGCAGCAGTGTTTTGTGTAGCAGTGTGAGGCATGCAGCAGTGTGAGGCGTGCAACAGTATGGCGTGCAGCAGTGTGAGGCGTGCAGCAGTGTGAGGCGTGCAGCAGTGTGAGGCGTGCAGCAGTGTGAGGCATGCAGCAGTGTGAGGCATGCAGCACTGTGTGGCATGCAGCGGCGTGCAGCAGTGTGCGGCGTGCAGCAGTGTGCTGCGTGCAGCAGTGTGCTGCATGCAGCAGTGTGCAGCAGTGTGCGGCGTGCAACAGTGTGTGCCGTGCAACAGTGTGTGCCGTGCAGCAGTGTTTCGTGTAGCATTGTGAGGCGTGCAGCAGTGGGAGGCGTGCAGCAGTGGGAGGCGTGCAGCAGTGTGCGGCGTGCAGCAGTGTGCGGCGTGCAGCAGTGTGAGGCGTGCAGCAGTGTGTGGCATGCAGCAGTGTGAGCTGTGCAGCAGTGTGAGGCGTGCAGCAGTGTGTGGCGTGCAGCAGTGTGTGGCGTGCAGCATGCAGCAGTGAGTAATGCAGCAGTGAGTAATGCAGCAGTGAGTAATGCAGCAGTGTGTGGCATGCAGCGTGCAGCAGTGTGTGCTGTGCAGCAGTGTGTGCCATGCAGCAGTGTTTCGTGTAGCATTGTGCAGCGTGCAGCAGTGTGTTGCATGCAGCAGTGTGTGGCGTGCAGCAGTGTTTTGTGTAGCAGTGTTTTGTGTAGCAGTGTGCGGTGTGCAGCAGTGTGAGGCGTGCAGCAGTGTGAGGCGTGCAGCAGTGTGAGGCGTGCAGCAGTGTGTGGCGTGCAGCAGTGTGAGGCATGCAGCAGTGTGAGGCATGCAGCAGTGTGAGGCATGCAGCAGTGTGAGGCATGCAGCAGTGTGAGGCCTGCAGCAGTGTGAGGCATGCAGCAGTACATGAAATACAAGCATCTCACTGCTAATAGGTTAAACACTGAATATAATACCATTTACCAGCACAACATGGGTCTAGAGACACACAGAAAGGCAGAATAGAGTCCGCTATTTCAGATCACATTCTCAGCCTACAGCTTGGTGCCATTAGCTGGTGCGCTTACACCACCACTGTTAAGCGCCCGGCTTTTAACTAGTGCACCACGTGCTGCCCCACGAGGCCGCCAGTAACTGCAACACTGGGGCTCGTGCCCCAGCCCTTTCACTTTATAAATCACTGTTAGCAGATCTGTTAATCCCACTGGTGCAACTCCAGTGAGGCAGGACTACGGCTCCCACAATGCATCACATTATTAAACGAAAGCTCAGGACTGGAAAAGACTCGAGACCTGACTGTTCAACTGAAACCCCCACCGCAGCAGCCTCAGCGCCTGGTTACCCTTGGGGGCGATTAGACGCACTTTACAAAACTTGTTGATGTTAAATTGATAATGAATACGTGGTTGCTGGCGAATGAGTGCATCAGATAATCTGTGCTAGAAGTAAAATGTGGACTTTATGCCACACCCGAGCGAATAAACGGAAATACTTCTTTGCTCGGATACCAACCCCACCTTGTTCTCTCTCTTACACGCACATCACGCACATGGTCACTGCTTATCATGAACTAGCATTACGGGCGCTCTATTACATAAATAAAAAGCCATGGTGAATGCTGCTGGATGCTGTTTGGCAGGTGGGAGGGGTAAATAAAAGGCCACAGTGATTAAACAAAGAAAGTGAAACCAGCCATGGCATCTTGCTGGATGATGTTTGGGAGACAGAGAACAAGAGCACACTGAAGCTGACGAGGAGGGAGTGGGAGGGGGGAGTGGGGGCGGGCGCAGTGGTGCGGGTCGCAGTTGTAAAAGGCAGGGAGAGGGTGAGATTGAGGAAGGGAAAGATAGGGATCAAAGGAAAAAACAAGGGGGTGGCAAATGGTGTGCACTTTGATGTCCTCAGTGGCCCCGCGGCTCACTGAGGACATCAAAGCAAGTGATCAGGCAGTGCTTTTCAGGCTGCCAAATGGTGCGCGCGCCCGGGGCACATGCACTGTATTTGGAGGCCTGAAAAGCCACTGTTTGCACTTCCAAAACTCGCTTACTTTAAGTCTCGCCAGAGCAGCGCTAAAGCGCTGTCTCAGGCGAGACCTAAAAATATAGAGATTAGTGCACCCTGGTGAAGCACACATGAAAACAAGTGAGGCCACTTTTGCTCATGCCCCCTGCCCTGGCTCAATATGCATATATTAATGGGCCGGCCTAGCGACAGAAGGGGAGTGACACCTCTGCCCCTTGATAAAAGGGAGGTAATGGACGCCCATCTGCCTCCTGAAAGGCCAGTCAGGCATCCACTGGGCTGCTGGCTGCATCCGAATAACACAGACACCGCCCAAATCGGGCCCCCCCAGGCTGCCCAAAAAAGCAGTCCACAGCTGGAACTCGGATACTGCCCGCCTTAACAATCTGACCCTGCTTACATGTTACACCAAGTACAGTGTACACAGACTTATTGCTTTTGCACTCAATCATAAATGTGCTGTCGTTGTTGACTTGACAGGAGTCACAGAGGTTAGTGATTACCCCATGGGGGCCGGAAGCAAGTACCTGTCGACAGCACATCTGGTTTCAGCAGACACGTTTACATGTTCTACACACAATACCAGTACATACAACTCTTGCCATACCTTATCAGTGCCCTCCTGCTAGACACAGGCCAGTGTTGGGGTGACCACCCGATTTCCACGAGTGATAAGGGATGAAGTACCCCATGCCGTACATTATAAGGATATTGCAAGTCAGCAAGGAATTCCATATCCATCTAGAGAAACGAGGCCGAAGACCGAGTTCCTTTATAAGGTTATGGAACTCCGAGGTGACTTGCAATATCCTTATCATGTATGCCAGGGGTTACTTTATCCCATATAATACACGGTCACACCATCACCTTTCCCACAAACCACTTAAAACTTTGGTTCGTAGCCCGTTCATTTGAAAGAGCAAGCATGTTTGCATGCATGAAGAATAAAAATAAAACCTCTACTGTAAAATTAAACATCAAAAACCTGCTAGATATTTGTGTCAAACAAATATTAGAAAGAGTTAAATACAAGTCCGTTTAAAAAAAATAAGCTGCAGTAGTTCGGAATGTGTAGAAACATACAGAAATATTTTAGCTTTTCTCTATCTAAGGAGTGCAAAAATAAACATATTCTCTCTGCTTGTCATTGTAAGCTATGAAAATAGAGCAAAGGAAAGAAAAGCGACGTTCAGTATTTCGTTGCTTTAAACAGCTGCTTCAATTATGCTCCATGACCTGATCTGCCTTTCATCTCAGGTGCTAGCTCTAGCAGGAGGCATTGTGATGTCAGAACTCAACTGTTCTAACATAATAGTTGAGTTCTGACGTTTTTTCTTATATTTGGCAACTGGCTGCATCAGTCCCCGATTATAAAGAAATTAGAGACGTGCATTCATACAGGGATCATACATCCCAACCCTCCCGATTCAGGCAGGAGACTTCCGGTTTTAAGGCTAGTCTCCCGCCTCTCAATTCTTGCTTGCAAAAACCCAATTCCTCAGTGGGCTTCTTCCGACAGGGACTAGTCTTGTGTGACTTGGAGTATGAACTGCCAGGAACCTGTTCCTGCAGGGCAGTGCACAACTTTTTGTCACACTTTGTCTGCCTGCCATAGCGCTTTCTCCGCGCTCCAGACAGGTTAGAAAAAAAAAGTATATTTGCATTTCTGATATCCGTCCCCCAGCAGCAGCACATTTGCAAGTCCCATACATGACAATAGACCCATTTCAGCACTCCATTGAAGCCAATGGGAGAAAGACATTCTTCCGATTATTTTAAAATCTCCCACTTTTCTATTCTACAATGTTGGCATGTATGAGGGATTACAAAATCCTATGTATTATAATATCATATCTTAATCCACAGAAGGGCCAAGTCTAGGGCATTGCCACTGTAATTATGCAAATGATCTGCGTTTTTTGAATAGTTATGGATTTGTTATATTTGCCACATCCATCATCTGCTGCATAATCTGCCGATTTTTACTAACAAAATGGTTGTGGCTCAAATGGTTCAAAAGTTACTCAAAACGCAGTGACACATGTTGCGCAGTGGAAGAACCTTTGCAAAGTTGCTATATTTGGTTAAACTGGGACAAATAAGCCACCTATGCCTAGACAGTGTTAACAAGAGTAAAAGTGACAACATAATGACCGCATTACACTGCATAATTTGCCTTTTCTTGCGGCACCTTCTGTTGGTTTCATTTTTAGTAAACAAAATATACATGACTTCTTTCACAAAAATATTTTTTCCATTCGCGAAACTGCTAAATGTTGACTGTTTTTATGGTTCCATCCAGGGCAATCCGCAAAACCCAAGTACATTTACAATCTCCAATATGTGGAAAAAGAGGAGGTAAATTAGGTCTGGATACCTTTTGTGTAAAAAAAAAATTGTGAAAGGTCAAGCGCAAAGTTCTCCAAACATAAAAAAGGGGTTCAGCACTGGAAGGGGGCGGGAGGTGGGGGTAAAGCCACGCAAAGTGGCTTAAAAACCGCTATGTAATTATGAAGCAGGGCATTGCACCACCGGGGAATCCTAAAAAGTGCAGCTCAAGTGGTGCAATGCGCTTGTAAATATGCCCCCAAGGGCCATTTAACAGAATACGGTGTGCTCTCGTTGTTTACGCCAGGCGCACCTTTCAAAAGGTGTGCCCTGCACAAACAAGGAGAGTGTGCCATTTTAGATTGAATGCACTGCCCCCAGGGCAGCCATGAAGATGTGGTGCCCTGTGGGCAGCGCATTTAGGTGAAATAGGGAGTAACTTTGAAGCAGCCGCTCCGTGTGTCACTGTGCAAGCGGCACCTGCCTGCACTTTTAAGGGGAATTAGAGATCCCTTTGCAGGCGGGTGCAGTGAGTGACAGCACCCGCTGCAAGGGGATATCTGGGGGGGATCCATAAGCCTCCTTTTCCTCTTCCAGAAGGTTGCTATTAGGGGATGCACTGACAGTGCACCACCTGTTTAGGTGGCGCACTGTCAGTTAGACTCCTGACAGCTTCTTTGCCTCTGCGCCCGCGTCTATAATACGGCATAGGCGCAGAAGCAAAGGGATTTCCTTATTTACATGAGGCCACTTCCCCGTGAAAATGAGGGCTCACCCTCTGGTGATGGCGCTGGCGCTATATGTGTGGATGTGCTAACTATATTACGGAAAGGGCCGCACAAGTGTCTGCGGTCCTTTCTGTAATACCAAAGTTCCCCCGGGAAGCGGGCGTACATGCCCTTTGGGGCCCTGGGGCGCTTTCCATAATACCGCCCCTGGTGGCTGTCTGTAGAAATGCACCCGTACCCCTGCATGTGGGCACGTTTGTTAAATGACAGTGGCAATACAGCCTGGTATCTCCATAAATCACGTGCATACACACTTAATCCACAGAAGGGCCAAGTCTAGGGCAGGGCCACTGTAATTATGCAAATGATCTGCGTTTTTTGAATAGTTATGGATTTGTTATATTTGCCACATCCATCATCTGCTGCATAATTTGCCTTTTATTGCGGCACCTTTTGCTGGTTTCATTTTTAGTAAACAAAATATATATGCTTTCTTCCACAAAAACATTTTTCCATTCGTGAAGCTGCTAAATATTGACTATTTTTATGGTTCCATCAAGGGCAATCCGCAAAACCCGAGTACATTTTTAATCTCCAACATGTGGAAAAAGAGGAGGTAAATTAGGTCTGGATACCTTTTGTGTAAAAATAAAAAAGTGTGAAAGGTCAAGCGGAAAGTTCTCCAAACATAAAAAAGGGGTCAGCACTGGAAGGGGGCGGGAGGTGGGGGTAAAGCCACGCAAAGTGGCTTAAAAACCGCTATGTAATTATGGAGCAGGGCATTGCACCACCGGGGAATCCTAAAAAGTGCAGCTCAAGTGGTGCAATGCGCTTGTAAATATGCCCCCAGGGGCCATTTAACAGAATACGGTGTGCTCTCGTTGTTTAAGCCAGGCGCACCTTTCAAAAGGTGTGCCCTGCACAAACAAGGAGAGTGTGCCATTTTAGATTGAATGCACTGCCCCCAGGGCAGCCATGAAGATGTGGTGCCCTGTGGGCAGCGCATTTAGGTGAAATACGGAGTAACTTTGAAGCAGCCGCTCCGCATGTCACTGTGCAAGCGGCACCTGCCTGCACTTTTAAGGGGAATTAGAGATCCCTTTGCAGGAGGGTGCAGTGAGTGACAGCACCCGCCGCAAGGAGATATCTGGGGGGGGATCCATAAGCCCCCTTTTCCCCTTCCAGAGGGTTGCTATTAGGGGACGCACTGACAGTGCACCACCTGTTTAGGCGGCGCACTGTCAGTTAGCCTCCTGACAGCTTCTTTGCCTCTGCGCCCGCGTCTATAATACGGCACAGGCGCAGAAGCAAAGGGATTTCCTCATTTACATGGGGCCACTTCCCCGTGAAAATGAGGGATCATCCTCTGGTGATAGCGCTTGTGCTATATGTGTGCAGGTGCTATCTATATTATGTAAAGAGCCGCACAAGTGTCTGCGGCCCTTTCTGTAATACCAAAGTGCCCCGGGGGTCCGAAAAGCGGGCGCACATGCCCATTGTACCCCTGGGGCAGTTTCCATAATACCACCCCTGGTGGCTGTCTGTAGAAATGCACCCGTAACCCTGCATGTGGGCACGTCTGTTAAATGAGAGTGGCAATACAGCCTGGTTTCTCCATAAATCACGTGCAAACACATTGAATAATAACCAGTGGGATTGTGGCCATTGTTGTCTACATAACCTTCTTGAGAACATCTGCCTACGAACGTCAGAAGTGCCGCACCTTTCATTGCTTCTCATAAATACTCTGGCAGTGATAATAACGGTAACACCATGTGTGATAGTCATTGGGTGGAGAAGTCACAGCCTGAAGAGCTACTGAACCGCTGTACAGGCAATCACATCCACCACTAGCACACTGATCAAAAGAAATCTGCCAGGATGGTTCATATTTCAGCCTTTGGAACAGCAAGTTTTCTGGAACCCAGTGCTTTTTTAACACACTGGTGAGGGTTCAAAAATTCCATGGTACAGGACGTCGAGGCCACACCACCAGCTTTAGAGAGTTGTTACAAAAGACCCTGTTTAGCCTATTTCCGGATACCGCGGGAGGACATGCAGCAGGTGGGGATTTGTACGTATTTGCCAGTATATGGGCCTGTGTAAGCACACAAGGTGCTGCTTTACCGGGCATCATTCTGGACCCCCATCTCACACAGAGAGGAGGAAGAAGGATTGTGGATGGCTACATCACCTTCCTGTCCTAATACACGTACGTACCCCAAAGATACAGCCAACCATAAGAAATCAATAAGGAACTGGACAGATCAAGCCAGAAAACAAAAGTCACTCCTAAAAGCCACCATTCTGGACCCAATCATGCCCTCACTGATAAAGTAATAGGTCCGTAGGTTCATAATGTCTTTAGCTAGGCTCACTTCTAAGAATGCTCTAGGCAGATGTTGAGATGCTATTTTTTTGAAACAATATTGATTTGGGTTGCCAAAAACAGGTATTGGAAATTCAACCCCAAAGGTTTTGATCATGCTACCATCAATATTAAGAAGCTGTACTCTGAGCTTAAAAGATCAATATAGCCTTTGGTTTTATTAAATTGTTATTAATAAATTTTACGGACAGCCAATTTTTCCCATTTGCTGCTTCCTAATGTACATTGATCCTTCATGTGGTCATTCGATAGCCTGTAAAACAAAGGGACATCATCTGCATAAATGTGACAACCAACGCCTCTTCTAGAATGTCCAGTGAAGATTTTACATGCATGTTTGAATAAACGTGAAAGGGCATTGACTGGTGACACAGAAAATGCCCTTCAGTTGTATGAATCCTTACATCCAACAAAGCTGTTTTCAACAGCGGGTTCACCTAGGCCGATTTAAGATCGCCTGGCTTTGTCACTTTAATTTGTAAAGGAGACATTTATTAAATACAAAATGATAGGGGGAAACTTCTGACGTTTTCAGTTATAATTCTTGATGGCAGCTGATCACTCTCATAAATCGTTGGTTTAGAGTCCAGGATAAGACAATGAATTTCATCTGATGTGATGATAGCATGCTTTGTTTCCTGAAAGTTTGGACGCCAGCCAAACTGCTCACGACTGCACCCAGTTACTCTTTTAACTCACAAGCTCTAATTGACTTGTCCTTATTTTGTCTCTAAACGTATTAATGTTCAATCTCAGAAAAGATGGAAGTGTATGACTTTCCTCAAATGATCCCTCTTTTGCTTCAGTTTGCACAGTTATTCCTTCTTTTAGCAATTTAAAGGTTCTGAGAAAAAGTTTACATATTATATCTATTGATTTATGACACTTTTTTTGACTTTGTGAAACTCCCTTTCCAACCGTTGCAGCTGTACGGTAAAGCAATTTTTATATTTCCTGGACTTCTCGTCTCTGCTTAGTTTTGATGGTGTTAAGGACTAAAGCAGATTAGTAGAGCTGAATTGTACTTCAAGATCGATTTGTCTAATCAGATAGAAGCCAAGTTTTGCATCACCGGAGGACAAAATTTTGACCTAGGTTCAGATGGTGGTTGATATAGTCCTAGATGATTTTCTGTGATTCCTGTATTTGTTACGTTTTGTCACTTTTTCGGAATTATATCATTACATGGAGAAAACCTTAACTGGTAATGCTATGGTCAAGCAGGGTTGTTTACACAGTATTCACTTGGGTACCACTCAACCACAGCAAGCCCATAAGCACTAGTAAAAAAATACCTGCCAAACAGCACATGAAATGCACTTGTTAAACAAAGTCTACTGTAACAATGAGATCGTCATCTTTGCATCTGTTATAAATGGGGCTACCAGCTCTGTAGTCTCTATTCCTTTTTAGGTCGAGCCTAGCGGCAGCGTGCATGCACAGCTCGCTCTGTGAGGCATGCTGTAATGGAGTAAGCACTGGAAGCCCCGCCCACTCTCCGCCCATATTTGTCATTGGCTTGTGTCATTGTCCTTCGTAAATGCTGGCTTCTGATGCGTAAATAGGCTTGTTAGTCCCTCCTTAGTACTGCCTTCTCTTCATTTGTATCCTCCAATGGCGACTGCCCCTTTTACTTGGCTTGTTACAGGGTCTCTGTTTTAAGTTGGTGAGCACTATTTTGTTTATTAACTAACTAATGGGGACAATGGCAGCTCCTTCTTGCATTTGCAGTGCACCCACAAAGGACAATGGCGGAAGCTTTTCACATAAAACGCTATGCCGCTCTAACTTTAGAAATTTACACAAAGGCAGTGTTTTTTTGTATTTTATTACTTTTGAGATGAAGGCAGTGTCTGCTTCAGGGACACCGCGCTTTCTCTCAGCTTTTATTTTTAAAAAAATAATAATAATTGCATGTTGAGCGTGGTGCCCGCTTTAGGGACACTGCGCTCAGTTTAATTTTTGTTGTTGTTTTAACTATAATGTTGTGTGTGGCACACGCTTCAGGGACACCGCGCTTTGTTGCATTTAAAAAAAATAATAATAAATTTAAACGTTAATAGTGAGCATGGCACCCACTTCAGGGACACCGTACTCTCTTTCTTTTTTTTTTACTTCATTGGTGAGCGCAGCACCCGCTTCACGGACACTGCGCTCTGCAATACAATAGATCTCGCTTTTGCAAAAGTTTGACCTACTGGTATTTTAAATGACAATGCCTTTTACTATTATAAAAGGCACTGCCATTTACAATGCCAATTGCTCAAAATCTCGTAATTGGGAGACCTACTGCATTGTAAATGCTTGTTATACTTCCATTTGTATTTGTCCATATTTGTTTTGGGCTCATTTTATTTGTGTTTAGCCATATTACTTTTGTGTTTCTGAAACATTAAACCTTTACTGGTACATTTTCACATTTATGTAATAAATAAATGCATACTCACACTTGAATGACTGATGGGTGTAGGCGCTATACACAGCCAGTTATAATAAATCAATACATTCATAGGGAAATATTAACAATGCAGCACAAACATGTCCACATCTGCAGCTGTTTAAGCTTCAACAGGAAACATCACTGTGTTTAACTCCCGTCCTCTCGACCTGCTAAGCTATGGGCCTGACAGTCATAACTGACAGTATGAAGAATCGGTCAAAAGAAAATCTATTTTACGATTTTTCCATGGTTTCCATCTGCATTTATCAGCATTTATCTGTAAAATTCTGTGAAAACTGAAAGCTCGAAGCCTTCATAATAGCTGGAATTTGGTAGACAGAACATGTAGATTTTATGACTTTATGTTGCTGTCGCATTGTATTTCATCTAGTTTATGAACATTGTGATTTATAGCAGATTGCTATTTTAAACTGTTTATTCTCTTGAGTTTCAATATCTTGTAATGATTGCATAAGCCTATCTTTCTTATTTTCAACCCACGTACTTGCATCTTCGACAATATGATCTGATCTCATAAAAGTAAGTTTGCGAGTTCAAAGAGTTATTCCTCAATTAGATAGTGGGTTGTTTGGGAAAGATTATACAATTCAGCTATACTTTTTGTGATAGCCTCATGGGTCTCCGTAGGCGTTAGGGCCATCACTATGAGATGGAAATCCCCTAGATGTCCGTTATTGTCTATTTGGCAGGAAGATATGGTACAATGGGGGCCGTGCTGAAAGCGCGGCACTCGGAAGAGAAGAGGCAAGAGGGTTGCGGAAAGAGCCTTTCTCTATGGAGTGGGACATCATGTTAGAAGACTTTAAACAGCTAGATCTAATACCTACACAAGGCAATCCCACGCAATAATCCAATGTCACACCTTACGAATACGGGGCTAGACCCTTACAGACGCCAGACTGCATACCAACGAATATAAGCAGAGTAGGACCCGTATTGCTATATTAATAACCCTAATAGGCCGCTGTATGTATCTGAAATGGCAGATCTGGGGGGTGGACAGGGAGAAGTTATCAATGTTAAAGTTAGGTTAAATATAAACTTGCTTGGTATCACCGAACTCGGTGTCATATTGTTTTACATGTATACAAACGATCCCTTTCTGTCTGCTGAAGCGAACATCAGACAAACCACATCTGTAACTGAAATGTATAACATGACATGTATTATGCATAGTTTGGAAAATCAACAAAAGATAAAATGCCAGATGCATCAATAATGTCAATATATTCTGCAGCCATGGTTCTCAATAAAATATGTTAAAAAAAAAAAATATGAGCACTTCCATAGCTTTAAACTGACAGATATTAAAGTATGCAACTTTCAGATTTTTTCCAAAGATTATGGCTGCCTCCTACACCGTGCTTAGCTCCCTATAAAGGATAAGCAAAACATAGTTCACAGAAGGATTTGATGCGATATGTTATCTGAAAATTCTTTCAAACATGATTGTTGGCAGTCCATACAATGAATTCTTAACTTCCTACAAGATCCAATATGGTGGAAGCC
The DNA here is from genome assembly GCF_964204655.1 of Triturus cristatus. NCBI lineage: Eukaryota > Metazoa > Chordata > Amphibia > Caudata > Salamandridae > Triturus > Triturus cristatus. The sequence continues at coordinate 378,827,792 of NC_140593.1, read as the reverse complement.
TAGGCTACTACTATTGATAAAGTGATCGGCACCAGCTGCAATGCTCTACGAAAATTAATCGCTTTACTTTAAACCATTGGATAAAGAGCTTCGTTTTTCAATTTTCACTTATAGTTAAGGATACAAAAATGGTATACTAAAATACATAAAAAAATAAGTTTAAGATTTTTGTATACCACTGTGATTTTATTTATTTTTTACAGCAGTTTTACTGATGGTTCAGCAATTTTGGGACCTTAATTGTGGGAAACTTGTATATGCTTTTTCAATTGATTACCTTTTATGAAGTCAATCTCAAATGTAACTACGTACATAGCCATTTCTTCTACTATGAGGTTTTTCCATACATCCTCAAGTTTTCATTGAGAAATACCTACTTGCATTATTCATGAAATTACCTTGTTTCAGCCTTTCATCCCAATCACTTTTCCTGGAGCCTCTTCACCCCTGCAGTATGCACACTGACAGGGCATTATTCAGGCGCGGCTGGCACAATTAACAGAGGTGGGCTGTGCGGTTGAGTGGGGCAGTGCGGAAGTGGATAGACAGGATAGGGAAAGTAAAATTTAAAAAAAAAACAATAAAACCACTTACCTTGCACTCGCCACATCACCAACTTGGCGATACGGCGAGCGCAAGGTAAGTGTATTTTTTATTTTACTTTCCCTATCCCGTCATCTGTCCACTTCCCCACCCCGCCCCACCGCTGTTACCTGTGCCTGCCGCACCCGGTATTAATAGAGGATTTAAAATATTCAACATGTTCCTCATATTCCATTTCTTGAAGACATGAAGCCCCAGCATTAGACAAAGCACCTCAAATTGAACACCACTATCTGTTAGCATAGAGCAATCGCTGATGTTTCCTGAAAAAAAAGTTACTAGGGGGACATCAGCAAGCAAGGCTTTACAAGCAGCCTTTTCACACCATTTGACTATGTGAAATCATTATATACTGTGCTTATTAGAACTACAAAATAACTAGTGGGTTCTTTTTGTGTTTGACAATCAACAGCACCTCCCACTGTGCTCTGGTACCTTGAGTCTTTTGGTCACAATGGGATCATTTCACTCTTATGTTCACTTTATTCCCAAATGCCAAACTTGTGCCCCCTCTTTAAGCATAATGGTGATATAAAGCACAACGATATCCAGTTCTCATCAAACAATCCTATAGCTCCAGCAAAAAGGATCTGAGAACAACCCTCTGTATGATGACGTGGATTGAGTTGAGAGGCCTATTTCGATTTCATTAACTAGGTTGCCGATTAATATCAATATACAACTATTCAAGTCCTTCTCAGTAATACTGTATGAGCAGTGACATACCTTCTTTTTGATCATAATTGTATAATACTGCAACTAACCTTATATCTCTTTTTACATCCTGGAACTGGACATGCAAAGGGCTTCTCGTCGCCGCCATTCATACACATAGAGCTGAGGATGGCCTCGGAGCTGATGGCGCTTTCTGTGGTCCAGGACTCGTCACTGTCTGATTCCTCATAGTCTACTTCCTCTTCGTCGTATTCACTTCCTGGGAAACAAATGCACAGAAGGAAAGTGAAGTTAAATCCCACCCACTGTACTTTAACCTGTAGAACAAATCAAACAATCCCTTCAGGCGTACAATGGCTGCAGAAACGCACTTCTTTCAATTAAATAAAGTCCTGCTCTACATATGACTGCAGGGAGACAACAAATTTACTCCCCTTAAATAGCTCAGACATCTGATGTTAATATATGGCCATGAGCAGTTAACCAAACAAGCTTTAAAGACTCCATCAGGTATTGATTAACAGCTCAGCTTCAACACCTCTTGCAGAACAGGAGTAAAAAACACAGCACTAGAAAACATTGCCTTGTAATAAGCCCACAGCTGGTTATTTAGGGCCTTTCCAGTGCACAACACAATCCTGAGGAGCATAATTCTGCAGATCATAAACTGTGTAAAATCATATGTTGACAAGTCTTAATGCATTTACTAGCCCTGTGGAGGGAGTAGAAATTATAGCACAACATTAATAAGAGTTACAGCAATTAGAGTTGCCAGGTTTGTTCCCTCTTGTGTGAGAAAGAGCGGCATTGTTCCGGCCGCCCTTGCGTGTTCACAGCACGCGGGTGCTTAAGGTGTTCAACACACCTGGTGCTCGTTTTCTGCATCTCATCTGAATGCATTTTAATAAATATTAATAAAACTGTCTGAATGAGAAATACTCCAGGGACACAGAAGGCCAGCTTTTGCAGCCGTCCCACAGTAAGCTCTCAGCTATGGGAGCCAACTCCACCCTGTCCCATAAAGAACAGGCTCTTGGGAGAGAAGTTTCAAATATTTGTAGAAATAACAGGAACTGTTCATCGAAAACCATTAAAAGAAGCCGTGTGCCGCAGGATATACCAGTAGGCGCACTATGGGGCTGATTTAAACATGGTGGGACCTGCCTTGGAAGAAAGGCTCAGAGATAGCAATTTAAGGCCTGGGCATTATAGTGGAAGTGATAACCCAACAAGAGGGTGCTAGAAGTGTTCACCCCATGGAGGAGTACAATCTTGGGTACTTTTCCAGGACCCACATAATAAATGTGAATGGAGCACTGGGAATTTCGTCCCAGCACCTTAGAGACACTAGCAGGGCCTTGAATGCAAGCTCACCACAGTGTACAAGGTGGTGGCGCAGTGATGTGATGCGAACAAAAATGGTGGAGGACCAGTTACTCTAAAGTATGCAGGTATTTTTTCAGAGTTTGACGGAAGTGGTCCTCCACCTAATAGGGATTGAACATTTTTAGTTTACCACAAGTGGATAACATCTGGACAGATAATGTCATACTCGAAGGCAGTCCTCAAGAGTTGTGAAGTTTAGCCGTTTTAAGTAAAACCTCACTTTGGCAATACATCTGTGACTGGCTCTCTTCCAAAGGCTCCTGTCGGTAAGTTATTGGTTGCCGGGAAGGTAAGCAGGTCACAGTGCTACAGCTAAAGATGACCCTGCTGGTCTGAACAGCCGCCGCCTCAAAGGGGAGCATTTCTTTTGAGGTTAGGTGCACATTGTTGGTGAAGTTGGAGTCTAATCAGCCCACCCCAGAGGAAATGCAGCCTTGTCATACGAGTAAGACGACATTTCGTTGCCTCTTCCTTCACATCTCATTTCCTTTGACCAGCCAATGCAAAAAGTTGTACAAACATTTGGCTGGAAGTGGTTGTTCTCCGGTACTCGATTGTCACAATCAAACTATATTTTCAGGGTATTCACTCAAGATACAATTGTATGCAATTAATCTAAATCGAGGCATTGTATAATTGATAGTGGTTATCACGAACACTAGAACGACTGGAGCTCTCTCCTTCTTGATCAGTGAAAGCTGGTACATTTCAGACCCCATGAACGTTACTAAAACATGACCAGGTACATATCGAGACAAGAAGGTCCCATTACCAGCTGATGAGGTGCAACGCTTTATGTCCTAAAATGAGTGCACCAATAGCTCGACCTTATGTTAGTATTTGCCCAATGGAAGCATTGCACTAGAACAATTCATCATATACACATTGGTGTTTTTTGGATCCTATGCATACAAACATAAATGTACCACAATTACTACATTTTCCCTGCCTCCCTAATACAAAATACAGATTTTTTCTTTTTCATTCAAATGGGGGACAAATGTTTCAGTGCAGTCACTATAGGTCATGTAGTTTAACAGGGTGCAGATTTTGTCTCATTAGGAAAAAACGCCATTCCAATACTGTAGTTGAACTGTTGATATATGGCCAAGTCGACAAGGACCGCAACCCATGTATATATTTTGTCAGGTTTCTTGAACAACTTAAAAAGGTGAAGATATAGTATAAAATGCATTGAAGACACTGTAATGAAAATTCATTGTATCTATTAAATTAGTTATACTCACAAGTAGGTGGCAAAATGTTAGTGATTGCTGTGACATTCACTCTACGAATTGTACAAATAAAAATTACTGAAAGTTAAAACATTTATAGTTTTATATTTCTAGTTTAAAGTGTAGTTTAGAATACCATAAGAAGCCAATCGAAGACCCCTTTATTAAAAAAAAATGTAACAAGAGTATGTAAGGCCTGCTCAATTAAATTATCCAGTCATTTCTTCCACAATGCTTTCCATCAAGTTCAGTGCAACAAGCAGCCAAACTTGTGGCTTCTTCAACTCCAGTCGCTGACCTCAGTATGCACCATATACTTTTATGTGCCAACAAATGTCTCACTTGTCTTGGACAATCAACAGTGACTTCAGCTAAGAGGTCATGCCCAATAAAGAAAAGAAAATACATTGGCAAAGTCAATAGTTCTGGTGTTAACTGCCAGCCTTTTTGGCTTTGTCAATGCCTCTTTTATTTTAGTTTTTTTGTAAAACTGCAGTGTTGGGGGACTCTTAGCTTATGTAAACAAAATATTTTCTAAATGCAAAAATTTTTTGGGGTCTTGAAAAGGACATGATGCCAAAGTAGTCTCAGGCACTGAAAGGAACTACTTTGTGTGCAGATGTTCTTCTGGTGAAAGAGCAAAATGCAGTCACTCACAGTGAAGTTAGCCAATCGCTGAAGTGGGCTGACCATTCCCATGTTGTATGCTTCAGCGAGTGCAATCCAAATGCAAATGCCACAACAAAAGACCAATTGATGAAGAAGGCTGGTTGAAATCCTTTATAAGTAAGTATATATATTTATATGTATAATTTTTAGTAAAACTAAAAGGTCTTGCTATCACCAGACCTAACCTCTTATTGAAACTCGCTGTCCATACCCTTTTTTGCTTGTACAAGGATATGTCCAAATTACACAAGGTTCTATCAAAAAATTATATTTTAAACTTCAATTGAGAGAAATGATAGCTGAAATCAGTGGTTAATTTGTAAAAAACAAAGGACTCTGGTCAGGAGGCAGCTTACACCAGCCTCCTGTTACCCCGGCTAAAACAGAACCAACTACTAACCATGAAAGTGGGGAGAGGATGTGGCAAAATGGCCACAGCTGCGGACTCTGTGCTGGGGAACCAGGTTCGAGTCTCGGCGTGGATTCAACATCCTGTGATTCTGGGAAAATCACTACCATAAATTAATGTGTCCCTAACTAGTGCTCATAAAAAGCACTTGTGTTGATGATAAAGTGCCGGTGCTGAGCCCCGGAAACCAATGGCTCAAATTAAGCAGTGGTTGAAAACACAAATATACGTGGGCTGAAATACAATTCAATTATGTTGAACACAAACATGTACTTTTAACATTGAAAATATTTCCCACTTTGGCCCTCATTACAAGTTTGGTGAATGAATGGTGGAGCGCTGCACTTGGGAATAACCACATCTACCGGGAGATACTGGATTCTTTAACCTGCTCTGAGCAGGCAGAAATGTCAACCAGAGGGCCGGTGGGGGCGGGAGTCAGGAGTCAGGAAAGGCTATTGCTTGTCTTGGAGAGGGCTGAGGGGGGCACTGACTGTTCCCCCGCGCTGCTGTAGGATTGGGCTTGGGTGGTGCTGCTGCTGGTTTCGGCTCCTGAGGCGTCTGACAGGTTTGGTGTCTCTAGGCCCAGAGCTAGAGCAGCCGACCTTGGAGGTGAGGAATAGGGATAGAGTCTCGGCAGGGACGTTCAACTTCCTGTGATTCTGGGCAAATTACATGGGGTCAGATGTTGACCATGTGCAATTTCTAAATAGCGAGTCGTAATTTATTTGCGACTCGCTATTTAGGAATTGAAAGCCGCAATTAGGAAGGCGCGTTCCCTTCCTAATTGCGTCCGCAACGCTATTTGTGAATGTTTTGTGATCGCAATTGCGGTCGCAAACCACTTGCAAATTACCACCCTTTTCAAGAGGGTGGTAATGCAGTCGCAATTTGGAAGGGGTCCCCTGGGGACCCCTTCTACTTTGTGACTGTCTCTAAAAATGTTTTTTAAGGGCAGGCAGTGGTGCCAGGGCCCACTGCCTGCCCTTAAAAAATGAAACTAAAACGTTTCATTTTTTTTTTTTTTAAATGCATCCCGTTTTCTTTTAAGGAAAACGGGATGCATGTAAAAAAAAAAAAAGACTGGTTTATTAAAAAGCAGTCACAGACATGGTGGTCTGCTAAGCCCAGCAGGCCACTATCCCTCGGAGGGCTGGCATTACCAATGGGCTTGCAAATTGCGAGAGGCTCATTAATATTAATGAGCCTCGCAATTTGCGTCCCCATTGGAAATAGCAAAACAGTGTAATAACACTGTTGTACATTTCGTTTAGCGCCTTGCAATTTGCGACTTGCAATGAGTCACAAATTGCTAGCCACTAAATGAAAGGGTCGTACATCTGGCCCTTAATCTCCCTGTGCCTAACAAAATGAATGTGTCGGTCTGTGACACAACTGGTGCTCATGTAAAGCGCCCTGACACTTTCGGGTCAAGTTTGTGCTATATTAAACTAAAAAAAAAAAAGTCCAGAGTTTGTGGACATGATAATGAGGGCTCAAAGACACTTGTCACGGTGGGAGGTGGAATTTGACGACTAATGAGGGACTTTGAAGGGACCAGGTTAAATCACCCGTACTAAGGGGCATATTATCAAGCACGGTGTTAAAATTATCGCCGCTTTAGCGGCAGAAAACTGCTGCTAACGCAGCGATAATGGGCTTGATAATATGCCGCAGAGAATTCCAATAGAAGCCCATGTTGACACCAGAACATGGGCTTCTATGGGTATTCTCAAGGGCATATTATCAAGCCCATTATCGCCGCTTTAGCGGCAGTTTTCAGTCGCTAAAGCGGCGATAATTTTAACCCCGTTTCTTGATAATATGCCCCTAAGTACTTCCCACAATTATTCCCACTAATCTGCTTTTTCCAATGTAAAGTACTCCATGTGTAGGTTAGCAGTCGTTGAAAGGAGCTGGCTGCACAAGAGCAGGTGATTTTGCTCAGTGCTTAATTTGTGCCGGTGCTTTCCGGTGCTTAGCACAGGCACTTACTTTTCAGGGCCGGGTCTACACACATCTGCTGCAAATCACATATTGCACTAATATTTATATATTTACCTCACTACCGGACTCGTTGCAGAGTGTTGTTCTCGTCTCCCCAGGTGAAGAGTGTTGGGGCTGTGAGACTGAGCCAAGAGGAGATTCTAATGATATGTTGATGGCGGAAGTGTTGCTGGTGGGCGGGACATTGATTGGGCTGGATTTTGGTTCTGGGAGTAGAGGCTGTGCGGCAGCAGGCAGAATGTGCAGATTTTTTAAAGAGTCGAGTTCAAGTTCAAGTCAGCCTGACGACATTGAATGGTTGAAGGTAGGCAGCAAACACACCACCACCAGGCCTAATCAGTTAAAGGCAGTGCAGTGTCCCGGCCTACTGCGAGTAATGGTAAGGAAGTACTACTAAGTCGCATTAGCCAGGCCATTGCCAAATCAACACTGCTTTTTTAGGGGAGCGTGGTGGCAGCTCCGACAGCGGCTCAACAAGATTCGATGCTGATGATGCACTGCCTGGCCTAGTAGCCGCCGCCGGCCGCACGCTTATATCACGATAGGGCCCACCCGGCCCTTGAAGTATTCTCCCCTGCTCAGAGTGTCTAAATCCGTGCAGGTTGCCAAAAATCGGGCTCGTGACACACTGTCTATCTTTGCTGCCTTTAAACATCAATGTATTCTGCAGTGCCAGCTAGGATATCAATCCAACAAAAAATATTGCCGGATTGTCCTTTAAATAAGGATTATCGAGTTAAGAAAGCTGGCGGGCGGGAAAGGAGGGACAAGCCTTTAATCCTTTCAACACCTCTGTATCAGTGCTAAATTTGAGCTTCAAGGGCGGCCGTGAGGTGGTTATGAAAGCGGACTCGATACGGGTGTGGTTTTCTGCTTTCCCAAATCACGCGTGAGACGGGACGCCATATTATCGACATTTGATACGGATTCAGGTGAGGCAGTATATGCAATACGGGATGCTAGATTGGATTGAAATGTGTGGTTGTGTATGTGGGAATTATTAACTTTCAGCAGAATGATTAATAGGAGTTAAATTCTTGTTTAACAATAGATTCGTGTCGGCACATATGGAGCATTTCCTTGTGTTTGATCATTGGCAGGATGATGTTTTAAGGCTTGCAATTGTGATTGTATCTGGTGGAGTCACGATGAATTGGGGCATGCGTTGTACACGTTTGGCTCATTATGAAGGAAATAAGCCTATTTGCTTTATAGTTGAACATGTGGGACAGGTACACATTATTGTGGCTATAAAAAGGTAGCCTGGTTTCATTGTTCAATGCACCAATTTAAAAAAACAAATCCCTATTGTGGCATTATTTGCATGGTTGTCAGCAAAGTGCTTACACATTCTCCCACTTTGTATGAAAAGACATCCGTCCCAGGACGGTTAATTCCAGCAGTTGAAATGCTAAATTTGATCCGGTGGTAGGCAAGGGGAGTATAAGTGAATTGCCCAGAATCACAGGATGTTGAGCCAAAGCCGAGATTCGACACTGTATCCCCAGCTCTGGCCATTATGCCACTTCCTCGCCCCACTTTCATGGTTAGTAGTTGGTTCGGTTTTAGGCAGGAGAAATGGGCTGGTGCAAGCTGCCTCCTGACGAGAGCCCCGGCACTTATTTTTTTACAAATTAACCACTGATTTTGCTTACTGGGACTTTTGCACGAGCTCTTGTTGGCACACTGACACACACTCCCTCCGCTCTGCTGTGCCTGGCCAAGTGCGGTTTATTACCCTCTCCTTGTGCATAGCGGACCTATGCATGAACTGCTTTTCAACACATCTACCTGCGATAGCATCTCCCAAGGCCGCCCTTCCTGGCGACTGGAAACATTTGGACCACACAGCACAGACGCAACCCAAAGCAACGACTCCCATCAATCCCTCCCTCCCTCCGCGTGCTTCGTCTCAAGAACACGAACCTTGCGAGGACTGAGCCATAAAATATGCTGGCAGCGGCTAGCATCTCATTTACTAAAAACAGACTGATCCAAATCTTCTTACGTAGGCTCCGCGCTGACTTTGCCCTCTGCCACGTGGTCAGGGCCAGGGCACCCCCAACCACGCTTTGAAACTCATTTTTTTAAACAGAAAAAGTAAAGTCAAACCATTTGAAGTTTCTAAGATCTCTGTGGCGTTTTGGCGTGGGATGTGGGGCACTGACACCGTCTTTCTTAGTGATTAAGCAAAACGACCTTGAGACTCAATAACAATGTTATATTCATAAAGACTTTGAGTGCTATATTTTTGGAAGTTAATTGGATAGTGCCTTGTCATATTCCAAGCACTTAACGGAGGAAGCGCTATTCAGTAACATACTAGGATGGTTGGACGTATGTATGCATGTATTTATTTATGGAATTGGGGGGGGGGGGGTAAGGACAGCATATCACTTGAGGTAGCTTCAGAGCGATTTGAGATCAGGAAACATGTATGGAGGAGATTGGATTACGATCCTGGAGGAACCAGCGAAGCAGCCAGTGGGAGGAAGGTATCTGCTGGTGCGAGCCCTCATCCAAGTATGCCACAGCATGGTGACAAAACCTAGGAGGAAGACCAACAAATTCCAGGAAGGCTGCAACGACGAAGGCAAAAGCTGAGCTTAGGTGTCTGACTGGCATCTGTGAGACTATATGTAGCATGAACTGACCTACAGAGCAATGGAGCGCCGCACAAGAACGGTGGCTTATGTCCAGAGAGGACGGTCCACATGGATAGAGCTCAGGAGAGAAAGTGAGGTGGAGAAACAGAGCAGAAGGCGCTGTAAGTAGCACTAGAGAGGGCTTGAGGCAGCACAGGAAGGGATGAACAAGGGGCCTGCATTAGTAGAGAGAAGAGTTAGGGAAGGTGGGCGTTTCTTCAAGAAGAGCAGTTTGACCAGGCATATGATCTCAGGACATCTGACAACACACACTCACCCTAACATAAAATGCTCCTTCTAATTTCAAAGATTTTATTTGGTTTTGTAAGCTATGTAACAATGCACAATCCACATGTAAACAGAAGGAACGACATCATTTGCACATGAGCACCAATTCCTTTTCTATTTACGTATTAGTTTCCAAATATTACCATGAAATGGGTGAGAAAACAAAGCCGATAACAGCGAAGCCTCCGAGAGCATCAATGCCACACCGTTCACCATTTCCAACCTTCCTCCCGCATCAAAAATTAGGTTCATGAATTAGAGAACATCCCATATGCCTACGTTTCTGGACCATACTGCGTCCTGCTAAAAAAATCTGCAGCTCCCACTGTGTTTCCAGCCCACTCCACCATCAGAAACAATATCTTTGCAGCTAGCCAGCACCCAAATAACCACCATGGCATCATATGGCACTCTCTACCTGCTGAGGGACTTTTAATGCAGTTTTGTCTGCCTTTCACCACTGCCATGCAAAGTATGGAGGTCCCAGGAAGGTATAAACAATCAGTGTCCCCCAGGACTTATGAGAAAATATGTAATACCTCAGGTACACTGATTTTTCATTTTTCAAAAAACTAAATCTCCTTTGTGAAAATTTGTCTTTGAAAAATGAAAAAAAATGCTGCCTCGTCAATCATGCTGGCAACTGACTAATTTCCCAGAAAATGCTTCTGCCCGGTTGGCATAGGCACTGTTGGGCGAAAATTGCTCGCCTTACATCTGGGATCTATAATTGTGTCAGCTGGGTCACAGTAGTCACCGGCAGGGTCGGGCCTACATAGTAAGGCAGCCTGCAGATGGGATCTAAATGAACCCTTAGTTTCTTAAGAAATTAATAAACTGCTCCAACAATGGTGAAAGTGTAAATGTAATGTAAATTGATACTTGTATAGCGCACTACTCACCCGCAAGGGTCTCAAGGCGCTTGTACGAATACAGCTGTGGAACCCATCCTGGCTTTCCCTGTGAGGCGTCCACTCCTGGGCACCCCCAAGGTGGAGGCCAGGCATCCGTAGCGTTGTGGGGGCCGTTGTGGAGATTAAGCAAGCTATTGCCCAGAGTTGCAGAGTGGGACTCCATGATTGGAATGGCACCGAGGCGAGAGTTATCAGGTCCGTGGAATTTTTGAGCCCAAGACCCGCCGAGGCGGGGAATTGAACCCTGGTCCCGGGCTAGACCTCTGCATCAGGGTCTGCCGCTCACCTTTACATTGCACCTGTAGATTAGCAGGGGTGCTGCACTGAGTGTATTGCACCTTCACAGTCAAGAGGGTGGTCCTATTCAACATGTTCTCTTAACAGCAGCGTACAATGTAGGCTCTTACCCAGTGTCAAACAGTATCGCATTCACAATCCTAAAGTCATTCTGCTTAGGAGTTATTTTTTGCCCCTTCTCAGAGGCGAAGGTGTCTCTTCACAAACTTACTCTGATTCAAAATATCCAGCAGCATTGTATGAGGAAAGATCTACCAAATGCTCCAGGCTCCAGCTGCACCCAGCCCTGGTAGTCCCGGACTTCTTATATTTGTGGCTTTGGCCTTTTTTCCCACCTCCATCTTGGTTACTAGCTAAAATACAGACGTAGGAGCCCTCCACGGGAACCCTTCAAGGAAAGCCTGCAAGTATTTAACCATGGTCCACTTTCCTTGGAGATCCCTTATTGCAATGAGCACACTATTATCGTGTTTCTTTCACCTAGCCTGCGAAGCTGTGATCCAGTGCTTTCACCGTTTTTATGGGGTATTGACCTGCTCAATCGTTCATTAGTCTTCCCATATCTGAATCCTTTTGGGGGGTGAAGTGTGATGCCAGACACCTTAATATTTCAGTGTCTAAGGAGCCAACGAAAGAAAATTTGCCCACCTTTCAATAGGGACTGATATGACTATAAGTACACTAGGAAGCTTTTTATCATGCAGCAACCTGCGTGGGGCTGGACCCCACCAGGATTGCAGCCTCTCGCTATTGCTCTGTGGAAAGAACAGTGCTGTCTGCTCTTTTCCTCCCCATCGAGGCTTCTGAGGCAGCCCAGCGTTGGATCTCTTGGGCACCTCATGGGCACCTCATGGCCTCCTCCACATTTGCTCCCTGGTCTTGCTTCTCTACAAGCAGCAGGGTCCAAATCTGGCATTTAGAGGGGTGATCTTTGCACAGTGAAGTTCAGGGTTTGTAATATTTTGTGGATGACTGATGTTCTGTGGAGGGATTTCAAACAACCTTCAGCACAGCAGACCTTTCCTTGCTAATTCTGCTGCCAATAGACATTGTTTAAGTTTGCTTGCCTTTTTTAAATTTGGCATCTAAACAACATTACTTACTTCACTAGGCTCAAGTAATTAAAAAAAAAATCACAAAACTTTCTCTCCTTCTAAAGATATAGCAGAGGTTAGAGTGATGTTAAGGTAAGGTTTTAAAATAACACTAAAGCTAACATTTAAAAACCGAAATTCACTAGCACTGAGCTAGCATATAACATGGTAAATTACATCACTGAAGACATCTCTAATTACATGTGCAGAACATAAAGTATATCTGTGAAATCACCCACATTTAATAAATATTATGATCCTTTTTTGCTAGTATTCGGGATAGTAAGAAATGTTATGGCTCTATAGACATTGTTTTTTTTTTGCAGTTTTATATAGCACAATCTCGACCCGAAAGTATGGGAGCGTTTTACACCATCACCAGTTACATTACACAAAGACACCTTATTTTTTAAGGCGTGTGGAAATTAATTGATTTGCTCAGAGCCACAGAATGTTTAGCCGACACCAAGACTCTAATCTGGTTCCAGAGTTCCAATGTCAGCAGCTGTTGCTGTTACATCACATCCTCTCCAATCAATTTATGTAAGAGTAAACTTACATGTGTAAATTACTCACAAGTGTACCGTAGCTTTGTGAATAGCCTCCCTAATGTGTATATAAACAATAATATGATCAACAATTTATTAAGCATTGTTAAACAGAGTGTTTGGTGATTATTTTACTTAATGAGATGTACCTCTTAAATAAATAATTGTCATAGATATTTAATTCAACGGCTTTCGATGTGTGTGTTAGGCACTGATAAGGCATGTACAATCAGGTCCTCTGAATATTGCATAAATACCTTACAAACAATTCTGAAATGCGCAGGATGGCATACACCAGTGGTTCTTAACATGTGGTCCGGGGAACCCAGGGGGTCAGCGACACCTAGTCATGGAGTTCACAAAAGCTTAGGATAAAATAATGATAATATTAACAGATTAAAATGTACGTACATAAAGAAGCAAAATGTGCATTTTTTTAATGAACGTTTACTTTCAAATTTTTGCCTATTGTTTTGCAGTTCAAATCATCGAATTACTCAGGCAGGGGTCCCCGGATTCCAATAAAGACTCGGGGAGAGTCTCCGTATTCCAGTAATGAACAAGTGGGAGTCCACAGATGTCAAAAGGTTAAGATCCACTGGTGTACACCATCAGAACAATACTTTCAATGATACTGCAACTTCAACCCCTTGTGTGTCACCATACACTGTACATTCTTTGACAATGCATAATGTCTCAGAATTTTCACTGAACTTCTGAAAATAAATATCTGCACCTTATAAATCTTCAGGTTATATAGAAATTATCGATAGCACTACATGACAAATGCTTAATGTCAGACTGTGCACAGAAATAGACAGATGAGTAAGGTATTGCAAGGAGAAGCTTTAATTTTTCTCCAATAATGTTGCCAATAGGACTTTGATTTAAGCTGCAACCTATTTGTAACAAACCTCTGCACCTCACAGCAGTTGCGTTCAGTCTCTACATTGTTTTAAAAAAGTACTGTTTGCACTTAAAACTTCACAGATACCTAAAGGATGCATCATATAACGTTTACCATACTGAATCACACTTCTCTTCAGTACTACACTGTTTCTAGTACCTATATGTATACATGTACATGAAGTTAATGAAGTTAATATTTGCTCTATATGTTAGTGCCCCCTTCACTATATTTTGTTATATGATGTGGCCATTTATAGTGTAATTTCAGGAGCTGTAGGATTGGATGATGCGATCAGTGATGTCATCAATTATGTCATTTTACATGCCATGAGTGATTTAATATCTGAGGTCATAAGCAGTGCATAGTGGAGGCGCAAGTTATAGTAAGCTCAGTAAACTAAAACTGGTGAATTAAAGTGTTTTCTAGTTTTTTAACCATCAGTTTTTGTGTTATTTCAAGACCGAACTATAACATTTCTTTAACCTTTTGCTTTTTTTCACCCAACTACCCTGCTGACAGCAGCCTTTTGTCAAGCATAGTGGTGGGGTGCATGCATGGCAGGGCCTCTAGCCAGGCCCTGCAGCTAACACCCGTGGGTGGACAGCCACACCACATATAGTCGAAGTGGTCAGGCCCTGTGGCCATTCCATACGGGAGGTCAACCTCCCCCAGCCCCGCGCATAGCCCTCGACCAAGCAAGGCATGGGGTTGGTCGCAGGGCAGAGGGACATGCATGGCGCGGGGTTGGGCAGAGAGCCTGTCATATGGCCAGGCCCTGCGCCCATCCCCCTTGAATCCCAACCCAGGGGTGTGGAAATTTTTCCAAAATCTACTTGGCCAAGGGACAAAATGTTTCACCGATCTACTTGTCCTGGGAAGGTAACTGCTTGCCCCGCCTATTCCATAAATTACTATGGGAGGTCTTCACGAAGAGAACCTGCACTGCAATCAGTGCAACATACTTTGGACTTGCACTTGAAATATATATTGCAATTATGCAATGCATTGTCATGCACTCTTAAATGCAACTGTTGTAGGGTGGCTGTACAGCATGCGTGCAGATGTGTCAGTGTGCATTGCACCCAATTATCAACTAATTTGCATGTAAAACATTTTCATATTAAGAGAAATAGTACCTAAAGGCAGAGTGCAGACTTATAATTTACTACATTTCTGGAAGTGTTTTTGGCACAGACAAGACTGTCGAAATATGAACCTGTAGGATAGAAGGGTGTTCATCATAGGACGAACTCATAGCTGTCCAGCTTCAAAAATACTCAGATGTGATGCTCTGATAAACTTGTGAATGGGAATAGCTGCACTTCTTGGCAGAGCTTACGAACGGTTCATGGGGCAGCAAAATCAAGTAGCAGATGTGCTGCGGCTCACTGAGGCAGGATACTTAAGTACAAATACACAAGAGGCAGTAATAGGCAGTTAAATAAATCTCTCCTTTTACACTTCTGGTCAGGTATGGTGTGTTTATATTATTGGGCACTCACCGCTACATCTCTACATTCTTCTCCCACACAAAGAGCATATGCAGCACTGGCAGTAGCAGTACAGGGTTCTCTCTTGCATATAGTAATGGCAGCAGCTGAGTAAGCTACCCTAACATGAAAAAGTGCAGCTCACCAATTGATGTTCAAGTTTGTCTCTCTCAGATCTGTAGGACATGTAGCAGCAGTGATAGCTTTATACTCACAAAGCTGGAAAGCAAGCGTTAGTCTCAGAGAAGGGAAGGAGTGTTAGTTTGAAAAGACAGTAAATCTAGAAGTGCAGAGCTGAGCATCATTGAGACGGGGGCTAGTGAGTAACTGCAACCACTCAGCATTCCATGTCACACCTAGCAAGGATGCCCAGGCTCAGTCACAGTAGAGTTGGAAACTTTGTCCTGACCTCTTGGATAGTCAAATGGTATCTGGTGAATGAAGTTTGTTTATTCTTCAGCGGATTTAGATCCAATAATAGCTGAACAAACACCCAAAGCGCCACTACTTTATTTTACTTTCCTCTCATGACATATCAGGGCTGGTGGCTTAGTGGACTAATGCGTCCACTGTAGGGCTCTGTGTTTAACCTCATGGTCACAGGTTCAAATCCTGCTGGGTCCACTCAGCCTTTCATCTTTCTGAGGTCGATAAAATTAGTAACATTGAGTTGGGTAACAATAAACAAATGTTATTCAGTGTGAAGATACCCTTCTGGGTGAACATGTGCTTTAAAAATGCACGTTAGGTTATCAAGCCAGGACACAGGCGTAAACACTGAGGCACTTTCCCTGCACCTCTTGCACTGCATGTGGTATAAAGTCCGAGTTCAGGATTCTTTCCTTTCACCTTTAAAACTGGGAAAGCTTCAGAATCTGCTTCATCTGTGAAAGGAAAGCACCATGCTTGTCGTATGGGCATTTATTTTTTGCAAAGGTATTGGTGTGCTTTTCATGAGCACCAGTTACATTACACAAGGTCATGAGCATTTGTTTTTAGGACAGAGCAGATTAAGTGATCTGCCCAGAATCTCAGGATGTTTAGCAATGGTGAGACTTGAACCTGGTCCCCAAGGTTCAAAGTCGGCAGCTCTGGCTGTAACTGGGGGGTTGGGAGCTGGGTGGGTATGTGTGTGTGAAGGGCATAGGGATGGTGGTTGGTAAAATGGTGGGGCAGTCCCACTCTCTCTTTAAAAAAAGGGGACTCTTTGCTCCCTTCTTTCAGTCTGGAGTCTATGACAGGAGGCCCTCCGCCTACCTCTTCTCCTGCCCTGCTCTCCAAACCCCATGGCAGCAAGTCCTGAATACTGTATTCAGAGGGCAGTGTGAGTGCAGCAGTGGTATCAGGCACAGCCTGCGAGCTGTCTGCTCAGTGGTTGAAGTGCATTAAAAAACACAGGGGTGGGGAAATCATATCGCCCGACGCCCGAGCCATGTTGATTTTTACCACGGGCAAGAAGATTTAATGTCTATATTGTCCGATGGACAAGTAGACATTAAACCGCATGCATAATACAGGTGGGGGCAGTTCGGGACTCGCAGCCAATCAGAAAGGCTGCCAGAGAGCCGGAGACACTTTTGAGGCCTGTGATTGGCTAGCAGCCCAGGACTGGGCTCTCGCCAGTGATTGGCTGGGGGACTGAAACGTCAGTCTCAATAAGCGGTAGTCTCGCTTTCTCAAGCTTAATGGGGTGGACATGCAGAACCACGAGGAAGCTGTCTCAATTTTAACATGAGGGTAGCAGAAATATTTCGGTGCTGGTGGCGTGACCCGAGATAGAGGTGAGGAGAAAGGGTGGCTGGCATTAATGTTACCCGGTTAATGCCGAGTGAGCTTGCGGCACCAGGGGGCGGGGTGTAGGAGTACAGTTAACTTTATTCTCTCTGCTTGCGAAGGAAAAAAAATGCAAAGATCCCGCCGAGAGCTCAACGGATTGCAGTGACAATAACGGTATTATGCTAGTGCTCAGTTCAGAATCCAGGAAAGAAAACCGAGCGCGCTAACTTGGGGTTTGGAGTGGTCTGTTGTGTAAGTGGAGCTCTGCTATGCAACGGCTCATATTATACTAAATGTGGCGTTAAAGAATTGTATCGGGTTGAAAATATTTCAAATTCCGGTGATCAGTGTCTCAGCTACACCACACGGTAGCATTATAGCAAATGAGCAATATGTTTGTTTTACCCTGTATTGCCCATTACAGCTGGTGGAGTGATGGGACGGCTTTCTTACTCTCTCTTCTGCTTTTTACTCACTCTCTGAATCTGCTCCCCCTGTCTGTCTCTCTTCCTCTTCGCGTTAGCCCCTCTCCCTCTCTCTGCTTTGCCCCTCTCTCTCTGCTTTGCCCCTCTCTCTGCTTTGCCCCTCTCTCCTCCTTTTCACTAGCTCTCTCTTTATCTGCTGTCCCTGTCTGCTCTCTCTTCCTCTTCTCTCTCCATCTTCCCTCTCCCTCCCTCCCATTCACTTCTTCCCGTACCGCCCCAGCCAGAGTGCTGCACCTCCTCGCGGGTCGCCTCCTCGCCCTCCTTGCCCCACGGTAATCCACAAACAGTTCGGCCTCGGATGCCTCATTCTGCAGTCGTGTAATGAAAACAATGATTGCAGGGCGAAGAAAAACAGGCCGGCTCCATTACACACCAGAACTGGATGGCGATTGGGGCAAGAGCAGCAAACAGATGAAGACAGCTTCCCTCCAATGCCCCCTAGAACTGGATAGATTGGTCTCCCGGAGCCAGTTTGTCGTACTCACTGTGGATTTGGAAGGAGCACTGGATCCCACCTCCGATCGGGTGATTCAAGTCTCAGACATAGCCTCGGACACTCAAAATACTATCGTTGTTTCCTGCCCTAAAGGAAGAGCTGCTGGACTTCCAACTGAGGAGAGGAATAACCCTAAACTTGAGGAGAAAAAGCCAGGCACAACTCACAGAAGACCTGGCTGTGTGCACCATAAAGATAAAGAATTTGAGGAATAAGGAGCTGTCAGCAAGTAAATATTAAACTACCAAGAACTTTAAAAAAAGAAATAATTGATGGGGCGGATGGGTGATTTATATTAATTTCCTTTAGGGACAGAAGCTGCTATCTGTTACCTGCAAAGTGCCTGATCAAATTTGTCTACTTTTTGCCCGTATGAGATTTAAGGTGGTGAACAGTGAGCCGCTGTGTGCTGTTACATATGTAAAGACGAAAAGATGTTGAAATTCCAGGGTCCCGAATCAGTCTCATGTCTCAGACACTCATTCATTGGTGGCCTAATAGAGTGTGTGTGCCTCACATTGCACACACTGTGACATGAGTTAACACTATCCGTCTCATTCACTCTCCCTCGCCTTATTTTTCTCTCACGGGCCCATGTTTCATGCTCTCTTTCCTGCTATTTTTTGTAACATGTGTCTGTTTAACTACCTTTTGAAAAACTGCTTGGCTCGTGAGGATCGTGAGTGCTGCCTGCAGCCATGTGCTGCAAGCGCATCGGCCCTGTCTCTTCCTCCCCAAATCCCCCTCCTATGATCTAAGCCACTGGGGTCGGAGCAGGGGAACTGCAGGTGTCTTTTTACCTTGTATGTGGTAGCAGGTGCAAAAGCCTACCAAACTACCATACTCATATCTATGGCACTTAGGTTACAAACCAATCACTGCAGCATACTCTCGACCTCCTTAGCTGTCTTCTTATAGGGAATGGAGGCTGTAATCTGAAAGTGTCAGTTTGCCTGTGATGTGATCAGATTTTCTCAAGCTCTATTTAGACAAAGTGGGCTCAATGCTTGGGTACGTTAGAGGTACATTAAGAATGTTTAGACTGTTGTTCTCCCCCCTATTGCTGCCCCTCAACCTCATTCCCAGCCCAAAATCCCTCTCGATGCCTGCACTCGCCCATCCACATTATTTTTCATTCTGACTACAGAAATGATTTTCAGGGATCTCAGGGTCATAAGCCCACATTGTCACTGGTTCAGTGTCACTACTAGGTGGAATCAAAGCCTCCAGGACAGGCCCCTGCAGATAAAGAGCTGAATCATTGCCCCCTTCACCTGCGGTGACCAGAACCTCCTTCAGCAGAGACCCTGTGTACAGGCATCTCACAGCCTCCACC
The DNA here is from genome assembly GCF_964204655.1 of Triturus cristatus. Lineage (NCBI taxonomy): Eukaryota > Metazoa > Chordata > Amphibia > Caudata > Salamandridae > Triturus > Triturus cristatus. The sequence continues at coordinate 378,808,529 of NC_140593.1, read as the reverse complement.
TCTACCCCAAGTAATCCAGGGCTGGCCCGGCTCTTTTGACAGTTGGTGGAGATGAGTGTCCTGCAAGATGGATGCTTGTGGCTAGCATCAGAACTCTGCAGCAAAACCTGCACAGTCACCGTTCCATAGAGATGCATGTGCAGTCTGCACATGTGGGTGCTAGTGCCTAGGACGGTCTGTCAGAGAGATTCCTGCCTGTTGTGCTAAATGTTAATGGGTTGGTCAGTGCATGAACTAATAGAGGTTTCATAATATCCCACTGATTAACGTAACTTTCATTTCAACTAAAGCTGTCCATTATTATACATGTAGTTACCTGAAGGTGAAAGACCACAACAATTTAGAGAATATTTGTATTTTTTAGCCACTACTTTGACCCTCCCCCCCCCCCCTCCGCCCCCACTTACAGGCTCTCTAACACTGCCTCCCCCTTTTCATGCAGCATCACAGTTCCCATACTGTTTTTTAATGCACTTCAACCACTGAGCAGACAGCTCACAGGCTGTGCCTGATACCACTGCTGCACTCACACTGCCCTCTGAATACAGTATTCAGGACTTGCTGCCATGGGGTTTGGAGAGCAGGGCAGGAGAAGAGGTAGGCGGAGGGCCTCCTGTCATAGACTCCAGACTGAAAGAAGGGAGCAAAGAGTCCCCTTTTTTTAAAGAGAGAGTGGGACTGCCCCACCATTTTACCAACCACCATCCCTATGCCCTTCACACACACATACCCACCCAGCTCCCAACCCCCCAGTTACAGCCAGAGCTGCCGACTTTGAACCTTGGGGACCAGGTTCAAGTCTCACCATTGCTAAACATCCTGAGATTCTGGGCAGATCACTTAATCTGCTCTGTCCTAAAAACAAATGCTCATGACCTTGTGTAATGTAACTGGTGCTCATGAAAAGCACACCAATACCTTTGCAAAAAATAAATGCCCATACGACAAGCATGGTGCTTTCCTTTCACAGATGAAGCAGATTCTGAAGCTTTCCCAGTTTTAAAGGTGAAAGGAAAGAATCCCGAACTCGGACTTTATACCACATGCAGTGCAAGAGGTGCAGGGAAAGTGCCTCAGTGTTTACGCCGGTGTCCTGGCTTGATAACCTAACGTGCATTTTTAAAGCACATGTTCACCCAGAAGGGTATCTTCACACTGAATAACATTTGTTTATTGTTACCCAACTCAATGTTACTAATTTTATCGACCTCAGAAAGATGAAAGGCTGAGTGGACCCAGCAGGATTTGAACCTGTGACCATGAGGTTAAACACAGAGCCCTACAGTGGACGCATTAGTCCACTAAGCCACCAGCCCTGATATGTCATGAGAGGAAAGTAAAATAAAGTAGTGGCGCTTTGGGTGTTTGTTCAGCTATTATTGGATCTAAATCCGCTGAAGAATAAACAAACTTCATTCACCAGATACCATTTGACTATCCAAGAGGTCAGGACAAAGTTTCCAACTCTACTGTGACTGAGCCTGGGCATCCTTGCTAGGTGTGACATGGAATGCTGAGTGGTTGCAGTTACTCACTAGCCCCCGTCTCAATGATGCTCAGCTCTGCACTTCTAGATTTACTGTCTTTTCAAACTAACACTCCTTCCCTTCTCTGAGACTAACGCTTGCTTTCCAGCTTTGTGAGTATAAAGCTATCACTGCTGCTACATGTCCTACAGATCTGAGAGAGACAAACTTGAACATCAATTGGTGAGCTGCACTTTTTCATGTTAGGGTAGCTTACTCAGCTGCTGCCATTACTATATGCAAGAGAGAACCCTGTACTGCTACTGCCAGTGCTGCATATGCTCTTTGTGTGGGAGAAGAATGTAGAGATGTAGCGGTGAGTGCCCAATAATATAAACACACCATACCTGACCAGAAGTGTAAAAGGAGAGATTTATTTAACTGCCTATTACTGCCTCTTGTGTATTTGTACTTAAGTATCCTGCCTCAGTGAGCTGCAGCACATCTGCTACTTGATTTTGCTGCCCCATGAACCGTTCGTAAGCTCTGCCAAGAAGTGCAGCTATTCCCATTCACAAGTTTATCAGAGCATCACATCTGAGTATTTTTGAAGCTGGACAGCTATGAGTTCGTCCTATGATGAACACCCTTCTATCCTACAGGTTCATATTTCGACAGTCTTGTCTGTGCCAAAAACACTTCCAGAAATGTAGTAAATTATAAGTCTGCACTCTGCCTTTAGGTACTATTTCTCTTAATATGAAAATGTTTTACATGCAAATTAGTTGATAATTGGGTGCAATGCACACTGACACATCTGCACGCATGCTGTACAGCCACCCTACAACAGTTGCATTTAAGAGTGCATGACAATGCATTGCATAATTGGACTTGCACTTGAAATATATATTGCAAAGTATGTTGCACTGATTGCAGTGCAGGTTCTCTTCGTGAAGACCTCCCATAGTAATTTATGGAATAGGCGGGGCAAGCAGTTACCTTCCCAGGACAAGTAGATCGGTGAAACATTTTGTCCCTTGGCCAAGTAGATTTTGGAAAAATTTCCACACCCCTGAAAACAGTATGGGAACTGTGATGCTGAATGAAAAGGGGGAGGCAGTGTTAGAGAGCCTGTAAGGGGGGGCGGAGGGGGGGGGGAGGGTCAAAGTAGTGGCTAAAAAATACAAATATTCTCTAAATTGTTGTGGTCTTTCACCTTCAGGTAACTACATGTATAATAATGGACAGCTTTAGTTGAAATGAAAGTTACGTTAATCAGTGGGATATTATGAAACCTCTATTAGTTCATGCACTGACCAACCCATTAACATTTAGCACAACAGGCAGGAATCTCTCTGACAGACCGTCCTAGGCACTAGCACCCACATGTGCAGACTGCACATGCATCTCTATGGAACGGTGACTGTGCAGGTTTTGCTGCAGAGTTCTGATGCTAGCCACAAGCATCCATCTTGTAGGACACTCATCTCCACCAACTGTCAAAAGAGCCGGGCCAGCCCTGGATTACTTGGGGTAGAGGTGGAGGCTGTGAGATGCCTGTACACAGGGTCTCTGCTGAAGGAGGTTCTGGTCACCGCAGGTGAAGGGGGCAATGATTCAGCTCTTTATCTGCAGGGGCCTGTCCTGGAGGCTTTGATTCCACCTAGTAGTGACACTGAACCAGTGACAATGTGGGCTTATGACCCTGAGATCCCTGAAAATCATTTCTGTAGTCAGAATGAAAAATAATGTGGATGGGCGAGTGCAGGCATCGAGAGGGATTTTGGGCTGGGAATGAGGTTGAGGGGCAGCAATAGGGGGGAGAACAACAGTCTAAACATTCTTAATGTACCTCTAACGTACCCAAGCATTGAGCCCACTTTGTCTAAATAGAGCTTGAGAAAATCTGATCACATCACAGGCAAACTGACACTTTCAGATTACAGCCTCCATTCCCTATAAGAAGACAGCTAAGGAGGTCGAGAGTATGCTGCAGTGATTGGTTTGTAACCTAAGTGCCATAGATATGAGTATGGTAGTTTGGTAGGCTTTTGCACCTGCTACCACATACAAGGTAAAAAGACACCTGCAGTTCCCCTGCTCCGACCCCAGTGGCTTAGATCATAGGAGGGGGATTTGGGGAGGAAGAGACAAGGCCGATGCGCTTGCAGCACATGGCTGCAGGCAGCACTCACGATCCTCACGAGCCAAGCAGTTTTTCAAAAGGTAGTTAAACAGACACATGTTACAAAAAATAGCAGGAAAGAGAGCATGAAACATGGGCCCGTGAGAGAAAAATAAGGCGAGGGAGAGTGAATGAGACGGATAGTGTTAACTCATGTCACAGTGTGTGCAATGTGAGGCACACACACTCTATTAGGCCACCAATGAATGAGTGTCTGAGACATGAGACTGATTCGGGACCCTGGAATTTCAACATCTTTTCGTCTTTACATATGTAACAGCACACAGCGGCTCACTGTTCACCACCTTAAATCTCATACGGGCAAAAAGTAGACAAATTTGATCAGGCACTTTGCAGGTAACAGATAGCAGCTTCTGTCCCTAAAGGAAATTAATATAAATCACCCATCCGCCCCATCAATTATTTTTTTTTTTTAAGTTCTTGGTAGTTTAATATTTACTTGCTGACAGCTCCTTATTCCTCAAATTCTTTATCTTTATGGTGCACACAGCCAGGTCTTCTGTGAGTTGTGCCTGGCTTTTTCTCCTCAAGTTTAGGGTTATTCCTCTCCTCAGTTGGAAGTCCAGCAGCTCTTCCTTTAGGGCAGGAAACAACGATAGTATTTTGAGTGTCCGAGGCTATGTCTGAGACTTGAATCACCCGATCGGAGGTGGGATCCAGTGCTCCTTCCAAATCCACAGTGAGTACGACAAACTGGCTCCGGGAGACCAATCTATCCAGTTCTAGGGGGCATTGGAGGGAAGCTGTCTTCATCTGTTTGCTGCTCTTGCCCCAATCGCCATCCAGTTCTGGTGTGTAATGGAGCCGGCCTGTTTTTCTTCGCCCTGCAATCATTGTTTTCATTACACGACTGCAGAATGAGGCATCCGAGGCCGAACTGTTTGTGGATTACCGTGGGGCAAGGAGGGCGAGGAGGCGACCCGCGAGGAGGTGCAGCACTCTGGCTGGGGCGGTACGGGAAGAAGTGAATGGGAGGGAGGGAGAGGGAAGATGGAGAGAGAAGAGGAAGAGAGAGCAGACAGGGACAGCAGATAAAGAGAGAGCTAGTGAAAAGGAGGAGAGAGGGGCAAAGCAGAGAGAGGGGCAAAGCAGAGAGAGGGGCAAAGCAGAGAGAGGGAGAGGGGCTAACGCGAAGAGGAAGAGAGACAGACAGGGGGAGCAGATTCAGAGAGTGAGTAAAAAGCAGAAGAGAGAGTAAGAAAGCCGTCCCATCACTCCACCAGCTGTAATGGGCAATACAGGGTAAAACAAACATATTGCTCATTTGCTATAATGCTACCGTGTGGTGTAGCTGAGACACTGATCACCGGAATTTGAAATATTTTCAACCCGATACAATTCTTTAACGCCACATTTAGTATAATATGAGCCGTTGCATAGCAGAGCTCCACTTACACAACAGACCACTCCAAACCCCAAGTTAGCGCGCTCGGTTTTCTTTCCTGGATTCTGAACTGAGCACTAGCATAATACCGTTATTGTCACTGCAATCCGTTGAGCTCTCGGCGGGATCTTTGCATTTTTTTTCCTTCGCAAGCAGAGAGAATAAAGTTAACTGTACTCCTACACCCCGCCCCCTGGTGCCGCAAGCTCACTCGGCATTAACCGGGTAACATTAATGCCAGCCACCCTTTCTCCTCACCTCTATCTCGGGTCACGCCACCAGCACCGAAATATTTCTGCTACCCTCATGTTAAAATTGAGACAGCTTCCTCGTGGTTCTGCATGTCCACCCCATTAAGCTTGAGAAAGCGAGACTACCGCTTATTGAGACTGACGTTTCAGTCCCCCAGCCAATCACTGGCGAGAGCCCAGTCCTGGGCTGCTAGCCAATCACAGGCCTCAAAAGTGTCTCCGGCTCTCTGGCAGCCTTTCTGATTGGCTGCGAGTCCCGAACTGCCCCCACCTGTATTATGCATGCGGTTTAATGTCTACTTGTCCATCGGACAATATAGACATTAAATCTTCTTGCCCGTGGTAAAAATCAACATGGCTCGGGCGTCGGGCGATATGATTTCCCCACCCCTGCCAACCCCACATTTTTCTTATTTTTTTTACTTTGTTTGCTGCAACGTGGTACTCCTGCGGTATTGCTGTACAAGCATCACCCACATGGTACCATAGGACCATGTATGCCTCACTTACAGAAGCTTACGCGGTCCCGCAGTTCCATATGAGTGGCGCCTGTGGGGCAGCTCCATCAGTACCTCACAGGAGGGCTGTGCTGGGTCCTGTGGGAGTACTGGGGTACCTGCGGCACAAAAGATCTTTTTGTTTTTGGCCCCTGGAGGGTGTCTCTGGGTCCCCCCACAAGTGCCAGTGGGTCAGAGAATACCTACCCCACCCTCTTATGTGTTTTTAAAAAATACTTCAGGACACTGAGACCTCGTGCCTTGTAATGGCTGCTCCAACATTTTTTTGGAAGTTCCGGCCAGTTAATCAGATTGCTTGCTACCGGGGAACTGGAACCAATCCCATGGTACCATAAAAGCTGACAGGAGAAAAAAGTTCTCTTGGCGAATCAGAGACCCTTATTTTTTCAATTTACTGGACTCGTCATGGCACACAGTAGACGTGTGCTCATGACGAGTCCAGCTCGTCATGGGACCCACCCACGGGGAAAGCGCTAGCGCTCCCCTCATGGGTGTCCAATTTCGTTCCCACAAAGGAGGATGGCAGCGGAAGAGTTTCCGCTGCCACCCCCCCAGGGAAATCCCATGATGTCAGCCCGCACAGCGCACGCTGATGTCATCAGGAAGTCCCAGACGCTCAGGAAGCCATATGCTTCCTGAGCGTCGGAGGAACCAGGTAGGTTTCCTGTTTCCTTGTTCCTGGGGGGGGGGTTTGTAAAATGCATCGAGGCATCGGGGGAGAGGAAAGAGATTTTCCTCTCCCCGATGTCTCTTTGCAGGGCATTTCTGCTTCACGATCGCGCATAGCGTCGCGATCGTGCAGCGGAAATGCCGCCACTAGCACCAGGGAATTTTTTTTTAAGTAAGGGAAGCGACCCCTTGGGCAAGGGTCGCTTCCTTCAGGCCCCCATATAATCCATTGTTTTTCTGCCCCCCCCCCCCCCCCCCGGGGGAAAATCGGGCTGTTTCTTCGGCCGTTTTGCCCCCAAGGGGGGGGGCCTTAGTACTTGGGCCTCCCACACAAGTGAGGCACCATTTTTACCGGGAGACCTGGGGGAACGCTGGGTGGTGGGAAATTTGTGTGAGCCCGGTGATGCCACATCTTTCCCACACAAAAATGTGTGAAAAATGTGATTTTTTCCAGCTAAAATTGAGGTTTGCAGGGGATTCTGGGTAAGGAAACGTTGGGGAACCCACGCAAGCCATACCTCCCAGGAAGCCCACGGGTGTCTAGTTTTCAGAAATGTATAAGTTTGCTAGGTTTCCCAAGGTGCCCGCAGAGCTAGGGTTCAAAAACTACAGCTTGGCACTTTGCCAAAAAAGGGTCATTTTTCACTGCGAAATTGAGGTGTGACCACGTTGCGTTTTGCGCCGTTTCCTGTCGTGGGCACTAGGCCGACCCGCACAAGTGAGGTACCATTTTTCTCGAAAGACTTTGGGGAACGCGGGGTGGGTGGAAATTTGTGGATCCACGCAGAATCCGGAACTTTCCACCACAGAAATGTGGAGAAAATATGTTTTTTTTGACAATATTTTAGGTTTGCAAGGGATTCTGGGTATCAGACCCTAGCGGGAGGCAGTCAAGTCACCCCATCCTGGTTTCCCCTGGGTGTCTAGTTTTCAAAAATGTATAGGGTTGCTAGGTTTCCCAAGGTGCCCGCAGAGCTAGGGTTCAAAAACTACAGCTAGGAACTTTGCCAAAAAAGGGTCATTTTTCACTGCGAAATTGAGGTGTGACCACGTGGCGTTTTGCGCCGTTTCCTGTCGCGGGCACTAGGCTGACCCGCACAAGTGAGGTACCATTTTTCTCGTAAGACTTTGGGGAGCGCGGGGTGGGTGGAAATTTGTGGATCCACACAGATTCCGGAACTTTTCGCCACAGAAATGTGGGGAAAATGTGATTTTTTGGACAATCTTTTTAGGTTTGCAAGGGATTCTGGGTCACAGACCCTGGTGGGAGGCAGTCAAGTCACCCCATCCTGGATTCCCCTGGGTGTCTACTTTTCAAAAATGTATAGGTTCGCTAAGTTTCCAAGGTGCCCGCAGAGCTAGGGTTCAAAAACTACAGCTAGACACTTTGCCAAAAAAGGGTCATTTTTCACTGCGAAATTGAGGTGTGACCACGTTGCATTTTGCGCCGTTTCCTGTCGCGGGCACAAGGCCGACCCGCACAAGTGAGGTACCATTTTTCTCTTAAGACTTTGGGGGACGCGGGGTGGGTGGAAATTTGTGGATCCACGCAGATTCCAGAACTTTCCACCACAGAAATGTGGGGAAAATATGTTTGTTTGGACAATTGTTTAGGTTTGCAAGGGATTCTGTGTAACAGACCCTGGTGGGAGGCAGTCAAGTCACCCCATCCTGGATTTCCCTGGGTGTCTACTTTTCAAAAATGTATAGGTTTGTTAGGTTTCCCAAGGTGCCCACAGAGCTAGGGTTCAAAAACTAGAGCTAGGCACTTTGCCAAAAAAGGATCATTTTTCACTGCGATATTGAGGTGTGACCACGTTGCGTTTTGCGCCATTTCCTGTCGCGGGCACTAGGCCGACTCGCACAAGTGAGGTACCATTTTTCTCGTAAGACTTTGGGGAACGTGGGGTAAGTGGAAATTTGTGGATCCACGCAGATTCCAGAACTTTCCACCACAGAAATGTGGGGGAAATGTGTTTTTTTAAACAATTTTTAGGTTTGCAAGGGATTCTGGGTAACAGACCCAGGTGGGAGGCAGTCAAGTCACCCCATCCTGGATTCCCCAGGGTGTCTACTTTTCAAAAATTTATAGGTTTGCTAGGTTTCCAAAAGGTGCCCGCAGAGCTAGGGTTCAAAAACTACAGCTAGGCACTTTGCCAAAAAAGGGTCATTTTTCATTGCGAAATTGAGGTGTGACCACGTTGCGTTTTGCACCGTTCCCTGTCGCGAGCACTAGGCCGACCCGCACAAGTGAGGTACCGTTTTTATCGTAAGACTTTGGGGAACGCGGGGTGGGTGGAAATTTGTGGATCCACGCAGATTCCGGAACTTTCCACCACAGAAATGTGGAGAAAATATGTTTTTTTTGACAATGTTTTAGGTTTGCAAGGGATTCTGGGTAACAGACCCTGGTGGGAGGCAGTCAAGTCACCCCATCCTGGATTACCCTGGGTGTCTAGTTTAAAAAAATGTATAGGTTTGCTAGGTTTCCCAAGGTGCCCGCAGAGCTAGGGTTCAAAAACTAGAGCTAGGCACTTTGCCAAAAAAGTGTCATTTTTCACTGCGATATTGAGGTGTGACCACGTTGCGTTTTGCGCCGTTTCCTGTCGCGGGCACTAGGCCGACCCGCACAAGTGAGGTACCATTTTTCTCGTAAGACTTTGGGGAACGCGGGGTCGGTCGAAATTTGTGGATCCACGTAGATTCCGGAACTTTCCACCACAGAAATGTGGGGAAAATGTGTTTTTATTGACAATTATTTAGGTTTGCAAGGGATTTTGGGTAACAGAACCTGGTGCGAGGCAGTCAAGTCACCCCATCCTGGATTCCCCTGGGTGTCTAGTTTAAAAAAATGTATAGGTTTGCAACATTTCACTAGGTGCCGGCAGAGCTAGTGTTAAAAAACTACAGCTAGACACTACGCAAAAAAAGGGTAAATTTTCATTGTGAAAATGTGGTGTGTTCACGTTGGGTTTTGAGCCATTTTCTGTCGTGGGTACTATGCCTACCCACACAAGTGAGGTACCATTTTTATTGGGAGACGTGGGGTAATTCAGTTTTGTAAAGCAACTGTTATTACCTATTGATTTTTGATGCATTTCTGCCTTCCAAATGAAAGACTTTGTGTAAAAAAGAAGTCATTTTGAAAAATGACCGATAATTCTCATGCTAGTAGGAGTATTCCCAATTTCAAATATGTGCAAATATGTACTGTTTCTAAACTCTATAATTTGTTCCCATTTCAGAAATACAGAGGTGTCTTTCATACCGATTTTTCCATGTATACATTTTCCCACAATAATTGCTATATACCCGGAACATAATAAAAAACCATTGCAAATTGCTGCTCAGTTTTTGACTCTGGGTTTGTCGGGTTCTTGGTGAACCTACAAGTCCTATATATCCCCACAACCAGGAAGGTCCAGCGGATGTAACGGTATATTGCTTTCAACGAGCTGTCATAATTAGAAGAAGTTACAGGTAAAAACGTTGACACAAAAGGCTGGTTTTTTTCCAACTAATTTTCATTTTTTTCTATATTTAACTGTTAGTTTCTATAAAGAAACCTTGATGGATCTACACAAATGACCCTTGCTGAATTCAGAATTTTGTCTACTTTTTAAAAATGTATAGCTTTCCATGATCCATTATTGCTTTCCGACCCATTTCTACCATTAACTGGAAGGAGGTTGAAAGCACAAAAAATAGCAAAAATAGGCTATGTCCCAGAAAAATGGCAAAACTGTGTAAAAAATGTTGGTTTTCTGACAAAAGTCTGTCATTCCCTAAAAGCTGTGAAAATGGTGATTTCAGCCCCACAACCCCTTTTTTGATACCATTTGCAGAGAAAAACCCAGACGCTTTCATTTGCAGCCCGTTTTTCCCATTTTTCCAAAAACAAAAAAAATGTTGGTGTATTTTGGCTAATTTCTGGGACCCCTCCAGGGGAATCCACAAACCCTGGGTACCTTTAGAATACCCATGATGTTGGAAGAAAAGGACACAAATTTGGCGTGGATACATTATGTGGTCAAAAAGTTACAGGGGCCCAAGCGTGCACTACCCCAAATAGCCCAAAAAAGGCTTAGCACAGGGGGGGGAAAAGGCCTAGCAGCGAAGGGGTTAATCTTGGCCTTGTTGGACAGATCCTCTCTAAACTTTCAAGACAGAAGCTAAGGTCTTAAGTTGGAAAGTTTTCTGAAGATTCAACAAATGGGGCCAAAGTTATTAGAAACAAAAAAATTCCCTTCCTTTGGAAACTCTGACCTAACTATAACTCTATAGAGGTGATTGCTATTTTTTAATATACATACATAGAAAGAAGGGCTTTGTTCAGCCATTTTTATCCATTGGTCTGTTGAAGTGTCATTCACATTCTGCTGTTTATACCCACAACAGCATAGTACATGAGCCAATGGGCCAGCCTACCTCAGCCATTGGCTGTATTGCACTTTGAGTGACAATTTGTCTAATCACTCGTGCACATCCACATAAAACAATGGTCTGCATCAGTGCCCGGGTTGGATTGTTAATATTTTGAATTTGTTTCCTCTGACAGCACATGCCCCCCCATCTCTAGATGAGGTACTTTTTTTTTTAACTTTTAATCTTTTAATTTCAATTGCATCTGCATGAAAACATTTTTATACAAACAAAACCATTGCTTGCTTGCCAAGGCCAGACCTGTTGACGTTGCCAGTGCTTGTTTATTTATGACTGTAAACTAGCAAAGAAATGTGAGGAAGATGGTACATGCCATTTAGTTGCAGCACGTAGTATAAAATTGAAGTCGAGATTGAGCACAAGGGATGTGGAAGATAACAAGAGGAAAACACACACAAACAATAAAGGCAGCCACAGAAGACAAGCCATGGGAGTAGATATATCAAACGTTTAACACTACTGAAAAAGGAAATGAATGAAAAAAAATTGTAGACAAAACAGCAAATAATGGGAGACTTAGTGGTTTGAAAGGTTAGAGAATAGCAACCTTCAAGGGTGTTATATACCTGGACTCTTTAGACCTGTACAATGGAAGAAATACTGTACAAAAATGACAGTGCTGGATAAAAATGAATACCGGAGTTGCAAGCAGAAGAGGAGAGTAGGAGGTCAGAAGTAGAAACAGAAAAGTCATAGAGGGTGAAGGTGAACAAGCATGTGGGGGATGCACCAGGAAAGAATAACATGTCAGTCCTGAAGAGTTTGAAATGGAGTTAATGCTCTATTTCAGACATCCAACACCTCAAACTTTGCTTGCACATCATCCAGGCTGGGAATTCCAGAACCTACCTGAAGCTCAACTCAACCAAGACAGAATTCCTGTTATTTGCCAAGACCATCATTCCATGGCCTCCCGGAATCCACACTGGCACCCCTTAGGGGCATCCTACATGCTGCAGCACATCTCAGCCAGGCCCTGAGGAAATATTAGCACATCACTCCCATCCTGATAAAACTGCATAGGCTTCCTTTGCTGGCTCACACCCTCTTCAAAACTAGCTGCATCATATTCAAAGCTAGAACAATCAGCATCCCGCTTATCTTACAGACAAGCTCAGTATCTTTGGTGGATCTTGGCATAACCCCAGCCAGGACACCATCAGACTGCAGACTAATAAAAGAAAAAACAAGACAGGAGGTCTTTTGCATCTATGCTCCCAAGATCTAAAAATAACAGTGCATCCATCAGGACCATTTCAAAGCTGGTTCAATTTAGGAAAAATTTGAAGACTTCCTTGTTTAAAGAACACTGCATCACAATGCAATAATCATCCACAGCCCAATTCCATCACCTCTTACTTGTTTACTCCATCCTGGTCTTTGCCCATGTACAGCGCTATGTTGCCTTTAGCGTAAGTTTGCGCTATAGTAATATCCATATCTATATATATATTCACTGGAAAAAATAAAGGTTACAGGGATGTTATAGTTAGGCTCAGGTTTCACTCATACAAAACCATTGAAATTCAGCAGTTACCTGAGCTAACTATAAGTTACGCCCCCACAATGCACTGCTCATGACCTCACATATTACATCACTCATGACATCTCAGTGATATCACTGATGACATCTCAAATGACATAGTTATAGTGAGCTCAGATAACTATAACTGATAAATTTCAAAGGTTTTGTATGAGTGAAATCTGAGCCTAATTTTAACGTCCCTGTAACCATTGTTTTTTCAGTGAATTTCTAAGGTTTTTTAAAAAATTCTATTTCCTAACTATAACGTCCCTAAAACCTTAGTTTTTTTCTGTGATTTTCTACTTTTTTAAACATTTTAGAATCCTACCCATAACTGTCATCTTTGAGAGTGGGTGTGTGAGTGGCTGTGTATGTCTGTGAGTGGGTCTGTGAGTGCCTGTGTGAGTGGGTGTGTGACTGTCTGTGAGTGCCTATGTGAGTGGGTGTGTGAGTGTCTGTGTGGGTCTGTGAGTGGGTGTATTAGTACCTGTGTGAGTAGGTGAGTAAGTGCCTGTGTGTGTTTGTAAGTGCCTATATCATATGTGAGTGGGTCTGTGAGTGCATTGTGTGCCTGTGAGTACCTGTGTGAGTGTCTGTGAGTACCTGTGTGGGTCTGTGAGTGGGTATGAGGGTACCTTTGTATGTCTGTGAGTGGGTGTGTAAGCGGTGCAATGGATTTTGGGCATTTGCATGCTTAGGGTACTTTAAAGGGAGAACCATGGACTCTGCTCTCACCAGGAGACGACAAGAATGAAACCACTCATCACAGTCACTACACATCAGAGTGTGCTCCAATAAATCAACAATGAATTCACCTCCATTAAGGATTTCATATGGTTTTTCAACATGGAATACGAGAGCAAACACGCTTGCTGTGCCTTCGCCAAGTCCAAGAAGTTAGGATTATTTGTGCTTTACTGAAGTGGAGTTTAAAGTGGGGCACCTGCTATGTTTATATTTGTAAGTGCTTTCCGTTGAGGTTTAATTTCTGTGAATTGAGCACCAGGGTCAGAATCGAACCTCACTTTTTACGAGAAGAGTCCCCAGTTTTGCTGAAAATGTCTACCCAACGGGAATGCTTTCATTTGGTTAATTAGTAAGTGCTATCTCGTTGGGTAAATGTCTTGTGCATATTCTACACTATAGCTGTGAAAAGGACCACAAAGTGTGCATGGAATTTCAGCAATTTGATTGCTCCTCGAGCATCTTAACTAACAAATCTGTGATAATGTGAATCCTCGTAAAGAGAAGACGACGAGACTACAAAGAGGTGAATCTCCACCAAACAGGAGTACTTGCCCTTAACTAAATGCAGTAAGTGCTTCTTTGTTTGGTGGAGATGTCCTTGTATTCCTCTGCATCAATAACACGTCACCAAAATTGGCAGGAAACACACTTGATGGCCTTTTGTCAAGCTGCCCATCAACGTAGGAAGACCTTTACATACTACTAAGGAAAATAGGGCGTGGCCAAATGGGTGGAGCTTCCAGATGATTCTGTGCATTTGCATACTCAGGGTAATTAAAAGTGAGACCCACGGTCTCTGTTTTTATTTTTTTCCAGGGGGAGGGGGGCTGCACTCCCTGGGCCGATTTCGTTCCCGGTCCCTGGCCACATCTACCTGGTGCCCTGGCCCCACCCAGGGCACACAGTGTGTATAGTTGGGGACCATGGGGTGGGGGGGGAAAGAGTCTCAAGGTTCTCACGGTTACTGCCGGCTCCCTGCCTCCTGCAGCAGCCAGCATTGCTCCGGCACGCAGGGAGCTGCTAGCAATGCAGTTTTTTTGTGTGCAGAGCAATCATTTCATCTGTTTCCCTGTTTACATGACAGTGGGCAGGGAAACAGATGAAAACTTAATTCCCAGGAAGCGGGAGCAGTTAGACAGCTTCCCCTTGCTGTGCTTGGAAGCGGAGTTAGTGTTTGCTCTCGCTTGGTGAGATCTGTTACAGCTTCTGCCAAGCACAAGCAAAAAGCTATATCCTGAGGGAGGGCACTTCAGGAGATAGCAGAAGCCAACTTGGAGGGGGGGGGGCGACGGTCCCTAGGGCCAATAATGGCTCCAGAAAGGGTGCTGGGCGGTCCCCCTTCTTTACTATGGAGGAGTTGGTCCCCAGGGCCGTATATGGCCAGGGAGGGTGTGCACGGCCCCTCTTCAATTGTTTTTTTTTGTCCTGGGGTGATGGTGGTCCCAAGGTCTTTAAACGGCCCCCCTCCATTTGTAAAATAAAGCCCTGGGGAAGTGGCTTTCCCCATGGAGGGGGTCGCGCAGACCCCCTCCAATATTTCAATAAAGCTCCAGGGAGATGGTGGTCCCCGAGGCTAAAAAGAGCACTAGGAGGGGGGCCCTGTGCACCACCCTCCTCTGTTTTTAGTAATTACCCTCATACCCTTGGGATCTGGTCCATCCGGGTGCTATTACTGTAGCCAAGGGTGGGAGCCAGCGCTTGATATTTTTTTATTTGCCAAAGATTCAGGACTTTGGAGTGATTTTGCATAATTTTTTTGTTTTTTTAAATGCTTTTTTGCCCTGTTGGAGTCCCTCTGGGATCCTAGCACCAGAGCTAGGGTGTCAGGGTAATCCTACTCTTCCCCCCTTTTCCTTATTTTTAGCCTTTCTTTTGGGGGACTCAGCTGAGGCAGAGTCCCAAGATGGCTGCCAACACTTCCTGGTTGAAGTGTTGGCAGCCAAGCAGATCTCTGCATGAGTTCGGAAGGTTTCACATTCCTAGATATACACATTTGGATTTATTTTAATAACTCTAAAACTACTGAACAGATTTACACCCATTAACAAAAAGCATCCTTTCTGGACCAAGAGCTACCTTTCTGTCAAATTTGGTGTAATTCGGTCCAGCGGTTCAGGCTGTAGTCTTGTGAAAAAAATCCCTATGGGAACTGAAATGGGAAATGCACTTTTTTATTTTACCCCCACCGCCCCCCCCCCCCTTTTCTCAGCTCCCTGCTTGATGGATCACCCCGAAACGTTCCATGCACAATGAGACCTAGTGGAACACCTTTTTGGGGAACATTTTGTGAAGATTCGTTAATCAGTGCCAAAGATATAAGAAAGTCAAAAAACATTTTTCTATGGAAACTAGTTCCTACCTATAACTACCTACTGGAGACCGCCGTGAGAAAGGAGTAATGACAAAACGCATCGGAGAAGTAATTAAATCTAATTATTTGGCATACAGGAGCATCTGAGTATTCTTCAAATAAGAGTGGAGGATTCTTGGCAATATTGGTGGTTTCCCGGCAACCCTCCTCAGACCGCCGCACACAAACCTCGACAAAACCGGGATGGGAGCTGAAAATATATATATATGTGCAACTAGACTTGAATTGTGGAGGAGGCTAGTAGTTCAAGCCAGCTACCACTTCATGCAATGGGGCGGAGGCATCCTCAGAGCCAGAAAGAGAACACACATTAGCAAAGTCAAAAGGTTTGCCTTTCATGTGCAAATGCAGGCAAACAGCATTTATGCATGCTTGTTTTTTCTTTAAAGCCAGATCTATTAGCTTTGCCCATGCTTTCCCCTGAGACGTTTAGCACCGCTGGAGCTTTAAAAGTGTCCACCAGACCTGCAAGCATCAGATGTCTGCAAGACGCTACCAAGAGAGTCCTGTGTCTGGTCTTCATATCTGACACACAGAAACAAAAACACTGAAGCCTATTTCGAAAGGTGTCTTTTCTTAATAAAAGCAACATAAGTCACATAATAAACAAATCTTTCCAAGGAACAAGATTTTTGTGGGAGGATCTCCCAATGAGCACTAGGATTAATACAATTATGGGGGGGCTTATATCTATCTGCCTGTCACAAAATGAGGATGGGTCGCCAAGAGCTTAAACGGTAGGGACATTCACAAAGTGGAATAAGTGGAACACCTGTTCACAAATGTAAAAACAAGTATTTGTTGATATTTATATTGCACAAACCTAGCTGGTTAGCACTGGAGCACTATACATTAAGGGAAGTGATCTCAAGTGGGGCCTTATATCTTTGAACTACAGACATTTGCACTAGCAACTCACAAATTTAAAGTTTAGGCACAGTGATATTAAGTAATTTGCCCAGAACCGCACAATTTTCAGTCAAGTGCCAGTCTGGGTTCAAACCCAGATCCCCAGGTGTCAAGGTGCCGGTGTTCAAACATATTATGTTGGAGACTGGTTCCTGCAGCATCCAGTGCCAGGGCTGGCATCATCCACTGAGAAGTTGACATCCAGACTTCTGGTGAAGAAAGGAGCAAAAGGAATATGTGAAAGGAGCTGTATAATTTGCCTTAGCGTCATTGTTGTGCTGCTTGTTCACATCACTCACTCTGCCATCTCCCATCTCCCAATTCACACACCTCTTTTCTGTGATGTCTCAGTCACATTCTCCTCTCATTCTTCTCTTTTCCCTCCATATTCTTGCAAACTTCTGATTTCTTCTTTTTCACTTTTCTCTATCTCTTCTATCTATCTTCTTTCACAATTTCAACCACAAATCCTTTCTATCTCACCTTCATCTCCTTCCCACCTTCTCCTCACTCCCTATCATAGACTCAACACAGCCTGTGATCTCTCTCTCTCTCTCTCTCTCTCTTATATATATATATATATATATATATATATATATATATATATATATATATATATATATATATATATATATATAATCAGGGAATCAGCTCTGGTTCAGTGCAAGAAATCAAATGAGCTCAACAGTATATTTTTATGACCTTGAAGCCATCTGTGCTTGGACTTTGCTCTGTCTGGACAGGGGTTCAGCACTATGTATGCAGGGACTCAGCTGTATTTGTGTTTCAGCTCAGCTCTACAATGGGACCTGTTTGTGACAGTCTCACTCTTTCGTGAATGTGCAGAAACTAATTTTATCAGTGCAGGAACTCATTTATGTCTACTAGATGTTTATTCCTGTCTTGAGATGAGAAATCAACTTTAGCATTAGGTTCCTCTCCTTAATAAAACAGGCACTGAAATGTGCTTCTCAAACCCAAGCAGTTCTTTCTTGACGGCCTTTAGATGATGTAACAGTAGTCGAAGTGCGCATGGGAAGAAAACAGCGAGCTTGGGCAGAAAAGCAAAAAGTAACTATAAATGTGTTAAGTTTCAAGTTTTTATTTCTTGGCACCAAGCTTGAGCTTTAAATCCACTCTTCATGCAGACATTAAAAAAGGCAAGGTACCTGGACTGTGTCACAGCAGCAGGTGTGATAACCCACAGGATGACACTTGGTGGTTTGAAATTGGCATGGAGTTTTAGAAGGTGAAGCAGGCACCAGCTGATTGCAAAAATGGATCCGCTTGAGGAACAGCAAGGTGGAAAAACCAATCTGCATTTCAGGTGAGCCTTTGGAATGTATGTGTGTCTCAGTCCTTTTTCTCCCTTCATCTCAAGGTTTTCCAAGCACAGGCTGTCACTGGCAGAGATGAGCAAGGTGACCAAGAGGTAGACCCCACAAATTGTTGAGCTGTCTGGGGGCATACCATGCTGCTGAAGTACAAAGCTTCAGCAGGCGCAGTACCAGGTTCTGTCCATGCACAGTGTAAAGCTGATCCACCTTTTTAGTCTATTATCTGTCTGTCCACTAAATACAGAAGGTGACAGACACAAAAGGGTCTTCTGTGAAGTAGACTATGAAAGGTTAGCACCCAGTAGTGCTCGACAAAGGCATAGGGAATAACCCCTTTTAGCTTGATGGGCTATATATATTTGGCCTGTGATGTGACCGAGGGCCACATTGATGCCAACAGAGAGGCGGTTGGGGATTTGGGGGGGGGGGGGGAAGGAGAGTTGGCAGTGTGGTGGTTGGAGAGGAAGCAAAGCATATACATCTAGCGGCTGAATTACACAATGTAGAACCAGAAAACCTGAAATTAATCCCATCTTCCACACTTAAGCAAATTGTGTGATCCTGGGCATTTGTTTAATTTCACTTTCCCTCTTTTTTCATCATTATCACATAAAGGAGGACCTTGAAATACATGACTTCAGGATGTGCACTGTACAAAACCTTCTCCTGTGTTTGATTTAATAACCTATAATGTTATTCATGTATAATGTGTACCCAACGAGTACACATAACAACTGACTTGCCTATTAGTTCACTGTTGGCATTGTAGGCAATGTTTGAAAACTATAACTTTTAAAAAATGCTTCTCAATGCACTAATAAAATCTGGAGTGCTGAGGTGAAATGCTTCTGCATGTAATGAAATACACTTCTATAAGTTTGAAGGGTTTTTATCATAGGTTTCCACTTTTGCTGCAATATGTCTTTAAAAATGAAGGTGTTTCTAAAGTTAAGTCGTGCAGGACACCTCGGTTACTTCCTTTTTTGTAACTTCAAGTCAAGAGACTTAGTGATGGAACTGCGCTCCACTACATATCTATTTTGCTTTCACAAAGGTTTAAAGAAGTAGCACTATATATAACTCTGCGTTCGCACTGTTGTTTTTCTCAACGACTGATGCAAATATTGTGCTTTCACAAAGGTTTAAAGAAGTAGCACTATATATAACTTTGCGTTCGCACTGTTGTTTTTCTCAACGACTGATGCAAATAGTGTAAGTAAATTATCTATGTGAACATTCCATTAATCTGAGGGCTCCTAACCATGTACTGTCCCATTAAATGTCGGTGGACACCAGCGAGTCCACCAACATCCCTCCCTCACAAGAACTCTGTGACAAACTCAGCACCTTTTTTCACCACAAAATCAAGAGCATGTACGACAACTTTGACGAAGACAACTAACACACTGAACCCTCACCAACCACCCCCGACACCCTGAAGCCAGCGATCGACAACTGGACAGCCCTCACCACCGAAGACACACTGAAGACGATGAAGTCAATCCACTCCGGGGCCCTTTTCTACCCCTGCCCCCCACCACATTTTCAACAGAGCCGGCCACACCATCGCACCCATGCTCTGCCACACTATCAACCGCTCCCTGGCAACCGCCATGTTCCCCAACGACTGGAAACATGCTGAGGTCAATCCCCTCCTGAAGAAACCCTCGGCGGACCCCACCGACCTCAAAAACTACAGACCCATCTCCCTGCTCTCGTTCACAGCGAAGGTCATCGAGAAAGCCATCAACAGCCAACTCTCCACATTCATCGGAGAGCACAACATCCTCGACTCCTCCCAATCCGGCTCCAGAAAAAAACACAGTATGGAAACCGCCCTCCTCACTGCAACAGACGACATCCGCACCCTACTGGACAAAGGAGAAACAGCAGCCCTCATCCACCTCGACCTCTCAGCAGCGTTCGACACAGTCTCTCACCGCACCCTAATATGCAGACTCCACGACGCAGGGATCCAAGACAAGGCCCTCAACTGGATCCACTCCTTCCTCTCCAGCTGAATGCAGTGGGTCAGACTCCCCCCTTTCCTCTCGGACCCTACACCTACCACCTGCGGAGTACCCCAGGGATCCTCCCTCAGCCCTACTCTCTTCAATGTCTACATAGCTGCGCTTGCCCCCATCGTCAGAACCTACGGACTCAACATTGTGTTATATGCAGACGACACCTAACTCATCCTCTCCCTATCCAACTAACCCAATACCGCCAGACACAATTTTCAAGAAGGAATGGAAGCCGTCGCCAAATGGATGAAAAACAGCTGCCTACAACTAAACACCAATAAAACAGACGTACTCATCATGGGCCCAAACCCCAACGCCTGGAACGACACCTGGTGGCCCCCGCCCTCGGAAGCCCGCCCACCCCCACAGACCACGCACGCAACCTGGGAATCATCCTGGACTCCCGAGCTCAAAATGGACCGCCTGATCAACTCCGTTTCGTCCTCCTGGTTCCACACCCTCTGCCTCCTACGTAAGACCTTCAAATGGATCCCCCTCGAACACAGAAAGACCGTCACTCACGCCCTGGTCACCAGCAGACTCGACTATGGCAACGCCCTCTATGCCGGAATAAACAAAAACCCTACCCGCAAGCTTCAGAACATCCAGAACGCCGCCGCAAGACTGGTCCTCGACCTGCCAAGACACTGCCACATCTCCCAGCACCTGCGCACACTTCACTGGCTCCCCATCGAAGCTAGAGTCACCTTCAAGATGCTCCCCCACGCCCACAAGGCCCTCCACGACACCGAACCAGCAAACCTGAACAACCGACTCAAATTCCATGCGCCCCAGAGCACCCTACGATTAGCCCAGCTCTCCTACGCCATGGTTCCCTGCACCAGAAAGACCAGATCGGGAGGCCGCTCCTTCTCCTTCCTTGGGGCCCGAGCCTGGAATGCCCTTCTGCTCCACCTCAGACAGACAACATCGCTCCCCATCTTCACAAGAAACCTCAAAACCTGGCTCTTCGACAGACCACCCCTTTGATTGACTGGAGCCTCCTAACCCCCCCACCCCCCAGCGCCTTCAGACCCTTACGGGTGAGTAGTCGCGCTTAACAAACGCCTGATTGATTGATTGATTGATTGAGTCAAGGAGACAGCAGTCCAGTGCTGCTGTTGACCAGGGGGCCGCATGTAAAGGTCAGGAGGGCAGCACTTTGAATGTCACTGCCATATTTATTCATTGCACAATTACAGCTCCAAAGATAGTATATCCTCATTAAATGTTCAGGGCTTAATTGTGATCCCGGCACAACAACTACTAATTGTGTGATCATTATTAATTAGATTATTCATAGGTAGTAGTAGGTCAAACCTACCAACTTTTATTGGGGCTAAAAGGCACGTAAAAAGGTGAAACATGCAGAACTCGGAAATTTAATATGGACTCTACATGCTATGCTTCTTTTGCTATGTGATAACTCGGAAATTGAGGTATTTATCACACCTGGTTAAAACCTCACTCCGGGGAAATGCTGTTTCCCAGGTGTGGCAAATAACTCACCACATTCTGCCTAATTTATAATTAGGGCTTTTGTGCTTTCCATTTTTTGTCTGGAAGAACCTCAATGAAGGGCGGTGTTGCTTTGTTGTTTTTAAGCAGTGTCAATAAGTCTATCTTTACCTGACCATGGGGTGAGATGTTGATGAATACAGTATCAAATACCTCTTTTTTATTTGACCATTTGTGGGCCAAAGACGTTGCTAGAGTAATCAGAACACACAACCTCTCATCCCTGAGGCCTCTATAAAACCAGAATAACTTCCATAGACATCCTAGGTTTTGCTTTGAAAGTGTAATTGAATCCCAAGCTGTATTGCTGGGAAAGGTTCTAGGCCCTCATCAATCTAAAAAACTTAGATGCAAAGCAGAAATATGTTTTTGGTCTCGAACAACACGCAATGCCAAAGTAGCACCTGGCACATAAGGGAACTACCATGTGTGCCTTGGTGTTCTTTGTGAAAGAGCAGAATGCCATCACTCAAGTGAAGTTAGCCAACAGTAGAAGTATGTTGACCAACAGCCCCATGCTGTATGCTGTAGTGGGCGAGGAAGACTTGTGAATGCTGGAATAACAGACCAATGGACGAAGAGGGCTGGGAGAAAGCAGCTATAAGTATATTATACGTATAATTTTAGTATAATTAAAAGGTCTTGGCTAACACTAGACCTAATAATACATTAAGACCAGAAGTACAACCTCTGCTCTTAACAAATCCAAAAGCAGAGTTTTGTCAACCTCAAGCATGCATGCATGCAACAAATACAGCAGATTTTCTGTAATAACACCAAAACCATGCTCTACAGCTAGGGCTGCCTTTTATAATGCAGATAGAAAAACAATCAAGGCATAGAAGGTTTGTAGAACCTCACTGCCAAAGGTGGATTATGCTCATGTCCCCGTCATAAACGAGTGCCAGCTGGAGGCCTTTAAACTGGACAGATGAAAGTGGGCCTCTCCTCACAGTAAAACATGGGATGTTAATTAAAATCTGGCAAACTGTCTAAAGAATTTTCGTTTCTTTTTTTATTTTGCCATTCACTGGAGCGTTCTGGGTATAATTTAAAATTGTTGGACAACCGGAAAAAATGAACATCTGTTAGGTGCTCATGCCTCGAAGCCGCAATGAGCTACAGCCAGAATTAATAATACTTTAGATGCTACTGGCAAAGTATGTAAACGAGGAACAGCAACAGACATTAGGCACACGATTATTCCACATGCGTGTTTTTCTTGTCTCAGAGGCAAAGAGTAATTCTGTAGCTTGCTAAAAATTCTTTAGAGACCAGGAATAGAAAACTGTATGCTTGATATAGAATACGGTGAACTGACTCCATGGCCCTGACGGAGTACCCGCATGCAGTGCTTTAAGTGGGAAAAAAAAACTGGGTGTGCTCTAAAAGGGGCGTGGTTAATGTCTTGAAGGGGCATGGCCTATCCGAGTAGGGGCGTGGTCTAAATCAAAATAACTAGCACTGTGTGCTTAAGAAAATCATGAGTACCGGCACTTCTCCGTGTTCTCCCATTGAGTACCGGGACTTCTCCTTGTGTTAAGAGAGTACCGGTACTCCTAGTGGCATGCTGTGGTCAGTCTCTAGGTTATGGGTGCTTGACAGTTAATGTCGAGTGGATTCCGGCGCTAGGTTGCGGCTGCAGCCCTACACTCCGAGCCGGCATTTGATAAGATAGCGCCTTAGGCGGAGAGAAATTTGGCGCCCTTGCTAATAGAGACTGAAATGCGGCAGCAGGGGGTCCTTTTTGAGTTGAGCTAAGCAGTGACTGCCCCCTGAACCCAAACGCCTCGGGACCTCCCCAGCTCACCTAAATCACCGATAGTTTAGCTGCCTCACGGTGATGGGTCTGTTGGTGTGTGTATCAGCAGGGGTGAGACGGTGAAAGGAGCGCGAAGAAAGGGACAATGAGGTGTTAAAACAGGCCGGCCCTGCTCACACCCTGACAGCGCAACAGGACAGGAAGACACCTGTGTTTTTCTAAGCTAGAGGTCTCGACATTGGAACTGTCGCGCTGTGAGTTATAGGGAAAGTTTGCAGATCCGTTGTCTGTCAGAGTGCCTTGAAAAAAAAAAGAAAGTCTGCTTTCGCGTAAAACTTCTGCTTCTCATGTTAATGCCCTCGGGCTAAGTTCACGCTATATATAGTTACAACAAACGCTAATTACACCCTGCAGCTATGGGCAGAACTTGGCCAAAGGCACTTTGAACATTGAAGAAGAAAATGCTGATAGTGTACAAAATAAAATAGTGCTTGGAGGCTGTAATTAAAGCCGAAGAGCAACAACACACTTAACAAAGGATGTAGCCATGGTGGTTACAAAATGAGACAAGGCAGTACTAAGGAGGGACTACTAAGCCTTTGAAGAATGAACAGCCACCGTTTACAGTGGACAAAGACACAAGCCAATGAAAAATGTGGTCGGAGCTTAAAGTCCCTACCTCAATACAGCAGGCCTCGCAAAACAGTGCATGCTCTGCCCAGGGTCGACCTAAAAACTTCATGACTCTGAGAGATTAACTAACATAGTCCTTCTTCCCTGTCATTGAGTGCTGTCAATGTAGTTCTTCTGTGTCTATAGTTGGGGGCAGCATTCTACACCAACGTCTATATCTGCTCCTATTCGGATTTTTTGGTTTGAAAAGCCATACTTTACAAAAGACCAACATTCCCTGCTACTGCTTACTTCTCACGTCATTCCGCTAATCCTACACATCTCCGTTCAAAACGTGCACCTCCTATCGTTGACCATTATCACAATAATTCGGTACTTTAATAATATACCGACTGACAATATGACGATAAGGAACTTACAGTTACTAGCGCCAGTGAAATCCCGATTAACGTTGGAGAGCGGACAGAGCTAAACTTGCACGTGCGTGTTCGGAGGTTTTACCAGCAATAAACAACCATCACCTGCTGTAAAAATACGATGAAAAAATAACAACATACTAAAAGGACGCCTACTGGTTAGATATCCAAATTAGCCTATTCCGAACTGGACACCGAGAAGATTGTAGTCCTTTCTTTATGTCTACCTCGCTGATTCCTCCTTTGTTTCGTTTCGGGCGGAAGTTTTCGGACGACTACCGGAAGTAATCCGATGTTTCGTTGACCCCCCTCATACACCGCAGCAGGTAGGAGGAGCGTTTTTTGTAGGGGCATGTTAAGAAATTGATACCTGAGAGGTGACGGGTGTTAAAGTATGTTCAGGCTCCTTGACACGGTGATGATCCTCCCAAAATATGCGAGATTATACCAGCCCTACTCTACGAGTTTGACCCAAGAATTGGACTCCTTGAAAGAATATCGTTGCTCCTTTAAAGCCAATTCAGTGTTCCAGAATTCCATCCTCAGTTATATTGGAAGGTACCAGCAACAGTGGGCAGAGTCTGAGCACCGGCAGGTTTTTTTGGGGCCCTCAAAACGGGTCCGAAAAAAAAAAAAATAAAGAACGGACTACCTTTAGTAGCCACGAAAATAGAGCCCGATAGAGACCCGTTTCGAGGGCCCCAAAAAAAAACTGCCGGTGCTCAGACCCGGACAGACCCGGCCCACTTAAAGCCCTGCCCGCATGTTGTATTTAGAGATGTCTACCGGTCAGGCCGACAGCGATTACATTGGCAGGAATCTCTGAGAGGGCGGTTCCTACCAATACTTTGAAAGTTTGACGTATGGCTCCGTCAACAGTACGGAGCCGTAGGACACACTTTCAATTTCGTTTTTATTTTCAAAACGAAAATCCCAAAGCAGGATTTTCTTTTCGGAAATAAAAAAAAACAATGAGCCCCCTCTCCATGGGAGTTATTTTCCATGGCAAGGGGGTAATTTACAAGTTTTCACTGCCTCTTACCGCTACGTTTTACCTGGTGGTGGCGGACAGTGAAAACTGGCCACTTGCCGCCCACTCTAAATCGGGCGGGCGGTCAAATGGCAAAATCTCCGTCAGCCTGTCGGAGGTGTACGTCAGCGACCGGGACAGAAGAGTCTCTGCTGCTGACATACTGAAGGTCCGCCTAAATGAGGCGAGCAGACCTTCAGTAGGACGTAAACTATACTCAGTTGTCTCTGCAATGGAGTATCATTTCCACCCTACTCTAAATCTGGCCCTCTGTCTCTGCACCATAAAAGAGACAAACAGCTGTCCTGAAAGCTAAAATATTTAGTTTCACCAGAAACTCCCAGGGTGGCATAAGTGATACCCATAACATCACAGGGCTGATCCCTTTTCCCATCTGAAGCACTCAACATCCTCCTGTTCGCTGTTAAGGTGCTAAAGGAAAGGCAATGAGTACAAACTGCAGAAAGTAAACTGTGTTCTTGGCACCCTGTTTACAAGCTGCGCTTAACACTAGTTTTATGATCCCTTAGAGCAGAGGTAGTAAGGGGAGTGCCTGGTGTACCAGTAAACAAACCAGGGGGTAGCAGATGCTACTCATAGTGATCCCAAATGGGGATCGCTATTTGGCTGTTCCTGGTTACATCTACCTTTGTTGGTTCCCACAAAGAAAAGCATTCTATTCCCATATACTCCAAAATATCACCTTTTTTGTAAATAACCAAAATGTTATTGATTTTGATAACAACCCATGGAACCATACAGCACAGACGGTCACATACAACTGTAGCAGCAGGCATACAGGTACAAGCAGTGCACAGATCTTTTCAGACCATGGTGTGCCCACCATTGGTACACATCGCATCCTGTTGCGATATAAATGGGCTCCATCTTCGTGCACCAGTCCATGTCTTTGTGCCATGCCTGCATTGCGGGCGGGTTGGCAGAGTTCCAGGCCCGTGCAATATCTCTTTTAGCCATGAGAGTGCCAGGTCCTACAAGCGACTGCCATCCCCTGCTCCCACCCACATCCTCGAACAATCCCAGGAGGGCCATATGCGAGGAGGGATCGATTACCCACTCCAGAATCTGTGCATGTGAGTGGGATACAACTGCCCAGTACTTCTCAATGAGAGGGCACGTACAAATCTCATGAAAGAAGTCCGCTAGTGGTTCTGTACATCAGGTGTAAGCGAGGCTCAGACGTTGGAAGAATCTCCACATTTACACTGGGGTCAAGTAAGTAACTTGTAAGTATTTCAGTTGGATCAGTCAGAGCCTGGCTCATATCACCAGTTTTGCGGTTCCATTAGGGCCTCTCTCCACTCATAGTACTCCAGAGAACCCACCCACGCTTCCTATTTAGTTTTCAATGAGGTAAGGAAGTCAAGTGAATTAAGTACTAGAGATTATTAGAATCGCAATAGTCCACCGTTTTCTAGGGGTCCCATCAGTGTGTGGGCTTCCAGGGGGTCACATTCAGGGAAACCCTGTGAGAGACCTCCTGTAGGACCCCAGTGCATGTCTGAGTTTTAGGTACTTCTAGAATTGCAACCGGTGAAGTCGAAAATCTACCTGCAGATCTTGAAAAGACCTCATGCCGGTCCCCCGCCAGACATCTCCCAGTTTGGATATCCCTTTTAGATCCCATTTGGAAACGTTTTCTGTTCCCGGCACTTGTAATCCACTGCCCCACCACAGAGGGGTTGCTAGGATGATCTTCCCTTCCCATCCTGCCCAGTGCAGCATCGCCCTCCTAACCAGGAGTACCACCTTAGTCAGGTCCAGAAGGGAGTGTGGGATCTGCGCCCCAAAGACTATATCTACGATAGTATCCGACTCCATGTTGGTCACTTCTGTTCAGAAGGCCAGATCTTCCCACCCTTCGTGTAACCAATCTTTCAGGACTACTAGTTGGGAAGCCCAGTAATACAATCTAATGTCCACTGCCACCATTCCCCCTTCATAAGCACTTTATTGGCCTACATGAATGTTTGCACTCTGGCCTGTAGCTCCGTGAACCACTTCTGCGGGATCACATGCAGAAAAGTTTGGAAAACATACAAGCAGGATCATAATTTTAAAGAGAGTTGATTGCCCTAGAATGCTAAGGGGTAGATGGGGCTACTCTCCAGATCCCTGTTCATGCCAGTTACTAGGAGTGTTAAGTTCAAGTACCACGAAAAGTCAATGAGTAGAGAGATATAAATTTCCAAGTACTGGAAATTCAGCAGGCGGAATGGCACCAAGTGTTTCTAATTTTCCACCTCAGCACCTCCCGACATGGGAAACAGTAGAGGTTTGTACCAATTGACCCTGAAACCAGAGGACTGCCCATATGAGTATAGCATTTGAAATAGTCATGGTCTCGTAATCTCCCAGTGGGAGATGAAGATAAATACATCATCTGCATATAATGCAATCAGGTGCTCCGACCCATCACCCCAGTGAAACCCCCATATCAGAACATCACATCGAACCCATCTTGCCATTGGATCCATTGCCAGGGCACAGAGCAGGGTGACGGGGGAAGCCCTGCCTGGTATACCACCGGAATGGGAGTTATCGGGATAGAACCCCATTAACATGGAACGCTGCTCATTTCATGCCATTATAAACTCTAGATCTGTGCTTTGGAGCTCGAGTGCAGTAGTTTTACATATAAAGTCAATCACTGCCCAAAGCCCAGCCCCCAGCAGTTCCCAAAGCAAGTCCCAGTCAAGTGAATAGAAAGATTTTCAAAAGTCTATAAGGGGGAAGAAGAAGAGCTCAGCCAAGCAGTGTCTGTATTCCAACGCAGCATGCACCCTACGTATGCACTGCCCAGTGCTACGAAGTGGCATGAAGCCAAATTGGCCTGGGTGGGCCAGTGCCGGCATCACTTTAAGGAGTTTGTTTGCCAGTACCTTGGCGTACAATTTAGGCACGCTGTTGATCAGAGAAATGAGACGGTAGGAGGAGCAGTCCTTAGGGTTTGCCCCTCCTTCTGAAGGACCACTATCGTAGCCAGGTCTAAACTGTTAGCGAAGCGACCTTTCGCAATGGCTTCAGTATACATAGCCAGCAGAGACGGCAGGAGGGATTCCTGGAGTTTCTGATAGTATTCGATCAGGAAGCCGTTCTGGAACCCAGAGTCTTATACTCTAGTTCTGCTAGTTTGAGGGGGCGGGGGGTCACTCTAGATCTCCCTATTCTGCCCTAGGTACAGTCTGCAGGGGTTAATCCGCTCTCAGGGACCTGTGCCTCTCCCACGAGGGTCTATCTTGCTTCACTTAAAGAGCCTGACAGTAGTCAGCGAAGGCCACCGCGATCGCCTTGGCATCTGTTACACTCACCATGGAGGGCCCTATGGTACCCAGGATAACATATTCAGCCACTCCATGGGTCGCAAACCAGTAAAGTAGTTTACTTGACTTATCACCCCCATTCGTATACTCAGCTGTTAGATGCGATCCAGTACTGGTGTGCCTCGATGAGGCAGAGTTGCTGCAGTATCGTCCAGTCAAGTTCAAATTGGTGTTCCACCACCTTCCCTGCATCTGATTCCCCCTCCTGGTGGCTGACCCAGGCCTCTAAGTCCCTTATCTGTTGAACCTTCTGCACCTTTCTGGCCTTAAAGTGGGATCAGGCTATTTCCCGCATGCAAGTCTTACCGGCTGCCTAAACAACTCCTGGAGATTACCAAGAACCCAAGTTTAATTCTAGGAGTTCTTGGAGTTCCTGTGCTAAAAATTGCAACGTCTCCCTATCGTGTAGAAACCAGGCGTTTAAACACTGATGCAGGTGACATCCCCCTCCTGTGCCACCCAAGCAGACCAATATTGGTGAGTGGTCTGAGATCCCCCTTGGGAGGATATATGCACCCCTGCAGTAGTGAGAAGGGTGGCTCTCAGCATGAGGAGGTCAACGGTGATCTCGTCCATTGGGTCATCGAGGTGTGTATATTCCATTGCAGTAGGGGTCAAGATTCGCTAAACTTCGCTGGGGCCAAGGCTGTCAGCCCAGGTCGGTAACCCCGACTTCCCTCCCAGGGTGTGCCTCGTCCTACCCGTGCGATCAATCTGCGGGCACATCTCTGCACTGAAGTCACTCCCTATAAGTGTGCAACGGCACCACATCTTGTTGCAGAGGGCCACATCCTCTCCAACCTCCCAATCCTGATTTCTAGCTCTGCCTGTCTATCTTTCCAATAACTACTTCTTTTCTGGTTCCGCCTATATGTTGTAGCACATTTCCACTCTTGCTTTACCATCCTTCAACACATTGTTTGAGTGGTAAAGGTGATTTTTTAGGAGCCTGTTTTGCAAAGCTGCATTTTTTCCCTCTGTCCTGCACAAATGGCCCAAGAGGAGGGCGTAGCACTGAAAGCCAGGCGTTTGTGCACTGAGAGGTAGCATCTGTACATCTGTAGTCCTATCATTAAAGTGCTGTGTACTTAAGGTTAACTAACTGCAGTGCCATCCTCTGTGTAGTACTAGAGTGGGGCTTTGGGTGCATGGCTGCCATCCAGTAGTCTGAGGGAGCTGTGTGATGTGGACACTTGAGGTCCAAGCTTCAATTTCCTGTTGTCCTGTCCATATGAATTATCCATGGGCGTGTCGAGACACACTCTTGTGCGGTGCACTCCCGTTCAAGCCTCAGCTGTGACATGAAAGGAGTTAAGAAATCAAACATGGGTCTATGAACTGTTTAGAGTTCAAATGTTCATGAAGAGCAGTTCATGTTCAAACCTTATTTTCACATGGACTTGTGAAGTTTCAGTAAGGGAATCTGCATGAAAGCTGTAGCAAGCAATTTACAGATTTTTAAATCTGAGGGTGCCACAGAGAGTTCAGTGTTTGAAGTCATAGACTGTACTAAACTTGTGCGTTAGTTCTGCGCACTGGAGCAGCTGTCAGATGTGCATTTACTGATTTATTATATATTTTCTCTTCTTTGAGTATGTTTGATTATTAATGATGGGAATAAATCCTACCACTGTGGGAGCATTATTACTGTATGCTTGAACTAATAAACCTCCCAACACTTGTCTTGTGCCTATTGAAACTGGTCTGGTACGTACCAAGAGATAGATACTTCTTCATTCACTACAATATTATTTACGAATATAGAAGGGTAAGAGGAGGGAGTGCCTTATGGTGGTGGGGGATGGGAGGACGCTCTGAGTATATTCAAAATGCATTTGAAGGAAAGAAGGAAGGGAAGCCTTCAGCGCTGTGGTGATAGGTGGCAAGACACCAGGGGCCGTACTACAGAAAGTGCCCCGGGGGTAGCGGGCATCTGGCCCGCTCTGTGCACACACAGAGCACTTTGGTGTTACAGAAGGGGCCACACATACTTGTGCAGCCCCTTCTGTTATACAGATAGCGCTGGCACACATGTAGCGTCCGTGCTAGCTTAAGACGGCGTTCCCTCATTTGCATGGGAGTGTGGCCCCATGCAAATGAGGGAATCTCTTTACCTCTGCGCCCACACTGTAATTATAGACAAGGGCTCAGAAGCTAAGAAGCTGTCAAGAGGTGCACAAAAAGGTGGTGAACTGTCACTGCAGTCCCTGATTGCAACCCTCTGAAGGGGGGTCCTATGGATCCCCCTGACATTCCCTATCAAGCGGGTGCAGCCACTCACTGCACCTCCCTGCAAGGGGCTCTCTCTCCCCTCCTAAAAGTTCAGGCAGGTTGCCGCCTGCACAGTGAAACACGGAGCGGCTTTGAAGCAGCCGCTCAGTATTTCACTTGAATGCGCTGCCCACAGAGCAGCACGAGTTTGTGACTGTCCTGAGGGCAGCTCATTCAACATAATAGTTGAATAATAATGTTTGCGCATGGTGCACCTGTTTGAAGGCGCGCCATCGCGCAAACAGGGAAAGTGTGCGCTAGGTATCTTTTTGTGCACTTAGTGGGGAGGAGCAGTGAACAAAGGCCTTTTGAGGCCAGGTCTCTACAGTTATGTTTCTTCTTTTCTATATCTAACCTATGAGTGGAAATGCAAAGCGACTAAAGCTCTTGTAGTGTATAAATGGTCAATCTTGGTTACCCAAGGCAGGCAGAGGTTGGATGTACTCTGGGTGTGTTGTACCTTCTAGAATGCTTGGCAGACCAAGTGTAAGGGGAGAATGACTACTATTAGCAAATCTCTCAGAGCACTGCTGTTCTTAGCCTGAGCCGTCTACCAAGTCAATGGTCTACTAGTGTCCTTGCAAAAATAATGGAAGAAGGGTAAGACTCCTTCACCGCAACACTGCTCAATTTTTAAATCCCTTTGTACTCTTGAACTGGAAAGGTCGTTATCTGCTAAAAACAAGAACTGGCAAAGACAAAAGGTCTATCTTTAATGATTTAACCACAGGCATTCACAAATGTTGAGTGCATGCGTTGCATGCATAAATTATCTAAAATAGTCCCAAATTCATTCCAATGGAAGCACTTCCGGGAAGACAAAATAATACACCAAAAAGCCAATAGCATAATGTGAGAGAGTGGTGATCCTCTGCGAGGCTGTTTTATGTACATTTTAAAGACTTGATAACAATACATCTTGTAGACAGTTGTGCTGTCATGCCAGACCTAATGAAATAAGTAGTGTTCCACTTCATTTATTGAGGACACTGGAATCTCAAACAAATATTTGGACTTTTACAGAGCTATGGCAGCAAATGACCTGCCAATCATTTTGTGGCCCACCCTAGTATATGCAAAGTACCTTTCGGGCTAGGGTTTTAGGTAGTATCAGAAACGGGGGCTTCCCAAAAAACACATGGAACCAAGGGCATATACATTCATGGGTAACAATGACTCCTCATTGAACAATTGAATCAAGAAAAAAAAAATTGTCATAATTTAACAGAAAAACAAATCATAAGCAATTGAAAGGAACAGGAACACTTGTAGATGTCACCCGAAATGTTATCTTTGTATAATTTTGAAGAAAAGGAAAGTGCTCAGTACTCAAGTGATCACACAGTGAGTGATAGAGAAACAGTACATTAGTGTGTATAATACAATAGGCAATGGAACAATGAGAAATTTAAAAAAATGTACAAAAGTCGGATCCTTATGATTTAGAAGCACAGACAGTACATCAACGAATTTAGTTTCCATTGTCCTCGTTGTCAACGCCATTTTGACCCATGGTTATTATAGGGTCATCATCAGGATATAAAATATTCATATAAAGCAAGAATAAGAGAGCGTTGAGCGGAAGCCAACAATACAGTCTGATGTTGGCACAAAAAACTGTCTTGAAATGGCAAATCAATTACGTTGAGTCGTAGGAATCAAGAAGATACACTATGCACCAACCTCCAAAACGCACATCATACAGAACATCTTACTCACACCACCATGGATAAGAGATGGAAGACCTGGCCCTAGATTCAAGAAGAACAAGTCTAGCTCCAATTTTCTGAAAAAGGTCAGGCTACCGTCTTATGCACAAGCTGTTGTAAAAAACATCTGGCAGACCTCTCAAAGACCAAAAGTCACATACCTAGAGCTCAGTAAAAATGACACTGCCACGCAACCATGGGTAGAGCAGATCACCAAAGGAGCATTTAGACTCCGGTATAGGTTGGAAACCAAAACTGGGATGCTAAGGCACCCCCAGAAAGTTGATAGTGCTACCAGGCTATACTACTAGGCTACAAAGTGCTATACAAATGCCCATAACATTATATATGCGCATACATCTCTTTACATCATTTACCAATGCACACATATATTTAACGACTGCCCCCTCGCTGCTAATAGACAAGCCGTGCATGTATGAAGTGTGATCTGGGTACACATGCACCTTTCAGTTTTCCATTTTAAACTTTTCATTTTGTAATTTGCTCTTGTAAAGGGATTTAGATGGGCTGGGGGATATGAAAATAAGCACACCAGAATGACACTCATAGGTAACAGCATCCAGCCATCTTGATCCTTCATCACATAATCCCATTGTGATGCCGCCATAAACCTGATCCACTAAAAAACGATAAAGTTCCCATGTGTTTGAATATTTTTCAGCCGTGAGCAATGTACTATAACAAAGTCATTCCAGATCAGCTCCGAAATAATTTAATGTCAGGTCACCCTTCCAGTATTTAGAAGACTTTTGTGCTTCCATGCACTGGCCAGGTCTCCCTTCAACCCCTGAAATAAATGTGGAATTGTACAAGTAAATATTTAACTTAATATTAAATCAACAATACTATCCATATTTTCATATTTTTCCAAAAATAACCCCCCCCCCCCCCCCCCCCCGGTCGTGCACTTTCCCGAATGTGAAGGCTATCTGGCGCACACAGCTTGGTTCCTTTATGGTTTTCAGTTGTTTCATGTGAGCTATCTGAGGAGTAAGCTTGTAGGGGTTTGGTTTTATTTCCTGAAGTTAAAAAAGGCTTTTCTTTTGCCTTAACTCTGGGATCAAAGAAGTCCAGTGATTGAATCTCCACATTGGAAGGGTAGGCATTGGCCAGCCTTGCTTGAGAGCTTGAAGAAGGGCGTTCTACACAGGGCTTCACTTATTTTGTCCTGGGGTGTGAAGGAGTGGCTGAGAGAGTTAAAAGACAACCAGTCACAAACAGTACACAACCAACTCTTCAGGAGACCAATTAATGTGGCTGATAAAGCAGATGTGTACGCTCCAAACGTAAACAGAAAGCAAACACTGTCAATGGAAAAGATTATGAATACAACCTCCAAATTCCAATATCAGTACAGCCAATCTCACACTTTTTCTAACTTCACTCCAAGAGGGGGTGTGGCTAACCGCCTAACATGGCGGACACAAAGTAGTGGCGCCCCGAGACCGGACCCAATAATCCGACATATCCTGGTGACCCGGTGGGCCATCCGAATCCTGTTTCTCCCCTGGTGCCCGCACAGACTGCAGGGGACACAGTTCTGCTAACATGCGCCCCTTGCGATGTCCATAAACAAAGAACCTGACAACGCCACCGAAAACTAACATGACGTGCATACCCTGAGGCCTGCTGGTCGGACCGATGCTCACTGCAGAGCACTGTGAACCCCGAGGCTCCTATCCGGAATGCCCTGCGGTGTCTGGCGTGTGAGATGCCGACCCGTGCTGCTAGACTGCCGTAGCATGCCCGTGAGTGGTGAGTGGTGCTTTGCGCCGGCTCATGCTGTGTGGCTCCTGGTGAGTATGGCCTGCTGTCTTCTCCCTCTGAGCCGCGGCGTGACTGGATCGGCGCCAGCCAGAGCTACACGAGACCTGCTGCAGGCCAGGGACGACGGCGGACGTGGCATGTTACACGCCGGTCTAGGGAAGTCGACCCTGGGACTGAGCGCCTGCTGAGACAGCCCATGTGCTTTAGCCCAAAGCCAACGACTCCTGGGCGGGGCCCCCGCCCACTGGCCCTGCAGGAAAGAGCCGTAGAGAGAGCAGAGGTGAACGCGTTCCATGCTGCGGAGGGCCTTCGGGACATGTGTGGACTTGATCAGGCAAGTGGTAGGGGGGTTGGCTGTCGACGGTTCGACCCTAATTGCAAAAGGGCAGGTAGACTCCTCTGCATGCGGGTCTTCCTCAGGACGGGGAGGGGGACCAGAGCCAAAGTCGTGGTGAAAAGGTTACTTCATAGTCGTATAGATAATAATTCAAAAGTTCCAAGTGCATTCATCATGGTAGAGATTAAATCATCTCGAGGTGCCGCTGAGTGGTAGCGGTGTAAGAGCCTTCAAGCCAGATACTTTAGTGAGGGTGTTCAATTCTCCTGTTTAGGAAACCTGTCGACAAGCGGGAGAGAGACGTGCCACATCCGTCGGCGTCCCTTGCTGGTCAGTGCTGGGGAAGACCCGTGGGCCCATTCTCGTCCGGCAGGCCTTCAGCTAACGTCCGACCCCTGTGCCTAGCTCCGCATCGACTGCCTGGGACGGGGGCCTAGAAATAACTACACTTGCCGAGGACCCACCGGATCGAAGGCCTTGTAACTGTTAAGGTGCACCCGGGAGGAGAACCTACAGACCACAGACGCCGCCACACTCTGATGGTGACCGATTCTATCTGGCTGAGCATCATGGGGCGTACAAAAGGGAAGATGCCCGGTTTAGCCACCACGCGTCCATCACAGCAAGAAGACTCAGACAGCTCAACTCAGATGACCCAAATGAGTTGCATCCCGCCGACCAACATGGAGGCCACCCCGGACAAGCTTGACATAATATTACAAGAAGTGAGAGACTCCCGCAAGCCAATAGAACAGCAAACTGGCTCCCTGACATCCGGTTTCACACTGCTCAAGGCAAATCATGGCAAACTGGCCACCATAGTGAAAAGTAACCAGCACCTTCTAACAGAGCTGCTCCTGCAGCACAAGGAACATACAGGGCATATCGCGCAACTACAGAGTCAAGTATCCAACCTACAGGACAGAGTCGAAGATGCGGAGGGTAGGGCAAGGAGAAACAACGTCCGCATATTTGGGCTGCCAGAAAGCTGTGAGGGTCCTAACCCTATCCGTTTTGTGGAACAATGGTTGTGGAAACACGTGGCCCCAGACGGCTTGTCTGACTTTTTCTGCATGGAGAGAGCCCACCGGATCACTACCAGGAAACCAATAGTGGGTGCACCTCCATGCCCAATGATCGCCCGCATACTTAATTTTAGGGACCGGGAGACGCTCCTCCGTCTCGCCAGGGAGAAGTCCAATATCCAGTATGAAAATCGACGGATTTCGCTATATCCCGATTTCACGATACTGGTACAGCATCAGAGGGCCTCCTACCAATCGGTCAAACAGAAGCTCAGATCCCTGAATGTGCAATACGCCTCGTTATTTACCGCCTGACTAAAGATCATGAACAACCAGAAGTGACATTTCTACAACAACCCGGAGGCTGTTGGAGATTGGCTAGATGTCACATTCCCCTCCCACAAGTCAGAAAAATCATCACAGAGCACGGACCGGGGACCACAACCAATGGCAGGAAGAGGCACACACCATATTAGATTGTCTCGTAAACTTGGATCAAAGAGCCCAACCCTGGAGCAGGCCAAGCGAGGCAGAGAGATGGCGCTTGCCGCAGTGGCAGCCTTCAGAGACTGTGACCCCCACTCTTCGCCGGAGTCATCTGAAGATACCACCATGTATTCAGGCTCAGGGAACAGCCTTGCATTGTTTCCCACTGACACTCCGCAGACCGTAAATGATCTTTAGAGCCTAGGTCCTCCATGCACGAACACCTTGCAGAACCAATAGCAGTTAGCATAATGTGCGGGCCGCAGTCCTATATCTCCCCCTTCCTATTCCCCCAGGCCCGCTTCCTCCTTCAGGAATGTCCATAGTCCGGTCAACCACACTACCGTCCGCAGCAGCATTATGCAAGGCGACGTAGCAGCCTTCCCCATTGCAAATGCATATCAAACGCAGCGAACTGTTTCAAATATTATGTGTTTGTATATTGTTTGGCCCAGCATAGTTTTAAGGTTGGACCCTATGCTGGGTGTTGATATGGTTTATTGGGATTCTGACTCCCCCTTAATGCACAGGATGTAGTACCCCGCCCCGAGTTTGGGCTGATCTTAGAACTGAACGCACGCACATATGGCAGCGCAGGGAAAATATACCGTAGTCACTTGGAACGTCAGAGGGATTGGAACGGTACACAAGCGCCATCGAATACATGTTCAACTAAATAGACATAAAGCGCAGTTCGCCTCGATGCAAGAGACGCACCTCACTGATTCCGAGGCCATCAAATTACGCAAGAAATGGAGGGGACAGGTGTTCATCACATCATATTCAGCCTTTGTGAGGGGGACTGCAGTCTGGGTTCGGGGTGGGGTCCCGTTTGTGGCCTTGGAGCAGCGCATAGATGCAATGGGCAGGTATGTCATTATTCACGGCACACTTGACAGCTCTCATATAGTGATAGGTAGTATTTATGCCCCTAACTACGACCAAGACAAATTCTTAGCATGCCTCAACACAGTGCTGGTAGACTGGACAGGGTACCCATGGGTGCTGGGAGGAGATTATAATGCGGTACTAGATATCCACCTGGACCGCTCTCACCACACTCCTAGGTGCGGTCTATGTAAAGCAGGCGGGCGCACTCCGGGGTTGGGCGGAGGGCTGGTCACTGGGGGGACGTATGGTGTCTCAAGAACCCAAACAGCCAGGAATATTCATTTTATTAACCACCACACCTACTTCATACCCGACTGGACAGAATATTCTGCTCCCTAGCCAATACCCCCCAGGTGGTTGATGCCACTTACTTAGGGAAGACCTTCTCTGACCATAACCCCCTAGAGGTTACGCTGGCATGGGGGAGAATTCCTACACCGTTCCTACCTGGAAGTTGTGGCCACAGATGCTTGAAGACGCGGTCTTCCGAGCCACTATGGCATCAGTCATTACCAATTTCTTCGACGACAATGATAACACAGCGTCCTCATGCCTAATAGAGTGGGGTGCGTTCAAGACCGTCATGAGGGGTGCCACCATTAGCGCCACAGTGGGAGCCAGGCAGGAAATCCATAAACGCCTTAAGTCTGTGGAAGACACTTTGAATAAGGTAGAACAGGAAGCAGTTAGCAGCCTCACTAAAAAGGAGGAGCTACTGAAGCACGCATTCAACATGCTGAGCTGCTGGAGCGCCTCCGAATAATGGATTACCAGTCATATACTCAACTACAGCATACAGAAGCAGACAAATCGGGAACGCTTCTAGCACGACTGCTGCGGGATGAGCCTTCCTCCACCCCGATACACGAGATAGACTTACCAGACGGCTCCAAGGTGAACACACAACACAATATAAATTTAGCCTTCTGTGAATATTATGAATCATTATACAAGGCCCCGGTAGAGACCATAGAAACCTTTTTAAGTGACCTCCAGTACCCTCAAAATTCACAGGCAGACCAAAAAGAACTGACCGGCCCTTTTACCAAACAGGAAATCAAGGAAGCCATCCAGGAGCTCCCCCGCACGAGGGCTCCAGGCCTAGATGGCCTACCGGCGGAATTCTATTACACCTTCTCGGATACACTGGTTCCACACCAGCTGTTGTATCAAATGGCACTGGAGGAGGGCACCCTCCGCCTCACCACCATGCAGGCCTTGGTCACCTCACTCCCTAAACCGGTCAGGGACCCCTTGTACATGTCTGGTTACCGCTCTTTGTTGCTTTTATCAGCAGAATACAGAATCCTGGGTAAAATATTATCTCGTCGTCTGCTCCCCCTCAAGCCACAACTTATCCACACTGACCAGAACAGGTTTGTTCCAACCCATAGTACCTCCCTAAACATCGGACGCCTCTACCATGTAATGTAGACCACTCCTAATAACATTGAGGAAGCGGTATGCGTTGCCCTCGACCTGCGCCAAGCCTTTGATACCCTCAATTGGGAATATATATTATATATATTTAAAGCACTGGATAGGTTTGGCATTCCGCCCGCATATATGAAATGGGGCAGGCTGCTTTACACTGCTCCCACGGCACGGGCCTGAACTGGTGCCTACATTTCGCGACCATATTTGGTGAGTAGAGGCACTCAACAGGGTTGCCCTCTATCAACACTGATTTTCTTGGTGGCATTGAAGCCCCTGGCCATTAGACTTCGAAAAGAGGCGAGAGAAACTGGGATCCGAGTGGGCAACACAACACGTATAATGTCAGCTTACGCGACGACCTCATACTATACATCAATAACTTGGCAAATGACCTGGAATCCCTCCCACGCATTTTCTGACATTTCGAGCGCATTTCAGGCCTAGCTATCAATGAGAAGAAATCTCATGCGTTCTTTTTCCGGCCAGGCGCGCACCCGGATGCCATTAGCTCTGGGCGGCTATCTCTTACAGTAGAGCCAGACATCTTTAAATATTTAGGTATTCAAATATATAGATCCCCCCAGGACCTATTAGAGGGCAATCTGCTGAAGACGATTAAAGCGCTT
Source organism: Triturus cristatus (assembly GCF_964204655.1). Taxonomy (NCBI): domain Eukaryota; kingdom Metazoa; phylum Chordata; class Amphibia; order Caudata; family Salamandridae; genus Triturus; species Triturus cristatus. Next base: position 378,769,406 of record NC_140593.1, on the reverse strand, counting down.
CCCACCTAGACATACTTCTGGACTTCATTGCCCCTTTTGATAATGGGCAAAATAGCTATCTCCAAGATGGTGATGCTCCTGCGCCTGTTATATTTCTTCATGAACTTACCAGTACCGATCCCTACCCCCCTTTTTAAAACACTGGACACGCTGCTCACAGACCTCATATGGGGAAGGGGCCGCAGAAGAGTGGGGCTGGCCAAACTGCAGCTGGGGACGGACAGGGGAGGTCTAGGGGTGCCAGACTTTCGTGCCTATTGCCATGCAAGCCAGTTACAATTGCTATCGTATTGGCTGGCAGGGCGCAACCTACATGAACTTGACTACACAACCCGACTTCTATCCTACAGCACCCTCCACACTTTATTATTGCCACAGAGTAGAATCCCTTCAGAAATCCCTCTATTGCTGCGTACAGCGCTTTCCTACTGGAAGTGGGCGCTACAATACACAAATCAAACACTCCCCTATTAGGAATCCCTACACCAACTGGATTGGTCACTAGGCGTAGTATACTTAAATGGACTTGGGAGGGGTCTCCACAGTGGGAGCACTATTTGCAGATGGGATATTGTTAGACCATGAGAATTTCTCGGGTGCAAAAGGGAACCCGGGCTCTCTCTTTCTACTGCATGCAGCTTGGTTAGATATGTGAAGAAACACTGGGCACCAAATGGCGAAGAACCTCCGACACATGAGTTGACATATGCAGTATACCTTATGGGTAATGGGCGTCACCTGATTAGATGGCTCTATAGGGACACCAGGACACATGCAAAGACCCTCCTTACTACACTTAGAGAAAAATGACCTGGGTAGGAACTTGACGGACAAGGACTGGGCCTCTCTTCTAAAATACCCTAAAAGAGTATCCCGTAATGCCAAAATCAAGCTAATACAATATATGATTCTCCACCGGGCCTACCTCACCCCACACCGTCTTAACCGCATGTACCCCACTGCCCAGGTGTCCTGCCCAAGATGCCAGTCGGATGATGCAGACATAATGCACATGTTGTGGACGTGCCCACAACTTGGGGGAGTCTGGTCTGGGATTTCACACAAACATCACAGGTGTCCCTAGCTGGGACACAGCAGAGCGGTGTCTATTGGGTCTTTACCGCCACCCCAAGTCACAGAAAGTACAGCTCCGATTTGCTGACTTGGCCCTACTTATAGCGAAGCGCTCCATCACTATGAGGTGGAAGTCGACCCTTCCCCCAACATTACACTCATGGCATGGGGAGGCAGTCCGATGGAGCAGTGCAGAAAGTACAGCCATCAGGACGGAATAATATTGGGGCCTAAGGAAAATACTGATCTCCATGGAATGGGAACTGATGCTTGAGGCACCTAAGGCAATCGAAACCCCTACCCACTATGCAAAAAAAGCACACGTCCCCCTTCCCTTGGCATGCAACTGTTCCCGAAACCCCACCACTGCCGGCCGCATGATCTGGCAGTAAGGAATACGCCCTACTGAAAGAAACCCCTAGCGAGGGAGGGGATGATCACAATCAAGCTGAGCTTTGGATATGTCATAATCTAATGGGGATGAGCCAGATGGGAAGGAGGAGGGAGGGTTGATTAGGGATGCTTTTGAATATTAGTGTTGCATATGGACATTGATTGACAATTAACCTATGATAGATCCTCAGTCGCTTGTGGATTTCACTATATGAATGTCTTGCATAGGCAGTCGCCTAGTTCTTGAATGTATCTTATCAAAATTGAGAAGTCTCTTCTTATTCACTACTTGTAACTCTGCCCATGTATTTAGCAACTACATGCCAACACAAGATACGGCACTTTGTAAAATCAAGAAAGTATGTTTAAAAAAAATGTAAACAAAATTGCCACAAAATGCCTGTTTCCATTCCATGGAACACTGTTCATTTCTTGCCATAATAAACTCTAGTCTGTACAAATACATTTTTCTCATTTGCCGCTCAGTAGTACCCTGCTAAAATCGTTCCATTTTATCCTTAAATCACACTTCCAAATACAGGCCAAATCCTACTTATTTAGAGACAAAATGCTGCCTTCGCCCAAAAAAGGTTAACATTAACTCAACAAGCATTGACAATGCCAATAGGTGTGACTTTATAATTGAAAGTGCGTCTTAAGCCACAGGTGGGCTTAGGCACTCAATAAGTTAGTGCAAGTTATAGTTAGTTCACTCAACTATAACTGGTGAATTTCAGCGGTTCTTAGTTTTTTAAATGTTAGTTTCTTATTGCATGTTAACGCCTAACATCACTTTAATATTCTCAGTGAGTGTCTGGTTTTTTTCTTACAATAAACTTATGTTACGATCTTACTACCATACCTAACTATAACCTAACTTTAACCTTTGTATTTTCTGTGGATTCCTATAGTATTATAAGAATACGCCCAACCTTTTCAGGTGACCTGCACCCAACCCCTGTTCCCATATGTCTTCAAAGAAGAAATTTCCAAAGCCTGCACGATGCCTTGTATGATAGCTGTTACAATATTTTCACCACATTGGTTCTTTCCTTTTTTGGTCTGACTTGACAGTGCAGCTGTCTGCAACATCAATAGTTAACAGACATGGGGTGGGTTTTAACTCCACCCAAAGGAGTACTGCTCTCTCACTTCAGGCGAGTGGCAGTGTGGTGCATCAATTCCCATCCTATGGAGTGTTTGCACTGCTATGCGTGAAGGACTATTTTACATATCAAAAGGACACTGAATCGTCACATATTTAATTGTTTATCTCGCAGATACAATGCATACAAAAGGCAAAAAATTACTTTTTTTTCACAGCAACAGACTTTTTAAATGTTTTAGTCAAGACTAAATGCAAGCAGGAACTACTGGCTTTACCAAAGCCTGTTTTGCAAAAGAGTTAAAATATGCTAACAACATGATATGTTTCAAGACGAGTTAACCTTTAAATGCACGTCTTTGTTTTATGAGTAGAACTCTATATGCAAAGGTCAAAACAAAGCATAAAGAACGCAACAACGTGCTACTGCAGAGCAAATACAATATTATATAACAATAAAACGATCAGAACTTGAAGACGGGGGAAGTGGTGATGATGACGGAGAATAGGCTAAAAAGAGAAACATTTTGCGTGTTCCCACACTGGTTGCTCAAACAGAGCTTTCCGCCACGTGCATTTCCGACATTCTTTGCTGAGGTATTTCAGACCAGCATCCAGTTATGCGAATGAAATTAAGAGCCATGAATTGTGGAAGGGTAGACTTTCCACGGTTCCTTTTGAGACACTGCATAAAAATCAGCAGTTTGTTATTACTTTTGTAACTGGAAACCAACCACGGCTGTTTTATCCCTAGGGGCAACAACTGGATTCAACCAGGCATTTTCAAGGCGTTCACCTCAGATGTTCTGAGAGCGAGAAGAGACAGAAGCGCGCAAATTCCTGTTAAACAAGAAGAATGCTTAAAGGCACACCTGAAATTGAATGAACTTGAATGCGCGCCAACAGAGGCCCCGGATTTCTATGTTTTGGCTATTACAGTAATATTTAGGTTTAGCAGGAACTTTTATTTTAAATAGTGCAAAACTCATTGTACATCTCCTGCACAGTGTAATCCCTCACTAAACATTACAGTAACCAAGTGGTTCTTAACCCATTGGCTTCTATGGTCCCCCACTCAATCACTACTGTAATCCGGGGAGACCCACTGAATCCTTATTGGCATTTGGGGACCTCGGCCTAAGCAATTTTCACGATTTTAACCACAAAACACTACACAAATATTATCCGCAAGCATTCGTCAAACAAATACACAAATAATAAAATATTAAATTGACAAATATATAAAAAAAAAAAATTGTAATCGAAAGGTTGAAGCTTTCCTAAATCCATTTGAGGCCACCCATCGCCCATACTATATTCTATTTGAAACAGGTACACTGCTCCCACAAATTAATCTGAGGATACAAACTTTATTTTTAGTCTCCAATTGCAAACCCCTTTACAATTACAGAATTTTTCTACATTTTCAATTTTACTTCTTTATTTATATACACTTTATTAATCTGCTAATACTTTTCTAAGAACTTACGGACCTCCTTATTAGAGCTTGCGGAGCCACAGGGGTCCCACACTGGAACCGTTGCACTAGCCGACTTTAACACTATCCAATGTCGATCATCTCTTATCAACAGGTCACACAGGCAAATACAATAAGAGAAGAATCAACCATTTTCAATCAGGTCACTGAGTCCCCCTGAACTGAAAATTGTGTGCACACATGTACGGGCTGCGCAGGGGAGATTCCTAGTGTGCGCAGTACAGGAGCAGCTACAAAGTGAATGGTGTGGCAGGACTTATGCAGTATTGGGTGGTGACATGGAATAGGCTTTATACACAAAAGAAACATGCCAGGAAAAGTCAGTGTGTCTTACTGTTTTTTCACTTCAATTTATTCCCCTATGGGAATGTGGAGCCAGGGGCTAGAAAAACTTCCATTAGGCCTACAGATTCCAGACATGCACTTAAGTCCAAAGTAGCAAATGTGAAAAGAAGTATTCTGCAGAGTCCAAAGTCCCATTTGTACTGCTTTTGGGTCATCCAGAACTGTCATATTTCTCTGAGCCAGCAATGACCAGACCCAGGCTGAGGGCTGACCTCAGCTGGATGGATTGATAACCTTTCTTCCACAAGCGAGGGCCTCCTCTCCATGGAGAGAAGATGGGTGGTGCTACAGGCTCATCCATTAGCAGCTGTCACTGGGTGCCAGGCACCAGGCTGCACCAAGGAGGGAAGGGCGTGGGGGAAGAGGCTTCAGAGACGTGGCCAGAGACACTGGACGACGCCACTTTGAACAAGCCCAGAGGCTGGACAAGAAGGAGGGAGCAGGGGCAGGGACGAGATGTATCACTGTTTGATAGGACCAACAGAGACTTCCTGCCAGCCCCCTACTCAACTTTTAAAAAGTGCTTGCACAGGAAGAGAAGCTCTCTCTGCGGTGGTGTGGTCTGCTGAGGCTGAAGGTGCTGGATCCTGGCGCAATGGGCAGTTGGAAGGAGAGACCCCCTGACTGCCCCCAGGACCCTAACAGCACCAGAAGAAGAGCCCAGGACCGGTGCGCAGGAGTAGTGGCCTCTGCACAGGGAGAAGAGAGGCCAAGGAGGAGAGCCAGGCGAAAGGCTGGCGCAGGGAACCAGTGAAGACAGCTCCCTGCTGAATCCACCCTCTCAGATACCCCGAGGGCGGAGGAGGAGAGACCCCCTGACTGCCCCCAGGACCCTAACAGCACCAGAAGAAGAGCCCAGGACCGGTGCGCAGGAGCAATGGCCTCTGCGCAGGGAGAAGAGAGGCCAAGGAGGAGAGCCATGCGAAAGGCTGGCGCAGGGAGCCAGTGAAGATAGCTCACTGCTGAATCCACCCTCTCAGAGACCCTGAGGGCGGAGGAGAGTGTTCCCAGTGGCTGGGGCTGGTAAAGAGGAGCATGAAGCGCCCCATAATGCCTTGCCATGCATTTGGAAATCTGCCATTTTGGTGCGTTGTGGCCCCCAGAGGAGGGGGGTCACCCTCACTTGTGAAAAGGTGCTGGGGGGAGCTGCTGGAGAAGTGCAGTCTTCCCCCCGGCACGAAGAAAAGTCCCACCCTCAGTGTCATGGGGACCTAAAGGAAACTACCCCTCAAGGGCTCAGCTAGCATTTAAACCCCTTCTAGGCTGGAACTTTTGTTCTACAGCTGAGGGTGTGTGGAGGAGTGCATCATGGAGTGAAGGGCTGAGTTGGGGATGTGTGGAGAAGTGCATCCCCTGGAAGTGAAGTGGTGTAATTGCACCAAAATGCATTTACTAGTGGTTATTTCTTTTTAGGTGGACTGAAAGTCACATGTGTAAAGTGAAGTACCTGTGTAAGGTGATGTTAAGCTAAATGGACTTATGTTGCTGGACCTTCCTGCTAGGGGGTCTGGGCTGTATTTACGCAATCCCATGCTTTTACCTGTGATTCCTTTTAAAGAGAAGAGGCGCACTGCAGAAGAAGTGTAGTTGCCAGGAGTACTTCTTTTGAAGGGACTGTAAGTCACATGTGTAAGGAGATGTCATAAGCCAAGTGGGGTTATGTTGCCAGACAGTCCTGCTAGGGTGTCTGGCTGTATATGCGCAATCCTGTGATTTCATCTGTGATGCCTTTAGGGGCTGTAATTGCAATGCATTGAAATGATCAACCAAGGTGATGAGTACTGTCATTCTAAAGTGTGCGTAAACATGGATTCTTGCTGCTGCGCTTAGGTGAAGACCCCAGACTGCTAGCCCTTAAGATATAGAGGTGCATACTTTATGGTCAGTAGGAGATGCTCAGTCAGGGTCATGTGTCACCAAGGCAGGTTTACCCCTTTTTAATGCTTGTGGAGGTAATGGGGTGAGTCGCCACTGGGATGGTGCCAGTGTGCAGGGCCCTCGCTCCAGGTTATGTTCAACTAACTGCATTGGGGACAAGTTGATGTGCATACATGGATGTGGTGGTACTAGACCCCACCCACTCTGCGGGAGGGGTGGAGATGTTATGCAACGTCACAAAGTAATTCCAACAGCTTATGTATATTTGTAAATTGGTGCATAGTATTGAGTAGTGTGTGTGTTTAATAAATGTACTCTTTCATAAAGCAAAGTACAGACTGGACAATCAATTATTAAGTGTTATTTTTGCGCACCTGCAAATGGCGGTTACTAGCCCACACCACCTCCCTGGAGTAAGCATCAGACTGCTCTGCAACGCTACCCTCTGAGAGTCAGGCGCTACAATTGGGTGTTTGGTTTCCAGTGAAGGACAAATGTGGTCATGTTATTTGTGCAGGCCTCACAGATGCTGCCTCGTTTTCCAACAGCATGTTAGCAGACCAATTAAAGTTGGGCCGACATGTTTCATTGCCTATCTCTAGTGGCAATTTCTTCAAGGCACAAGGACTTAGTCCACCTTATCTGGACCCTTGAGACAAACAACCAGTGACCGGTGAAAGCCAAGGCCACTCGTACCAGCTAACAACCGCGTCACACAGGCACCACCTAGACTGAGTAGTCCTGTATCATTCCAAGACACTTATGTTGTCAAGGTTCGCTCAATAATTCAGTGGTGAGCTTCCTGTGTGACGCGGTTGTTAGCTGGTACGAGTGGCCTTGGCTTTCACCGGTCACTGGTTGTTCGCCTCAAGGGTCCAGATAAGGTGGACTAAGTCCTCGTGCCCTGAAGAAATTGCCACTAGAGATAGGCAATGAAACATGTCGGCCCAACTTTAACCCCTTCGACGCGCATGACGGAACGGTTCCGTCATGCACGTCGGTTGCGCTGTGCGCATGACGGAACCGTTCCGTCATGGCCCCGCCCGCGCACGGAACCTTCAGCGTGGCGCGGAAATCCGCGCCGCGCTGAAGGGGTTAATTGGTCTGCTAACATGCAGTATGTTTTTAATTTGAATATACCCATGAGCTGTGAATAAAGAATGGTTGCGGTGGATCTCAATTTTAAATAAACGAGGTTGAAGTGTTTGATGTTTTCACATATTTTCACCAAGTTCACTATTTTTCTGGACACCTGTTTGTTTACATTTTTCTTTTACAAGGTAGCAACCTATGATGATAAACGTGGGCATAACTGGTGATATGTAACCAGAAAGCTCGCTTTGGTGCTGCGCACGTGAGGTGCTACCTTGTTTTCTGCACTTTTTTCACTTTTCTTCACTTTGTGACACAGGGTTATAGGTCTATACACCTGTGATTTCATGGGGTATTTTGAAAATCTTGTTTGGGAACCCAGTAACTGTTGACTTTGGGTATGGTTCTGTTTTTAAGTACACGGTCATTGTGAGTTGGGATTATTCTCCCATATTTAACTAAGGGAGAGTGGCGAAGAAGAAAGTAGTAACTCTCATTCCTGCTCACAAAGTAATACTAAAGAAGTACCGTGCGGTCAGATTGGGTCCTTTGTGTTATATAACTCTATACAAACCCCCACAACATAAAATAAAATAATATTTTGACCTGCTGCCAATTGAGCTACTAGATTACCAAATTTAATTCTGCAAGTTTTTGGGCTGAATTTGTGTTATCTTCCTCTGAATTTGTGATCCAATGGGCTGCAGACTCACCTTGAGTGGTGTTAGCCACAAGGAGGAGCAGTGCACCTTCGTGGCTTCCCTTGATAAGGCGTTGTGGTGATCCACTTGGCCGGGCATGCATAAGGTCTTGTATTTTCACTGCCTAACAGTGGTGAAGCCACAGAGGTTATTGAGCTGCACAGAAGTATCGCTTCTACAACCTTTAGAACCGCATTTTATTTTGCAGTGGGTTTCCTTCTACTTTGGCTCATGATAGTGAAGGTGCTATGATAGTGCTGCCTATTAGGACGACGAATGGTAAACCCTTCCAATTTAAACTACTGTTGCTCAATTGTAACTAACAGGAAGTAGGGTCTAAATCTCAGAAAAATGGCTGAGGTTAGGTTGACCTGATGTTATTGGGCACTTCGTAGATATGCATGGGTCAGGAGGAAGGAATGTCTTTTTAACCTGGGATAACAGCTTTAAACTTTAATTTACATTGTGTTCCAGCTCTACCTTGTCCATTCTGTGAATGAAGATTAATGCCGCCATTGCTCACATTGGTATTAAACCAGTATTTTGTTTCCTGAACTTTAACAGGCAACTTTATTTTTACAAGTCACAGATTCGACTGGTCTCAAAAGGAATTTAAATTTATCTTTCACTACATCTGTCTACTACCCCTGTATGGAACACAGTTCTAAATACTCCATGTTCCAAATCATGGCTTGTGAACTTAGTTCGAGTACATTTAAAAAAAAAACAAATCACGGTTTTGATACAAAAAGGAAAAAAATATTACGCACCAGTATCTGGTGATAATTACTGCCCAACTGTATATAAATCGTTCTTTCTTGTGGTAACTTTTTACAGTGAACGTGCAAATAGGTTGTCACTGCATTGTTCCCTGATCTGTTTTTCTCTTGCTGACTGATCCCCATCTCTTGACTATCCTCTATTACAGAACTGTCAACTTAATATCACCGCAAGGAAGAGGCATGGCCGTAAAAGGGGTCAGGGCCTCGTGCCGAGAACTTCTTCTGTAAGAGGAACTTCTGGCCCTTCCACCGTGATTTCCCCTACTCCAAAGAGCAAACAAAAAGAAAAGAACAAAAGCTTGCCAAGGCTGCTGCAGCTGAAGACCTGGGGTGTTTTCATGCTCCTTAATTGACATCAGCTACTCGGAACCTCCAAACACAGCTGAAAAGCCACTATTGTGCAGTGGAGTGCCCTGAAGGAATACCACCAGTGCATTAGAGACACCAAACGGACCTTCATAAGAGACAAAGTCCAGGCCAACGCGACCAACGCCAAGGCACTGTTCAACGTCATACAGCAATTCGCAAAACCCACCAGCGAAGCCACGGACCTCACACCCTCCCAGGAGCTCTGCGACAAGCTCAGCTCCTACTTCCACCTGAAGATCAAGGTCCTCTACGACAACTTCAGCGAACCAGCATCAGACACCACTCTCCTACCCCTACCCACCACCGCTGTAAAGCCGACCATCACGACCTAGGATCCCGCTATCAGGGAACTCATCACCGCGACCATGAAGAAAACCCACTCAGGAGCCCCTACAGACCCCTGCCCTCCGCACATCTTCCACAGGGCCGCCATCGCACCGGAACTAGGATGGACTATCAACGCCTCCATCTGCCCAGACAACTGGAAAGGGGCGGAGGTGAAACCCCTCCTCAAGAAAGCAAAGGCCGACCCAACGGACCTGAAAAACTATCGACTCATCTCTCTCCTCCCCTTTGCGGCCAAAGTCACCGAGAGACTCGTAAACGCCCAGCTTGACCACCTTCATCGAAGAAACTCCATCCTAGATGCCTCCCAGTCTGGATTCCGCAGCAACCACAGCACCGAGACCGCCCTCCTCGCAGCCACTGAGGACATCCGCATACTACTCGACCAGGGACACACTGCGGTCCTCATCCTTCTAGACCTCTCCACAGCCTTCGACACCTTTTCACATCGCAAACTCGCAGGCAGACTTCACGTCACGGGAAATACAAGGAGCCGCCCTCGACTGGATCCAATTCTTCCTCTCCGGCAGAACACAGATGATTCGACTCCCTCCCTTCCTCTCTGAACCCACTGAAATCAACTGCGGAGTACCCCAGGGATCATCATTCAGCCCTACGCTCTTCAACATCTACATGGCCCCCCTCGCCAGACAGCATGAGCTCAGCATCGTATACTATGCCGACGACACCCAGCTCATCCTCTCACTCACGAAGACACCAGACTCTGCTTTCAGGAAGGAATGAAGAACATGGCAGCATGGATGACAAACAGGTGTTTGAAGCTCAACTCAGAGAAGACCGAAGTCCTCATCCTTGAACCCTGCACCTCTGTCTGGGACAACACCTGGTGGCCCGCTGCCCTCGAGAACCCTCCCACCCCTACTGACCACGCTCAGAAGCTCAGCATTGTCCTTGACTCCTCCCTCTCCATGAACCACCAGATCAACGCCGCCGCCTCCACTAGTTTCAACTGCCTTCGGATCCTCCGTAAGACCTTCAAATGGATCCCACCCGACTGTAGAAGGACTGTCACCCACGCACTCATAACCAGCAGACTGGACTACGACAACGCCCTATACGCCGGAATCAACAGAACTCTCCTACACAAACTCCAAACCATCCAGAACGCCGCAGCCTGACTAGTCCTCGGAACACCTCAGCACGAACACATAACCTAAAACCTACGTGACCTCCACTGGTTCTTTTTCGAGAAGAGAGTAACTTTCAAACTGCTCACCCACGCCTACAAATCACTCCACAACATCGGACCCAAATACCTCAACGAAACAGTATCCTTCCACATACCCAAGAGGAACCTCCGCTCCGCCGACCTCGCTCTGGCAGAGGTCCACCACATCCGCAGAAACAGAACTGGCGGGAGAACTTTCTCCCACATCGCAGCCAAGACCTGGAACAAGCTCCCTGTGAACATCAGACACTCCCTGACCCTGCACACCTTCAGAAGGGACCTCAAGACCTGGCTCTTCAACTGATCCGGAGTCGTTGCACCCCACCCCTCCAGCGCCTTGAGACCCTCACAGGTGAGTAGCGCGCTATATAAACCCCCTGATTGATTGATTGATTGGTTTCAAGCGGTTTGCCCTCCCATTGTGTGTAATATCGACTCCTTATCGGCTGACAGTGTTGGAGGAACCGATATCGTATGACACACAGTGGCACGGTGTGAGTTGGAATGTCTGCTATTATTCTCAGTCACACAAGGGATTGGCAATGTGGCCTCAATGCTGAACAATCTGTGGAAACCTGACTGTTACCTGGTGTACTATATACCTCAAGTCATCTCATCCATTAGAATTTCTCGTGAGGAAGGGAGGGCAGTCTGTATATGTGTGTGTATGTATATATATTTATACACAAAACCACACGTAAATTTGACATTACAGTTGGGTGAAAATGTCAGCTAAAACAATATTTTTTTTAAAAAAACACTGAAATTCACTAGTTATAGTCATCACAAGTAACTAGAACAGGTGCCCTAAAGTACGTATAACTCGCATATCCGTCCTGTACAGAGTTGTTATCAATGATGTAATTTCAGATGTCTTTAGGTATGTTATCATTGCTGTCAATGAACATTTTGTGACTGATGTAATATGTGAGGGTACAAGCATTACATGGTGATGGTGCAAGTTATAGTTACTTTACGGCATAAGTTATAAGTATTTGAGATAGCTATACTTGGTGAGTTTCAGTGGTTTTGTTAGTTTAAAATGTTATGTTTTAACTGACATTTTCATCTAACTATAATGTCCCTTTAACCTTTGTTTTTTTCTGTGAATTTTTAAGTTTATTTTTAATGTAAAGTAAGATATTATTACAATTTCTAACTATAACATCACTTTAACCATTGGATTTTTCAGTGAATTTCTAGGTTTTTATTTTAACGTACAGTAATATTTTATTACAGCCCTTTTCTGAGAATTGCTGAGTTTAAAAAAAAAAGCAAAGTAACAAAATAAAGGGGTGTCATTTTAAATAAAGGCAGATCTACTGGTTTCGTTATAGGGTCAGAACACCAAAACAGAAAAGACAGACCTATAGGCTTTATCAGGGGATTCCACATCACAGTCCTATGTATACAATAGACCGAATAGCTTTGTCACAACATCACCACAATAATTAATCAGTCAGTCAAAGAACTTTATTCGGTTAATTAAAACCATAAAAGCAATACATAGTACATAAAACAAGGTTAAAATACAATTAAACAAGTTTAAAGGTGATTGCCAATCCTGGATAAAAAACATGTTAAAAAAGGATTTACAAGAACAAGTTTAAAAAATAGATATAGGGAGTACCCATTTCAGTATATTTTAAACATTCCCACCAAAATTTTTTTTTTTTTTTTTTTTTGCAAGTGTCAGGTTTGGTGGTTGATTTTTGGGACAAGTCTTGTTTTATTTTGTCTAACGGCTGGTACCAAAAAACAAGCTACACCATATGTGACCTGTACCGAGTTCAACATCTGTAGGTATAATAGAGCCGGCCGTACCTGAGCAAAGTTTAAGTCTTTCAAGATAGGGAAAAGAAATTTTTTACGGGCCACCAAATAATGTTCACAAAGCATAACTAGGTGCAGAGTGTCCTGTGTGGAAAAAAAATCGCAGGTGCAGGGTGGGGAATCTTCTGGAGTACCCCACTTTGTGTACGAGCCAAGCACAAGATGTATCAGGTTGAACCTGAACCTTATAAGTAGGAAACGATGATATGGTTTGGTTACATATTTTAAATAAGGTTCCATAGCCATGGACGACGAAAGTTGGTAAAATGATCTTACCATTGGTTTACAAAGCTCAACCGTTTCCCTCTCAGCCTCCAACATATTTCGAAAGTGCTGCTTGACCCACCTTACATCCTCTTTCTTAAGATTCTGTGGAAAAGAGTACATATCTGGGCGCCCTAGCCTAGCGCATGCCGCTCTAACATACGCCAGCCACGGTATGCTGTCTGCTTTATCCAGAGTCATACAATCTTTGAGAATGCAATGATTCAATGTGATCTCCTCATTTGTCCAGGTTTTAATCCAACATAACAGTGGGGACATTTTTAAGAGATCAGTGACATGTCCCAAGCCTATTTCGTTATGGATTGAATATGTAGGAGATGATTTCGGGAGTGATAACAAGGCTCGTATAAAATTGTTTTCTGCAATTTGGATGCCTGGGGCTGAAACGTAGCCCCAAATATCTGCCCCATAGGATGCAATTGCCACACATTTGGCTCTATAAATACGAGTCATGGCTTCCATGGGTCTCGTACCCAATCTTTTGGAGAAATGCATAAGAGCTGTGGTGGATCTGCTAACTCCATTCTCCTTTAGTTTCAGTTGGGCACCCCAAGTTCCTTTCTCGTCAAAGGTGACTCCCAAATAGCAAAAGAAGGGTACCCTCGAAATTGGAGAACTGTTACAGCTGAAGGACCTAACCTTCATATTTTTCTTCCGTGAACCTGTAACCATAACATGAGATTTAGCAGTGTTAATCTTTAGGTCCAAGGCTTCCATAAAACCACCAAAGTGATCTAATAGTCTTTGCAGGCCCGTACCAGTCTGAGCTATAAGGACAGCGTCGTCCGCGTATAGGAGGACCGGAATAGGTAGCCCCCCCATACGCGGCATGTCCAAGGTAGCTGAGTTCAGGGATTTCCCCAAGGAGTTAATATACAGTGTGAAGAGGAGAGGGGCCAGGATGCAGCCTTGTCTGACCCCTCTCCCTGACCTAAACTTCGCCGTGCATCTTCCTTCCCTTGTTACCCTAACAGAGGCGGACAAGTTTTGATGGAGGTAGTGCAAAAAATTAACCAAAGTAGTGTCCAAACCCAAGTCACGCAAAATAATCCACAATTTTGAACGGTTAACCAAATCAAAAGCAGAAGATAAGTCCATAAATCCCAAGTAAAGAAGCCCCCCCTTCACCACGGTTTATTTGCTAATAATGAGGTGAAGGTTTAAACATTGGTCCATGGTCCCTCTATGTGCTCTGAAACCATACTGTAGTTCCGAAAGGATCCCGCTCTCCACAAGCCAATCCCCCAGTCTTTGCAGAATGACTCTGCCCAGGATCTTAACGGCAGAGTCCAACAGGGAGATTGGCCTGTAGCAGGCAGGGTCCCCCCTGTTCCCTTTCTTGAAGATGGGCACAATAATAGAGGTAGACCAGGAGGAAGGAAAGCCAGCTGCAGGTATCGCATTGAAAACATTGGTTAATATTTTTGACCAAAATTGTGGATACTGGATGTAGAGATCTGCGGGGACCCCATCAGGTCCCGGGGCCTTGTGTTTACTTGTGTCTTTAATCGCCCTTTCAACCTCGGTGGTGTTAAACTCCATAACCAGGTGGGATGAAGCATGGGCACTGACTGGTGAAGGTAATGCTGTGGATTCATAAATCTGTTTGAAGTGGTCTAGCCATCTATCGTCTTCGATCACACAGTCCATATCAGTTTTCCCATCCTCGGAAAAAAAAGGCTGGTTCACAGTGGCCCAAAACTTTTTGCTGTCTCTCAATACATCAATGGATAGTAAACTATCCCAAGCTTCCTCCTTAATTTGGGTTTTGCGATTAATAACTGCAATTTTGTATTCCTTCCTTAGGTTAGCCACTAAGGGCCTGTCTCTGGGTTTATATTTTAGTGCTTTCAGCAGGGCACTGTGTTTTAGCAAGCATTCCTTGTTAAACCATTTGTAAATCTTCTTATTCCTTTGTGCGCCTGGCCTTGGCTCCAGGTTCTTAGAGATCCTTACACATATCTCCTCATATGCAGCCACTACATCGGAGCCCAGGGCGGTTGGATCTAAGCACACTGCCATATTAGCCTCCGACTCTTGGGCTAATGTTTGGAAGAATTGATCAGGGACAATCATCCCCCATTTTAGACGCCTTCCCTGGTCCTTAGTCGTTAAGTCTTTTGAAGCTGCCACGCCTGTCAATCTACTGGTCCGGAAACAGTCTAGGTCCAGCATTAGGAGGAAAGGATGATGATCACTGAAACTAGCAGTAACAACCCTATACTCACATGCCTTTAACAGGACCCCGGTTGATACAAAAATATAGTCTATGACGGTGTTGTCGTCTCTCCCAATAAAGGTTGGGGCTCTGGGTTCATTTTTGCCCTGATCAAATTCAAATAGGTTTTAGTTCGCAAGGAAAGTCTCAAGACACTCACCCTCGTTCGTGTGTTCGAAATGGGGAATGCCCTCGGTCGGTAAACCCCCATATCTATCGTTATAGCAATCTCCCTCACAAGGGTGAATGTTAAAATCACCCAGGATTACCATCTCTGGGACGGAAATGCAATCTTGTCTATAGACTGACAGGAAGTCTAACAGGGAGGTCAAATGCTCATTCGCGTAGGAAACCTCCTTGGAATTATAGAAATTAATAAGCAAAAATTTTTTTGAATCAGGTAGAGTCCACTCCACAACTAACGTGTTCATGGGTGCGGAATCTAGTTTTTTAAAAACCCCCACCAAGTCCAGAGAACACAGTGTGAGTAGGCCACCCTTTGCTCTCCCTCTTGCTCCTGGAACTGCTGGAGTAGAAAAACTGCGGAAACCATCCAATGAAAAACTTGTGGTGGTGTCCCATGTTTCTTGGATTGCCAGGATGTCGTATTGTTTTACGAACCCTTGCCATATGGGATCTAGAGCCTTTACATTTAAACCCGCCACATTCCAGGTGAGAAATTTACAATATAGTGAATCTACGTTAGGAGGGGTAAGCGCTCCCCGGCACTCGCCCTCCGCCGGGCCTTTGTCAGGCGTAGGAGATAAGTTTAATTTAATCAAGTCCTCCGTAGCAACATCCTTACATGGTTGAATAGGAATAATCTGATAACTCCGTCCAATTGACGAGCCCTGTGATTGTCAGTCAACCCAGTCTGTGGTTGACAGGCATTCAAAGCGATTGGCTATTGGAAAGTGCAAGGGATTGTCTAGACCATTTGTAAGCTGGTGGTAATAATAAGGTTGGATGTGATGTGGACCAACAAGAGGACCGCCTTGGCGCGGTCTACCTCTTCTGCTCCTTGCCAGGTTCCATCCCGCATCCCACCCCTCCTCCCACCCAAGGGATTGTATTTCCCAGGGGGGATTAAGTCTCTGTCTGGATTTACGGTCATGTGGTCCTTTTAACCAGCTCCATCGATTATCAGCTTGATTTTGTGGTAGATAAAAGTAGGAAAGAGGTCTAGCAGTCACCGTGCTCGCCTGATATCTAGGGGATCCACTACTACAAATAAAATCTACAACCTCCGTATTCTCAAAGGTGACCACTACGCAGTCCCCTTGTAGGTTTTTAGGTCTCGCCTGACCCAGCGCATGCGCTGGTCTGGCGAGACTTATTGAGAGGGCTCCAAAAAGTGCTACCAGGCCAGCCTAGAGCTACAGTGCATGTGCGCGGGCGCGCGCGCCGCGCTTTACCGCGATTACTTTCACTTTATCGGCCGCACGGCCACTTTGATGTTTGAGCGTGATCGCGATCACTTTCACTTTCACGGCCACACGGCCGCTTGGCATAGCCAATAAGTCTCTCGTTTGAGACCTTATAAGTATTTAGTTATGCACTTATAAGGTCCCAAAGGCGAGACCTATTGGCTATGCCAATGCTTGTTTCTGTTGCCTCCCACCCACGGAACTCTCTCCATCATTAGAATATTGCTCGGTATGTTTGGCGGGAGGGGATAATTTTTGGATAGCCAGTGACATACTTTGTTTTTAAGAGCCTGGTACGATTCTACTTCTGATGGAGGGATTTCAGTAACACCAGTGAGAATGATCACGTAGGGACAGGCATCAGGGGGAAGGTGAATATTTCTGCGGGCCATGCCCTTGGCTCTGTCGGGTGCATCAAGATTTAGAGGCTGTGATAAGCAATCACTTGATGTAGCCAGAGGGGTTGGATTAATTTTAATTGTTTTCTGGGTTTGATCTGTTTTCTGAGTTTGGTCAATTACAGAGGGCTTTGTTTTGGTGCCAACCTGGTTTGGAGTGTTACTAGGTTTCTTGGGGGCCACATTTTTGGTCTCCAACGTTCTGTTAACAGCCACCGAAGGCTTGTTGGCCGTTTTAGGTGGGATGGTGACCTGGGCGGTTTTGTTGTTCAAGGTAAAACTAGGGGCACTTATATCCTTATGTATGTTTTTTAGGACAGTTTCCAGGCAGCGTAATCTAGCCTCTATGGGTTCCAGCAATACTTTTAAAATATTAAAAATAGTGGTGTTATTTATGCTTGAACCATTCCCCTCCTGTGATGGTGATTTTGCTAAATTACCGACTTCCCCGCTCGGCTCCAGAATTTCCTCCAGACTTTGGTCGATGATAGTGTCGTCTGGAAGGCTCAAGGGTAAACCACTCTTAATAGAATGCGGTCCCCCTGTGGGACTAGGTAAAACTACTGGCAATTTATCCATGTTAGGGAGGTTAGGGGGAATTCGAACCTTCTTTCCTTTAGGAATGGATGGTTTATTGGCCTTTCGATTTTGCTTGGGGATTGCCCCTTCTATCCGGCCCCTTTCTTTTGTAGCGGATATGGTGTTAGAGGTGTTTGACTCACTTTGTTGCGCTCCACTCTCTGTTAGGAGATGAAGGTTAGGAGAAGCCTCCAAATCCTGTAAAGTGTTTGAAGCATCAAGATCCCCAGTCTCTCCAGTGCTATGTACTAGGGCCTGTATATCTGTCCGAGAGTCAATGTTAGGTGTCTGTGCCTGTGCAATAAGGCCCAGGGAGGATCGCTTGGCCATGGCCAAGTCTTGGGACACTCTCCTATCCATTAGTATTATTCCCTCGTCGATTAACGCATGAGTGCGGGTGATAAAATCGTCCAGAGTTCCAGTGAGTTTTTAGCTCCTACAGCGGCCATACTTCTAGTTTCGCGACAGTTCATAACCCGTATTTCCTAGCAGTAGTAGCAAAAAGGAGCTAAGTGTAACCGACCAGGGTTTGTGGCCCAGTCCAGCCTCTTCTGGCCTCTGAGGGCCACAGAGGGCCCGCCCTTTGCCCGGGCTTCGCTCGGCGTCCCGCTCGCGTCCCGCTCGCGTCCCGCTGAGCGGAAGAGCGCTGTTCTTAAAGGAGGCGTTGCGGCCGGGGGCGTGTCTTGCTGGGGGCGCGGCCGTGCACACCTGTGCAGCGCAGGGACTCCTGGTCTAGAGAGTCCCTGCAGCACGCGCCCTCAGTTACCTCACGCTGTTGTTCCCTCCTCCTTCCGGGTGCTCTCCGGCGCTCCTGCAGCCTCGACCCCACGCCAAATGCCGCGCAGCGGCACCCGCGAAGCGGGTGCTGCAAGTTGTTAAACGGCGATATGGCTGTCAATCCCTCCAGGGACACGGGGAGGCTACAAGATGAGTTGGCGGTTTCCCAGTTCACTTAGTCGGCAAGTGGCGGCGTCCAGGTAAAGTTCCTCACAATAATTAATCAATAAACATAATTCAGTATATTCTTTATTAATACGCACATGGCAATGTTGATTAACAATAATTGTCAGAGACCTCTTTAAATAAAGCATTTCTAATAAAAATCCTCAACACGTGCTTGAGTCTTTCTTTAATACTCTTTAGGCAACTCAGTCCAGCCATGGGAACAATCACAAGGAGTCCTGGCACTCCAACTGAAAAGCATAAACCTCCAGCTTGGAGTGCATTAAAAGATTGGTAAGCTCTCTTGGAGTTATGTTTTTAATGACCCAGGAGACTTACAGCAAGTTTTTTTTTAAAAATGTTCCTAGGTGGCTGCGGTGCTATCTGCAGCCTCCCCACAATGTTTAAAAAATGTTTGTCGGTGCCTGGTCTCTTTTTGGGTCACCAAAGGGAACTAAAAGTATGCACAAAAAGCCTTCACAGGGCATTATGGGGTGCTTTCAGCAGAAGCAGTGAATATGAAATGAGTGGCTGCTGGGCTCAAATCATATCCCTGCCCGTTGAGGGGGGTGGGGGTGGGGTAAATTGGTCCCAACCGGGGGATTCACCAAATATCTATTATGTTGTGGGCGTCGGTGGAAGGGAAAAGGCTCCCCATCCAGCACCTATCTTGGGTGCCAGTGGGAGCCGCCCCTTTTTTATTTGTTTTTTAGGTGCCCCTGTCCCACACCTTTTCTTATGTTTGCGGCCATGTAGGGAGGCCCTTGCCCCCTGCAGCCCCACTGGCTCACCTACCAGCACCCATCCTCGGGTGCTGGTGGGAACCGGCTTCTCTTCTTTGCTCCCCTGATGGGAGCAGCTTTTCTTTGTGCTCTCGCCAGGTGAGAGCAGTGCACTGTTCCTTGCCTCCCAGAGTGCAGGCAGAGGGCAGACAGATGCTTACTCTTGCCGGCAGGACCAATGATTCTTCCCTGCCCGCACTCTGGGCAGCAGGTAACGTCAGTGTCCTGGAGTCACTATGTTCAGGCAAGCCCCAGGGGATGGGGTTCCCGGGGCCACACCATGGCTCTGTGAGGGTCCCCAAACCCCACTCATCAACAAGATATACGCTAGGTATCAGGAATGGGGATCCTAGGGGCTGGAATCGGCTTGAGCAGGGGGGCCCCAAGCTCACCTCCCCATCCCCTCTTTTTTAATCCCGTGCCCTGTCCCCCCTTGGCCCCGGCCCAACCCAAGTGGCTTCAAAATCATAAGGATAGGAGCCCACTTTTTAAAATATTTTTGTCAAGGATCCGAATATCATCTGCAGATCAGCGGTTCTGGTAAAAAAAATACAGTTTTTTTCCCATCCAACCAGGCCAAAGGGATCAGGGGATTCGACCATGCTCCTAAATGTGTTTTTGTAACTTTTTTCAGGACAGGAGATTGAGTCCCTAAGCCCTAAAATAGTTGCCTTAACATCTTTGTTGATGTTATGGAAGCTAATCAGATATACACGTCCCAGAATGCCTCCTTGTCTGCAGGACGGGACTGTTTACAAGTTGAAATCAAGAAAGGACTCACTAACTGTGAACAAGACTCGTCCAGAGTCAAAACACGTTGGTGTTTGCCGAATACTTCAATAAAATCGTGAAGTGAAGCGACATCCTTTTTGTTTTAAAAAAAAAAAACACTCTCTCTCTCTCTCTCTCTCTCTCTCATTTTGCTAAAAAACTGGATAAAAGACTTACATTGTGTTGTGTATCTATTCGCTACAATCAGATATTTAAGTGATTATTACAGTAATCGAAAGCTCTGGTTTTGCAAAAACTGAAGTGTGTTTTAGTGTGTATGGGTAAACTAAAACATAAAGTTGTTTCACTTCGGATACAAAAAAAACCCCACGTATTTACAATGCCATCAGGTCTAGCTTTAATGTGCTAACACCTTGTAACAGAGTTTGCGAATGACTAAATGTGCAACTTAGCTTATTTAGGCCAAACCAATTTTCTTTTGCAAAGCTTTTTTGGTGTGTGTGAAAATAGAGGAGGAAGGACAGTGGAGTAGAGTCAGATAGAGAAAATAATGTAAAAGGTCATCTGGAGGGGGAAACAACATAAAAAAAACATACATGAAATTTCAATGGGAAGGATTCCGGAAAAGACGATGGGGAATATAGGCAGGCAACACATTCATGTGTCCTGACTAAACCATTAAACACAGGCTGATACAACCCACTCCCCTGAAAGTATTGCTTTCAGTTTCTGTATACAGTGCATTTATAAGACAAATAATTTAATGTGTGATGATACAGCATACTTTTGAGATTTTTGTGACACTTAAAAGTGCATTTGCAAATAGGAAAAAAGTATTTTACAGTCACGTAACCTGCCATTTTGCGAACTGCAGGCTTTCCAGCTGCGAAATGTCTTTGTATATCAAGCCCACACTGAGTAAGGTGTAGAGAAGAGCGAGCTAACAAATAAACAGGAAGATTCAAACTCTAAGAGTCTGTGCACGGGCTAAGCCCCAAATATTAGGCATGAAAATCAGACAACAAACATCATGTTACAGTATGGTAAAGTATCTTCAAAAATCAAAAAAACATATTTCTTTAGCATGCAGAAGCATTACACCTACATATTCACTGAAAAAACAAAGGTTGAAGTATTCACTGAAAAAACAAGGGTTAAAGTAATAATATAGCTAGTTGACTATGTCAGTGACAACATTAACGTTTTGAACTAAAAAGAAACACAGAAAAATTGTTATAATTAGCAGAGCTAACTATAACTTACGCCCCAGCCATACACCGCTTATGACCTCAAATATTACATCACTCATCATATGTCCTAGGACATTATTTATAACATCACTGATGACATCTCAAATTACATCATTATATCACAGATTTCATCACCTAATGAGTGTGCAAGTTTATTTTATAGTTTACATAGTGGCGGGTAGCTACCTTATTTCTTTTCTACCTACTTTTGTACAGCCTGTGTCCTGGCACTGGGTGTAAGTGTTTACAAAAAGGATGTGCTTCAAATACCTCATAGGTGTGTAGAGGTATTGAAAACGTTATATTTCTTTGTTCTGAAAAGTAACTCTGTGTGCATAGGCGTACTCACCGCTGCCACTACATTATCCAGAATTCTTTGGGGCTATTTGCTAGTATGACGAGCAGTGTCGCGACCCACTACGTAAACTATTTAAAGCTCTTTCGAGCGACTTTGGGCTGACGAGCCTGGTGTCTGCACCTGCGCGCCTTGAAAAGTACTTTACCTATATATTTTGGCAGTCTACTTGGCACCCCGCATACCTACCTGCTCCCTGCTGACGAGAGGCAATTACCTCGAAACACGTGTCCAGGGATGGCATTATTTCACATACTCGTGGCATAGGCGTACTCACCGCTGCCACTACATTATCCAGAATTCTTTGGGGCTATTTGCTAGTATGACGAGCAGTGTCGCGACCCACTACGTAAACTAACTCTGTGTGCAGATGACAGTTGACAACTTCTGTCCAGTATGCTCCACACAAGTTTTTTGGCTCTGCAGAAAAAGTTTCCAACAGGGCAAATATTCTGCATAGTAGATACTAAGTACTGTAGGCAGCCTTGAGTTATTAGACAAAATCGTCTCAGCATGACAACTCCTACATAACATAGAAGACTGTTGGCGCTTAAGCTGTAGGAACAAAATAGTGCAACGGGAGGGGGGTTATAATGTTTATGTTCTCTTGTTTTTTCTGAAAGTATATAATCTAAATGTTAATGTCATTATCCTGCATTATATACTGTGGCAGAAGTCTTCTGGGTTACAGAGCTCTGCATTATATTTGATACTTGACACAATAAAATCTGTTTATAAAACAAAACATAGAACACTGTATGCACCAGGTACTAAGCTATGCACTTGTGCTTGTTTAGCTAACGTTTTCAGTACACTATGAAGGCTGCAAGTAGTATGACCTTTGTTATTTTAAACAAATAGTATCTCTTTGGACAAGTTTTGCATAGAGTGTACACTGTTCTTAGTAGATGAGTTTTAATAGTTGTTGGTGTATTTCTCATGAGAGATTCACATTCTGCTAACAGTGTGGTATAGAGTAAACTCTCTCCATTGAGTAAACACTATTTACAGTATCCACTTTTCTACTCATATCAAAGTCGATTCTTAATGTAGGTTTGCTGACTGCGAGATGTTTGAAACAGATATAGGCGTCCGTAATAGGTTATTACTTTTGTAAGAGTTATTGAGTAGCTTGCCTTGAGGGACTTGACATTTGTATACAGATTGAACACCGAGTGCAATAAGGGTTTCCCACATATCTGTTGTTGATCGCTAATGTGAACTAGGCTGCCCGTGAAATGTATGGTATAGGGTCAATGTTGCACATAAACCATGCTTGCTACACCCAAAGGAGTTGTATTTGTGATAGCATTAACAATGCTTCATATTTTTCTGAGCTATTTTGCACTTACTTTTAGGCCTCTAATGCCATACTAGTTTATAGAGCAATGTGTGAAAAAGAAGCTTGGATGATATCATCAGTGATGTTATCAATGATGTCATGAGTGATGTAAAATGTGAGGTCATAAGCAGTGCATGGCGGGGGAGCAAGTTTAACTGCAGAATTTCTGTGTTTTTTTCAACATTCAAACGCTAATGTTGTCACTGGCATATTCACCTAACTATAACAATACTTTTACCTTTGTTTTTTCTGTGAATTTCTAAGTTTAAAAAAACAGATCTTTTTATCATACCTAACTATAACGTTACTTTAACCTTCGTTTTTTTCAGTGAGTTTTAAAGGTTTTTTTTACATAAAGCAATATTTTATTACCATATGTAAAGCCAATCCCCTGCTGCGCATGTCCTTTGCCGTGCGCAGCATTTGTTTGGCCTTTGGGCACCGGGGAACCTATCCGGGGCTAAATATAAGAAACAAGCATTTGCAATGCAATAGGTCTCGCATTTCTGAAAGCTAGAGAATTTGGTGTTGAAAATGAAATCTTTTTTACTTTATCTTGTTTGTATGCAGTGGAGTGATATTTGCATAGCACTATTGCAATTTGTCTGACCTGTAAGAGGGGGGATTATAAATATAAGGTTTAATATGTAACCTTGGATCAGACCAAAACTGCTAAGATGAGTTAGAAATGGTGCACAAAGGAAGGTAACTCCAGGGATACCGCTTCAGTTTATTTTGTTTGAGAAAGGAGTTTGTTTGTCTTCTACTCCATGTACAGGTATTTTGCTCAAGCTATACTCAACGGATACCATGGTTATCAATACAGCAACAAATAATTGGATATCAATAGATTTAAACATCTAACACCACAAAACAAGATTTTTCTTACAAGTTCAAAGTAAAAAGAGCAGCTGTATCACGTGGGAGGGGTACTAACTGACAGCAGCCCAAGCCACATCATAATAATACCAAAAGCTTGTAATAGTAAACCAGTAAATGTTACAGACAATCCACCAATCTACCTAGTGTTTTTTCTAAAACACTGAATGTGCAATCTATGCCATACAAATTTTCTGAGAAACACGTTTCAATTCTATTCAGAATTAACTTAGACATTACTGTTGGATTTACTCTGTAGACAATGGTGCACAGAAGATGGGGGTCACTTGACGACGACAAGCCCCTTTCCACTGATGTCACAACTGAGTTTTTGTATGAATAAATGTAAACAAAGACTGCTCCCAAATCATAACCGAAATACAACTGAACGTGAACTCTGCGGGAAGGGTGTCACAGGTTATGGAAACCAAAAACCACAACCCCATTTTCTTTGATGTATTATCATCTGCCTGAAGAGGTATGATGCATTGTGGAAGGGAACAATTTGATAACATGATACCCAATGCCCGTTGCCAGTCGTAAATTTCAAACTGCATCACCTTACAAAATAAAAACACACAAAAAGGGCCAACCTAAGCTATAACACTTACTTGCTACTGATGAAGGGCGTGAAAAACACTACAGCCAAGAAGTGTGGAGTTCTCAGTCAGTAAAGATTTTCGTTCAACACTCCCTTAAATTTCTTTAAAGTGCCATCTTTTGTTCCCAATTTGCAAGACCTCAATAAGCCAGGTAAACCACGATGACTTTTCCCGGGCAGATCCGGTCACCGTTGGGCTAGACTGAACACACTGATCCCTTTTAAATAAAATGAATGAGTAGTTTGATAACCAGGCAGCTTTTCTTCTGGTTTCGGCAGCCTTATCTGGGGAATTTTGTAAAGATGCTAGAAGTCGTAAAATACTTCGCGGGTTGGGGGCAGAAGGGGGAGGGGGAATATAAGATGGAACTTCATGATTCACAATCCGGATTTAGGTCCGGTTATAGCACCGAGACTGCACTTCTGGAGGTGACTGAGACTATTCGCAAGTGCGTGGATGCAGGCGAGGCGGCTATGCTTGTGCTCCTCGACCTGTCCGCGGCTTTCGATACGGTCTCCCATGCCATATTGATAGATAGACTTTATAATCTTGGGATTCAGGGTACCCCTCTGGCCTGGATTAGATCCTTTCTAAGTGGCCGTACTTAACCGGTCCACCTCCAACCTTTTGTCTCTGAGAAAAAAAACACTAAGCTATGGTGTCCCTCAGGGCTCCGCCCTGAGCCCACTGTTTTTTAATGGCTATCTATCACCGTTGGCCAGGGTGGTTGAATCATATGGGGTCAGGGTGATCTCTTACGCTGACGACACTGAGCTTGTGTTTTCATTTAGAGATCTCTCTGACGCTAGCTTTTCCAACTTTAGACGTTGCCTGAGCATCATCTCATCTTGGATGGCACTTAACTCTCTCCGGCTCAATTCGGATAAAACTGAGGTGTTGTTTTTTAATCAAAAAGACCCACCCCTACCTTTACTTTGGTGGCCTCCTGAGTTGAACCCTCCCCCTGTAACGGTAAACTCAGCAAGGAACCTGGGTTTTCAATTTGACAATGAATTGTCTTGCAAGGCTCAAATAAATAGGGTCACCTCTGCATGATTTGAAAAGCTGCACATGATTCGTAAAATTCTCCCTTTTTTGCCAATGGACACACGCAGAACTGTCATTCATGCTCTTATAACATCACATTTGGACTATGCAAACAGTCTGTATGTGGGTGCTCCGGCCTATTTGATTAAACGTCTGCAGATTGTACAGAATGCAGCGGCAAGGCTGATATGTAATATCCCCTATCATCACTCAATCTCCCCTCATCTGAAGAAGCTACATTGGTTGCCTATGACCAGCCGCATACAGTTCAAATCTCTGGTCCTGGCATTTAGAGCAATAAAAGGGCAAGGGCCTGCATATCTCAAAGCCAGACTCAGGCTTGTCCAGTCCAATCGATCACTTAGATCTAATCATCTATGCCTCCTCCGCCCTCCCCGTTTTCGTCACTCCAGAACGGGGGGCCAGAGCTTTTGCAGTTATTACTGCTAAATCCTGTAATAGCCTGCCACTATCTCTTCGTATGACTGAATCCGAATGCCTGTTTCAGCATAATTTAAAAACCTGGCTGTTCTCCAACCCTTAGCCACGCTAGATACTCATTACTGCCATCTGTCCGTAGGGCCGGGACACCCTGCGCGCTTTATAAGCTTCAAATATAAATACAAATAAACCCCACATAAAGTGAAGTAGAGACCTGTCTGTCATTGTAATTACATTTTTACCCATATATACGGATGTAAGATCATCAGCTTCTCGCCTGTATTTGTTTATAAAAACTGGGAAAAAACGAAAGTAGACCAAATGTTTGCACTGTCATTGCTAGCCAATCACGACTCGTCTGTGCAGGTGACATCACAGGGAGTTAAAAAAACATCTTTTTTTACGACGCTGCTGTAGCGGCGTGTTTGCGATGCATTTACACTTCAAAGCAGAGTGTTTTATGTGAGTATTGTATTGTGCATATAGCATTGCTGCTGTACCGATACTCCAGGATGACTTCAAGATTATTGGTGACTTAAATGTGGAATATAGCAATTACAACTTCATGTTTTCAAAGCGCAATATTTAGAAAATATCGGTAAATACAGATCCACTGTGCAAAACTAAACATGTAAACATTTCAGATGGAAATGTCCAACAAAAACCATAAAACCCTGAAACTTAATTAAAATAATGTGTCAAGAAAGAATCTTGTGTGCGTATCTAGACAGACTGGAAATGCGGGCACCAAACACCCCGGTCCATATATCCTTTGCTCTAGATGTTGACCACATTTTCCATCTGATTACTGATTGCTTCAAAAGGGCTATTGGGGCAATCAAATCCTCTTTGCGCAGTTTAATGTCTCAGTCTTGAAATGTAATCCTCGTAACCACCGATGAACATCACAGCGTGAGCTGAACCGTACATTTTTGCTAGAGTCAGATAGGCGCGGGCACCGCATTCGCCAGGATGGAAAATGCCTGGGTAGAGAGTTACCAACATCTCGGAGAGTGGCTTCTGGCATTGGGAGGCAGCGAGACTGTGTCCTCAGAAGGACTCTTCGCAGAGGTGACATGCACAGCACTTTTCCTGTCCCGCCCTATGATGTCTTCCATTAAAGATGTAGGCACTGGATTGTAACAGCACAACATGGCACTTACGGTTCTGTCCCTGGCACAACCACCCGCAGGGGCTGGTGGCTTCAAATGGTGACGGGAGGCAGCAGATTCACGGCCATTAGGACTGATTTGGTGCACCTGAAAAGTATTTTTTTATTAGGGTCCAGAGAGTGCTCCAACAGCAAAATACTATTTAGCTTCTATCGCACTCCTTGCAGCGTTCATGACCCTCCCTTCTCATCCTTTGAATGGGGGGTCTTTATGACGTTAATAAAGCACCGCATCTTGGCAACACTTTACGGCAGGTTTGCAGCACTTTCAGACCTGCAGTAGCATTGCTGCACCTTGTCTGATAATGTACGATGCAGCATTTCACAAGTACAGTTTTACACGACAACTTGTAACTTTCACTTGTACCAGCCTCTTTGTACATGGGCACAAGTGGTGTGCTAGGTAAGAGAAACAATCTTGCATCTTGGTTAACGTGTTCCCTGATAATCTTTTTCTTAAAGCAGGATTTAATTAAAAAAGAAAAAATGGTAATACCGGCAGCACATGTATAACACATTATACAAAAATAGCATTTAGCTAAAAGCAAACTCCACAAATACCTACGTATTTGCCTCTCAATAGCATCCCTCAGAAGACTCTTACTCAGCTAATAAAATACAACCCCACCCGTCGTAGACGCGCGCTCCGTGGGGGGTGGGGCGTCAGAGCAAGGAAAGGCACTCAGAGCAGCCATTACGTGCGTGCAAAGTTAAGCAAGACGGGTGGCTCCCATGAATAAATGGTAAAAAAAGATAACAATGGAGAGAGCAGGGAGTGAAACGGGGAAAAGCAGAGAGAATGGGAACACATGGTGTAAGACAGGACAGATGACCTAGAAATACCTAAGGTCGGTGGTGAAAGTGAATATATATATTCACTGAAAAATCCAAAGGTTACAGGTACGTTATAGTTAGGCTAAGATTATACTCGTTCAAAGCCAATAATAATGTCATCAGTGATGTCATCTGAGATGCCATCAATGTTGTCATGAGTAATCTCACTGAGCATGTCATGAGTGATGTAATATGTGAGGTCATAAGAAGTGCATTGCGGGGGCATAAGTTACAGTTAGCTCAGGTAACTATAACTGATGAATTTCACTGGTTTTGTACGAGTGAAATCTGAGCCTAACTATAATGTCCCTGTAACCTTAGGCTTTTTTTCAGTGAATTTCTAAGGTTTTTTAAATTCTATTTCCGTACTATAATGTCCCTGTAACATTTGGTTTATTTCAGTGATTTTCTACTTTTTTTAATGACATTTCCTAACTATATCGTCCCTGTAACCTTTTGTTTTTTAGTGAATTTCTAGTGTTTAAAAATGTTTATTTCCTAACTGTAACATGTGACCTTTCACAGAGAGTGTGTGAGTTGCTGTATAGATCGTTGAGTGGGTGTGTGAGTGGCTGTATAGGTCTTTAAGTGGGTGTGAGACTGTCTGTGTGGGTCTGTAACTGGGTGTGTGAGTTTCCGTGTGGATCTATGAGTGGGTGTGTGAGTGTCTGTGTGGGTGTGTGAGTGTCTGAGTGGATGCATGAGTACCTGAGTGGATCTGTGACTAGGTGCATGAGTGTCTGATTAAGTGTGAGTGACTGAGTTTCTAAGTGGGTGTGTGAGGGGGTGTGTCAGTGTCTCAGTGGGTGTGTGAGTGAGTGCATAAGTTTCTGAGTGAGTGAGTGAGCGCATGAATGTCTAAATGTGTGTGTGTGTCTGAGTGGGTGTGCGAGTGTCTGAGTGGGTCTGGGAGTGGGTGCATAAGTGTCTCACTGGGTACGTGAGTGTCTGTGTGGGTCTGTAAAGTGTCTGAGTCTCTGGGTGGGTCTGTGAGTTGGTGCGTGAGTCTCTCGGTAGGTCTGTGAGTGGGTGTGAGAGAGTATGAGTGATTCTGTGAATGGGTGCATGAGTATCTGAGTGGGTCAATGAGTGTGTGTATGTGTCCGAGTGGTTCTGCAAGTGGGTGCATGAGTGCCTGAGTGGGTTTCTGAGTGGGTGCAAGAGTGTTTGATTGAATCTGTGAGTGGGTGCATGAGGGTCGGAGTTGGTCTGTGAGTGAGTGTATCAGTGACTGAGTGGGTCTGTTAGTGGATGTGAGTGCCTGAGTGTTTGAGTGGCTGTTTAAATGTCTGTGTGAGTGTGTCGGTAGCTGTTTCAGTGACTGGGCAACAAAGGAACAGCACCTGACCCTTTATCCAACAAGGGTCCACAGCTTTGCACAAAATATCTACCAAAGTGGAGTACTTTCTACTGGTTAATTACTAAGTGCTATCTCATTGGGTAAATGTCCAGTACATATCCCACACTACAGCTGCGTAATGGACCGCAAAAAAACAACACCAGTGACCGTCTATGTATTTTGGCTATGTGATTATTCCCTGCGCGTCTTTATCCAGAAATCTGTGATAAAATGACTATTCCTATAGAGAACACAACAAGACTACAAAGAGGTAAATCTCCACCAACAAAGGTCCATCTTCTTAACGATATGAAAGAAGTGCTTCTTTGTTTGGAGGAAATGTCCTCATATTCCTCGACATCAACAACACCTCACTAAAATCGGTGGGAAGCAGGCTGGGGGACCTCTTGTTAAGCTGTCCATCATCTTGGCAAACGGGGGGAAGTCCCTTGCATTCTACTGAGGTGGGCTGGTCCAAACAGGCAAAGCTTCCAAGTGATTTGCATATTGGCAAATTCATAGTAATTTAAAGGGGGACCCATGGACTCTTCTCTCATCAGGTAAGGACAAGAAAACCCAATTGTCACAGGCACTACAGATTGTCTCCAATAGAGTGACAATGTATTCACTTCCACAAAGCATATCAGAACGTCTTTCAGTGTGGAATTGCTAAGAAAACACACTTTGTATGCCTTTTTTCTTAGAAAGGAGGGGCTGCGCGTCCGTGCCGATTTTAGTCCCTGGGGACCCCATCCTCTCGGACCTCACCAAGACTTAATGTGGCAGAGGGACCGTGCAGGCCCCTCCCGGTGCACATTTTGGCCCCGGGGACTCCATCCCCTTGAGGACCAGACAATTATTGGAAGGGGAGGGTGGCCCTTGTTCCCCTCCGGGTACCTCACCCCGGGGCTCAAACCAAGAATTATTGGGGGCGGGAGCCGGCATTACTTCTGTAAGCAGGGAGCAGCCAAAAATGCTGCTCCCTGCATGCAGGAGCAATCCTTTCATCTGTATTCCTGCCCGCTGTACAGATAAAAAAGGCTGCTTCCAGCGAGCGAGAGCAGTTTTCCAGCTCCCGTCCGCTGGAAGCGGACTTACTGTTTGCTCTCGCTTGGTGGGAGTTGTCACAGCTCCTGCCAAGCAAAAGCAAACTGCTATCTCCTGAGGGTGAGCACCTCAGGAGAAAGCAGGAGCCGAGCCTGGGGGGGGGGGGGGTGGAAAGGTCCCCTGGGCCATTAATGGCTTCAGGAAGGGGGGGGCGTTCCTTTGTTGCTTAGGAACAGGGAAGCTGGTGGTCCCAGGGGCTGAAAACAGCCTGGGAGGGGGGTGGCGCAGTGCCCCCCTTCCCAATGTTTTTGGCCCCAGGGAGGGGGTGTTCCGCAGATCCCTCCATAACAATGGAAGGGGGTCCGTGCGGCCCCCTCTAATATTTAGATAAAGCACCAGGAAGGTGGCTGTTCCTAGGGCTCTTAGGAGTGGCCTCCTCCAATTAAAATTTGAATTAGCCTGCCCGGCAGTGGCGGAACTGGGGGCTCAAAATGGGCTTGGGAGGGGGGCTGCATGCACTCCCATTCCCATTATTTATATTTAAATATACCCCCAGGACCTGGGCCACCCTAGGGCTGAGTTTTGAAGAAGCGCAGGAGACCGCATTTCTTTTTTTTTTTTTGCCACAAATTTGCGATAAGTTGTGAGTTTGCTGCAAAAAAATGCTTTTTCGCCTTAGCGGAATCAAGTGGAACCCCAGCACAAAGGCTAGGGGGTCAGGCTATTCCCTATCCCCTTTTCTTTATTTTTAATTATTTTTAAAGCTCCCACCCACTGACAGTAGACTTTGTGTTTGCTCTTGCATGGTGGGGGATTAAAAAATGCTCCTGCCAGGTGGAAGCAAACACAAGTTTCCCTCCCTGTGCCGGAGCGGTTAGGGAAACCTCTATGTCCCGGGGGTGGGCTCCCAGGGACATAGCATGTGAACCGGCCCTGGAGAATGGGGTCCGCAGGGCCACTGAAGGCTCAGGGAGGTGAGTCGCACAGCCCCTCTCACCTTTTATATAATTAATCTGCCCTGGGGGTCGGCTTTCCCTTCCCAAAAATTAAATATATTGGCCATAGGAGATGGGGTCCCTGGGGCCTTTGAAGGCTCGGGAAGGGGAGCTGCAACCCCCTCTACCCTTATTTAATGTCACTCCAGAGATAGGCTCTCAGGCCCTATAATGACTTTGGGAGGGGGCTGTGTCCCGTCACCTTAAATAATGAGGCCCGGCGGTGGGCTCTATAATTGAAGAATGTGGTACCGGCCGCATTTATTTCCCCCCCCAAACTTGTGTGATTCTCATGGAATCGCAGAAAAAAGTGGTGATTTTCTTTTCTGTTTAGCCCCACAGGGGGTCCCTCTGGGTCCACCGTAGGGCCTAAGAGGGGGACAGGGTATCCTTACCATGCCCCCTAATATGAATTCGTTTTATTTACTTCGGGACAGGGGACTAAGTCCACAAGTCCTGTAATGGCAGGCAGTAAAAATGTTCTCATGTTGCTGACAACTAATCAGAGTGCTGGCTTCCGGAGGAGACTGACTCCCGCTGGAGCGAATAGGCCTAAGGGAAATAAAGGTCTTGGGCCAATCAGAATGCTCTATTTTTAAATTGATGCTCCTGCGAGAATCTCTCGAGCCTCTCATAGAACCAACCGTCTGGATATACAAATATTTTTGACCCTTAATTTCTAAGAAACTACTAAATGAATTTCCACCAAATCAACAAAAAGCACAATCTACAGAGTAAGATCTGGCTTCCTGGCAAATTTGGTGTAGTTCCGTTCAGGAGTTTTTGCAGTAGCCCTGCCTAAAGAAGTCTATAGAAAATGCATGGGGATTTAGCATTTTGGAAACCCTATTTTTCCTCAGCAGCTGCTTGATGGATCACCCTGAAAGTTTCCATGAAAAAAACTAGTAAAAAAATAGCTCCTTTTTGGGAAGTTTTGTTGAGGTTTGTCAAACAGTGCCAAACTTATAAGCAAAACAAACAAGCATTGGCATAGCCAATAGGTCTCGCCTTTGGGACCTTATAAGTGTTTAGCCATGCAACAGTTGATGTTGTTGCACCAAGGATATTGTGCTGCATAACTAAATACTTATAAGGTCCCAAAAGCTAGACCTATTGGCTATGCCAATGCTTGTTGTTTTATTGAAATTGTGCAATATTTTTTGTTGTTGTTGGGTATAAGGAGTGTTTAGGTAATTATACATAGTATATATAGTACACAATTACTACAAATATTGTGATGGTGAAATCCGCAAAATTAAAATTCGGCCTTGGAAATTCTGCAAATTAATTTTTTGAATGCATCACAGAGGAGGGGAGGGTAGAATAGCGCGATGGAGCAACAGAGTATGGAGGAGGAAAGAGAAGCACAGTAGTGGGACAGCTTGAAAATATATGCACTCTCATGGAGTGCTTAAGACCAGAAAAAAAGCTATGCTGTAAACTAAAGCAATGGAATGACAAGTTAATCAGGAATGCTCCAGGGGAGGAAGAGACAGAAAACGGAGAATGCAAGCTATGAAATAAGAAGTATGAAAATGAGAGTAACTGTAAATCCAACCAATGGTAAGCAGTGGGTGGCTGCAAGCCCCTTTAAGCTCTTGGTAAAGGCATACTATGACAATCAGACAGCTGTATGTATGTATGAGTAACTATCTTTAAAAGTGGAAATCCACATTCTATGAATAAAAGGTTTTTAGACTGGTAAAAACTTTGAGAGTAAGTTGAAGTTAAAAACATAAATGGCTTTGTGATTATGTTCCCGAGTGCATATCTGTTACACCTCATTTCAATTTCTGGCAGTTAAGCAAATTCATATATCCAAGAGGGAGGAAAAATGGCTGGAGCCTGGGCAAAATGCTCTCAACATAGGCACCTAAAACTGCCAAGTGTGATTGAAGTCAAATGTATTACGAATAAAAAGTATGCCTCTTGGGTGGTATTTGTTCTCTGCCAATAAAAATACTGAGTGGTGAACGTGTACACAAAGTAGAGTGTTTTGTTCTCAGTGGGTAGTAAAGATAACGAATTGCCCATTTTCCAGCTGTTTCTGCATTGTACATTACATGGTAGGAGCGTCTTGCAGAGGTTCTACTGCTGGGGAAAGGTGGCCTCGTGGTATCCTACCACATGAAAGGTGGGAAACTGGGGTCCCCATATAACACCCTATACCACCCTATGTTAGATACTCTTAAGCATACACCTCCTACACTGCCACCAGCAAAGAGATGGTCTAAATGTGGATGTGGTGCACCTGCTCAATGCCAGTCCACTGTCACCACACCCGCTCAATGCCAGTCCACAGGCACGCGCAGGCAGAATTAGGATTGTGCTGTTTTTAGGCGCACAATCTTGCCTAAACTGTGATTATTGGGCTAATGTGTAAATCGTAAGGTTAATTTTCCGTATGCTTGATGGTGGGAGACTCGGAATGTGCAGAAGCGGGCTCCTGGGAACTAGGCTAGCAATGTTTTCTGTGTGACTTTAGAAACTGATTGGACAAAACATTGGGCTGTTATTTCACCTTCTGTACATGGATGCATATTTGGCATTGGATTTCCATACAGACGATTGCATTGAAGCAATCCATATCATCCCTGTAATCTTTGCAAAAATTACATGTTATAAGTAGGAAAAATTACACACATTCCCCTGCCCTATCCTGTATCGTGAGAGGGAGGCCTGAACTGTATGAGGATTACTAATGACATCCAGGCCTTCCCTATTAACAACAGTAGCTCATGCACCTACTGTTTAGGATTATCCCCTCACTGCTACCATTTGTTTTCTATAAACGGTGCTAGATTCCACCCTGCTACTAATCTGGCCTAGTTAGTGTGATCCGTAGCACTCGCCTAGGAGTATGACCTGCACGGCCTGCCATCCATTTGACTGAATTAAACAGGTGGCTTTAAGTCTGCATAGTCACTGGCTTGAAAAGAGCTGCTAAAGAGATGCTTGAGTCCATAGCTGTGTGGAATGACAAACATAAAGCTTTGTGGAAAATTGTTTGAGAGGGACAGGCACTTTAACATCATGAAATACATAGAGGGCTCATGTGAGGAGTAATACACTACAGAATCCTACAAATAAAGACAGACAGTGGCAAAAGTAAGATATGTGTGGCAGTACAGAAGTTATATATATATATATATATATATATATATATATATATATATATATATATATATATATGGAACAAAACTTCTCTCAGGCTTCACCCAGAGTCCCAGGGTTCGTCGCAGCAAAGGAAAGCACGGCACCACAGAGAGTTCACCTTTAGTATTTATTCAGTCAAAATCTTCAAGGACACGCACAAAAGGACGGTTGACGCGTTTCGGCACTCAGCCTTCAACTGGACCATAGAGTCCTAATGTCCAGAATGTCTCTTTTAAAGCAACATTTTCAAATTAAGTAGTAGAAACTGAAGACATACTGGACATGCATCGCAAAGTCAATCAGAATATATTATTTACAAGTAAATGAAACTATAAATCAATTTAGAATCACAGTAGTTCAAGCCACCATGGTGGTTATTTGTTGATGTAAATAAAGTTTTACAAAATTCATTACGATTAAACTCAGAGAGTTGTGAATTGATGAATGACAATCAGGGTAAAGTACCGTATGAAAATAGACGTTTATATCGACTATGTGAGTTCATGAGTAAAGTACACATTATTGTCTAAATCCATTACGTTCCCACTTTTGAATCAAGAAGAGATTATATTGAATTAATTTCAGGTGAGTTTCATATATCTATACCAACAAAAAGTAAAAGGTTTTAGAAGAGATGCAAAGAGAATAATGGACAACTGACAATTGTTGATCAAGCGTGGAAATATGTACAAGTGCAAAATAGCAAAAAAGACCAAAAAGACTGAAAGATGCCCATCATAAATTTTCAGTTTGAGAGCCATTACAGGTGCACATGTAATTCAGCATCCAAGTTATGTCCCAATGGGTTTTCGGTACCCATTAGTAGTATCAATCTTGACTCTGCTCTCCTCAAGGCAAGCATGCGATTTCCACCCCTTTCCTTCAACTTGACAATTTTGATGCCAGAATATTTAAGCTGACTATTGTCACCCGAGTGGAAGTCATAGAAATGTTTTGCCATAGGGTATGTAAAGTCCTTATTCTTAATCGCACGCAGATGCTGTAGGATGCGAAGTTTAAGTTTGTTGATCGTGCTACCTATATAATATTTCTGGCAAGGGCATTCCAGTCTGTAGACTACATATTTTGATTCACAAGTGATATGGTCTTTAATCATTTCATGATGGCCATTCTGTAGTTGATAAGAGGTGATGTTCTTGCCATGTTCAAATGCCTTACATTTTGGGCATTTCCAGAATCCAGGTGTGGTTAGCCAAGACTTGGTGATAGGTAGTTTAAATTCAAAGTGGCTTTGTGTTAGTATGTCGCCCAAAGAGGCTGTCTTCCGATAGGTAATTCTGGGTGTGGGAGGCAAGATTTTCTTTAAGGTTTCATCAAGCAGTAGTACTCCCCAATGTTTAGAGATCATTTTTTGTAGTGCATTGCTTTGATTGTTGAAATCAATAATGAGTCTCGTGATGTTGGCAGTATCATCTTTGTGCCGACCCACTTGGAGTAATTCTGCTCTATTTGTGTTCTGTACCCTATTTACTGCTGTCAGAATCACTTCCAAGGGGTAACCACGTTGTAAGAACCGTTGACTCATCTCCTCAATTTGTAGATTGAGGTCTGACATCTCTGAGCAATTTCTTCTGGCTCTCAACATTTCCCCATAGGGGATACTCCATTTGAGATTCGCTGGATGCCCACTGTTAGCGTGAAGTATGCTATTACTGGCCGTAGGTTTTCTATGCATTTTGGTGCAAAATCTGCCATTAAGTATGTATACTTCGACATCCAAGAAAATAATGTTGGAAGTGCTGATGGTAAATGTAAAAGTCAATTGGTATCTGTTAATGTTGAGAGAGTCCAGAAAATTCCTAAGGAGCTCAGAGTCACCTTCCCAGACGATGAACAGGTCATCAATATATCTTGACCAAAATTTGATGTTCTTTGCGTGGTCGTCTTTTAAGACTTCGGTTTCCCATGATGCCATCAAAAGATTGGCATATGTTGGGGCAAAAGATGTACCCATCGCGGTCCCTTGTTTTTGTAGGAACACTTCACCTCTGAACAAGAAGACATTATGAGTCAAACAATAAGTCAACATTTCAATCAACATAGCAGAGTGTTCCAAAAAACAAATTGCTCTGGTATTGAGGAATTCTTTTACTGCTGTGATTCCATCAATATGGCGAATGGAGGTGTAAAGTGAAGAAACATCAATGGAGGCCATGATGTAATTTTCTTTCCACTGTAATTGATCAATTTTTTGCAGAAAATCCATTGTATCCCTCAAGTATGATGGGAGAGCTGTGACATAATTCATTAAAAAGATATCAATAAAACGAGATGTGGATTCCAGTAAAGAGCCAATGGAGCTAACGATAGGTCTTCCTGGTGGGTTGGTTATGGATTTGTGAATCTTTGGTAAGAAATAAATTGTTGCCGTGATGGGATGATTGGTCTTAAGATATAGATATTCTTCCAAATCAATAAGTTCTCTCTCTTTCCAAGTCTTGAGTTTCAAATGATATTCTTCTGTCCAGTCTTTGGTTGGATTCTGGTTAAGCCTTTCATAGTGATCCTTATTGTCAAGTTGTCTAACAGCTTCTGTAATGTAATCCTCACAATTCTGAATAACTATGTTGCCGCCTTTGTCAGAGGCTTTGATAATGATGTTTGGATCATTACGTAATTCTTTTAAAGCGTTGTGTTCTTCAAAAGTGAGGTTCCATGTTTTGCTCTTCTGCTTGTGTTTGGTAATAAGTTTACCCTTTTTGATGGATGACATAGGACAATTGGTAGACATTTTGTTGATCTCCTCTACCATGATTTCCTGGAAGAGATCAATTTTATTACCAGGAGGGAATTGTGGACAAAACGTCGATCGATTTTTTGAGCCACTGTCACCTCCTCTGTTAGTCTCAATGCCTATGTTCTGACAATATTCTAAATCAGACATAGAAGAGTGATCGCTGGTACCAGCTTGTGTGGATGACTCAGTTTGTAATAAGGTAGCTGTTCTTAATGCTGGAATATCTTTGATACTCAAGGGTTGGATAGTGGGGCTTGGTGAAGATGCAGAAGATAATTCTGAAGGTTTCTCTTCAAAATATTTATTAAGTTTGATTTTGCGGCAAAATTTGTACAAGTCAATCCGTATGTTGGCTAAGTCCATCTCTTTGTTAGGACAGAAGGATAGACCTTTGTTAAGCAGTGAGGTTTGTGCTTTGGTGAGGATTTTGTTGGAAAGATTAACAATTAAATTGAGATCTTGTGATTTTAGTTTTGTTTTGTTCTTCCTCTTCCTCTTTTGGGTCTGGCCACCTCTCCTGGTTCTCCGTTTCGGGGTTGCTGGCGTCCCCTCCCCCGTGATGGTCCTTGGCCGCGTCCCCTCTGTCGCGTTGTCATTTGCATGAGGCGCATTTCCCCGGAAAAATCCAGGCTAGAGGTGGGTTGATCCTCATCCGCTGAGCTTAATTCCGAGCTCTCTTCTGAAACAGGAGTTTCTTGTCCACTGATTTTATCCATTACTACACGATTTCTAAGTGTGTCATATTTTCTGGCGAAGGTGTATATGTATATATATATATATATATATATATATACATATATATTATCTACTGGCGGTCGCCAGTAGATAGTTATAGTTAGGACCGAGTTTCCATAGGAAATCTGAAAATTCTATTTTGAATAACTTTGGCGCCGGTTGACGAATCCTCGCGAAATTTTCAAAACTAATGGGGCGCTCCGTTCAGCTCCTACCCTGAAAGTCTCGGGGTGATTCGTCAAGCGGGGGCCGAGAAAAAGGGGGTCCCAAAACGCGTTTTCCCCATGCATTTTTCCATAGGACCTTTAGTCGCAGCTACAGCCCGAACGGCTG
Source organism: Triturus cristatus (assembly GCF_964204655.1). Taxonomy (NCBI): domain Eukaryota; kingdom Metazoa; phylum Chordata; class Amphibia; order Caudata; family Salamandridae; genus Triturus; species Triturus cristatus. The sequence goes on along the minus strand of NC_140593.1, from coordinate 378,731,155 downwards.
AACAAAATTACTTGAAATTTGGCAGAGAGGTAGCCATAAGGTCAAGGAAGTGCCTTTTGCAGGTCTGGTGTAAATCTGTTCAGTATTTCCTGAGAAAATAGCATTTAAAAGCATATCAATATCTATACGCGCGCAGTGTGCGCGCACTGTGCGCGCACCCTGCCGTGCGCGAGCGCAATTCTGATTGGTTGTTAGATGTCGGTAAACATTCGAATCGGTCGAAACCAGGAAGTGTCGGCCGCCATTTTGTCTCTCGCAGTCTGAGGGGGTGAAAAACAAAGGTGGAGAACGTGAAATGGGGGCAGGGTGGACAGTTCCTGACCCCCTAGCCTTTGTCAGGGGGTCCCAGAAGGACCCCCAAGGGCCAAAAAAAGATTTTTTTTTTTTTCGAAAACTCGCGGAGTGCGCGCACCCTGCGCGCACGGTAGAAATGGAAAAAATTCCGCGAAGTTCGCGCAACGTGCGCGCAAGCTAAAAATTCCATTAAAAAAAATACTTACATAAATTAGCATTTAAAAAACCTTTGAAATTCACTGAAAAAACCATAGGTTTCAGGCACGTTATAGTTAGGAATTAGCATTTAAAAAACCTTGCAAATTCACTTAAAAAACCATAGGTTTCACACATGTTATAGTTAGCTGGACATTTCACTCGTAAAAAACCAATGAAATTACCCCGTTATAGTTAGTGCTGGCAACTATAACTCACGCGACCGCAATCCTCTGCTGATGACGTCAGATATTACATCACTGATGACATATGTGACTTTCTGAAAAATAAATAATAGGAATATATGTATAGCTAAAGATTAATGGAAGAATACATGGGTAAATAAGTGTCTAAATACAGTGATGTAATATCTGACGTCATCAGCAGAGGATTGCGGTTGCGTGAGTTATAGTTGCCAGCACTAACTATAACGGGGTAATTTTATTGTTTTTTTACGAGTGAAATGTCCAGCTAACTATAACATGTGTGAAACCTATGGTTTTTTAAGTGAATATATATATATATATATATATACACACACACACACACACACACACATACGTGGCTTGCCTTCATAATTAATTATGAATGCAGTAAATGAAAATAAGAATCAATTTACAACATTATGTTTCTTTGTAATTATTCAATAGTATCAGCACTTGGTTTGTGAAATTCTGACCAAACATTCACTGAATGGCACATATTTAAGGCATGCCCTGCATTGCATATCCAGGGAAGCGTTATAACTAAGGTTCCTGTAACAATTATACCGGAGGAAGGACCATTTGGGAGAGGGTTATAGTAGGCAGGTGAATTGGAGTGTTGTGCCTTTAAATATTCTATGTCCTGTATGGTATGTCATTTGGAAGCTTATGCAGCGTGGATTCCAATTGTGCCACTTGGACTTTTTCTGGCAGGAGGGAAGTCACACTTCAGACAGGCTGTTAAACAAAGCTCAGTTTGCCCCCTTAACTGAGAAAGAGTCGGAGCCTTGACTAGTTTGGTGACACGTTGCCAGCATGAAGCCAGCCTTGTGGCCAAAGCACCTAACTGTGGTCTGGGCTCAGTTGTGGCTAAAGCACCTAACTGTGCTCTGGGAGTCAGGTGTGGCTGTCTTTGTCCAGTCGAGCCCTTATCTGCAACAACCAGTATTGTAAGTCGCAGCGACAGCATTTTGTTAATGTGCGCGTATAATCGGTTATGTAAAGAGTTTTAAAGCAGTGTTCATTTTGGAATTTGTGCAACCGGTTACAGCGCGGAGAACACACGGGGCTCTCCACTGCCTGAAATAAAGTAAAAATGCACAAAGTGAGCCCTGTGCTTGTTGGGTATAGACGTGGTGGGATATGAAACGGGGAGAGGGAATGTTGGGGTGCCTTAAAAACGGAAAGTCTGATCTTGCTCATCGGGAGGTGAAATCTCGGCTATGCCTCTTTGGTTCCATGTACTGGCCCCAAATCTTCTGAAGGACAAGCGCGCGCGAAAAGCATTGCCCACGAGGGCGCCGAAACTGAAAGTGCATCACGATGCACTTAAGTGAAAGTGCATCGCGATGCACTTAATTACCCGTGACGGAGAAAATACAGATGGCGGCATCGCGCGTGCACACGCTCGTGCTCGCAAGCTTGAGGCCAGCAAAAGCCACTGGTGGCCCTTTGAAAACCCCCTTACTAAAAGTCAAGCAAGCAGCACATGCGCTGCTCTAGGCTCGACCTAAAAAGGCACTTCCTATGGAGATGCTGACCTAACTATATACTCAGTGGCGACCACCACTAAGATATAGAAGAGTAGAAGGCAATCCGCCGAAACGCGTTGGTCCGTTCTGGTAAGGAGCATGAAATTGTGTGATGCCTGATATATGGAGAACATGAGGATAACGAAAATGAGAATAAAGAACTAAAGATCTTACCTGGACAGGTGTTGTCTTTTGGCCGTGTGCCACCGTATGTGGTGCTCGTAAGTGGAACATCCAAGGGAATATATATATATATACACACACACACACACATATAAATATATATATACATACACATATATATATATATATTATATACACAAAACAAACTAAAGCATTGCGTTGTAAAGCTCTTTATTGCATGATATTACAACAATTTGTAAAGGTCAGCATGTTGTAATGCCCATGGAGTAAAGGCAAGCATGGTAAAGGTATGCGTGGTAAAGTCTAATGTTCACTCATAGGGCTGCCAAAGCACTGCTGCTTGGCTTCACCCTCTGTAACTAAATATTTTGTGAAAGTAACACCCATTCTAAACAGGCCCTTAGCCCATCACACCCTCCTCTGGCACACAGTCTCACATTTGTTAAGCTGTTGCAGAGGTTTTACTGGGAAATCGAGATAAATGGAAAGTTGCAAACTACAATGCATTAAACAGGAGTTTCCAGTTACTTTTTAAAAACTAGATTACTGTTCACGTTCTTGATAACACTTTAGACTCTGGATAGCCAGTCTAAATAAGAAATTGGCTCAGTCCAGCTAGTCCCATTCCATTGAAATTGCTGGTGTGGTGTTATGAGTGACAGCTGCGTAGAATGCATTACTTAAATATCAACAGTGGGACACCGGGAAAAGGCATTAATATATGATACTTTTTGGAAGCGGGTAAAATACAACAGGATTCTTATTTTAGATCACTAGAAAAAAAGGAAAGTATTTTAAAACTATTATACGGTTTAACAGAATTAAATATTTATTTTTGGTAGGAACTTGTTTTTGCTAAAGCAGTTTAATTTGTTTTATAGTGCTGACACAAAGAGTAATGCCAAATGTTCTGTTGCTTCTAAGGTCTGGCGTTAGCCAAGACATTTTGATTTTACTAAAGTTATATATATATATTATATACTTACTTTACAGGGGCTGTCAGCCAGCCCTTTTCATCAATTGGTGTGCTCTGTCATTACATTTTTCTTCTGCTCAATAATGCTTATAGCATTAGGGTAGTGGGTCAGCCCACTTCAGCCATTGGCCAAAATTATTATGAGTGACAGCGTTTCCTTTTTCACAAGGAGCACATACAAAGTAGTTCCGTTCTGTACAATTGACTAAGACAATGAGTGCTTTTTGAGATTTTTTTTTATTGCTATTAGCTGCTTTTTTTAAAGTTGGGGACGGGCCAGCAACTCCCCCAAAAACAAACTTTTACAAAAAACATGTCAAAACAAAACAAGCATTCACAAAGCCAAAGGTTGGCTGCCAACGTCCCACTTGTTGATTAGCGGCATTAAGCAATATTCTTCACATGCCTGCTTACTGGCAATGCCGCTTGTGAAAGTTAACACATTGTTATGTGGGGTGATGAGCTTTGACAGGAGCACAACTTTCTGCCTTTTCTTATTATTGCCTTCCCTTAAATTACATTTTAAACAGGCCCTTAAGGCATTCACACATACTTAAAAATGTACTTGGATATTATTTTCTAGCAGCTCCAGCGGCAGGTTTATTTTTAGGGCTTAATTCGGCAGCACAGTGGTGCATTCAAAGAAGGGAATGGTGAGATACCTGGAGGGAATTCTGCGCTGAAAGCCAGGCCTATAAGCTTTATGATTAAATAACACACTTTCTAGAGAAAATGCGTTATTTTGTTAAAGTTATTTAATGACAGAGAAAAGCAAACTAAGAAATGTGCAAAAACTTGTCCCACAATCAATGGTTAATTTGTAAAAAAATAAGTGCCGGGTCTCTCATCAGGAGGCAGCTTGCACCAGCCCATTTCGCCTGTTAGCGGCACCTAAAACCATGAAAGTGCATAGAGGATGTGGCGTGATGGACAGACCTGCCGACTTTGGAGCTGGGAAACCAGGTTAGAGTCTCGGCATCGGCTCAACATCCAGTGATCCTGGGCAAATCACTTAACCATAAATGAATGTGTCCTTAATTGGTGCTTATGAAAAGCGGCAGTGTTGATGATTAAAGTGCTAGTGCTGAGCACCGGAAGCCACCAGCTCAAATTAAGCACTGCCCCAATACTGTTCGTTTGCCAGCCATTTGGACATAAGGATGGAGGAGTCGAGGGAGGCTTTACAGGCTGCATAGACTCCATCACTCTCCCAAACTTTTGCGGATAAAAACTTAAATGTTACTACATTGTCATGGATAACGTGTTGAGGGAAAGGAATGTGAGTCTCATTACATTATCTAACAAGCATTGGCAAATCTCATTAGCCTTTACAAACAGCATTTATTATTATTTGAAATTACTGTCATAGGCATTCAGAATTTACAAGGGCTAAAAAAGAAAAATGCTGCTCACTTAAAGTGGCAAGCAAGTTTTCTAAAGAATAAAAAAAAGTAAAAAAAGGCTTCTCACAAAAAATAAAAACATATGCAATAAAAGCAGAAATGAAAGCAGAAACTGACTCACCAAACTTGGCACTGAATTGGACCGTTCCTTTGGCAGATGTGCACATGTGCATCAGCAAAAAGCTGCCACTCGGAGAAGTGAGCCAGTTGCTTAAATGTACTAGGTAGGCCATTGTGACATGCTGCAGTGGGTGAAAGCAGTCATCGAAGTGCATTAACAAAAGTATGGGAACTACAATGCTGCGTGCAATGGGGGGAGAGGTGAGTGGACGTGGGGGTGTGGTCATAGGCGTGGCTTAAAAAACCCAAATTATTCTGGGTGTTTTTCGGTCTTTCACCTTCAGGTAACTATATATAAAATAACACACAGCTTAAATGAAAATTAAATGCAAGATATGTTACTCAGTGGAAAAATGCACTATTGTATGGTAAACCTCATTTAGTTAATGCACTGCAACAGAGAGCCACCAAATGGAATCCTGGTTGGTGCAGTGGAGAATAGTGGCTTGTGTATGTTTAGGTCCCAGTCTGTGATAGAAAACATTGTGAATATGTAAGTCATTATTTAAAACTTGCATTACACACAGTATAAGATGGGCTGCTACAACACGTGCAAAAAGGTTTAAGATAAAAAGTCCTTCCAAAATATAGATTTGGTAATACCCAGACTGTATGCAGTGCAATTTGTTTTAGAGCCTTCTTTTAAAAGCACAAACTTCACAGCTTAGCTGGTAGCTACCTTACTATTTCCACACACTATGAAGGGGGGAGAGGCAAAATGTCTCTACTCCGGCCTCCCCAATCACATAACTGTAACACACACAGAGGGTCCAATTGGTCCTGAAGAAAGCCGGTGTGACCCAACACTGTGGGCACTTATAACACGGCTGAAACATTTTGACACTTTGGCAGTAAGGAGGGGTGAAGGAACTCTTAAATCTCTCCTATCACCACCATCCTTCACGTTTTTAGACCTAGATGATGGGTCCAGGAATAAATTGCTGTACAGAGACACCACAGAGCTAGTGGTGATCCCAATGCATATTGATATATAATTTCTTTTTTATGTTTGTATTGTCTTCCCCTACCTTTAGCTCCACCCCAGCCGTTGGGCTGCACAGGGGTGTATTGCAAGCAAGCCCAATGATGAAGCATGTCACAATTTTGTGAGGGAGGACAGTTTTCCCCACATAGTATGTGTCACCTTCTGATCACTTTTCGCTACTCCTCTATGTGTGTTACAGCTCCCTTACAATACCGCTCAAAAAGTATAATTGTGTGTCATGAAGAAGCAATTATTTTTTTTATAACTGTCTTTCAAAACCACACACTTCATAGCTCAGCTAGTAGCTTCCTTGCCATACCTCTCCAAAAGAATAAATGTGTGTCATCAGGATGCTTCAAGTGATTCCATCAATTAAAGTCAATACCGGCTTCCGAGCACCCTTTACATTTGCAGCTCGATCAGCAGCGCACATTTCGTTAAGGGAAGCAGGCACCCTAACAAGAAGGCTTGTTTAGCTGTCTGTGCCTCACTCTGTTTCACAGCACAGGAGACTCCCTGCCTTGCACTTCAGCTGAAGCATTTCATCACTCAGAAATTAGTACCGGGACGGTTGTCTTTTCACAAAAAGTAGAGAAACAATTTTTTTAAACTTAAAAAAGTGTGAGTAGGCACGTCGTGCCCCTCAGATCCCTCTCACTTCAACCACTAGGTGGAAGCTAAATGTGACAGGTGAACAGATCTGGATAGATGAAGAGGGCTGACAGAGCGTGTGTGTGTATAATATATATATGTGTGTGTGTGTGTGTTTATGTTTGTGTGTGTGTATACTCAATGAAAAAAACACAGATTAAGTGAAGTTATGGTTATCTTTGGTTACATAAAGAACGGTTATGTGAGGTAACGGTTAGCTTTGGTTATAACACCTTAATGTAGGTTTAAATAAAAACTCAGAAATTCACACAAAAAAACACATTTAAAATAGTTATGAGATAAATCCGAAAAAAACCTCTGAAATTCGCATGCTATGGTTATAACTCACAAAACATCCATGCAAACCATAACTTGCATAACAAATTAAATGCTCAGGAATTATGTGGATTTCAGAGGATTGTTTTAAACCAAAGTATTATACTCTTTTTGGTACTTCCCCAATGCCATAATCCTTTTTCCTCTCTCTTTGTCCCCAATAAGCTACACTTAAAAGCATGGTAGTTGCCTCCATCCATAAGCATCTGAAGAATTATGAGGACATCTTCACTCACTTTCAGAACTACACTAGGTTCTCTAACAGGTTTGCATCATCTTCTTCATCATCATCATGACATCCAGAGGGATTTACAAGTCAGTAACAACCAACACTCCACTCTATCTGATATGACTTGTGATACCTCAGGACGCCTCTCAACACATGAAGACATTACATGGCCAGACTGGAAATTTCGAACTGCCAAGATCAAAAAACCAGAAGAGAATGTTTCTCAGGCTTGTTGGATATGGAATAACATCTAATCGTAGATGTGACTCCCTCGTTATCTCCTCAACTTCAGAAAGTAGTTGACAACACATCTCTTCAAAGAAAAGCTTAACCACCACCTTTAAAAATTCAAAATCCTTTGAGCTTCTCTTGTTCCCTGGGAGGAACCTGAATTGAACCCCGCTGCCTTCTACTGCATGTGCCATCCTGAATCATTCCCTCTTCCCCAAACCATGTACAGTGCTAGGTAGCCTCCAAACAAGGCTTACGGTAAACAAGTTCAAACACATAAATAAATACATACATTCTATTTGTTAAGTAAGCTGGCCATTTGCAATTATACAGCATAAGGTAAATATATTTTCACAATTGCTAAGAACGTACAAATGGAAACTGGCGTACAGAACCTATGTAATTGAGAGAACTACATGTTCTGCTAGTACTCCAGGACACCAAGTAACAGAAGTGTCAGAAACAGTTGGTAAAAATACATGTAAGCCTTTTAATGTGCAATAAAATAGAAAGTGTCTGCTTACTTGCAAACATTAATCTTTGGAGTGCAGTGTGGATTTAAATATTGGAGGCTCAAAGAATATCAATTGAAGGCGTAAGTGGTAAAACCCGTACTTCTAAATGTACTAAAAATTGTAGCCATAACATATGTTTGGCACATTCCCCAAGAGGCTTTAGTGCTGAAAGGCAAGCTCAGACATAAAATGAAATCCTTAGACCAAGGTACTCGTCACAACAAAATCACCAAGATTGCATTTCCAGTTACCACTTCGAGGGACAAAAAGCAGCTTTCAGCATTTAGCCATCTGACCGACATGCAATATCAGACAACAGGAGTAACATAATTATTCACAGGCTTAGTTGTACAATGTAATACCTAAAGGTTTAATAACCTAGTACCAGTCAGAGTTTATTGATTCTGATTTGTAGCCCAATTATCGGTACTGTGATGAATGAAACTGGACACAAAAAAACTATTTGCACACGTATCTGATTGGTTTTTGTGCTTGATCAGTTTGGTAATGTGCAAGAAAGGGGCGTAACGCAGGTATCATGCAGCTCCTGCGGTGCACGGGTGCCACTAACCTTTCAGGAGGGAGCCCCAACCCTTCGGGGGGGCCACATTCAGCTCAAGGCCAATGAATATGTGTGAGATATGGGAAACTCAGGTGCCCCTCAGCACATTCTGCTGGGAGGGGGCATTAATATTGCTTTACGCCACTGTGCAGTGAAGATCTTGGACATCAGCTTTCTCGCACTGTATTCGTAAGTATGTTTTGCATGCTTGGAGGAAATTGTGTGTACAATAACTGAAGGATTGAGTGCAATTTGCACAAAACCTGTCGTTGCAATATCTACCGCAAATACGGTTTGTGCCAAATTTTACTATGCCACTCAGATTGAGGTCTCTTGTATGTGTATGAACTGTGGGGCACATAATGTGCTAATTTTATTTCAAGATAAGAAATGCACGCAAAGTGATGTTAATTATGTCAATAGCAACAAAATGAGAACATTATCTTCTGTGGTTTGAAGCAAACCGGCCCCTTTAACTGTGGGTGTCGGCAGATAGTCAACATGAATTAAGTAAGTTTGGATATTTTTTTCATTCCTCACAATTTAACTGGTGTAAAAGGTGAGCACCAGGAAATCTGAAATGTTTGCAGAAACTGTAAATAAATTGCAATCTGAAAAAAATAGCATAATCTGTTTTGTGCTTGTGCAATAGATTTGAAAACTAGTAATAAATACAAGGAAGAAGGATAAATCATTCTTTCACTACCTTGTAGTAACAGTTTTTCTTTCTGGTTTCAAATAACATTAATTGCTGTTTTTCTCAGGCTAAATGTTCTTGTGTTAGGATACCAGGCCTGGGGGTGAGACCCAAAGCTGCCAAATCTCATAAAACTTGTCAAAGCAAGTAGGATCCCACCCTACATGCTGTTTGTGAAAAAAAGCATTGGATATGCTATAAAAACATTAGAATACAAAATAGAGTCGAAAAAAGCTGCGGGAACTCCACAGATTAAAGGGATGACTTAAAGAATAGTGGTAACATATAAACCTAATAGCATTAGTCATGTAATTTACTCTGTAAATCAATTCCCGCCACATGATTCTCCATGGAAGGAAACTCATCCAGATAAAGCCCAATGACAAAATCGAAGACCCGAAAAACTTGAATTCTTTGTATAAGTTGCAATGACAAATGTGCAGTCAATCCACTGATACTTGCAGTTTTATTGTTAAGACAAAATGCCACTTTCTTGGACTAACTGAGACCTGGTTTGCTGATGGTTCAAAAAGGAACCATGACAACATGATTTCACCAAAATACATCACCTATAAATTTGGCAAGGACAGGTAAGGAAGAAGGATCGCAATAGTAAACTTGAGCAAGACAATATGCGCAGAACTAGGTGACACAACACATTTCAAGTTTGAATGTGTAGCTGCCTGATGTCTAATTAATAAAACTCCTCCTTCATCCAACCATTGATCTAAAAAGAGTTGCTGGATTCAACACCACCATTCTAAAGGAAATGCTATATCATCATCTGCAATGACACAGAGATAACGGGTAAAAGATTTCAGTCTATATGTGGAAAGACCTGAAAACAAACCAATGGTTGAGCTTATAGAAAGTCTGAATGGTCTCGGGTTTGATTAAAGAATGTATTCCTACCTCAGAGAAACCCTCCTGCCATACTGTCTTCAAAGTTTTTATATAGATCAATAAAGTATGCAAAACAACAGACAATGAAATCTAGGAAAACATGGAACAAGGTAATGTCGTAGGTTGACTTACAAAGACTCTACCTTAAGATATTGACAGCGAAAAATAAGAGGAGCATCTAGACCAAAGGTTCTCTGGGAATGAGATTGAGAAAACCAGGAAAACCAAAAATAGGGTTTTTTATTGATTACAAGATTTTATGATCTGAAGGCTATTATTATCAGCAGTAATTATGAATTAAGACCCTATTGTTGAATGTTACATCAGTAATTCTTTTATATTTTCAAATCACTAGATCAGCAAATTAGCTAAGATTTAAAAAAATTAATTGGGTGTATTTTAGTCATAAGCAGAAATGATTTACTTAAGATAAAGTACTAAAGCGCCTTAATTATTTCCTAGCTCACTCTATTATCGTTTCAGATTCTTATTGTTACAGATTTTAATCTGTAATAAACTCCCTGCTTGGGGTTGTATAGCAATCAAAATCTCTTGGCAATCTTGTAGCTCTTGACTCAACATGAATATTTACACTGAATGAATCTGCAAGGCAGTACACTTCCCTTAACATCAGGAAGGAGAAAAGGGCCAAGCAAGAATCCTAGGTGCATAATTACAGAAGAAAATCAGATTATTAGAAGCAGAAATCTGGGACAAAAATAGTACCGACAGGCAAAGAGCAAGACAAAAAATAAAATAACACATGTGTAGCAATGCATATTTCTCTCGAGATTACCATCTCCATATATATATATATATCATGGAGGAACAAGTAGACAAGCTGACAGTGACACCCTCCCCAGGACCAGAAAACTCCAACACAATTATCAACTTGGCCAAAATTAATCTGACCGCAGCAGAGGAACAACTGCTGTCCCTGGGGCTAAGCTACTGTCCTGAATCCAATTTTAATTACACTCAAGCGCGTGCAGATGTGTACCAATTTATTAGGAAGTTGAAACTTCGGAAGTTCCACAAACTACAGCCACAAACTCAGATAAATTTGAGTGCAACTACTACTACTCCCAGTACATCAGAATTAGTAGTTGCGGACTATGATCTATTAGAGACCTACAGGAGTTGGAGAGTGGAGCAGAAACCCTCCAACGACACAGACAGCACAGCAGGGGGTGGGTATGCAAGAACGTATAGGACTGGAATCCCAGGGATCTGGAGCAATGACCTGGATCAAGCCGGACACACCCTTCAAAATTAAATCCAAATTCACACCAATCACGGTGAGAGATTCAGTGGACGTTTTCAATGAATTGGTTGTGGCCCAAAAGAAACTCAACACCATAACTAACAAAGAAAAAAGAAAAATCACAAACCAAGAAAGAAAATATGGACAGCTCATGGCCAAACTCAAGAAAGAGGGGAACATAGTAATCAGAAATTCGGACAAAGGGGGAAATATAGTACTAGACTATATGACAGAAGCCTATAGTCAATTAAACAATACTGATTGCTATCGCAAAAAGCACCCCCTTAAATACAAAGCCATGCAGGACCAGCTTTATACTAAATTACTTGCATGGAAAAGTTTGGGTTTGCTCAACCTGGAGGAATTTAAATTCTTAAGAAAGGACCACCCAAAAACCCCCATCATCTACTTCATCCCGAAGGAGCATAAGAACATTGAAAGGCCACCGGGAAGGCCCATCATCGCAGCCTGTGATGGGCCCCTGGAAAATTTGTCGAGGTATATAGACTTTTTTTTGCAGGAACATCTCCACAGTCTGGAGTCAAACATACAGGATACCAGTGACTACATTCGCAAGATTCGTAATGTGGTATGGCAGGAAGGTTATCAATTAATAACGTTGGATGTGTCCTCGCTTTATACCTGTATCAGAAACTGTGATGGAATGAAGGCGGTGAAGTTATTTCCTAGCTAGAAGACCCATAGAGTACAGGCAGCATAATAGAATGTTGATGGACATGCTGGTTTTCTGCCTGGAAAATAACTATTTCTTATTCAAAAAACAAATGTTGCAATGGGGGCCAAGGTGTTGCAATGGGGGCCAGTTTCTCCCCAGCTACGCCTGCATGTTTTTGGGCTGGTGGGAGGAACTGGTCCTGAAAAAGCAGTATGAGCAAATCTACAGTGGGAATGTGGTGTCCTGGCTACGATATATTGATGATCTGATTATTGTATGGAATGGTACACAGACAGAAGCCAGGGGTTTCATTGCTCGAATTAATGTAAATAATGTCAGCTTTGCATTTACATCTTGCATCAGTGACAGTAGTGTTACATTTTTGGATGTAAAGGTTACAGTAAAAAATGAAATCATAACCACTTCCCTATTTCTCAAAAGAGACAGCGGGTGATACCCTGCTCCATGCGTCCAGTGCACATCCCTCACACTTAATTCACAGCATCCCTTATGGGGAGATGCTGCAGATCCATAGGATTTGTAGTAAAGAAAAAGATTTGGAAAAACACCAGAGGGACAGTAAGACACGCTTCCTGCAGCGGGGATATGACAGTAAAACATATAGATGCAGCTATCCGCAAATCCAGAGCATTGGCCAGGGAAGATCTGTTACAATATAAGGAGTATTCTCAGAAGTCTACTAAAGAAAGCTCAGGGGTTTCCACTGAACCACTCAGACTCATCTTGACATTCTCCAGACAGGATCAACAATTGTGAAAAATCATCCAACGCAATTGGCCTATAGTTAGGGAAGATCCCGTTATAAGCAGTACTCTTCCTAGATCTCCTTCGATAACATATAGGAAGTCAGTTTCCATGGCTAATATTCTAGTGAAGAGTAATCCGGAGGACAAGGAGATAGAGGGTTGGCTCACTGCGAGAAAGGGGTTCTTTAAATGCTCTAATTGTAAAGCATGTCTATATTGAAGCAATAGAACATCTTGTCTTACTGCTTTCAGAGATAAGCCACATATGATTAAACACCATCTTACATGTAGAACCGACTTTGTGGTGTATGTTCTAGAATGCAGCTGCAACCTAGTATACATTGGCAGCACAAAATTGCCGGCACACAAAAGGGTTCTTCAACACACTAGGGCGATAATCAATAATGACCCGAATTATCCTATGGCTAGATATTTTAAAGGAATCCACCCAGGAGGGGGGGAGAATCTGGGTTCAGATATCATGGGTAGTGGAAGGTGTGCATCCTACAGTGGTTGGACGCACACTGTGTATGTTTAAAAACCCCTCACACACCAAAATGGCCCTTGGTGTCATGCTTCATCACAGGGGTCTTCCTGCCCCGCTGCGGGACGGGGCGTGATACGACCTGTGACTACGCGGGAGCACTGATGATGTAGTGCTATGTGTGATGCAAGAGGGAGGGTCTGGGGTGCATGTAGGTGGGTGAATTATAAAAAGGACCTGGCCTCTTAGACATACTGTAAATAGAGACTAGTAATGCTTGTGTAAATGCAGTCAATAAAGCATGTATATACAATACCTAATGGTATGCCTTAATCAGTGTCTGAAAGAAAGAAAAAGGAAAATATGATAACTGTGTGTCCCCAGGAAACAGGCACGTAGTACCTGCAAAAATAAGCAGTTCGCCACAATGTGACATTTAGTGTTGTTTAACCATAATCCTTTAACGCAAAAGAGGTATAGTGACCTGCTAGGGAAAAAGGAGACAATACAAGACACACACACAAAAAACGGAAAACACACACCCTATCGTAATAATCTCAATTGGTGAGCAAATTGGAAAAAATAGGAAAAATGGCGTATAGTCTGATACATACTTATATATATGAGAAAGCAATGCCTCATGAACCTCAAGAATGGGTGGATAGGACGAGGTAACTTGATACTGGCAGGAGAAAGAGAGTCCTTTACCTTTCGGATATACTGGAAGTAAAAGAAGTGTCTGGTCCCTGAGACGGCTATGCCGTACTTACGTGCCCTTTGAAAGTCCCTGGCTCAATGTAGCTCCATCCCGCGGTTCCGCTGTACTACGGGAGAATGCTGAAGGCACTCAAAAAAGGAACGTGGTAACGGTATACACTGGGTGTCAGAAAACATCTTTCGGTTCCCAAAGGGAGCCTCCAATGTACACGATGAAAACTTGCTGACCACAGTGATTAGTATCACTTGTAGCGTTAGCAAGTTTGTGCTCTTTTAGATTGGAGAAAGCTCATTGAGAGCGGGAGCAAAAAACCATGAATACTCTTTAGATGTAGTGCATTGGGTGATTGAGTTTGCAGGACCCCGGTTTTAATATTAAAAAAATATATATTAAAGTCTACTGTAAAAATAGAATTGAATGTGTTGGGATATCTCACCATCGTCAGAGTTAGACTGCTTATTTTTGCAGGTACTACGTGCTTCGTTTCCTGGGGACACTCAGTTATCATATTTTCCTTTTTCTTTCTTTCAGACACTGATTAAGGCATACCATTAGGTATTGTATATAAATGCTTTATTGACTGCATTTACACAAACATTACTAGTCTCTATTTAGAGTAAACATAGTAAATATAGGAGGGATCTTTTTCTTGTCCTGACGAAGATGCCTTGCCGCATCAAAACATGTTGACTCAGTAGGAGTATCCGCACAGTACGCAGGACATCTCCGCACCACCTTGACCTATTAAAGTTTGTATGTCTAAGAGGCCAGGTCCTTTTTATAATTTACCCACCTACATGCTCCCCAGACCCTCCCTCTTGCATCACACATAGCACTACATCATCAGTGCTCCCGCGTAGTCGCAGGTCGTAGCACGACCCGTCCCGCAGCAGGGCGGGAAGACCCCTATGATGAAGCATGACACCAAGGGCCATTTTGGTGTGTGAGGGGTATTTAAACAAACACAGTGTGCGTCCAACCACTGTAGGATACACACCTTCCACTACCCGTGATATCTGAACCCAGCTTCCCCCCCGAGGTGGATTCCTTTGTTTTGTAACTGATTCTATGTGGAGGACGTATCCACCTCCAATGCCCATGTAGGGCGTTACCTCTGCACTCCCCAATCTTGTTATTTATAGACATTTTAAAGAGCAACTTAAAACACCTTAAGTACTACGTCATAGATACAGTACCCCCACAAAGAAGAGGGGGAGACCGAGAAGGGAAGCTGAGACGTCTAGAGACTCATTATATCCTTGAGCTAGACACAAAGCAGTCAGGGGATTAAACACGAGTGAGGATCTGCACACCTACTTCTATTTAATTCAGCAGACCACCAGCTTCTGAAGAAATTTGTGTTGCAAACAGGCCAACCATGTATATCTCAGCTACCACTCATGAGTCTAGGGGTTTCTGGATTAGGTTTTAACGGCTAGTAGAGAATGACAGTATCGGAGGGGTTTTACTCAATTCATTAATTTTAATTCATAGTTGGGTTTTAAATAATTCTTATTACTGTCTTATTCTTTGGCCATACATAACTGACAAACATGTGTGGACTGAACAATCGTACATTTCTTACAATTAAATTTTGATTATCAGGTTTTACATAGAAATTATCTTTTTAAGCATTCATTTTTTACTGGGTTTTAAGACAAATGAATTGTATTTATATGACTATATATGTATGTATTTATATACAGTATTTATTTACATATTTATGGAAACATATTTATGATTGTGGCAATCATTTGTCTCAGTACAGTAGAACTTTAGGCCTATTTCCCTTGACCTATTTTGCACATGCTGTCAGCAGCACAATGGTTTAACCCCTTCTGTGCCCATGACGAGCTAGACTCGTCATGGGCCGCGGTTGCGCTGTGCCCATGACGAGTCCAGCTCGTCATGAACCCCGCCCGCTAATGCAACGCCCGGCACAGGGCGGGGAAAGGGCGTGGCACACAAGGGGTTAAGCTGCCAGAATAGCGACTCATGAGATAATATATTTATATTGTACTATTCGTAGCAACTGGACATGACGTCTATAATTAGCACTAGCACTTTACACAGTTTGCACAGGTGGGGTATTATTTTTTATGTAGTTTTAGGCACTTTTCTTCTTACAAATGTTTTTCTTAAAATTTACTTGAATTAGTACTTAACGTGGTCATGGTGGGATGGAACGAGAAATTGCATTTAAGCAAGAAATTTCAAATCGAGAGAATTTTGACTGTCAAGGGTCCTTGATGGGCCCCCAAAGTGTTGGTGAGCCATAAATCCCTGTTGCTGGTCCATACGAGACCGAGAAGATTCCAGGCCCATCATGGGACTAATTAAACGCACCACACAATCCAGAATGCAATGCGTTTCACTCACCTGAGCGAGCCCATCCATGGGCGTGTAATTATAAATTATGTGGGTGTGTCAACAAAGCACGATCTCTTCGTCGAAAGCCTCTGATGAGGGCGGATGCCCAGAAACGCGTCAGGCAAATAAGTGTCGACATGAGGACTGAAAGGACAAAGTGAACAGTGAGCTGTTGTTGGGGAGTGCTGTCGTGCCGGAGGGCAAGTTGGAGCTTTGAATATATATATATATATATATATATATATTATCTACTGGCGGTCGCCAGTAGATAGTTATAGTTAGAACCGTGTTTCCATAGGAAATCCGCAACATTCTATTTGGAATAACTTTGGCGCCGGTTGACGAATCCTCGCGAAATTTTCAAAATAGGTGGGGCGCTCCGCTCCTACCCTGAAAGTCTCGGGGGGATTCGTCAAGCGGGGGCTGAGAAAAAAGGGGGGTCCCAAAACGCGTTTTCCCCATGCAATTTTCCATAGGGACCTTTAGTCCAAGGTACAGCCCGAACGGCTGAACAGAATTACTTGAAATTTGGCAGAGAGGTAGTCCTCAGGTCAGGGATGTGCCTTTTGTAGGTCTGGTGTCAATCTGTTCAGTAGTTCCTGAGAAAATCAAAAGTAAAATCATATATTTATGTGGGCGGAGCCTAACCACACATCTCATCCTGAGATCTGATTGGCTGTCAGCACTTCATCCAAGAAGTGTTGGCAGCCATCTTGGGACCAATATACATGATAGCACATCATTAAAAAGCATTGCAGTTAATAGAAGGTTTTAAGACTTTAGTTACATTATAAATCATTTGTTGATGGTACCATACTCATTTTAGGAATTGTGGTATGTTCTAAGGTGATTTCACCATGTGAAAAAGCCTTCTGCTGGGATATCATGATTGAGAGAAAAATATTTTCTCATGCTTTTCCCACAGAGGTTTGGAAGGTGATCTATAAGCTAAATTGAGAGCTTATTTTCTGTAAATTCACATTATCTTTCTCAGTCATGTGAGAATAAAGTCTGACATTCTCAGTAAAACATGTACATCCAACAAGGGCAGAGACTGTCAGTTGATTCCTTTGTGTTCTACTGCAGCTTCCCAGAGTGTTCCAAAGAACAACTAGAGCGCTAACAGTCCTACTTATGATAAACGTATGGCACACCTGAAGCCATCTTGCTTGGATTAAAGTGGTAACTCTTAAAACATTTAATTTAAAAAGGAACAAATTGAGGGGGTTCATTTTTCCATAAAAAGTATGATTAGTGCTGCAGAAAGAAAAATTAGGGCACATTTTGAGTGACTTCTCAAATCCTCTTCTATTTCATTAAAAAATTCTGACATGCAGACTGAAATATGCACTTTCAATACCAGCAGCAGTTTTCTCTGGTGAGCAGTAGCTTTACTACAGTGATCTAATGAGCAAAAAGAGTGCTAACATTCTGAATTTATGGCAAATGTGTGACACATCTGAATGCCTTTGGAATCAAAGTAAAAAACTGAAAGTATTTCCTACTGAGGAGACTGCAGTAAATGAGGAAATTAGGAAACTTCATAACAAATAAGTCTGCCAAGATGGCCACCAGAGACAAAAGAGCCCAAATGTAGCCCAAATATCACCCAGATGTAGCCCAAGTATAGCCCAATGACAGAATGTCCCAGAGTGTTCTTAAAAACAACTAGAGCGCTTACTGTCTTCATTATGACAAAAGTATGGCACACCTGAAGCCATCTTGATTGGAATAAACTGGTAACACTTAAAACATTTAATTTAAAAAGGAACACAATGAGGGGGTTCATTTTGCCATAGAAATTATGATTAATGCCGAAGAAAGAAAATGAGGGCACATTTTGAGTGACTTCTCAAATCCTCTTCTATTTCATTAAAAAATTCTGACATGCAGACTGAAACATGCACTTTTAATACCAGGAGCAGACTTCCATGGTGAACAGTAGTTTTACTACAGTGATCTAATGAGCAACTAGAGTGCTAACATTCAGAATTTATGGCAAATGTGTGACATATCTGAATACCTTCATGATGGAATCAAAGTAAAAAACTGAAAGCATTTCCTACTGAGGAGACTGCAGTACATGAGGAAATTAGGAAACTTCATAATAAATAAATCTCCCAAGATGGCCACCGGAGACAAAAGAGCCCAAATGTAGCCCAAAATCACCCAGATGTAGCCCAAATATAGCCCAATGACAGAAGTGTGCAAAACACTTATTATTTTGTGTTTTTGCAGTGTTATATAGTGCAGACTTGTCAGGTATTGGAGTGCTTTACATGAGCATTGGTTACATCACACAAGAACAAATTCATTTTGGTTGTAGACATGGGGAGACTAAGTGATTTGACCAGAATCACAGAATGTCGAGCTGAAGCAGAAACTCCAACCTGGTTCCCCAGTTGCATAGTCTGCAGTTCTGGAAGTAACACCACATCCTCTCCCCTAAGTGCAACATTTAATCAAGTGGTCAACTGGATAAAAAAACATAAAGGTAACAAATAATTTAAAAGTGCTTTCTCGCTATTTGAAAACTCGGAAAATATGTCCTTATTTTAGTCTTTTAGAGCACTAATCATAATTTTGATGCCAATAAGACCCTCTCATATATGTAATTTCTAAAGGAAATGCTCTAGGTATTACAGTTTTGATTACATCAAGATGACGTCAGGCGTTCCACACTTTTGTAATAAATATAGAATGTTAGCAATCTAGTTGTTCATTGGGATACTGTTGAGAGGCAGAGGCCAGGGGCACGGACTCTGAAAATTGAAGGCAGGTAGGAGGGTGCAAAGGCAACAATTTAACCACACTGAGCAGGCAGGAAGGGCCGTGGCAGCACAACAGACTATGGAGGACAGTGGAAAGGGGGGCAGGGGCAACAAACCAACAATACAGGACTTGCAAGAGAGGCTGTGGCAATGTAATAGACCATTGTGGGCAGAAGGAAGAGGCAATGGTAGTACAACCATACATGCCAACAGACCCGATTCAGCCAGGAAACGTCCAATGTTTTTAAGCTCAAATGGGCTTTATTTTATCTGTCTCCTGTCTACAATCTCCTCTTTTTCAATGTAACTCAAAGGGGAAAATCAATACCCCAGTTTTTTTTCAAAACCTCCCTCTTACCAAGTTCAAAATGTTCGCAAGTATGGTACATTGGATCATGGAAGGAAATGGGGTAGGGACATGGACTTGGATAACAGAGGACAGGAGGGACATGGAGAGGTGCACCAAACTGACCCTGCAGGGCAGGCATCAGGGTTTGCAGCAGCAATATACACCACACAGGGCATGCGGGACGGGAGTGCAGCACAACAATCCATAGAAAGCAAGAGGGAGGGGACAGGACCATGCACATGGACAACAGCGAACAGAGGGGCAAGAGGCAGGACCATAATGGACAGACAGGAGAGAAAGCTGCAGCATAACAGACCATAAAGGGCAGGAGGGATGGATCAGGGGCATTACAATGGAACAGACAAGCCAGGAGGGAGGGAGTAGGGGTCTGTACATGTAAACAGAGGGCTGGGGGCAAGGGGGCAGGGCAGGAGCAGCAAGATAGCCATGGAGGTCAGGCAGGATGGGCACTAGAAGCAAGACACACCATGAAGAGCAACAGTGAGACTGTGATGGCATACACACAGACCATGGAGGGAAGGTGGGAGGGGTTCAGGGGCAGCTAACTGACCACACAGGGAAGGTGGGAGGGGCCATGGCAGCACAGAAGACCATGCATGGCAAGTGGGAGGGTTAGTGGTAGCACAATGGCTATGATGGGCAAGAAGGAGGGTGCAGGGGCATGCACAAAGGACGATGGAGGATAGAAGGGAGGGTCAGGACCTGTGCACAGACAAGAAAGTTCAGGGGAAGGGGCCTCACAACAGACTGCACGGGGCAGGCAGGAGGAGCAGTTGCAGCACAACAGACCAGGGAGGGCAGAAGGGTGTGGCAGTACAATGGACCATGTAGGACAGGAGGAAGGGGATAGGGGCATGGCATGTGGACAGGCAGGGTGGAGGTGGCAGGGACAGGTTACAGTCATCTGACAATGCTAGGCAGGTGGGAGGGGAGTGGCAGCTCAACAGAACACTCAGAGTAGATAGGAGTGGCAGGTCCATGGAACATGGTGGGCAAAAAGGATGGAGCAGGGGCATGCACAAAGACATCGGAGGGCAGGGGGAAGGAGAATAGGGGCAGCAAGCTAAGCACAGAGTTTAAGCAGGAGGTCAATGATGGGGCATAGAATTGGGCAATGGAGGGCAGGAGGAGTGGACTGGTACATCATACTAAATTAAGGGCAGTGGCAGCACATCAGACCATACATGGCAGGAGGGAGGAGGCTAGTCCGTGGATTCACACAACAGAGGATAGGGGGAGGGGGATGGGGCAGCAAGCTAACTGTTCAGAGAAGGCGGGTATTAGGAACTTTATTGTTTTCAAAACGTGTGTCTGTGCGAACTACTTAAAATATGAACAAGTATGCAGCATAATCTCACTTTTATTCAGGAAGAAGAGGACGTTTGTGACTGTGACTCCGGGCTCACTTGGCAGAAACACCCCCTGACCCTCCACCCCCTATCGCAAAATGTAATGCCCGTGAAAAGGGTAGGTGAACACAGTGTTATATAGAACATAGTCCTGAGAGCACGATTGAAAATGAAAACTAGATATAGTGTATGGTATAAACTATGCACCAAAAAGTGTGATATAAGATGAACCGGGCGTGAAATATAATATGCAATACATTGTGCGCAATGACAGATTCATTGGAGAGCGCGAGATAGCACAGGCACTAGCGCGTGCTATGCGATATGCGCCTTGGAGTGTAATATGCACAGGGCAGTGTTGTGTAACCTAACTAGTCTCTAAAGTTGTAATATAAAATATGTGCTGGGGAGTGTAACGTTGCATATGCACTGTGACAAAGATATGGATCCCAGATTGTAATATGTATGGCATAGCACTGTGCGTTATAACATAGGCATCGAGGAAGGCACGTTAGATGGGGCAATATAACCCGGGCGAAGACAAGTGTAGCATGACATATTCACGGGGTGGTGTTACAGTGCATATGGGCTAGAGAGTGTCATAGCATATGCACTAGCTAGTGGAATACAACACAGAGGTGTGTGGCACTCAGCAGGCAATGGTGGGTGTAACACAGCATTGGGCTCTGCCAGGAGCGCGCTGTGACTCTCAAGTGATGTTCGTCCCCTTTTCAGAGAGTAAAATAAAAAGTATTACACATCCGGCAGTGGATGTGTGTTTTATTAACCGTGAGGGGGGTTTCTTGCATAGTTTTGGTCGAATTTTTGTCGAATCCCCTTTGAATGGCTTGGTGTGCATGTGTATTAAATGTGCCCGTCAATAGCTACCCATGTTTGTATAAATAAACGACAAGGGTGTCTACCGGGATGAGGCACGGTAGGGCATCAGACATGTCAGAGCTTCCCTAGTGGTGTAAATACATTCCACGTGGATTCATTGTATGCATAGTCGCCTTTTAATGAATATCACGCAAATCGTCATGGTGATAGGTACGTACGGTTTGTCCAGCATGTCCTAGGTGTGTCTATAAATATATATTTTTTTAAAATAATAAAAAACAGTGGCTGGCCCTGGGGATTAGGGTCAAAAAAATATAATTATGAGACAGGCCCTGGGGGATGGGGTCATCAGGGCCAATAAATTAGAATAAGAAGGGGAACCACACAGCCCCCCTTCTTAAAAAATTAAAATAAATAAAAGACTGGCATCGTGCCGGAGGCCACACCCCCTCCTTGCAGCACTCTGCAAACGCGCCCCCTGGCGAGTTGTAAGTTGGTTAATTAATTCCTCTTCAATACTGAGGGTCCCTGAGGGCCAACTAGCCCAACAGGCAACTCCAGTATGCACCAGGGAGCTGTGCTGCAGACAGGTGTTCTGAGGCCAAGCCCCTTTTTACACCTCTCTGCAACGCAGCTCTGTGGCGCTTACTGGAGGTACCTAGTGGTCTAGTTTGACCCTAGGGACCCTTAGGATTCAAGGGGACTTAATCTCTCAACTTAGAACAGCCACAGGGCGCGTTTACACAGTGGTGAAGGGAGGGGACGGGGCCTGAGGTGACGTGTGCAAACACGCACTATGGCACGTTTTAAATTGGGGATATAATTTTCCTTCAATACTGAGGGCCCCTGGGGGCTAACTAGCCCACCAAGTGCTTCCAGTAAGCGCCACTGAGCTGCATTGCAGAGAGGTGGTCCAGGCCGTGCCACTTTTTACACCTCTCTGCAACGCAGCTCTGTGGCACTTACTGGAGGTACCTAGTGGGCTAGTTGGACCATAGGGACCCTCAGGATTCAAATGAACTTAATCTCCCAACTAAAAACGGACACAGGGCGTGTTTACACAGTGGTGAAGGGAGGGGACGGGGCCTGAGTTAACGTGTGCAAAAACACCCTGTGGCCTGTTTTAAGAGGTAGTTTTAATCCCCCTGCCCTATTATATACTAGGGGCTTACAAAGGAGGTCATGCTAATCACAGGGGGACCCCAACGCATAATGTGCCCTAGTGTATGTAGGTGTTTTCACTGTATTCTAAGTGTCTTTTAACATAGCACTGGCTCTAGGACCGGTTAGTCAGACTCAGTTACCACCAGTATCCGTCTGAAAAAGTTGAGGGTACAGGATGATTTTGCAACAAGGCTTCTTTCTGCTCTTCTTTTTGTTCTTTCTGCACGTTATCCTTCTTACTGCACTTTTCTTCGTCTTTGAGGACTTCTGTTGCTTCTTTCTGCACTTCTTTTTTTTCTTTCTGTGCATTTTTTCTTCTTTCTTCACATGTCCTATCTCTGTAGGCATAGTTAGAAATTAGAATTTAAAAAACCTTTGAAATTCACAGAAAAAACCATAGGTTTCAGGCACGTTATAGTTAGGAATTAGCATTTAAAAAACCTCAGAAATTCACTGAAAAAACCATAGGTTTCAGGGGTGTTATAGTTAGCTGGACTTTTCACTTGTACAAAACCATTCAAATTCCCCCGTTATAGTTAGTTCAGCTAACTATAACTCGCGCGCCCGCAATGCACTGCTGATGACGTCACATATTACATCACTCATGACATGGTCAGTGACATCACTCATGACATCACTGATGACATCTCAAATGACATCACTGATGACATCACTGATGACATCATCCTTGTGATAGAGTGGCAGACCTCCTCTCACCCTAATATAACCTTTGATACACACATTCAAAAATAGAGACTAAACTTTTCAAAACAATGGACATACCAATACCAGTTACAACAACCTCTTCAGTAATTCTAAGATACACATACACATCCACTCATTCACCAACAGTCCTATACAGTCACTCATACATGTATTCACTCATCATATGTACTCATACACCTATACATCCTGTTACACAATGCCACTCATCCATAGAGTTACTCACACACATAGTCACTCATGCTAATAAAGAATCAAACATACATTTATTTGCAAATACAGTTATACACACACCACCACACTTACTTCTACGGAAACTTACACATACTTAGTCTTTTAAACAATCACTTATAGAAACACATACTTATTCATACAGGAACTCTTTCAATCTCTCACTCTCACATATACTCACTTATATACACCAATAGTCACATATACTAGTTTAAAACATATGTAGTTACTCATAAAGACACTATTGAGACAGTCATTCACTCACTAACACACCCATACACTCACTCATCAACCCATACAGTCCTGCACACATGCTGTCTTCAACACATACAAAGAGTGAGTCACTCATTCAAGCACCTATGCACTACGTAATACCCCCCACTGAACCATGCAGACACTCAGACTGATACTCAAAAAACCAACTAATAACCTATATAGACACCCATGTAGCTACTCACCAACCCATGCAGCCACTTATACACAAAGTGAGAGACTGATACAGATATTTACATATTTAAACATTACTCACTAAGCCATTTATTCACTATGATACACTTAATCAGTCAGTTACACAATCAATTTTTCAAAAACAAATCATCCATTTAGACACTTATATACCCATTTATTCTTCCATCGACCTTGAGATATACATATATAAAACATATTTAATTTTCAGAAAAACACACATTCACTGGATGATGTCATCAGTGATGTCATTTGAGATGTCATCAGTGATGTCATGAGTGATGTCACTGACCATGTGTCATGAGTGATGTAATATGTGACGTCATCAGCAGTGCATTGCGGGCGCGCGAGTTATAGTTAGCTGAACTAACTATAACGGGGGAATTTGAATGGTTTTGTAGAAGTGAAAAGTCCAGCTAACTATAACACCCCTGAAACCTATGTTTTTTTCAGTGAATATATATATATATATATATATATATATATATATTTATATATATATATATATATAATACGCGTTTCAGCTGACGCAGCAGCCTTCTTCAGTCTAGTGTGCTCCATTTTGGTATCAACTTTTATACATAGTTAAAATCATAGACATAGAAAAGTTCATGACGTTTTAAAATTCTCAAAACAGTGAATCAATGCTGAACATTTCATTAATACTGTGTATTAGATGGTTGTTATTATCGGCATTTCTATAATGCATAGTGCATGCAAGATAGTTAAAAAATAAAGTGCATAGTGCACAGGCCAAACCATTCTAATACAAATTTATACTTAATCACTGATCCTGAACAGAAGATGCCTTCATTTTATTCTATATCTAAAAATGTCCGTATTTCATTGTGAAAAGAAAAAAACCATCGCGCTGGTCATATGGTTATAAGTATAAAATCATTGCGCTGCTCAAAATTAATTACAGTCCGAGGGAGACATGCTAAATTGCATTGCCATTATACTGCATTAAAAAGCATTATTGGGGAATGTCCATGAAATCACGTCCGGCTCATGGTGATCAATGCTGAAATTATGTGCTGTTATATGCTGTCGAAAGTAGAAACATATTTAAATAATAACACTGACTAACAACACGCCTCATGTTCACTGAAGCATATAAACGCTAAAGTGGACGTATTCTTGAAGCACTCTCATTCCCTAGTTCGAGCCTCGTAACAGCATTTCTCCAAAATGCGGATCGGGACTGCTAATCCCATAATGCCTCAGAATTGTCACACTACTGATGGGAGGCGTCGCCTGTGCCAATTCGAAAGTTAATGTTTCTCCTGGCAAACATGGGCACTTATAGGCACGAACTCATTGCTGCGGCGTGTTGCTAAATGAGGTGTGTTTTTCACTTTGCCAATGTACATTTCTTAAATCAATATAGCAATCACCAGCCCAGACTCCCCACGAGCTTCAAAATCGATTAATTCTAGATGAAATCACAAACATCAATGGCCAGCTGTAATGAGTCTGTAATCGGAAAGTCTCCACTCCCGCAGCCGCGTGTTAACATGAAACCAAACACAAAGCGGGGTCGGGAAAGGCCAATATGCAAAACATTATTAAAGCCAGGGGCGTAGGAGACACTAAAATTCTGGGGGGGACAGGGACAACCTTGTGCACTTTCCAGTGACCCTATACAAATCACCGCCCGTTAAACAAATACAATTGCATACTTTCGAAGTGAAATATTGAGAAAAGCAGGCATGTAGTCACAGTTTGCATGTATGCTTTATTGTTATTTACATTCATATAGTAATGAGACCAAATGTTTAAAAAAAACATATATATGAATCTTGCATCTTAATGCACAAAGCAAACAAAGGCCGCTGACTTAGGGTGGGGGCGTCATGTTTGCAAGTGCATTATGGTTTGAAAAGTACCTGCTGCTGCATTCCTGGGCTTCAGCAATTTTCAGGCAACAATAAAAATGTGAAGATAACTTTGGTGATTAATGTTCTTTTTTTAGAGAGATCGAAGGCTTGTCTAGTGAAAGTTTTAATTCAAAAGGTCAGTGAGTTACTGCTTTTGTCTGAGATATTCTTTTGGTATTTGAAGTTTATAAGTTAAAATCCTAACATTGAACAGTGAGCTATTAACCGTCATCAAAGAGCTGCATAAAAACTTCAATGTATAGATTAGAACGTTATGATTTTTCCCCAGTCTTTCCCTATCCTAATGTTGGAAAATGGGTTCATTAGGATAGAAATCAATTCTGATTATTGAAGAGAACCCCCCAACCATGGTGTTATGTTTTACATTCTGAGTTTGTGTTTCTCTAGTGTTGCAAAGCCGCCCTGGGCACTCCCCAACTTTTTGCTGACTGGTACTGGTGGTACCTGACTGACTGACCCTGGCCTCTGCCTAAACAGCCAGTGCTATTCTGAAAGAGGCACTTAAAAATACAGTGAAAACACCTACATACACTAGGGTGCACTATGGGTTAGGGTACCCCTATGATTGGCATGAACTCTCCTATAAGGCCCTAGTACATAATAGGGCAGGGGGATTAGAACTACTTTTAAGTCCCTAGAATATAATAAGGCATGGCAGTTTAGAGGCCAGCAGCCCTTTCTGCGCTTGCATGTGTGCACTGCTGAAGCCTGAGGTCAGTTTAAAAGTAGCCCTGTGTTATAGGGCTGCTTTTAAAATGCAAATTGTGCCCAAACTCGACTTTTGGGTTTGGGGAATTTACAAATTGATCAACTACAATGTTGGGGCAAAATAAAGTGGAAAAATGTTTTCCACTTAACTATGGCTGTATCATATTTGCCACATAATACATCATCTGCTGCATAATCTAACGATTTCCTCCAAAACAATTTTGTAGCTCAAACGGATCCCAAATTACTAAAAGAAATGTGACTTGTGTTGCTGTGAAGTTTAGGGCCCTTTGCAAAGGTTAGTAAAGAAAACAATTCCTACGAAAACAATTGGTCTCAGACACTCCTAATGACACTCAAGTTAATACCTGTAGGAGAGTGTAGTATGCAATCAATTCATACAACCGAAAATGTATAATGTAAAGGCACATTCAACAGGGAAATCTCATAGATAAGAGGCCAACCAAAGTCAATTAAATTGCAAACATCAATTTATTTCCCGCTGAATCATATTCATAAAATGCAAACTTAGGGGCTGACTACGATGGCAGGCGGACTTCAGTACCACCGCCATCGAATCGGGGAATGGGACCGCTGGCCTTCAAGGTGGAGGCCCCACGATAGGCATTACAATGCGACTGCCACTACGGTGTTCGCAGTGCCTATCTTTTACATTGCAGCAGGTGCTGCTGGCTGCATCATCCGCCGCAAAGTAAAAAAAAAAGGAACATGTTAAATATATCGGTGCCTGCCACATGGTGCAGTGATATGTTGTGGGGCATCATAGATGCCCCCCAGGATCCATGTCTGGGGGCCAGGGGTAAAGGGGCCTGCTACGGGCCCCCAATGTCCCTTTCGCCAGCATTTCCATGGCAGGTGAACCGCCATTGATAAGCTGGCGGGTAAGGGACATCGTAATCCCTGCTGCGGTGCATGGTAGGCACCACCAGCATTGTAGGAACCACGAGCCCCTCCACCACACCGGCGGGCTCAAGAAGCCCGTCGGGTGCGTGGTGGTTGGTCTTTCCGACCGCCAGGTAACCACCCGCCATTGTAATATGGCGGGCTGTGATGCAGTCACCAATGGCGGTGGGACCGCCACCGACGGGGTGACGTGGCGGTCCCACTGCCATTATAATCACCCCCTAAGTTTGGTGTGCATGCAAATTCTACATTGCCAACCCCTGGCAAGTTGCACTGCTAGTGCTGGAAAAAGGCAAATGGAGGTACCAATGGGTGAGGTGGACTGGCCTCAAGGGTCTTGTGACCTCAGTGACAGATTCACTGTCGATCTAGGATGTGCTTCTTCATATGCCTGCCCATAAGACTGGAAGTGAACTGCAGTATGGATTGTGGTGGACAGGTCCACCTGCGGGTGCTAAGACACCTGGGCTTCTAAGGTCTATCGGGCCTTCTAAGGTGTAGCATCGGAATAAGCTCTGTCAGGAGTGTAGTATGGTGAACTGGTCATGAAGGTCTGAACATGGTTCTCCAGTTCCAAATTCAGCAGCTCTGGCCAGAGTGCCACATTCTCTCCCACACTGAACACCATACTGCCCCACCGAGAGAAACTCGCACTGCCTTCAGCACAACTCAATTGTTCTGCGACTAAATTCAAATTATGCACTAGACAACAGTAAAATGCTGCCTGAAAAAAAATGAATAACACCCTGGAAAAAGCAAACACTCATAGGGAATGCAAGAATAAGCAAAGCATGTGAACTCTAATCAGAAAAAAAAATGGTTAGCTTAACGGTTTTAAACTCATTATTCAGAAATCAGTAAGTGATTTTGCCTGAAAAGTTCAAGACATGGCTACAGGACCAGGAAGGGACCCCTTTCAATGTCCATTGCTTATATCCTTTCAAAATGTATGCAGTTTGGTTTAAAAAAGACCACATCCCCAAACACAGAGCCGCATTTTATAAGCTAAAATAATTAAAAAGTTGAAAACGATCATATTAAACGTTTCCACTCTATCCATCAACCAGGTATTGCAGTCCCTTTAGGAATGGCGCACTTACCCACCCTGGGAAAACAAGGTTGTTCAAAGAAAGAAGATAAAAAGAAAGTAGCGCTTTCACTGGCAAACTCTGTAAAGTGGCGCTAATGTGTGTGGGTGTAAATAACAGTCTGGCCTGTCTGCTGTCCACTCTGTATTGCTTTATTTAGGTATTTAACTATTTTTTCTCTCCATTCCGAGGTTTTTCTTTTCAAAAGAAAACGGTCAGAAAATGAGGACATTTACAGCCAAAGTGTTCAGCCTTTTTTGGATCAATTTCACAGGGGAACAAATAAAGAAAAGGAGAGGCAAGAGAGAGTACCTTAAGAGCTGCCTCTTGAAATCAGCACGTAAGCAGGAGCGAGACAGAGACAGAAAGAGTTGGAGGAATAAAGAGAGGAGGGCAGCCGCCAGAGGCAGATCAGGAGTAGTGGACACGGTCCTTGCCATGAAGGAAAAGAGACAGTGTTTATTTTTTCTCCGCTCTCTGCCCTTCCCAGAATGGCTGAGCCTTCCTGCAGCATAACAAAAGGCAGAGGGCGGGTGGCCTCTGACTCCAGGCAGGTCAAGTGCAGGGCCATTAGGTAGCGCTTTCGCGTGCTAATGGCCCTGCGATAACAGAAGGGAGAGGGGAAATTCCTTTGTCCCCTAGTCCCCCCCACCCTTGTCCCCCGTGTCCCCCCCACTCCAAAATCTGGGGGGGGATATATCCCCCGTGTCCCCCACACTTCCTACGCCCATGATTAAAGCCCCATAGTCCTCACCGCATATCACGGTGCCCAGTCACCATTAGCCACACCGGTCTTCTGAGCAGGGCATTTGGAGACAGGGAGAGGACTGAGCCCTGTGCTGAATGCCAAGTGACTTCCTCGCTGCAGGGCCACTGCCTCCCACTCCGCTGTCATCCACAACTTCTCTACCCGGCGGACATCATGGGGGACGTCAGTGTAGCATTCCCATGCTGCTTCCTTCAGATTGGGGCTGAAACTGGCGGCCCAAGACGACTAGTGTTGCGTGGACAGCGCCAACCGCCAACGCTAGTATGTATCAAACAGAAAGACCTCTACTCCCCATCAGAATAGGAGCACGCACACGAGGACCATTTGGGTTAAGGCCTTTTTATTTAATAAGCCTCCTCCGACCCAGCATAGATACGCGTTTCAGCTGACGCAGCAGCCTTCTTCAGTCTAGTGTGCGCCATTTTGGTACCAACTTTTATACATAGTTAAAATCATAGACATAGAAAAGTTCATGACGTTTTAAAATTCTCAAATTTTAAATAGTAAATGTAAATATTCTTAAGAACAGTGAATCAATGCTGAACATTTCATTAGTACTGTGTATTAGATGGTTGTTATTATCGGCATTTCTATAATGCATAGTGCATGCAAGATAGTTAAAAAATAAAGTGCACATATATATTTATTTATTTATTTATTTATTTTCAACCAAAAAATCCCTTGTTTTTTCCAGCACGCTCACGGTTGGTGCGAGAGATGCAGACAAGTGCTACCTCGCTCAACGGTCTGTAATTACCAACAGTATTCCTGATGACAAAGCTCAGCGCTTCTCGCACAGCGTTTCTTACCTCGCGGTTCCTCCGAAGAGAGTGGTAGTCCTCCGACTCCTCTCCTTTCGATTTCTGCCGTTTTGGTCGTCAGCTGGCTTTCATGCGTGAGTTCTTACCACTTCACGATAGTCGGGTGGATCTCATATACATCAGGTTAGGTTTCTCTATTGACGACACAGTTTTCAAATATACAAACACAGTGTTGTTTGCACGGATTCCTTTCATTCTAAGCAATCCAGGCTGGAGGGCGGGCGCTGCTGCTCGCAAATTGTTTTCAACCAAAAAATCCCTTGTTTTTTCCAGCGCACTCACGGTCGGTGCGAGAGATGCAGACAAGGGATTGAGATCTGCATTTATATTTTCACCAAAAAAGAAGTACTCGAAAATGAACTAAAACAAAAACTGGATGAAACCACCAAAAAATTCCTAGAAAGAGGTTACAAACCGACAGATATAAGATTGGGAAGAACCAAGACAGAACAGATTCCAAGAGAAACCACCTTAGAAGTAAAGCATGAACAAAAAAATTAAGCACCAGACATAAGAATGATTCTGTCTTATAGCAAAGAAAATTATGCCATTTCAGAAATAATGAACAAACATTGGCATATATTATTGAGAGATCCAGATATGAGAAAAATCCTCAATGACAAACCTAGTATAACTTACAAAAAAGCACAATCAATTCAAGATAAAATTGTGCATAGCTATTTTACAGGAATAAAAAAGAAAACCTGGCTCTCGGATCATACAAAAAGGCTTAAAAAAATGCGAAAAATGTAAAGCTTGTAAAATTGGAATAAATAAGAAAGAGATCATGGGTCCAAAAGGAAATAAATTTACAATCAAAGAAAAAATCAACTGTGAAAGCACATATGCTGTATATATGTTGGAATGCAATTGCGGAAGCAGATATATTGGAAGAACAATATGTCAATTAAAAAAGAGAATACTGGAACACATCCGCGCAATCCAAAATGATGACCAAACATATGCCATGACGAAACGTATGAAATGACATCAAGAATATGGATGGCAACAAATGAACTACTGGGGACTTGCAACAATCCCCATAAATGAAAGAGGAGGAGACAGAACCAAAAAACTAAGACAATTTGAGTCAAAAATGATAATCAGATTTCAAACTAAACAGCCAAGAGGATTGAACGGTGATGAAGAACTCCATGTGCATTTGTAAATAACCTGCTTGTGAAAAAAGAAGAAAATGTCTGAAACGTAAAAGACTCAAAGTCTATTTAGAGAAAGAAATCATGTACTGAATCAATAACAATACATGAAATGCAGTTGTATGAGGCATAACATCATACAAGAGGGCACTAAGCCATTACTAAAATGTAAACAAATATATATAAATTATATATATAATAGAAGAAAATGGTTCACCACTTTTGAATTGTAAATAAGAACACTATATGCACTGTAAAAAGAATCACTTTTCACCATTTTGAACCACATTTCCAATGATGCACCATAATGGCTGTATGCGCATTTGTGTATATAAAGACATTACTTGTGGAACAGAGCAAACCGTGAGCAAGACCAGAGTGGTCGAAACGCGTTGGTTTGATTAAGGAACTTGATGGTGTCAGGCTGTTTGAAAATTGGAGTAAAAAGTTCTTGATATTTACGTCCTGGAGTATATACATACATACATACATACATGTATATATGGTTCATATCACATCAAAGGAAAAAGCTTTACTTTCATCTTGGATAGGGAACCTCGAATAACATCTGATGCATCCTATGAACAGACTACTATTTTGAAAAGGGCTTATAATAAGGCATGTTCAAACCCCTTCCGGAAAGTAATGATGATCATCTGATAAATGGAGAAGAAGCCCAAGTTATACAGCTTTCGTTACACACTGGATTTTAGAGTCTGGCTGCCACGGTTTATACTTGGCACTCCAGCCACTGCGTGGAACACCACTCGAGGTGACTGACAGCACTAAGATGTCTGATAGCTTCAGGTGATGAAGATGCGCTGCCATGTGCTGACTGCGGCGTCCTGGAACATGCTGCTTGGCAGCACTATGAGCACTTCTTTCCTTCTTGAAAGTGTATAGTCTTTGGTAAGTTCTTGACCCTGCTCTATGTACACACACAACATTAACTCAAATTGGATGGGTATTTTTAGGATGATAAACCCAGAGGGAAAGGGATTAAGCACTTGGAAATTATAGAGGAATTATATGAAGGGGGCAAATTATTACATTTGAGGTTTTTTGGAAGTCACCTGTGAGTGGTGCCTTCTACTTCTATCTACTAGTTAGCAATGACGATTATGCCAACTGGGCTGAAATATGCAGATGTAGATGAAATAAGTAATAGTAGGACAACACCCATAATCTGGACAAAACCACATTTTCCATTTGCATATATTATTAATCTTGCTGATAATACTAAAGGAGACTGAAGTTAGAGAAAATGGAGAGTGAATTTCGGGATGAAAATCACACTAGAGAATCGGCAGCATCAATATTAATGTCCCATGCCTACAAACTGCCCAAACATCCCAGGGCTATTTTGTCAAAAGGCTCCTGTTTACCTCTTAGTAACAACCAAAGAGTGTGAGCCAAATCTGGCATTAGGGAGTGGGCACTTTAAACAATACACTAACATGATGCACAGTGCACCATCATTTTGGAGAGAATTACAAAAACTTGGAAGCTGTATTGGGAAAAGGGCAATGGATGATCCAATACATACGATTTTAAGAGTATCATCTAACAAACTGTGGATGGCAAACTCTTTCTCTTATTCAGCTGCTTTCGAATATTTGAAGAATGGCACTGAGCACAATATTCTCACATGTGTACTTAGAAAGTAATTATGGAGTTAATAACCAACACAAAATAATTTGGTTGATACTGGGTCCACTGAATGGGATTTCAATCAATGTTTTTAAATATAAAAACTTGTGTCATAAGTGGTTTATGCAACAAAAAAAAACACAATTGATTTGAACACCTCACCAAAGGAAATATGTATTTGTAGGGTGTAAAAAAAATAAAAGCAACTTCTCATCACAACTTTTTTGATGTGTGTCAATCGCTATCGGTGCATCCCCAATTTTTTGTTGCTTTATTCATTGTACATTGAGAATGGTGTATATAATCGATCTAATTGGTTATTCTTATCACATGCTTGGATTATTTATTTGACTTCTATAACCTTTGGGATTCTTCAGCTTTATTCGTTTTTTCACTAAATATAAATTTTTACAATGTTTTACACTTTGCATTGTGGTTTTATGGTATACTCACTATGGTGGTGGTTAAATATGCATCATTTGTATTTAATATTGAACGATGTATTAATTATTGTTCTAGAAATCTGCTCAACTTTAGCCCTGATGAAGTCTATTGGTGTAATAACCTCCAGAGACGAAACACGCGTTGGCTAGTGTGTGGTGGAAACGACAGAGATTTATTGACTGCTGCTTTGAATAAAGAACACAAGAAAACTAAACGTAAAGAAATTGATTATTGATTGGTGTCGGAGTGCTCGAGATTTCTTTTCATTTCATATTACGTGTGAAAGAGTCTTTTCCAGCTAGTTATCCAGAACTAGATTCAGCAGAATTCAGAAATAAACTCAAAGCACGTGTTAGCATCACAGACACTTCTTCACCGCTACTCGTCTTTAGCAATGATGTATTAGATCAATATGATTCGAAGGGCAGTTTTTGTCAATCATTTTTCTCAAGTAATCCCGATTAGTGATGTCCTGGATCGTGGATCAGAGGCCAAGTTCCCACTCAGCAATCAGCATCTGTGCTGTGTTTGGGAAGAAGGCACTTCCGGCTCTAATTAAGGGTGATATTTGTGACAAATCGTGCTCTTTTATTCCTACTGGGCAGGACAAACAACACCACTACGATGTTTCATATGAACATGTCCACTAAACGTGCAATCTGAGGGATGACACAACTACCCCAGCTATGTACATGAAATGTTGTTCAAAATAACAGATGGCTGATCAAAGCTTGAAGTGTAAAGACCAGTTTCTGGTTAAGTAGTTCATGCTCACTCATACTTGAGCCACTTATGTAGCAGGCACGAGTCCTCTATATTTATGTCACCTTTTTCAGAATGAGTAAGCGGTGCAAGGTGGCCCTCTGTACACATCATCACTTTATGCATATGGTTGTGTTGAATTAGTACCAAAGACAGGAGACAATAGTCTGTGCCACGATAAATGTTACTATCCTCAGCAGGAAAAATATAAACTAGATCTTCAACAAATGTTGACACTAACACTACGCACACTGAAATTACAAGGACTTGACTCTTGTTGGTACATTTTGGTGACAACCTCTCTCTCTGCCTCATCCTAGTGGCTGGTTATATGCGTTTTTGCAGATCACGTTTAAGGTATGGCTCTCCTTTAAAAAATTAATTAAAAAAAACTAGTCCAGGAATGGTTTTGAGACATGAAGCTGCTAGCGAGATAAGGTTTTCATGCCACGTATTCAAAAACTACTTACTTGACAAACACAAACTCTTGAGTTGCAAGACTTTGCTGCTGAACCACCAGGAAATGTTTAACATTTAAATACCATATCTTTTGGGTACTAATAGGAATTATATATATTACAGTGTGAGGATCTATCTAAAATGATTTATAATATTTATCTAAGGTTTTTATCTAAGTACTACTCGTTACTATTAAGCTGCCTTAGAACACCTGGAGGGAGCAGTCAGGGGTGACATTTCTTTGTACTGAACTGGCACAAGAATAGTGTACATAAAACACAGTTCATAATGCTGAACCCTGTTGGAACTCCATAAAATGTTGCTTTCTTGCAGGGATGCCGATAAAGGCTTTTGATATATTAACGTATTCGACCATACACATAACCTCTTTTACCACTTCCAGCAATTCACAAAGCGACTCCCAGGTAGGCGTAAGCCCTTTCACACCATGGAGATCTTCACACCTTTAAATTCCACTCAAGGAGGGATTTAGGGTGTTGATAGGCGTTCCAGGGCGTAGGTAGCCTTGGAAGTTCACGAGAGCCAACAGACAAGTACGTTTGTGGGCATTTTCAAATTATTATCATACCCCTGAACAGCCTAGTGAAGGTGTAAGTACCGTTTACAGTTTGGAAAGGGGAACAAATCACCCTTGAATGTATGAGGGTGCAGAGGAAGGGGTCTCTCCACAGCAAAAAAAGACTAAATAAAAAATTCCTGGCGCAGAGGAAATCATTCCCTCTTAAAACAGAGTTCCCTGCCAGGAAGAACTCTGAACAGAGGGTATGGGGTCCAGGCCCGGACTGGCCGTAGCGGGCACCGGGCAATCCCCCGGTGCGCCGCACGGGTGGGGGCCGGTTTTGGGCCCCTGGGGGCCGCTTTTGTTACAGGGCCGTTTTTGCAGCATAGCTGCAAAATCGGCCCTGTAACAAAATCGGCCGAAAACCGGCCCTCGCAAAGAGCTCGGCGGCACCCCCAAGCCCCGGGGGGAGGGGGGGCGGCTGGGCACTTTGTCAGGGCCGGTTTTGGTTCCCAGTCCAGCCCTGATGGGGTCCTATACAAAAAACAAATCATTTGGTTTTGCAAATGAATCCACATGGAAACTTGTGCCATGTGCAGCTTTGTATGTGGATTCCCATAGGAGTTTGTAAATTCTACTTTGTTTGTGAACATGCCTATAAGTGCACTATGAAAACAGAGCCCTTGGTGACCACCACTTATGAAGGAGGTCAAGAATGATCTCAGATGTACAACCAACAGGGAGAAGATGGGCGAACATGCCTTTTACCCAGTAACAATTGTACTCAGTATGACTGATATCCATTGACTTATTTTGGCTCATCATCAAATCCAGCATGAAACCAATGAATGGCCTGATACATCTAGCTGAAATAGAAGTGGGGCGGGACTGTGCGGAATGAGATAGGGTAGCATGGCTTGACCACTTTTCCGGAATTTATTCTGGAACAGGAATGTCCACTCCTGAAGATACCTCCTTAGACTTATCCAACTTACAGGCTGCCGGTAATTTTTTTTCAGCAGCAGATATTACTGAAAGTATTAGCTCTATACTTAAAAATAAAGCATCAGGCCCAGATGGAATACCTGGCGATGTATTTTTAGCCGATATTTCTAAATGGTCTAACTATATGTGGCTACTTGCCAATGGTATAGCTGCTGGGGCTCCTATACCCCCTTCTTGGCAAGGAGCCGAGGTCATCCCGGTCTTCAAGAAAGGGGATCGATCACTGCCCTCAAACTACAGACTGATAAGTCTGATAGATGGGGCGCAGAAAGTCTTTTCTCGTGTCCTGCTCACAAAAATTACCGATTGGATGGAAGGGAATGATATATTATCCCCCTTCCAAGTAGAGTTCAGGAAAAAGGTCAGTACTATCGATCAGGTTTTTCGATTTACCCTCTTGGCCTGGAAGTCTGTGATATTGGAACAGGGCAGTCTTTATACTGCTTTTATTGACTTGAGGTCAGCTTTTGATCTTATTCCAAGGGCTACACTTTGGCAAGTAGTTTACGATCAGGGGCTCCCCCACGACATCTTGGCACTTTTAATTTGCCTTCACGAAGGCAACTATGCGAAGGTACGCTGGGGAGATCAAACGCAATTGACAGACCCAATAAAGGTTATAAGAGGGGTGAGGCAGGGCTGTATTTTAGCCCCCACCTTATTTTCCCTTTTTATAAATGGGGTGGTGAATTACTTAGCGGAAGCCCATGCAGATGCCCCTTCATTGGGGAGTGTAAAAATAAGCACATTGCTTTTTGCGGACAATACGCTATTAGTTTCTAAAACCCCAAGTGGCCTTCAACTCCTATTAGATCGCTTCATGTCTTTCTGTGTGAGGAGAGATCTAGAGGTAAACACCTCAAAGACTAAACTTTTGTTAATGAACCCCCACAAATCATTTACAGGGAAACTATTACTGGGGGGGGGGATTCCGCTGGAAAGGGACGATTCCATTGTATATCTTGGCATAACCCTCACCAAAATAATTGAATGGAAACAACACATCTCGAAACAAAATCTACAGCAGAGGAAGACTTCTGGGGCTATAATCTTAGAACATAGGTCATCACAATCTAGACTGATAGCAGCACCACTACAGATATATGATCAGAAGGTGGTTGGTTCGGCTCTTTACGGGGCTGAAATCTGGGGATTTGATCATTTTGAGGGTCTGCTTCTTGCAGAGAATACATTCTTAAGATCACTTTGTTCACTTCCCCAGAGTACCCCGCTCACTCCCCTACGACTAGATTTGGGCAGAACTACAATCATCGATAAAGCGAGGCTTCGACCTCTTCTCTTTTGGCTCTGCATTAAAAAAATACCTGAGGTTGTCCATTATGCGACTGCCACCGAGGAGATTTTTAAGCTGGATCATTTTTAAAAAATTGCTTGGTTTAGTAATGTCAAAACGTTGCTGTTTGAAATAGGCCTGGGGAACCTTTGGGAAGAAAAAATCTTAGCTTACTACCTAGTAGAGAGTGGGTTAAGGTTTACTATTGGAAATGGGTGGCAGAGAGAACAGTCACACAAGTGAAAGGAGGTCGACTTACGATATAGTTCATGGAGTTTAAGATGGTTGGTGTGTATGAGCCCTATATGGACTTTATCACTGTCCCGCAAGAGAGGAAGTTATTTACTCAATTTAGATTTGGATGTCTCCCCTTAAATTCCTTTACTGCATCATGGAATAGGGGCTCCCAAGTGAAAACTATCAACTGCCCATGTTGCCTTGAGATAGAGGAGACAACTAAGCATATTCTTTTTGCATGTCCTCTATACAAAAACCCAAGAACTATATGGCTAGCCCCTGTTTGCAGACAACTAGGAACCCGTAGTCACCTAGAGGCACTACGTATCCTCAGGACAGATACAAGGCCATTAATAGTATGTGCAATGGCCAAATTCCTGAGGAGGTTTTGGTTCATTAGGAGGCAGAAGCTAAAATGAATTGAGCATATCATTTGATCAAGTATTACTTTGCATAAAGTGTTCAGTTCGTACTTGATGTTTTAAGATCATGGCATTTTATAACTCATGTACAAACTACAGAGAACTAAGCTATTTTGCACTTCTACCAATTATGCACTAGCACTTTTTGTATTTTCTATGTGTTTTTAGCATGTATGGTTTTAATACCTTGGAAGCCAGTTCTTTTAACTTGTTTTTTATTCCTTAATGGCTTGGGTTTTAATATGCTTTGTTGTTGTATAAATAACGTCATCTACTTTGGCTTACAATTTTATCATGTAAATTTTGTTTTAATTACCATATTTTTGGATGCCTCTGCACTTTGATGGTCTTAACGACCGAATAAAGTTAATGATGATGATGATAGGGCAGTCTTTTCCAATGAGTAGCTCTCGAGCTACTGGTAGCTCCCCAGATACCTATAAGTAGCTCTCCTGAA
This sequence comes from Triturus cristatus, assembly GCF_964204655.1. Classification (NCBI taxonomy): domain Eukaryota; kingdom Metazoa; phylum Chordata; class Amphibia; order Caudata; family Salamandridae; genus Triturus; species Triturus cristatus. The sequence continues at coordinate 378,692,369 of NC_140593.1, read as the reverse complement.
TGCAGTTCCGCCTACTAAATTTGAAGCTTTTGCTAGGTTGAATTAATATTCAGAAACCAAAATGTAAAAGTGTGCATTCGAGGTGAAAATGGGTGTATCTTTAGAACTCATAAAGCTGAAATTTGCAAAAAGATTACTGAGTTTCCAAAATATATTTAAAGTTTATATTTGAGTGATAGTCATGTGGCTATTGGAAGACCTATTACTAACAATATTACCTTGATGCTCTGGCATTACACCTGTGACTGTTATGTATTACCCATGTAAAAGCAATCCAATTTGACAATGCCTTTTTTACATTACTGCTAGCAACCCTCCTGATGCACTGAGTACTACTGGTAATCCTGCGTAGAGAGCCACTAAGGTAATATTGTCTGATGTAGTCACTATTACAAAACTAATACTATTAGCTCATGGTGATATTCATTGAACAAATGTAACTCTTATTACAAAAAAGGTTGGAGATCCCTGACAGAGGAACGTGTGGCCATGTATGGCATGCCTTAGGTCATGATGTTTAGTACAAAAAGATACCGAGCGGCCATTGACGACGGGGCAAGATGGCGGCCGCTTGAGACCGCAGTGCAGTGAGCTCCGGCCGGTGCTTGTAGCGAAGCTTTCACAGGCTGCTATGTGAAGAATTCAAGTCTAGGCTGCGATTACGCTAAGGACGTGAAGAATGCTGCATGAGGAATCAGCTGACAGGAACGGAATACCGAGTATGAGCCGGGTCACGATATTGGCCTCAGCAATTGGCCTATCTATAGTCCGGTATCTATGCAGCATTAGTGAGAATTATAAGATCTATTACCAACCTTACCAGAGTGACGCGGGAGCTCAGCAGCGGCAGCGTAGCAGGATGGCTCCGAAAAATGCCTCAAAGAATACAGCTACTGCAACCATGAAGCAAAAAGAGGCGAGAGCGACCAGGCTGGCCACTCGAGATACAGTAGAAGCACCAGTCACGGGAGCATCAGAGAGGATTCCATCTAAGGCTTTGAGTGCGAGCGGCACCACCCGGAAGAGCGGTCAGACTGCCTCCTCTGTGATTGAGCTCCTGCGCGGGACCCCGGCTCGTCCTCTTCCGGGTCGAGGTGAGCAGTGTAAGCCTCATACTCGGGACGCGCTGGAGGCTGCCACAGCAAGCGCTGCAGTTACGGAAACTGACAACAGTGCTAAAGGAATTTCTTCTGCTGAAGTTAAACGGAGCGACACACATATACAGACGGTGAGAGGAGGGGAAGATCCCAGGGGCCTTGCGGGGGGGGGGGGGTCAATGACAAGACACAAGCTCCCGCTAAGACTGTAATGAATGGAAAACTGACAGTAGTCTTCATTCAGCACTAACCTCTGAGCCCGGGAGCAATGTTGGTCTAACACCCCTCCCCACTCAAACAAATAGCCTAGGAGGCCGGCAATTGAACCAGGCTCCATTATCCTTATCGAGAGATCTACAATCTGTGCAGCTCGGGTCTGAAAATCTGAGTGAAAATCCGAGCGAGGCTGATACAGATACAGATAAAGATAGAGACAAGGACAAGGATAAGGATAAGGAGCCTAGCGATTTTTACTCTTTCTCTGATGAGTTGGGATGGTCAACCGATACTGCCTCTAATCTATCTGAGTCCAGTGATGAAGAGATTAATATTAATAAGGTTAGAACTGCTCAGAAATTGGGACTTAAACACAGGAGAAGCCACCACGATTCGATAGACTTGGCTTGGGATTATACCCCTATTAGTAATCTTCCCCACCCAGGGACAACTTCGATACAATCGCAGAGACCTATCTCGGACCTCAATCAACATCAGGAGCAAGGTACCACTCAGGACACAACTGCACCAACGTTAGAAACGATTTTGTTAGCTATAGCTGCGCATAGGGAAGAGACCTCTCATGATGGTCGTAGGGCCCAAGCAGAGCTACGTAAGGTGCAGGGCGTGGTCCGTAAGCTATCAAAGAAAATTGGCTCCTTCAATGATCGTATGACTGAGATGGAGTCAAGATTACTGGTTAACGAAACGGAAACTGCGCTAAATCACGAGAAGACTGAGGCGCACGGTAAAGAACTCTCAGATATGATGTGGAAACTCGAGGACATGGAAAATCGCCAACGGCGAAGCAACCTACGAGTCCTGGGAATTCCGGAAGGAGTTGAAGGGGGGGACATCCGTTCTTTCATGGTAAAATTGTTTCAGGATTCCCTCCCAGAATTGTCAGCCTGGAAGTGGGATATTGAGGTACAACGTGTCCATCGGGTACCCCTTACTATGAGAAGTATGCCCAAACCTGGAGCATATCCAAGGGCAGTATTGGTATACTTTGGTAATTTTCTGCTAAGACAGGCGATATGGGAGAAAGCTAGACCTGAGGCAAAAAAAACTAACGGCGACATAACTTATTTTGTACGTCCAGATTTCTGTCACGTAACGGTTGAGCGGAGATGGCGTCTCCGCCAACTTATTAGACCATTTCAAGACAAAAAGCTTCAGGCATTTCTGAATAACCCGGCCTGTTTGAAAGTAATTAATGGTAACCAGACCAAATTTTTCACCTCTGAGATAAAGGCTAAGGAATACCTGGATACTCTTTAGGGCTGAAATTAGTTTCCTTGCTTTTGGTTAATTATTGGTACCCTTCTGGTATTCCTTAAATTTCTTTCCTCTCCTCTATAATTCTGATACTAGTTTGTATTAAACTTCTTTTTTGGGGGTGTCAAGGTCTGGAATATATATCCAGGTGGGGGGGGGGGGAAAGTTTGTTAAAGATATTTAGCTATGGAGGTGTATAGATTTATTAGTGAGCACTGGCCTTTCACTGCACGCCCATCATCACAGACTCTTACGGAGTCTAATTGCCCTAATGATGGGGGAGTGGGGGGGTGGGTGGGGGTAGGGAGGGTAAGGGGCTAGGGAATGGTTTGGGACGCAGGGGGTGGGACAGGGGGGTGAAAACATATTTTTTTAAAAATGCAACCGCAGTTACGTAATTAAAAATGGAAGCAGAGATGGAAATGGATCTTATGCGATTATTATTGGTAAATCTGGTCATACGGTAAAATCTGGTTGGTTAATAGATATAATGGAGTATGGCTAGCTTAAAATTATGCTCGTGGAACATCGCGGGCCTCTATGACAAAGGGAAAAGGGATCGAATGTGGGGAGTGATCTCCCAAAATACGTTCGATATAATATGTCTTCAAGAGACACATTTCCCTTGGGCAGAAAGAAATATATTGAGGGTCCCGGGGTTTGACTTAATGGCAAGTACAACCCATACTACTAGAACAAGAGGAGTAGCTATTTTGGCCAAATCTTTTTTAGGACCGCCTATACGTAAGACAGTTGACCCTATGGGTAGGTGGACGATTGTTAAGCTCAAGATAGGTTTCACTATATGTTCTATTTATGCACCTAACCAGGATGATCCATCTTTTTTTTTCAATCTAGAGTTGGAATTAGCATCCTGGCCCCCCACATTAATTTTTTGTGGAGATTTTAACATCTCTCTGACTCACGGAGGCCTGATATGTAACCATGAGCAATTTAAATACGTTGGATATAAACCGAAGGTATATAGAGCCATATTACAATTAAAGGAAAGTCTAGGCTTAGCCGATGTGTGGGACATGAAACAACATCAAGATCCGGGATATACATATTTCTCATATCCACATAATAAATATGTTCGCATTGACTATATCTGGATGACAAGTAGCCGACTTAATGAGATACAAATAAATAAACTTCCAAAAACCATCTCGGATCACAATCCCTTAGTGCTCACAATAAGGACTAATAATACTCTAAGACCTCGGTCAAGCTGGTCCTTTGATAGAAAACTATTGGCTAATAATGATTATATAGAATATATCAAGATATGGGCACAGGGATTTATAGATACTAATCGATATAGCGCCCCACGAGATGTGGTCTGGGACTGTTTTAAAGCCTCAATTCGCGGGGAAACAATAAGCTATGTGGCCAGAAAGAGGAAGGAGCTTGCTAGAGTTAATCAGTTATCTCTCCTAGAACTAGCTAGGAAAGAGGAGAAACATACCGCTATAATAATGCAAGGTGGTGATGGAGGGCCGATTCTAAATGAAATGACGATTCTTAAAATGGAAATTAATAGCAGGCTGACCAAGAGAGCGGCAGAGATCTACCAATCCCATCGCAACGAGATATATGAAGCGGGTGAGATGGTCGGCAAGCAATTAGCTCTCCGCACTCGACAAAAACAATCCCTTAACCTAATTGCTAGTATTAAGGCAGACGGTCAAGTGCACACAACACCTGAGGCCATTCTAGAAGCTTTTAAAAAATACTATCAGAAGCTCTATCAAAGCGAGGATATGCTGGACCCCCTAACAATCAAGGATGAACTTGCTAGGTGGGCAACTGAGCAGGAGGGTAACCTAGGATTAGAGGATGGTACCAGACAAGATCTAGAAAGAGATATAACCCTGCTAGAGGTACAAACGGCCCTTACAGAGCTTGCTCCAGGTAAGGCCGCAGGCCCAGATAAAATACCACTGGAGCTATATAAAATTCTTGGTAACATTATAACACCGCTCCTTCTAGATCTATTTATAAGTATCCAGGTCCGCGCTACCCCTCCTAGTTCATGGAGGGAAACGAATATAGTTGTCTTTCCAAAAATAGATAAACCACCCAATCTAGCTACATCGTACCGCCCAATCTCTCTCATAAATACTGACTCGAAGCTCTATTCTAGGATCCTAGCTAATCGCCTCGGGGGGATCGTCGAGCGTCTGGTCTCCCCGTGGCAGCACGGCTTCATTCCGGGCAGGGGCACTACGGATCATATCCGCCGCGCTATTGCTCTGTTTGAGGCCGTGGGTGTCTCGGGCGGCCGGATGTCGATGATCCTTCTGGATGCAGAGAAAGCTTTCGATAGGGTGTCATGGGCATTCCTATGGGCGGTACTCGAGCAAAACAAAATCGGTCCTTGTCTCATGAAATCCATCAAGGCTATGTATTTTACACCAAAGGCGAGGGTTTTGGCAATGGGTCTTGAATCAGGGTATTTTGACATATCTCGAGGGACTCGCCAGGGTTGCCCATGTTCTCCGATTCTTTTTGCCCTCTATATAAACCCCCTAATCCTGAAATTGTTAAAAACAGAGTCTATTAAACCTGTTACAATAGGCCCATTCGATACCAAAATCCTCGCTTATGCCGATGACGTGGCTATAATAACATCTCACCCTGCCGAGGCCTTATCGACAATTGAACAGATTACTCATGTCTTTGGCCGCTTCTCTGGATACTCTCTAAGCAGAGATAAAACAATGGTTATCTGCACTCACAATACCCAATTTGCTGACTCAAGAAGAGTTGATAGTGCAATATACTTAGGAGTTCGGATATCCTCAAAAATAGAGGAAATAATTAAAATAAACTATGATCCTCTTCTCCAAAAGATTAAGAACGACTTAAAAAGGATAGATGGTCTACATCTCTCAATTATTGGAAGAGGGAATTTCCTCAAAATGAATATATTACCCAGGGTCTTATATTTATTTCGCGCAATTCCGTTACTAGTGGACGACAAAATCATTAAGACCCTGGAATCCCAGATGGTCAGATTTATCTGGGGGTATGGGAAAATAAGGAGATCAATCAGTTTTCTCTCTTTACCAACTATGAGAGGGGGCCTCTCTGTTCCGAATTTGGGATTTTACCTGTGGGCCACCATGATCCAACAGATGACCATGCTATTCTTCGTTAAAATACCTGAAGAAGAAATAGGGGATAAATGTATACCGTCAATCTATGAGCTCCTCATAGGAGATAAGGCTAACGGTCTCCTAGTAAAACAGTTGGAACCCTCCTACTACAAAAAAACCAAGTTTAAGATCATAACTAGTGCCTGGGGTATCTGGAGGAAAATAATGCGTCACCTTAATATACCTAAATATAATAAGTATATATCTCTATGGTACTCTACAGCTCTACCAACACATATATATGATAGTATGGCTAGAAGATGGGAATACCTGGGAGTTCTAACGATAGGGGACTTTTTGCTACCGTGCAACACTAATAGATTTCAAGCGCTGCAAAGTAAATTCCCCATTCCGGATAATAATATATTTAAATTTATTCAGATTAATACAATCTTAAAATTAAAGAGTGCCAATCTCTCTCTGAGTAATATTCCTATATTTGAATGCATGGCCAAATCTACAACTAGGATTGGCACTCTTTATGGAATTCTAATTGAAAACCAGCAGGATGATCTGGAAAACACGGAAAAGAGATGGTCAAGCACTTTAAACAACTCCAACGTGGACATCGATATGTCCCTATACCTTTCAATGAAAGTATTTGTCTCGTCCAACTTGAAAGCTCAGTTATATAAGACCATATACGATCTCTATTTTACACCATCTAAGCTCTACTCCTGGGGAAAAATGGCGAATTCAGAATGCCCGAGATGTGGAAAAAGTGGGGCACATTTACTCCACATGCTCTATGAGTGTAGTAAACTTGCTCCTCTAAGAGACTTGATAGCTGGTTTTTGGCGGGATGTGTTTGGGCACTCAATACCTGAATCCCCCACTTTATATATGCTGGGCTATGATAACACACTCGGTCATACAAAGAGAGAAGGAATCTGTCTTTTCCAGGGGACAGCGGTCTATAGGATAATTTTAACAACCCGCTGGAAGGACACAGATCCCCCCAACTTCCAGGTCTGGCTAGCTAGGCTGCTGGCTATGTATAACCAGGAGAAGGCTATTTTTGCATGTAAAGGTAAAAAGGCAAGAGCCCTAGGCAATATGATTTGGAAACCGATTGAAACTTGGAGGAATAATAATAGAAATGTATGATTGCAATATGCCTAGTTATAGTTTCAGTGGTCCTTCGGATTGTTTGTTTGTTTTTCTTTTCAACTGTAGTTATTGTACATTTAACCTGTTATATATGACCAATGTCTAACTCAAATTTCCACTTCTGCAATTAACTTCAATCTTTATTCATATAACAGGAAAGTATACGGAATGTAATTTTTGTAACGGCTGCAATAATAAATAAATAAATAAATAAATAAAAAGATACCGAGCTTTAACGCCAAGGCCAGTTGAATAAATATTGTGAAGGCACGGATATCCCCATCAAAGAACGAACCATCTTTATTGGGTAAGCAACTCTTACTTCCCATTTATACTATGGTGGGGCTCCCTTTCAGGAGCTCTCAAAGTCTAACACCCTGCAGATGAGGTTCTGTCCTGTTGAACACCAAAATGAGCATCTGATTTTTATTAGGAGTTGGATTAGCTTCACTTTTCCTTCATGGATTGTGTTAAATCACCGACTAAGCCACCTTGTAAATTATGAATCATCACTGGCTCCGGTCCATGTTCCAGAAATACTGGAAGCTGCAATGTCGATTTATACTGACTGGACCCACCGTAAAACAAACTCCAGCTATATTTTTCTTTCTTGCAACTTATCTAATCATGGACACTGTATCACAGTGGTCTCAATAGTATCTTACAAAGAGACTATGTGTTATGCAATGCCCCATTTTGATCCTGCCCTGTCTGGACAGAGGTTTGGGCAATTTTAACAACTTTCACGCTTGATTCAAGTCACTTGCACCTTTTGCCTCGTATATTAGCTCCTCAAATTGCTACAATTTCTTCTAGCCCTGGGTGAGCCACTGCAGGCTGGAACCAGGCTTGAGAGAGATGCCTGATTCTGGCTCGGCACAAGGCCTTCTAGGAATCTTAAAACAAGAAAACTAGCCAAGCATGACATTAATCAAACTTCTGCCTACCCCATGTGCATTCTGACTTGTTCATTCACCAATCTCTTTAAACCTCTGAAATAGAAGGAGAAGAGAATGGCCAGTTGTAGGCATTTTTTTTATATATATATTTCACCCTAACAGTCCACCAGCAGTAGGTAGTGTGGGTAGGGCAGATTGTGTGTGTATATGTGCGGTTGGGTGGGGTGGGAGCTTAATGGTGCCATACATTCTGCACCATTTATACGCATCCCAAGGCAACATAATAAGTATTCGATTAATCAAGATTTGTAGAGCACGGCTGCATCACCCAATGCCGGGTCTGGTGGCTCAGTGGACTAATGCCTCCACTGCAGGGGCCTGTGTTCGACCTCATGGTCACAGGTTCAAATCCCGGCGGGTCCACTCAGCCTTTCATCCATCTGAGATCGTTAAAATGAGTACCATTGAGTTGGGTAATAAGAAACATCTGTTATTCAGCGCCAAGATACCTTCGGGTGAACGTGCGCTTTACAAATACACATGTTATGTTATGTTATCGATGGTGCGGCGCTGAGGTGCTGGGGGATGTTGTTCCAGGTCCTACCCAACAGGTGGGAGAAGGAGTGGCATCCACTTGTTCAGCGCATGCGTCTGGTGGCTGCTACAGATAGGGACTTGGAGCGGAGTTTCCTGGTAGCTTGGTGGAAATTAATTTGATTGTTGAAGTACATGGGTCCTTCAATGTGTAGTGCCTTGTAAGCGTGGATGACCAGCTTAAAATGGCATCTCTTTGTGACTGCTAGCCATGGAGTTACCTGAGGTGAGGTGTGATGTGAGCCTGTCTGGAGAGGTCCAGGATGAGACTGGCTGCTGCGTTTCGGATAGTCTGGCATTTCATCAAGAGTTGGGTGGTCATTCCTACATAGAAGGAATTGCCGTAGTCTAGTCTGCTGGTGACGAAAGCCTGTGTGACTGTTCGCCTGGTGTTGGGTGGGAGCCATCTGAAGGCCTTCCCGAGCATTCGGAGGGTGTGGAAGAAAGCGCAGGAGATGGTGCTGACCTACTTTTTCATGGCTAGCTGGCTGTCGAAGATGATGCTGAGTTTGCAGATGTGTTTGATGGGTTTGGGGGTTGGGCCTAGCTCAGGTGACCACCATTCGTTGTTCTCGAGGGTATCCATGCCTTTTCGGTAAATGAGTACTTCTGTCTCGTCAGTGTTGAGTTTGAGACCTTTGTTGTTCATCGAGGCAGCCACGTCTTTCATGCATCTTTGGAACTTGGTGGTCATTAGGTTGTTAGTCAGGGAGAGGATGAGTTGGGTACCGTCAGCGTAGGACATGACATTGAGCCTGTGGCTCTTGACGATGTTGGCCAGGGGTGTCATGTATACGTTGAAGAGGGTTGAGCTGAGGGATGAGCCTTGAGGTACACCACAGGTGATGTTCTTATGGAGCGAGGAGTAGGAGTGTTCTTCCTCTGAGGTAGGCTGCAATCCACTTGAGGGCTGCTCCTTGGATTCTGATCTGGTGGAGTCTGTATATCAGTGTGTGGTGGGATACAGTGTTGAAGGCTGCTGTTTATCCGTGGTCTAGCAGCATTCTGATATTGTCTGTGGCTGCGACTAGGGCTGTCTCGGTGCTGTGGTTAGCTCTGAAGCTGGATTGGGAGGGGTCCAGATGTCTAGTGAGGTGGGTGTTGATTGTTTCTCGATGACCTTGGCTGGGAAAGGGAGCCGAGCGAAGGATCTGCAGTTCCTAGGTTCTCCTTTGTGCGTGGATGGCTTCTTCAATCAATCAATCAATCAAGCATTTGTGTAGCGCGCTACTCACCCGGAGGGTCTCAAGGCGCTTGGGGGAGGGGGGTCCGCTACTGCTCGAACAGCCAGGTCTTGAGTTGCTTCCTGAAGGAGAGGTGGTCTTGGGTCAGGCGGAGATGGATGGGGAGGGAGTTCCACGTCTTGGCAGCCAGGTAGGAGAAGGATCTTCCTCCTGTTGTGGCTCTTCGGATGCGGGGGACGGCGGCGAGGGCGTGGCTGGTTGATCGAAGCTGGCGGGTGGGAGTGTAGAAGGTCACGCGGTCGTTGAGGTATCTTGGGCCTTGGTTGTGGAGAGCTTTGTGTGCGTGGGTGAGGAGTCGGAACGTGATTCTCCTCAGGTGTACGGAGATGTGGCTGTGTCGGGGAATGTCCAGGATGAGGCGTGCTGAGGCGTTCTGGATGCGCTGGAGTCGTTTCTGGAGTTTGGCTGTGGTTCCGGCGTAGAGGGAGTTGCCGTAGTCCAGTCGGCTGGTGACGAGGGCCTGGGTGACCGTCTTCCTGGTTGCGGTGGGGATCCACCGGAAGATCTTACGTAGCATGCGTAGGATGTTGAAGCAGCGGCTTCACGTCAACATGTTTCCATTTCTGGGGGAAGTGGGCCGTGGTGATTGAGGAGTTGAGGACCTTGGCAAGTTCTTTGCTGATGGGTTGATTGCAGAGGTTGAATATATGGTGTGGGCAAGGGTCTGCTGGAGCTCCGGAGTGGATAGATCTCATGATCGCCGCCATTTCCTAAACGGTGAGGGTGTTCCATGAGGTGAGCTGGTGTTGATGAGCGTCGGTCGGAGTGATGCGATTGATACTGTCCTTGGTTGGGGTGTGAAGTCTTGGTAGATGGTTTTGATATTGTTGTGAAAAAAGTTTGTGAGGGTGTCGCATGGAGCTTGAAAGAGAGTGATGTTGTTTTTGGTAGCCGAGGGGTTGGTGAACTCCTTGACTATGTGGAGCTGTTGATGTAGCTGTCCTTGATGCGTGTGGCAAGGGCTGTCTTCTTGGTGTTCAACAGGAGGTGGTGGTGGTATCAGTTGAGGGCTCCTTTGAAGTGTATTCAGTCCTCGAGGGTCTGCTGGCGCGCCATCTTCTTTCCTTCTGTCTGCAGACACATTTCTGGATTTTCAGTTCTGCTGTGAACAAGTTGGGGTGTCGTGTTAATTTCTTAGGGTTGGTGGGTATGTTCTGTGCAACTTCGTCAGCGCTTGCCGTGATCCAGTTCACAAAGTTGTCTGCCGCTTGTTCTGGTTTCAGTTGTGGTGGGTAGGCGGAAGTTGGGGACCTTGGTCCATCATTGCTCCGATACCTTTGCCCAGCTGTGTTGTGTCTCGCTGGGGGTGGAGGCGGAGTGTTGGGGGGTTCCAAGATGACGAAGTGGACGCAGTGGTGATCGGTCCAGTTGAGCTCCTCTGTATGGATGTATTTTACTCTGTTGCTGGCTGAGATGATAGGGTTGCGTGTGTGTCCTGCGGTGTGGGTGGGGATGGTGACCTGCTGTTTGAGTCTGAGGTCGGTGTCATACTTTCTAGATGGTCGGTCTTGTTGGCGTCTTCGGTGTTCTCAAGGTGGAAGCTGAGGTTTCTCTTAGGAAGATGTACAGGATCCAATTGATGGTGAAAGGGGCACTGAAGTCAGAAATTAAGTAATAGAAAGCAGGGTGGGTCCCAGAGGTGTGTAGGCAAGGGTGCCTCTGATGGTGGTTTTGCTGTTTGTTCAGAGTTGGAAGTGGAGGTGCTCCATGAAGGGGTGGAGTAGTCTGTTATGGTAAAGCATTCAAGGTTTTTGGAGTGAAAATGCCAGAATGCATCTTATATTAAATGTTAAATAAAAAACAGACGTCTGCAATGTATTTCTCAGTTGTTTGCATTTTTTTCCTAAGGATTCATGTCATATTTGTACATCTGTTCAGCACAATGAGTGTCATTTCTGTGATTTACAATACATTATTTTCAGGTTTGACATGATTTTTATCGTCTACTGACTGGGCTCGAGCTTTAGCTCTTACAGCCAAGCTGGAACGTTTCCTGGCTCTTCCCATAAATTCCCTGGCTTCCCTAACTCTACTTTCTGCACATTGGCAATAGCAGAAACACGTGTCACAAACTAGAGATACATTTTTCCCTTCAGAAATATTCCTTTGGCAAACATTTTGAATCAAGCTTGTTAGAAAGGGCTACAGTTTTTCCTTTCCTCCAAACACATCCTGGCACTCTCGTCAAGCCAGAAAGTTCTCTTGCATGCCACAATAAAGCTAATGATAACACTTTTTGCAGGATGTAATAACAGTTTACTTAAACTGCATGTGCTTACTTTATCATAAAAAAATCCCCCGCTTTGTTTTATCCTTCGTTGAGTCGTTGAGGTATTTCACATCTGTTGCATGCATCTGTACAAGATGGCGATGACTATGGTTGCTTACATATTTAATCCCAATGCCTGTCATTGGCTGCTGCGGTTAGATACCTGTTGGTATGGTATCAGTTTAGGTGACTGCTCACCGCCAATCGTCCCTGAGCCGAATATAAATTGACCTTTTTCTTTTTCATTAACAACTTTATAGACATTTTACTAACAAAATACACTGTTCAGTTGCAACCTTAAATTTCTACAATTATTTGAGGTTAGGGTCTGATCACAGCTTGTTGAAGAACATCTATTGCCCTTCCTGTAATTGCTCTCTACACTTGCCCTTGTTCATCAATTGTGAGTTTTTAATTAATTATGGGAAACGAGCTGACAGTCCTGTACTTGCAATAAAAGCAGGGTAATAGGATATGACATTGCCTGACAGTACTGTGGAGAGGAGTTAAGAAATCCGAACTACTTTCTCTCAACCTATGCTGATGTCTACAGTGAGTAGCCGGAGCATGGGGCTGTTTGTACCACTGTGGAGAACAGGGCCGGACAGACCATACCGAGCATCAGGCGTTTCTCCGGGAGGCTTGAAGGGTGGGGTCCGGTTATGCAGCAGCAGGGGCCGCTTTTGTGACTTGGGCCAGTTTTGCAGAGGTGCTTCAATATCGGCCCCCCAGTGACAAAAGCAGCAAGCAAACATTTCCAGCTTCCCCAGGGGCTGGTCTGAGAAACTGCCACGGCTACTTTGGGTTCCCAGTTCGGCCCTGGTGGAAAACATATATGTACATGTATGTATGCGTATGATATTTATGTAGCGCAAACCTAGACAAAAGGCAACAAAGCTCTGGTGCACTCAGGAGAAAGCTTGCAGCATTTGAGAACAAAATTAATCAGCAAAAAAAGGACAAAGGTGTTCAAGAGGTTCTCTAGTGGTTCTGATGTGGTTCAAAGACAATCTACTGTCCAAACTACTCTTTTGTCAAAAGATACTGGTGAAGTCGGAGCAATGGGTATCCTCTGGGAAAGACCTTTTAATCCAGTTTTTACTAAAGATTTGATTAGAACAGATGAAATCCTCACACTCGGAGGCAAATAACTGGTTGAGTTAGATTGTTGCCTAAAAAGTTCCAAATAGTTTTGTTGTGGCGCAGTATGGCTTACTGGTGTGTCCATGATCAAAACCACAGCCGAAAGGTGTTTCACGCAGGAAGTTTAAAGGCACTTGAGCTTTTTCAAGGCAAACAAAAGAATAACGATGGTATGTTAATGGAAGGTTTATGACTACAGTTAAAAAGACCCTGAATGGGTGATCAAGATTAGGTTTGTTTTTAGGTAATTTATAGAGTTTGGCGTAAATATAACTGGGTATTTTTAGGATGTCATGGGTATATTAGGATTTTAGTAAATTAATTTTAATTGTGTTAAATTGTTTGTGTAGATTTGAGAATGCATATTATAATGTGACCATATTTGTAATTGGTGTGCTGTTTAAAATCCATTGGTCTGAATAAACATTTCCTTCCTTGGTATATTAATCCAAAAGCAGTCATTGGCAAATGGGTGATTGCCTGTAACATCTAGTTAGCCTCTGCCCTTGGAAAGTCGCTCTGACTGTTCTGAGGCGCCAGTTATGAGTACTTTTGAGAGTCACCGCAATGACGTGACAGCAACATACCTTACAATCATCCACCCTATCTACCTGTGCCAGGTCATCAGAAAGACTGAACATAAGATTTAAAGGGGACTGTCTGAATTAGTATTTTTTTCATCTAGGCCAGTCTTTCATACATTTCATTTAGGAACCGATGCAGGGCAAAAAAATGCCCAGGCTTGTAGGATTCTTCCAAATCCAGTCAGCATAGCTGTTTCCAAGCCATGATGAGCCCAACCTAGCCCCCATGTTTCTTTCATGAAAATTCGGAGGCTACCTTCCAATCAGACTAGTCCCATAACATCATTCTCCGGTGGGGATTCGTGCTGCACTGAGTTTGACCACATTTTACTGGAGTTGCGTGGGCCATTTATTCAAAGTTCATCAAATGCTGTGATTGCACTGTGAAAACCTCTCTTGCTGACTTGACTCATGGGCATGCTCCGAACGGGTCTCCATGCAGGTAGGCAGAAGTCACAAACAAACAGGAACAACAAACAGAAATCACTACGCCATAGGCAAGAATGGGTGCCAAAACAAACAAGTGTGGCCTGCGGAGAAGGGTACACACAATGGGTTTGAAGGAGGGCGTACCAGTGATGAACGTGGTGTCATGGATGGTAGCCCATGTAAAAAAAATGTTTAAAATTTAGCGCAAGAAGCTGACCAGAGACAACATGATAACCACAAACTTCCCATGCCGTAATATCAGAGAGCCCAGGCAAACTATTAAATCTTTTTCTCCTGATAAAAATGACAAGTCTGTTTTGGCATTGTCAAAAAAGATCACTCCCTAAGCTGCGATTAAATGCTGTTTTAAATTAGAAGTCAAAAAAGGCTGGACAGTGGAACCCTATAGGCCTCAGCACCTAACTTGCTAACCCTAATTTATATAAATATGATCTGGGACTACCCAGAAAAGTGTGTGCACACTGACAAACACCCACTGTCGCAGTGTAATTCCAATACAGGAATATAACAATTTGAAAACAACAGCACGGGTGCACCACAATAGAGCTTAAACCAAGAATTTTATATACTCCACGTCAGAAAAGTATTCTTCCAAATTTCTTCTTTATTGCAATGAAGTTGGGTTTTTTTAACACATAATCAGGATGATCTAGATACAGCCAACGTGTTTCGTCCTTATCAGAAGGACTTCTTCAGGGCGAGTTGAGTCTTAAATGCTGTCAGCATTTTGAAAGAAAACCGCACGGTAAACCCATAAATGGCGTAACCAGATGCTTGCGTCCTATATATATTGAATTTAAGATTTTGGTTAGCACTTTAATCTGACAGAAGATGGACGAGTGGGTGTGTGGTAACTCCCAATTAAAGCAATCCAAAGACCCAGATCAGGGAACTAGGTGAAGGTTGCATAATTGCAGCAGCCGACCAGAATCAGCCTGGATATTCTTCAGTGGAAGACCAGATGGGTGCTTTTGTGCAACCTTTGTCATACTTCTGTCAGATTAAAGTGCTAACCAAAATCTTAAATTCAATATATATAGGACGCAAGCATCCGGTTACGCCATTTGTGGGTTTAATATGCGGTATACTTTCAAAATGCTGACAACATAAAAGACTCAACTCGCCCTGAAGAAGTCCTTCTGAAAAGGACGAAACGCGTCGGCTGTATCTAGATCATCCTGATTATGTTTTTAAAAAAACAACTTCATTGCAATAAAGAAGAAATTTGGAAGAATACTTTTCTGACGTGGAGTACATAAAATTCTTGGTTTAAGCTCTATTGTGGTGCACCTGTGCTGTTGTTTTCAAACTTTCATGCTGTTGTAAATTACACTACATGAAATTATTCTTTAGCTACTGTTTTTAAAATGTTATACTTTTTCTTTTAAAAAATGAAAATAAATAGTTCTAAAATAAACTAATATTTGGTGATATGTTCACACAAGCCTATATCTAAAAATACATCTAGTCGTTAGACTCTTGACACAGGCGCAGTGCAAATCTAAAGGAAAGTTAACTCAGACTTAATCATGTATAATGAGCCCTTCGCCAGACTATTACAAATTTTGCACTTGAAACAGCTTTGCCTCTGGAACTTGAACATGCAACCACTAATTTACAGTGTGGAGACAGTATTATTTACAACCGAGCACACATGACTTGAAGAAATACAGTACATGCAGCCAGAATGAACTAAAACCCGACTGGAACATAATTTAGAAATGCTGAAAATGTTTAGTATCAAAGCAGGGAAAATATTGGTGGACAGAAACAGATTTCCTTTCTAATTACCAGAGCATGATGGAATGCGCCCGTTAGAAAGAGTTGAGTAATGGCTCAGACAGACATTCTGCAGTAAGGCTCACATCTCGAATAAATCAACCTTTTCAATGGCAGCTTGCTAGAAAATGTCATCTTTGAGTCATTCCTCGGCATCTGCTAAAGTATAAAATTATCTTTTTTCTCCCAAAAAGTCTTTTTGGCATGGCTTTTCTTTGATGTTATTTTTCCTGTAGGTTAACAACATTTGAGGTAATTGATGGCAAAATGAGCATCAGAAAAAAAGGTATACTGCTCATGACTGCTTTCTACTTCTATCTGCTTACAGCTCTAGATTCTGCTTTCTACCTTCATCTGCATACACCTTAAGAATCTGCTTTCTACCTCCATCTGCACACACCTCAAGACTCTGCTTTCTACCTCCATCTTCATACACCTCAAATCTCTGCTTTCTACCTCAATATGCACACACCTCAAATCTCTGCTTTCTACCTCAATATGCACACTCCTCAAGACTGCTTTCTACCTCCATCTGTATACAGCTCAAGACTCTGCTTTCTATCTCCATCTGAATACACCTCAAGACTCTGCTTTCTACCTCCATCTTCATACACCCCAAGACTCTGCTTTCTACCTCCATCTTCATACACCTCAAATCTCTGCTTTCTACCTCAATATGCACACTCCTCAAGACTGCTTTCTACCTCCATCTGTATACAGCTCAAGACTCTGCTTTCTATCTCCATCTGAATACACCTCAAGACTCTGCTTTCTACCTCCATCTTCATACACCCCAAGACTCTGCTTTCTACCTCCATCTTCATACACCTCAAATCTCTGCTTCCTACCTCAATATGCACACTCCTCAAGACTGCTTTCTACCTCCATCTGTATACAGCTCAAGACTCTGCTTTCTATCTCCATCTGAATACACTTCAAGACTCTGCTTTCTACCTCCATCTGCATACACCTCAAGACTCTGCTTTCTACCTCAATATGCACACACCTCAAATCTCTGCTTTCTACCTCAATATGCACACTCCTCAAGACTGCTTTCTACCTCCATCTGTATACAGCTCAAGACTCTGCTTTCTATCTCCATCTGAATACACCTCAAGACTCTGCTTTCTACCTCCATCTTCATACACCCCAAGACTCTGCTTTCTACCTCCATCTTCATACACCTCAAATCTCTGCTTTCTACCTCAATATGCACACTCCTCAAGACTGCTTTCTACCTCCATCTGTATACAGCTCAAGACTCTGCTTTCTATCTCCATCTGAATACACTTCAAGACTCTGCTTTCTACCTCCATCTGCATACACCTCAAGACTCTGCTTTCTACCTCAATATGCACACACCTCAAAACTCTGCTTTCTACCTCAATATGCACACACCTCAAGACTGCTTTCTACCTCCATCTGCATACAGCTCAAGACTCTGCTTTTTATCCACGTCTCTGACCCTGCACCCTCACTTCCTAACTTCACATCCACATACCTTTAAGGATACATATTGTCAAGATGCCCATGTGGAGTTAAGTTCAATAAACTTATGTTTACCTATTACACAGCGTCAGTGCCACTGTGTAATCATGGTTCATATGCACTTTTTATTGAAGTGCAATACTCTAATTTGCCTATCACTTTTGACCCAGTAGAAGAATTAGCACCAAAATAAGACAGTCGCTTGACGTAGTCATAAGGGCTGGCATGCCAATTTTCTTGAAGTTCTGTGCAGGTGAAAACATTTATCGGCAGATCTCCCAAAAAGTTGAGTTTTCAAATTTTAGCTCCCAAGTGAAATTTCGCTTGTCTCTAAAAATGCTTAATGAATTTATGCCAAATTTGGCAAAAAACAAGAACTTTACACCGAAATGGTGCATTTATTGCTTAGTATAAATCTGTTCAGTAGTTGTTGAGGGACAAGTGTTTAAAAAGTTGCCAAGTTGCCGTAAAAGGGTTAAAACTTTCATTTATTTCTACCGTTTAGAATAGCCATTGAAAAAATCGTGCAGCAAATCAATCCCATGAGAATTTTTTTGCAAATGTGAATGGCTGATGAAAGAGATTTTTTTCCATTTCGAGATTTAAATGTATTGATTTTTAAAAGCAAAAAATTAAAATTTGCACTGTGGAAAGGAAATGGGAAAAATTAACAAGTATATACAATTTAAAAAAAAAAGGACTGCCATGATAAAATTGTAATTTTATTGAAAATTGAAATCTAGTGCCCGCCACTTTAGGTCCAGCAAAAAATACACTATTTTGTGCTGAAAATTGCAATTTTCATGTTAATCATGAGTTCTCACTAAAAAGGAAAAAAATGGGAAAAAAATGGAAAATTATTTTCCCTTCAAACAAATTTAGGAAAAGACAAAACCCTTCACGCAGCCAAAGGCCGAGTGTAGGAGGGATGGGTGCCATGTTTGCAACTCATGGCAGGTTATCACTCCACAGCTGGTTGGGCACCAGGCCCTGCAACCAACCCCGATGCGTGCGTCTGAAGGCAGTGAACAGCAGAGTTGTGTGCTCACAGTGGGTAGGGTGCAGCACCTGGCAAAAGGCCAACCTGCTGTGCAAAGCCAAATACCATAAGCCGCAGATGTTGCCAGGCCGCAGTGGGTTAGTCCTTGGGCCTGGTGCTCTTGCGCAGCAGGGGTTGATGCCCACAGTGAGTTTGATGCATGGCTTCAACCAGGCTCTGCAGCCAAAAAGGGTTATGCAGGGTTTGGCACATTGCGCCAGGTTGCATGCAGTGTACAGTCGGAGTTATGTGATCATGGTGGGAGTGATGAGGCACGGCGGCAAACCCCGACTGCTCATGGTCAAAGGTGGCTGCTGGAGCTGGGTAACAGCTGGGTAATAGCATTACTGCATTCAGCGTAATAATCACTAACAGCCATCTAGATACCTGCCACTCACTTGACGTGGGCACAAACGTAACATACCTATAATTTTCCCTTCCCTCTGCACCACTCTAAGATGGCCACTACATTCCCTAGAGACCAGCCACTGCAGCTGCGTCAATCGTTAATCCCACGAGAGCTCCCCACACACACTGGAACTCCCGCGTTTCCGAGATACCCCACCAGTATATTTACGTGCCGGACCCGGCTCACCCCACCATCCCGGATCCGGCGCCAGGGTAGGTGTATACGCCAATGTCCAGCGAACGTGGGTAAGTGACTCCGGTTGATTCCAGGTGCCTAGCAGCCTTTACATCCATGATGGTGACTGTGTTCGGGGCGCCTCTTGAGGGGGCGCTTTCATCCCTTACTACCACTGGGGTCTCCAACCGATGCTCTCACCATTTAGCCGCTTACATCCATGGGGAGTAGGCTCCACTGTGGCTTGTTCTCGTTGCTGGCTCTCGCAACAGGGACACCACGGTGGTTGTCTGCGACCCCGGGACCCCCGCGGCTTTTGATGCATGGTTGGCAGTTGTTTTACCTTGGTTGTGTGAGCTTTTGGTGTAACCTCGGCGGCTCCTATATTGTTACCTACACCCTGGTTGTTTTTTGCCGCTTAGGTTATGAGCACTTCCCGCTGATTCAGTTGACGTCCATTCACCCATATTTTACTCTTTCCCCATTCATTAGGACACACTTTTGGTGTCCATTAGACCACCGGACTCCGTTACTAGCTGCATTAGACAGCCACCTTGGTGAGCCCTGCTCCTGTTTCTCTGTTACTTTTTAATGTTTAATAATTTTTAATGACTAGCCTTTGCTTCAAGTTCATTTAATTACTATCTTTTGCTCCACTTTCATTTACTTTGAGTCTATCATGTCCATCACCGTGTGCCTGCACTATTGGCACCCCACTCGACAAGTGTTTGTGCATGGATTCACTACACCACAGCATGGTGTAGGTCATGGGTGTACGAGCACTACTTTGACTAGTACACCTTATCTGAGCCTTGAATGTTACTTGAGAAACAGTTTTGCTGTTACAAATTTGTATACTTTGTCCCCACCTGCAGGGTACCTACCTGAACACATGGTATGTAGAGAATCACTTATCGTGTTGTGTAGATAGTTTATTTGGTCCTGACAAAGTGCCCTGATCCTCCGGACACTGAGAGCACGAAACAAGTTGACCACATAAGAGCAGAGTATACACAGCTAGAAACCTTACATCTAGTTCACTGCCTCTCTTCTCGTTTTAACCAGGCAGTTTACCTTCTCGAATAAAATTATTGTTAGGACTAACTGACCTGTTTTAATCCACTCACTTCACATCTACACTCCCTAGGCCTCTTACCCCCACTCCACCCTACGGCAGGAACAGAAGATCCCCGCTAAAGAGCCCCGTACTGGGTGCCCGTCAGGTATTGCAGTGCCGACCTGATGAGGGGCAGGCTCATATGATGAAGCATGACGCCTAGCTTGCTAGGTGTGTAGGAGCCCTAGTTCCGACAAGGGAATTCCCCCCTCCCTTTGTGGTTTCTCCAGGTGGAATAAGCATTATCCTGTGCCACTCCTATCTGTCTTTTTACGTTCACTCACTCAGATTCTGAGGAACTCCACACCCTTTCCAGTTAACTATATAAGTGGGGTTTGTGTGTTGGACCTTGTTAAACTTGCCCCTTCGAACCTCTTGTTTGATACCCCCACCAGAGGGGATGAGCACAGGGAATAGCCAAAGGCAAGGCACTCTGGCCAAAGACCATGCACAGTGGAGCTTAAAAACACTGAAACAATTGAAAAACACCACACACATGCCATAACTTTCACCATCAGGTTGCTCAAAACACCAATTTGCCAAAGACGCAGAGACAACAACAAAAAGAGCTATCTAGACAACAACAGGGTGGGTGGCATGATTTTTATCGTGTGAGTTGCTAACCGTAATTGCAGTGGTTTTGTGCGTTTGAGTCAGAACTGTAACTCAGTGTTTAATTGTGTTTTTTTCAATTAGTATATATACTTACCTTCATGATGTTTTGGTAGTCGTTACCTAGGCCACAATATTTTGACCACAATATTCTAGTATTATATGACCAGTTTAGAGCCCCAGGACATCTCCCTATCCAAAGAATAGAAATTCTGCATCGTCGTCCGCTGCCAGAGTCTGGAGCCGAGCAGGGCTGGCACCATGAGAAGTGCTGCAACCACAAATTCTTGTCTCCCAGCTGTGACTCACCACAACTGGATGAATGGAGAAATGCAGCAAGGCCTGCAGTTTGAGGATCACATAACAAAATTGTATGCATCACTCAGCACCTCTCACTAACATGTGAAAAGTGGATGGCAATTGTAGCCACCATTTTGTTTGTCTTGCATAGTACTTGTAGCAAGTTGTTCATATTAATTACACTGTGCTTGCTATTAGTAATGCTGGTCTATATATCATTAAAGAGAGTGAAGGATGCTTATGTAAGGAGTATATAAAAGCTGATTCACTATAAGATTGGAGAGTGGGCAAGTAAAATTTCCCCGTGGTAGAATTAATAGTAATGAGAGCTTGTTGGCTGGGTGTGTATCGTTGTTTACCTGCAGTGCCACACCAGTTTTCTCAGGCTGTACCGTATAATTATGGCTCGTGGAAGTGTGTGCCAAGGTGTCTAATGACTAACTCATGCACCTCACCTGATTTGACTTTTGAAAGTACTGAATAAGATGGGTGCCTTTCTTGTAGAAGCCATTGGTGGCGCTCTTCTTTGTGCGAAGTCAATACATTTCTGACTCCCAGCCAGCTATCATCACACTGTTTCTTTAGGGGGTTCCTGCACAGGATATCTGCCTTAGTACAAAGAAGAATCCTGTTGTTGCAGTAAGGCTGCTTGATGACTCTCTTTTATGAATCTCAATTTATACAGAAAGCCCTCTGGCGGAAAACCATGCGCTCTCGACTTCTGATTAATGCAGGAGGTGGTGGAGAGAAACAAGAAGGGGGATGATGATGAATAGAACGAGTGTAGATGGAAATGCTACAAACCAGCCTCAGCAACCATCTAAATCCAGAGTCGCAAACGCTACGATAGATACATGAGCACCAGAGAATCCTGCTCCAGTCTCTCTATGTCAACCGCAGTCTTCTTCGGCCAGAGGTTCCAACATGCAATGGCGCGAGCATTGAGGTCACCTTCGGAAATGAGACTTGTGATACCTTTGTTTCAGAAACCCCAAAACAGAGTGGTATCTGCACACACACACTCAAAATCTGGACTCAGCCCTCTCCAGGGATGGAAGTTGTTTCAAACTTCTTTCTCTTCTTTTGAAGAATCAAGACCTGGAGTTTCTTGCAATAAAACCTATTTTCCTGCAGGAAACAGTCCATGAATGTCAACACATACCTGCTCTGCTTATGGACCCTGATAGACCGTAGGCCAAATGTCTCGGTGCCAAGAAACCGTAATGGGGGAAATGTACACATTTTTAGTATTTAAATAGTAAATGTGAACTACCTTCATTATCAAAATCATGTTGCTCTCAGATGTGAATTTACCTTAAGAGACATGGATCACTGCACTCAAACAGGGATGAATATCCGAACATGTTTCGGGGCAGCAGCACCTGAAAAACGACTTATGATGCAGCACAGAAACTAGTGGTAGAAAGAGGCAATGTGTGTATACACATGCACCTATATGATGAATTACACACAGCAAACATACGCAAGACGGAAATGGTGTGACTGCCTTAAGGAGGCCATCCAGTGAATGATGTCACAATAGGACTGAAATCCCAAGCAAACCTCATCCAACAAAGGATGGATCATTCTACAAGGCTCATTGTTTGCGGCTGTTGGTGATGCAGGGCTGGGGAGAGAGAACATTTCTTTCTTCACTAGATCGCCCCTTTAAGGCCAGTCCTTTCCACTGTTTGTCTGCAGTCCCAAAATATGTAAATGTGAACCCGGGGACGGCAATGCTTGAAAAATATTCAAATCTGTTTTATAATGTAACTGTTCTGTGACGTGTTTACATTTTCTGGTCAGCCATTAAGCTAAAACTATGCTTGCTGTGAAGCTATCTAAGTAAATGACGTCAGAAACGATATTTGGAATGCAAACAGACCGACCGACTTTTATTATCATTTGAAAACTCTTTCTAAGGCCTTCTTTCATTTTGGCAGCTTTTAAGGAAAAGCCCCCGCAATGGGGCGAGCCTCTATTTAAGGACATAGAAAGGCAGAACGGCAGGTGTGGACTTTTTAAGGGGAAACCCACACTACAATGTTGTACACAAACACAACCACCACAATAACCTTTACATCAAGTGAGATGCAAGGTGAGGGACTTCTACTAGAAGATGAGAGCCATTCAGGTGTAACAGCCGCCCATCCTCCCATGTTAAACAGTATGCCAGGGTGGGTTGATCTAAGAATTAGATGTCTTTCAGGAAGGCGCCTATTTGAAAGGCTGTGGTATACCAAACATTTTCAGGTTGTTCTATTACTTAGATATATATGTCTTGCAGCGCGATGTCTGTGTCTTCACCATTTAAAATCAACTAACCGATAAAACTGCCATTAGCCTAAATTCTGTTAACCACCCCACCTACATTAATCCATGCACTGCCCATTTTGGTGTGTAAAACGTTTCTAATCGTAATGTTAAAGGTGCTAAATAGATTTAAATAAACTACAGAAAAAATTGAAACTAAAATGCTACATAGATTATTGGCCATGCTATGTATTATCAAGATTTTTTTTTTAAATCTTGGCTTATGTTGCGCATTAAGGCTATCCATTAGTGGGGCGGTTTACGATTTCTCAAGGTTATGCTCAAGCCCCTATGCTGCAGTGGCAGAAACAAATTCAAGTTTTCACACCAACCTGCTCTGTGTTGTTCACTCTACTATTCTCAGAATCAGTCTACAAAGAGCAGGTTGAACTCCAAAAGAACCAGAACGTGGCATGTGCCTAAGCGTTCTCCTCTAGAAGAAGGACTGGACCAGCCGCTTACCTGTTGGCGTGCTGCTGCGGAACGAAGAGGATGGAGTGATGGGAGGGGTAACTGGTGGAGTAAGGCTGCCACTGCTGTGGCGAGGTGGAGTGGACACATTCCCTCTGGACACTGAACTCGACAGAGTCAGCGAGAGTTTGGGCTGGATTTTCTTCTTCAAGGTTTCCTGCTCGCGCCGAGCAGCATCGGTGACAAATCTGAAAAGCAGAAAGAAACACGACTAAAAATTACCTCATGTAAAAAATCAAATTGGGAGTGATGGCCCAAATAAAAGACCAACAATTTGGCCTTACAGTTGGAGTGCCTCTACCTCAATACCACTTGGATTACCTGCAGAAATATATTTTATGCATTGTATTTCTCTATAACTCCACATTTTGGTGACTCTATGTGGGTTAATTACTATTGCTCTCATTTTGTTTCTCTATATTCCTTTATATCGCTTTGGACTCTACACATGTTCTACATTCTCTTCAACTATTAAAGTGTCTATTGTTTGCATGTCATGTACGTACATTTAGATCAATTGTTATGAATTCTGGATTTCAAAACATTTTTATAAAATAAGTAAGCCCATAAGAAGAACCTGAGAAATTATTGTCACTGAACACATATTGGGTTTGTCATGTTTATAGTGACTTGAAATCCTTTTCTTTTAGAGTCTGAAAATTCGATAAAGCATTAATATATAATTAATTTGGATACAGTCGTTACTTTATCCTCAACCCTGTTGTTCTGCAAGTTTCAATTGACAATTGATCAGTTTCAATATCATAAAGTAGAATTGTGGTAACCAAAGATTGAGCATTGTGGATGATAGCACAATCATTAATTGAGAGACGCCTTGTACAGTGGTCATGATCACAGCAAGATTGACACAGCTTCAACAAACAGTTATGGAGTGTTCAGAACTTTCTATGGACGCACAACTTATATAATTAGACAAGTCAAAAGTAAATAGCACGTGTATATACATTGGGTAAAGAACAGCTTATATTTTAATATACGTTAATAAGAAGGATTAACATAAAGCAGCACTCATTTAGGATACAACAACAACTCGGCGACATTCCTAGCTTGTCCAGACTTCTTTCAGACATAAAAACTCAATGAAAAATAGTAAACAAAACACAAAGTTAGTGAGTACCCTTAAAATACTATGTTGTGAAACTAGCGTTAGGGGCATGCCTTTAGTGTGAGGAGTAAACTAAATACTGAAAAGTAGTGGTCCAAAAGGAAACGTTAAAATTGTGTTAATAGATTTTACTGGAAAAATATTAAGGCTTCAAAAGACAGGGATTTGTTTCCTAAGAACCAAATTTTTGAAAGAACCAATCTCGAAAATGCCCTTTTCAGGCTTCACCTCCATAGATGTTTGGTTTGCTTGTTTTGGGTCGGATCAATGGATACCTGTCTCGGAAGAAAAATGCACCGACTTGCGCCTTGAATTCCTTCAAGCTGATTCACTGTAAGCATGAGGCACTTACAACATGCTTGCAAGATTAATTTTGTTACCAGTTTAAGAATTCATTTTTGTTTTTCATAAATGTGTGTTTCTTTTGATGGCCATATATGGTTAGGGCTACTCCTCGGTTATATGACTAGAGAGGAACATATCTGTGTAAGTCCATCTGATAACATTTTTTCTTGTGTCCTCCTCTTGTTAGGTCCCGCCTAGGCAGCGCCTGCGCTGTCTGTTCGTGACATGCTGTATTTAGGTCCTAGGATGCTTGATTCCGGTCCAGGGAAGATATGGCTTGGCAGTTCGGGCTGGACTGTTCCCATGAGGCACAGGGTCAAGACTGATTTGCATATGGCCATGTCTGAACTGGGGTGGCGTGGTGAGCAAAATAACGATGGATTAAACCCAGATCTGTGACTGGGGGTGAATGTTTTGCCAATGTGCAACATTCCGTCCATCATCTTGTGTGTCTTGCTGTTCGCCCTGTGTGGAAAGGGTATGCCCAGACGTGGGTCCCGTGCTCACTACACCACTGGAGTCAAGCTATCCTGGCTGAAGAGGGGTGAAACCCCGAAACCGGTCCTAGGATGCTTGATTCCGGTCCAGGGAAGACATGGCTTGGCAGTTCGGGCTGGACTGTTTCCATGAGGCACAGGGTCAAGACTGATTTGCATATGGCCATGTCTGAATTGGGTGGCGTGGTGAGCAAAATAACGATGGATTAAACCCAGGTCTGTGACTGGGGGTGAATGTTTTGCCAATGTGCAACATTCCGTCCATCATCTTGTGTTTTGCTATTTAGCATATGGGCATAAAGCTCCGCCCACTTTGCGCCCATCTTTTTAATTGGCTCCTGTCCCTGTCCTTTGTAAATGGTGGCCTTTTATTGGTAAATAGGCTTAGTAGTCCCTCCTTAGTACCGCCTTGTCTCTTCCTGTAACCTCCCATGAGGACACCCCCTGTTACATGTGCTGTTATTCCCTAGGTTTTAATTGCAGCCTCAGAGCACTATTTTCTTAAAGGGCTTCAGGTAGGACACACTTTGTTCTAAGCAAGGCTGGCAGTGGTTATTTTACTGACTAGCACATTTATATGAGACCTTCTATAAATTTCCCTTCATTAGCTCCACACAGAGTACAACCTGTTCCGGAATTAATATCATGATTCTTTTGTCACATTTCAAAGCTACTAATTATATATATAGACATAGCTATTCGAATGTACGTGTGGTACTGTCTTGCATGCAATGCATTATGGGTAGGTTGGATTTACCATATCTTCTGTAGGGTGCAGTACCATATGTGGCCAAAAGAGGTCCCATGGGTCCTCTTTTGGCCACATATAGTACTGCACCCTGCAACATAGCTAGGTAAAAAACACTGGCATTTATAATGCCAATAACTCCAACTTTGCAGGGTGCAGTACTAGATGAGGCCAAAAGAGGTCCCATGGGACCTCCTTTGGCCTCTTGGGGCCTCTGGGGGTCGGAATGTTGACGTGATATGAGTAAGCGTACCACGGCCAAATAGACATGCTCATGACAGGATGTAAATCACATGTCTCTTTAGGGTTATCTATTGTATTTGGAGGCAATAACTAATTCCTTTATATATGTCTATTTTGTTGAATGTTTTTTATTGTTCATTGTGTTAGCACCTGTGTTATTTATGAGGCACATTTATATATGTCACAAACAGTGGTCACAGTCTGTACTATATCCTTTTTTGATGTATTAGCACAGAAGATATATGAATTTCTAATATATCTATCTTACATATTCTTTCAGGTAAACAGTGGTGTTGTCATTTGTAATGTGTGTCAGTAGTGTGTTTTTACGTATCATTAATTGGTGGTCCTAAAATCTTGGTGGACAGACTTTACTCATAGAAAGTAATCACGTTACATGGCAGAACCTCTGTCTCTATACTGATTTAGATCTCGGAGGATGCTAAAACTGGCCCAGTATCCTTTTAGAACAATTACAGAAAATCAGGGAGTACATACATAAAGTGTATCCCAACGCTCTATCATTCTGGGCAAATCACTTAATACCTCTGTGCCTACCAAATGAATGTGTCCATGTTTAATGTAGGGCACACAGATACCTTCAGGTTGAGGCTGAGTATGTTTTGTTTTAGCTCAGTTCTCGGTACCTCATAACAGCAATGTTTACACATAGGGTTAAGGTGCATCTCTGGAGCGCTGGTATGAAGCCTCATGCAGTGAATATGTCTCTTTACAACACGTGGTGTTACCACGCTGTAGGTAACAATGCGGTCGTTACAACGGCCGCGTTGTTACCACGCATGGCTTTACATCTCAAGTTGTTTCTACGACTTGCGCTAGATGGCGTGCCGGACTTAGGAATAGTATAAATTACTATTCCTACTCCAGTTAGCGCAACAGCAGGGAATGTGTTGGATTTAAAATCCAACACATTCCCTGGTGTTGCACGCCACCTAGCGCAAGTCGTAGAAACGACTTGCGATGTAAAGCCATGCGTGGTAACAACGCGGTAGTTGTAATGACTGCGTTGTTACCTACCTGTGTGGTAACAATCGCGTTGAAACCGCTGTTTCCCCTCATGTATACATGCCTGGTCCGCAGCCAGAAGCAACAAACCCCTATTACTATGTGAACTAGAAAAAGACTCCCCTAAGCCCCCTTAAAAAAGCACAATCAAAGCATGAGCGCCAAAGCCTGATGCAGTTTTCCCTGCAGTGCTGAGACAGGAAGACACAGTGCTGAGATGTAGCTAAAAATACATTCACATTAAATAAAAGCAGAATCCGATAAATAGGAGGATATGTCAACGCAAAACATTCTGAGGTAGTTGTGGTAGGGAGCTGCCATTTTGTTGCGTAAGAGATTATTGAACAAGATCTTCATGGGGCACAAAAGCATCTCATTCAAATAAAGGCAACACTGTGGTACCGTAAGGAACATCTGAACGCTCTGCTCAGACAAATAAAGGGGAAATGCTCAAAGATCAGGCAAATCTAAATTTGATCAGAAACCAATTTCCAAATAAATCTTCTTTACTTTGTTAAAATAAATTAGGCTCCACCACAAAAAGAGTGAGCAAATCAATTCCACCTTGCTAGCTTGAAGTCTGCTGTGCTTGATCTGCTTTGATAAATGCTACGGCACAGTTATCTTCCCTCACAAATATCAACAGTGTTTTGGGTGTCTTAAATCATATTTTCTGATGGGATAGTTCAATTCTGCTGCTCCCATTAATTATTCCCCAAAACAGCCTAGCAATACCGTGCTAAGTTTAAGGCACTGTGCAGTGCAGTGACAAATGTGCTGCTCTGTAGATTCCAATGTTAAGATATATATGCTGCCAAGAAGCTCAACAAGTGACTTAAGAACACAGTGCCAAGAAACATATGCTGACTTAGGGAGCATCATGCCAAGATAAATATGCCTTGTAGGATCATCGTGCCAAGACAAATATGCCTCTCCGGATCATCGTGCCAAGATAAATATGCCTCTCAGGATCATAGTGCCAAGATAAATATGCCAAAATAATTATGCAGGCCTAGCTGTTAGCGCTATGGTATATACGCAAGAGGCCGCAGTACAGTGGCATTAAAGTAAGTCACACGGCCACTGTCACACAAATCTCCACCGTGCATGGGCGGTTGGTCATTTTCAGCCAGAGTGAGCAGATGTACTTCATGTTCCATGACAGTTTCATTGATGTTGGTGACATGTTTAATCACAGATCTTGCTTTGAGGAGGGTGCCCCTGTTGCTGGCTAAGGTGGGGAGGGGCTATGACAGTTATAGGAAGGGGACTGTGGGAGGCTGTGTCGGGATGAAAACTGATGTCAGCTGTAAGTATGGAGGGAAGCATATATGTGTGAGCAGACTAGTAATGTATCTTTAATGGAGCCCCCAAAGAGTGTGGGAGATTGGAAAGCAAGAGATTTTGAAGTCTCATTTGAATGAGAATAAGGCTAGATTGAATTGTGGATTGAAGAAATGGGCACCGTAAAAGAGGATTAGGCTTGTACAGAAGGGACAAATGGCCTACAATTGCTGTTAAATTTCCATCAAGGAGTCTATGGAGTGAGTTTGAGGAACATTTCCAACTGGACGGTGGCAGATATGATGAATAATGCCTTAAAGAGAGGAATCTTCCATCGACAGAAGGCAGAATAGTTTGGTTGGCATGTATCTTCACTTTCTTGTTGTTGTACAGAGTGATAGTCAGGAAAGAGTGGGAGCTGAGTACAATTGAGAAGGTGTGTTCATTATCCAAGTGGGATCCTGTGGAGAAGCTAAAGGTGAAAATAAAGCAGGAGGTGGATTCCCAGGAGGAGAAACCTGGATGTTATAAGTGTTGGTGTGTGGGAGCTACGATTGGGTAAAGTAGTGGAGATCTGATTTCAGGGTATCCGGATCTCGTCGTTGAACCTCTTTCTGCTAGCTTTGATGTTGATAGAGGCCGGATGGTTGATTTAGCTCCTGGCAAGATAGGATGCACATGAACATCTGGAGTTTCAAGCAGATGACCTGAGCTGGGAAGGGGCGGGAGAATGGAACTAACTCAAACCGCTCCGCCAGATGGGGCAGCCAGTTAATTAGGGGTGGAGGAGATTCCTGACTGCAAGTGGAATTTATGGAGAGCAGGTGACTAATTGTCCTGACATTAGGGAACACAATGTTAAACCAAAGGATTAATCCATGGCATCATATGAGGCCAGTGATTAATCATGTCTAGGAATCTTAGGGTAACATATAAACATGAGGATTACAAATCACCCATGTATAAACAAGGATACCTCAACCCACACTTTCTTGATGTGCTTGCAGGTAGATGCCACATACAGGAATGTCGCCCTAGGTAGCATTGAAGTGAAATGGTCTCTCATCCTGAAAACATTCTTCAACCAAAAGAATATTGTGCACCTACATAGCCTACAAATAATATGTAATCTGCTGCAAACACTGACTTCACACTCCAAAGGTATAACATCCTCTTTAATTAAATCTTTATCTGACATGATTGAAATGGTTATGTGCTTTTTAAGTTGGGTGGGCAACTGGGTTAACCTTAGTACGACTTGATCCAAGTTGGGGGTACCCTTGCACAGCTAGTTTGGGCTACTTTGGCAAGATTTGGGATAGCTTTGAGCTACTCTTTAAAGAAGTTGTGTTATTAGACTTTGGGGTCTTGCAACACTACAAAAACAATGCAATACCTAATGCTCTCTTTGCGTGGCTGAAATGTAATGAGATACATCTGCTTGTATACAAGGGTGGAATAGGTGGCAGGGGATGAGCTTCATTTCTAGCTTTAAACAGGAGCAGCAGGGAATTGACAATGGCCATATCTCTACCTATGATGGCCACTTAATGAAGAAAGCCATGGATCTGGAACCAAGAATGTGCGAAGCAGGCGGTGGCGTGCCCAACTGCTTATCCAGAATGGCAAGCGTTCGAAGGGGAGCAAGCTGTTGGCCAGAAGGGAGAGCAATCAAGAGCATGTGACAAAAGAGCACAGAGCTTCAAAGAATAGTGGTTTGCCAGTAAAAGGCTAGCAGACGGATAGATGAAGCACAACTATAGCAGAGGACTAACCCACTTAAAGTCGCCTCTGTCACTGCAGCACTGTATTAACACTGATAATAGAGGCAGATGAGGGAAGTATGACAACAATAGGGGACAAATTGGGGAAGCAGACCTAACTGGCCTGCAAGCACAAAGAGCCTGGAGAGCAGAGAGAATTCTGGAAGGCATGGGAGGGAAGCAGCATAGTGATGGGAGTAAAGGTTATCAGTCTGCAGGGACGATTAGGAGGAAAGCTACCTGGTCAACACTAACCCTGGGCGTAGTTCGCGAAGTAGCACTACGCGAAGCTACGCAAAGTGCACTTCGCACTACGTGAGCTACGCGTAGCACTTCGCAAACTGCGTAGTACCCTGTTCGCACTGTGGAAGATGCCGTTTTCAATGATTGCACAGTGCGGACAAGCATCCGGCACTGTGCAATCATTGAAAACGGCATCTTGCACAGTGCGAGCTGTAGTTTTCTGCCGCTCAAGTAGATTTTTACTCGAGCGGCAGCTTTCTCAACGCGGACTGGTAGTTTCTCATCGCGAGCGGTCGCGAGCATACGCAACCACTCGCAATGAGAAACCTGACCTCCTCGCGTTGAGAATCTCACCGGGATGTTTATTTTCCACGCTCGCTATCAGCAACTTGATGTTGCTGATCGCGAACAAGGAAAAAGTCTCGCCGGGATGTCATTTTGCTTGCTCGCGGTCGCCAACTTGATGTTGAGGACTGCGAGCAAGCAAAAAATGACCGCTGCACTACACAACGCTACGCATGTTTGCACTGTGCTACGTGCAATTTGCATAGTGCGAAGTAGTGCAAACTTGGCGAACTACGCGAGCGTAGCGTAGTGCTTTGCCCAGGCTTAGTAAACACAACTGAGAGGATGGGATGTTGAGTTCAAGTGAGAGAGCAGCCCTGATCGCATAGGCTTAAAGGGTGAGCACACGGGATGGAACACGGAAGGCAGGACGGAAAACAGCTGACAGGGGTATGTGAGGCAGCAGAACCCAATACAGCGGTTACTAAGAGAGTAATTCCTCTCTGTGTTGCTTTTCACCACCTGAACCCACTGTGTTGTTACTCCCACCTGTGCCCTCCTTATGGAGTAGAGTGGAATACAGTAGAGTGTTTTAGAGTGGAGTATCGTGACGTGGAGTGTCAGAGTGGTGTGCCGTGGAGTGTGGTAGAGTGGTGTAAAGTGGCCTAGAGTGGAAGGTCATAGAGTGGAGTATCACAGAGTGGAGTGGCATGACATAGACTGGAGTGGCGTGAAGTGGAATGGCGTGTAGAGTAGCATGGAGTAGAGTGGCATAGGTGGAGTAGAGTAGCATGGAGTATGGTAGAGTGGAGTGGCATGGCATAGAGTGGAATGGTGTAGCATAGAGGGAAGTAGAGTGTATTAGTGTAGAGGGAAGTAAAGTGTCGTAATGCATCATGAAGTGGAGTGTGGTAGAGCGGAGTTGCGTAGAGTGGAGTATACATGGTGTGGTAGCACACTTCCATTACAGACAACACATTTACAATTAAAATGAGACCTACAATTTTCCTGATAAAACTATAAAGAGCACAGATGATAATGTGTGGAAATGGCATCACCAAGTGTATTGATCTGTTTTGATCGTATTAATGTGTTTCATTTGTGCGTTACTAATTCTTATATATTCTGACAAATTTGCACAGTTCATTTTACAGACATTTACATTTTGTTGTGTGCTAGAAAAAATAACATACTACAGCCTTCCCCCTGGCAACCCAGCAGGAATGTCACATAAATCCTCTCAATTTGAAGTCAAAGAAAGAAAAGTATACACCAAGCTCCATTCGAAGATAGACCTGACATTTTACCTAGGTTTTAAATGCACAGCAATTGAGACAAGACAAGAAAAAACGTTAAATGCCTGTTTACAGAAAGTGAGCATTCGTGAAAGAATACAAGGAGCGATGATGAACAGGCAAGACTCCACATGAGGGACAAAGACATGCTGGACGGCCTAAAACAAATAAAGCCAGCAAATAGAAAGCAAGAAAATGTGAGTTGCAAACCACAAAGCCAATGGTAAGCAAAAGGAGCCTCCAGATTAATTGCAAGTCTGTGATTCTCCTTATGCATAGAGAGATCTATAGGCTAAAAGGGGCTATTATTGCACTACAATTTGGAAAACATACCTACAAAATTTGAGAAGCGAAATGCAGCGACACTAATTAAGATATTGAGACTTCCTATCTATTTTTATTGAAAATGCTCTCCATTTGCAAAACAAAACCCAAACACATAGAAACAAATCACCCTTGATAAAGCTGAATGTCACAAACACCAAAGAACAAAACACATGTCCTCTAGTAAACAGCCCACAGAGCAATTTCATGAAATATTGTGTTGATTGTTTGGAGGAAATAAACAATCCCAGAAACAAAAAGAAAATGTTGAAGATTTTTTTCTATAACATTAGGTTTTCTTGCTAACATTACACCGCAAAATGCAAGAGGCCTTCAGAGCAAGGCAACAGGGACACAAATGAAAAACCAGAATCAGAGTCACATAAATCACAGTCTGGATACTGCACTGTCCACCACAAAAAATACAATTTGTTTGAAATTCCTCTGCACAACTCATTCACCAATTAAAATGACGATATCCCATAAAGCGCCTACATTCCCTGAGAGCTAACATTACAATGAAACTCAAAATCCTTGGAATCTTACGAGAAGTATTTTCGAAAAACGTGTACAAGTTACACGACAGGAAGATTCCATCACTACCAATCAGCACATTTGTATTGCTGGGTCAACCTTGCCTGAACTGCTGAAATCCAAATGTGGCATCCAATGGTGTAACTATGAAGGAGTAACCCTCCTTAACCCGATGCACCTTTACTTAGGGAACACTAATGACTTTACTCAAATAAATAAAGATGGACGAGAGAAGTGTTTAGATTGCAGCCACTAAACGCGAGTGTCCCCTTAAGTAACTGCCCTTACCATGCATTTGTTTTGTAACTTTTTATTGAGTTCGGGTGTTGTACTTGCAGGGCAGCCTCTCCTACCATTCCCTCCAGTCCTCCCACCAAGAGCTCTTGATCCTAACCAACAGCATATAGAAGTGAAGCCTCGCACCAATTAGCTCTTTGCAAACGTATTAAAATGATGAACACTTAAAATGAAAAATATAATTACATGGTAGGAGAGATAATTTGGGAAAAGTATACTTAATGGTAATAATTAAACTGTACTATTCAATTAGTCGAAGCCAAACATAGTGATTAACTGATGCCAACAATCTTCACACACTGTATAATTTTAGATATAACGTCAGATTCGTGACCTACCTTGCCAAGATAGGTATATTTTTCTGAGTGGCTTAAAAAACAGAATTACAGTTCATCCTCCGAGATTTCAGGCAGCAGAAAATAATGTGTGTGCTATGAACCTCTTGGGGAGCGTTGTGTAAATCACGATGTGGGTGGGAAAGGTATTTATCAAATGCTGTATTACCATCCAAAAATTTCCAGGGCCCTCGAAAAGAGGCCTTTATTATTTGCTATAAATTACAATCCAACAGCTTACCTCCCTCATTGCTGCTTCAGAACTTTAGTTGTGGGTTACAGCAGGAGTAGTTGGAAAGCAGCCCAATGCTTAATTTAAGCAGGTGGTTTCTGGTACTGGCACTCGCACTTAATTGTCAACATCGGTACTTTTGATGGTCTGTCATATGGTGGCGATGTCTAATTTAGAAATAAGCACCACAGTCCTTTATTAATTCTATTTACATTAAAAATGACTAATACCTGCTGCCCAAGCCATTTTTATAGTGTTGGGCGCCTTGCATAGTCTTGTAGGGGTGTGATGGTTAGTAGTTGTATTGGTACTGTCATTGGCAGCCCTGGCAGGTGATGGTGCAAGCTGCAGTGGCCTTCTGACGAGGGCCCTGGCACTTGTGTTTGTTTTTACTGCACTGGAAAGCACACATTCACCTTCAGGAGGGGTCCTGTCTCTATTGACAGGTAAAGCATATTCTAACCCAACTCAATGGTACTCGTTTTATTGATCTTGGAAGGATGAACAGCAGAGTGGACCCACTGGAATTCAAACCTGTGACCAAGGGTGAAAGACAGGTCTTTATAGTGGATGCATTAATACACGGTCCCAGCAGACCCGGCTTGGAATGCACCTTAGAGACACATGATGCCACAGCTCTAACTACCAGCTGCACGCACATCACTACAGTAAATTACACATAACAACCCATTTCACATAGATCATCGCTTAATTATGCAGCCTCACAGCGATCTCCTATTTTTAGGTTACCCAGAAAACAAATGCACGGATTTAGCAGAAGGTGATGACATTTTCTAAACTGCCCTCTTTTGCATATTTGAAACCGGACGGCGAAGACTGAATAAGACCTGAAATGGAGATTATTACCTGAAAATCCTTCTCTGCTCTAGCAACAACCGACTCGGCCAAGAGTTCATCCGCTCCGGGCCATTAACTGACAAACCAGCCATTACCTGCTGAGAACTACTGATTCTTGGTAGCCAGCAGTCAAATTAATTGCAGAATGTTTCTTTTTGGGACACGGTCATGGTTCATTGTATATTCCGCTTTATTACCCAGCAATATTGCCGGCGCAATAATAAAAGGTCTCACTCAGGCAGTTTGATATGCTAACGTTCCTTGGATAATGTGAACACATTGGGCTTTTAAAATGTACTTCATTCAAAATTGTTCATTAGTTCTTCCATTAAATGAAAAAATTAAGTTCCTGTTAGACCAACAAATATAGTCCTTCCCGTGAGTATTGCCCTTCAGACAGTCTCACACATTGAACTCTATTTGCAAGCCCTTGGGAGAGCAGAATCCAGCCCCCCCCCCCCCCCCCCCTGCAAGAACAGGGCGTCAGTCCCTACGGTGCCCAGGGGCGGAGCTTGGTCAGTGAGATTGGGAGGGTGTGGGCTTCAGATTTTCCAACAATCACACCGGCACATAATGTCAAAATACATTACACGGCAAGCAGGGAGCATGTGGGGATAAGGGGCAGTGGCAAGGGAGATGAATGCGGATTGGTAGGGGCACTAAGTGAGAGAAAATACAATATTTTGTCAAATAACCAACATTTTGAAGTATTTCAAAACAGCGGGAAAGTCTGTGTTTGGCTTCATTGTTTGTGTGTAAAAATTGCTGGTGAAATCCGACAGACACCTCACCATACCCGACTTAAAGCACCTGTACCCAACTATTGGGGGTTTAAACACCCCAAACACCCCCCATGAAGCTATGCCCCTAATGGTGCCATGTGACCCAGCAGAGCACCACCGCTCAGCAAGTTCAGGCTTTCCCAGGCAGATGGAAAGCACAGCATAAGTGCACCTCTGATAGATGAGATGGATCCTTGAGCTGATCTTGGAAACCACTTATTATCCAGGAGGCAATGCATGAAGTGCGCTACTCCTCTGGTGAACTATCATTAGCACATTTATTGGAATGTTAAGAGAGGCAGCCAATCGCATGCTTTAGAATGCAGTCCGTAACTACTAATAGAGACCCTCAGCAGAAGCTCTCTTAGCAACTTAACTTTGAAGATGTACAGGAAGATGGTGGTGGTGAGAGAACTGACACATGAGTATGCTACTGTCATTAGTGACCTTGGAAACAGTCAATGAAGCTAGTTATTGTCCATCACTACCTCCATGAACCTTGCCCAGGCCCATAAATATGTGGCGTCAATAAATAAGCATTCTTGACTGACTATACACTCACAATGCAGTATTTCGAGTTAAGCATCATCACTCGTAGATGCATACTATGGCATCATGACAGGCTGCAAAAGGCCACACAGGTCATTAAAGGCCCTCACCCCACGCTGGAGACAAACGTCTGTAAAGATGTAAATAGACTGTAATGTTTGTTATAGTCATATGTCTCAGTTACACTGTTCTGCCCAAGTCAGAAGGGCTACAATCTTCTCAAAACATTCCACTCAATGAGAGAAGAATACTCGAAAATAAATAGTGCGAAAGATACACAATCAAATATTGTAGCACAAAGTCTATACCAGTCATTTTTGGCCCTATGCACAATATTGTCTTCAATGGAGCTCCCAAGCTTCCGACCTTATATTTTAAGCAACATTATCCTTGGTCGGGGGCCGCTCCCAGGTAGCTGCTGACTGGGGGCAGCCTTCTCAAGGCCGCCAAGCAGGGGCCCATCCTCCACCACAGTCCAATAACTACCTGGGAGCCCACTTCCCCTCAGATTAGAGTCTATTGTACAGCAGGCACATAACATTTGGGGTGAAATTCACAAAACTGTTTGAGTGATGGTATGTCTTTCATGGTACTATTTAGGTGGAAGGTTACAAGAAGCATATCTGTTGGATTGGTTTGTGGTAAGACTTTTCA
This sequence comes from Triturus cristatus, assembly GCF_964204655.1. Taxonomy (NCBI): domain Eukaryota; kingdom Metazoa; phylum Chordata; class Amphibia; order Caudata; family Salamandridae; genus Triturus; species Triturus cristatus. Next base: position 378,655,202 of record NC_140593.1, on the reverse strand, counting down.
TTTGTGTCCTATTGAAATGCATTGTAGTGGATGCCTAGTATTGAGGGTCACAAAAGGAGCATAAAAAATGTTGATAACAGATTTTAGTCACAATGAAAATCATTTATTGTTGGTGCCGTATTTTACTTCAGGAAATGTGATGAACTCTAGGGTGAGTTCACTCTGTGGAAAAAAATAACCAAATGTTATTTGATGAACTGCAAAAAAGTGTGGTTTTCCTTCAAGGTTTTCTCATTGAAATGATGGTTAATATACCAGAAGTTTAAATGAGGACACATTTTCTAAAAGTTAACAAATATCTTCCTCATCCATGTAACAAAAAGTCAGACTTGCTGTGTAAAGTATGAACTATTAACAGTGCTAGTCTGTCAGTAGGTTCCACAACATTCGGCTGCAGCTTCAAAAATGAATTCTCATAAACGCATGAAAGTATATACATAGACTAGGCTTTGGGTCTGCTCCTTAACTTCATTGGATAGATTTCTTATCTATATCATTTCCCTGTTCCTTACTTGATGGCTTTCCTTCCAGTTTAGTGTTTGTCCCGCCTCTTGGGCCTCACTTCTTTATCATGTTCTGATTGGATAACTTATATCCTTCCACTACTCACAGTCAGGGCACTACTTATTTTCTTTGGCTTCCAGCACTGCAGGGGAGCAAGTGTTTCCACTCTCTCTCTTTTCATTGCTAGCCACTTACCCCTTTACGTTACCAACCACCCACACCTTGTGCTTTCCAAGTTGTTTTCTTCGGTTTCATCTCACCCTACTCCTCCCCGTCCCTTTCAGATTTTTTAATTAATCCTCTCGCTCGGGCTCCTCCATTGTTCCCATGCCCTGCACTGGTTGCTAACCCCATCCAACATTCCTACTCCTTCTTTGCTTCCCTACCCCTTGTACGTGCCATCTTGGAACAATATATTTTTGAAAAGCTGCTGTGCCATAATGCGTTCTGACTCATGCATGAACGTGCACTGGCTTCAAAATCATTTTTTATTGTAAGTTAAATATAAAGTAAAGTAAATATAAAGCAGGCAGTATAATGGGAAGTGCAAAGCGCAAGTTATTTGGAAATGACAGAGGGAGAGGCAGGCAGGCCGTCAAATGTTAAATAATCCCTCTTGGTCCGCAATGCTAGAACCATAACCAGGCTGAAGGATAAACCTAACAGACAATAGCATTAGGTGAGAGGGAAATGCTCCACTTGGTTGAGCCAAAACTTGATTGAGAAAGTGTCAAACCTTCCGCTCAAGCCATTCTTATAGCTTTGGGGTCCAGGAATAGTCCAAATTGCAACACTTGTAGGAGGGTGATGGTTAGCAGTTGTGTTGTTACTATCATTGGCAGAGCTGGCAAGGGAAATGTGTGGGGCAATGTGTGGACAAGAGCCGTGGAACTTATTATTATTATTTTTTTTACAAATTAAGCACTACGTCAGAGTGCCAAGCGCTGCCTGCACTGTGCTGAATGACTCATCATTTTTACACTCCAGTGGTCCCAACCACTACCAGTAGTGACCGCTCATCACAGCTCTTTACCCCTAGCATAAGTGATCGCGTGGATCCAGAGGCAGTAAGGCAGTGGTCTAAGAGAACTAGGTGCCAGTGTGTTGTAATCGTGCTATAGGCAGCTGTCTGCTTGAGGGTGGGCTGGAGTATGCTCTGGAGAACAACAGTGCAGAGGGATGCTCACTTAATCCACACCTCTATTTTAATAGAGAGCGTTGTGAGAATTCATGGAGAAAGGTGCAAGAAATTCAAGTCTTTGGGGACGGAGCTCTTATGCGGATGAAACAAAGGGGTGTTCGGCTTGGTAGTCATTATCTGGTCAATTACACTCATTTATTATACTATATTTGTATAAGTTTTAACACAAGTTACTGAGTTTATAAAAAGAGTCCGAATCAACCATAAAATCGGAGATATTCCAAACAAGCCTTTGAAGACTCACAAATGAGTTAATATGCAAATGTATGCATACATAATACACAGACCGCCGACAACAGCTAGCAGCATCTTAAGCGGCCATTGCTAAGTCTATGTGTCCCACATCTGATCGGGTTAGACTCTACACAAGAGAAAGGGCACCTCCACCCGAGGCAGCAAGTGCTAGGCTCCTCAGGAGAAAAGGTTAATAAGTCTACCAATGGCCACTTATTAGTCATGTGTTCGGAGTATACAGGTGGGCTCACGACTACAGAGAAACTGGACTACCGCCCCAAAACACCTTCCTTAGTGGTCCTAAGTAACCACGTGGATACAACCAAAACCTTTGGACTCTACCGTAGAAAGCAAATCTTACACTTGAGACATAAAGGGGGAAGGATTTCCAACTCTGGGACTAGCATCTCTGGTCATCCTGCGCCTCCTTTGAGTTTTATAGTGTACTCTGAGCAGTGAAATGCACCCAGCGGATCAGACAGCAAGGACTTTCAGATTCTCCACATGAAAATGTAACCCCCCCAAATTTTTGTTTGTCCTTGTTTGGTTCAGTCACGATACATTCATAGACACGGCTCTTTTTAATACAGATTTGAGCAGTTCAGTGCTCACAAAATGCGAGTTATGCAGCCTGCAAGTGAACCCTGCAGCTGTCTGTGCTGCCTCTTACAGACTGCCCAAGCCTTCTACTCATCCACATTACTGAGTTGCACCTTCAGCTGCACTCACTCTGCAGAAGGGGCAGCCAGCCATCCCCAAGAGTGGGAGTTTCTGGGCTTGACACTTTTTACCCCTGTAACTCTGTGCGGCTTTTTCTCCTTATATCCGGGGTCCAAATATAAGCCCAGGTTTGCAGCCTGGTCTTGCAAAGTTGAATACACTCGCAATTCTTCAAACCCAAAAACTAAAACTTTGAATTGTAAGAGATCCAACCATTATTTGGAGTTGCCCAATAGGCACCGACCTATTAGATTAAAGTTGGCTCCTGATTAATATGAATTAAATGCTAGTTCAGGGGAGCCAAGCCCAAAGCAAGAGCAACCCCAGGAACTAGAATAAAACAAAGGGCAAATGAACATGTAATTAGAGCAAAACAGAATCACAAAATGGCATCAATCAGACAATGGTGCTTCCGGTGTAGACACAGTGCAGGTGAAAAAGTGATACGGTGATAGACTGCACATGTACAAAGTGCAATGGTGACAAATACAATCATACTTTTTAAACTCAAACTCATCAACTGATATATGGGGCAATAGTTCCATAATTTGATTATGGCCAGGTATAAATAGCCGATAGGCATAGCCGTCGTTCATCAAGATTTCTGGGGCAAGGGAAGTGACATCACACGCCCTTTGACCACAAAGGATTGCCTCCTTGTCCACTTTAGCTCCTTTACAGGCTCCTATTGGCTGCTGAGGCTCTAGGGAAAGGGCCAGAGTGTAAACTTCAGAAAGTAAATGAGGCTCTTAGAGACATCTTAACTTGCTTTTACTGATGGTGCCGGCTTGACAACTGAAAGCAGGGGTCACAAGACCACCTCCGGGGTATCAAAGGGCCAAGCCAGGGATAGTGGCTACTATATTTGGCACCTCTAATTAATAACCATTCCAACAGAATGATGCAGTAAAGCAGCACCCTCATGAGGCATCGCTTGTAGCCCTGGCACTGCACGGCCAGAGCGCTGACGCGGAAGCACAGGAATGCGATGCCTCTCAGGCAGACAGCAGGAAGTTCCTACAATGTGTTTGATCTGCCTCAGCAGCATAATTACACCACACAAGCTTTTCATTAGGTAAGGGAAGCCAAGTAAGTACTAGCCTGCCAGGGATCCCAGATCTGAAGAGGACCACAACATGGCGGCTAAAGGAAAAACGTATTATGGACCAGTTCCGCCCAGAGAGGGTCTCAGGCCTTCAAGTGCCATAAAAATCATTAGCGAGATCCGGCTGTGTGGCTCCACTGTAGCACTCTGCACAGCCACGCCAGACAGGCCCTTTTCATTCTCCTGCCCCAAGGTGCTTCTGGGTCCTAAACTTGCTGCAGGAGATGTGATCAAGGTGGCAGTTTGCGCGAGTCACAAGAGGTGAAAAGGAGGGAAAGTCTGCTTTTTGGTGGTCATACGTCAACACAGTGACTAACATTTGGGACTGTGAAGAAGCGCAGAGCTGATGTATTCTGTCCAGCAAATGACCCGTGACTCAGACCATCAAATTGATGTGAGATCAGGATGGTTTTATCTGTATGAAGTCACATGCCTGTTTATTGTTTTATGTGCATGTTCTCCACTCAGGTTCAAGGACAATGACACTGTCCTGCTTGATGGACTTTTGGAAACGAATTAAAATGTTTTAAAAACACACACAGTGACAGCCACAGTCCCAGAGAGCAGCTCATCATCTCCATCACCATAGCACAGTAAGGCCATACCAGGGGCAGAAGGCCTGCAACAAAAACAATTGAAACCTAACACAACAAGCCCGATTGAAACCTAACACAACAAGCCAGTGAAATGACTACCATGGCTTGGAGGAAGTAGCTGGCTGGAAATGGTGGCCTGGGGGAGGAAGAGTTGTGTCTGCCATCAATGTGACTGTCCTGACTCATCCGCTGCTCTTACCCTCGTCTCAGGCAGGCGCGTTCTTCCTGTGGTGAGAAAAGATCCTTGCGCGGCACCAGTCCTGGATGAAAAACCTGGCTATGAATTGGAGCCTGTGAGACTGGAGTTAAAGTGAAGATTCGGATGAAAGAAAAACTAATGCGTTCTTCGGCAATAGATGGACCGAGTACCATGATTGAAAACAGCCTGTGGTCATCACGTAATGTCCAATAAAAGATCTATTAAAAACAAACATTAAGGTATTGTGATGGGTATGTATAAGGTACTGGGTGGTAATGGCTCTTAGCAAATAGTGTCTGTCCTTCACTGAATGCTTTAGGTGCTGATGGATGATTGGATGATGAGGACACTGATTAAAAGGGCCTCCCATTCAACGCTCTGGGCTGACTCCCCACACCCTCTTCACCACTCGAGGCTCTATTTAGGTTTGTGAGAAGGCAAGAAAAGAGAAGTATACCTTTCATAAGTTTTACCTCTCTCCCAGTAAGAGCTATAATTGGTGGCAAGACTTTATGAAGGATGCAATAAAGGGACAACATCATTCATTCATTCACGCGGCTCCCTCACATTAAGTGTACTGTCTGAGGGTGCAGTGATCTCAGCTACAGTGTCAGAATCAAGAAGTCATGCACCACAATGTGGCAGCTCATGGAAACAGACAAGGGACTCAATCCTTTTCTGAGACTTAGATAACCAAAAAACAACAATAGTGCTTGAAGAGGGTCCAAGGGAGTCACAGGTAAGCATAGGCTTGGTGTTTCAAGACTCGAGCAAGACATTACTTTTTTTTAAATTAGGGTTTCCATTTAAGTGTCAGTCAGAAGAAATATTATGCGACTCCGTTCTAGGGGGACAATGGATGCATATGCTTAAAGCACCCCTAGGCAGCTTAAATGTGAACAAACAACTTGTAGCCCCAACCTCAGTTGCAAGTAGGTGAGACTGTGACACTATCAACGAGAAAGGACCAGTCACAAGAATGCACCGATTGCCGCCTCCGTTGGTGCTTGTGGGGGCTCTAGGGGTAAAAATACTACAGAGTGTATCATTATAAAAAACAGAAGTTAGAATGTGATTTCTGTTAAGAAAAACAGTGAATTTATTCATGGGTGCAGTAAGTGAAAAGAAAACAAATCAGTTCTCTTTATACAAACCCGCATCATTAGTATTGTCGTACTGTTTCCACTTTTTAGTAGGAACTGTTCGTTTGTTGGACAACATAAATGTTGGGATAAAGCCAGATTGATTCTGCCCACCCCCTCAAGACATGTTGGCCTATTTACCTGCTATCTCTCAGTGCCACCATAAATACCCTTAGCATGGTAACAATGGTTTGGGCAACCTCAGAAAATGATAAACCTGACTCCCCAAGGAATCGTGGTAACAGATCTAGAACCTTTTCTCCAAATCAATCGTGCTCACTCAGAGAGATGCACAAGAAATACACAAAGGGGCGTTTTCAATATCACTTGAACCATTGTGATTCTTGTATAAAATATATGCGCTACAATAATCAATAGACAGAAACAGATAAAAGTTATTAGCAATATAAGGACAGTGAAAAGAATGAACGATTCCACCATCGTGCTAAAACAGTGTATATATGCTGGCATATATGTACTGGGTTTAGTGTACTCCGACTAGAAACTCCCTAACCTAGTTGCCTAGGGTGGGTGCCCTGCCAAGAATCCCCTACTGGATGATCTAAATCCCCATTACCTGGAGGCAAGGTATGTAGGACCCCGTCTTGGTCACAAATTGGGCATCCCTCCTCGCAGAGAGTAAATAGGAATCAGCTGGGCTCAGACTCTGACACAGCGATGACCTCGAAATGATAGCAGAGTGCTCCTCTAATTTGAACACATAAATACATGTGTTTATAACAACAGTATCCATGCTTCCATGACGAGGCTTCAGCCAGGCTGACATTGTTTATTGTCTCTGGTATAGTCCTGACACCTCATGGACAAATAATAAAAAAATACATTTGCACAATGTGTGTTCAGGCTTTGTACTGAATGTTCAAGGTATCGTGTAAGTGCACTTACTAAGTGGAATTGTAAGCAGTGTGGTTTCCGAGAAACTAATCCTGTACTGTCACACAAGTAAATGTGTGTCAAAAATCATTGTGATAAAAAAGAAGGCAACTTTGGAAACATGTACGTGTGAAACGGCAAAGTATCTTCCCAGGCCTAACCAAGCCACATGACAGAATTTATTATTAATAAGGGTTGCAGAATGGTCCTTTGTTTGAATATACTTCTTAAAGAGCAGTGCACTTGAACAAAATAACTTTTCACTATTATTTTTAGATATTTCCTTTAAATCTTTTATTTTCAAATCCAAATATGATTTTACAAACAGGCAGCCAACGCGTTCCGTTCAATTCGGCAACAAGCCAAGAGAACTTTTTCAGGGCTGCAAACAAAATAACATAAAACATATATAAGACAAAAAAACAATATCACTTGACTGACGGACATAGATACAACTTAATACAATAATAATACATACTTAAATGCAACATATTCAAAACATTTGACCTTCATACCTAAATACAAATTAAAATAGAGCATAACGCTCAAAGGACTTAGGAACCTTGAATTTACGTCATATGGTATTTCTTAATATTCATAATTTATATATTTTTTTCTAAAACATTTTTTATTAATATTTCTAGAGGAAAAGTACCTAGACAGAAAAAGAGAAAAAAATCATATATTTATGGACAAAACACAAGAACGTGACATTTAGTTTTTGTTGATCATCTACTCATCAAATTAAAGAAAAAGGGACTCGGTAATCGAAATCTTTGCGTAATCCACATGCTGAATAAATACATAATCAGTCGTCTAAAGTATATCTCTAACTCAGCATCTATCCTTTGTTTGAATGTCTGGTTAGAAATTTGAGACCTGTTGTTGACATACCTCACTAGATATTCTTTGTAAACCTGTGCTTTAAATGGGTAGGTACTGTCCGGTACGGAGTACCTACACTTCTTAGCACTGCTTAAGTCCATTTAATGGGAGAGTACTGACACTTCTCAGGAGCAAACAGGTACTGTAAATAGTGAGTACGTGCAGTGGCGACTGGTATTTAACAGCAGTGGGGGGTGGATCACGGGGGAGGAGGTGAAAACAAAAATACACTGTCTGTTGCCGTCGCTGCCGACGCCTCCTCCTCTCAGTCCTCTTCTTTGCCCGCTTCCACGACAGGAAGCTGGAAGCACCCGGCTCCCAGCCTCCCGATAGCCAAACACAATGCTGCAATGCGTTAGAGAATGGGAGGCAGGGCATGTTCTCCATGTAATGCAGCCTGCATGAAAAACATACAAAGTACTCACGGCGGTTGGCTCTTAGGAGCCATCTTTACTTTCTCTTACTTATGATATATAGGACACTTTCTTTTACTGATAATATATGACACAATATTTGTTGTCATGGATGCAAGTCACGAAGCTTAAAAGGGAAATATATTATGCAAGCAAGGTGAAAGACTAAGACTAGTATGCCTTTTTATAAGTGTCGATTTATGAACACTAAATAATAAAAAAATGCTGATGAACGCATTAAAAATGACGTGTCTGCACAAAAATAAGTTGCTGACATTCACTTGCCATATTAAGACTGTTTCGTATTTAATCCCTTCACATGTGATATAAAGATATAATTGTTTAGCAAAATGTATGTCCCTCCTATACATCGTATGCAGCGACTTATGATCATACTCCTGTGTTTTAATTATAATAAAAAGCTCTTTAACGCGGGTTCATGTGTGCGTGCAATGGGTCAGGCCTACGGAGAGAAAAGTTAAAGCTGTTCTGCTCCCCTCCCCCTTTCACAGTAGTAAATGCGGAATGTGACAGGACGAACGATGATACAACAGAGCCCCCTGCAGACGGACACATGTAATGTAGTCTCTAACGACAACTTACTCAAACGAGTTCCCAGTTCGCAAAGCGTCCCGTCACATGAAACACACTGCCTCCATAAAAAGTATGAATTATGTTTGTACCCGACGTGCTCGTTTACTTTGTTTTAAAGCCATAGCTGATATTGCTACTTCTTAATGTCCACTTTGCAGACTCAGGCGAGAGATCCCCATTGTTTTATGAAACACAAAAAACAAACAAAAAAAACACAAGAAAAAAAAAAGCTTACTTTACTTTGCATTTCTTCTGCTTAAAACTCGAGACAATGACGAGGGAGGTATAAAATAAAAGAGATCCAATTTCCCCAATATATATGTACCCTTACCCCTCAATGTACATAAGAAATACTATAAATACTAATACTGAAAACTCGCTGTGTACCAGTGAGTGTGGTGGCCACAAGTTAATTCCCGAGACTCTGCCAAGCATCAGCCTTTGGGAGGGGGGCAGTGCCACCCTCCTTCACACTGTAAATGTAGGTCTGATCTGCCACACCTGGGAGCTGTGTTGTCTAACTGCATCTTTCTTATGGAAATATGCTTTGGACCAACACAGGTCCTACAGAGCGTGGGGCACAACACTATTCAAGCTCAAAATGAACAATTAAGGTGTTCCAAACTGTAAAGAGGCAGGGGGTGGGAGGAAAGCTCTGGGGTCATTACTAATGGCCAGACTTTATCCTTTAACCTTCTCGGGACCCCATATGAAGGGCCACATGTACAAACGTTTTTGCCGGTCGCAAAAGGGCCGATTCCCAGAATCCGCCGGTTTGCGAACGTGAAAAGGCTTTTTGGGATGTAGAAAGCTCTATTTGCTATTCGGCAACCTATTGCCGAATCGCAAATTGGGTTTGCGCTTCAGTATTAGGAATGGGCATGTTTAAGGCGTCCCTTCCTAATACCGAATCGCAGTGGTATGTGTGAATGTTTTGCGACCGAAATGCAGTTGCAAAACATTTGTACTATACCACCAATTTCAAATTTGTGGTAACCCGTGGGGACACCTTCCCATTTGTGAATGTTTTTAAAAGCAGTTTTAAGAGCAGGCAGATGTCCCAAGGACCACACTGCCCACTCTTAAAAAATGAAAAGAAAACTTTCCTTTTAAAAAAAATAAAGAAAACAATTTTATGAGCAAAGTAAGACCAAAATGGCAAAAAAACAAATAAGGGGAACCAGCAATATGAATTTTTACAGGTTTATTAAAAAATAAAGTTAAAAAGAACAAAGCGTCAGGCGCCAGTCAGACTGATATGGAGCCCTGGTCGGATATAACAAGTGGATTGGTCACAATGAAAGTTTGAAAATATTTTCAATTTCCAAAACAGAAAGGAACTTTGTAACTTTCTGAGATGAAAAATCCTCTTTAGGTGGGCTGTCGCTCAAACTGTAGCTGCCCCCATGGTACCGAAGTCCGGACTCTTGAATCAGGTTGGTCCCACTGGAGCTTTGGAGATTTCTTGCTAAACATTTTCTACCAAGAACTGGACTTAGACTTTTGATCGGGTCGAAGCCTAAATGCAATCCAAAGCCATGAAACTGCCTGTTGGATAATGTTTCCCGCGTGTACCCCTGAAGCTCTGAAGGAACAGTTATTTTTAAAGTTCCCAAACATTCTTCTGGTGCCCAAACAATGGTAGTAGTACACTTCTATGGCCTTAGGAGAAGGAAGAACACTTAGAGATTATCAGAGTGTCAGAGACCAACAGCAAAGTCCAGTGCAGGTCCAATTGCCAATTGACAGCAGGGTATTTCCAGGAAAAGGTATGTTGCAGCCTGCTGGATACCTGTAGCCCCACAGATCAGTCAACTGACCCTTGGAGTCCACTTCTTTGTTGATTATTCCTATGTACCAGTTATAGCTTGCCCAGCAGCGATGTCGTTTAGAGCCTAATCACTAGAGAACACGTCACTTCTATTGTCAAATGTGTTCCACTCTTAAATATTAAGCACTCTACCCTGAGGGCATCAAAGTGTGTTGGGGGTCACTTATTTAATATTTAAATTATTTTCTACAGAATAAGAGCTCATAATTGTAAGAACTCAAATAGATTTTTCATGTTTCCTTTGGTTGCTGTTTTTGATAACGTGATATGTGACCTTTTTTGGTTTCAAATTACAAATCTGATGCTATATAAATACTTTGGGCCTTATGTAGGTGGGCTGGCATTTACCACTTCATAAATACCGAATCATACCGATTCGGTATTTATGAAGTGGTAAATGCTATGTAGGTAATTGTTCGGTAAATATTACCGATTCGGAAAAATTCGGTAATTACCGAATCGGTATTTACCGATTCGGTAATGAGGCATACCTTCCCATTGATGGGAAGGTATGCCTCATTACCGAATCGGTAAATACCGATTCGGTAATGGGGGAGCACATGCAAGGGTGGCAGGGTGTCACATTGACACCCTGTTGCACCCCTGATTCGGCCATGTGTGCACATGTGGCACACATACATGCCCTGAGGGCATGTGTGTCTGCCACATTGCACACATCTACGGGCAAAATATTGCATTTACACACATATTCGTCATTTACCACCAACTATTAGTTGGTGGTAAATAACGAATCCCCACACACACCACACAGTCCCCCTACATCTCATTTCTGTATTCAGAATTTACCGAATCGGTAAAATTACCGAATCGGTAATTTTACCGAATCGGTAATTTTACCGATTCGGTAAATTCCGAATACAGAAATTCTCCCCCTACATCTCAAAAGCCAAAATACCGGTCGGTAACGGTATAATTATCGAAAATCGGCCGTTACCGACCGGTATTTGGCTACCTACATGAGGCCCTTTGTCTTTGCATCAATGTTTTTCACTCACAACGTAAACACACATTTATGAAAAGTTGCATTGATGTCATGTATGCAAGACGATGACCCGAAACAACAAGAATCTCTGCTATTTTCAAGTTTTCCACAGTACTCTATTGTCCATGTTTTTGACGATCTGCGTCCATGAGTAATCGGCATCATTGGATTCCGGGTAAAAGAGGTCTAAAAGTTCAGGGCTCACTGTTGAGATCTGTGTATGATCCACAAGATGTAAGTCAAATCCCAGCAAGGCCGAATCAGCCATCCATTGTAAAAAGGATGGTAAAAGGAGTACCAATTTTAAAGGGGTAAAAATAATTGTATATAAAAATGTTCTATAAAAAGCGCTATGTAAGTAAAACATTTAATTATAATCATGGGCAACAAGAGTAGAAGAATCGAATGGGGAATTGTGAGGCACATTAACGCTAATGGGCCAGAGTTCAGCTCCTATATTACACAATGACACTTCCACCAATACCACTTTGCCCAGTTGGCAACATCTGGGAATTCATATGGAACCCACTAGCAACACCAATTTGAAGCTTAAAATAACACAAATTCTAAACAGATTATTAGTGTGTAAACAGATTGTCACTTGCCACATCAGCCAGACAGAATGCTCACTCTATATTTTGTGACAGCTATAGGATAATTTGTTTTCCGATATTGTGTAATATTGAATTTGATTTGCTACAAGTGTTGCCACCCTCATTCTGAGGTGCCAGGTGTTATTTGGTGCATAACAAAGACCACCTTGAGATTTTAGGACCTGTTTGCTAGATTTCCACAGGCAAATAGAGACAAATATGTGGTTCGGCTCTTTCCGACTGATAAAACCGCACTGTATGTTACCTTGTCAGGGTGGTCATGGGCGATGTAGAAGATTACTGAAGATGATGCTATCAACCTCAACATCATGTCATACAACCCTTTGCACTTTGTTTTCGCTGAATCCAATCACTATTTGCACATGATTTCACCATTAACGCAGCACTCAGAAGGAGGTTACAAAATGGCGTGGACTACACATTAATACATTCACTTTCAGAATGCAAACAAATAACATCAATGATTTTCAGTATAACCATTGGCTCTGTGTTAGACCTGTTAGCCTTAGGGTGGTCTTCCCCCAAACATTTTGCCTACTGCCCTCCTGTTTGTTGATATTAGTTTTTGTTGGATTTAGGACTCTGTGTACTTTACCACTGCTGACCAGTTCTAAAGTGCTGGTACTCACGCCTTAAAACACGGTAAATTGGTCTACACCTGATTGGTACATTTAATTTACTTATAGGTCTCTAGTAGAGTGGTATTACATGTACCCAGGACCTGTAAATTAAATGCTATTAGTGGGGCTGCAGCACTTATTGTGCCACCAACTTAAGTAGCCTTTTAAAACATGTCTGAGGCCTGCCATTGCAACCTGTGTGCAGGTTTAAACTGGCAATTCAATTTGGCAAAATAAACCTCTTGCCAAGCCTAAAACTCTATTTTTAATACATATGCCACCCCTAAGGTAAGCCCTAAACAGCTCATATGGCACGATGCAGTGTAATTAAAAAGTATGACATATACCTTTAAGTTTTACATGTCCTGGTAGTGAAAAACTCCTAAATTAGTTGTTTTACTACTGTGAGGTCTATCTCTCCCACAGTAAAAAATGGGCTTACCTTTTTACATTTATTAAGTGATAAATTGTGTTTGACAACAGGTAGAAATGTAGTATGTGGTGTCTAAAGAATTGTCATTTTAAATCCTCTTTAATGGTAAAGGAGGATTTTTAAGTAACAATTCTGAAAATGCAAAATTTAGAAAGTTGGTATTTTCCTTTACTAACCATTTGGTGCCTGCAGCCTGTGCCACATGACTGATTAGAATGGCAGTCACCCTTTGTGCATTCCTCCCAGACAGTGAGACAACAAAGGGGGACTACGTGTTGGCAGCATGGGCCATCCTGTTAGGATGTGTGGGGTGGAGCTGTTTCCTGCTCTACTTACATTTCAATGGCGCTGCCTCAGCACACCCACAAAGACCTACACACACTAGCGTTTTGTCCACCCAGACGTCTTGGAACCTGGGCAGGGAGGAAGGAAATTCAAGAACCATGTGATCTAAGAACCAGAAGATTCTTCCACTTCAAAGCTGGCACTCACTCTTCAGTTCACTCCTGCATGTGCGGAGGACAATCAGAAGGAATGCCCTGCACCTCAGAGGACTGCCATGCTGCTTTAGACCTGCTTTGTACTTCAGAGGACTGCCCAGCTGCTGGAAGCTTGCCTTGACCCCTCCGCGGACTGCCCTGCTGCTGCAGGACTGCCTTGCTGCTTGGACACAGGACTACCAGAGTGACTACAAGGGCAAGCTAGCTAGCCTCCTGCTCTTAGCTACAGTGACACAAAAAGCTCCAACTTGAACCCTGGATCCTGCCTGAAGTGAGTCCTGTCTTCCAAGTGGTGCCCACCCAGTCCTGGACCCTTGGAAGTGGTGCTAAAGGTGCTCAAACAGCATAAAATCAAACCTTCTGACTTTTCAGCCACAAAGTGCCCTGAGAACCCAGAGGAGACCGGGCCTACCTGTACGTCGATCTGCCCAAAGTGCAGTGCCGGTCGGCCTGACTTTGCAGTAGCTCCTCCTACGTTCTTCTTCGCAGCAAAAAATCCAGTTCAGCAGCTCTTCGTAAAAGGATTTATCTGGCCTTGGGGAGCCTTCATCAGCTACAGCCTGCAGCTTCGTCCTGCTGAAGATTTTCAACTTCCAAAAGAGTGACAAAGCCTGAATGTAGAAAACTTCACTACAACTTCGTCCAGTGGCTCCCCAACGACGACGCCTCCTTCTTGGACCCTGCCGGCTGCCCTGCCCCGCCAAACTTTGCCTTCTCAGACATTTAAAAAAATTCTTTTAAGTCCGAAGATAAGCGGAGGCCGAGCGAAATCCACCTCATAAATCCAAACCACGCTCCAATGCGGTTTGCCATACCTTTCAACTTTGCCTCAGTCTCACGCAAATAGAAGCCCACAGTGGGCACTTTGAGCTTTTAGGTGCTAGTTTTTATTAAAAACACAAAAAATGCATAAGTCCAGTTCTACTGCTTGGATTTTTGTTGCTTTGGAGTCCAATAATTCATTACATTTTACTCGATTTTTCTAAATTGGTGTGGGATTTCTCTTGTGTTGTGTTTTCACTTTAATACTGTTCAAGTGCTGCATAAATACTTTACCCATTGCCTCTAAGGTAAGCATGACTGCTTTTGTGACAGCCTACGGTTACACACAGGTTCATTTAGCAACTTTTTGTGGCTCACCTTGAAAGGGATTGGGTTGTTGCTTGAAAAGGGTTCACACACCCCTCAACCAAAAACCCAATTTCATACACTGTGCACATGACTTCCATTTCAATCATTTCTATTTTACATGGATGACCTGAAAATCTGCCATAGATCAGCCTTCCTGGACCTGTATTAGATATATCTAACCTATCAACTTCAAAGTATGTAAGTACACAGGAACGTGTCACTGCCATACTATGACTCAAATAAACGATTATAGAACATAACACATGTATTTGTAAAGCGCACTTATCACCCATGGGTCTCAAGGCGCTGAATAACATGTTTTTTGCTACCAAACTCAGTGGTACTCTTTTTATCGACTTCAGATGAATGAAAGGCTGAGTGGACCCGTCGGGATTTGAACCTGTGAGCATGAGGTCGAACACAAGCCCCTGCATTGGATACATTAGTCCACTAAGCCACCGGACTAAATAAATACATACATTAATGAGTAGGCAGATAAAAGAAAAATGGCTTTAAACAATCACATAGTGTTAGTTGCCATTTCAAGCTCAAAAACTGCAATGTAGGGATATAAAAACCAAAACCCGTTGCTGTTTAGTGGGAAACCAAGGACTGATGCTTGGGTCCAAAATGACATTTTCATTTAACCGTGCAAAGTCAATATAGACCCCACAAACAATACTGGCTTCCCTTGGAGGGTGGGGGAGGGAGAATAAACATAGAAGGCGTTACACATTAGCAGTTCATATATACTACACAACGTATAGATGATAAACATTAAATTACAGAATATGCTCTTTGAATTTTCCAAATTATACGCTGTCAAAGGTCAGCTGTAGTCGCTTGGTTTACTCGGTTATGAAATGCACGCCACTCATATTAAATTTATGGACAGATACTGATTGACAATTATAATTAATATGCTAGGTGACAGTCTGACTTGTTCTTACTAGAGACCTAATCATTTCTAGTCTGTCTTCGGAACACATAAATTATGAACCATGTTCACCTGTAATAGCCTGAAAATGAAATCTCAGAATTGACATTTATGAAGAAAAATGGAAAAGTCCTTTACAGTCCAGACACTGCATGCAACCTACCGAAACGTGTGCAACACATCATGAAAACACAGGGCAGAGCAGATCAGCTCTACAAGAACATACGCATGGTAGGGGGTGGGGGAGAAAAGGGAGAGAAAATGTGAAAGTGAGCCAGAGGAGGGTGGAGTAGGGGATAGAAGAGAAAGAAAGCGAGAGAGGGGAAATGGAGAGATCCATAGAGAGAATGAGAGAGCAAGAGAAATAAAGAACAAGTGAAAGAGAATATGAGAATGAAAGAGAGAACGAGAGAGAAGAAAGGGAGGAGTGGAGAGAAAGTGAATGTGAATAAAAGAGTTGAGGAATGTGTGAGAGAAAAAAGTGTGAGAATGAGAGAGAGAAGGACAAGTAGAGGGTGAAGACGAAAGAGGACAGACATGGAAGAAAGGGGTGACAGAGAGCATTTGAGAATGTGAACGAGAAAAATAAAGGCTGTGGAAATGAGAAGGATAAATACGAAAAAACGAGAAAGGGGCAAGGAAGAGCGAGACAGTGTGAGAATGATAGAGGCAAAGAGAGAAAGTAGCTAGAATTGTGAGGAGAGAGAGGAAGAGAGATCACGTATTAGGGTTACAGATTGGCAGAGTGGTAGAACAAAAGAGAAAGAAATAGGACTAGTTTACCTTTTAAACAAAGATTCTTCATTTCAGAGCGCAAGTCACTAAATATGGAAGTATTATTTACATATTACACAGCAGAAATGAGTGGATGACAGGGTGCTTTGGTCCAAGATAAAATATCCCCATATTCACCGTGTTCAACAAAACTTAAACAAAACTCAAATAGTGTCTTAATAAGCTGCGCTTTTTCTGCGCTGACTCTACATAGTAAAAACAAGACCTCCGCTCCAATAAACTATCTATGCTAGTAACAATTGGACTGGAGACTGGCTTGGTCTCAGACACTTCAATATAATCTATTCATCAATGTAAAAAGACAAACAGACTCTATGGTTTCTAGCATTGCATAAAATACTATCAGGGGTTGTCATCTTTCACTTTCTCTACATTGCACTGCATTTAATGCCACAACAAACAAGATAGGTTTGCACAGTGCTTTTTTCAATTCTCAGAGAGTTTACTCTCATCACTCCCGACCTTCCACGATGATGACCAAAAACAGCTTTGCGACCTAAAAAGCGTCTACACCCTCCAGCACGATAACCACTTTACGAGGCTGTATGTCAAAATATAATTAAGAAAATGAGCGCCTGACATAATTTTCATGTCCTACATTTTACGACAATACCGCTTCATTGATGCAGATTTTTCATTGTTAACTCTTATGGGACAATATTTTTGTAAACAATATTTAGAACACACGATTTCTGTCAAACGACATTTTGATTATAATTTTCACTTTAGGACACTGTGACCTTTCTGTAATATGTGTACAGAGGTCAGCAGATGATAAAACGGCAAACATGACCAACGCCATTGGGGTACGATTTCTTTAATAATGTGACTCCCTAAGAGACATCCCAATTTTAGCGTGCAGATCTAATGAAGGTGACAATGAAGGTGACAAGTTCTTGATTTAAAAGCTCTGTCCATTAATCCATGTCTTACTCAACTCCTTTATATTAAATAAAAACACATTCCGCAGCTTTGCAAGATGGCTTACTTAAGCTCTCCTGAGGAGATGTGTCCTCCTTATTCCAGTGCTTAATCTGGACAGGTGGGTGAAGGTAGTGGGCTCCTGCCCTCGTTTTAGGGGTGCAGTACTTATTTTTTACCTTGATACTTTGATCCACAGGAATAAGAGTGAGATAAGGAGACAAAGTGAATGATGGTGGAAGAAAGGTATAACAGTAGCCATAGTTAGGACCATGTTTTAACAGGAAAAGCATTTTTTGGTTTGCTTATAAGTTTGGCTTTGTTTGACAAAGCTTCATGAAACTTTCCCATAAAAGGTCTCATCCATGTCAGTTCCTTCTTGGAAACTTTCTGGGTAATTCGTCAAGCGGGGGTTGAGAAAAAGAGGGAGACCTAAAATGCGTTTTCCCCATTCATTTTTCCTAAAGAAATTTAGACACAGCTACAGCCCAAACGGCGTGGAGGCGTGCGCGTAGTGTGCGGTGGCAGACGGTGTCCAAGGCAGCGGAGAGGTCTAGGAGGATGCGTGCTGCGGTCTCACCGTTGTCCAGCAGGGTCCTGATGGCGTCGGTGGCGGCAATGAGGGCGGTCTCGGTGCTGTGGTTGCTGCGGAACCCTGAATGGGAAGGGTCCAGGATTCTGTGTTCTTCGAGGTATCGGGTTAGCTGTCTGTCGGCGATCTTCTCGATGGGAGCAGAGAGATGGGCCGGACGTTCTTGAGGTCTCTTGGGTCTGCCTTGGTTTTTTTGATGAGGGCGTTGATTTCGGCGTGTTTCCAGCTCTCTGGGAAGGTCGCGGTCTCGAGGGAGAGGTTGATGACGTTGTGCAGGCGTGGTGCGATGGAGCTGCTTGCTTTGTTGAAGACGTGTTGCAGGAATGGGTCTGACGGAGAGCCGGAGTGGATTGTACTCATGGTCTTGATGGTGTCATCAGTGCTCACGCTGGCCCAGGCTAGCAGGGGGTCGTGGTCGATGATGTGCGGAGAGTCTGTTGTGTTGCTGTCTGTTGGGGCTGTCTGGGTGTTGAAGCTGTTGTGAATGTCTGCTATCTTGCGGTGGAAGAGAGTAACGAGGGAGTCGCACAGGGCTTGCGACGGCAGTATGTCATTGGTGTTGGAGCTGGGGTTAGAGAGTTCCTTCACGATGTTGAAAAGCTCCTTGCTATTGTGTGCGTTGTTGTCGAGTCGGTCTTTGAAGGCGGTCCTCTTGGCAGTCCTGATGAGGTGGTGGTGGTTGCGAATGGCGTCCTTGTGTGCTGCGTGGCTGTCCGGGGACTGTTCACTGTGCCATTTCTTCTCTAGTTTCCGGCAAGCTTGCTTGGAGGCTAGGAGTTCTGGGGTAAACCAGCTGGCCCTCTTGCTGGCGTCTCTGTGGGGGGTTTCTTCAGCGGGGCGAGGGTGTTGGTGCAGTCCTCGATCCAGCATCTGAGGCTGTGGGCAGCGTCGTCGGTGTTGGAGGGTACGGTGGGTGGGTTGAGAGCGAGGTTTGCATGTAGTTGGTCTTCGGTGATTTTGCTCCAGCAGCTGCGGGGATCTGGTGGGTTTCTGGAAGGTGAAGTGGACGCAGCGGTGGTCGGTCCAGAGGAGTTCGGTGGTGTGGTTGAAGGAGATGTGTGGGCTAGAGGAGAAGACGGGGTCGAGCGTGTGGCCGGCGGAGTGGGTGGGCGTTGTGACGAGTTGTCTCAGTCCGAGGTTGGCGAGGTTATCGATCAGGGTTGTGGAGTTGCTGTTGTTGTTGTTCTCAAGGTGAAAGTTCAGGTCTCCGAGGAGGATGTAGTCGGTGGAGGTCAGGGCGTGCGTGCTGATGAAGTCGGCGATGGAGTCGCTGAACTGGGGGCGGGGTCCGGGGGGTCGGTAGACGAGGGCGCCTCTGAGGGTGGAGTTGGGGTCTGTGTGGACATGGAAATGAATGTGTTCGGCGGTGCTGAGAGTGTCGTCGGTGCTAGTCAAGACCCTGATGCTGTTCTTGTGGATGATGGCAATTCCTCCTCGAACTCCACTGGTGCGGTCTCTGCGGGTGATCTTGTAGCCGTCTGGGATGACTATGGTGATGTCGGGTGCGGAGGAGTCGTTCATCCACGTCAGGAAGGCGACGTCTGGGGATGTTGTGTCGAGCAGGCCCCAGAACTCGACGGCGTGTTTCCGTGTGGAGCGGGTGTTCAGTAGGATGCATCGGAGGTGGTTGAGGTCTTTCTTGGCGGGTGGTTCGTCGGATCTGAGGCTGGTGTATCTGCAGTTGCGACAGGTGAAGGGGCCATGTGTGCGTTTCGGGGCGGCCTTGAAGCAGGTGTGGGTCCGTCCGGAGTTGAGGGCGTGCAGAGTGCTGGCATCATAGAGGTGGCGTTCCTCGTGGCGGGTGCGGGGACCAGGGTTACAATAATAATAGCAATTTGTGCACTTTTACAATGCTTTATTAGAACTACAATACATTTGATTTTGTACTTACATATAAGACCTTGCACGAAAAAGAAAGTGGAATGTTTGCAGGAAAGGTGGTGGTGACGTCACCAGGAACAAAATTGCTGTGTGCATTTCTTGTGATGCCTGGCCTTTAGAAAGGGCACAGTACTAATTTGTTTTAACATTTTTGCAAGTTAGAACTACTTTAAGGCACAGCAGTCATCGCCTACACTGGATAGAAAACAGCCAGAGCAACTCTGCTCGTCAGAATGCAACCGACTTTGCATGACTGAAGTAAGATCTCAGTGCTTGCACGGCCCATTTGTAATATGGAGCAGAGCTAGGGCAGACAAGTAAGGGGCCCTGCTCTGAAACAAAATGCTACATTATTTTCTAAATATAAAGAATCCCTGTTCCACAAGGAATGAGGCAGCGGTGGGGGTTGCTTGGTACTGCCTCTTTGAGTTACTGCTAACTAGCTTCTAAATTATGAATAGGACAAATGGGCCTTGTAACAGCAGCCCGGTGACCAGTGCCCCCTTAGCAGCACCGGACTCAGCTGAAATCCCACAAAGGTGAGCGCTGCATGTCCTCTGGAGTCAACAGGACCCATGCCCAAGAGAGAAGCGTGCCAGAGACAACAGTTCTTTCAGTCAGCCCTCCAAAGATCCCTGGCTTGCATAGAAGTGAATAGAGGTGTCTCCAAAGTCAGCATATTTCATTTTCTCCTCTTACATCAACAAGATCATCATCCCCGCACGGGCTTGCTACAACTTGCGCGTGGGGGCAGGCATGCAACCCACAATACATCACAAAAGGCTCAGCTAGTATCATTACAGGACTGTTGTGTCCAAATGAAACCTAACTGCTTGAGTTGCGAAAAGTCAACAAAACATTTCTTGAAAATTCTCATGAACCTGATCAATTCATGAGATCTATAGCAATGCAGAAGACACACGTTCTTCACTAGTGGCATGGTAATAAGGAATGTAGGCACCGTGCAGAGAGCATTGGCTTTTTGCGCTTGTTACCAATATAAACACATGTGCTCTCACCAGTGGGTTATAATGCCAAACCCACTTACACGTGTAGCACTTTGAGACAGTATTGTTTTATTTCACTAAGTAAACTGCAGACTTTTCTTTTAACAGGACATCACATGACGGCCCTGATTTAGAGCACGCCAGTTGACCTGCAATGAATCCCCGACTGTGGTAATGGAGTTACTGAAACCAGTAATTGTGAATTTAGTGTAAAGTCAGAAATAAAAGGGAAATAGCGTGTAGAATCTGACCTTCAGACCTTTTTCTGTATTTACTGGAACAAACCAAGCATCAAAATGTTGTTAGTGCTAATGGGCAAGGGTATCCCATGCAGAGAGGTGGTATTACTGTACTTGCAAAAATCATGCAAAGTGCATGAAAAACAACTATTATTACATTGATTGTGATTTTAGCACCATCCGAGAAGGATAGCTGAAACTTGACTATTACACTTGCCCGCTATGCAACTCTGGCATTATCTGCATGGGATCTAGATATGAATGTGTGTACAATCTGACTTTATTTTACACATTTGTGTAATATAATGGTACAAAAAGTGCTCATTTTTTTTAAACATAGGCTATGCCAAGATTGGAAAAGGACTTTTCTAAGCACATCTTTTGTAAGTTACTAATTCGTCAGGGCCGACAGAGCGAATTAGACTTTCTAATAAGAATTGGGAACATTGCTCCCTATAATGCGGATGTAAGTAGCATGGCACTGGGTAAAGCAAGAAGCTTCCTAAAGCTGGATTTTCTTGGATTCGCAGCAGTGCGCAAAGCACTAATTTATGCTGAATGTGTACACTTACCGTGCACATGTGTGCGCACACTCATAGGTAATAAGCATGAGTGCAAACTCCTATGCTGGAGAATACAAGAGCTTTCCAATACTGTGAAGGGGCTGGTCCGGGAGATAGGAACAGCAGCTATCTTAAGTGAAAGTCTATTAGAGTGATGCTAAAACTACTGGGAACACAATATTGGTAATAGTCATAAAAATGAATATGTATGTAGTGCACACATTTGAATTTTTAGTAAGGTCATGGGTATTAAGTGTTACTATTACCAAACGTTGGGGGTACCTTCTTTATCAAGAAGCCAGGATGAAGGCTGCCCTCAGTCTTTGACATCCACATCCCTGGGGGAGGGAGTTCACGCCACTGAGCTATGCTGCAAGCCTACGAACGCCCAACTCCTGGCTATGAGCATCACCATCTAAACGTTGATAAAATGGGTACCATTTGTCTTGCGTAACAATATCTGCTTCTGTATAAAACACGTATACAGCTATACCGGCATATGAAGCGCTATATCAATGTAGGTAATAAAGTGAACTCAACGAATAATAAACATGGGAATTCTAACATATAATCATTTCAAAAGTTGTTACCTTTCCCTGCAAGAAAAAAAGTCCTTGTGACAAATATGTGTTGTAAAAACATGCTGAAAAATAGTTTAAATATATGGCAACAGTGAATCCTTGGGCTAAAATGATAACATCAAACCTTGCATACAGTGTGATGGGTTTGTGATCAATACTGAGAAATAATTCTACAAAGAGTTCACAAAACCTTTGTTAATAAGAGCACGCATTGCTCAAAAGGTGATAGATTGCATATTAATTAGGTTTGTGCATTTTACAAAAAGGTTAGGAGCAACTTTCATACTTTTAATATGTTCCTGTATCATTGACTACGAAACACATATTTTAAGCAGACCCAATTGTGAATCTGGCAGCCAGAACAACGATTATCTTATCTTCGCCGGTGCCTGTCTTACACCTTCCTAAACAGGCCTGTCAGTCAGCACTGAGCAGGCACACATACTTGTGGACAAGATGTTGCTTTCATTTTTATGGCCGACATATTGTCAGCATCATGGCCGCCGCATCTCCCTCTCTCTCTCTCTCTCTTTCTCTCTCTCACACACACACACACACACACACGCACGCACGCACATGCATACCAGGTGGACAGCCTGCTGAGAGCTGGCAAGCCTAGCTGACTGCAGCTCAGAGC
This sequence comes from Triturus cristatus, assembly GCF_964204655.1. Taxonomy (NCBI): domain Eukaryota; kingdom Metazoa; phylum Chordata; class Amphibia; order Caudata; family Salamandridae; genus Triturus; species Triturus cristatus. The sequence goes on along the minus strand of NC_140593.1, from coordinate 378,632,430 downwards.
TGGAAGTCAGTCTGCGTAGGGCACGGAAGGGGGAGGAGGGAAAGGAAACTACACAGTGGCAGTACATTTTTTGAAAGGAGGATAAAAAAGGTTCTTTAAAAAAAAATATTACATTTTGTCAGAATCAATCATTACATGTATATCAAAAACACTAAGAAAATAAGAAAAATAGTTGAGGGGTAACACCAGTGGAAAACACTTGGGTACATACATGGAAATGCAATAATCAAACCACCCACTTTGGGTTGGGGCTGTGTCCGAACCATAGACAGAGATATAAACGGGAGAAAAAAGGAATAAGTGAAAAAGGAAGGATATAAAAACAGCCAGAGGCCAATGAAGCCCTTCAAGTCCGCTATAGGTTAATCGCAGTTAGGTCTGCAGAATATACTATGAATCCCAGTGGAACTCCAACCAGATTCTGTCAAACTTCCTAAGCGAACGAGTACCTCTTACTTCGGCCAGAGCAAGTTCAGACTCCTATATCTGCCGAATGTTAGCCCACGGCGGGACTGAAGACTCCCAGGGTCTAGCAATGCGGAGTTTGAGCGAGACAATGATTATAGACAAAAGCCATCTCAGACCAGAATCATATTCCATTCTATATCCCATCATTATCTCCTTAGGGGTAAATTGTGTTTCAAAACCACAGAATAATGTTGTCAGTTGACTCTCCCCTGCTCAAACCTCCTGCAACAAAGGATGTCAGCAGCAGGATATCCGCACTTAGGGTAGCTAGTTTTATCAGCGCCAATATTTCCACCCCATCTCATAATTTTCACTGGTGTGTAGTATAGCAAACAAATGGTCTTGAATTGCTTGAGCTTAACAGAGTGCATGAACCCCTCCACCGTCTCCAAAGCACTATACTCCTGTTGGTACAATCTCACAGGAAAGCATCTTAATCCACTTAGCAACTAGAAGTGGGCCATCGTCCGTCCTATGTTCACAGAACCCACGATAAATTGTACTAATTAGGGATTTCCTGCTAGCTTTATGCAGGCGTGTCGTGATGTTAGAACCTACCAAGTGGATAGGAGTCTTGCATCTGAACAAAAAGTAATTCCTCAACTGCAGCTATTTAATAAATAATGTTGGGGAATATCGTAAGATGCTTGAAACCCAGCAAATGAGTGAAATCCATTCAGATCATACATCTGCCCCACAGTTTGTGCCCCTAATCGGGACCAAGCCCTGCACGTAGAGTCATGAAATACCTCCCGCCCGGACTGTTGCAATTTATTAACACTAGAGAAAATTTAGCACATATCTCCCGCCAAATAAAAATTATATCCTAATGAACTTAAATCTAACCCGGTAATGGTAATTGGGGTCCGCTAATCTGTAGAGAAAAAGCATGCAATCAGACCCCAATGCCAGTCGATATCCTTGTATTGACAGGTCTGGTTAGATTAATTGTAAGCAGATTGCGAAGTCGGCCGGCACACGCTGCCCAGCAATACAACTTAAAATCTTGTAGCTGCAGCCCACCCTGCCTGTATGGAAGTTTAAAGATTGAAGAGCTCGTCGAGCCCACATATATCCCCAGAGGAAGCTATTTATGGCTCCTTCAAGCCGCTTGAAATACAAATTAGGGACCCTGAGTGGGATTTCCCGAAATAAGTATAAGAATTTAGGTAGTATCAAATTAGCCAAAATGTAAAGACCTAACTGTTCACCACTACATTGATTTCTTACTACTCCTCGCACTTATCCTCTTCCTACAATCCAACTTCAGTTCGATACATTTTACCCACTTCCCTTTCCTCTCTCTCCATGGGGTCTGGTTGCTTCTCATATTGCTATTTTTTTCACACCTATGCTTCCTACATTTTAGCCTTCGTTTTCCTTTCTAGCCCAATGTTTTTCTCCTCTCCCCTCTACCTTCTACCTCACCTACACTGTTGTTCAGTCACTTCTAAGATTACCTGTGTACAAATATTTGAAATTTGATTCCAAATAACACACTTTTGCGGAGTGTCTTATGTTTACCTGGTTATTCCACATTCATCAGTATTGTTCTCTATGTGTAATGCATTGATACTTGTTTATGTTGGATTTTTGTTCCCTGATTCCTCCTTTCTCTAGAGTTTTTCTGATGTTCTTTGTAAGTAGATTCTCTATTTCCGTTGTTGTTCTCTATGTAAAGCCCTCTGATCCCTGCTTTTTGGTTAGAAGCATTAAAGAAAAACACCCAAAAATACTAGAGATGGATAATGGATGTTTTAGCAATGCAGGACAAAATGAACACAAGGACAACATCATAAACAAATTATTCAGTGACAAAAATGGAATACAGTTGATATTAGAACAGGAAAACAAGTATTCCTAGGTGCGACCTAATTGGCGTCACCGGGGCGATCAAAAATGTCCTAGATTGAGACTTTTCACATCCAAAGAGAGAGAGATTTGACAAGTGTGGCTTATCTTCGATGAGAGGCTGCTCGGATTTATCAATTCCACTATGTTACTGACAAAAAATCTGATAAATTCACAGCCCTTGCTGTGTACAACACACAAGACCAAAGGCTGAAGTGGGCGGGATCTATTGGGAACAAGGCTCCCAAGCCTTTTTTTCTTTTTCAGAACGGTTCCCATAGCTCCTGTGCTGTTAGTGGCATGCCTGCCAACATTCTAGAAGAGGAAAGTGAGAGATCAAAAAAATATAATCTGGAGAATATATTTCCCACATCAAAATGTATTAAAACAGAGGCAATTTCAGTCGAGAGACAGCCTAAATGAACCTATTTTTGCTTTTAAAAAAATCAGGACTTCAGTTATGTTTCTTACTCCACCCCCACAATCACTGATCCCATGTGTGCTCGGGATCAAAGTTCTCATAATTTTTTATGCACTTCCATCAAAGTCTCATAGGAAAGGCAGGCTATGTATTGTGACTGTTTAGACAGTCAAATAGCGCTATCTGCATGTTTCAAATTGTTTTGAAACTGGTTCATGTAAAGATTCTGCACGTACACGGCCCTTAAAGATTTCCATTTATTGTGGGCATTTGTTTCATCTCAGTTGCTTCTGAAGCCAAACCCCCCACCGCAACCTCTCGTTCTGAAACCCTCAGCGAGGGGAGAAGGCGTCTCTATCAAGAACTACAACAGCGCCACCTATGGGGCAGTTCTTCACTTTCTCTAACTGAGTGATGCCGGTAATTACTCAGGCCCGTGATATAGCTCCTTTATATTATTAAAATATGTCCCGTTTATTGAGGAAGCATAAACGTGCAAATACAGTAACTGTTTCTAATGCTTTTTAACTCAGAACGAAAAGAGAAGTGTATACAAATTATCACGTGAGCTCAATGGAAAAACAGTCAAACGAATAAAGGAACTCTTGAGATAATAAAAACTCAGCCGTGTATTTTGCACTGGAGACTGTTTAGGATTTTAAAACCGGTCATTGATACAGTTCAACAAGCCTCCCGCCGAAACACAAATGTTTTGCCTGTAAATGCGAGAATGCGCGTATACAGCTAGGGCTTAAAACGGGAGGGGTCAATTACGTGTGCCTAATATGCCAAAGGATTCCTTCTCCTACAATGGAATTAAAGAGCGCAGAGGCGAGCGATACGTTCTTCGCCGCAGGCACGCGATGCTGGGAAGCTGTCTGGCAGCAGGGCCCTGCAGGCGATCATAAAATCAGGTAACGTGCACTGGGGTGGCGGCGGGAAAGCAAATAACACATGTTTAGGGAAACAATGGACTTCAAAAAATGTACTAAACCTTAAAGGCCTGCCCTACCCAATGGCTAACTTGTAGAAGTGACAGAACACACAGGAATGTGAGCAGTACACACAGCAGTCGAAGTGCGTTAGATGCATGGGAACTAGGATCCTTCTGAGTGCAATGGAAGCGGGGTCAAAAATGTGGCTGAAAAGAACCAACGGCAGTCTTTTATTGCGCCTTCGTGTAACTGCATTTAAAATAACGCACACACCTTAAATGCAGAGCAAATGTAGTTACACTAATCAGTGAACAAAAGGTCATATATATCTGGGTATTACTGGCCACCTAGCAGATTAATGTAAAAAGAAAGTACGATAGAATAAGTCAAGTTGTGGAAAATGTTAGGTGAATGCTCAGATGCTGTTTCAGTGATTCACCTTGAAGTTTGAATTCATACATCTCTCCAGCCGCGGCTGGTGCAGGTAAGACCGGTGAGGTGGGCAGGCGGGGTGCGGGGGAGACGACAGACGAGGGAAAATACAATTTAAAAAAAGAAAAGCACTTACCTTGCGCTCGCCGCATTGCCGAGTTGGGGACGCGGCAAGCGCAAGGTAAGTGGTTTTAAAAATGTTTTTTTTCTCACTCCTCCTCGTCTGTCGACTCCCCCCGCAAACACTGTTCTTATCTTATACGTGGCTGCATCTCTCTTGGTTGTTTTAGAATGTACAGATTCAAAACATAAGGTTTAGGTAAGTTTGACTACAGGCTTACAGCTAAAATCTGTTATACTACACCCCCCGCAGGGGTTGGGGGTGCCGCCGAGCTCTTTGCCAGGGCCGGTTTTCAGCCGATTTTGTTACAGGGCCGATTTTGCAGCTAAGCTGCAAAAATGGCCCTGTAACAAAAACGGCCCCCCAGGGGTCCAAAACCAGCCCCCACCCGTGCGGCACACCAGGGGATTACCCGGTTCCTGCTACAGCCAGTCCGGCCCTGCGAAGAGGCCAATAGAAAAATATTTAATCACACCTGTTGCCGCACTATCTTTCTCTCTGACATAACAATGACCAATCTCTATGTCGAGTCAAAAAACCACAGGCGAATGTTCAGTGAAACAACTAGGCCAGAAAATCTTCTAATGGCTTAATAAGGGGACAGGACATTTCCCACATCCTGCACACCCACACATTTCTATGCACATGAATATTTTGAAAATATCCATTTTTATATGTGTTCCTTCAGATCTTGGGTGGATATTAATAATCAGTGGTGAAGCGCCCCATACTCTTCAGTAAGATATTTTTTTCTACAGTCTGTTGCTAGAGCTTGTTCTTAATTCACACCTCTTGGGACAATGATTGCAATGAGCCCCTTAATACGGTTATTGTAGTAATTGTGTTATACATAAAGTCTTCACCTAGTAATTATCATCACTAGTACGGTAAGCACCGAGTGAGGGGGCTGCGCCACAATTTTGATCCTTGGAATGTAGTGATCCAGCAGTTGTCTTTGGAATGGGTGTTTCTTCAGTTTGTACACTGATATTTTCTTGCAAAATGTAAAGGGGAAAGTACCATGTGTGGGTGTTTCCTCTATAAAGCTACAGGTTCAGTCCAAATCTGGAATACTATGAGACACATAATGAGCCCCATAATTGTGCTCTACATGGTGGGCCTACAACCTAAACTCATCAGATTAATTTCCTATTTTTTGCCATAATCCTGTGATTGGCAACATGAATTTTATATATATAAATATATATGTATCCAAAGTTACTCCTGCAAAATTAAGTTCACAGAACGGCACTCCAAGTAGTGTTGTGATGCTTATTCAGCTTGGCAGAACAAACATGTGTACAGCGTCAGACGCGTTTCGGCTTCCAAAGCCTTTATTGGAAGCCGAAAGGCATCCAACACTGTACACGTTTTTGTTCTGCCAAGCTGAATAAACATCACTAGGAGTGCCGTTCTGTGACTTTAATTTTGCAGAAGTAACAATAGATTTATATACACCCGGGGGCGGGCGTTGTACGAGCTCCCCTGACAATTGGTCTGCATGCCATGCATACACACTGATCAGAAAATAAATATATATATATACATATATATAGATATATATCTAAATATATGCTGAATTTTCTGCTCATGCTGCCGCGCTGCAAGAATTGCCCGCACTCCAGGTAGATCCAAGTTTTTATTTTGCTGATCCTCGGCTCCAACCCTTCAGCCTGGGACGACTCCTGGTGGCCGACGGCACTGGGGGCAGCCCCGACATCCACCAACCACGCACGCAACCTGGGAATCATCCTCGACTCAACGCTCTCCATGACCAAGCAAGATCAACAGGTGGATCCCGACAGATACAAGAAGAACAGTCACCCAGGCCCTCGGCAGCAGCAGACTCAACTACGGAAACGCTCTCTATGCAGGAGCCCCGACCAAGCTCATCAAACGACTGCAATGGATCCAAAACACCTCAGCACGACTGATCCTCGACGTACCACGCCACAGCCACATCACCCACCACCTAAGAAACCTGCACTGGCTCCCCATCAACAAGAGGATATCCTTCAATCTCCTCATCCACGCACACAAGGCACTCTACAAGATCGGCCGAGCCTACCTCAACAGACGACTTTCCTTCTACATCCCCAACCACCAGCTCCGCTCCACCGACCTCGCACTCACCACCGTCCCGTGCATTTGAATAACAACCATCGGCGGGAGATCCTTCTCCCACCTCGCCGCCAAGACCTGGAACACCCCCCCACTGAGCCTACAACAGACCCGAGACCTGCGGACCTTCAGGAGTCTACTCAAGACCTGGCTGTTCGATCAGTAGCGCCCCTCCCCCCGCGCCTTGAGACCCTCACGGGTATGTAGTGCACTCTACAAATGTTTGATTGATTGATTGATTGATGCGTATCAACCAAACGGTCTTTGCCAAAGCCATATATATATATATATATACATGTAAAATAAAAATAAAATAAATACAAAGAAAAAATAATTCGAAGATCAGAGGATTCCTTCAAATGTGCAAGTTAAGGTAAAGTCGAAGTTTACAATTTTTCCTTACAGTCACTGGACTGACTTCCATAACCCTAACTAGTTAACATGTTTGAAACACAGCAAAATAATGTATGATTTTGGTTAAAAAAAAAGATGTAAAAGTGTTACATTGTGTTTTCTATCTTTTTTCTACAACCAGATATTTATGTGGTGGTTACACAAATCGAAAACTCTTTGTTTTCAAAAACTGAAGTGTTTTTAATAGCTATGGGTAAACTAAAACGTAAAGCTGTTACAATTCACTTCAGATACAATGAAAAAAAAAACGAGTATTTGCAACGTCAACAGATCTAGCTTTAATGTGCTAACACCTGGAAACAGAGTTTGTGAATGCCTACATATAAGCAACTTAGCTTATTAAAGCCAAACCAATTTTCTTTTGCAAAGCTTTTTTGTGTGTGAAAATAGAGGTGCAAGAACAATGGATAAGAGCCAGATAGAGAAAATAATTTGAAAGGTCATCCGGGGAAAACAACTGAAAACAAACATGCATGGAAAGTCAATGGGAAGGACACAGGGGAAAAGACAATGAGGAAGAGAGGCAAGCAAAACATGCACATTTATCCTTACTAAACCATTTAAAAAAAAAACTAACCCCCAAAAAGTATCGCTTTCTCTGTACAGTGCATTTATGAGATAAATAATTTAAAGTGAGCTGATTCAGCATATTTTTCAGAGTTTTGCGACAAGTAAAAGTGCCTTTGTAAATACAGAAAAAAGTAATTTGCAGCTACAAACCCTGTCATTTTGCAAACTGTAGGCTTGGGAACCACAAAAAATCAAGCCTTTACTGAGTAAGGTGTTGAGGTAGGCAAGGCAACGAAAAAACAGAGGAACCGAGCTTTAAGAGCCCGTTTCACGAGCCAAGCCCCAAAAATATTTGGCATGAAAATCAGACAACAATCATCACGTTACAATTTAGTGAAGTATCTTCGAAATTCAAAAAAGCATATTTCTTTAACATAGGGAGGCATTTCACCCTAATACTTTATATGTCAACATTTTCAAGCTCAAAAGAGAGAGATTTTGAAAAACAAATCGGTGGAATGTATTTTCCTCATTGAGTTACAGGTCTGTTGGCATGTATGTAGTACATCAGATTGTTTCAAATTCCTACTGAGAAACACTTGTACCTCGCTGTGACAACAATGCTATTAGTGAACTAGGAGGCAAACCGGTTGTCATGTGTAGGGCACGATTCTTAAATACAGAGCAACATTATAGTTTATTAAATCAAACACGAGAGGTTTTTGTACAGCGCCAGGGCCGGACTGGCCATAGCGGGCACCGGGCAATCCCTCGGTGGGCCGCAAGGGTGGGGGCCGGTTTTGAGCCCCTGGGGGACGCTTTTGTTACAGGGACGTTTTTGCAGCATACCTGCAAAATCGGCCCTGTAACAGAATCGGCCGAAAACTGGCCCTGGCAAAGAGCTAGGCCGCACCCCCAACCCCCGTGGGGGGGGGGGGAGCAGCCGAGCACTTTGCCAGGGCCGGTTTTGGTTCCCAGTCCGGCCCTGTACAGCGCACATCCTGAAAAAGTCATTCATTTGAAGGTGCTCTGATATGTGATAATGTACACAAAGGAGGTCCGGTGACTAAGTATTTGCATAGGATCATACAATGTGGTCAAGCTGGAAGCCAGTATTGATCCTAGATTGTCCAGTTTCACACTGTGCAATTCAGCCACTAGATGGGTATCTCTTGCAGATATCAAAAGTTAATGATTTTTCCTTAATTATTGGCAGAGGAGGTTAGCATGTGGATGACAGGTAGAATCTACATTTTGTTTTTGGCAGTTTCACATGCCACGAACCTTGCCCACAGACTAGCGTTTCACAACAGATACAGTTTTTGTAGTCACTAAGCCACGGCTGCTCCAAGAGAACCTCCAGCCGAGCCTAGCATCAGGCTCGAGCCGAGCGCGAGCTTTCAGCGGCTCGCCCACCTCTACTAAGCAGCGGCGTCACTATGGGGGTGCGAACCGCACCGGGTGACACCCTCACATGGGGTGACACCCAGCAGGGCGCAGGGGGAGGGCGAAGGCAGTGTGGCGCGAGGTTGCCTGCCTCTGATCACCAAGTTGTGGGCCCATCTTTTGAGCTGTCGGGAGGCCTGCGAAGACGACTTTCAGGCACAGCAGCTCTGTGTACAAGCTGAGGCCTCTCGCCAGCTAGCCCGGCAGTTCTTCTCTTACTGAAGACAGTGGCTGCAAGACGGGGTTCTCACTCTCTTTCCTCTCCTTTCTTTTATTTACTCCCCTGTGAAATGGATCCAAAAAAGAAAATCACTTTTGCTGGAAAATCAATGTTGTATTTTTCTGACATTTAATTCCAAAGTGCAGCATCGGGAATAAAAGTTTAAAAATATGCAAAATAAATAACTAAATAAAGTAAGACAGAGTGGTAGCAAACTGGCCAGATTGATTTTATTCACACCCAAACACATTAGCGCCACTTTTACAGAGTTTGCCAGTGAAGCGCTATTTTTGTTGTCTTGGCCTTGTTTTCCCAGGGCTTGGAACTAGTGCACCAATCCTGGAGGTACTGCAATGTGAGGATTGAAAACAAAATTTGTACTGCTGCTCTGCATCTAGGGATGTTGTCTTTTTTTACCATACTGCTTACGTTTTGGCACTATGGCCAGAGCTGCTGAATTTGGAACTGGGGAACCAGGTTCAGCCTTAATAGCCAGTCCACCAGACCACTCTCCTGAGAGAGCACTATCTCATGCTACACCTTAGAAGGCTTCGCAAGACATTAGAATCCCTGGTGTCGTAGCACCAGCAGGTGCACCCTAGCATGACAAGTGTAGGTTAACCTTCAAGGCTTGTCCACCACTAGTCATACTGAAGTTCACCTCCAGTCTTGCGGGCAGGCCTATGAAGCAGCACTCCCTAGAACAACAGTGACCCTGTCACTGAGATCACAGGTCCCTTGAGAAGGGCCAGCTCTAGGGCGGTGCAACCGGTGTGACCGCACCAGGTGCTGACTTTAGGTGGAGGCATCATTTTTGCAAGTCTATTATGGTTTTACAAGCGCTTGCTGCCTCCTTCCTGGCCTCCAGCAATTTTCGGTAACAATAAAAATGTCATGATGACTGGTGATTGATGTTCTTCCTAGAGAGAGATCGGAATTTTGTCTAATGGAAGATTTGACTCATGGAAAGGTAGCTCAGATGGTTAATGTACCTGCTGCAAAGAACATGTACCATGCAGATCACAAAGTGCACATAGTGTAAATAGGCCAGTGGGCTACTGCTTTTGTCAGAGAGATCCTTTTGTTACTTGCAGTTTATAAGTTAAAATCCTAACATAGAATAGTGAGCTATTAACTGCCATCTACTCCGCAGCAACACAAGTCACATTTTTTATTAACTTTTGATACGTTTGAGCTACAAACAATTTATTAGTTGAAATGGTCAGATCATGCTGCAGATCTTGCATTATGAGGCAAATATGGCAGAGCCATTATTATTTAGAAAACATTTGCAAACTAGGATTTTTAGCCATTCATGTTTGAACTGCTGTTGTGGAAAAGGGAGAAGTGCTGATGACAGAAACTCCATGGCTCGGAGACAAATGGCTTGTGCTTTTTATCGTATTTGGGGACATTCTGTGATTAGGAGTATATCCCACTTTGTGAATACATTTTACCGTCAATAACTCATTATAACCTTAAATAATCATGTGTATCCATTGGTTGATAAAACTGGTCAGTGAAACCAAACAAATACAAAAAATTGGGATGTTTGCGCATTCTGGCCACACCTCTGGCTCCGCACACTGATCCAATCCTTGGGTTATTCCCGCCCTCTGATTCTCTGCCCACAGTTCCCCTACTTTTTTCCCCCCACTTCGACCACTGATATATCGTGTTGCTGGATAGTGGGAACACCACACCAGTACAAAGTACCATACTTATGATATTATAAATTCCAATAAACTGTTGACTAGCAGGTAGCCCACTGTACAACCTGATTAATGAGTCATTATCACACTGTTGTTAACAGGCACATTTTGTAAATATAGGACCTACATTTACAAACGTTACTAAGGATTCTGTATGGTCCCGTTATTTGCCAACTGTGTCCACTGGCGGACTCAGAGCGGAGGAGGTCCATGCGGTAAGTCGTGAGGGGGTGACACCATGAGTTTCCCGCACCGGGTGACACCAACGCTAGTGACGCCACTGCTACTAAGGCAATATTCAGATTAATGCGTTCTGTTATTGCCACTCCAAACAAGCAGGGCATGAAAACTTGAGAAAAAGATGCAGAAATCGAAGAGCTACAGTACCTTTTTTTTTTATTATTGTTGAAAAAAGGACTTAAAAAGAGTCTAGCCAGCAACACATACTGAAAAATATTTAAGGTTGAAAAATGAACAGTGAAATTATTAATTCAAGGCAAAATAAACGAAATTAAAATTATGTACAAAATAACATAAGATCTTAAAATAAAAAAAATTATATACACAGAAAAAAAAATGTCACATCAGTCTTGTGCTGAAATAGCCTTCTACGTCAGGTGCTTAGAAGCACATAATTAAAATACTCCAACCAAAAGCTGGATAAAATGAGTCATTTAGGTAACGCACGAGTGCAAATGTAAAAGATAGCACATCTCACAGCATTTAACAGAATTCAGTCACAGCAGGGAACAAAAGGAAACCTGTCCGTTTATGCTGCTTTGCAGTAATATTCTCTATACTGTTTGCTGATCCCAGGCTTTTTTTATGGACAGTAATGAAAAGATTCGCTGAAGTCTTATATCCTATTTACTGTCGGAGTTTTAATCCCATTTGGGCGCAAACTACTGTTTGTGCCCAAAGCGATATTGGTCCGCACAAGACAAGATGCTGAAATATGTTACTGTGATTTTGCAATGATTTATTTGATTTCAAGGGCAAAAATCAAGATGTCTAATACAATTGTAATTGATTATCAAAAGAATATAAATTGAGAATTAACATGTAGCGTTTCCCCAGGAATCATACAGCGATGCACATACAACTGTGAAGGTCCACATATTTAGTATGGTGCATATTTCTAAAAGGAGAGCATTGCTGATAGATAGTCCTTAGTGGTACTTTTGTGTAGGTTTAGTCTGACCAAAGGACCCTCCTTTTCTAATATACCTTTGCATATTCTGACAATAGACTTACGTACTGATCAGAAAGGTAGAGCATGGATGTGTTTGCTTCATTACCATTTCAGTGGAAGAGAGGCCGCCATATGCCAACATAAAGGGTATATTGCCTATACAGTACATACCTGTGGGCCTACACAGTGGTACATAGGTTGTGATTACACTTCGGTAAGCCAGTGGCGTAATGAAGCTTGAGAGGGCCCCCCTGCAAGTTCCGTGGAGGGGCCCCCTCCGGACTCAAACAGGAGCTCTCCGGCCAAAGCACTGTGCTGAGGGGGCCCTGTGGAGCATGGGGCCCCCCGCACCACGAGGGCTGCGGGGGCCTTTGTTACGCCACTGAGGTAAGCCCAAATGGGCTCTATGCGGGGGGGACAGGATGAAACTCTCCACAAAACTCAGCTTCTCTGTGTATCTTCTCCAATATACATCCACCAGCTTTTTCAAGAATAGACTTGAGCCAGCCATACTGGCCAGGAGGAGCTGTGGGCGAAGGGAGGTTCAAGTAGATGCATTATTACACCCCCCATCATGCAAACTGGGATGCAGCACTCTGCTGTGCCAGGCTTGAAGTACATACAACTGGAGTGGGTTAGCATGTCAACATGCCCATCCACTCCCACTGCACATATTGATCTGTGTGCAGTGCAATATGACAAGCCGTTGACTGCATGAGCAAGATGTGTACTGAAGTTCATGGATTTCTTGAAGTTCCACCTGCAGTATGTTTCATTGACCATTTAATGATGGAGCTGTTCATTAACATTTAGCAAAAACCCCATCCGCTAGCTGAGGTGGTGTCAGGGCCGGCTTTAGTGCTGGTGGCACCTGGTGCGACAATCCTCTTTGGCGCCCACAGACACCATGACCGCCTCCTCTGATTCTCTCACTACCACGGGCAAAAGTGCCCCTCATCTCCCAATCATAAGTAATTGCTAAATACAGCGCCCCCCCCCAAACTGCCCTGAGGTCAGGGCCCCCTCCACAAGTCAGCGCCCAGTGCGGCTGCACCGGTCGCACTGCCCTAAAGGTGGCCCTGGGTGGTGTACTCCTTCCTCCTCTACGTATGGCTATAATGTCTTAAACCAGGTTATCTTACTTCCTTGAAGAGCACTAGTTATGCAGAGACAGAAAGTCCGGCTTATCATTTTGATAAACCCTCAAGGACCACATCAGAGCGGATGCAGGCACACATGCGTGAGGGGATATTTCATGCTGATACCGTGGTCAAGGAGGTTGGGAAGTCCACGGCCAGGGGAGTGAGGGAGCAGCAAGTTATTATGCACATTGTACATAGGAGTCTCTCTGTGTGCTCATTGTGTGCTGTGTTTTTTTCAAGTTGTGACAAAAAGCAAGAGGATGAGTTCGAGGTCATGGAGTTGTTCTTCGTGAGCTGAATCTCTCCTTGTATCCCTAGACTTGTATAAGTCCTGTGGTGTTGTCCCTTGCCTGAAATTCCCTCCCTGTGATCTGTCCCCCTAAAGGGGAGTTACACAAGTAGGCATGCCAAGCAGTGGTGTATGTATGTGTATGGCACTAAAGCCATCTTGCAGTTTTTTCTGCATTGCTCTAGTGAATGGCTCAACACTTTCCCCACAGGTTCAAAGTGGAAGGAGGGAATAGTTGTTGACGCAGGCGCCTTCATATTTTGTAATGTTTACCTGTGTTTGTGCTAAGATGATGCCATCCACTGATGAAGATGAATTGATTGTGATGTTGCCAAGCTCTCCATTTTGCTAGTGTTTCGCCTCTTTGATGTGCACTCTTTGTTGCTTGCAAAACCCATGTGGTAATTTGCTTTCTGGGGTTGATTTTTCGTAAGCAAGTAAAAATTAAATTTTGAATCGTTCCTGTGCATGTTTGCGGTTTTAAAAGTGAATAACATTGGTGATATATATATTTTTTTTTGGGTGGGGTGGGAGAAGCGTGTTAAACATGCTCTTGATACGACTTCAATTTTACATGTGTTTGTGTCATGTCCACAAATACACCTGTCATGATTGTGCAATTCATGTGCATTTTCTTCTTTTGACTGCAGTGATCGCTGTCCTGTCTGATCGCACTTACTAGGTCGAGCCTAGCGGCAAACTAGCAGCAGCGCGCATACGCTGCTCGCTCTGCGAGGCATGCTGTATTAGGGTATGCAGTGGAAGCCCCGCCCATATTTGTCATTAGCTTGTGTCAGTGTACTTCCTAAATGCTGGGTTCAGATTCGGAAATAGGCTTGTTAGTCCTGCCTTGGTACCGCCTTGCCGCCATTTGTTACGACCCAGAAGGACTGGACCTTTTACCTGGCTTGCTACACGGTCTGCATTAAAAGAGGGTGAGCACTATTTTGTTTTTGAAAGTGACGGGGACAATGGCGGGCAATTTTCTAATACAGCGCTATGTGCGCTAAATTGTCTGCTGAGCGCGGCGTCCGCTTCAGGGACATCGCGCTCAGTTTAATCGCATTTACACGAGTTTAAGCTATTGGCATTGTAAATGACAGTGCTTTTTATTGTGTTTTAAAAACCGAAACATAAATAAAAGGCATTGTCATGTATGAATTAAATATCATTTTGAATGCTCTGCTAAATAAGAGATTGGGCGCAAACTGTGTTTGCAGCCAGTTTCACATTCTGAGTAAAGTGCAACTCGAGCTTGGACCTGGGGCTCTTCTCCCACAAATCTCTCCAGGTATTCCGAGGAGGGATTTGCAGGAGGGAAACCGTTCAAAATGGGAGTCATGTGCATTTTTACCAACTGATAAAACCTAAATCGCAGATTATTGCCTATTCTGAACTGGACTTTGCCAGCAAAGCTGCTCGGTTAATACGGTAAACGCGCTGTAATAGTATTTTCCCTGGACTGTTTTATCAGCCCATAATTCTGGCCACCTCGGAATGAGGGACGATGCATTCAACATATAAACGTGGTTCTGAATGCCATTAAAAACATCTGTTTGCCAGACTTGGCAGGGGAAGAAACCCACACTCCTCCTTTCTCCAAAACTGAAGTTCTGCTCAACATCTGCGATGAGTCCACGCTTGCAAATCTGTTGGCTCAGTCTACTCAGTGATATTATGGTATTAACCACCATTTAATATAAACACAGTACTGACAAAGGGAATAGGTCTGGGTTTAATGTGCTATTGCATGTAGTATTAGAACAACAGAGCGAGATATTAGGGAGGGTGCCAGCAAGAACAGGCAGAGAGGGTTTTAACTGTAAATTAGTCCATCAAGCAGTTCAATGCAAGCAATTTACTGGACCAGAAGGGTACAACCAAAGAGCTAATAGCATTAGGTTAGAGATAAAAACTCCACTATGTTGAGCCAAGATGTGATTGACAACGTTTTAAGCCAATGGCTGAAAGCGATAGGTCAAAGGAAGGCAATGGTTTAAAGGGGAAGACCCAAAGCCCACTCTGTATATTGTCAGCTGTAGGTTTCTTTGACAACTGCACTGCCAACATCATTGACTTAAAATGGAATCACTGAATTATGAAATAAAGGTTGTATGACAGAATATCAAGGAAAAGCATATTGTGGGAGGCAAATTACTGAGGCCTAAATATCAAGGACCACAATATTGTGAAGGTAAGTGCCTATAGGTAAGTATACATTTACTATTCTTAATTCCACCCCTACTTACTTACCTTGAAGAAATATACATAATTTGTCAAAGTACATATATATGGAGCTAAGTATAGTAAATCTATGCTTACCTATATAAACTTACCTTCACGACATTTTTAATCTTTGATGTTTTTGCCGCAATATTTGATACCAATGAAGCTCTGCAGTCAGTACTCTGGTGGAATACCGAAATAACTGCATGTATAGTTCAATGGTAGATTACAGCATTGCTTAGTTCTGGTCATTGCTTCTGTTCTGTTCTGAGTACAAAAAGACCATGTCTGGATGCGGCAAAAGAGGAAAGGGTCTTGGCAAATGGGGCACACAGAGGCACAGGGAGGTGCTTTGGGGCAACATACTGGGCATCAAAAAAGCCTACCATTCACTGGCTAGCATCCCGTGGAGGTGTTAAGTGCATCTCCGCCCTCATCTATGAGGAGACCCGCGGCGTGCTCAAGGTTTTTCTGCAGAATGTGATATGAGACACTGTCACCTACATCGAGCGCAGCAAGAGGAAGACCGTCACCGCAATGGGTGTGGTGTATGCCCCGAAGCTCCAGGGGCGCA
This sequence comes from Triturus cristatus, assembly GCF_964204655.1. Lineage (NCBI taxonomy): Eukaryota > Metazoa > Chordata > Amphibia > Caudata > Salamandridae > Triturus > Triturus cristatus. The sequence continues at coordinate 378,616,356 of NC_140593.1, read as the reverse complement.
CTCTCTACAGACGTGGCGGCTTCTTTAGTCGACTTGAGCAGATAGAAAAGTCTGAAAGCAGACTCCTATGGGGAGAAATAACCTGCTTCACTGGGACATTAAGCACCGTTTATCATTTTAAATGTATTCAACTACATGAATGGAGCAGGTCTTCAGGTCTAAAACATCTGATGCGGTCATGAGACTCAGGGTTTCACGAAGCCGATTTGTCAGGGTAGAGGATCACCATATTGTGGACGAAATAATGACCTCCAAAAACATTGAATCAACAATATCGACTACCACTGTATAATCAAGGTAAGTAATTCCCTACAAACACTTATCTTGACCATACGGTGGAAGTCGATAATATGGATATAATATTTTTGTTGATACCTAAACAGCTACTGTCCAGGGGCTGAAGCTCAAAAGAGGAACGTAGACATAAAAATATGAGCAATACAGCTCAAAATGTAATGCATGTTTTGATAAATCATATCAGATCAAAAATATAGGATCTCTTTTGAATCATGACTTTTATAATACCTGATCACTCTTGGCCAATCAGAATTCGAATTCTATATGGGATAGTGGCCTTGGCTCACATCAAACCTTTATCTAAAGATCACATCATGGTTGTTGATATTATGGCATCTGTAATTTATGAGTATTGCATTATCATTCCTTCAATTTTTTCATGAAATACTCCTTCAATTTTTAGGAAAAATATCCTGCTTTTCCATATTAACGAAAACAGGTGACTTAAAATGGGTCCAAGAACCTACCCAGAATCACAAACTATTTGATTAAAGAAGATCCTGATTAGAACTGTGTGCATCTGGTCGCAGTGTCAATGACTGACATGAGATGGCACTGCCTCCCTTATGGAGGCTACACACGCATTTGGCATCTCATAAAGAAGTGCTTGTCCACTTAATGCTGTTGCGAATACAATCAATCCCACAGGAAAAGCAAGCCACCATTCTTGAAAAGAGCCAACCAACATAAACTCTAAAGAAGTGAACGCTTCATCGTGCTAAATAACAAATTTAATTCCAGTGGTATTCAGATTACTGATGCTTCATTGCCTAGAATGCAGGTACTTCCATGCTGTCGCCAGAGACCATCGCCCACGCCTAGTATTAATAGGAGAGAAAATGCATACTCTATAAAGCATTCTACAATGTGACCTTTGCATTTGTTTGCCAACAGCACTGCTAATGTCCTCACTTGCTTTCTCATCTACACACTCAGTGAATCATAATCCTCTCCATAAGCGATCTGTCTCCATAGTGCTGTGCTTTCAATATTTCTTTTTTTGTAGGGAACAACGCTGCCAACGCCAGTGGCATTCGCCGTTAATTAGGTGAAAGCTCTGCCAGTTGCATGCGTAGAAACAATCAAACCTAAGGTAGCATCATCATTAACAGTGCAATATTTTACAAATTGCAGACGATTATTTTGAATTCGAAATGCAACATTTCCATGCTTAAGGACCTCAGCTAATTACAGCGATGTGTTTACGTACCTTACATCCTGGTCATGCTAAAACACCTCCAAGGAAGGCAGCCATTTTCCCAGTTTGCTGATCAATTAAACCAGTGGAGAGAGTGGGTACATTCTAGACCCATTCCTACAAGGTTATCTTATTAGCTCTGCATTACCTTCTCTTGTATTAATTAGCTCGCTTCATTTTCTGAATTGGTCGCTTTTTGCAAATACGAACCAAATTAGCATGGTAAATACTGGAATCAAGGCGTTCGCAAGCGCCGCTTGGCCCAATTTGCTTTGATGCAGCGTTTAATCTTTATTCATCATTAACGAGTATTTACTGCGTGACCCTGACAGCCTGCTACTGCTGTGATAAATGATCTGACTCAAGTCCGATTAAAAAATGCAGCCGAGTGCTAATTATTGCGGCAGACCTGCTTAGTAACAAGATTTCCTGTCAATGGTGTCCTCGCGGCATGTGTGCGGCGCACAACAAATGCCCAGACCTGTCTCTGAGGCGAACGATAGGCGATGCAAGCATACCTGCCATATGTAAATATGAAATCCATTTTACCTGTGGCGACCTTTTATTAGCAAACCGACATAATGATAAAGCTGGCTCTAGCAAAACTACTCACCGCCAGACAATTATAGACTACATCGCTCTCTGCGTGGGGGGGGATCAACAAGATGCAGCTAATTGCAATGCAATTTAATTGACAGCTTATGCTAATGGTCCACCCATGTGCCACCTCAGCGGTGGGCCTCTAGCAGAGGTTGAGTAGCAACTTAGGCTTGGCCCAGGGACGCCATGTTTTGGCCTTGGCTTCATCATCTTGGCAGCATTTTGATGCACACTATGCCGGGGAGGCCAGCAGGTTTTTAGACACGATTGTGCCAGCACAACAATTCTTGCTTAAATTAATTTAATGATCTAAACTAAAAAACACTAATTAGATCTTCTCTTGGCAATGCGTTCCTTCACGGTAGAAAGGCAGCAGCATCTGTTCATGGCTTATCAACACTCTTCTCGTTTCTTTGACAAAATTACACTTTGGCCTTCCCACCTTCTAACGTCCGCCAAGCCATGGAACAAGGTATGACTAAAAACTCTGTGTCCTTTTAACAAGGGTACATTCCGTATCATTTTCAGAGCAACAAAAACACAGGTGGAAAAACGGAAAAAGTTAAAAAAATATCAAGGAAGAAGAGTCAAAGATTACTCCAAACGTTATTCTTTTGGCCAAACTGGTGATTTTCAGAGCAGTAAATCTTAACAGATAACTACTTGCTCAGAAAATATGGAACTACATTGGGTAGCTAGGTGCCAACATGTAAGCACTTTCTGTTCCTGCCAATCCTACGCAAACAGGTTGGCTTCAAACTTGAGAAATTAGCGAACTTGCCTATTGCCAGAAGGACGCAGGCTCCTGTGTGGTCACTATGGAAAGGCTAGCTGTCTAGTAAACAATAGTTCCCAGCAAGGGTGTAGTTGCAGAACTACATGGAAAGCTTCAATGACACTGGGCCATAAAACCCCTTATAAATGATACACAGTCTCTTCAAACTGTACATGTTGCAAGTGAGCATGTTGATAGATTTTATCACCCTCACTCTCCTCACTTTCTTCCTATGAGCACAGTCGCAATGCTAAGCACTTTTTAAGGAGAGTTTTTGCAGCACTGGATGCAATATGGGAGGAAATTTGTTGCACTTTTATGAATGCCTGCCTGTTTCATTGATTATGAAACAGTTATTACGTATACTATATATGATTCTTAACACGCACTAATATGAAATACGTTTTCTGGAGTGATCTTCTAGCTTGGGAAAGATGGCATGTATGAAGACCATTATGGAAGAACTATTCGGCTCATTGATGAGCCATGAGACATCAGGAAGCCATGATCTTTCGCATAAGTTAAGAAGCAGTGAGCATGTTAGTCATGGCTGTTACTGTGGAGATACCATCGTGGTTGCAAACATGTAAGGTTACCAGATGACTCCGTGTTCATCAATGCCGCAAAGCGTCTGGTTTAGGTTTTCCTTTTTTCGTTTGCATTCTGGGAGTTGTAGTCCTGGGTCACAACAGTTGAGCCAATTAAACAAACACACTTGTATACAGTGATTTGTAGAAGAAAAGTCCGGGACTGGAGCACTGTGTTGTTGGTAATGTTGAGTTTCTGGTAACCTTAAAACATATCTACCACTGGGTTTTGCACTGACCGCATATTTCTTCCATAAACACCTTGAACAGCTATCACAAGCGATCACTCCAAAGAATTTCACCTTCACTCAAAAAACTCCCTGTAGTTTCTCATTTTAAGACGACTTAAGAAATGCCTACCTGTTACTTATCCCAGGCCTATGCTTCTGGTATCTCTATTTACTTTATAGAGCATGAGCAAATTGATTTAATAGGGTGTCCTGGTGCTAGAGTAGACATTGAGAACCATGGAGCACAGGAATTGGTTACTGCTGAAATAATCATGCTATAAGATGTTTCTAAATTGACAAACACCGGTCAACAGACGAATGGAAGGGGGAAGGAGATTTCATATCTTGGCAGCAAGGTAGGAGAAGGAACGTCTGCAAAATTTGAAGCGACCAATCCGGGGGACAGCTGCAAGCGCTAGATTGGCTGAACAAAAAGATCTTCTGGACCGCTCGAGTTTAAGTCTTTTCTTAAGCCATGCAGGGCCAGCATGATTGAAGCCCTTGTAAAGAATGCACAACATTTTGAAAGAAGAACTTTTTTTACTGGGAGCCAGAGGTGAATAGTGAAATATGAGACTTGGTAGGTAAGTTAACAATGAGTCTTGCTACTAATTCTGAATCTACTGACCTTTGTGATTTAGATAGTCTGGCATAACACAATAAAGAATATTGCAGTGGACCAGTCGCAATGTAATAATTTAGTGGGTGACAGATTTCCGTACTGAAATAGGTAGCCAAGTTAAGTTTTTTCTCAGCATTCTAATGATGAAGAAGCAGCTTGCCATGACTTTATTAACCTGATTGCTCATGGAAAGATTTGCATTGAGCATGACCACAAGATTTCTGGAAGATGAGGCAGGAGAAGTTACCAAACAACTGCCCACTAGGTTAAAGACTAGCTAGACGATTGACTATCAAACAAGAGGACTACCGTCGTCACTGATCAGTTTCAAGCAATTATTCCTCATCCATGACGCAATGCAAGACGCACAAGACCGAAGCTGGATGGGTGACAGAAGAGTTATCAGAAATAGACATAATAATTTAAGTGGCGGCCACTACCTAATGGGGGTGGCGGGGTGGGGTAAATGAAAATTGAAAAAACCCCACTTAGCTGCAGGCTGGCTGGCCACCGTCTCTCGGTCCTCTTTTGGCTCCTTGGTCGACAGCAGGAACCAGGAAGCACACAAGCTCCCAGACTTCCCTAGCCAATCAGGACGCTGCCTTACAGCAGCGTTGTGATGGTCTGAGCTCCATCGTTCGGCGCTTAGAGAGGGAGGCTGTGCATGTTCTTCACCCAGGCTGTGCATTACAGCCGGTGGACAGCATGCAAAAGACGGCCGGCCAAACAGTCATGCGCACTTTAGAGTTTGCTTACCACTCCTCCCCTGGCCCCTGCTCTGGCCAGCCCAACTGCACCTAAGCAGGAACAGAAAACTAAAATGATAATAACATTGCTTAGTATCATTTTTGTTTTCCTTGTTAAACTACTCACAGAGCAGTGGTGCGACTTTCCTCCGCCCTAGCAGAGGAGATGCAGCTGAATAATTTGTGGGTTATCAGGGCAGGAGTTTATTTCAAACCTGAAATAACTAAATCAGCAAGAGGACGCATGGAAATATGGAAAAGTGTGGGGCTCTGGGAAGATTCCTGAGGGACCCCTCAAGATGTACTAAGAGCGAAAAAGCGGGAGAGAAACAGCCTGGTACCTGGAGGATAAGAAACACGTGTTTCTTATCCTCCCGTCAGCCCTTTTAAAAGCTGCTAGGCAAAATGCCAGAGTAAAACACACCTCTGAGCAAGATGGAATGCACTATGGAGTTTAAGGTCACGGAAAGGTCAAGTGGGATCTGGGTGACAGAACCACCCTGGTCCAGGATGATACGGAGGTCGTCTGTGGTGCAAGAAGGGCAGACTCTGAGCTGTGGTTTGCTCGAAAGCGGTATTGGGAGGGGTGAAGGGGGTTGGTAGAGTCGAGATAATTACCTGAGCTGTTTATATCTTCAACATGTCTCGCTACTAATGCATCTCTTTCAGGAAGATGAGTTTTGTTACCAATGACCATATATCAAATATGCTGCTGCCTCTTAAAGTACAGCACATACGTCTGAAATATGAAATATAGGGGTCTGCATCTGCGAAGCGGAAGTTGCCTTGGTTTCTGCCGAGCGCCTGTAACTATAATGTAGGCGCTTCATACTTTGCCATAACTTCATCATAAACTTCCACCGCTCTTCGATATATAAATCATAATAAAAGGAGCTACATTTTTCCAACTCAATAAATACAACGGTCAAGTCATGGGGACATCACGATAATTAAGGAGTCCAATACTGCCAGGAACACGTAAAATTAAAAACACTGTTTTATGAGACTAATTTGTCGAATCAATTGAAGCAAAAGCCACGACATTATAATGTTGCAATTCATAATAAACCCCAGAGCACCAGTAAAAAAACATATGGGTTAAACATCTGGTCTGGAGATAGACAGTGGACTGATTCCCGTGTAACTGACATCTCCCTAAATAAGTCTGTAACCTGTCATGGTGGGTTTGAAATGGAATACAGAACTAAAATGAGACATTGCCTTGAGACAAAAAGGATTCCTTGTTTTGTGAGTGCACTTTTCTTCTATTGTGATTATGCTAAGCTATTGAGTATGGTGCATAACAAACTTTCAGAAAGCAAAGCACTATAATCAAAAAGAAATGTCTGGATACAGGCGTCCTGCAGACATCTAGCAAGGAAAAGCGTGCCAAGTTAAGAGGTAGAGAGAACAGAGCTTGAAAGAATAGAACGGCGGGGCCGGCATCAGCCACGCCAGAAGTATGGCGGTCGAGCCGGCCCCCTCCGCTACAGCAGGGGGGCGTGCCTCTCGCACACCTATGTGACGCGGCCGGCGCGCCCCCCTACCCACATTGGCCCAGGCGCGACCCGGAAGTGATTGGAATCACTTCCGGGTCGCGACGATGGGCAAACGTCCGGCCAGTAGGTCTGGCCGGACCATCGCGGGTATAAAGGTCTGGGGAGCCCAGGATTCGGCCTCTTGGTTCCTGGCTCCCCAGCTTGCCCCCCACGCCTCGCTAGGAGGCGGTAACTTTTGCTTTCTTTCTTTTTCGCCCTTGCAGGTCTGCGTGATTTCCGATCTGGACAGCTGCGGGGTCGTCGCCATACGAGACGTGATGGCTACGCAAGGGAGATACGGAAAGCAGAAGCGGCGTCGGCGGAAGGAGCGGCGCAGCTGTCCGTGACGTGCGGGAGAAGAGTGATCCCAAACACAGCGATCAGGAGAAGTGTGTTGAGCGGGGGCAACATCATCTGGTAAGTTTTGCAGGCGCTGGGCAGCGAAGCCAGGGCATGGGCAGAGACGGTGGTCCATCGACATGGACTGCGGCGCTGGTATTAAAGGTGAGCGCGTGGCCCTATGGTTACGGCCTTAGACTCTTACCTGCAAGTTAAGTGTACAATTATAGGTGCTTCAACGTATCTGTGTCTTCGGATAGAGATTTAAACACAGGTGGTAGGCTTCAGGAGAGTCTTTATTGTGATACTTCTTAACTCGTGGAAGGGCTCTGAAACCCCGAGATTAGCGTGTTTATGGCCAGTTTTCCACTGCTGATACACCACATGGCTGATTGAATGAGTAATACACTCCACATTAATCGTGTGCATAAATGCACAGGTCATGGATCATTCTTGATGAGGCAAATATAGTAGAAGTGTGGAGCACTACCAGGTGCAAGTTAAAGCGCGATGGTTATTTGCATGTGCGCTCGAAGGGCGACAATTTGTTTAAAAGCGGACCTGACCACGTAGCGGTTAAATTGTAATTGCAGAGTTGCACTTACGCTGGAACACTGGTGCGCGGATTGACTAGTAGTCGTTTTAGAACCCATTGGGCAGAGTTTGTTGTTTTGTGGTAGTACAGCTGGGGAGGAGCACGACCTGGTCCGGTCAGCTGAGGGAAGGCATTTTGCCATGGTCTAAATCTCCTCATGTTTGCACTTGTGTAGCGCCAATGCGTAGCGGGCAAAGCACATTGAAAGCGAGGCGTGGGCTGCCTAAGGATAGATCTCAGTGTCGTAATATTTCTTCAGTTTACAGAGAAAAACGCATGGGGCTAGCCGCCTCATTAGTTGTGGACTGTAGCAATTTAGCCTCATGCGTCACAGTGGCCTAATGGTTACGGTTGAAGACTTACTCTCAGGTCAGGTGTTCCATTCCTAGTGGTTCAATGTCTCTGTTTCTTCAATTAAAAGTGTAGTCAAAAGTGCTTTAGCTTCGATTGCAGGCTGAACTGTTCGGTGTGGAGTGTAGTAGACTTCTTCTGCGCTGATTTGATCGGGTAATCTCCTCGGGCAAAGGTTTCTAGGGGATTGGGGATGACGCAAGGGTGCCGGAGCCAAGTTTAGTGGGGCAAAAGCATTAGAAGCATTCTGTCTGGGTAGCACGATGGAAGCAATTTAAGCACAAAATTCACTGGACCTGGACAGTCAATGCCTGTATTGTGTGATTGTGAGCACAGCATCCATCACCGTAAGGGTAAAGGGGGGCTAACAGCTCGTTCTTGTGTCATTGCGGCAATTTTAGCCTCCATGAGGGGCTTCACTGGTTTCATTCTATGGGCCAAAAATAGGAGTGCTTCCGGGGTCGAGATTGGACCGACAGCTTGGGTCTAGGTCTTGACTTACTGTGGTCTGCAGTGCATGGGACATAGAAGGTTATTAGCCTCGCATGTAGTGGACACAACAGCGTTCCCAGCCTCGTTTGGGAGTTTTCGTTTGGCTCGGTTTGCAATTCTGGCTTTACACCTGAAGGGTGAGTGTTTTTTAAAAGGCTCCTAGTGCCTCTTGTCCTTAAGTGATCTCAGGAAAAGATTTTAGGAGCCGCATTATAAGTGTGGCTATACAATATTAGCAGGGGTCAGGGGCCACTGATTTTTCGCCATAAGATGTGAAAAGTTGCGAGGAGGTTCATCGCAGGCCTGTTTTCCTTTAGGCCTGTTTTTCTGGTTACTAGTGACTCTTTGCCCTTAAACAATCTCCTGGCAGGAAGGATTTAGGAGCCGCATTGTTGCCATGACATAAATGGCAGGTCCTCATTATCTTCTTATAATGAATATTGTAGTGTTTAAGCTATCTGTACAAGGATGGTCTTGTTCAGCTGTTTGAATGGCGTTAGGCAGCCACCATAACTATTACAAACTTGCCTAGCCACCAGAGAGAATTGTAATCCTTGGCCAGCCATCTCAGCGTTTAAAGAGGCCTCCAAAACTATGGCAGAATTTCTGTGGTCTCGCCCAGCAATGACAGATATTGCAGGACTTGTCAATCCGTAAAATATCGTATTACAAATGCACTGAGCATCACTGTAGGAAGCTGTGTTAAGGGAAGTTATTGGCATCTCCATTTAATATGGGGAAAAAGTAGGCAGTGCTTGGCTCAGTGTAGTATGCGTCCGTTTTGTTTCTTGTGTGTCAGCCAGGACATTCCGACAAGGTGGAACAGCCTGGTAATTGGCGCTATGCTAGGCTGTCACAATGGGAAGGCCGATTTCAAATGTTCCAGTACAACGGGGGCGCTGCTCTAATGGTTGGTTTATGTTGAGTGTGTGTTCAGATAGTGGCGTGCCTACGTTGGAGGGTATCAATAAAGTTTAAAATGATACTGACTAGCCCTAAACACAGAACCTGGGCGAGGGTGCTTTTGAAGTGTCTGCTTCTGACTTATAATTTGCTGACCTTGTTTTTGTGTGTTATAGGTTTTGACACTTTGCTGCTATTGGTCAGTTGTAATAATGCATATGCCCTCTGTGAAATTGTGACAGCGATTAGGTTTCCTATAGTTGAGGTATCTGACCTACTGGTAAATCTCTTGGAATTCATGGGGGTGTGCTATGACCTGTAAGCCAAATGCTTCTGATGGGCTTGCACCACCGGTGGTGCCACCCGCAGGGATAGCCCTGTAACTGTGGTCAGAACTTTAATTGAAGGGTCTACGCGCGCAGTTGGGAGAACTTGCCAGATGGGCCCAAACCTTATTTTCGTGGAATATAAGTTACTTCTAGGGTAGGCTCCAGGATTCCACATGGGGTGTCATTAATTACTGAGGCGAATTATGCTTCGCATGTTACGGCAGGTGATTTACATGGTTTTGAGGTCAGGCCTACTTGGCACTGGCCTCGGTGAGGGCTACTCAGGTATACTTGCAACACTTAGGACATCAAAGCAGTACATCCCAGGCCTTGTTGTCACACCTTCAAAGGTATCCCTGCGCATGGTGCGGTGATACATAGGAATGAGGGGTCTGTGTCAAAAGCCTGAGGCACCTTTTTTGCAGGTACACATAAGCTTTAGGAGTGCGTTATGTCACGCAGTGCCTCTGCACCGGTCCGCTTAAACATGTATGCATGGTATGCAGGGGTTTGCCACACAGTATCTACACACCCTCGTGCACATACACGTATGCACAATAATGTATTGTATCGCACAGTACCGCTGCACCCCGGTGCCTGTGCACTTGTACCCTGAAAGTCCGTTTGGCGTCGCACGGTACCGTTGCACCCATGTGCGTGTACAATGTGACATTATATGCCTCTGGTTTTTTCACGCGGTATCTCTGCACCTTTGTGCCTGTGCACTTACACAGTGAGATGTCAAGGGGGGGTCACACATTACTGACGTCCTTGGGCCTAAAAAAATCAAGCAGGCTATTCCTGTATTGTCGCACTGGACCAACTCCCCCTTGGGCGGGTGCACATTTTGGGCATTTGGATGCCTATGTTGTCAGACGGTACATGTGAAATAGTAGGTGCGAACAGTATCTAAACAGCCTAAACTGAAGGTGTTTGTGGAAAGGGGGGGACACAGTTTCACGAAGTAGCGCTGACTTGTGAATTGAGTTTGTCATCTGTAAGCAAAAGGCACTAATCATTGATGTTTGATTTTCATTTATGCATGACTGGACCCACGCCTGATGCTTGGGAAGTGCTCCACACCGCTATGATTCCAACATGGGGACAACCAAGGGGACCAGTAGATATGAAACGTGAGTGGAGAGCGATGGCATCAAGTGTGATGGGCGATCAATTCAAGGGCTCAATCGGGGCCAACATGAGACGGTGCAGCCCATACACTACAGGTGAAGTGTATAGGTGTGTCAACCATTTGTTGTTGCCATTTGTGGCAAGCTAGCAGTACGCTTCCTTACAGAGGTATACCTTCCCAGCTTGACCGGAACACAGGTATTTATGGCGGATGCGACACCAACACACTTGTCGTGAAATGGTTATCTGCCTTCACGGTGCTTGTGCTCGCAGGCGCCTCCATAGCGGACACTGAGCAGCGTTGGGATGCTCCGTAGTAGGAGGATAGGCTTGCACAGAGCCTGTCCCAGAACATAGTGGTCAGGTTTAGGTAGTTCACAGTTTTCCATGGTATGCGTAGGGGAGAGCGTGGGACCTGTAGGGCACTCCATGGCTAGCCTTACAAGGGTTCAGTTGCGAAAGCAACGAGTGGCATTGTCTGGGGCGACGTGATTAAACGGCACACCGTGATGCTATCAATTGAGGCCAGGTAGTGGCTCCAAGACGGTATATCAAGTTCCTAGGAGTAAGCCAGCCCTAGCATTATTATCCTGCAACTTGGGAATGACCGGGTAAAATATTCCTCAACACCCATTGTCATTAAACAGGTTTTCTGTTCAGTAAGGTGCCTGTGCTCGCAGATGCCATCACAGCGGAATGCTGTGCATTGTTGGGATGCTCCGTAGTAGGGGCAGCGGCCTACACAGAACCTATCCCAGAACACAGTGGTCAGGTATAAGTGGTTCATGGATTCCAGGATATGCTTATGGGAGATTTTTGGAGGCCGGTAGGGCACTACCTGGGTAGTTTTCCAATGGTGCAGTGACACAGGCAATGAGTATCGGGGTCTGTGGCGACGTATTAAATCATGATGCTATCAATCAAGGCCCTTTAGTGGCTCAGAGATGGTATGTCAATTTTGTCTGATTCTGCCAGCCCTAGCGTTGTTATCGCACACACTTGGGGGGGCTGACTGTACGCCTGGGTAGAATGGGAGTAACACTACGCACTGAAGTGGGAGGGTCGCCACGTCTATGCCCGGGGTACACCTCAGCAGAGACTGCAGAGCTTCCATTAGAGGGAATAGGGAACCTGAGAGGGCATTAAGCCACTCGGAAAATATATTAGCAAACTGGGAGGTTAGCTAGGGTTTTTACACCTGCAGGCGAGAGAAAGTATGGAAGAAAATTTTTCTGGGAGAACCTTCTTGCCTAGTTAGTGAGGTGTAGGGACAGGGCATGACCTTTTTAGGGTTTTTTTTTGGGGGGGGCCTGATAGTCGGGCAACTATGCAGGCCTGTGGTGGTAAGGTCATGATTGGTGAGCAGTAAATTGAAGGTACTTAGAGGGCGGCGCTATTCCCGAATGGTGTCGCCCAAGTGGGAGGGACAACTGGTCTCTCCTAGAACTCCAGGGGCAGTTGGGTGCGGGGGAGGAGGGAGTCACGCTTTCTCTAGGCTGATTGGCCATCCCGCACGTGCACAACGGCTGCAAGGGCCCCTTTATGGAGATCAGGTACAGGGCGTATGGGGGTAACCGGGGGGGGGGGGGAAGTAGCCTCACGGTGAACGGGCCCTCTGCGCATGCGCACTCCGGCTGGAGGGCGTGGTTAGAAAGTGATAGGGATCTGACGCCAGTTACTGACCTTGCTGTAGGCTCCATTAGGTACGCAGAAAATAAAGATTGTAAAGACTAATAAAGATATGTTTAGATATGGATAGGAAACCTTTGTATTAGAGTTATGTTAAGGTTAGCCATCGTATATCTGTACTTATCAATTGTAATACGTGTAAAGTGTATTTTCTGCTACATTTTGTAAATATTGTAATTATGATTAATGTTTATTAATTGTATATAATAAATACGGCCGGGGGTGTCACGCCTCCCGCATCCAAAACTTCTCTCCTGTCACGGGTCTTGAATGGGGAGGAGGAGGTGTAGGTAGTACCTGGCCATATAGAACGGCGGGGCCGGCATCGGCCACGCCAGAAGTATGGCGGTCGAGCCGGCCCCCTCCGCTACAGCAGGGGGGCGTGCCTCTCGCGCACCTATGTGACGTGGCAGGCGCGCCCCCTACCCACATTGGCCCAGGCGCGACCCGGAAGTGATTGGAATCACTTCCGGGTCGCGACGATGGGCAAACGTCCGGCCAGTAGGTCTGGCCGGACCATCGCGGGTATAAAGATCTGGGGAGCCCAGAATTCGGCCTCTTGGTTCCTGGCTCCCCAGCTTGCCCCCCACGCCTCGCTAGGAGGCGGTAACTTTTGCTTTTCCCACCCACCATCCCCTTAAAAGCAAATAGGTTGTAGGGGTCTTGGTTCAAGGAATGTTTAAGCTATTTTTAGTTTCAGGAAGATAAGATAATTGTCAAGGTTGTGTATAAGTGCAAATTTGTTTACCCACAGGTCTTCTATCGTCGTATTTATGATTAGGTTGGTCAGGCGGTAATGTCATGATTGGTGAGCAGTAAATTGAAGGTCCTTAGAGGGCGGCGCCATTCCCGAATGGTGTCGCCCAAGTGGGAGGGACAACTGGTCTCTCCTAGAACTCCAGGGGCAGTTGGGTGCGGGGGAGGAGGGAGTCACGCTTTCTCTAGGCTGATTAACCATCCTGCACATGCACAACAGCTGCAAGGGCCCCTTTATGGAGATCAGGTACAGGGCGTACCGGGGTAACCGGGGGGGGGGGGGGGAAGTACCCTCACGGTGAACGGGCCCTCTGCGCATGCGCCCTCCGGCTGGAGGGCGTGGTTAGAAAGTGATAAGGATCTGACACCAGTTAGTGACCTTGCCGTAGGCTCCATTAGGTACGCAGAAAATAAAGATTGTAAAGACTAATAAAGATATGTTTAGATATGGATAGGAAACCTTTGTATTAGAGTTATGTTAAGGTTAGCCATCGTATATCTGTACTTATCAATTGTAATACGTGTAAAGTGTATTTTCTGCTACATTTTGAAATGATTGTAATTATGATTAATGTTTATTAATTGTATATAATAAATACGGCCGGGGGGTGTCACGCCCCCGCATCCAAAACTTCTCTCCTGTCACGGGTCTTGAATGGGGAGGAGGGGGTGTAGGTAGTACCTGGCCATAAGTCTGACACCGCTTTGAAAGCTTTGATGGTAGCCGCGTGCATATTATCAGGCTGTGACATCACTGGCAGCTCACTGCTCTACGATGCAGAAAAGTGACCACTGAAGTAGGGACATAGTCTGTAGAACTAGCGATATAGACTAAAGCAGTCAAGTGCTGGCGAGGCAAGAGGACATCGGTCAGTGCTTAATTTGTGCTGAAAGTTGCGGGCACTGGCACTCATTTTTGGGAACTGCAACTCACTTTTTATCATCAGGCTTTGAGCCCCTTTCTTCCATCAGCCTACACTTCCTGTATCTTTGGTCCAGATGTACAAAGCATTTTTTGCATTCCCACACGGCCGATTCACAGAATCGGGTCGTTTGCGGCTGCAAAAAGGCATTTTGGTAAGTAAGAAACCCAAATTGCGATCATTACTGAATCGCAGTTTGGGTTTGGGACTACATACTAATTTGCTATGCAGAAAGGGCGGAATTAGGGCATCCTTTCCAAATATAGAATCGCAGCGGAACGTGTAAATATTTTGCAACCGAAACCCGGTCACAAAACATTAATGTTTTACAGACTACTGAAAGGTAGGCTTAAGGCATCTGCAAACAGGAAGGGGTCCCTAAGTAAAGACACCTTTTGATCCCCTTTGTGAATGTTGAAAATATTATTTTTTTTAAGAGAAGGCAGTGGTCCCAGGAACCACTGCCTACCTTTAAAAATGTTAGTTACAAGTTTCATGATTTTTTAAAAGATGACCCGTTTTACTTTAAAGAAAACAGGTTGCTTTTTTTAAATTTTTTTTAAAGCTTTATATAAAAGCAATCACAGACATGGTAGTCTGCTGACCCCAGCAGGCCACCATACACGTGATGGACGGGATTCACAGTGTGTCGCAATTTGAGACCCACCTCATTAATATTCATGAGCTAGGTTGAATTGCAACCCACTATGAATCAGTCTTTTGCGAACTGACCTATTAGTACATAGATTAGTTTGCAAAAACAGAATGGATTTGGTAAAAGTCGGTGCCAATTTGAGACCCCTTTTACCAAATCCATCCTTAGTACATCTGGCCCTTTATTTCACTCTTCAAGGTTGAAATACCTTGAATTTTTCCTTTGTCACTGTTTTATCTTTCTGTTTCTCATCCTTTATCACATTTCTCGCTTTCTTTCTCTTCCTCACAGTCAAAATCTTACCATGAAAAATAAATTCCTATACCCCAAAATAAGTGCTTGTGTACACCACCTTCTACCACCGCCACAAATTAAACACTGGATATACCGGAACAACAGTATCAAGGAAGCATCTTGTCATTTACTCTTCTCAACTTATAAAGCAGCCCTCCTAAGAGTTGACCATGTGTAAGGTGCAGCTCTACTTTTCATCTCTTTCCAAAACAAGCATTGGCAAAGCCAATGGATCTGACGTCGGATGCCAGGCTTTTGACTGTTTGTAAAACTTTATTTTTGGAGGAGCTCAAGGGCACTCAATAATATAAAAAGAACACATTGACTAAAAACACAACAGCACAATTTTTTTTGTATCAAAAAGCACTCAATGTCATAGAAATCCTTGGAATTTAACAAACTAATTTGTGCACAGGGCCAGACTGGCCGTAACGGGCACCGGGCGTTTCCCCGGTGGGCCGCCAGGGTGAGGGATGGTTTTGGACTGCTGTGATGCCATTTTTGTTACCGGGGGTGGCAATATCGCCCCCCTGTAACAAAATCGCCCGAAACCGGCCCTAGAAAACATCTCGCCCTTTGCCCCATGGGGGGCCGGCCGATCAATTTTCCAGGGCCGGGTTTGGTTCCCAGTCCAGCCCTATTTGTGAGTGGCTGGGCTCCTTATGAAAGGGCAAAATATTGCCAGTCAAAGTGATGGTAGCCAGTGGCTGAAGTAGGCTGACCCACTGCCCAATGCTATATGCTATCGTGGGTGGAACAAAAATGTGAATGACACAGCAACAGACCAATGGATGAAAAAGGCTGCCTGAAAGTCCTTATACGTAAGAATATTATATATGTCAGCAAAATCAAAATATCTTGGCTAATGCCAGACCTAAATAAAATCTTCTAATATTGGTGATGTTTTCATGGATAGACCGCAGGTCGCGTGGAATCTCTGGATCAGGCACAGTGCCCTCTTCAAGACATGTATCTCACAATGTAGGAAGGTATATCTGACTACTTTAGTTTAAAAAAAAATCACTAAATAGTGGTAAATGTGGTTTCACACACAATTCGTGGTTGTCGTCATGTGGTATTGATCTCTGGGATTATAAACGCACAATCACCAGAAGAAGACCCCACGTTATGTTTGCGATCAGCCCGTCTTTAGCTAGCGAAACCCCAAGATTTCCCAAAATACAATTAAAGGCACCCATGGGCTTCTTTGCACGCGAGACATTTTTGGGACTAAAACCCCTAATCTTCATAATACTGCAGCTTACATTTTAACTACAGCGAAAACTGCAGCTGTTTTAGTGTAAATTGTTATTTTAGCTGCTTCAGGAGGTGCTGGGGAGCCTAATGTTTTCAATGCCTGCAAACCCTTCGCCAAAAGAAAATAGGAAGCAAATGGCGGCATCAAAAGGCGATTACATCAGCAGCAGGAGTTGCCAGGCCCAAAAATGCACACCAGGCTTTTCACACCGCTTGAAAAATGCTCCTTACAGTATTGGCATGTGTGGGACTCTGCTGGCGACAGCGTTCCTTTGTTGATGCTAACACAAGTGTGAAAATAATAAAACTTTCCCTTTACGGTCTGCTTGTCCATGGTGGAGCCGCTCTGCGTGATGTCTGACTCGGGAATTACCGCTCCTTAGCCACCTCCTCCGATGCATTATGCAGGGGTTTTAGTCACGCCAAGCATTTTCTAAGCACAAAAATGACCCTATGCATACTGCAAATCGTTAGCTGAGGGATGCCAGAAAACAATTCATGGTGGTAGGGTTTTCGTTGGCGCCTTGTGCGTGATTATGCAGTCTTTTTTTATGTACTGATTGCACTATGACTGTTATTTGTACAATTTACATTTCAAATATTGATACTCTGCCACAGGCACTCGGTGGTCTTATGATTGCCTTTTTTATTGGATAGATTTATAGTCAATGGATTATTCACCATCATCTAACTTCCAACACCCGCCCCACAACATTTCTCCCCAACACATATCTATTGAATAAATACAAACACGTATCATTGCCACCCCAAAAAAACTATTTTCTTCTGCAAGACAAACCAGACATCCTGCTTCCAAGTAGTCCATATACGTTTTTGCATACTGAATTCTTAATATTCCAACACACAGACTGCTGCTCACTGAGTCACAGGACTCAAGCTGAACCCTGCCGAAGAGGCCCAAATAGGCCAAACTGCTCTGGGGTGGCTTGTTTTCCAGTTGAGAGGGGACCTGGCCTGGCAGTTGGGTCTGGAGTGTTCCTACTGCAGCAGGACCAGGGCTGATTTGCATTTGACTGGTTCTTGTCTGAGGTGGCACATGGGCAAAGTAACATGGACTGAATTGTGGCTCAAAGTAAGTGTCAGTGGCTGAGATTAATTCAAAGAATCCACCCATCACTTTTCCCTCATATTTTCAAGCAAGACAATAAATGCTGAATTTTTCCTTTGCAATTTGACAGTTTACAAAGCTTTTCTATGCACAGTGGCTCTGGGGAGCAGTAACTGTTTTCTGCAAAGTTTATATTCTGCAGGACCAGGGGGAGCGGGTGTGGCGTATCCGCCAGAGCTGCCGACTGTGGCGATGGAGATACAGGCTCGAATCTCGGCATCAGCTCAGCATCCTGTGATTCTGGGCAAATCACTTAATCTCCGCCTGCTTAGGAACAGTGCCTAGAGATCCTCACAGGAGAATAGCTGTGCTATATAAATCTGAGTATTATTATTAGTGTTAGATGAGGATACAAGTGACACAAAGAGTTGCAACAGTCTAATTTTCACATGATTGTCCCAAACCCAAAAACCTTTCAAAGATTTCATGTTTTCAGTACGACTTCACATGGTTTGCAAAAAAAGTGCGACTTTGCATATTGCTATTCGTGTTGGTCACTACCATATTTAATATTTTACATTGGCCACATTTCAAAAAGTGAACTCCTTTTCCATCTTCACGGAATAGATACATTTGTTACTTTTTATTCAATATTATCTCATCATTTTGTGAAAAGTTATTTTGATTTAAAAGTGGGCTGCAGATAGACCCCCACTATTCCAAATACACAAATTTCCCCAAAAGAATGGCTGGTCTTCCACGAAGCAAGTTTAGGTTCTTTCCCTGGAACAAACCGTCTGCAGTGGTTATATTAACAATTTCATTGTAACTACAGAAACCAAATTACAAGCACACTGACAATAATTACAAAATAATTGTATTTTTATATAGTGCTTGCTACAAGTAGAGGTGTAATGAATACCTAACTTAGGGGACTGAAAATGGCCAGGTAATTCCCTCCACCGTCCCAGAATTCCAGATTCCACAGACATTATATGTTTTTCAGAAATAAGGTATGGGGATTAGTGTTTCTGAAAAATGTTCCTACTGTTGTTGCCGAGTACGTCACCGGACACTTCATCTACTTTCAGACCTGTGACCCTCAGGTTACACACAAATTTCGGTACAATGTGCACTAACCTTCTGAGTGGTTTCTTCGCGTACATCTTCTAAAACCTGAAATGGTCATCACCTGTAAACAAACTTACGCGTCATTAAAGAATATCAGGTCAGGCAGTGCAGGTTTCATTTCTCAAGGAGACGCCTTAATTTTTTTACCTTTTAGATGGATAAGTATCCTCAAATACATCTTAAGAAATACGAGACCGAGTTCTCCTGTAAAGCAACACAATTATATTGCTGTAACCACATATGTACCCTAGCAGACACAGTGGCCATGCATTCATTAATACCAGATAAATAAAACATTCATTGTTTTTTTTAATCTGGCTAAATGTTGACATTGGATGATGGGTCTCAGACAATATCTGTGTGCGCATTATCCACTGAAAGCCATCACATACAACAAGGGCGCCAAATGGATCTTAGAAAGCAATATTAAAAATTAGTGAGAATTACCAAGATACAATAAGGGTTAACTTCAGGGTCACTGGCACCCAGACAAAATGACTAGCCCTATTAAATACGAATCCACTGAACACAAGGAAGGATGCCATTGGATGGTCTGTGAAATAAACATACGCAAGGGACACCCCTCCAGACAGCAGCAGTTCTGCGGTATTGATTACGTTATCCAGTGGGGACTATTGATTAAACAATAATAGGCGGTTTAACATTTGGAAATGAGCAGTTCAGAACCTTCTGATCTCTAGAAGTGAGGTAATGTTGGCTTCTTGAGAGTCGCTTTCTTTGTAGAGCTGATATCAGAATCCACATTATTAAATTTTCCCAGAACGCTATGCGGCTCAGGCCTCTTCCATCACACTGCTCGAGTATCAGCAAGACCGAAGCCGCGATCCAAGCGTAAAATGCATGATCGCGATCATATCACAGTTCCCCATACCTAACAAGAATAACTTGTTTTTTTTTTTAGCGCTTCATACTCAGGCTTTGTCGTTTCAAAACGCTACAAAGAATAACAGGTTAGGTACAGTGACTCAATTTATAGGCATTCGATTTATCGACATCAACGGAATGAAAGGTGCAGGTTGTCTTTGCCGGGATTTACATATAATATGCAGATACAATCAAATGTCACCTGCAAGCGTTTACCCTGCAGAGACGTCTTGACAGAACTGTTGTGTATGGGAAAATTGCCCAGATCATTGGATTGTGGTTGTAGTGTTAGTTGTTCTGCTTGACAAACCATGGGGATTGTAGTTCAATAATCTACACAAGGACATGTTGTTAGAATGCTCTCCAGCACTGACATCTTTTTAGGAGGTTGTGCCAATGACACCCTGGTCGTTTAGTGGCCACCTTGCATCTGATCAAGTACTGCCTACAATCACCAGGGATGGGGGCTTTCATTTCAGCCCAACTTCTTGGCACACAACTTGTTTCGTTTGTCGGAAGAATTTTTGGGAGCAGGACTCAGACACTTAGAGGGCCAGTTAGACCTTAGAGGGTGACTGGCTAGTCCAGTGGAGGCCATTGCTTCGGCTCATTTGTTCAAAGAGAGTCTGAGAAGTGCAGTGGGACTTTTAATTCTCATTTGACTTTCAAGATTTAGTTCAGCTTAATAAACTACTCGAAACAATGTAAATAAGAAGCCACACAACATTTTAAGGATCGGCGACTTGAATGTGAAGCCAATCTAGGTAACATAAGTTATTATTTCTCACACTTATATAATAATAAGAGTAAATAGCAAGACGCAACAACACATAATAAAATATAATTAACACGTTATTCAGGCTACATAATGTCGCTAGTTTGTGAAGTGAAATACAGCCCTTGTGAACACTGCCAACAGGGTCGACTTTAGCGCTGGTGGCGCCCCCTGCGACAATCTTTTTTGCCCCCCCCCCCCCCATATGACCACCCCCTCGAATTCCCTGACTACAGCCCGGCAAAAATGTCCCTCATCTCTTCATAGCCCCGCTCTCAAATACATTACATTTGTTTTAAAGTGATTGTAAAGGCTGGCTTTACTAATCCACTCAGCTAGTCACATAAAATACAGATCTGTTCATCTGTTCTTTGTAGCGGGCATATTAACCCTCTGCGTTACTGTATGGCGAAGCAAAGGGGCCACTAGGCAAAACTGCGATCAATCTCTCTAGCAGGAACCATTAATCACAAGAGTTATCATCACATTTTTATTGCTGCCTGAAAGCTGGAAGCTTAAGGAACTCAGCAGCAAGTGCTTTTAAATTGTATGTTATTGCTAAACACTGCGCCCCCCCCCCCTCCCGAGATCAGTGCCCCCCCTCCAACTCAGCGTCCAGTGCGGCCGCACCACCCCAGAGCCGGCCCTCATGGTCCAATCCAACTGTCCGAGTTGGAGGTTTTGAATAAGTGTCAATTCTCATCCATGTGCCACGGCAGAACAGGAAACCATGGAAGCAGAACAGCAAACATGCGCTCCTGAACGTTGCATCCAAGTTTTTTATGCTCATATACAAAGAATGTGTGTTAGGAAGAGGCAAAACTCTTGGATGTAGTTCTGCCAATGTCAACGCAGCTTTACTGACCTGAGAGGCTACTATTTTCCCTAAAATGGCAGCACGCGATCTCAAGAGGCAAGCTTGTGGTTGTCTGTGAAAGATATTTGAATGAGCAAAGGTTTCTTGAGTAGATGGGTCTATTCAACTGATGTTCTTGCAGCCTTTAGAAAACGGTCAGGGGCACAATGACCTGGAGGCCAAGAAAAGCAAGAGCCACAGAGGACCATCATCATCATTCAAAAAACACCAACATTAACCACTAACAAAGGTATGCAGCAGAATTCTACCTATGACGCCTCTGTGCACACTATGCAGCTTCCTAGGCCTGTACACACACTGGGCCTTGCACATCCTCGAGAAGCATTGCTGAGGAAAATCGAATCCTTAACATAAGGTATAGTAAGCCCTGCTGTGGACCAAGAACATCTGTACACTAGGTTCTTGGGCTGATGTTCCTAAACACTTCCTTACATTCTTTGCCATTGCAAAAACAAGTGATAAGAGGATTCGGGGGTAAGTAAGCATGGCTAGAAGGAGGGGGTTGGTTTGGCACTCAGGGAACACCTATGTGCTATGACCACTGAGGAGGAATCTGGCAGCACAGTCATGGAGCTATGCGTGGTAGCATCTGGTAGAGAAGTATAGCAAGTAGCATCTGTTCGCCAACCGTGCACCGTTGATCAGTGCCACATGCACCACACGTGGACATGCAAACAACAATAGTGTTGCAAGTGGTGGCTAGGATTATCATGGCCACAGAAGAGGTAGTGGAAGAAGGGTTGGTTGAAAACCCCATAGAGAGCTGTGGTTATAAGTTAAGATGGTTTGGCATAGGAAGAAAAGTTATACATAGTGTATTGAAAGACAGCCCAGTGTGAGCTCCTAAGCGCTACTAAATGCTAATGAGGCTTGTTGATAGAGACTACTTGGCTGAAGAGCAGGGTGCATCCCACATACAAAGAGCCTACGTGCATGGGTGGCATATTCACCTTTCTGCTGACCCATGGTCCCCAGATTTTTCAGCCACATTGGGATCTTGATAAAAGGTCTTGAACTTCACCAGGTGTTTGCATAATGCTGCACTGATAGGGCGCATTCAACCAGTGAATGCGAGTCCTCAATCTCTTGCTGGAAAGACTAGCATCAAGTGTACCCTCTGATGATACTCGGGGTCAAGTGCGATGGAGAAAAGACTGTCCGCAACACTAACACACACAGAGCAATGTTGATGCAAACAGGACCTATAAGCATCACTCCACTGTCACATTAGGCCACACCACATTACCCAACCAAAAAGAATACACACCCATGCGTGATTATGTTTGATCACGGTTATTTTAGTACATACTTAACTTTTTGCTGCTGTGCCAGGGAGGGCAACTGAGGACCAATACCAACCAGGCTTACTGTTAATCACACTTTGTTAGCAGGCATATGTATTCCCAGTATCGGTCCCTTTGGTCAGTTTTTTTTTTTTTAACTTTATTTAAGGTTTTGCTCAACATCATAACCATGATTGTGCATACAGTAGTAAACATGGGCAGTACAGATTTAGTAACGCCAGTGATAATGCTTCCATACATCGGCCCCTGTGGTCAGTTTTAAACAGCTATGAGGTCATGGGCATGAACAAGACAGGTATCGCAGCTGTTAGTTTGTTAATTTCCTGATTTGACAGAATACTCTCTTGTGTCATACTCCGTACTTAACAAGTTCTCGACATAGTTGTTGCATACACCTCTGTGTCACACCTTCAAGTGACATGCAGCATCTGCTCATAAATGTGTCATGACAATCCCTTACTACAGTGTCTTACCAGTTGGCCCTAGTCCAAGCAAGGAAGATGGCCACTCATTCATTGGACTGGTAGTAAAAAACAGCTATATTTGGGGTTCAGTGATCGTCTCACTGGCCTCGGTGCTACTGCACCTGCAGCACTATTGATAACTACACTCCTGTGTCATACTCATGTGCGCATCACAAAAAGAAATGCATCCCGCACTCTACTTTACTCCATGGCACTCTACTCAACCACACTCCACTCCAAGACATGGCACTCCATGACAGGCCACTCCACTCTATTCTACGAAACACCACTCTACTCTACACCATTCCACACCCCTTCACTCTACAATACGCCACTGTACAACATGCCACTCCACCCTACTCTACAACACACCACTATATGCCACTCCACTCTGACATGCCACTCCATTCTCCTCAACTCTATGCCCCTCCACCCTATGCCCCTCAACTCTACGACACTCTTTGCCACTTCACTGTACTCTACTCTATTTTACGCCACTCCACAACACTCTTTGTAACTCCCTCTAGGCCACTCCGTTCCACTTTACTCCACTGTATGACACATTACTGCACTCCACTCTACAACTCTTGTTGCCACTCCACGACACTCTACTGCAACCTAGGCTAACTTCACTCCACTTTACAACAATCTACGCAACTCCCTCTATGCCAATCCACGCCACTTTACTCCACTCTACACCACTCCAATCTACTCCCTCCATGACACTCTACTCCACTCTATGCCGCTCCACTCTATGCCAGTCCACTCTACGACATCTACTCCACTCTTCTACTTGACTCCACTCAACTCCTTGCGCAACACTCTACACCACCAAACGTCACTCTCCTGTATGCCACTAACTTTGCAATGCTGGCATACAACATGGCTAAAACACATTGATACAGAATATAAAAGTAAGTATTCGTGCAACTGAGCACTTACTCACGGCCCAAAATGCCACGAGTGAAAGTGCAGTTGCATGACTGCTAACTATTTGCTGAGGGTGCTTTTTCACTTCCTATGGAGTATGAAGCACCATATGAATACAATAAAAAAATGCAAACATCTGACGATAAGGGTCCTACAACGTACAAAGGCACTAGAAAATATTAGAAATATTAATATAATTTGGCACTAAAATACCGAAAGAGCTGGATTGATAAACTGTGAAGCAGGTCGAGGTACTAACTCTGGTGCAACATTGAGCCCCATTATTTACTATTAATGGTGCCGCTTTTATGGTGACGTGAAATTAAGGCTGATTCGACTTTTCTTCTGTTTACCAAACCAATATCAGAAGTTAATGATAATGTGGTGTTTAGTCTCGACTGTTTTAGTAAAAAATATTTTATCTCTCCTAAAAGAAAACGAACATAATCAAATCTTTTTTATTCAATCCGTTTGGAGTGAGCATATGGCGAAAACCAATCTCCTGGCTTTTAATTTGCGAAAGTGCTCCTATTTTCAGCGATTCAGGCCTCAGTACACACACTTCAGCTTGGCGAGCGGCGAAGCAATTTCTTTTAAGTGACATCTATAAACTGTGCAGTAATGAAGGTGGCTCGCTTGTAAATACCTGAGGCCTGCCCAAACAGCACACGATTCCCATTTAAAAATATATTATCCTCTTGCATATTAAATATGGACTAGTGCCAGCTCAGTAGAGTAATGAGAAAAATCAGTAATGAGAAAAAATACTTAAATTCGAGGCAAAAGATTGAGCGACTGATTCAGCAGGCACGGTATATTGAACGCATACATTTGCACACAAAAAACACTTACTTGCCAAATGCGCAGAGACTGGTTGCATACAAGGATAGCAAAAAAAGGTTTAATTTTACACCACAGCACATTAGCCAACTCAATATTTCTTTTTAGTTTCAAGTGGATTATGAACCCGTTGGCAAGCGCTGTCACACAGCCCTGAGATTTTAATGCACCATGTAATGTTCTTCACGAATCACGAGTAAAAGTGCAAAAATTTAACTATCTTAGACATAGCGCTACGAAACCATACAAAATGTACACTGGGCGCTATAGAGAGGAAAACAGCCTAACATAACACAGTGTGTGATATATTACAAACTGTGTCCAACTTTCAATTTGCCTAAGATTACTATAATCATCTGCGTTTATAAGACAGTAAAATGTCTTTCAATAACTATTTTAGCCACGATGAATAGTTAAAGCTTTGGTTTACGTCCAGCGCCCAGTACTTCTTTTAAAATGTGCCCAACACCCTTTTGGCCTGTGGTTTGGACAGTAAGGCTTTCCTTGCTTCCCGCTTTCACGGTCTATATACAGGGCCGGACTGGCCGTAGCGGGCACCGGGCAATTCCCCGGTGCGCCGCCAGGGTGGGGGCCGGTTTTGGGCACCTGGGGGCGTTTTTGTTACAGGGCCGTTTTTGCAGCATAGCTGCAAAATCGGCCCTGTAACAAAATCGGCCGAAAACCGGCCCTCGCAAAGAGCTCGGCGGCACCCCCAACCCCATGCGAGGGGGGGCGGCCGGCCGGCCGAGCACTTTGCCAGGGCCGGTTTTGGTTCCCAGTCCGGCCCTCTCTATATACCAGGTTTACCATAATGGTATTATCCCTGTATAGTTCCTATATACTTTTTGTGGCTGTTGTTTTGCAGACTTTCTGTCACCCTATAAGATGCCAGTCTGTACCCTGAGCTGTGAGATGGTCATTCAAACTGCGAAGAAAAGAAAAGTAACCCGCTTACAACTAGGTGAGGCGTAAGCATCGAGATCATTGACTGGCCCCCTGAGAACTTAGGGATTCCAGTCTGTCCAGAGCACTTACCAATGTGCCCAAGGGTGTCGATATTGGATGGTTATGGTACCATGGCAACAAACAGGGCTTTAAGTGGGATGAAAAAACTGGGGGGTTGCTCAAAGGGGCGTGGACAGTGTAATTAAGGGTGTGGTTTAAAAACACCTAAGCTAAATATTTGTGCTTAGTATAGTGTGCTGCCCGACTTGTATTTTGCTGTTTCGGTCTTTGCATCCAGATATATGATACAACAAGTAACATCATACCTACAACAAGCCAGGACTATTGGCTTTGTCTATGGTTGTTAGTTGCATAAGATAAATAAGCTGCAACTATGGCTTGTATATAATATTGAAAAAGCTTCGACTTAAAGCCCTGGTGACACCACAACAATGTTGCTGCTCCTGAGTTTCAAAAAGAGAAGTGAAATTCAGAGAGAAAATGACTCTTTAAAGGATTTACCTTCCCCTAGAACACTCACCTGGCATGACGTCATGCCCTAACTTCTCGACTAATGAGAAGTGAGCAGTGTAAGAACGCCCATATCGATGTGCCTGCTGTCACTGCAGTCCGTAAAACAAGCATTGGCACAGCCAATAGGTCTCGCTTTTGGGACCTTATAAGTGTTTAGCCATGCAACAGTTGCATAACTAAATACTTATAAGGTTCCAAAAGCGAGACCTATTGGCTATGCCAATGCTTGTTTCTGTTTATTACTGCTCTGTAGTAATGGCGGCGCACGGGTGCCACCATTACTACATAGAAGTAATAAACAGGAAAAAAAAACGGGCTCACGGAGAACATCCGAGAACATCAGCGAAAGTGAAAGTGATCGCAATCGCGATCGAACATCAAAGCGGCCGTGCGACCGCGAAAGTGAGGCGCGTGCGCCCGCGCACATGCACTGTAGCTCTAGGCTGGCCTGGTAGCACTTTTTTGAGCCCTCACAAAAAGTCTCGCCAGACCAGCGCATGCGCTGGGTCAGGCGAGACCTAAAAACGGACCACCTGTGGCAGGGCACAAAACAGAGCCCGATAGAGACCCGTTTCGAGGCCTCCTTTAAAAAACTGCCGGTGCTCAGACCCCCTGAGACCCGGCCCACTAAAAGCCCTGGCAACAAATACAAATACATGACACTTAAAACAACAAGACTTTTCAGAATTCACAAAACACTGATTACAAACATTACTGACGCTCCACCCTTTGGTGCTCATTTATAGACCTCAGAAGAATGAAAGCCTGGGAATGCTCAGTCGGGGTTCAAATCTGCACGCTGAAGGTTGTACAGACAAACATACATGTACGCTCTGCTTTTTCTCAGCAGCAGGCGCATTTAAACACTGATTTATTTTATCAGGCGGCCCACAGGAAGACAATACAGGCCAGAAGCACACTATAAAAACATTACACTTGGTTAAAATCTGTAATCATGCAGTTAAATAAAAAAAATGTGCAGTTATATCCAAAGATATATTACACTGGTGAATGGTAACCAGAGGAATGAGTTAGAGTGCAGGAGAGAATAGCTAACTACAACCTTTAGTAGTGTTCTGCTTTATAGCAGGGCTCCTGGGAAAGACCAGCCCGAATGTCTCTACACCTTGGACGATTAACAAGGGATAACTTCTAATCCATGTACAAGGATAAATACCACACTCACAAAACCACAGTCAATAACAAAACAGCCATGGTGGTGAAAACTGCTAACTGATAAATGCATATCTGGTATTTATGCTGATTACATATGCTACATTTTATACTCAATAGGTTTTATCATGATTATATGTGAATATATAACTACGTGGGGTAGAGAAAACATCCTAAGAAGGCCAAAACCATGTGAAGAAATCCCACAATTTGTCTAGTCAACAATCTCTATTCATAATGCCACTAGGGCTTCCCAAAGCGTGCTTAGATTTTGTCATCAAGTGTGAGCATGAGTGGGAGTAGGTGGCTCCAGGAACATCACGTGTAACATCTGTCTACCTCCAGTCGGGTTTGGGATGCTGGTCAGTATTGAGCCGGCTTCTTTACAACTGTACATGTCATTAGGAAAAAGTAGCTTAATTTAGAACCGGCTCACTGAATGGCCTATGCTGAACAAAAGCAACCAGATGAGTTGCCCGGATAAAAAAAAAAATAGGATCACGTTTAGAGGTAAGTGGGACATGGACATGCCAAAAAATGTAAGATGTACCGCACATCCATCTCCGTGTTCCACCACTTCATTGAGTGTGCAAAGGAAGGCAGTGATCCTGGTCTGGTGGAAAAGCTACCACCTGCTCTGCCATCGCTAGCAGACCCTCTTGGTCATCATAGAGCCGATAAATCTCCGTGTGTAATGCACAAAACTATCTCAGGGATCAACCTAAAATAAATCAGAGCACAATGCATGCACTCTAGCAACTCTTAAGATGTCAAGGTGGACCAGTGGTGTTTGCTCCTCTCTTCGCATGTTCTGTAGGAGAGGAAGGGCTTTCCTGTGCTTTGAGAAATTCTATTAAACAACATCCTTTTGAGATCACCAGACTCAACATGATCATAGATCAAAAATGATTCAAAACCAGTTTGCTCTCAATTTAAGCTCGGAGTGCTAGATTCCGTATGTCTTGTCACTCTGACAACTTGTGCTTTGAGGTATAAAAGGATTTTTAATCAATGAGTTTTAACCCCCTAACTCTACTACCCCACCCTCCCAACTCTACTACCCCACCCTCCCAGGTCGTGAAATTATGAGAAAAGCCCTGAGCAAGTATTAAAAATAGAAAAACTCCTGCTTTACTCAAAATGTTCTCCCGCCATTTCAGAGGCTCAAATGCAACATAGCCAACTGGAAAACGTTGCCTCTCTCGCTGCTGGGCAGGACGGCCCTCTTCAAGATGATATCACTGCCCCGTTTTCTTTACGCTCTGCAGAACACCCGGAACCCTGTCCGGGCACAGTACTTCAGAGAGGTCGAGGGCCTGCAGAGAGACCTGTTGTGGGATGGGAGACCCCGCATAGCTTTGACCAAGCTCACGTTAAATTGGTATGACGGAGGGATTAGCCTCCCAGATATCAAGCGATACTACTGGGCAGCCCACCTAGCAGCCATCAATCAGGGCACATATGGTCGACCCGACAATACTGGTTATGCCATGTATAGATGGATTCTGCCGTGAGGGAATTACAATAGAGCTTTCTATTCCAAACCCAAACAATACCTCTTGACTGGACCAACTGACCACTCGGTCCGAGTCTGGCATGCCGCTAATAAAACCCTGGGCTGGGCGCAGAAACTGACTCTGGCAAACCCTCTGTGGGACTCCGAACAATTGGGCGACCTATGGGCATCGAAGGGATTCGATAAATGGGACCTCATCAGGATTTCACAGATCAGAGACATGTGGGAAAAGGATGAAGTGAAAACATTTTCTTCATTACAGAAACAGCACGACTTGGCCGTTTCAGGACACTTCCCGTATGCACAAATCCGCCATGCACTAAAATCCCATTTCCCGAAGGGCTCCTCCCCCCCAGAACACTCTCCACTGGAAGACAGATTGCTGGATGGACACTTACCTGAGAAAGCCATATCACTAACCTATAAAAAACTGATCAACGATATGGCACACCCCCTTAGGCCACTGCGTGAGAAATGGGTGAGGGATGGCCTCGAATAGGATGACGAAGAATGGCAGGAAGCAGTGTCCTCACCAAGAGTAGTAGCAATCTCGGCCAGACTCCGTCTAGTCCAACTCAAAATTCTCAACAGGGTGTATATAACAGGACCTAGTCTGGTGCAGATGGGTTGAGCAGATAGGGGGGATTGTAGGAGACAATGTGGTCAGGAAGGAACCTTTTTACACATACTATGGGAGTGTGAATACATACAGGCATACTGGCGCAGTACACACGACGTGTTAAGCGAAGTTCTAGCCATTACTATTCATCCTGATGCACGTAGATGCCTCCTAAATGTATGGGAATCCACTGACTTGAATAGTCACCACACACAATGGGCAACGCTAGGATCTATGTTGACAAAAAGTAACATAGGACAACAGTGGGGAGCGGCGCAGCCGCCAAAAGTGGACAAATGGAAGGAATACCTAGACTGGTTTATGTATAGGGAAGAGACAGTTTATACGGCCAGAGGCTGCCCCAGAAAGTGGTCCAAAATATGGGACCCTTGGAACTCTTATCGTGGTCATATATGCAATCCTCCATTTAACATTGACACTGACGATCCTTCCACCCCATAATCTATACCTGTGGTACTCTGGCATAAAAGCTATTCAAATGCCGTTTTTTCTGTTAATTCCTCTGTATCATATTTTAGATGTCGATGAATGTTTAATAAAAAGAATAATTACAAAAAAAAAAAAATAGAAAAGCTCCTGTGAAAATTAAAATATTTCTGAGGAATATTTCATAGAATCATTTTGCAACACAAATCAGATTTTTAAGAAGTAAATTACAGGTTTAATTTAAATTTGGATGGAAAAGGATTATCCTCTGGCTTCGGTAGAAAATGCTCAATTCTAAGTGGACTCAACCAGTCAGGGACATAGCTACCATTGTTGCAGCAAGTGGAGCGGCACCAGGACCCAGATTTTTAGCCTTCTGCAGCAAGGCTAAAAATCACAGGTAAAGACAACAGGTCTCTAAGCTGTCAGAGACCTTTTGGCTTTGCCAATGCTTTTTGTTCATTCGTCCCTTTTACTGTACCCTCCTTATTTGGCATTCCCTTACAGTGTTATCTACGAGCTTTTGTCTAGCCTTATAAACAGAAGCAGCCCACCCAGAACTAGTCAACATTTTAGAGTGACCCAGGTCTCACGTAGACGAGGCCCAATGGCAAACCCCACTTCATCTGCTGGACTGGAGGGGATTCACCACACTAGACCTCTTCTCCAAATGTAGTACTTCCTCAGGAAATTGAAGGATTTCCCACAACCACCCGAAGCTCAATGAAACTCTGTGTCTTCAACAGGGCTTTAAGTGGGCCGGGTCTCACCAGGGCTGAGCACTGGCAGTTTTTTAAAGGAGGCCTCGAAACGGGTCTCTATCGGGCTCTGTTTAGTGCGTGTGCTCACTTTTCACTAGCAGAGAAGTTAAAGCATGACGTCATGCCAGGTGAGCGTTGTAGGGGAACGGAAATCCATTAAAGAGAGTCATTTTCGCTCTGGATTTCCCTTCTCTTTTTGAAACTCAGAAGCAGCAACATTGTCATAGTATGAGCAGGGCTTAAGTGGAAGCTTCTTCAATATTATATACAAGCCATAGTTGCTGCTTATTTATCTTATGCAACTAACAACCACTGACAAAGCCAATAGTCCTGACTTGTTGTAGGTATGATTTTACTCGTTGTATCATATATCTGGATGCAATAACAGAAACAACAAAATACAAGTCGGGCGGCACACTATGCTAAGCACAGATTTTTAGCTTACATGTTTTTAAACCACGCCCTAAATTACACTGGCCACGCCCCTTTGAGAGACCCGCCAGTTTGTTCATCCCACTTAAAGCCCCGATCTTCAAACAAGAAAACTAACAATGAATACAACACAAGTGATTCACTTGCTGCTCGGCTGTCAGTGCGCCAGGGGGATCACAGTCACACTTAACAGTGGTGCGTCAGTACAAAAGCCATATGGAAAATGTGGGGCTTAAGAGATCCACAAGCATGACTGTCGCAAGTACTGATGCTCCTTACACACCGGCTGGGATCCTTAAGAAAAATACCAGGAGGTATATCTACATACCTCCGCGGTTCGCATATCCGTCGCAATTACTGAAGGCCCGTGACAGCTCTTTTAGGACTCTGCAGACACATTTTAAATCATCAGCAGGCCGCGCGCCCTTAAGACGGATGATCACGTTTCTACACAAGATGTCTTAAAACGATTTTATTAAGGAAATGAGTAATATTTCGCGGGTGAATCAGATTCATATTGGGAGATCTTCTTGTACCGTCAGCATTTTCACGTGGCCTCCGCGAGACTTTGAAGTACGAATCCCGCCCAATTTGTGTTTTGAAGACATACACATCTCCAGGGGAGCATATCCGTTATATGCGTAAAGGGCGCGTACTGTAGTGTTCCGGTCGATGACAAAAAACAGTAGAATTTCCCAATTACAGGAAAACGAATGAGCAATGCATACGTAGCGCGTGAGCACAGTACGTGTCGCTTGACGTGTTGTTGTTATCATCCTCTACGTGAGCTCCTAGCCCAACACCGGCCTTGCATGGCCATCTGGGACCCGGATACGGGAGCCGGTGAAAGGCCAGCAGACAGGCACATTCCCGTTCTCGCATAATGAACTGCGTCAGCCTGCAAGGGTCGTAAAACTGAAATACGGCCTGCTCAAGTTTAATTCCACATGCGCAGTGGGATAAGGCAGAGAAACCCCCACGCACTTCTAATATCTGTTCACTGAACTGCATAAATCACAGAGTCCTGGCACCCCCAGCACAAAATGGAGTCCAATATATTTTTGCATGTTTTTTGTCCCATGCTAGCAACCTTATCTTCATTGCAGGAAAAAAGACAGGTACTGCTCAAAGCAATCTCAAATTAAAAATGTCCCCTTAGGGATAGATGCGTTTTGTTATAAACAATGTGCAATAAATAATACAAGTTAGAATTGCAAG
Source organism: Triturus cristatus (assembly GCF_964204655.1). NCBI lineage: Eukaryota > Metazoa > Chordata > Amphibia > Caudata > Salamandridae > Triturus > Triturus cristatus. The sequence continues at coordinate 378,584,129 of NC_140593.1, read as the reverse complement.
CAACACATTTCTTTAAGCTTTAGACGCAACAGACCATCACAGATCGATATTCCTTGAACCGTAGTCCACTAAAACCCCCCAAAATATACCTCATATCTGATATTTCTTACTTTGATGATGCCCTCATATCTGATATTTCTTACTTTAATGAATATCTCATATCTGCTACTTCTTACTTTGATGAATATCTCAAATCTGATATTTCTTACTTTGATGAATAATGTCGAAACATCTTTAAAGGCAGCTATTGCTAACCAACAGTCCTTACGACTGTAATCGGACCACTGGAGAGTCTTTCAAAAGGCAGAGACACTTTGTGTTTTAGTGTTCAAATTCACACAATGAGAAGATGCAAAAGGTGGCATGTGTGTTCTTTCACCCAATACATTTCTTGACAGTGGGTGCAGCGGAGAAGGGAGGAAGGTCTAAGGTTAGGAACGGACGGGATGACAAAGGATGCTAGAGAGACCAGCTGGCACATGCATCAAGGATGGCTTTTGCGACTCCTTAATTGCGATTATTAAGGAATCGCAATTAAGGAATCGCAAAAGCCTATGCATGTAGGAATCGCAAAAAAAATAGTGATTCCTACACATTCCTTAATTGCAACTCACAAATTGCGAGTCGCAATTAAGGAATGGCTTCCCATTCATTCCTATGGGCCTAGAGGCCCATAGGAATGAATGGGAATTGCATGCGCAATTTGCGAGTACCCATTAGGTACTCGCAAAATGCGTATGCAATTTCAAGGGTGCCAAAAGGACACCCTGTTGGACCCCTGAAATTGTGATGTGCACCCATGTTGTGCACACACATGCCCCAAGGGCATGTGTGTGAGTAACATGGCACCTTGAAAAATGCACTTTGGTGCATTTTTCAAAGAAATCACAATTTACCATCACCTTTCATTTGATGGTAAATTGCGATTCTTAATTGCAAAATCGCAATTTATTTTACATTATTGCATTGCATTTAAAGGAATCGCAAATTGCGATTCCTTACATGCAATCGCAAATAAAGTGCAATTAATTAAATTGTAATTTGTGCATTTGGGCTGATGCAACCCAAATGCTGGAGAGATCAGCTATTCTTGTACGTGGGTGTCAGACTGGGTACAAAAGATGTGAAACTTTGGGGAGGGGGGGCCGAAGCAACAATGTATTCTTGTAAGTTGATGCAGAAGTGGAAGGAGCAATGTGGAAGGTTGGGTTCTTATGTTACATGGTGTACGACCTGTCAGGAAGGAAAGGATGGGAGTGACAAGGAGAAATGAGGAAGGTTGAAAGGGATGCTGGAGGTATTAAGTATTTTTGTAAGTTGTTGTTAGATTGAGCATAGAAGACATGGGAGGTTGGGGACTGAAGGACGGCAAGAAAAACCAGGTAATTTGATCCTCAGTGGAAAGGAGATGGAAGAGACGAGATTTTGTATGGAACTTTCATGTCTCATTTCCCTGCCCACTGTATCCTTTCAAACACCCTAGAAAGCGTCCGTGGCAATGTACAAGTGGAAGGGAAGTTGAAAAATCGCACATACACTGCGAGAAGCTATCTGCTACCTGTTGACTCGGGCTTATGGGACACCAGCTTTGCCTGATCGGATTCCCAGAAAGGCAAGCTAAGTTCAAATTGATTAGGTTAGAACATGTATAGCCTAGCTTATCTGACCCATGCTTGTGAGGGCATGTTAGAAAGAGAGGTGAAGACATATATTATTGACATGCGACATATCTAAAATTTTATAACAAGTGACTACAAATATAAAAGATATTATAGCAAATGAATCCACTGCTACATAGGCCGTAATTTTGGAGCCAGGTAGAAAGACGGTTAATTCATATCACATCACAAAACTTAAATTAATCAATTACTTGTTCTAGCCTAATGTCCACGTGCATCATTTTTGGGTAAATCGAAAAAACACAAACATGAATACTGGGTAAGCTAGAATATTAAATAGCAAATATTTAGACAATATGCCTTGCACAATAAAGAGCAGACACAAATCAATATGTTTTAATGTAGAAACAGAAAAGGAATCTTGAGTGTCCTCCAAATTTGAGGTCCCCCTATGTATTACTTTTGAGATCAGACACTGAGCTGTTCACTAGAGGCAATGAGTATTTTCACCTGTACAGCACTCTATGGAAGCTCAGCCAGAAGGTGGTGCTGGCGCAACAACCTATAACAACATGAAAAGCCAAGGGCAGAAACTAGCATCAGTTCTAGATTAATGTAGGTCAAGATGTTTCTCTATCCAGTGACCTACAATTAACTTTAGTGAGTGAGTAACTTGGTATAACTGAGTTCATCATACTGAAGAGATGCGAACAATAACCGAGATCCATTAGCATGCTACCATTTCACCTGTCTAGCTTTAGCTTCACAGTTTCAAAATGTCATATTGTAAAAACATATTCGTTTCCAAATGACATTAAAAGTAACATGACAACCAATTCAGGAGTTCGAAGAAGATAAAAAGTTCATTCTGACTTAAACCAAGTATGCCTCTGCAGAACTAAGGGCTTGATTTAGAGTGTAGCGGACGGGCTACTCTGTCACAAAAGTGATGGATATCCCGTCTGCAGTATAACGAGTGCATTATATCCAACGGCGCTTGCAACATGGCGGACAGGATATCTGTCAGGTTTGTGACAGAGTATCCCATCAGCCAAACTCTAAATCAAGCCTTAAGTATTAGGTAGTTGTTCAACAAAGATTCCGATCAGGCCAAAGGTCCCTTCTTGAAATTCCAAGAACTAGGTATATTGTTGACCAGAGGAGATAAAGAAATCTCAGTCGTATGTCAAAGGTTTAGCAATACCCCGATCTCAAAGATCAGAGATGGAGACAATCTCACAAATTTCAGAAAACAAATCAAATATCACCTGTTTTACGCCAGAATTTTGTACGGTTAGGGGAAAATCGGAGCAAGAGCAGACCTTGAGATTATTAAACTCACAAAGGTGAAACATAAATGTAGTAATTCATCCATTACTTTAATAAGTCTTAGAGCCCCTCAATCAATGTTGGAGAAATGCAACATTATGCAATGTATTTAGTTCCAGACTGGAGGGATTTGCATGATGATGAATCAACAAGCAGCACACTGTCAAAAAGGCACAAAAGAACTCGCAGAATGGGAGTCTTTGAAATAAAGCCGTGCTCAGATAAAAATGCTGCTCCAGTATAAGTAAAGCAAGAGCATTTAAAAGCCAAGTGATGACAATGCTCGGTTTTGCCCGAGATGATGGAACAACATTGGATATGTGCCTGATCCTTCTGTTTGTTGTACATTGAGATTTGTGGGCCTACCTCCAACATAAAAGTCAACCCCCTTAGAAATAAAATAGAATGATGATGCCTCAAACCATAAAAATTAATGACCCAAAACTACTAAAGATAAGGTAGCAATAGTTTTCCCACAGACGATTGGACTTTCACATTAATTAAATTCACAACTCCTTCAACGTTCATGAACTTGACGAATTAACACTTAGTTGCATGACATGTTCCTGTACCTCAGCAATGTGTATGAAAACCTTTAATAGATTTTTCAGACAAACCATAAAACCAGAGAGCTTGATGCCTTTTGAAATAAAGCATCCTTCCTCTACCTGGTCACAGGTGCAATGTGATCAATTTTGCTTCATTTTTGTCAAAGTGACTTCCTAATTTAAATAAAGTAAACACAATATGATTAATAATTGATTTTCACTTAACTATTTGACATTAAACCAACATAAATGTATATAAGAACAGGTCTAATTCCCTCAATCAAATATATATATATAAACATTCTTTGAATTACATTTTTGTTTGAAGTTCCACTGGGCACATTTAGTTTAGAGCCTTCATGGATTACAGTCTCTGTAAATAGCATGCTGTTCACCCTAGCTGCTCTCCTATCACCCAGCAAGCGTAAAACAATTGCAGTCACTGGCAGGGATGGGACAATTGTATCTGGACTCAGTGACCATAGGAGGGACTCAGCAAGCCGATCAACGGAGAAATCCAAGCTGTGGAATGAATGGAGGGATTTTGACCTGAAAAAACATTTGTGGAAAGAAGCAAGGGCCAGATGTACTAAGATTGGAATACGAATTTCCTAATTGCAGTTATCAGAATCACAGTTGGGAAATCGGTATTCCTAATGTACAAAACCTTTTATTCCTTAATAGCGATTCCTATTGGGTTGCAAATCGACCTGCCTCATGAATATTAATGAGATAGGCCGCAATATGCGACCCATTAAGAAATCGGCCCCATCACAGGGACGATGGCCTACCTGGGTCAGCAGACCACCATATCTGCGATTGCTTTTTAATAAAGTAATCTTTGTTTTTAAATGCAGCCCATTTTCCTTAAAGAAAAACGGGATTGTTTCAAGAAAGAAAAGAAAACGTTCAAGTTAAATTTTTTAAGAGCAGGCAGTGTTCTGTTGTATCACTGCCTGCTCTTAAAAATATTTTTTTAACATTCTCAAAGGGAAAAGGGTCCTGAGGGGACAATTTGCAAATGGGTTACCACCACCTTTAAACTAGTGGTAAAGTATTACTGTTTTGCGACCAGAATTCGGTTGCAAAACAGCAATATATATCATACCGATTTGGTATTTGGAAGGGATGCCCTAAACACGCCCCTTCCAATTACCGAATCGCTAACACAAATTGCAATTCGGTAACTGTCGCTTGGCATGCGAAATATGACTCTTGGAGAGAGTAGGTACTGTTGATTGCTTTTATTTTACACAGGTAGAGAGGATGACTATTTATGCATGAGTCTTCATCTTCTTCTTTTCTTCCCCTTCCTTTAGGTCACACGGAGTTCCCTGTCCGCGGCACTCTCGACAGAAATGAGAGAGTTCAGGTAAGTGGAGCCCCCAGGTAACTGTTAACTCGCTCTTCGAGTGCTCAGTATAGCGTGGGGTTAATAAAGAAATGAAACAATGCCTGCAAAACCCAAATAGTTCTCCCCTCTAGTCTGGGTATGATCTACTAAAAAGGTGCCCAAAAATATAATAGTAATAGAACTTCTCAGGGAAGTCTCTTAGCTCCAGAGAACTTCCCTGCAATATAGAAAGAACCACTAAGTATATTTTTTTGATTCTTTCTTTATAGTACTCCCCTTCCGCTTTCACAGTCTAAATAGTAGTCGGATTGGACTGTGTCCGACCGCAAAAATACTTTTTTACATCTGACCCCAAAAGCTTTTTGACTTTTATAAAGAGAAGCCAGCAGCTAGGAGAATATTCATGATGTTATACAGACCACAAACAGAAATAATAAAGTTTGGATCGCTGATCAGCTGATGGTCCAGGTAAGGGTACCCGCTAGCTGAAGTCTTCTGAACTGTGTACTGCAAGAGAGAACACGCAAAAGAGAGTTTTTAAGATTTCAGGGCTCTTTTATCTAGTAGTCATGTACATATAAGCCTTTGGTGCTGGGATCCTCTCCTCTTCACAATAAGGGGTCTGATAATTTGTAGGAGGACTCTGAGACTGGGCTGCTGGAGATGTGGACAGTAACCAGACTTCTAAAGGAAGGACAACAAACAGCTGCTTTCAATGAATGAACCAAGATGGGATTATCCACCCCTTTGTGGTAAATAAAATTCCTTTACCGGGACTTAATTTGATGCGGAAACATAATAAAATAGCTCAGTAAAATGAGAGGCAGAATCCGTGGTATTAGAGGTTCGGAATGGGCTTTATTCCAATGAACGATTATAATCGGTTGCTCCAAGTTCCATCACCACGGAGGTTCAGGAAGTCTTCAAATGATGGTGGCATACAAATATTGGGCTAGATGTACTTACATCTCATTTGGAAACCTTGTGTGTCGTCTAAATTTGTGATGAAATCAGGTTTTGCCAATGAAATCAGATTTTGCAAATCAACTTATGTAGTAATAGGTCAGTTTGCAAAGTCATCTTCTGGAGTGTGTAGGAATCTGACCTACCACATGAATATTGTTAAATTACGTAATAAATTGCGGCTTACATCAATTGGTTGCAATCACAGGGATGGTGGCCTGTTGGGAACAGCAGACCACTATGTCGGTGATAACATTTAAAGAAAGTACCTTTTTTGTAAATGCCGGCTATGTTTTTAAGGGAAACAGGGATGTATTTAGGAAAAAAAATCTATTTTTTAAAAAGAAAAAATTGTTTACGAGTTGGCAGTAATAGCCCTGAACCATGTCCTTTCAAATTACGATAATAATGCATTTCTTAACCCATTATGTGGTAAGGTAACCAGTTACCAAATTGCAAAATGGGTTTAGTACATTTGTAAAAGCTATTTAGCAGTCACAAATAGTGTGTTTGGAGAACTGCAAGCTTCACAACTGCTAATTGGGTTCGTACAACTAACCCAATGTGAGCGGAGTGCTATTTCTTAATGTCCATAAATAATGCACTCCAAACAGTCATAAAATGGAGGAAGCTACCTTATCTAGAGCAATAGATGTTTACAGATGGAAAACAGCCTTTCCAACACTGGCACAGAGTGGCATAGAGTAGAATGGAGTGGGTATAGTAGAGTGGCATAGAGTAGGGTGGCATAGAGTGATTTGAGTAGAGTGGCATAGAGTGTCACTGTGTGGATTGGAGTGGCATGGCATAGAGTAAAGTGGAGCAGAGTGGCGAAAAAGTGGAATGGAGTGGTGCAGAGCAGCGTGGCATGGAGTAGAGTGGTAGAAAGTGTAACGGAGTGGCATAGAGTGGCATAAGGTAAAATGATGTAGAGTAGAGTGGCATGGAGTAGAGTGGCATGGAGTAGAGTGGCACTGAGTAGAGTGGCATATAAGTGGCTTAGGGTGGGGTGAAGTGGCACAGTGTGGCGTGGCAAAGAGTAGAGTGGCATGTAGTGGAGTGGTGTAGAGTTGAGTAGCACAGAATAGGGTGGAGTGGAGTGGGGTAGAGTGGCGTGGAGTAGAGTGGCGTGGAGTAGAGTGGTGTAGAGTGGCATAGAGTATTGTGGCGTAAAGTGGCATAGAGTTGAACTTAGTGGTGTATAGTAGAGTGGCATACAGTGGAGTGGCATAGAGTGGCTAGAGTAGAGTGGCATAGAGTGTCACTGTGGGGAGTGGAGCGGCGTAGAGTAATGTGGCGTAGAGAGGAGTGGTGCAGAGTGGAGTAGAGTGGTGTAGAGTGAAGTAGAGTAGCGTGGAGTTTATTAAGTGGTGTGGAATCGAGTGGTATGGTGTGGCGTAGAGTAAAATGATGTGTATTAGAATGTCATAGAGTGGTGTTGAGTAGAGTGGCATAGAGTTGAGTGGCATAGAGTAGAGTGGCATAGAGTAGAGTGGTGTAGAATGTAGTGGAGTGGCATAGATTAGCACAGAGCAGAGTGGTATAGAGTAGAGTGGAGTGGCGTGGAGCAGAGTGGGGAAGAGTGACATACAGTGTGTGGAGTGGCATAGAGTGGAGTGTAGAGTGGAGTGGCATACCGTAGAATGGCTTAGAGTGGAGTTGGTAGAGTACCGTAGAAAGGGAGTGTGTGGAATTGCGCAGAGTAGAGGTGCGTAGAGTAGAGTGGTGTGGAGAGGAGAGGAGTGGCGTAGAGTGGAATGGCATAGAGTGGAGTGGCATAGAGTGGAGTGCAGTAGAGTGCAGTGGTGTAGAGTGGAATTGTGTAATGTAGTGTTGAATGGCATGATGTAGAGCGGAATGGCAAGGCTTAGAGTGGAGTGGAGTACCGTGGACTGGAGTGGCCTAGAGTACAGTGGTTTAGAGTGGAGTGATGTAAGTGGAGTGGTGTGGAATGGAGTAGAGTGGACTTGAGTGGCCTAGAGTACAGTGGTTTAGTGTGGAGTAGGGTGGAGCGGAGTGGTGTAGTGTGGAGTGGCGTTGTGTGGAGTGGAGTGGCATAGAGCAGAGGGTCTATAGTAGAGTGGCGTAGGATAGAACAGTTGTGGGTGCACGTAACTAAAACGCCAATGGAAACCGCAGGTAGGGTGAAAGAAACATAATAAAAAGCTGTATGCCTCTGATAAAAAAGTAGGGAAGCACATTGCCCGCTCAGGAATATTACCAAAACGCTTATAAAGAAAATAATGCTCCAGGGAGTAGCCAACACAAGAAAGGAAGGGACGCCTATGGGATTTAAGCAATCAAAAGACTGTAAATGAGAGTGACAATGAAAACAACTAATAATATGCTGGGGGCGGGTTGTAAACCCACTGAAATGTAAACAATACATCTCGCAGCACAGCATATGCACAGTGTAGGCGAGACCCAAAACATGTATTCCTTGACGCTCAAGATTAGAAGCTGATGTGGGGCTCCCCTGAAGTCTGAGAGTCAAGAAACAAAAAAACCAACCTAAAGAGAGAACATTTTCCATAAAAATACGAAATAATTAATTGCAGAACCTGACACTGTTAGAAGAAATAATGCTGCTAGCTCCAGACTCTGTAGTTTGCAGAAATAATGGAAACAAATGTGAAGTGCACATGGGTAGCTAGGTGTATGTACCATACTCACGAAGTGCACACCCCGACGGGGAGGAGTCAAGAGGTGGTCTCACCATACATATCACAAGATCCAGAGCTCTACAGTGATGCTTGCTGCACAGCTCCTTTGGGCTCCCACATTCTATTATTGCTCGCCAAACCCCCCCCCCCCCCTCCTGCAACTCGCTTATCACACAGCTGCCCTGAGGTCGCATCTTACACTGACCCTGTATTTGTTTCTTATTGCTTCGTACCGTGCCAGGTGCATTGTCAGCACCTTATAAATGAATGACACAGAGAAGAGGAATGATGTGCTGACGAGTGAATATATAGGGCTCGCTTCCCAAGTCCGCACATTTTTTCAAATGAATTTCTTGGCCTTTCCCGGCAGTTTTGCTTTTCCAGCTGTAATCTGCAGAGTCCCCTTAATAATCACAACCACACACAGCCGCAACAAGGTAGAAGACACTGCTGCCTGTCAGATGATGAAGATGCCTTAATGATTTCTCTTCCAGGCTACCCTTCAACCATCGCATGCTTAGGGCCATCCCTGCCCCATCTCCCTCCTCTTAATGTCTAACCCGCTCTTGCCAGCGGCGCCTGGCATATAAAGTCAAGAATTGTGGCTCTCTCAAAAACAAACTGTCCTCTAGGGAACAGAGGTTCAAAGTATTAAATTGACCCGCAAGGATATATTTTTTACTGTAGCACTAGATCAAGCCTTCAGATCGTCATTGCAGGGCTCTTAACCACGAGTCGTAAAGCGATCTCGAGCAGCAAAAAAAGGGGATGATTTGGAGTGAAATACAAAGACTATGACGACGTTTTAGGCAGATAAAGCATTAGGTATTTCCAATAAGAAGCTTACACTTTATTTCATTATATTGTAAACAAGTTCACCACATATGAAGGCAGGGGCGGCTCCTCCACTAGGGCGGAGGAGCGTTGCCCCACTGCTTTCTCGCAGTGCGAGAAGGCCAAAAGATAAAATGGTAATAACTTTTGGTTATTACCATTTTATGTTTCTTTGCTCATTGCGGGCGGGTGGGTGGGCAGTGCTGCCTGGGCAGGGCAGGAGTGGTTTGCCCATTCCTGAGTGCGCATGACTGGTTTGGTCCGCCCTCTCGGGCCACCCAAACCAGTCATGCGCACGCTGTGCTGCACTTCTCCATGCAGAATGCATTTTAGCCTACGTGGAGAACATGCCATCCCCTACAGCCCCTGGCTGGGCGGTGTACCGACCAATCACAATGCTCCACTGGAGAGTTGTGATTGGCTTAGGAAAGGGGAGGGGAGGGGGGCTGCCTGTGTTCTGTTCCTGTCAGGGGCAGTAGAGCAGGAGCAGTGAAGACGCGGGAACCGAGCCGGCGGATAGGTAGGTTTACTTTTAAATTTTTTTTTATTATTGACCCACCCTACCCTCGCCGCCCACCCGTCCGTGAGCCATGCCGGCTGCTACTGTATGAAGGAACCTCCGAATATCATACATAAGACCTAAACACTTCTCACATAGGGCACTATAGCAACCCACATTCAGCCAGTCACAGTTTACTCAGCTAGATGGAAGTATCTTTTGGACTCGTTAGGGGCATGAGGCACAATACAAATATTGCAATACAATATAATGGATATTGATGACAGGCATGAATGTGCATTAGATCAGTGCTTTCCAAGCTTTTTAGCACCACAACTCGCTTTTTAGAACGACAAATGTTCGAGACTCACCTAGCTTTAATGGGCATGAGGCAGCAATTTTTAATGTAACGAAAGGATCATTTGGTAGTGAACTGTCATTTACAGTTAGCACATTTTCCACTGAAATGGGCACTAAATGTACACAGATGTATAGTTTTACTAAAAAAAACTATATTGCACCAAATGATAATTTGTGGAAATCGGGTTTCAGTGAATATTTATCGTTTGTGCAACACCAAGTAAAGTCTCTTGATTTGTTTTGATCCTATTAAAATCTTTTTTTCCAGCACAATCAGAATTACAAAAAAATGCTTTCCTAACTGCTGAAAGTGTTCAATTCATTTAAAGGTATTTACATTTTATTGTGTGCAACTAAAACCTACAGCCATTCCTTTCACAATTTCTGTACCACAGCAAGATTCTTAAATAACTCACTTTACTTTCTCAGACTGCAAAGCAAGAGAATTCTGTAAAAACCAATCCCCATGTTAAAAAAAAGAAGAAGCAATTTGTCAGAAGACGTAGCTGTACATTTGACCTCTGTCTTTGAAGTGGAGCAATTGAGACAAGATAAATACAGAATTTAAAGGCATCTTAATTACTACTTCGACTTTCACAGCCCACCAAAAATCGGCTCCCAGCCTACTGGATTGTTAACCTGTGCTTTGTGTCATGAGATAGGGAAAAATGACAAGGTGCCAGGACCCAACAGTTTTTCTGCCGGAGACTTCAAAAGTGCCCCTGAGGAATGGGCAAAGGTTCTAACTCCCCTATTCTCCAAGCCTTCCTCTCTGCCCAAGTTTCAGAAGCCTGGAGGGACTCTATCCTGTGCCCTTTATTCAAGAAAGGACCTATCAATGCCTCCAATTACCGTCTGAAAGCCTTGTTGGATTTAGAGGCAAAAGCATACGCCTGATTATGACTTAAACATCTAGAGGCCTGGGTTCTGGACAATGATGTTCTTCCATTTTTTCAGTCAGGCTTCCGAGCAGCAGCATTAACCACAGAAAACATCACTACACTTGGTGTCCTAAATCATCAAGCAGCCCAAAGAAAACAATTTACCACTCTTCTGCTGTTTTATCGATTACAGCGCTGCCTTTGACAAGGTCGCTCATCCCACGCTTTGGAGGAAATTAAACACGTCAGGGTATTCCCTCAAATCTCTTTGGGGCCATAGTCTCTCTTTACTCTGACACATGGGATCGCGTGAGGATAGGGCCACATACTGTCACCTCCTGAATTCCCATCCAATGCGGTCTGAAGCAAGGCTGCGTCCTCGCTCCTCGTTTTTTAAATCAGTTCTTGGCAAACAGCCATCTGGCCCTCGCACGACTAGGCCAGTCAACTCTAGACATCCTCCAATATTGCAGACAACATTGTAATAATGGACTACACCAAAGTGGGCATACAACGAGCACTGAGCAGCCTCCACAAATACAATAAAAACAACTATCTCACGATCAATCATGGTCTTCGGCTGCCACAAGAATAAGAAACTTCTTTCCCTCCACATGGACGCCATGATTATTAAAACGGCAACAAAATACAATTACCTGGGGGTTTGGTTTTCAGAGACCCCCCCCAAACCCTCGATCCACTTAGACTCACTAAATGGGAAAGCTTCAGCTTTACATATGGGCTCCTCAGCCTCAATACAAATTAAAAAAGCACCTCTGCTGCTCCATTCTTGAAAGTCATAAAAGCTTGTCTCTTCCCAGCACTACACAATGGGCACCAAGCTTTTCCTGGGGCCTGTGCTCGGAGTCTAGAATATGCGCAGTGTTAAGGTCTGAAGAAAGCTTTTCAACTGCCCAAGCATCTTAGTAGGGCTAGGACCCGCCTGGAATTCGGCCTGTCAATCCAAATGCTAACCCGTGAGGCTGACACCTTCAAATACTATATATGCATACTGAAAGCACCAGTGAATTCACTTAAGACCTGCCTCAAAGACACCTTCAAGCCCCCAGGGAATCTACGGCATCGTCAATTACAGAAGGCAATTACATCTTTCCAAATCGTAGCACCTGCATTATCATCTGACACCATCTCTTCCCTAACCTGGAATAAGGCAATCAATAGGAAGCTGTGCTTAGCCTCATTTCAGCAAGATATTGCTTCCCTAAAGTCCTCAGACATTCTCATCCTTTTGAATACCTCCTACGTGGTAGGGAGACCCCAGCGGTACCTCTCAGAAGCTATCAATCGCTGAGTGTGCAGAGATATTTTATACATGCGGCTCCTTGGTCTTCCAATAGCAGACTTCAATTCAGCGTGGGTCAACCCAGAATGGAGGGGGCATGCAGATTATGTAATTTTAAGTGAAAATCTTTTGATGCCACTAGAAGGTCCTTGCTGAAACGAATCTTTATGATGAAGGGGGCCCGTACTTGCCAGGAGGCCTCCTCGATATGCTTCTCTCAATCGGACGCTAGATCTTCATCAAGGTGTGGCAAATTCATCAAATAATTTAGAGCTCACCTCCGACCTCAAACTAATGACTCTCAACCTGTCAATGACACACAGAAAAAGCTCCTAACTGACTACTGTATTCTGAAACCCAGAAACGTCTAACCATATGGTGAATGGTCTACAGGCTATTTTAATCACCTTTCCTACTAGCTAGCCCAAGACCCCTATTTTGTACCACCGCACTTTAATCATTTTTGTCACATGGGTTACGGCTCCCGTCCGCAGGTAATGTCAACATTATTAGCTCATACACATGCATAAAGCACTTTTTTCTGCACGGTTTCAACAGGCTGAAATGATAGGGAAATAATTCGGCCAAAGCATCTACCATCCACAGCAATTCTTTGTGCATGATGCTTCACATTTAAAACTAGGTTACCTGTAAAATCTTCCCGCCACCTTAGTAATGGATAAGAACTCCCCTAATAATATTCACTATAGCTCATATGCAATCTCTCACCAAAAGATTAGCACATGGTTTGCCGACAAGAAATGAAGGGTCGCAAGTCAGCGGTTTTAGATTGCCATCTGTATTAATCCTGTCGATAAGGTAATGTCAATCTACCTGCTTAGCCAAAAGTCACACTGCACTTTCAAGGAGATTCCCTTTTACTATATCCTTTTGTTTGGAGTGAGCTACTGGATAAGAATTACTGCGTTTTGTCATTTAATATTTTTTTATACTGAACTCATGTTCATATCAATACTGTACTGTACTTTAGCTTATGGTCTTTTTATGATATGATCCATTTATTATGTTCCAAACGACTTTAATGATTTTAATTAATCAAACAATAAATTTACTCAGACTCAGATAGGGGATGTCCAGTTTAATGAACCAAAATGCGCTCCTCATTATAAAGCTTTACTTTCAATTCAATGTATTAAATATATCAGGTATTACTAAATGAAACAAGCATTGGCAAAGCCAATAGATCTCAGCTGTAAAAGTCTGATATATTAGCCTTTCCAGTGCTTGTTTGCATGAAAAAGAAAGAAGAGTTTGCAGTACAACTTAAAATGCAACAACAGGAGGAAACCATGAAATCAAGAGCAATGATCTGAGATAGACAGTAAAGCAATCCTTTCATGACCAAGGGGTCGGCTAAGAGCGCACTCGTACATGTTATGTATTAAAAACAATTTGTCTCCAAAACGCACGCAGCTAAAGCGGACTTTGGCTGAGACCTAAAAAGAGTTTAGGATGCTGATACTAACCGCTGTAAGTGGCTGCCACATTTCTGACGGGCAACCTTCTGTGTTACAAGGAGACGGCACAGTCGAACACAGAGATGTTTACCGCCTAATACAATGGTGCCCGCTCTTGAAGAAATTATTATTTGCTGAACAAAGAAAATCTTTATGTGCATTTTAAGAGCACAGTTGACATTTTAACTCCACCGCGGCCAATTAAGTGTGATATCTGATTTCTACTACTTCTCCCTAATTCAGTGCTAATAGATAATTTGAACACCTGGTTGTCCATCTGTTTATATCTCTCTCATAAAACGTCTTGGCACTAGCAGTGGTGATTTCTATGCTTTTCAACAGCAAGGCAATCCATGATGATCACTCAAACAAGCATTTACAATGCAATGGTCTCAGCATTGTTAAAGTTAGAGCTATTGGCATTGCTCGTGACATTATTTTTGTTTTTGTTTTTAAAACATTTAAAGAAACGGCATTGTTATTTACAATGTCAATAGCTTAATCACTCTCAAATGCGAGACATATTGCATTTGCACCCACACACAGAGCCACACACACAAAGCCACCCACACACACAGAGCCACTCACATAGCCACCTACACACACAGAGTTACCCACACACAGACAAAGCCACCACGCATAGAGCCACATACAAAAAAAGCCACCCACACAGAGCCACACACACAGAGCCTCCCACACGCACACAGAGCCACCCACACACACACACCGAGCCACCCACACACACACACAGCCACCTGCGCTCCCTCAGCCGGCTTGTGAGTGTAACGTCCCATGTGCTTGTGCTGGCGTCACTAGGATAAGCTAGTCCCCATTGTTTGGGTTGCTGCGCGCGTTAATGACAGCTTTGCGGTAATTGTTCATTGTATGTAAGACATCAGGCCAATCTGGGGATGGGGGCACTGTGATAGCGAAATAAATGCAATAAAAAAGTCAGACAAGAGCAATACTTCTTTAAATCCTGCCTCACAGTGCCAGTAGTGTTTTTTTATACTGATGTTTTTGTTATTTTCATTAGTAAAGCACTCATGTAGACATATTTTTGCAATTGCAATGAAACTGAATCATCTCCCTACCGTTAAATTCTCATCGAAGCTCTGTTTTATTTTGGAGTTCTCACGGTATGAGCTTTTTGACGCGGCCTCGCGCTGCAGCCGCCCCGGGGTCCTAGAGTTGGCCATGGCACAGTCGTCTCGGCGCCTAAACAGGGCACAGGGGGCACTTTTCTGGGACGGGCACAGGGGCTGCTTCGCCATTCTGCGCAGCTTATATGAGCGCACCGACCCTGCGGAGGCGAAACTTCAGGTACATGGAATGTTTGTGTTACATACTTAGCGCTAGTGGGCGGCCGATAGTCCATCTTAGCGCTGCAGAACGCAGCATCGTCACCCCCTCCATAAAAATAATGCTATGTAAGGGATCAGCCGACACATCAAGGTGGTCTTCTTCTGTCTGAAGCGCGTGCCACCCCCTCTACAGTATCTCAGCTTGGAGACATGCTCAGTCTGGAAACTTTACCCAAACTCATTTTAACAGATCTTTTTCTGATGTTTCTACTCAGAATCTCACATCCTTCATTAGATAAAGTGCCGCGTGTTACGTGCAGCCAAGGGTTTCGATAGCGCCTCTGGCACCAGGGGTGGGCAGAGGACGCAGGGAGCTTTGTTTTCTGCACCAAAACTGGTGTGTCAGATACTGTTCCTGGTGGGGGGTAAGGGGGGGGGGGACACTTGGGAAGGATAATAATAATGAGAAATGCGAGCCATAGGTGCAGCGAGTAGCCATGCATTTGAAAGAGCGGGATCATTTTATGGAGCAGAAAAAGCGCCTTGGCCCGGTCTTTGAACATACACAACTCCACGGTGACTTCTTCGCACATACGAAACGGCAGGGTCACTTCCTCGAGCAGCAGACACAACGCCGAGGTCATTATATTTCAGGCAGGCCTTTGAGCGTTTCATCTTCTAAACTTAACAGTTTCAGTAAAAGCGCAGAGATCCCCGTGAATGCCGCCGCGCTGACCCGGAATAAAAGAGGTCAGCCTGCTGCGGGGGGTCCGGCCTGTTAATTGGAGACAGTCCGGTCCTGCCCGGTCCCCTGGTTTAACGCTTCATGGCAGGGGTGGGTTTGGGGGGACACACCCAGGTACCCCACGATATTCACACAAGAGTGCAGAGCTGTGCGCCAAGCCGGTGTGCCTACTGATAAACGCACAGGCTTCTGTGAGCTATGAATCCGGTGACCTTGTGGATTCTTTCACATTCCAAAGCAACGCGTCATTGAAAAGGGAAGATGACCGTCCAGGGAGAACTGAAGCCGGGCTTCGCGGACCGAAGTGGAACCATGCAGCTGACATGTTGCATTTGTGTTTATGTGACCCAAGCTGCGCGTGGTCTGCAGAGCAGCGCGCGCACTTCCGTGCCCATTCTAAGTGGAGGAGCCGGACAGGCTGCATTCTATGTCTCTGGTAAAATTCACTGGAATACCTTTTTTTAAAAAAAGTTTGTAAGTCAAAAGGCCTTTTTGGTACCAAAAATAAAGAACTGTCCCTAGAAATTCAGGGCAATTGTTCGACCTAGTTTGAACAAATTAAGACAATAAAAAAATAATAATAGAGGCGCACACACGAGTTCCCAATGTTACACCACCGCCTTTCTCCAAGGTCAAGCAGAAATGCCTTGGAGAAACGCAGCGGCATTTTCGGATTCGGGGGCGTGTTTTTCTTTCTCTCCTCTTGCCATTGGCTGGAATGTTTACATTCCAGAGGAGAGAAAGAAAGTAAAAAACACGACCCGAATCCGAAAAAGACGGGGCTTGTTTGGAGAGACAATGCTCTACACCAATGGCTGACCAGTATTTCAGAGGCCAGCCAATGGAGAAGAGGTAAAAAAAAGGGGCGGATTAAAGCCCCACTCCGTACATTAAATCTCGGAGCGAGACTGCGCAAGCGCAGCCTTCGAGCCGAGACCTAAAAAGAAGCTCCCCAAGATACATAAACTTCAGAAACATGCTGTGCCGCTGTGATGGTTTCATAGACGCTTTGAAAACTCTGCATCGGCTTCCATTCAAAGATAGAAAACAGTTTTCAATGCCTAATTCACAAGACACAAAATACCTCACTGGGGCGTGCCAGCCTTATAATCAACACAGATATTCGAGGTTATCCACTTAAATAACTCAACATCCACAGATCCTGAATTGAGAGATTCTGAGGTAGATCTCACCGCTTACATTTCTCCTTATACTGGAATGCCATGCAAATCTGAGAATAAAAAGAGAGTTTCTCAAGTTCTGCAAGGGCCTGAAGATCACCTCTTCAGGGCGTTCTATGATGAGACGGCACACCTACGGCTGCCGCTACTACAGCTACTACTAATAGTTAGTCATTCTTTTTATAAGCCAAATCAAGACCTTTCCATCACAGTGCAGTGATATCCAGTCAAAGGCCTAGGACCAGTCTTCATCACCTGCCAACCATCTGGCCCACACATTATGACCTCTTGACTCTTTCCAGTAAGGGTCTGCCATCTTACAACCCCCCACCGGAGGCCGCATGGAAACTTGACCAGGACACCACCCAATTGTACATGGCCCTATCCGATCATCAGCTTTCACCGCCCTACTTGGCACTTTCTGGAATGATCCAGAACTTCCACCTTGGATTCCTATTGTCAGATCTGGTTCCACAAACAATTTGGACATTACAGATGCACCAGCTGTCTCCTCCGTAATCTTTTCATCTTCAAAGCGCCCAGAGGCGGTTATCAGTGGCATCTATTGCTGTACAGAAAAAATCCTTAACACCAGGAAAGTCTTTGCACTGAGAGGACATCTCTTTAGGAAACTTCTTTGTCAGAAATGTATCCATCCCTTCGATTCCATAATGTTGCAACATCAGCATCTCTACTCAAAATGTAATTAAAAATCCGATTGTACAACTTACTACTAACATTAATTTATTATGTGATGCCAAAATACTGATGAATTACCATAAAAATATCAATGTGTGTGATAATCGCCTGTGTGTAAACTATGTTACATTATACTTATTTGATGAAAAAATATGCTGTAACCCAATAAAGATTTTTGAAGGCACTCTTCTAAGACTCAAACCATTGATTACCACACAAAATGTTATTTTAGTCTTAGAGAGCTAACAGCTCTGTGCCACCTGGCAACAATTAGACTGACTATTCCATTGTAGCACAGGCATAACAAGCACTTCATTTTCACAAACTAACAACATGCATGGCGCCTTGAGGCTTTTTAGGTGTGCTATTCCATTTATATAGCCAAAATAAACAAATAAAATATATGTATTGCTGGATCATCATTTCAAAAGGCACCACCAAAGTTCCTGTGTTTACTAACTCCCAAACACTGTGTTAAAAAGCCAGACATTGTGTGGCACTTGCCCTTAATCCTGACTCTGAGCAGGCAGTTAAAGGGGGTGGTATTTACTGGGTGTGCTATACGCCGCATATTCAGAATTGTCATGTGGTAAATATGGAAATACATGCGGAATCGATGTTTACCACATCGAATCTTGCTTGTGGCAGAGATTTCCCACACTCTTTCCCACAGTAAATTTTGGAAGGTTTGAAAATTGCGGGGTGCATCGTTAACTACCAAACCCAAAATTCCCACCATTGAGCGAACCACTGCTGGCGCAGGGATCAGAATTTACCCCTCTACTCAGAAAATGATTAAGTAGTTGAATCTTATAAAGAGTGAATTCAAGTTCCACGGACTGACTTAAGAACTTGAGGGGATCCTTGTAGCGATAACTGAGGGTTTCTGAGTAGCCATAAGTTTTGAGTGCCCAGTGATCATGATGGTTAAATAATCCCTGATAGAGGGAGGAGCCTAGCGCGCAACCAAGATGGCCGCGTAGGCTTGTGGCTCCCGAGGGCCTCCGCAACCTCCCACGTCTATCCTGTCATAATCCTGATTTTCTCGACGGGCTTTTGTTTATGATCTTGCGCTAAGGTGCCACTCGTTTTCCGAATCGAAATTGGACTCCGGGAACGGGTTTTTTGGCGATCTGAGGTTTGCGGCCTTCTCCGGCCTTGGTCCCGGACTCGGGTTGGTGAGGTGCCCGGCTGCGAAGTGAACAACAGCGGCATGCCAGGCTGGGCCTGCCCGGGACCCCGCACTTTCACTTTCGGTTTCGAGCTGGTCTACTGACACTGATGAGGAGACATTGGGAGAGCTGCGCCGAGTACGGAGTGCAAAGCCTAGTCTTGACCTGTACACGGGCCTACTTCAGCTAGCGGCCCGGATCTCCTAGCCTTCCTCCGGGTGCTGGAGGGTGCTGACCTTGCTGATCGCTGACGATGACGACAAGAGTGGATGGCGACAAACTGAAACCCAAATGTACCCGGAGGGGAGCCTATTCCCAGGCCAACAATATGGACCGCTATGCGCAGCCAAAGGGATCCCCTAGTGGATCACGTAAGTCGCCTGAGCCGCCCAAGGAGGCCTCGGGCGCATCACCCGAATTGACTCTGCTGGATGTCATGGGGGCCATTGAGGAGATGAAGGTGACTGTGAACCAACAACTGGATACTCTGGCCAACAAATTGGACTCGGTGCTGATTGATGTCACCTTGGTCAGAGCGGACCTGTCGAAAACCAATGACCGGGTCGACTCGTTGGCTCAAGCGTCGACGAGCCTAACGGTAGATGTGGCCGCTTTGCAGACGACGGTGCGGAGGTTACAGCTCACTAGTGACCTGACTGAGCGTCGCCTCGAGGACTCTGAAGGCAGGGCCAGGCGGAACAACGTCCGCATTATCGGCGTGCCTGAACGATCGGAGGAGTCTGCTGCGGATCTCTTTGTGGAAGACCTAGTAGTGACTCATCTAGCACCCAAAGGGCTGAGCAAGTTCTTCGCTGTTGAACGGGCCCATAGGGTTCCAGGGGGTGCGCCTAAGGTGGGGGGCCCCCCCGCGGCCGATCATTGCCCGACTTTTTAATTTTCGGGCTAGAGACGCTATCCTGCAGGCGTCGAGGGTGGCTGGGCCATTACAATTTGAGAACTCTAATGTTAGCTTCTACCCAGACTTTACGCAAGCGGTTCAAAAGCAACGGATGGGTTTCTCGGCCATCAAACGGCGCTTGAGAGACATGGACTTCAAGTATGCGATGCTATTCCCGGCTAGGCTGCGGGTCGAGCTAGATGGTCGCTCACACTTCTTCGACCGGCCGGAGGCGGTGGGAGAGTGGCTGGACACCCTGCCCAAGAGTCGGGAGCCGGAGGGTCGGATGACGGAGAGCGGAGAGGGTCTGACGGAGTAGGAATGGAACAGTGATTTTGGCGCTGGACTGCACTGGTAACGTTTTGCACCTGTGGCTGCATTGGACTCCAGTTTGTGACACTTTGCCCCGTGGTGTTTGGAGGTTGCGGGGGGCTTGCTGGGGCCCTTTCCTCCTTCTGTGGGCTCTCTTTTTTTTGTCCTTTTTGTAGTGAATTTTATATTGGGGCGACAGGCACACTGCAGGTTGGGGGGGCTGTTCGGGCTCACGCAGGGGTGCAGGGAGGGGGGAGTTTTGTTGGGGTTGATGGGGTGGGGTTGGGGGTTGTTTGTTTGTTTCACAAGGCGGGGTAATGTTTCATGTTGTGCTACTATGATTGTGCTCCCCGGGAGAGGGATGTTTTGTGTTGGGAGGGATGGGGGGTAGGGGGCTGAAACTTCTTTCCTGGAATGTGAATGGGCTGGGGGACAGGATAAAGCGGGGGGTAGTCCTGCAGTTCTTGAAACGTATTTCGCCTGACATTGTGTTCCTGCAGGAAACGCACCTCATAGGGAACTCTTTCCATGCCATGAACAGACGAGGGTATCGCCTTTTGGCCCATTCTAGATTCACCTCTGGCTCGAGGGGAGTGGGCATTTTAGTCAGGACCTCTCTCCCGTTGGTGGTGGATGAGGTGCTCCACGACGACAGAGGGCGCTACACTGCGCTGGTGGGGAGGTGGGAGGGTAGGTTGATTACGCTGCTCACGGTCTATGTGCCGCCGGGCCTGCAGACGGCCACCTATGCCGATTTGGGACGCCTGCTGCTTGGGCTTCCGGGGGGGGGTATTGGTCCTGGGGGGGGACTTTAACGCTGTGGTTTCCGGAGTTGAGGATCGATACCCCCCTAGGGACCTCCCTCGGGCCCAGAACTGGCTGGGGGGCTTTCTGGATACCCTGGGACTGATAGATTGCTAGCGGTTGAAACACCCTGGACAGGTGCAGTATACCTTCCATTCCGGGGCCCATGGTAGTCTTTCGAGGCTTGACTATATGCTAGTGCCTGCGGCCCAAGCTGGGATGATCGGGGAGGTGCGACATTTGGCACGAGGTATATCAGATCACTCCCCCCTCTTGTTACACCTAGATATCGCTCTGGGGGCGGAGGGGAGGGTGGCGCCGATCAACCCCTGGTACCTACGAGACCCCATGATTCGTGCAGACCTGGTTAAGTCTCTGGAACACTATTTTAATGACAACGTGGGGTCGGTGTCTTCCGCCGTCTCCCTTTGGGAGGCCTTTAAGACGGTGCTCCGGGGCCAGGCCCTGTCTCTCATTTCCTACACCAAAAAATGCACTGCGCAGGAGGTTGTTCGGCTAGAAGATGAGATCGCTGAGTTGGAGAGTGAGTTGGAGCAAGGTGTTACGGATGATAGATTGCATGTGTTGGAGCTTAAGCAGGCCGACTATAAGGCGCTGGTTACTGAATCTGCTAGGAGTATGAGCAGGGAGCAGCAGGGGCGTTTGTATGATATGGGTGATAAGGCCGGGAAGTTGATTGCTTGGTTGGATAAGAAGGAGAGAGCGAGTCGAGTGGTACCGGAGGTTGAGAGGGTGGACGGTGTGTGTGTGACGGACCCCGGTGATATAGTTGATTGCTTCGCGGAGTATTTTCACGGGGTCTACTCTCCGGTCTCAGAGCGCTCGGAGGAAGACTCTCGACTGCTGCTTCGAGACATTACTCTGCCTTCCCTATCTGATGAGGATAAAGTATTGATGGATGCGGCCCTGTCGCCAGATGAGATTGCTTTGGCCATTCGCTCTATTGCCTCGGGTAAGGCCATGGGTCCTAATGGACTTCCCATCGAATTATACAAGTTGCGCCCAGACGTGATTGCGCCTTATCTCCGCGACATGTTCCTTGAGGCTAAGGCGGCGGGCTCCCTCCCCCCTGACCAACGTCTTGCTACTATTGTGGTTATCCATAAGGAGGGGAAGCCGCGGGACCGGTGTACTTCTTACAGGCCCATCTCCTTGTTAAACGTGGAGCCCAAAATCCTCGCCAAGGTACTGGCCAATCGTCTGATCCGGGCTGTGAGCGACCTGATTCATCAGGATCAATCCGGCTTTATACCCCATCGCAATACCTCTTTGAACCTGCGGCGACTGCATGTCGTCCTTGCTCGCGCTCCATTCATTCGTGAGCCGGCCATTTTGGCGTCCTTGGACGCTACTATGGCGTTTGATACCTTGGAATGGCCGTACATATGGGCAGCATTGGCGAAGTTTGGTTTTGGCCCGGGTTTTATCGGTTGGGTGAAATTGCTTTATGACAATCCACTGGCACAGGTGGTGGTCAACGGACGCGTGTCGGCTCCCTTTGTTTTGGGTAGGGGCACCCGACAGGGATGTCCACTGTCGCCTCTTCTTTTTGCGCTTTGTCTGGAGCCCCTTGCGGAGTGGTTGCGGTGGGAACCCTCGATGCGTGGCCTTAGATGGACGCCGGAATACGAGGATCGGGTCTCCCTATACGCGGACGATATCCTTTTGTATCTTGCATCACCGCGCAAATCGCTCATTGTGTTGGTGGATGTTTTGAGCTCTTTCGGTCGCAATTCCGGATTGGTCATCAACTGGGCTAAGTCCTGTGTATACGTTCTTTCCGGGGAGGCCCCCCCCCTTCCGCGGGGGTGCCCTATCCAGATTGCGCCGTCGGGATTTACGTATTTGGGAATTTTTATAACGCTGGACCCGGTGGCCCGCTACGAACGGAATCTTCTCCCCCCCCTTCAGCGCCTAAGGGCGGATGTGGCGCGTTGGCGGCGGTTGCCGCTCTCGCCACTTGGCCGGGCAGCACTGTTCAAAATGATGTCGCTGCCACGCTTTTTGTACGCCCTGCAGAATACCATGGACGTAGTGCCGGCCCGTTATTTTCGGGAGGTGGAGTGTCTCCAGCGTCGATTGTTTTGGGATGGGCGGCCGCGGATTGCTCTTGCCAAACTAACTCTACCGTGGTATGATGGGGGGGTCGGCCTCCCTGACATTAAGCGATACTACTGGGCCTCCCAGTTGGCTGCCGTCAATCACGGGATGTATGGCCCTGCTTTGAACCCGGCGTTTGAGATGGACAAATTGTTATTGCTGGGCGGAGACTATAATCGAGCGCTATACTCGGGGTCCCTTGATGCGCGGTTGTCGGGCCCGACGCGGGTCGCGGTACAGGTGTGGCAAGCAGCGAATGCGGCGATGGGGTGGAGGGATCGTTTGACTCGGGCTACGCCATTATATGCGTCCCAGCGTTTGGGTTATCTGTATACTACGAAAGGCTTTGATAAGTGGGATACGATTGGTATCAGCAGGGTAGGGGATCTCTGGACGAAAGGGAAATTTAAGACGTTCGACATGCTGAAAACTGAATACCAGTTGAATGATAGGGAATACTATCGGTATGCTCAGATCCATCATGCCTTGTGTTCCGTGTTTTCGGACGTGGCGGCTATTCCGGAGCATTCCCCGTTGGAGGACAGGATATTGGACGGCTATGTGCCGGATAGCACCATATCGCTGATTTATAAGAAGCTTATTAATGATCGGATGGGTTTGTTGGCTTCACTGCGGGAGACATGGATTGCCGACGGTTTAGAACTGGACGACGAGGATTGGGTGTCTGCGGTGGCCTCCCCGAAAGAGGTGGCTATCCCGGCCCGGTTGCGGTTCGTCCAACTTAAAATACTCCATAGAGTGTACGTCACGGGGCCTGCTCTGATGCGTATGGGGTATTCGGTGGATGGTTTATGTAAGCGAGGCTGTGGACTCTTGGGGAGTTTCCTCCATATCCTGTGGGAGTGTCCGGAGGTGACTCGGTTTTGGGGCAGAGTGCATGCGGTGTTAGAAGAAGTCACGCGTGTTGCCTTGTTGCCAGAGGCGCGAAGATGTTTGCTGAATGTCTGGGAGCCGACTGATTACAATGTGACGCAGACGCAATGGGTGACTCTGGGCTATATGGTAGCGAAGCGTGACATTGCACAATTGTGGGGCTCCCAGAGGCCACCCACGGTCTCCGAGTGGAAAGAACACATGGACTGGTGTATGTTCAGAGAGAAAACGGTGTATGTTGCGAGAGGCAAGCCTGGGAAGTGGATTAAGGTGTGGGGTCCCTGGAACTCCTATCGTGGAGGTATATGCGCCCCGCCTCAGATGCGTGAGATAGACGCCGCTCTGTCTCCCTAGCCCGCGCATTCCTGTATGCTCCTGCGACATGCCAATTTGGTTTCTTCGGCCTTGCCCCCCCCCCCCTCTGTCTACCCGGGTTGGATTACTCCCTCGATACGAGGGGCACATGCTACTGCTCTTAATTTCCTCCCTTGTGTGTTTGCTGTTTTTCGTTTCCTAAAAATATGAAACCTTTCTTGTTTGTTTATGGACTGCGGCTGCGGCCGACTGCGATGATTAACTCTCCAGTGAACCCCTTTTTGTTGCTTCATCGATGTGAGTGTTCAGCAGTGCCTAGGGTTACACTGCATTTTAGCGGCCGGCCTGTTGGTTGTAGGCCCATACTTGTATTTCTCTGAAACTGTAATAAAGGTTTAAAAAAAAAAAAAAAAAAAAAAAAAATAATAATCCCTGATAAATTTCCGATCTTCTATGGCGTTTTAATCACCGATGTAAGTCTAAAAGAAACCATCATTACCACTGACAGCAAGTAGTCATTTATACCTTTTTTGGCATGTTAAATTTTAGCAAGAAGCACCACTCCCACTTTTGTTACAGGGGCCAATATTGCATTACTGCTGCAAAAAAGGCCCCCAGTGACGAAACTTGCCCCCATGGGCACAAAACCGGCCCCTCCCCTCCGGCCCACCGGGGAAATGCCCGGTGCCCGCTACTGCCAGTCCGGCCCTGTTGTCAATCCTCCCGAAATCCAGTGGCAGCTCTTCCCCTATGGCGGAGGAGTGTCGCCCCACTCAAGCAGTGAGAGAAGAGGAAACATAACAGGATAATAACTTTCAGTTATTATCATGTTATGTTTCCTTTGCGAGTGGGAGGGTGGGCGGGGCTGCTCTGCTTACGGAGCAGGGTAGGGACAGAGTGGTTTACCCACTCAAGTACGCAATGACTGTTTGGTTGGCCCTATCGGGCCATCCAAAGCAGTCAAGCGCACTTCTCTGTTCTCCATGCAGGCTGCATTACAGCCTGCATGGAGAACATGGCCAACCCTACAGCCCCTGGCTAAGCGCCGTGTTATGGCAGCGTTTTGATTGGCCTAGGGGAGGGAGCCTGGCTACCTGCTTCCTGTTCCTAAAAGCGGACTCAGGAGAGTAGGAGGACAGAAGATGTGTGACTCAGCCTCCAGGTAAGTTTTTTTTGGTGTAAATTTCTAAACCAGGCAACCCTCCTGATTCCCCCCAGCAACACCCCCTGCGACACCCGTGGCCCCCGGGCCCCCACCCGCGGGCCATGGTGGCCGCCCCTGCCGAAATCTACAATGTCTTATATTTATTTTTTCACCTGTCAAAACTTAAGATTTAATTGCTCTGTTGTTAACTCTTCATTCCTTCCCCCGTGTGGTAAATTTCTTGTAACTGTTCCCATCTTCCCCCATGGGGTAAATTTCCTATAAAAATTCCCATCTGCTATCATTTTCACTTTCCATTTAACTCTACATTGGTTAGTTTATGGCCCTCATCTCGCAGCATTTACTGTTTTGCAAATCCAAATATAACAAGTTGGCAGAGCATAGGCAAAGGATGACAAATACTAATAGTTCTAATCGTTTTAGAGCATGCTGGAGCAAATTTACAGAAATGTATGCAGAGTTCCATTTCATTGACAATAATAGAAGTGGTTTGATAATAAAAAAAACTGTCATTTGACTGATCCATATTAGGTCTAAAAGTAAATCCTCCACCATCCTCAATGCTAGTTTTGCACTCAGGCCTAAATTAAGAACTTGAAATAATTGCTTCATTATTTATAGCATACAATAAATAGCAATATCCTGTAGTTCGTTATTTATTGGATAAGATAAATAAAAACAATACAGTACAGTATATTATGAGGATTTTTCGCATGTCCCGTTATTTACAGAGACTTTGTTGTGTGGTAAATTTCGACAGGTTTCATTCAGCTGAAATATTTAGGGTGAAAAATGCGACTGTTGGATTTTCCTGACATGCTGATCATTCTGACACTCGGGCAAACAATGGTTTCCACAAGAATTGACGTCATTCAGATGATAACAAAATCTACAAAAATAAATGTTACATTAATATTGTGGATGTTAGGTTTTAGCTTTCCTCATCCCATGTAAATTCATCCTGGTCTTAAGAGGAGGGTTCAGTCTCTAACAGTGTGAGTCTCACTCATAAGTGAGACTGGTGTCTCTAGTTTCCTACTTCACCAAATGGAAAACATATTGTATGTCTAGATAGTCATGACTCGTAACCTTTATTTTGTCTTGAATTCCCTTGAAGCCCATTCTCATTAGTTCCGTTTTCTAAACCACTTGAGGTTGGGTTATGATCTCACGCGGTCAACAATTTTTGATTTGCACATTATGCGTCGTCTGATCTCTCATGACTGTTTGGCATTTTTGTTGGGCTTATATCCAAGAAGGTCTGATATGGTCCCCAGATATTCCGGGGCCTGGATTTAAGAGGCACAAGTACGTTGTATTTATCAGCAGAATTATTGCAATATACTAAATGCATTTGTCACTCATCAATCATGCTCCATTATGCAGAGATAACCCAAAATGATTCTCTGCAGTAGACGTAGAAGGGGGAATATGAATTTCTAGTTGTAAACATAGCTTTGAACTCAAAGTGATTGATCAATGTTTGAGCCATAAAAATTTGAAAAAAGCTGGTGAAATTAATTTTTTACCATGCAACTATATATATATATATGTTTGTTAATTATGCACATTATTACCTGAAAGGCATCCTGGTGCTATTGTGCTGCATTCCAGAGATGCAAATTAAATTGAGAATAAAAGGTTTTCAGCGCTTCCTAAATGCTAGGGGATCCGAGGTGAGCCGTAAACGTAGTGGGAGATCATTCCATAACGAGGAGGATAGGAGAATGAGTGCCCCTCATATCTGATTTTGTGAACTTTGGAGGGGATCAGTAATTCTGATGTGGCTGAGCAGAGATTGTGAGTGGGTCTGAGCACTGTAATATTATCCAGAATAAAGTCATGACTTTAGCAATAGATGGCTTTATGACAAATATAGATTAAAATCTGATATGATTTTCAATAGATAGCCAATGTAAGAGGTTTAGCCGCTGAGAGGCAGAAACCCATCGGGGAACCGCAGCAGAACTCTGGCTGACATATTTTGGATGAACTGAAGCGTCTGAAGTTGGTTTTTCGGAAGACACGGGTACAGAAAGTTACAATAGTTGAAGTGCAATTCTATTATGGTCCACATTAGAGGGAAGTTTTGATCAAAAGGCAGCAAGGGAATTATCTTTTTTAAAAGCCTTACATGCAAAAAACAGGATGAGGATATCTTCATAATTTTTGCACAGCAGTCTAATTTATTATCAAATATAATGCCCAGATTACATAATTAATTCACTGGAGTATGGCATTTTCCTAAAGATGATGACAACCAAAAATGGAACTAAATGGAAGATGATCCTCCTAGAATCAAGATCTCAGTATTTTCTGAATTAAGTTTTTAAATATTGCTTCCCACCCAAGAAGCAACGGATGACATACACTAAGGATGTTGGACTCAGCTGTAAGAGCATCCCCATCCATTCCAATAATAAATTGGATCTCATCCACATTTATCATTGAATCCAAGTTGTAGGATTTTATGATTGACCCCAGGAATCCCACTCATATATTAAATAATATCGGGATTAGAGATGCGCCCTGTGGTACCCTACATTCTAGATTACAATATACAGAGGTGTAAGGAAGTATCCATACTTCTTGGCCGCATTGGTGTAAGAAAGTTTTTAGTCAAGCCCCTTTACACCAATTTTCACATCTTGGGTCACATGGAGTGTGACACTGCATCCAAATGCTGTGCACGATACAGGAGAATAAGTGACACTGATCGTCCTTCACCTGGATTATCTGCAATTTATTCATTACGGTGAGAGGAGCTATCGCTGTTCCATGATGTGCAGAAAATCCTGCCTGTATCTAGTCCAGTCTAGCATTTTCATCGATAAACACCGATCTATTCTAGTCTGTTGGAACTGACACTGTTTCAAAAGTGGCATTTGTAACGTATGTTTATACAGGTGTTATGGTGTCAATAGCTAGATGAAATATCTTAGCAAGACACTAGTTACTACTAGTGTAATGTAATGAACAAACATCTGATGTGCTTTTGACGGTGTCTGTGCGTATGTAAATCCGTCTGTTACCTGTTTGGGTCTTGTATGTGCTACATAAACCTGCCACATAAATAAATAAATTAATAGGTGGCATCACCACTGTTCACCGCCTGTGGCTACAGCGGAGGCTTGCCTGTGAATGATGCTGCACTGTATTGGTATTTATAGAGCATTTTAATAACCCTAGCGAGGTCCAACACTGAAACGGTGTTGATTGTAGTTTGCCCTAAATTTAAACAGTTGAGTGCAGTTTGTGAGGCCTGATGGAGAGCTAGGCTGCTGCATAATTATGAGGTCTTGTGGAGAGTGGGGAGTAGATGAGGCCACACATGCAACTACCCCTGTAGCTATTTTATGTTGTGATCGACAGTCTGGCTTTCTGCTGGTAATGGGACTATCCTGTCAGATATGGACACTCATCTGAAATGCTATTGTACCAAATTATCGCCCACTAACCACAGACAACCCACCTGCTTCTGTTTCTATGACTCTTAGAAACACATGTAGGCACACTTTATTTTATTTTTCATGTATTTGGCTCCTGTATAGCATCATGTACCTTGGGAGCTTTTAAACAGTGAAATATTTAATGCAGTTATATCCACTTGGATTACAGCCAACGCACCTCATTAGTGCCAAAAGACTGATTTGTATTTCTGTTTTCCCCAAGCCACATACTGGCAGAGAAAAGAATATTGATAAAAGAAGGATTACTTTATGACTGAGAAAGATGGTTGTTTGAGTCTAGAGTAGCAGCAGAACTCAGAGGCAGAAGAGTAACGCAGGCCCCTAGACATTGTGGCTCAGGGGGTTCCAACCCTTAATGGACCACCCTCGACCAGCGAGCGAGCACCCAATCAGCCCAAGATCGATATGAGTAACACAGGAGTCCTCCCCATATTCTGCGGGAGGGAGGGGCATCATTTTGCATTACACTCCTGATCAGTCAGGTTCTGCAAAAGTAAGCAAACCCTGTATGTATTTCAGGGCTTGATTTTGTATGATTGTGTCTGCAAGAAATCCGCCTTTTCTGCATTGCCAGAGGAGGGGGGGGGGTGGTCCCCCCATATTTTTACCCTTTTACAGGACCCTTTATTTCTTCTGCCTTTAGAACTTTGTGCACTTTACCTCTAATAACCAGTAGTAAAGTGCTTGGACTACCCATTTAAACATGATTAAATTGCCATTCTCCTAATTGGTGGCTATAAGTCCTTAGTATATGGAATGAAATGTACCCACAGCCTGGAATTTAAATGTCACTAGTCACAGTAAAAACCCTCTCACAGGTGAAAACCTTCCTTTTAAATATTAATAAGTCACTCCTATATAGACCTGGTAGCCCAAAAGGCATGGTGCCTGGTATTTAAAAATAGGATGTGTATACATTTAAAGAGAGCATGTCCTTATATTGACTAGCACCCAAACACTATTTTCACTGTCAGAAGGCCGGCTGGCCCATAGAGAAACACTGGACAGCAATATTAAATACTACTACTGTATTTCGGGAAAGGTGTAAGCTATAACAATAATGAAACCACTTTTTTAATTGTGTTTAAAATCCCATTAAATTGTGAAGTCTGAGTTTTAATAAATTTTAAGGAAAATGAAATGTTAGAAAGTTACCCTTTGTCTACCTGAACTGTCAGAAAGTTAATTAACATAATCCTTTGCCTGTGCTCAAGACTTGAGTAGGTGTGAAAAAAGGTGTGAAATGCCTCAGAGGAGCAAACAATAGACTGACCTGAATGGGCACAGACTACTCCTCTGAACTCCACTGAATATGCTGGGTGGGGACTGTGTGCCTCATTTTGACAGTAGCATGTTAAATCTTGCTTGACATGTCTGTTGAGCCCCATCTAACACTCAGGGCACACTTGAAAGGGAGAGAACAGGATGCCAAGACAATTATTTTGTATCCACTGTCTGGCTGCTGTCTATCCTACCAGGTTTGTCGTGAGTATAGTGCCTGCTTCAAACTGGATTTTAGTGTTGGATGAGGGAGGAAATTAACATTATCACAGTACACTCCCTACCAGCCTCCACACCCTAGATCCTAAATGTTGTGGGTTTGACCTTGATGTTGGCCTCTGCCTGACACCCTGGGAGCCCTTAAGTGCCTCCTCTAAGGTCGTAAGGGTCTTTAGAAGTGTCTTATATTTTTGATTGGAACTTCTACGGTCTACCGCGACTATTGTCTAATATTGGCAGTCTGTGCTTTTAGGCGCTATTTTTGTACAACTTTAAAAACTCATATCTCTAGTTCCTCCTATTGGATTTTTGTCATTTTGTTTTCATTTTTTTAATTGCACTGTATTCCAGCTTCCTAATTTGTTTTGGATTTTAATTGTTTTACATTTTGACTTTATTACTGCTTTGTGTACCCTATTTTACACATTGCCTGAAGCTAAGTCTGCCTGCTCTGTGCCAAAGCTTCCAGGTTAATTTCAGGCTGCGCTCAGGTCAATCTAGAAACTTTGAGGGTTCACCCGGACAAGCGTTGTGATTATTCATTTGGATGGGTAGTCACCAAAACTGAATAAAAATCCCATTTCTTGCAGTGCCCTTCTGATTAATACATGTCTGACACCACACCTCCTCACTGCCATTCCAGAATATCATCAAATGCTGAGCTGCCTTCTATTACAAAATAACAATGCTAAATTATGTTTTTCTTATGGTTTATATGACACTTTTCAAGTATTTAACATCAATTGTTTTTGGGCATTATCTTGTTTTGGAAATGGATGAATTGTATCAATATAAACTATGTTAAAATAATGGAACTAATAAACGATGAAACTGGTTGGGTTTTTCTTATTTAAAATGCATAATGTGTTTCTGAAGGGGTCAGAATCCTTCCCAGGAGCATATACAGTATCAAAACAAACACCTGAGCCAATTTATATATCTCATTTAAAGCAGTCTGAGGAAGAATACAAATAAAAGGAAAAATAAAATGTTAGCATAACAAAAGTCACCAACATTATGTTCAGTTAGTCCACAGTACCAATGGAGTCTGTGAGTAGCATGCACAGAGCAATCATTAAGTTCCACGCCGGTGCTGTTCTGCCGTGATCAGTAATGTATTTTTCAAGGCTCTACAGGCAATTAATAATAACCTATCCAATGAATAGCTGTGTCCTCTTTTCAAACACATTTGGGGAGAGGAGTTGGCCTAACGGCTAGGGCGCTCGACCTCGGAACTGGGTTCGAGTCTCGGTAATGACGCTGAACATCCTGTGATTCTGGGCAAATCACTTAATCTCCCCGTGCCTAACAAAGAATGAATGTGTGTCCTAATGTAACGTAACTGGTGCTATGTAAAGCACTCTGATACCTGATTGGATTCGGGTCAAGTTCACGCTATATAAAACTCTGCAAAAAAAAAAAAAACATACAGCAAATAGCTATTCATGTGGTAAACAATTCCCCACATTTTCGTTCTATTGAAGCTCCTAATTTCCTCCCTCCTCAAAAAGCGCTGCCTGGTTCTAGCAGTACCCTGAAACACTTTGCTAGCCTCCTCACTTTCAGTCACTGGTGGGTCCATTTGAAAGGAATCCTTTTCAGAGCAACCAGGAACCGCGACCCCTGCACCTACCATCGCATTGCCCATATGAGACCGGGCTGTGATTCCCTACTGAAAGCAGAAGACCCGGGACTCCTGTTTTTTTGGGTGTTAATTACAGTGGGGCTTTGGGTCAGCCCATTGATTATCATTTACTGGCTTCTTGTCAATGTCATTTGCTTATTTCTTATTCAATTTCTTTCCTTCCTCTTCTTGTGTTTGTCTCTCCTGTGGAACGTAGCTACTTTGTCATCCTTTTGATCTGACGACTTGTATTATTCTACTGCTTACATTAAGGGAACTACTTTTCACTTTTGCTTTCAGCACTCCATGGAGGTGCATGTGTTTTCTTGCTCTCTCTCTCCCCCTGTGTTCTGCTGTCCCATTTAACCCCACCTCCCATGCACTCTCCGGTTCTCTCACTACCTCAGGCTTAGGCCTAGCCCTTCGGCCCCTCCCTGCTCACAGCTGCCGCTCGCCGGCAGCACTTAATTTATATTCCTTTATCCCCTTGTTCCTCAGTTGCGCCTTCACCCCTACTCTCCAATATAAATATATATTTTTTACTTTTTAGGAGGGCCTGTCATTTGTCAGGCAGCTCCTTTCTGCAAATGCAAATTAATATATTGATATTCCTTTATTAATTAATTGTATTATTTATTAATTTATTTGCATTTCTTTATTTTTTTAATTAACAGCTCGAAGATGGGTGTCTGCCATCTTGGAATGGTAGCTTTGAAAAACACAAGTCGTGATGTTTACACGTGTATACATCACATTTCTTTCTGCTAATATTGTTGAGCAGAGATAATGGCTTTGCCACTGCTTGGGATTGTACATCTGTCAAAAGCACAGTCGCAGTGCTAAAAATAAACCCTCAGGCCTTGAAAGACAGTGCTTTGTACCGAACAAAGGCGGCCATCTAAAGTGTATAAGTGATACGTACTAAAAACATAGTGTACTTAATGTTTTTCAAGCATAAATAGAAATCAAAAAAATGTACCTGATGTGCTTACCTTAGCGGATGCACAAGACATTTTCAATACGCTCTTTTCCATTTAAGTGTGGCATGTAATCAGGACCACTGGAATTATGACGGCAAAGTTGACTAAATTAAGCGGCAACAAAAGGCAAATTATGAGGTGTAATGCAGGACATTTTGAGACAGTATTACTTCATTATTTTGGCATTTTTACACATGTTAATACTGTCT